>NC_091843.1:20000000-21277500 GCF_037783145.1 Equus przewalskii | reverse complement strand
AGCTCAGGGAGAATCTTCCTCACCAAAAATAAATAAATAAATAAAAGACCTACTCTGTCCACTGAAAAGATCAGGAAGCAAAGACTTCCCACTAGCAATGGGCACACCTAACACTCAGATATTGGTCTTTAACACCGTTCTCCACCAAAAGAAAATACAGCTCCTTGGAGAAATGACTGACTCTGATGAGGATTTTTAGGCTGGGTAATTTTAAAACTACAGATGAGAAGCAGGCTCCGAGGAGTGGAATTTGCTTGTCCTTTGTTGGTAAACATTTACATTTCTAAGGGAAACCTCTATCTGTGAAGATGCCTCCCTCTCTGTGCCAGGAAGAAGGGGGATGGCCTTATCTCTAGAAACTCTTAATCAATGCCAGAGGCAAGAACTTAAGTTGTTTACTGTCTGGCAACCTCATGTAACTGACCCCTCCCCCCCAAATCCTCCTTTGTCTTTAGCTGAGGATAATATTTAAGGGGTTGCTTCTGCCATTTACTCAATCCGGTTTGATTCTTATCTAAAAGTTGTGGGACTGCCCAATGGCTGGACCCTATGGGCACTGATACTATTTTAACTTTTTTACATATTCTTTCCTTTGTCTTGTAAAGAGATAACTCACATACCTATGCCTTAAATTTAGCTCTAACCCTCAACTTGGGGGAGCAGAAGCTCTGACTGCCCATGGCTCCTGTCCCCATGCTATTCCACACTATTCTCTAAATAAAAGAGCACTACTGCCAGATCTTGAGAGTCCAAGAAATCTTTCTTTCGACGACTCAGCTCACTGACCCCGCATCAATTCCATGATTCTAGAGTTTGTGCCAGATTGGGACAAGATGAACCTGAAAATTCCTGGAATATGCCTGTAAGTAAGGAGGTGCTGAAAAATGATGTGAGTATATCACAAAGACACAGGAACCAGTTTTGGACACTAAAATAGTTAAGGACAGTAATTGATTGTAAACATTGGGAGAACATATGGGGATTCATGACATCATTCCAAAAAAAGTAGATAGGTAAATAAAGTAGGATAATTATAGTAAAATGCTAAGTGTTGAGTGATGAATATGGAAGATATGCTGGAGTTAGAAAATTAGCATTTTGCAAACTTCTAAGTAAAGATTGGATCAGGCAAGAAGTATCAATGAATGTTAAATCTATAGGAGAATTTTGATGAGAAGCAGGAGATCTGCATGGTCCTTATTATTCTTTGCAAGGAAGAAACATAATTAATAGTGCAGTGGAGAAATCAGACAGCACCTTAACTGGGTGATCAAAATAAACATCTCCAAGGAGGGACAGATGAACATGTGGTGCCAACAGCTGTGATACCCTCAGAAGGACATGTTGCTCAGGTGGTGTTCTGGCCAGAAATGTATACCCCAAATGCAATCACAGGGAGCTGTCAGGCAATCCTAAACTGAGACACATTCTCTTGAAAATGTGTACAGAGTGGGAGCGGTAGGAGACGAGAAGGGCCTAAATGCAATGTGGTATCCTGGATTAGATCTTGGAACAGAAAAAAGGTATCAGGGGCCGGCCCGGTGGTGCAGTGGTTAGGTTCGCACATTCTGCTTCGGCAGCCAGGGGTTTGCAGGTTCAGATCCCGGATGCAGACATGGCACCGCTTGGTAGGCCATGCTGTGATAGGCATCCCACATATAGGGTGGAGGAAGCTGGGCAGGGATGCTGGCTCAGGGCCAGTCTTCCTTGGCAAAAAGAGGAGGATTGGCGGCAGATGTTGGCTCAGAGCTAATCTTCCTCAAAAAAAAAAAAAAAGAAAAGAAAAGAAAAAAGATATCAGTGGAAAAACTGGTAAATCTGAACAAAATTTGTAATTTAGTTAATAGTATTATATCAATGCTAATTTCTCAGTTTTGACAAAGGTACCATAGTTATATAAGAAATTAATTAGGAGAAGCTGGGTAAAAGATATATGAGAACTCACTGTACTATTTTTGCAACTACTTTGTAAATCTAAAATTATTCTAAAATAAAAGATTTTAAGAAAAAACAACAAAAAAAGAAGAAGGGTTGTATTTTTCAAAAAATGCCAGTGTTATAAAAGACAAAGAAAGGCTATGGAAATGTTCCAGACTAAAGGAGGCCAAGGAGACAGCACCACTAAATGCAATACCTGATCCTACACTATATCCTGTCCTGGTGGGATAAAACTGGTATAAGATATTGGGTCAATTGACAAAATTGGAATATGAATTGTAAAGTATGGTATCAATGTTAAATTCACTGATGTTGATAACTGTACTGTGATTGTGTAAGAGAATATCTTATTCTTCAGAAATACCACTGAAGTATTTAGGGATGGGGGAAGGAGTACACGCGTGACAGAGCAAATGAGGTAAGATGGCAACAAAAGGTGAATCTGGGTAAGTGGTATTGCCATGTAATTCTCATACTAACTACCCAGAGTTGGGTCAAATTTCAGTTTGAGAGCACAGTCCTCCACAAGACTGCCTTCATTTCAGACACCAACCACAAACTCTGTGGTTTCCAGGCTACCAACACTTCATACCAACTGGCTATAAATTCAAGGGTTCTCATTCGGGTTCAATGATTTGCCAGAACTCAGGAAAGAGTGAGACTTATGATTACAATTTCATTATAAAGGATACAAATCAGGACCAGCCAAATGAAGAGATGCAGAGAGTGAGGCTGGGAAGGCACTGGAAGCTTCCATATCCATAGGACACGTCACCTTCCCAGCAGGTTGATATCACTACCAATCAGGGAGGCCCTCCTGAGCCTCAAGGTCTAGAGTTTTTATTGGGGTTTTATTATATAGGCATAATTCATTGAATCATTGCTCAGATGGTTGAACTCAGTCTCCAGTCTTCCTCCCCTCCCCACAAGTCAGGCCAATATCACATGGTTGGCCTTTGTGGCCTGGCTGGCCCCCATCCTGAATTATCTCTTCAACATAAACTCAGGTATGTTGAAGGAGCACACCATGAATAACAAAGACATTGCTATCATTTACAAAATGCCAACGATTTAAATCTTACCTCCCAGGAACCAGGGACAAAAGCCAGTCAAATTCTTTTCTTATTCCAGTTTTATTGAGATATCATTGACATAAAACATGGCGTAGGTTTAAGGTGTACTGTGCAATGATTTGATACACATATATTGCAAAATGTTTACCACACTAAGGTTAGTTAACACACCATTCACTTCACATGATTACCAGTTTTTTATTGTTATTATGATGAGAACATTTAAGATTAAGATTTATTATCATATTAAAAATAGAACTACCATACGATCCAGCCATCCCACTACTGGGTATTTATCCAAAGAGCTTGAAGTCAGCAATCCCAAAAGTCCTATGTACTCCAATGTTCATTGCAGCATTATTTACAATAGCCAAGCCATGGAAGCAACCTAAGTGCCCATCAACAGATGAATGGATAAAGAAGATGTGGTACATATATACAATGGAATACTACTCAGCTGCAAAACGGAACAAAATCATTCCATTTGCAATAACATGGATGGACCTTGAGGGAATTATGTTAAGTGAAATAAGCCAGCTAGAGAAGGATAATCTGTGTATGACTCCACTCATATGAGGAATGTAAAAATGTGGACTAAGAGAACAGTTTAGTGGATACCAGGGGAAAGGTGGGGTGGGGGGTGGGCACAAAGGGTGAAGTGGTGCACCTACAACACGAATGACAAACATTAATGTACAACTGAAATTTCACAAGATTGTAACCTATCATTAACTCAATAAAAAAAAAAGATTTATTATCATAGCAACTTTCAAGTACCCTTTGACCAACATCTCCTCATTTCCTCCCACCCCTCAGCCCCTGGTAACCATCAGTCTACAATCCGTTTCTATAAGTTTGATGTTTTTAAATTCCACATATAAGTGAGATCATGTGATGCAGTCATGCACTGCATCACGACATTTCAGTCAACAACAGACCACATATATGATGGTGCTCCCGTAAGATTAGTACTGTATAGCCTAGGTGTATAGTAAGCTATACTGTCCAGGTTTGTGTAAGTGCACTCCATGATGTTCACTCTGTGATGGAATTGCCTAATGATGCATTTCTCAGAAACTATCCCTGTTGTTAGGCAACACGTCACGGTGTTTGTCTTTCTCTGACATATTTCACTTAGTATAATGCCCTCAAGATCCATACATGTTGTCATGAATGGCAGAATTTCCTTCTTTTTTACAGTTGAATAATATTCCATTGTGTGTATGTATGTATGTATACACACTCTCTCTCTACATATATACACCACATTTTATTTATCCATTCATCCATTGATGGATACTTAGGTTGTTTCTAATATTCTTACTAAGTATTGGTCTGTTCAGATTTCCTGTTTCTTCATGATTCAGTCTCAGTAAGTTGTAGCTTTCTAGGAATTTATCCATTTCTTCTTAGTTGTCCAATTTGTTGGCACGTAATTGTTCACAGTAGTCTCTTATGATCCTTTGTATTTCTGTGATGTCAGTTGTAATGTCTCCTCTTTCAGTTATACTTTTATTCATCTTTCTCTTTTTTTCCTGGTAAATCTAGCTAAAGCCTTTCAGTTTTGTTTATCTTTTCAAAAACCAACTCTTAGATTCACTGATCTTTTCTATTGTTTTTCTGTTTCTGATCTTATTTTTATCTCCTTTCTGCTAACTTTGGCTTAGTTTGTTCCTTTTCTAGTTCCTTGAGGTGTAACGTTAGGTTCTTTGAGATCTTCTTTTATACTGTAGGCATTTATCACTATGAACCTCCTTCTTAACAGTGCTTTTGCTGCATCTCTTAAGTTTTGGTATGCTGTGTTTCCATTTTAATTTGTTTCAAGATATTTTTGATTTGCCTTTTGATTTCATCTTTGACCCATTGGTTGTTCAAGAGTGTGTCATTTACTTTCCACATATTTGTGCATTTTCCAGTTTTCCTCCTGTTACTGATTTCTAGTTTCATATCATTGTGGTCAGAAAAGATATTTGGTATGATTTCAATCTTTTTAAGTCTGCTAAGGCTTATTTTGTGACCTAAAATGTGATCTATCCATGAGAATGTCCTATGTGAACTTGAGAAGAACAAGTCTTCTGCTGCTGTTGGATGGAATGTTCTGTATATGTCTGTTACTTCTATTTGGTCTAAAGTATGGTTCAAGTCCAACGTTTCCTTATTGATTTTCTATCTGGATGATCTATCCATTGTTGAAAGTGGGTATTGAAGTCCCCTAATATGATTGTATTGTTGCCTATTTAATCCCTCAGATCTGTTAGTATTTGCCTAATATATTTAGATGTTCTGATTTGGGTGCATAGATATTTACAATTGTTATATTCTTCTGATGATTGACCCCTTTATCGTTATATAATGACTTTCTTTTTCTCTTGTTAAAGTTTTTGACTTAAAGTCTATTTTGTCAACATAAGTTTAGCTACCCTTGCTCTCTTTTGGTTTCCATTTGTGTGGAGTGTCTTTTCCATCCCTTCACTTTGAGCCTGTGTGTCCTTGAGCTGATAGGAGGCTTTTGTAGGCAGCATGCAGTTGGGTCTTTTTTTTTTAATCCATTCAGCCACTCTATGCCTTCTGACTGGAAGACTTAATCCATTTACATTTAAAGTGATTACTGGTAGGTAAGAATATACTATTGCCATCTTGTTAGTTGTTTTCTGGCTGTTTTGTACTTCCTTTGTTCCTTTCTTCCTCTATTGCAAATTGATGATTTTTTGTACTGGTATACTTTGATTCCCTTCTCCTTATCTTGGATGTGTCTACTATAGGTTCTTGTTTTATGGTTAACCTGAGGCTTACTTGAAATATCTTATAGATGTAACAATTTATTTTAAGCTGATAACTTAATTTCAATAACATACAAAAACTCTGTCCTTTCACTCCTTCCCCACATTTTATGTTTTTATTTTTTTAGGAAGATTAGCCCTGAGCTAACAACTGCTGTCAATCCTCCTCTTTTTGCTGAGGAAGACTGGCCCTGAGCTAACGTCTGTGCCCATCTTCCTCTATTTTATATGTGGGACGCCTGCCACAGCATGGCTTGACAAACGGTGCCATGTCCACACCTGGGATCTGAACCGGCGAACCCCAGGCCACTGAAGTGGAATGTGTGCACTCAACTGTTGCACCACCAGGCCGGCCCCCTTCCCACAATTTAAGTTTTTGATGTCACAATTTACATCTTTTTACATTGTATATCCATTAACAAATTATTGTAGCTGTAGCTATTTTTAATACTTTTGTCCTTTAACCTTTACACCAGAGTTAAGTGCTTAACACCATCATGTTACAGTCTTAGAGTATTCTGAATCTCACTGTATGTGTAGCTTTACCAGTGTGTTGTATATTTTCATATATTTTTAATGTTACTAATTAGTGTCCTGTTTCAGCTTGAAAAACTCCTTTCAACATTTCTTGTAAGGCAGTTCTAGTGATGATGAACTCCCTCAGTTTTTGTTTGCAATACAGCTTGCCTTCATTTCTGAAGGACAGCTTTGCAAGGTACAGTATTTCTGATTGGCCGTTTTTTTCTTTTAGTACTTTGAATATATCATCCCATTCTCTCCTGGCCTGCAGGGTTTCTGCTGAGAAATCCCCTGATAGTCTTATCAGCCAAATTCTTTATTATACAACAATATATAAGTATACTTATACTATCTTGTACTATTTTTATTTTGCAACTTTTCTGTAAGTTTTCCAAAGAATACATTAAAATATACAGAGGAAGTTATAAAGACTGTCTAGGAAGAAAGAAAAACTAACAAGATTCACAGGGAATGTGTTTATATGTAAAAATCAAAAATGTATAAATAAAAATTATCAAAACTAATAAGAGTTCAAAAGGTTTTGGCAGCTAAGATCCACATACAGACATCAACTGTGTTCCCATATGTGAGCAACTGTTTAAAAGAGCTAATATTTTAAGTATCCTATTTATAACAGCAATAGCTATATAAAGTATTTGGGAATCAAGTATTAAAATTTATGAATAACTGAAAAAAATTTTATTTAACATTAAAGACCTAAATAAATAGATATATACTGTGAACATGATATAACACATCTTATTATAAAGATATCAACTCTCCTCCAAATTATCCTGACAGGGTTGTTGTTAATGCTGTAGTTATTATTGTTGTTTTTTAAAAGTGTGTGTGTGTGTGTGTGTGTGTGTGTGTGTTTGTGTAAACAGGCAAGCTGAACCTTAAACTTCTATGAAGCAGCAAAGAACCAAGCATAACCAAGGCATTTCTTAAAAAGAACAGAGGGACTATCCTTACCAGGTCTCAGGACTTACAATTAAGCCATAGTAATTAACAAAATGTGTAATTTGATGCAGGGATAGACAGAGCAAATGTTATTAACTATTGTATCAAGTAGATGTTTTTGGCTGCAATAGTGGGAAAACTGTGACTTAAATGGCTTAAACAATTTATTAAGAAATCCAAAAGTAGAGTTATCTTCAGGGTTGATTAATTTTGTGGTTTGACAGTGAGATCAAGGAAGCAGGTTTGTTCTATCTCGCTGTTCTGCCATCCTGAATGTGGTGACTTTTTCCATCTGGCTGGCAGTCTTCATAGCCACAAGATGGCTGCCAGAATTCCAGGCATCACATCAAGATACAGTAATGAGAGAGGCAGAAAAGGTAAATATCTTCTTATGTTTCTTTCTCATAAGTTAGGAAATCTTTCTAGAAGTCCCAAAACAAGTTTCCCCTCAAGTCTTCAAGGCCAGTATTGTATCACTCACCCAATTCCCAAACCAAATACACTCATTCCTAAATCAAATACTGGCAAAGGGATTAAGGTCAGCATGATTATCTGAGACAAATAATTCCAGGTAGAATTAATGTTGGGGTGACAACCATCAAAACAATAATGTTAATTCTGGTTAGTAAGAAAAAACTTTGGTATTATTCTTTAAACATTTTTTTCTCAACATTAAAAAGTAAATTAATCCATCACCAAGTGAAACTGAGATGGTCTACTTAAAGATCATAATATTCAATCCTCTCTTTTAATAGTCATGGAATCAGTTGAAAAACTTGTATTTGTTGAGTTCCTACGAAACACCAGATATTGTGCTAAATCCACCGTCACACCCAATCCTTACAACCCCCCTTTAAGCCTCAGTAATTCTCCTTCTACGAAGGACAAAATGCAGCCTAGAGAAGGAAAGGGACTTGTGTAGAGTCATCTGTTGAATAAGTGTTAGAGCTGGGATCACACCCTGATCTTTGAACGAGTTCTCCATTCTTCAACCTAAACCTGAGTTCTCTGCCCTGTTCCAGAGGGGAAATAATTATCATCTGAGATGTAGAGTCGCACATCAGGAATAGCTGGCAAATATTCCCCTAGAATAAGATGTTTTCTTCTCCATGAACTATGCAAGAAGAAGAGATGGTCAATTTCAGAACTCTTAGGACCTGCTCTCCAGCGCCAGACTATGTGTTGGAGCAGGGTGGCAGATTGCTTCACAGGAAACAACTCAATCTTTCAATGATTTCCCAAGAAACACATAAGGTCTGTGTGTAAGGAAAACGCCCTTGTATTTCTCCTCTACTCTCACACTGCTTCCACACTCGCAACAGTTTTGACGCATTATATAGGCTTTCCACATATCGAGGAATTCTCTGCTACACTAGCTGAGTGTCCTACAGTTCAATTCAATTCTGACATTAACTGGAGTTAGCCCAGATCCCACAGGTCAAGGACTCAGTCCCACGAGACTGACCCCAGCTTCAGACACCCATCGCAAGTAGTAGATCACTAGGTTACCCTCAACTTCTGTCCGACTTAGCTACAAATCAGAGGTTCCCATGACCCATTTTAGATTCCATTATTTGCTAGAACAGCTCACAGAACTCAGGAAAACACATAGGTTTACCAGTTTCTTATAAAAGATATGATAAAGGATACAGAGGAACACTCAGATGAAGAGATACACAGGGCGAGGTCTGGAAGTGTCCCGCGCACAGGAACTTCTGTCCCCGTGGAGCAGGTGTGCACCACCACCCTCCTGGCATGTAGATGTGTTCGTCAACCCAAAAGTTCCACAAACCCCATACTATTGGGATTTTATGTAGGCACGATCAATTATTAACTCCGTTTCCAGCCCCTCTCCCCTCTCTGGAGAGTGGGGGATGGGGCTGAAAATTCTAAGTTTCTAGTTATGCGCTTGGTCTTTCCGATGATTATCCTTCACCCAGGAGCCCACCAAGAGTCATTAAAACAAAAGACACGTCTATCTCCCAGGAAATTCCAAGGGATTCAGGAGCTCTGTGTCAGGAACCAAAGTCAAAGACCAAATATTAGAACAAAAGCTGCTCCGGGGGCTCTCCTCACTCAGGATATTACAAGAGTGTTAGGACGCTGTGCCAGGAACTGGGGTCAAAGACTAAACGTTAGAACAAAAGATTCTTCTAGCACCCATATTTACAAGAGTTTTGAGAACTCTGTGTCAGGAACCGGGGGCAAAGACCAACATGTATATTTCTTATGATTTCACAGTCTGGCGTCCCCATCGTGCCCATTCACACAAATCAACTTTCACAAGCACTGGGACATTTTGGCTTCCTTAAAGGTGGGGTACATCAGGGTTTGTCAACAATCCAAGGTGACTTAGGGTCAGACGATTAAGGGAGGAGCAACAGTGTGGAAGGGAAAAACTTTGAGAAGAAAAAGATGAACCAGACCGGTCAGATGGAAACTAAACAGCCCAGTGCTGGGGACAATCGCCTGGCCAGTGGTGCGGGCATGATGAATAGGTCCCTCCGAGGCTGCCTGTGATTGAAGCCAGATTGTCAAAAACAGACAGTAAACCAGGAGAGAGAAGCAGGAAGTTAGATGGTGCTGTCAACTTGCCAGGGGATATGCAGCAAAGAGTACTGGACTGGCATGAAGAGTGAGGAGAAAAAAACGTAGGGAGGTGGTGGATGAGTTTTTTAAACAGCCTCCAAGGACACCTGTGAGAAAGGCCATGGCATCTGATGTCATAATAACGATGAGTTTGCAAAGAGATAATCTCATTACCTTCCAGGAAATGAGGCTGTCTGCTGGCTCCCGGTCTGCAAGCCGAGGGGAGCCAGCTGAGGGTCCCCACCTTCTAACAGACCTCCGAGACTCTTCTGGAAGACAAAAGCTCCTGGAGCTCTCTCTTTAGCAGCTGAACAACAGTGGATGAGCGAAAATTGTCTGCCAGTCTACCCCTACTCAACCCTGGAAGGAGGGGATGCACTTGGGGCTGTTAGGAAGGCTTGATTCTGCTCTGGAGCTGAGACTGGTGACTCCCAAGAACCATGGGGCAGCTGCTTCATTAATTTCCTCTTAAACTTTATTGTAGAAGGACAAGCCTGTTAGTCTGCAGCAGACCAAGGAATCGAAAACCCCAGGGGAAAACTAGCAAGTCCAGTATGTTCACAATGTACTCTACAAAGTCCTAGGCATTCTGTAAAATTGTCTTAGGGATACAACTAGTGGACAGCGGGGAGAAACAGCAGGCAGGCCCCCAAACAAAGCGGCTTTCCTTGTATGAGTGTCGAGTCATGGCTAACATTTGTCAAGGACTTACAGCACGCCAGGCACTGTGCTGAGCACCTCACATGTGTTCTGTCACTTGGTTCTCATAGCAACCCCAACAGGTGATGCTATTAACAGTTCTATTATACAGGCGAGGAAACTGAAGCACAGAGAGCTTAAGCAATTTGCCGGGGGTCACACAGCTGGTAATTGGCAGTGGTGGGATTTAAACCCAGCTCTTCACCACTGTGTTATGCCGGGGTCTTCTGTAAGATTTCCTGTGTTCAAAGGGTTTTCTCCCCATACACGGGAGAGGTTTTATCCAAGGTGCTTCACAGGCAGCAACCTTAAGAATGACAGCCTGAGGCTTATCAAAATCTCTGACGGGCAGCCTCTGAGAAGTGAGAGTCCCAGCTGGTCTGCAGTTTACTCTGCCATCTGGTAAAATGAGGAGAATATTAAATATTGACCTCTTGTGGCTCAGGCAGGCTTTTTGAGTTGCAAGGATCTCATGTCTGAAAATCATCTTCTACAGTTATGTCAGGAACTTCACAGAAACTGTCCTGCAGACATTGTTCTTTTTCTCTTTCTCGCTCCCAGAGCTAAAGAAAGAGCAGGGGCCGATCTGAGGGCTCTATCCAGACGGTTGCCAGGAAGGCCTGCACCAAAAAAAGAAAGAGGAGGAAGCAGTGAAACGGGGAGAAAGGAGCTGCGGGTGGAGATGATGGAGAAGATGCTGAATAAACATGGGAGATGGGCAAATGAACATTATCTTTCGTACTAAAGAAGGAAACAGTTTGTCTTCTGAAGAATCACTGGTGGTTCTTATGAGACCGTGAAAGTCAGCCCTGTTTTCCTACCTTGCTGTAAGAAAACTCAGTTAAATTGTATGCTCAATTTCAGTCTATTTCCTCAGCTTAGGTTTTTGACAACCAGCTTCTCACTGACAATAAAATTGAAAACCATCCCAAATGAGATAACTGTGCCCTGTTATGATCCAACTTCACATTCTTTTGGGGGAAGTGGGCAGAAGATAACTAATGAATTACTGTGCTGGCCCAACCAGGTCCTTTCTCAACCAGGATTTTCTCAGAAACAAATCCCACTCTGGCAAACAAAGTCTGAGAAAAAATTAATTGCTTTCTTAAAATTTTGTATTTGATTTATAAATGTTTACAATTTTTTTAATTAACTTAAAGTGCTTAGAATACAGAAAGAATCTGAAACAAACATGAAAATATTAGCATCTGGGTGGTAGGCACATGGCTCTCTTTTTCTGTGCATTTGAAATACATCATAATCTTGAAAATAAACCCAAATTGCTGAGAGAGAGGACCAGCTGGTATGAGAATTGGAAGCCCTGGACAGCCTGGTTTTTGTGACATGAAAAGCTCATATTTTGAATCTGAAGTCGGTGAAATTAAGGTAAGAACGAAACCCTCAGTCTGCGGCCTTCTGATTGTTCAATCATTCAAACACAATTATAGAGCTCCACTGTATACTTAATCCTTTTCCGGATGAATGGAGCAGATATGGTCTACCCTCCTTGAGCTTCCAATCCAGTGAAGGAACAGACAAGAAGTAAACAAATGAGTGAATAAATACACGTTGTGATAAGTTCTCTGAAAGAAAGCAAATAGTGTTGAGGTAGAAAGCACCAGTGAGGCGGCTTTGCTCAATTTAGACAGGGTGATGACAGAGGGCCTCTGCGAGGAAGTTCTATTTAGCTGAACTGAAGGAAGAGCAGGAAGGGAAGAACAGCGCATGGTGAGGTCACTGGATATGCACACGCCCTGAAGCAGGACAGAGCTGTATAAGTCCCAAGGGCAGAAGATGGCCAGATTGCCTGGTCTACATGTTGAGGAGGGAAAGGAGCTGAGATGAGGTTCAAGAAACAGTCAGGGGCCAGACCAGACACGGCTTTGGACACACAGGAAGGAGCTGGCCTTTTATCTAAAACAAATATGGCAGCCACTGCACGTCTTAGTTGCTAGGAAGTGACATGTTCTCAGTTTACCTTGAAAAGACCCCTCCGACTCCTGGATGGAAAATTGGCTCCAAGCTTGGTACAAGTGGAAGCAGGGAGCTAAGTGAGAACAGGGATCGGTTAACTGCAGCCTGCAAGCCAAATCCAGCACACCGCCTGTTTTTGTAAATAAAGTTTCGTTGCAACACTACATGCTCATTGGTTTACTATAATCTGTGGCTGTTTTCATGCTACAACTGCAGAGTTCAGTGGTTCAGACAGAGACTATATAGCTCACAAATCGAAAAATATTTACTATCTGGTCCTTTACAGGAAAAACGTTCCGGCTCCTGAGTTAGAAGGCTGTAGCAGTAGCCACAGTACTGTATGATGGTGGCTAAGCAGTTTTCACCCAACAAGAATTATTGGACATCTGCTGTGTACTTTGGATAAAGACAGGATCCTGGAAATACAAATACTATGTAAGACCTGATGTCCTCTTTGGTAACTCTCCATCCCATCAGATTCATCCCCTCACTAACGCTTACAAAATCCCACTCTTTCAATGCCTCAGCCATTCCCTTCTGAACCTTCAAGTTTGATTCAAGTCCTGACCTCTCCATAAATTTTTTCCTATCTGGGACCTAACTCTGTATTTTTTAACTCCAGCCATAAGTATCTCCTATGTTAGATATTTTGGCCTTGATTATGCTGTGTATATTTATGGTTTTGGATGACTGAAACATTTTTCCCCGTGGTTATGAAAACAGTAAATATCCCCACGTTGTCCCCTACCGTCTGAGGTACTAATCAAGCTGCTCACCCAAGGAGAGATACCTAGTTCCAAAGTCACAGCAGTTGGTTCAGGGACAGAACATGACCCTAACAGAACCTTTCCCTCGGGGGCATCTGCTGGAGCCAATAAGAATGATTTTCTCTTGTCTTTGCTGTGATGGTGCTAGAAGCCTCGAAGTCCGGGACTGCCAACACCCCTGCCAAATGTGTTCATTCAGAGACACACACACAGCCCCCCTTTAGTAAAGGGAGAGGCAATGGTGAGAGTCCTGATGGTCTTCCCTGAGCCCTGCATCTCACCTCTCATCCTGACTAATTACATAAGCCAAATACCCCTTTACTGTTTCAGCTGACTGACTTTCTGCCATTTACAATAGGAATTCTGACTAACATAATCTCCATCACCAGCTGGGCAACTATCTCCGCCAAAAGAAGCCTAAGTCAGGGTCATTTGGTATCTCTACAACCCTCAGCCCAGTGCCAGGGAAATGCAAATCACTGGTACACTAGACGCTAGCCAGTTAGTGGGCACTTAGGCCCGTTATATTTTGATCTTGCTGGTAGGGCTTCACCTATAGTCAGAACTTTTCTAAGAAGAAACCTAGGGAAGATCTGGTACCAAACCAAGACACTCTACCTTCCATTACCTCCGGGGTTGGCTTGGCCACTAACTTGCTGTGTGATCTCAGATAAGTCCTCGATACTCTCAAGTTCCCCACCCGTATAGTGAGGAAATTGACCTTTCTGAACAACCTTCCCCATTCTCTGATTCCTGAGCTTAGGTCTGTCCAACTCCTCCAGGAAAATGAGCATTTTTAGCCCATCACTTTGGGACCAAGGTGACTGTTTTCACAGAGCGTTATTTGATTTTGTTCTGGAAGATGTAATCTCTGAGCCACACACAGAAGCAGGAGTCTGCTATTTACATGGGGCTTCTCATTCCGCCCTGACTTGGGCATCTCCCCACACCAGACAGGGACAGGCTAAGGAGAAGGAGGGCACCTTGTTTTTTACTGTGGCTACACGTGTCTCATGAAATATCTCAAGTGCTACTTGAAAAACACAACATGGAAGTATGAAAACAAGATTTACAAATGTCTTAGAGGCCAGCATGACCAAGAGGAATTCTAAAGCTGGCTGAAAATGTTATTTTCTTCTTTCCTATAAAAGCACTCATTAAAAAAAATAAAAACAGATCAAGAAGTTCTCTGGCAATGGTTTCTTGTTTCTGACCCTTAGCCCCATTTCTCATGAGCTCTATTGTTCATTATCCAGGCTACAATACAGGTCAAGATCATCATGGTGTTTTTCAGCTGGGGCACTATTAGCATTTTAAATGAGATTTTTCTTTGTGCTTCAATGTCCCCTGCATTGCAAGACACTTACCATCCCAGCTAAATGCCAGTAGTACAGTCCTCCAACAGTGGCAGTCAAAAACTACCCCAATGCTTTTTCAATAACCTCCTGTTTAATACCTCCTATCAAATTCTCATTTTGCAAATGGGTTAAGTGAGGCCCAGAGATGTGACATGGTTTCCCAAGATCACACAAGTGAGATAGGGCTAAGAGATGGATCTGAAGCCACATATTTTGACATCCAATCCCCGTAATCTTTATACTACCTTAATCATCTCTGATAGCTGTGGGTTTCAATTCTACAGCTCATGCTGTTATAAAACTTAGAACCAAATTATTAATATTAATACCAATACCAACCATGACCTCCCAATTATACTTTGATTGCACTTGAAACATTCTTACGCTGTAGTTCGGCAAGTTTTTTTCATATTCATGGAAGTCTTCGTTACCCTAGGCAGCTCAGCAAACTTGCATTTGTTAGCGGACAAGGAGTAGCCTATCCGAATCCAAAAGCAGCATTCTAATTCCTGCTCATTGGCTCCCAAGTGGTAGAGAGACGAGTTGGTGGAAGTACGCTCAGAAGGCAGAGATCAAATATATTCAGCGACTCAGAAAGCTACTTAGTCCATAGAATCTTAGCCTTTCCGACATTTGGAGCACTGTTTGGTCAACAGTTGTGTCTTCTCATGAGTTGCTCCTATTGGATGGTCTGTAATACTTGCCGGGGGGGGGGGAGGGGGGGAGGCGGGTCTAAGTTTTTAGCAACAATAAGGTTTTGGGGCAAAATCTGCTCATCCCTTGCCTGTTACAGCTCCCCCAATCCCATCCCTTTACTAAATTCTGCAGAAGGAGATAAACAGATGGGAAAAGAAAGATGCTACATTAATTAGAGTTATTGGTACTCACAGTGCTCGCATTGCACTGCCCTGTCACAATAGAGTCCCTGGCAGCCAGGATGGAAAACTCTTCCTGCACATCACCTGTCTCGGAGTCCTCACGCACACCCGATCCATCAATATTGCACGAAGGTGAAAAGGGACAGAGCCTTCTGGACTCTGTGTTCTGAGGGTATTTTCAGTGCAATTCATGAGCCTCTTTTCATGCATTTGCCCCCTCTGAGATGTGCTGCAGACAAGCCCACATGATCAATGACCCAGTGATGCTCAGTCACTTTTTCAGAGTTGTGCTAGACCAACAGGTCCGGAGTTGCATTTTAATAGCAACACTCTCTTTTAATCCAGAGAGTCTTCCTTCCTACCAAGAATTTTGAAGACAGAGAAAATAGTTTCAAAAGATTAACACGATGTGAAAAGAACAAAGCTAAGGTCCTAAGTTTGGATACTTTTTAGCCAGAAGCATATAAAGCAGTAAATACAATATCATGGGGATGCCAATGTATAGCTAATAACCATGAGGGGAAAAAATAAATATATGCACACCCTAAAGAAAAATGTGGCAATGGGAGAGTTTTCTTTTTCATATTTTTAGCAGTGTTATTAGGAACTCATTTGGAGTGAATTACCATTTAATATCTCTAAAATATCCAATTATGATTCTGCTGTCCAGGGACATAATTTTTCTAAATACTCCTTCATATGACATAGGCCACTTAAAACAAAACTAAAATTTTGCCCTTTGTCCCCACTGAGAGTCCATTTTGAGGTACGAGTTCCAAAAGCCCCTTTTCTATTTTTGACAATAATCTTTTGGGGAAACCAGAGAAACTAGTCTGTGTCCGATAAAAATGCTGCCAGCTAAGCACAAGGATGCCCTCTTAATCTCCCCTCTTTTTGTAAAGTTGAGAGCTACCCAAAGTGTTTATCCAAATCCGTTCTTCAACAAATATTTGTTGCAAACAAGGAAAAGGTATACAGAAATTTACTGTTAGCAAGGAGAGTAAAAAAACAACCATTCATGACAGAGAGAAAAAAAAAAAGAGACTCTAAAAAATGCAATTATCTGGCATGCCTTAAAGCCAGTCATAACTATTTTAAATTATTTTGCATATAAATATTGGTTATCCCAATGGGAAAATGTAAAACCCAAAGAGAAATGCCTAGAAACAATTGAGTTGTAAATCTGGTATTACAGTTGGTAAAGTTATGCGGGAAAGAAAAGCATAACGTCCTTCCTCACACCCCTGATTGGCTTTCAGTTCTTTCCTGTGAAGCATACCGGCAAAGCAAAACTTTCTGGTGGTGAAAAAAAATAACTTGAAAGTGAATCAAAATGACTGCATCAGACAAAAATCAATAAGACTGATCTTCAACTCAATTATTTCCCCTCAGAGGATGAAGAGCTCTCATGATGAGATATTTTGTAAATATGCTATTGGTATATATTTGGTTTGCTTGAACATAAAGTCACCTCTCAGTCATTGCCACTATTCCATTCTTCTCCACCCAAGGCTTCACCTCCATCTGAAGAGGTAGTAATTAGAAGATTACCAGGGAGAAGACTGTTGTCTTGCTGCAAATTGCAGATGGTTAAGGAGTAGACGATCTTGGTTTGGAAAGCTTGCCAGAATGTGGACAGAAGAGTTTTCAAAGCTTAAGTGAATAAATTCCCATCAGTGTAGCTCCAATATTCTTTGACTAATAAAAGAGAATCTCAAGTCTTCCATCCCAAATAATCAAAATCCTCAAGCAATAGAAAATCCTTTTTGTATTCCTTTGAGATCAACGTTAGTGTGTTAAGCCCAGGCAAAACATGCCTCGTGCCTTAGGACACCAACATTTTTTTTTTTAATACAAGTGGGACCATTGTTTAATAAACATCGAAGGCAGAGTAGACGACATTTTAGAACAGTCCTCAGAAAAGTTGTAGATGAAAAAGGCGAGAAACGAACAAAGACTCTCTCCTTAGCCAAACTCTGGGCAGGCTCCTAGAAGCCCTTTTCAACTAGGCCTCATCCTTGGGCCTGGTTTCCAAGAGCAAGAATCTTGCTAAGTCAGTTTATGGAGAATCCCCTACTCTTTGAGGATAACTGATACCTAATTACCCTCTCCATCCCCCAGTTGATGTCTCATCACTCTGGGCCTGCCTTCAGCAAGAATCCCGTTAAGTTGATTTAACCAGTATCTCCCTTTACCCTGATATTTCCTATTAGTAAATTTCCCATCCACAGACTCCCACGTTGCTCCTTGGCTATCAATCCCTCCTTATCCGTGGTATATTCTGAATTGAGCCCAGTTCTATGCTGAGGTATCTATTCCCCTGTTTCAATAACTCCTGGGTGAATCTGTTTCACCACTTTAACTACTGTCAGGCTATTTGCTTTAACAACATCAAACAAGTTCAACAAATAAGAAAAAGTGTCCACGGCAGGGCGTTTCTTGGATGGACTGCATGTTTGTGGGCACCTCCTGCCTTTTGCTTTTGTTTTAAAGTGTTAGCCCCAAAATCATTTCTCTTCTAACTTTCTCTCTTCCACAGAAGTGTGTAGTGGCTACTGAGAATTCAGGGCTTCCCAGGGCTCCCATGCACCATGCCTTAAAGGCGGCTCTTCTTTATTTAGAGAGTGAGTCACATTGCAAAAAAACTGTGATCATCCTTGAAAATATTCCTAACAACAAAATCCAGAAGAGATATTTGTGATTTGAGGATGGGTCAAGGGAAAAAGAAAATTTTAATGATATAGAAAATGCAATTAACCCAGAAAATGCCAATCCCCTTACATTATAGTTTTTAAAGATGTAGAGCTTGTTTTTGAAATTATTTGTCTTATAGAATGAAAAGCAGTGAAGCAAACTAGAAAGGCAGTGATGAGGTTGTGGATTCTAGCCTCTATTCTGACCATTTTTGCAGAGAAGAAGGTACTTATGGTAAATGATAAGAGCTGCGCCTGGAAAGGGAGGCGGGTGGTAGGGTGGATGTACAGCTCACGGAACCCATTAAATGCCCAGCCAAGGAAGGTTGCTGGCAACCTCTGGGAAAGGTGAGCCATCAAAGGTTTTGATGAAAGTGAGGGCTTTGATTGGAGTTGTGATTTAGAGAGTTCCCTGGAAGCATTGGTCCTTGATGAATAGATGGGGGAAAAACACCATGGGCAGACAAACCAGTATGATAATACTGACAGGAGATAATGAGGGCCTGAAGTGGATAAGGCAGTAGGGATGTGAGATGATGAATACGAGAAAGCCCAGTAAGGAGAGGCAAGACTATAAGATGCTCTGTTTGGAACATGCTGGCTTCCACAAATGGCATTTGGAAAAGAGCTGTTTGGAACAGTAGGGCATGAAGGCAAAAATGGGTTACAGGTTATCAGAAATACAGGACCAGAGAATCAGAATCAGCTAAAAATTCATTGAGTTTCTGCCAGGCTCCAGATCCCTTTAACTATAGATGAGGTATTGAAACAGAGCAAATTCATCTATACAACTAAACAGTACGCAGCCTGCTGCAAAAAACAAACCAAAAAGCACAAATGGCCCTCAGGAGCAGCCCTGAAGCAGTCGGCCAGGCCTGGACATAGCTTCACATAAGCTTCAGCCTCCCTTACTTAGCAAACTCTTTCCCCTTGTGCTTGCTTCTGATGAATAAATGAAAAACAATAGGATGTACTGGAGAATATGAGGAAGCCATTTGGTTTAAAACTAATTCAGCCTGACCTTGTTTTTCCAGAAAGGCCTGACATGGCCTGTTGAGCATGCCTTGTACATTCGCTTTAAACATTTACAGTGTCCCAAAGACACGAATGATGCCTTTAAAGATAGGGATGTAGCTTCCGCCTATATTGGTGTTTCTTTAAAGAACAGCATCTCTTCCTAGAAACAGGATTAATTACTGACTTGCTGAGTTTACCTCATGACCACTGACCTGCTGTACCAGCAAAGCAATCCCATGACTATTGTAAAAGGGACATCCTGTCATATGCAATGTATGCTTTGTCCTAAGATGGTATATAACCACTCCATACACCCCACTTGTTTGGTGTGCTTTCTTCCTTGGGGAAGAAAGCCCCTGGCTATAGTCCTCAGACCTGGCTCATAATAAACTCACCCCAATTTTGATTTATAGATTTATTATGGATTATTTGTGTTGACACTTCCTTGGCAACAGTGCCTGGCCAGCTGCTGGTTAGTTCTGTAACCGCCAAAGGGGGTGTTCTACTTGCCACAAGACAAGCCAACAGTCAGGAGGCAAGGTGGTAAGAGAGAAAGGTCTTTTTATTACAGCTTACCAGCAAAGGGGAAGATGGTGGACTCATGTCCTAAAGAACCATCTTAAAACTACAAAATTTTGAAGCAGCTTTATAGGGCAAATGGGCTGAAAAAGGGGGATCTTGGGATGTTGACCGTCTGGAGTTGTAGTCCTTGAGACCATAGAGCATCCCTTTCTCTCTTCTCTGGTGACGGATATCAGGAGAGGTTTTATCCCGAAGGTTGTCACATCCCTGGAAAAGCTGAAAGAACACAGTAATTGCCTTATCAGAATAGGTAGGTCTATGTATAAGCCAAGGCTACAAACATAGCAGAGCAAGCAGATGTGTACTTCTCTAAGCTACGTGAAAACTAGAGCATTGCTAATAAGGAAAACGGGGTGTCTTGTTATAGTTCCAACATAGTTCCCCTCTCTAAGATGGCTTCCCTGATGCTAAAATATGTTAACCATTGGCTGTATTTATTTTAGTTATTTAGGCGGCACTAACAGTTCCATAATCTATGGCCTCTGCCCCAAGGTGAATGTATTCTTAGGTCATGAATGCTGAGGCTGGAGCAAGACTCCGGCTCTCTCCGACCCCAAGAGACATTTGTATTCTGCTGCTCCCTCTCTGAGAACTTGAACACTAGTTGTGCATTCCTTTGCCTCAACAGTAGCCTTTTTGGTTCTCCCCCCATCTTCATGACCCCCAGTTCGGGAGAAATGTCTTCCTCTCACTAAGGATTGCTAGAAGACTCGAGTAGACTCCAAAGTTCAGTCGTGACTAGCTTTTGCTCACACTATTTCTTCTAGCTTCAAGGAACCATGAGCTTCCTTCCCTTTCTCTCACTCTGCTTCATAAAACTGCAAGTTAAAGATACTGGGAAACAATCCTCAATGCCCACTAATATGCAAATGGTTAATAAATTATGGATTCTCCCTGCAGTCGAGCACCATTCAACACTTAAAAATCAACGAATCCTATCTATGTATGCTGATGTGTGACAAATAGAAATGGCAAGCAATAGGATATATTGGAGTATATGAGGAAGCCATTTGGTGTAAACCTAATTCGGCCTGATTTTGTTTTTTCCAAAAGGGGCTGACTGTGGCCGGTGAGCACGCATTGTATATCTGTTTTAAACATTAACTATGGCAAGAACAAATGCCCTGAAGATAAAGATGAAACTTCCCCCCACATTGGCATTTCCTTAAGGATAAGCATCTTTCCTTAGGCTAGGAACTGATTGCTGTGCTCACCTTTGACCACCCAGCTCACCTGTGACCACCCAGCTCCAGACAACAGAACTGCCTCCCTGCTGTGTCCACCAAGACAGCAACCTACCTGCTGTGTCCATCAATCGCTGTGCCGATGGAGCAGTCTCTCGACTATTGTAAAAGGGACATTTCAATCCTATGTGAAACATCATTTTTGGGGGGTATATAACCACTTTGTACACCCCACTTCTTTGGTGCCCTTTCTTCCTTTGGCAAGAAAGGCCCCAGGCCATGATGCTCACATTTTAGCTCAGAATAAACTCTCCCAAATTTTCATTTATAGATTGGTTATGGATTATTTTCATCAACATGTGGAACAATCTCTACACTGTCAGTTACATGAAGAAGAAAAATGCAAAACAGATAGTGTGCATTACCACTATTTTAGCCAGGAAAGGGGCTCCAGATGCTTGTGTTTATATCAAATAGCTCTGGTTGAACACTGTTTTTAAATTATAAGCTGTCAATCTCAGAACGCAGAGCCCACAGGTTTGCCCCAGTTATGCATGAGTCAGGGGAAACAAAACTTACAACAAAATTATTCTAGTCACTACTTGACTTCTTCTATCCTATGGAAATTGGTGAAAACTCGTTTTCTGCTAATGTCTTGTTACCAGGATACCATTTTTCCAATTACTCACAAAGAGCAGAGATTATTAACCCTGTGATTTTATTCCAGTGGGACTATTCAAAATCTCACTTCCTGCCATCCACAGAGGTTAAATAATGAATTATGAATGGCACAACGATAATGAAATTCTCAGAATGAACTTCTGTAAGCTCCAAATAGGTTTTCTTGGTATGGTGGAGGGGGCAAGGAGAGAGAAGGCAAGTCTTAATAGTGTGAGGGTCTGATGTACTCAATTTGATTTATAGAGCAATGAGGATGCCCTCAAAGCCTCTATCTGAAAATTTACCCACATTCCATTCAACAAACATTGTTAAGCCACAGTGTCCAGGAGATTTTAGAATTAAATGCAGTAGGAACCAATTGCAAGGGTGTCTGCTGCCAAATTACCTTACCTGGAGCTTCTTCAGAATTTCAACGAAACCGGATTTGTTACCAAACTCTGACCCGGGCTACTTTCATGCAGAAAGGGAGTCGGACTGGAAATGGCTACCCCACCTCATTCTCCCTATAATGAGTTCACAGGGGATCTGTGAGGCTCTGATCCAAGTGCGTCAAATAGGCACAGGTCATTGAGAGGCAGAAGGTGGTGCAGCAAGGCCCAAGAGTGGATGGAGCCTGAGCCTGGGCTCTGGCTGCAGCCGCCTACACCAGTAAGCCCCGTAAAAACCCTAGCAGCTTCGGGGGCATGTCAGAAACGCAGAATCAAGGGCCCCCCCGCCCCCAGACCTACAGAATCTGCATTTTAACAAGATCCTCAGGCAATTCATGTGCACATACAATTTGAGTAGCACTGATGTTGAGTAGCACTAATGAGAAATGCTCCTTGCTTTGAATACAAAGAAGCAGAGGAGTCCCTCTCTTTTCAGGCTAGCCTTGAAAAATGGTCAAAACTCATAATTTTCTCAAATCTTGGTGTGACACTGATGTTTTGGGAAGATACTCCTGCAGAGAAGGACAGCATCCCAATTTCACCCTGAGCCCCATCTGATGTCACGCAAATTCTGTGCCCTTTCCGGATCTCATTTTCCTTTTTTTTTTTTTTTGAGGAAGATTAGCCCTGAGCTAACTACTGCCAATCCTCCTCTTTTTGCTGAGGAAGGCTGGCCCTGAGCTCACATCCATGCCCATCTTCCTCTACGTTAATACGTGGGATGTCTACCACAGCATGGCTTTTGCCAAGCAGTGCCACGTTCACACCTGGGATCCGAACCAGGGAACCCCAAGCCACTGAGAAGCAGAATGTGCGAACTTAATGGCTGTGCCACTGGGCCGGCCCCTCATTTTCCTCACATGTAACATGAAGACTTTAGAATGTGGGGGATCAGAATTTGCCACCCCAAAATATGTCTCATTGGCTTGATTATTTTTAAGAACAAAAGACTCAGAAAGAAACTTTGAACTTCCCCCTAACTATCTAAAAGAATTTACGATCTAAGGCCTGTCCCAGGCAGGCGCTATCACCATAAGACAACTATAGTATAATATAAACTAGGTGTCAGACAGGGAGAAACCTAGCAAGGCTCACCTAATCAAAGTCCTCCCCATGTCCCATTGTTTTTTTGCAAGGTATGGCAAACATTTGTTTACCAAACATTTGCTTTTCCATCTCCATGTGAATTGCCTTCCTCCCCTTTGAAGTCCCAAACCACTACCCCCAACATCTTCCTTTTTCTTTGGCTAAAGATGGTATTTAAGGTGGTGGTGTCCACCATTTCGGTGAGTTACTCAGTTTTCCTGGGTTTCTGCCACGTATACATATTATTAAACTTTGTTTGATTTTCTCCAGTTATTCTGTCTCATGTCAATTTAATTTTTAGACCACGCAGAAGAACCTGGAGGGTAGAGGAATAGTTCTTCCCCCCCTACAGTTTTATAGCATCTTCTAAGCCCCCTCCTGGGCCATGACAGTCTATAGTTTTACCAATAAGAAGAACAATATCTACTATGGGTCTTCAGATCACAGGCAAAAATGCCCTCCAATTTCTCCCCTTCACTGAACCCTGGATTAGACAAGGCCTTCTTGCCTGAGGTCCTTTTGATCTTTTTTCCTTTCTTGGTTGTGCTTCCCAGCTCATCACTCTGAGGAACTCACATTTACCTTGAGGACAGCTGGTCTGCATTTCCTGGACTTTGCTTCAGGGAGTCTGCCTAGTAACTCTAAAGTCACGGATGCGGGGAAGTCTAAGCTTTGGTCAGGATATCAGGCTCCTTCCCAAAAGAAGGATAACACACATACATACACACAGAGTCTACAAAGAGTAAACACAGAGTTTAGCTTCTTTAGTATTTGTCGTATAAAGATAACAATCTTAGTATTCCACAATGTACAGTGGGCATAAGCACAGCTAGTTCCTCTTAACATAGAATCCCAAGGTAAAAAGTCTCCTTAAACATCGAGTACCCTAAATTACGTTTAAATATCCCCTTTACAATATCCTGACACATTATGTTTCAGTCTGTTTGAATATCCCCATAATTAGGAAAACCATGGTAGCCCATATGATTCCATCTCCTCTATGGAAATTTCCCTCAGTTTGTCTCACCATGCCACCCAGACCAGGTAGTGGGATCTTTGTGCTCCTGATACCAAACCTCTTAATCTCAACTTCCTGTGCCCAGTGCACAGTAAGCCAATCACTGAGATATCTGTGCTTGCAGATAGAGAAAGGTTTATTCAAATTGACCAAAACAAGAAGGCAGGAGGACAGGTTCTCACAAAAGCACCTTAACAAGAGAAGACAAGAGAGGGCTTTATAGAGCTAAGGGCCTTGGCAGGAAGAGTTTGGGAGAAAAAAGGGGTAATCCATGTTTCTTTCACTCCAGATAAGCCCTTGGGCAATCTGACTTCTGGCCATCAACAGCAACCTGGGGCTGATTATCTGGTGATCATAACTTCCTTGAGGGCATTCTTTTTCTTCTGCAAAGCAAGCTCATAAATCCTCGTGACCCTTGAGCCATCCTTCAGGTTAAACAAGAAAACAGCAAATTGACAAGATTAACTTCTTCTCATCTATGTCTATGTTGGGAACAAGGTCGAAAAGTAATCATGTTCTTTTTTTTTACTTTATTGATTTTTTTCTCTTTTTTTTCACTTATTGAGGTCATATTGGTTTATAACTGTGTAATTTCAGGTGTACATTATTATATATCAGTTTCTGCAAAGACTACATTGTGCTCACCACAAATAATCTAATTTTTATCCATCACCATACCTATGTGCCCTTTTAACCCTTTTGCCCAGTCCCCAATCCCATTCCTGCTGGTAACCACTAATCTGTTCTCTTTATCCATATGTTTGTTTATTTTCCATGTATGAGTGAAATCATATGGTGTTTGTCTTTCTCTGTCTGGCTTATTTTGCTTAACATAATACTGTCAAGATCTATCCATGTTGTTTCAAATGGAATGCTTTTGTCTTTTTTCATAGCTGAGTGGTATTCTATTGTATATATACACCACATCTTCTTTATCCATTCTTCAGTTAGTGGGCACTTGGGTAGCTTCCACATCTTGGCTACTGTGAATAATGGTGCAATGAACATAGGGGTGCATAAATCTCTTTGTATTGTTGATTTCATGTTCTTTGGATAAATACCCAGTAGTGGGATAGCTGAATGGTATGGTATTTCTATTTTAATTTGTTGAGAAATCTCCATACTCTTTTCCATTGTGGCTACTCCAGTTTGCATCCCTACCAGCAGTGTAAAAGGTTTCCCTTTTCTCAACATCCTCTCCATCTTTTGTTATTTTTTTGTCTTGGTAATTATAGCCATTCTGACATATGTCAAGTGATATCTCATGGTAGTTTTGACTTGCATTTCCTTAATAATTAGTGATGTTGAACATCTTTTCTTGTGCCTGTTGGCCATCTATATATCTTTGGAAAGATGTCTGTTCATATCCTCAGCCCATTTTTTGACTGAGTTGTTTGTTTTTTTGCTATTGAGTTATATTTCTTTAAATATTTTGGAGATTAACCCCTTCTCAGATATATGATTGACAAATTTTTTCTACCAGTTGGTGGGTTGTCTTCTTGTTTTGTTCATGGCTTCCTTTGCCTTGCAGAAGCTTTTTAGTCTGATGTAGTCCCAATTGTTTATTTTTTCTTTTGTTTCCTTTGCCTGAGTAGACATGGTATTCAAAAAGACCAATGTCAAAGAGTGTCCTGCCTACATTTTCATCTAGGAGTTTTATGGTTTCATGTCTTACATTCAAACTTTAATCCATTTTGAGGTAATTTTTGCATATGGTATAAAATAATGGTCTACTTTCATTCTTTTGCATGTGGTTGTCCAGTTTTCCCAACACCGTTTATTGAAGAGACTTTCCTTTCTCCATTGAATGTTCTTGGCTCCTTTGTCAAAGATTAGCTATCCGCAGATGTGTGGTTTTATTTCTGGGCTTTCAATTCTGTTCCATTGATCTGTGTGTCTCTTTTTGTGCCAGTACCATGCTGTTTTGATTACTATAGCTTTGTAGTATATTTTGAAGTCAGGGATTGTGATGCCTCCAGCTTTGTTCTTTTTCCTCAGGATTGTGTTGGCTATTTGGGGTCTTTTGTTGTTCCACATAAATTTTAGGATTCTTTGTTCTATTTCCATGAAGAATATCATTGGGATTTTGATCAGGATGGCATTGAATCTGTAGATTGCTTTAGCTAATATGGACATTTTAACTATGTGTATTCTTCCAATCCATGAGCATGTACTATCTTTCCATTTCTTTATGTCTTCTTCAATTTCTTTCAATAATGTCTTATGGTTTTCATAGTATAAGTCTTTCACCTCCTTGGTTAAATTTATTCCTAGATATTTTATTCTTTTTGTCGTGATTGTAAATGGGATTGTATTCTTGAGTTATCTTTCTGCTACTTCGTTATTAGTGTATAGAAATGCAACTGATTTTTGTAAGTTGACTTTGTACCTTGCAACTTTGCTGTAGTTATTGATTATTTTTAACAGTTTTCTGGTGAATTCTTTAGGGTTTTCTCCATATAGAATCATGTGATCTGGAAACAGTGAGAGTCTCACTTCTTCCTTTCCAATTTGGATAAATTTTACTTCTTTTTCTTGTCTAATTTCTCTGGCCAAAACCTCTAGTACTATGTTAAATAAGAGTGGTGAGAGTGGGCACCCTCATCTTGCTCCTGTTCTCAGAGGGATGGCTTTCATTTTTTCACTTTTAAGTATGATGTTGGCTGTGGATGTGTTATATATGGCCTTTATTTTGTTGAGGTACTTTCCTTCTATACCCATTTTATTGAGAGTTTTTGTCATAAATCTATGTTGGATCTTGTCAAATGCTTTCTCTGCATCTATTGAGAGGATCATGTGGTTTTTATTCTTCATTTTGTTAATGTGGTGTATCACATTGATTGATGTGTGGATGTTGAACCATCCCTGAGTCCCTGGTATAGATCCCACTTGATCATGGTGTATGATCCTTTTAGTGTATTGCTGTATTCAGTTTGCCAATATTTCATTGAGGATTTTTGCATCTGTGTTCATCAGTGATATTGGCCTCTGATTCTCCTTCTTTGTGTTGTCCTTGTGTGGTTTTAGTATCAGGGTAAGTTTGGCCTCATAGAATGAGTTAGGAAATGTTCCATCTTCAATTTTTTGGAATACTTTGAGAAGGATAGGTACTAAATCCTCTCTGAATGTTTGGTAGAATTCTCTGGAGAAGCCATCTGGTCCTGGACTTTTTTTGGGGGGAGGTTTTTCAATCTCCTTACTTGTCATTGGTCTGTTCAGATTCTCTATTTCTTCTTGATTCAGTGCTGGGATATTGTGTGAGTATAAGAATCTACCCATGTCTTCTAGGTTATCCAATTTGTTGACATATAGTTTTTCACAGAGTTCTCTTATGATTCTTTGTATTTCTGTGGTTTCCATTGTTATTTCTCCTCTTTCATTTCCAATTTTATTTATATGAGGCTTCTCTCTTTTTTTTCTTAGTGAGTCTGGCTAAGGGTTTGTCAATTTTGATTATCTTCTCAAAGATCCAGCTCTTAGTTTAACTGATCCTTTCTACTGTTTTTTAAGACTCTATTACTATTTTGTTTATTTCTTCTCTAATTTTTATTATTTCCCTCCTTCTGCTGATGTTGGGCTTTGTTTGTTCTTCTTTTTCTAGTTCTCTGAGGTGTAGTTTAAGATTATTTATTCGAGATTTTTCTTGTTTGTTGAGGTGAGCCTGTATTGCTTTAATTTCCTTCTTAGAACCACTTTTGTTGCATTCTGTAAGGGTTGGTATGTTGTATTTTCATTTTCATTTGTCTCCAGTTTTTTTTTTTTATTTCTCCTTTGATTTCTTCATTGATCCCAATGGTTGTTCAGTAGCATGTTGTTTAGTCTCCACTTATTTGTGGTTTTCCCAGTTTTTTTCTTATAGTTGATTTCTAGTTTCATAGCATTGTGGTCAGAAAAGATGCTTGATATGACTACAATATTATTAAATTTATGGAGGCTTGGCTTGTTTCCCAACATGTGGTCTATCTTTGAGAATGTTCCATGTGCAATTGAGAAAAATGTGTATTCTGTTTGTTTGAGATGGAATGTCTATAAATATCTTTTAAGTCCATCTGGTCTAGTGTTTCATTTGAGACCACTGTTTCCTTGTTGACTTTCTGTCTGGATGATCTATCCATCAATGTAAGTGTGGTGTTGAGGTTCCCTATTATTATTGTGTTGCTGTCAATTCTTCCCTTTAGATCTGTTAGTAGTTGCCTTATATACTTTTGTGCTCCTGTGTTAGGTACATATATATTCATAAGTGTTATTTTCTCTTGGTGGAATGTCCCTTTTATCATTCTATACCGCCCTTCTTTGTCTCTCATTGTCTTTTATCTTGAAGTCTGCTTTGTCTGATATAAGTATGGCAACATCTGTTTTCTTTTGCTTGCCATTTGCTTGGAGTATCATCTTCTATCCCTTCACTCTGAGCCTATGTTTGTCTTTAGAGCTGAGATGTGTTCCTTAGAGGCAGCATATTGTTGGGGTCTTGTTTTTTAATCCATCCTGCCACTCTGTGTCTTTTGACTGGACAATTTAATCGATTTATATTTACAGTAATTATTGATATATGAGGGCTTAATACTGCCATTTTATCTCTTATTTTCTTGTTGTTCTATATTTCCATTGTTTGTTTTCCCTTGTATTTCTGACTGCTATTTCAGTTTAGGGGTTTTCTCCAATGGTTTTCTCAGTTTTCTCTGTATTTATAATTTGTGGCTTTATTCCGATTCTTTGTTTAGTAGTTACCATGAGGTTTTATAAAAGATCTCATAGATGAGATAGTCCATTTTCTGATAGCCTTTTATCTCCATTAGCCTAAGCAGGTTCCATTCCTTTCCTCTTCCCCTTCTGAGTTATTGTTGTCACAAATTATTCTTTTTTGTGTTGTGAGTTTGTGACTAAATTGAAGGGTTTATAGTTAATTTTTATGCTTTCCTTCTCTTTATCTTTTGTGTTATAATTCTTTGATAACCTCTTCTGATAGAGAGCTGAAACTTTATGATTTTGTCTGTCTATTTATCTCCTTGCCCAAAGGTTTGTAAACCTTTGCCCTTTTGTTTTGGGTAGGAAGGCTTCTTTCATAATCTTGTAAAGGAAGTCTAGTGGCAATGAACTCTCTCAGCTTTTGTTTATCTGGGAAAGCTTTTATTTCTCCATTGTATCTGAAGGATAGTTTCACTGGATAGAGTATTCTTGGCTGAAAGCTTTTGTCTTTCAGTATTTTGAATATAGCATCCACTTCTCTCCTAGCCTGTAAGGTTACTGCCAAGAAATCCACTGACAGCCTGATAAGGATTCCTTTGTAGATTTTCTTCTGCCTTGTCTCCCTTTATATTTTTTCTTTGTCATTGACTTTTGCAACTTTTGATATTATATGCTTTGGTGGGGGTCTTTTTGCATTAATGTAATTAGGAGTTCTATTGGCTTCATGTACTTGTAAGTCCAGTTCTTTTCCCAGGTTTGGGAAATTCTCAGCTATTATTTCTTTGAACAAGCTTCCTGCTCCTTTCCCCCTCTCTTCTCCCTCTGTAATACCTATAATCCTTATATTGCTTTTCCTAATTCAGTCAGATATTTGTCAAAGAATTTATTCATTTTTTTAAAAAAGTCTTAGTTCTCTCTCCTCCTCTACCTATAGCATTTCTGTAATTCTATCCTCTAATTCACTAATTCTGTCCTCCATAACGTCAGCTCTGTTTTTTATGGTTTCTAGATTATTTTCATTCTTCACATCCAGACTTTCTGTTTGGTTTTTTTTAGAGTTTCAATCTTTTTGGTAAAGTATCCCATCTGCTCATTAACTTTATTCCTGAGCTCATTGAACTGTCTTTCTGAATTTTCTTGTAACTCATTGAGTTTCTTTATGACAACTATTTTGAATTCTCTGTCATTTAGAATGTAAATTTCTGTGACTTCAGGATTAGTTTCTAGACATGTCATGTTCCTTCTGCTATGAAGTGTTACTAGAGTTCTTCACGTTTTTGATTAATTGATCCTTTGCCAGCAACTACTTTTGTGGTAGTATCAGATCACAGATTCCCCCTACTACTGCTGGGGGGGAGCAGGAGCTGCTTTCTGATCCTGCCCCATCTGCTGGAAATTGTGTGAGTAGGGCTACTCTGTATTTGTGCAGGCTGGCTGTAGCTGCTCTCCAGGTTGCACTCATGTGGGCAGGGCCTCTGTGCTGGGCACGTGGGTTGGGCACTGTAGGTGGGGCTCTGTGCTTGGGAGGGGACCAGCTGAGCTCCTGCATGCTAGGTGGGAGGGATGCCTACACAGGTGCTGAAGCACCGCTCTGTGGGTCTCTTGGGCTCCTCTGCTCCATGAGTGGGATGCCTTCTGAGTGGGTGGGGCACCTTCTCACCTGCGCTGTGCTAGGGTGGAGGGACACCCACACAGAAGTTGAGCTGCCACTTGGTGGATCCTGCAGGCTGCTCTGCTCTGTGGGTGAGGGCACCTCCTGAGTGGGTAGGGTGCCTTCTCCTTGCACTGTGCTCAGTGGGTGGACACCTTTGCAGGGCCTGAGCTGCCGCCTCTTATTGTGGAGCATTCCCATGGGTGGGGCCACTGCAGCATAGTGGACACCCCCTTGGGCTGGGCTGCAACTCCAAAAGCATTCACACAGGCTGGCCTGTCCCCACCTCCACTTACAGTCATGCTGGATGCTTTGTAAGGATCCACAGCTTGGCTTGCTGCTGCCATGGAGAGGGAAGGGTGTACTCACCTAGTTTCACTGCCTCCCCGGTATCCAGTCCTGCCACCTTCAGATGTATAGCTGTGTGGATCTCTCAGAAGTCCTGTTGTGCTGTGCAGGGAATCCTCTCCTGGTTAATGAATGTTTGTTTGGTTGTAACTTAAAGGGGAGAGACTAGGGGAACAACTTACTGTGCCATGATGCTGACATCACTCAGTAGTCATGTTCTTATTGAATATTTACTGTAACCCTCAGGTACCTGGCTTCACTCTCATACTTCTGGAGAGATTTGTGTTGCAAAATTAAAATCAGAGGTTATCCTCAGAACATTAGTGACTTTTCTTTTCTAGGGTCTTGTACTCCTTTTCAAGCTTAGGGGGTAGCAGGAAGCAGAAAGAGAGGGGAGTGCCTTTGAAGCAGAAAGGTTGAAGCAAGAGAAAAAAAGATGAGTTGCCCCAAGAATGGGAAGAAGATGGAAGTAACCCACAAATTAACGGACACTTTTCCAGTGTAGTGTTTAAGAGATGTAGCTGATCTTGGAGAGAGAAATGGCTGCCTGAGGGTCTTGGGGGCTGGACTCTAGTTATTGGGGATTCCACCTAGGTAAATAAATATTCCTGGGCCCAAGCTTGGCTTAAAAGTAACTGAGACCTTTGTCTTCAAGAGACCCCACCCTCCCCACCTCAGGCTTAATAACAGACATTTCAGTGGCAGCCATGATGGATTGAAAATGAAGGATCTTTCCCCCAACTTCTGGCCACAACTCATCTCTTCAAAATTTGGATGTGTCAATCAATTATGAGGTAGGCTTTGGTTAACTTAAAGCAAAGAGAAGTTTATTCAGGCTTTGTTAGGACTGCAGACTGGGAAGCACAGATTCAAGCACCACTTGAATTGCGTTCCACTTATTGAAGGGAGAAGGAAGGTTCTATAATAGTGGCTAACAAAGGCAAAGAAAAAAAAGGAAAAGAATGTCTTTTAACAAATTCCAGGCCCAAGATGATCGTCAGAGTGAGAGTCAGTAGAAACAATCCAGTAAACTTAGGAATGTGGGAGATGACTCTGATGGGAATGGCATCTCTGTCCCAGTAATCCTGTCTTCCTTAAGCAAACTTGTAGATGCATTTCAGGCATTTAATGAGTTCAAGGATTCATCCTGAAGAAGGAATTTGTTCCTCTCCTCCCCCTGTCTGCCCAGCTCCACTTTAGTACCTTAATATGAGAGACTTTTTTTTTTCAAATTCCACAGATATGTCTGGGAAGGGGAGAGGAGCCTCCAAAAATGACTGAAAGTTACTTTCCTTACAGACCACCAGGTTTTAGGTCTAGAGTCAGATTTAGAGAAAATTAGGTACTTTGGGTTTTTTTATACTTAGACTTATTGTTTAAATTTTATTTCCACTATAATGGCATAAAGTAGTGTAAGAGACTCAAATGAAAGATTTCTTGCTTCAGTTAAAGCTCTATCTAATCTAGAGATAATACTTTGATATCTCTTGGTGATGAAAGGAATTATAGCCTAATATGAAGTAATATGACCCTTTATCATGTCATTTTATCTCTCTATGTCTTACTTCCCTTCTCTGATAAATGGGGATAATGATGCCATGCCTTCACAATGATTACTGGTAGAATTCTAGATTCCCATGAGGATAGTCATATTAAATTTTTTTTTTAAGATTTTTAAAAAATTTTTTCCTTTTTCTCCCCAAAGCCCCCTGGTACATGGTTGTATATATATATATATATATTTTTAGTTGTGGGTCCTTCTAGTTGTGGCATGTGGGACACCACCTCATCATGGCCTGATGATCGGTGCCATGTCCATGCCCTGGATCCAAACTGGCGAAACCCTGGGCCACCAAAGCAGAGTGCGTGAACTTAACCGCTCAGCCATGGGGCCAGCCCCCCAAATTTTTAATGGCCATAAGATTTGTAGAAATTGTTTAGGATATGGGTTAAAAGCTTGGACTCCAGGATCAAAATATCTGGGTTTAAATCCTAACTCTGTGTGAGTCTCTGTGTGGCTCTGGGCAAGCTAGTTACTTTCCTAACACTTCAATTTCTTCATGTATGAAATGGGGATAATAACAGTAGCAAGTTTGTCAGGTTTGGGGAGAATTAAATAATATAATTCATGTAATGTTCCTAGCATAGTGCTTGCTATGTGCTAAGTGCTAATTAACTAGTATACATTGAGGAAATTGAGGTGAAACCACTTTATAGGATTAAACACATCATATAAAATGTAAGTCATTATTATTAAGTACGTGGTATTTCAGTTGACTCGAAAAGAAATTTTCCTATTTTTAAAAATAAATTAAACATCTGGACCTAAAACATATATAATTATAACAACAAAAAGAGAGAAAATACTTATATCCACAGATGGGGAATATTACTTGTTTGGGCCTAAAAATAACCCAACACTGATATAACTCAGATCCAGTTTCCATAAATATTCATGGGGTGATTAAGTAATAGAGAGTTAAAGTATAGTGTTCAAAACTTCCTTTGTGCATGTATGTCTGAATATCAACATCTTCAAAATTAAACAGTTTTCCACCATCTGCAGAACAGATGACACAAGGGTCTAATCAATAATTCATCCTAGCAAAAGAAGTCATTACACAGCCAAGGCTATGACGAAAATCCTGTCAGAAAGCCTTGTTTTAGCTAAACAAGACAACTTAATTTAGTGCAAAGTGAATAATCCAACTCTCTATAAATCATTCATTCCAGAATTAAACATTATGGATTTCTCCATTAAATACATATTCCAGGCCTGGACACGTATTAACTTCTCTGGTGCTTGGCCCTAAGGGATGGCCAACCCGGTGTTCTTGGAGTCTCTGAAGCTACCAAGTCCACTGGGCAGAAAAAAAGCAAAACAAAGGAGAGTTCTGGAGAAGCCAAGAATTTAGAGTTGGGCGTACTCCAAGCCAACCTTTCACATAATCTGGGCATCCTCTTCTGTGTGAATACTACTATGAATGAGGAATTTCCTGCCCATTTTAGTGAAAACTCTTTCCATTTGAAATGGCAGGAAACCCAACTCAAACTAGCTTAAGCAAAATGGGAATTTATTTTCTCATATCATGGAACGCGAATAGTCAAAGACCATAATTTCAGTCTTGGCATGATCAAGACTCAACTGATGTCACCAGGGTTTGTTTTTTATTCCCTTAACTGAGCTCCACTTGCTCTCAAATAGACTCTCTTTATGATAGCATAATGGGAGCTTCAGCCTCCCATTCTCTCCTTCAGAGCCATCAGGAAAAAAATGAGCATTGCAGATAATTCAAAGAAAAGTCTTAGAATTGTATCTTTTGGACTTTAATGACAAAATTTGGGCCTTGTGCCCATCCTTGACCCACTCATTATTATGGAGAGTGGGATATGCAGTGTCTGATTCCCCAGGCTCAGTTTACATGCTATGATTGGATAGGGATGAGACAGCAGTAAGGGAACTACACATAACAAAAGGACAGAAGAGAGGAATCAAAGAAATCAGTCCAGATGGAAAAACAGAACAAATAAATACTGGGTGACCAAAAGCCTATTCTCCACAATATTCACCACTGATGCTTATTCTAAGTTATTCTAGTAAAGCATTCCTTTGATTAGATAGAAATTGATTTTTGGAATTTCCATTTCCAGTCCTAAATTTGCCTTCTGAAATCAAATAGAACAAGACTACTTCCTCTTCCCAATGGCAGTCCTTCAACTGATTATAGACAGACACCAAATCTCCTCTGGTCTATTTTCCTCCAAGTTAAATGTATCAACATACTAGGAAGTAGACTTTTGGTACTGGGAATAAATCAATGCGTGCTATTAAGTAGACACTAGAATCTTATTGTGGAACTAAGTTTAACTTTTTGTTCTGTTCATCTTTGTTTCAAAGAAAATAGTTTTGTTAATAAATTTGATAATAATTAGCATTGGAAAAGCTCTTGGGAAAATAAACATTTTCAAGGACAATCAGTTCTGGTAACGTGGATCAGGTAATTTAGACCAGCCATCCAACTGAAAACATAAAAACCTGTGCAAAATATTTTAAAATATTCTTTAAAATATCAAAGAACTAACAAAATAACCGAAAAATCACTAGGCCTAAAACTAAAGAATATGCTAAACATGAGAGCTAAGTCTGGAACTCAAAGCTGCTTCTGCCTTGGAAACATTTTCCAATCTGGAAGGAATAGCTGCTAAATTGAAATGTGGTTTGGGATGTCCCATGAAGTTACAGAAAAAGTGTCAAGGTCTAGAACTCACCCAAGTAAGGGACTTTGATAAACCACTACCTAGTATAAGCTAGGCTGAAAAGGAGCTATGCCCTCACGATAAGGTGAACCAATAGTAACACTGTTTTCACATGGGTTTGCAACCTGGTTCCAAGTTACCTAAGTAATCCATGGAATTTTAAGCACTGAACTTGAATTTTGGTGGTCCTAGATCAGTGGCACACAAAAGTACCTGGCAGAAGCAAATGCAAGTTCTCTCTGGAGAAGATCGCATTATTATGGGACTCAAATTAATCCTACAAATAATTTTCAAAGGCAATAACCTCCATACAATCAAGAGAGCCAAGCACACAGGAAATTAAGACACCATGAATAAGAACCTACAGAGATGAAGGACAACAGAAACAGCGCCCAAAAGACCTCAAATAGTGGAATTATCAGACAAACACACTTAGTATTTTCAAAGAAAGAAAGCTAAGAGCTTGAGTTTCGAGTCCATTCAGTGGAGGAAAGAATAGTCTCTTCAACAAACGGTGCTTGGACAACCGGATTTCCACACGCAAAAAAAGTGAAGCTGGACCTCACACCATATCCAAAAATAAGCTCAAAATGAATCAGTGACCTAAATATAAGACTAAACTAAAAAACATTTAGAAGAAGCATAGAGGTATATTTTCATGACCTTGGATTTGGAAATGGATTCTTAGATATGACACTAAGATAACAAGCAACAACAACAAAAAATAGACAAAATGGACTTCATCAAAATAAAAACCTTTTGTGCAAAGGACATTATGAAGAAAATGAAAAGACAACCTACAGAATGGGAGATAATATTGTCAAATCATACAACTGATAAGAAATTAATATTTAGAACATATAAAGAACTCCAATAACTCAACACCAAAAGACAAATAACCCAATTTAAAAATGGGCAAAAGACTTGAGTAGACATTTCTCTAAAGAAGATATATAAATGGCAAATAAACATATGAAAAGATGCTCAGCATCACTAGTGAAATGCAAATCAAAACCAGGAGATACCACTTCATACCTACTAGGTAAGCAGTAGGTAAGGTAGTAGGTAAAACTTACTGGGTAAGTTTTTTTTAGGAAAAGGAAAATAACAAGTGTTGGTAAGGATATACAAAAATTGGAACCCTCATACATTGCTGGTAAGAATGTAAAATGGTGCAACTACTTTGGAAAACAGGAAGGTGGTTCCTGAAAAAGCTATGTATAGAATTACCATATGATCCAGCAATTCCATTCTTAGGCATATACCCAAACAAACTGAAAACAGTGACTTGGAAGAGATACTTGTACACCAACGTTCACTGCAGCATTATTCGCAATAGCCAAAAGGTGGAAACAACCCAAGTGTCCATAAACAGATGAATGGATAAACAAAATGTGATATATACATACCACGAATGTTATTCACCCATAAAAAGGAATGAAGTTCTGATACAAGCTATAACACGGATGAACCTTGAAAACATTACACTATGTGAAATAAGCCATACGTAAAAGTACAAATATTGTATAATTCCACTTACATGAAATATCTAGAATAGGCAAATTCATAAAGACATAGAACGGTGGTTGCCAGGGGCTGAAGGAAGGAGGAATAGGGCGTTATTGCTTAATGGTTACAAGGTTTCTATTTGGAATGATGAAAAAGTTTTGGAAATAGATGATGGGGATGGTTGTACAAAATTGTGAATGTAATTAATACAGGTGAATTGTACACTTAAAATGATTAAAATGGTAAATTTTGTTATAAATATATACATATATAATCTCCATATTTTTAAAAAGGTAAGAATCCTGATAGAAACCAGAGCATTTTTCTTATATTCCTCATCATTTGGCAGTGGTGGAAAACCCCTACAATGGACCAAAATATATGAGATGGATTTAAAATTGAAATAAAAAATAACCCAGCATATATCTTAGGGGCAATAATCATTCAGTGCATTGTCTACATTCCACAATCCTGGTGTTTTTAAACATGATTCAAGTTCAAAATGATGCCCTTGCCATCTTCCAAGATTCTCCATTATATTGGAAGTCCAAAAGTGTGGCTGATATCAAAAGCATAAATGAGAGGAAGGAGAGGGTGGCAAATGACAACCATAACAGGTGTTCAGAAGCCACAGGAATGCCAGCATCACTCAGGAAGAATTTACGATGGAATGCAGAATTGGAAGCCAGAGCCAAACCTCAGGCAGGTAGGGGTGTTCAAGAAAATTAGCTGTGAACCAGAAGCAATGGCTGAAGGTAAAAACCAGAGACGAAGTGGGCAATGCCCTGGGGTTGACCTTGGTGGACCAAGAAAGAACAAGATCAGAGCAAAGCCAGAGCTGAGCACAGGATCCAAAGACAAACAAAGGTAAAGCAGGGACAGAGTCCAGAAATGATGGCAGGACAGTGTGGTTAGGAATCAGAATAGTTAATACAAGCACTGATTGAATGCGAGCCTCTGGGCCACACTGTCAGTGGATCTGCAGCCCCTGCTTCAGAACTCCACTGGCAAGATTATGAAAAATGTAAGCAGTAGGGCCCAATTCCAGACTCACTGAATCAGCGTCTCAGGGGGGTAGGACGCGGGTGTATGCATTTTAACACGTTCCCAGATGATTCTTTGGCTCGCTAAAGTATGAGAACTGCAGATCAGGAGACACACATGCAGCTTCTGAAACAGACCAGAAGCCTACAGTTTCAACATTCCAGCACTCCAAGGGCACTGGATGTATCCTTACCGGGGGACTATGCGCCTCCTGCCATGACCATGCACGTCCTGCCAGCAAGTTGCAGTAAACATAGACTTACTTTAAACTTGCTGGGGCTGCAGAATGAGCGAACAACAGAGCCTGCTGGTCATGGAGCACCTGCCCCATGCAGAGCACTGTGCCGATTGCTTTCCTGGCATGGCTACATTTAATGCTTACTTATGGGGAGGGTCCCATTATTATTCTCAACTTACAGGTGATGAAGCTGAGAGTAAGAGAAGCCAAGTCACTTGTCCTGGGCCATCTGGTTGGGCAAGAACAGCTTCAGGTTCTGGGCAAGTTTGACTCTAAGACCTGTGGCTCTTTCCATACACCATTGCGTTGCAATAGTTAAATAAAGGGGCGGGGGGGAAGTTGTAGCATTAGTTTATGGTGAGTCTTTGGTTAATTAAAAAACCTCTTCACCACAGCATACCATGGCATTATAGTGAAGCAAGACTGCTGTCTTTTCTAATCACCTTGATCCCGAGCCAGAAGGTATTGTCAGGTTATGTAATCTCGTTCAGGCCTTTTTTTCATCTCAGTGAAGAAGGCTCTGAGATAAAGTTTGGGAAGAGATGGAAAACCAAAGCTCAGAGGAACAGATTAAAATGATGCAGAGGCATCCTGAATCAGGAGAAAAAAATGATAGGACATTGTTGATGGAGCTGTGGAAGGGAGATAAGATGCCAACGGCATCTCAGAGGGAGGAGAGAAGGGGAAGGAAAGAAACAGAGCAGAGGGAACAGAGATAACCGGGGTGGAGAAAAGAGATAAGAGGCTGCATAAGGGTAAGGCCAGGGAGGAGGACGGCAGGAACAAGCTTCTCTGCAGACAATGGGACCCAGGCCGCTTCCTTTCCCTCTTTCATTAGGTCTCTCAGGGTGTACTTTAAAAGTGGAGGGGTGGACGAATTTGGAGAAGATTTCAAATGCTAGATCTTGATTATTCAGTCTCTGTTTCTGAAAATATGGCCTCACTTGGAGGTAAATCTAAACTTGAGTCTCTTCAAGAATGTGAGACCCAGGCCCAAAGACGCTTCTGGCTTCATGCCCTTCACACTCCACCACCCACTTCCTGGTTGGTGGTATTCAGACAGACCAGGGCGGGAGAACGTCTAATCTCACTAAGGCAGTTAGGGGAAAACCTACAACTCCCAGCTGAATAGTCCTTTCCACCTTATACCAGAGTACAATCAAGATGGGTCCCTAGGGTACTCTATTCACCCAGAGGGGCCACAGCATGGGGTTAAGGACCAGGCTTTGGGGCTGCTCCAGACTTTGAAGCCCAGCTCAACTGCAGACTAGCTACTTTATGCATCTGAGCTTCCTTTCCTCAACTGTCAAACAGGGATAAAACTGGCAACTCCCTCAGAGAGAGATTGTTACAATTCCATAAACTAATGCATTAAAGTGCTTAGCATAGTGCCTGGCATAGAGTAAGTGCTCAAATCATTATAATGGCAATCACTAGTCCTGTTATTAGGTCCAAGCACAAAGCCATGTATACTTTGGTATGGTGGGCACCCCATAAAGATGATATTTATCCGTTGGATCAAGGAGGAATCAGGATACTTGATTCTAGTCCTAACTAGGGTGGGAACCCAGATGGGCACTTCACCTTTCTGTGTTTCCATTTTAATTCTCTGTGAAATGGAGATATGACCCTCCTCTGACACAGAGTACTGTGTGTTTGAGAATGCTTAGAAAAGTATGAAACAGCATAGAAATAGAGAAGTGGTTATTCCCATTTCTCTATGACTGCATCTTTACCGAGCTGACTACTCTCTGCCAAGCTTATAGTGTTTCTCTGTAGCTAAGAATTTTTGCTATAATTTGCCTTCACCCTCCCCCAGGGTTGAAGGTTTCCACCTCATTCCTCCATTGACTCCTAACACTCGCATCAAAGGTACAGTTCCACAGCTTCAAGAAAGTGTGTAGGCAGAATTTCTAAACTTTGATCCTTTTTTATCCCTTCTTTCTCTTTGTTTATGTCTCTTCACAGGGACATAAGAAATGATCCAAATACGTGGAATCATGAAATGCATTGTAAAGATGGCAATGGCTTTGTAGACTATAAGCTGCCTGGGAGTAGGGACGGTGTCTGTCGTCTTCATTCCTATATCTCAGCACCCAACGGGGCCCTTTGGCACACCAGAGACATGCAAAAAGCTTTTGTTGGATGGGTGAACGTGGTGGAAATCAAAGTTGTCTACCCAACAGCCATTCCCAATTTCTCTCATGCTGCTTGATCCTAAGTTTTGGCTGAATGGCAATGTGCACAGCCTGGAAGCTGAGTACTGATTGGTGTGAATTGCTTTTAGAAATCTCATCCTCCTTTGCCAAAGGATAGGCATGTGACCCAGTGAAATATATGGCCAATGAAATATATGGGGAAGTCTTCTGGTAACTTCTATGAAAGATTTTCCTTTTGGATGAAGGATAAGAGTGACATTAGGGAAAAAGTCCCATTTCCCATCCACCTCTTTCCTTCCTGCTGAGGATGCTTTTGTGTGAGGGCATATTAGAGCTGTGGCGGCCATCTTGCAACCATGAAGGAAGAGCCAAGAAAGTCACAGAGATTCAAATATCTCATCTTAGTGAAGCTGTTGAATCTACCCTGAAACAGCCTAAGTCCAGATTTCTAGTTATGTGAAATAACTAAAAGTTTTTAATTGTCACTACTTTTTCATATTCTCTTACTTGCAGCCGAATACATTCTTACTGAGAGAATGAACTATTATGCAGGAATAATTGTTTGTTCCCTGAGGAGTTTCTCCCATTATACTCAGTTACAAAAGGGCAGATAGTTGCCTTTTTACCAAATTCCTTGTTCTGCAACAAAGGTTTCCACCTTACTAATCCTCCATGTTTCTCTTATAATCTTAGCATCATCTCCTCATTATCCCTCTGATGTCTCTGAAGAGAATAATAGCACCACCTTGACCCCCAGACATTCCTTCTCTGTTTATCTTTTCTGTTTTCTCATTATTACTTTCCACAGACCAAATGTTATTTCTTGGTTGTTAATTACTTTAATAGGCCTCATCCATAGTAATTGGGAGATTAAAGTCATTATCTTGTCTCCTCAGATCTTCTTGAGCAATTTTATTGATCATTTCTTTGAGCAAAATCATGTGGGGCTATTAGACCCACATAAACTTGTAACTTAGGCCGAGAGTTCTCTGATGAGTTAGCAACATGACTTTCTGGTGCAAAGTACCCTCCCCTTAGAACAGTTGTTCGCAAACATTGCTGCATATTAGAATGACCTGAGGTGCTTTAGAAGCTCCTGATGCCCAGGTCTACCCCGTGCCAATTAAATCAGGACCTCAGAGGGGAGTCGAGCATCAGTATTTTTTTAATTCCCTGTATGATCTCAAAGTGCAGCCACATTGTTTGAAAATCAATGCTTTAGACCAGTACTTCTCAATCTTTAACATGCATGTGAATCACACAGAGACTTTGTCCAAATGCAGATTCTGATTCTGCAGGGCTGACATTCCACATTTCTAACAAGCCCCCAGATAAAGATAAAACTGCTGGTCTGAGCCCCACATCTTGAATAGCAAGGGGCTAGAATCTAGATTTCTATTCTATTGCTATTCTATTTCTATTGTAGTCTATTCTATTGCTGGATCTGAACAAATTAAATTCCACTTGGGTCCAATTGCACAGTCACAGACTAAAATCATCACTGCGATAAAGGCAAGAGCAGGGGCTGAGGATGAAAGAACTCAGAGGGCTGTTGTTTTTGATCTCTAGTTTAGTTATGGACTTGAGCTGACAAACCATCCTAGTTTGCCGGGGAGCAAGGGGGTTCCCACGTGTAGGACTCTGAATTTCAAAACCTGGACAAGTTGGTCCCCCTAGTTTCGGTAGTGTTCTTAAGAGAACAACAGAACAGCCAAGCTTTGCACTTCCACATTCCAATTCCTCTTTCTGGGAGTGACAGTCATGAGTTGTGGGTCTGCTGGGAAAGACGGCTCAAAGAGAAGAAATGCTGAGTTGCATGCACCCACAAGAACTTAATAAATGTGACTTCAGAAGGGTAAATAATCAGGCAGATGCAGGTAGACTTAGAAAACTACAAGGTCAAGTTTATGACATGGCCACAGAGATAAGTCTAGGGTACATGGTTTAGGTCTCTGCCCTGGAACTGGTTTACTGTATAGCATGGGGTAACTCATTTCCCCTTCCTGGGCCTCAGTTTCATCAGCTAAAAAATAGGAGGTGAATCGAAGGATATGTAAGGGTCTTTCCTGCTCTCCCACTCCCTTACTCTACATGCAACATTGATAAAGCATACAACTGTGGAACAGAACCTTTTCAGCTCAATTAGAAAATGAACCCGCCTTCTGTCTTGTGAGCAGCCTTCTCCAGAGCTCCCCAAGCTCCCTCATAACAGTATTAGCATTCATCTCACTCGGGAACCCTCCCTTTCACTGTCCTTTGATGCTCAGAGAGCTGAGAACTCACAGTGCTTTTTAAATTTTTTTTAAGATTGTAACATGTTTACAAATCCAAATGAAACTCTATTTTGAGACCCAGCCTTCTGGTTACAAGTGGCTTCCTCCTTCTGCTCTTGCATCCACCCAGGGAGCCCACTTCTCAACTTTTTGTTTTCTTTAGAGAGACAGAGAGTCTCCCCAGCCACCCATTGCCGGATTCCTGTTAACCTTTCATTAAGCCCGCTGACAGCTGGCTTCAGTTCTTCATGAGTTAGTTCAACACATTCCCATTTAAATGTGTCCCACCTGGCTTCATTAAGGCTCCTGCCAGGTTCTCCACTTGCAGCTTCCTCTGCAAATGCAAATAAGATTCTGAGTAAATAATGTGGGGACAAGGGAAGATTGAGCGATAAAGGGGTTGGGATTGGAGAACCATCAAAACACTCAGATTGCCGAGCATCTGAGTAAACTAGAATCCATTTGGGACCAACACAGGTCAATGCTGCAGTTCTTTATGCATGAAGTCCTAAATTTGGGCCTCGCTGTGAAGGACAGGGTAGTGGTTAAGAGTATGGCGTCCTTCCAGCCTGGTTCAAGTCCCGCCTCTGTCACAGGAAGTTGGACTACGTGACCTTGAGCAAATTCCTTCCCCTGTCTCTGTTTTCTCAGCTCCGAAAGCAGAAATAATATGTTTCATCGGGCTGTGTGGATTCAATGCGAAATTGCCTTGCAACACTTAATAGAGTGCCCAGAACACAGCAAATGCTCCTTAAGGATTGGATGTTCTCTCTTTCATTTAGCCTAGAAAGGCCAAGGTCAAGGTTGCAGAATTAGGTTGCTCTAAATCCTCAAGGTTTGATTGTGGACCCACCGATAAACATTAGCCAAAAGAGGCACTTCTCCATCAAAGTCCTTCCTTGGAGAAATGGAAAAACAACACTGAGCCTACTCTATTGCTTTTCCATGGGTGTTTTTTTCTCATTTAGATTTTTAAGCTCCTTAAAGGGAAGTGATTCTCTCTTCTCGTCCTGGACACGCAATAGATACTAAGAAGTTTGTAGATGGCATCTTGATTGCATAGAGAGGGAAAGCGAGCAACAACTACTCCAACAACCTCCTCTGATCAGGGAGTCTCAGTATAAGAAAGATATGTTCACTAATTCGTCATTTGGTAAAACCAACCCCCATCCCCTGGATGTTTGAGTCTCAAACTGGTTGCCTTGTGTAGCTTACCTAGGATGTTATTTTAACTAACTTTGAATGTTAATGCCTTTAAGTGGACGCACACACACTCTGCTTTGTTACAGGCCACATCACGTCCCACTGCCTCACTCATCTGTATCAGCTGCCTGGCCTCTGAAGTCATCGTCTGCCACCCCAGCTTTGGGGAGACCCTAAGTGTGCTTCTGCTACACCGTGGGTAGAAGTCACGAGACAAGAATCTCAGATCTGCATTTGGAAAAGTCATCTCTGCCCCAGCATGGAGAACAAATCAGAGAGGGAAAGGAGTGAAGTTGGTGAGTGTGGTGAGGAAGCTATTGCAGGAGTCCAAGCAGAAAGTAAGGCTAGCTTAAATGAGGTCTCTGACAGGGACCTCCACCTGGACCTTGGCCTGCCGCTGCTGGAAACTCTCCATGCTCAGCATAGCCACCCCCACCCCCACCAAACCCTGGTTAAGGAGGAATCTTTTCTTGAAATCTCTATCCCCATGTTACGGATTTTTTGTGCTGCAATAATTCTCAAACTCTAGTGTGCATCAGAATCACCTGAGGGTTTGTTAAAAAACAGATCACTGGGCTCCACCCCACAACCCCCAGAGTTTCTGATTCAGATGGTATGGGGTGGGGACAAGAATTTGTATGTCCAACAAGTTCCAGGGGATGCTGAGGCTGCTGATCTGAAGTGCATAGTTTGAAAACCACTGGGCTAGAGCAGTGGTTCTTAGCCCTGGCTGCACATTAGAACCACTTGGGGCATTTTTTTAAAAATTCAGACGCCCAGGCCACACCCCAGACCAACTGCAAAAGGATCTCTTAAAGATGGGACTTGGGAATTGGCATTTTAAAAAAATTCTCCAGTTAATTGGGATGTTCAGCTAAGGTTGAGAGCTACTAGGCTAGGGGCTCCTGGAGGCCATCACCAGTTCTAAAGTACTATGATTGGTCATTTAAATGTATTTTGGTCTAACCGAGGATTTTCAGAAATATACTTGGGAAGAGGTTGAAGATGGCCCCCTTGCAAAACAGAAGGGTATCCATTGAGCTTAAATATTCTGTTTAGGGAGTATTTGCTGTCTTCTTTTTTCTAATCAGACCCAAGTTAGTGGTGGCATTGATGGTGGTGGTGGTTCTGGAAGATGACAAGGGAGCATGAACTAAGTTAGGCTGGGTTGTATCATCGACTTGCAAAATATTAGACCTGACTATCTATACAAGGTCATCTAGTCCCACTCTATTTTCCAGTTGGGGAAACTGAGGCCCTGAACCTGACTTTAGGTCCATTTTCCCCCTCATTTTCTAAACTTGAGTTTAGCACACTAGCCAAAATCATTTCTAGTATCTTAAGCTGACATAGAGGAGCAAGTCAAGCCCCAAAAAGAAGCTACCCACAGGCTGCCAGTTGTTTCCTTCACTTAGGCCAAACCTGCCACTGTGCTCAGCACCGAAAGAATGAGCCAGAAGGCACGGTCCGCTGGGCGAGTTGTTCTTCAAGTGCCCGGGTGAGAGGGGGATTTTTAGATTAACTGCTGGGTCCACACGAGAAATCTACAGGCTGTACCAGTCAAGCACAGCCTTGACTGCACAATACAATCAAGACTGACTATTTTCCTCTCTTAAAGGTAATATCAAGAGAGTAGAAATACAAAAGGTGGTTACCTTGAAAGACTGTGTGCTTATTTCATTAATGCTGCTATTGCCCTAAACATACTTGGAAGTATTTCAGGGAAATTTCTTTCAGACCTGGTTGACTTTCCACATTTCTGCCCAACCCAAGGCCTCTCTCATTCTTTTTATTCATTCATTCAACTGTTTGTTTTCATCTCTCTCCAAGGTTTCTCATGCTGCTAGCTATTAAAGTCTTTAAATAAACCTGTTCTTTTTAAGGAACAAATTTTCACGAACTGTCTTTAGAGAAACTAATCTGGACCACCTTACTGTCACATCCAGGTGCTGGCCCTGGTTGAATGTCTACACCGTTCACCACATTTTGCTTTGATGGACTCTTGGTTGTTTTCAAAATTAAATTCCCCAAGCAAGCATTAAGATGTGATGCTATGGTCACCTCTAAGGACATTCAAATGTGAACAGAAAATAGTAGAAAACCTAGCAGTTTTAGAGGTGAGCCAAAACTGTGGTGTAATTCCACATCATTTCCTGCATTACTGATGAAGCATAGACCCAGGGCTGCTCACATCATACCTAGGCTGGGGCACTGAACTCTGAAAGTTGGGCATAAAAAGAGAGATACAAATGCTTACAAGGAAAAGGCAGGTAGGGCAGAGCAAGGACCAGAAATCATGTCCCAGAGGAAAGGCAATTTGGAGAGGCCTGAGGTTCTCTTTCCAGCATCTGGAGCACTACTTTTACCAGGTAAAAGAGAAATTAGACACATTTTGCGTAAGCACGAGGAGTTCAACTAGGACCCATAGGCAGATGCTATCTGGAGATAGACTTTGTTTTAAATATTTCTAGTCTCGAAACTGCCCTGAGATTGAATGGACTTCCTAAAGTGTGGTAGTGAGCTCACCATCACTGAAAGTGTTCAAGCATGGTGTGGAAGATCACTTAGCAGTGATGCTACAGAGGAGAGTAAAACATGGGGCAGAGAAGGTGTGGTCTCTAAAGTACCTTTCATTTGTGAAAGCACCGGACCAATGACAACAATGGCATAGATGGGGCTTTAAAAAAAAAAAATCAAAACATTCTAAGACTTCTTTTGAAAAAAATCACACATCATGTCCCAATCCTCAATCCTAAGGAAAAGTGGCATGTTAGAGTGTGAAAAGACCGTCTTCATCCTCTCTTCCATGCTGCATGTCATCAAGGACATTTTTACTTTCTCCAGCGTTGTCTAACCTACAAAGAGAAGAAAGAGGCTGATAATGGGAGACACCAAGACCAGAGTCCTTCAGTCCATCCAGTCCAAGCCACTCATTTCTCAGATGGGAAAACTGAGGCCACAGGGAATAAGGGCTTTTGCCAATCTATTCTAATAAGGGAATTAAAAGTTTCTTACTAGCAAAATATGAAATGATCTAAATGTGTTTATTTACCAAAAGGACCTCCAAGTACAACCTTGGAAAGTCACCTGGCTAAGCCTCAGTTTCCCTAGTTGCTAATATTTATTTGTTAATAAATACTATGGTATTGATTTGATAAGGTCTTCATCACAGGTTATACCAAATTTTCTCATTTCTTTCCAAAAAGGTATAGAACATGACAGATATCTAAAATCCCTTTCCAGAGACTCTTCAAACTATTTTTAAGAAAAATAAAACAAAAAAGGAGCCCACCCTGTGGCCTAGTGTTTAAGCTCAGCACGCTTTGTTTCAGCGGCCCAGGTTTACTTCCCGAGCTCAGACCTACACCACTCATCAGCAGCCCTGCTGTGGCAGCATCCCACATACAAAATAGAGGAAGATTGGCATAGATGTTAGCTCAGGGCCAATCTTCCTCAGCAAAAAAATAATGAATAAATAAATAAATATATCCATAGATAGATAAAAAACAAAGGAATTGCTCCCATGGTCTAAACGGGCAGAGGAACCAAATCCCAGGAATGATATTCTACATGTCTTTTCATTTTCCATCCTGCCAACTCTCCTCTCCAAGAACTCCAGTTTAACAAGGTCTTTTTAAAGTGAGTTGGCTAGAGTTGGACAAAGAATTTCCAGCACAGAGTACAGTGCCTTATCACCTTCTTTTGTGTGTCTTACTGCTATTAATGCAACCTGTCTGTGTATTTGCATTTTGAACAAACACAACACAGTGTTAATCAAGACAGAGGTTAACGTCAGCTAAATCCCCAGGTCTTTTTCATCTCTAATGCCACATCTCTCCAGCCCTGTATTTAATCAGAACACAAGCACAAGTCATTAAACCACTGAGTAGTATCTAATCATTTGTAACAGCTTGTACAATCATTACAACAATCAGTCATGCAAGATAAATTACCTTGTGTGTTTCTGGAAACAATTGGTTTTCATGACTTTCCCTGAAAAGACAAGGCAACGTTGTAACAGACTACCCGTGCCGGAACCTGTGAAGTGCTAGGGGAAGGGCAAAGCTACCTTTTGAAGAGCAGAGGTGGTCCAAAGGGGAGAAGTTGGGGGCTGGCTCTGGCAGGGAAAGCCATTCCTTTTCCCAGGTCAAACGACTGATTTCTTTGGACCCCAAGACTGTGCCCATCAATTACAAAGTTGCTCCAGCGTTTGGGCCATGGCACTAAGCAGCTTCATTCTTGAGTCATTTGCCCCTCAAAATTCAAGGACTCCCTTGAATTTTAAAACACTTCCCTATGAGACATACCCAGAATTTTCAAAACTGTACCACACCCTTTTATGAGGGCTCATGGCAGGCTTCCACGAAGTCCCAAATTTCCTTTTGCAGTGTTCATCAGGGACAGGTGTTAAAATATACAAGTTTCACATCAAACAAGCTGAGATGGTTACTAGTCTTATCTCCTCACTTATTACCTTGAAACAGCTTCTGTTAATAACCGCAGAACAACTTTTTTTTTCATTTTACAATAGGACTAGGTGCCATATGCCTATACTTCGCATGCAAACTATAAAGCCTGTGTCATGACTCCTTTTTGTAGTGTTTTAAAACTGTTTGAAGACAGGGAGGTGGGGTGCAAGGTCATGGACCAGCTAGAGAATCTAATAAAAACTATGGACCCCATCCCCTGAAAATGCAGACATGAACATACGAGCACTTTAGCACATGATTTCAAGGGATTCAAATGTCCTCTGAGGTCTATCTGTGGACCCTAGGTTAAGAAAGCTTGCTTTAAAGGAACAAACATGAAGACAGACATCATTGATGGCTCTATTCCTGGGGCAATCTTGGCCAGAGGAGGAGCCCTGGCCAAGATGATGAGAATAATAGGACTTTCCACTTAAGCAGTAATAAGGTTGAAATGAGTTCGGCATGTCAAGAGTATAACATCAGGACTGGCACAGAATAAGTGTCCAATAAATGAAAGTGCTCTTATTTTTTTTCTTTTCCAAAATATAAATTCTATCAGAAGGATGATACACAAAGCCTGAGTATCTTAGGGAGAAGGAGTTGACTGTTAACTCCTCAGTTGGGATGCAGACAATGATAGAAATGGAGAGTGGAGAAGGGAACGGAGAAAGGGGCAGGAAGCAGAATCAAGGTGCTCCCAGGTTCTCCTGGAGTCTCCATAGCTCTGAAGGGCTCCATCCCACCTGGTCCTGTCCTCCTTACCTCGAATGAAAAACGCCACAAGCAAGGCCAACAGCACAAATCCCAGGGAGGGAGCAATGATCATCAGCAGGTCGAAGTTCTCAGCCATTTTTACCTGGTGAGACACAAGGAAGGCGATTGGGTCATTCCTTTTTGAACGTCATCCTCACATGAGTTTCCCCTCCCAATCTTATCTTCCAATCGCCCGCAGCTTCACTGCATCTCAGCACCTTCTGTCCAATGTGTCTCAAGATCAAAACGAAGCTAGTATTACAAATCAGAATTTTCTAAAAAATCTCTGCAGACCTGAAACATTTTACCAGGCCCCCAAAATTTCCTCAGTCTTAGATGTCAGGCATATGGGCTGTGGGGCTCGAGGGTCTGAAGATAAAAAAATAACTGGGCTGTGAACTGTGTTTTCCATTGTTAAATCTCTTTGCTGGCCATAACCTGAATCCTTTGAGCTCCCCCTAGCCCTGTGCAGTTCTTCTCAGGGAGGACTTAGACTTCTAGAGGCAACAAGATTAAACAAAAAAATGGAACTCAATTTCAAATCTTCTACAGCAATGGTTCTCAACGTGTAGCCAGCGGACCTGTGAGGTCCAAATGATTTCCAAGAGACATTCTTTTTTTTTTTTTTTTTTAAAGATTTTTTTATTTTTTCCTTTTTCTTCCCAAAGCCCCCCGGTACATAGTTGTATACTCTTCGTTGTGGGTCCTTCCAGTTGTGGCATGTGGGACGCTGCCTCAGCGTGGTCTGATGAGCAGTGCCATGTCCGCGCCCAGGATTCGAACCAACGAAACACTGGGCCGCCTGCAGTGGAGCGCGAGAACCCAACCGCTTGGCCACGGGGCCAGCCCCCCAAGAGACATTCTTTGCCATTTCCACCGTCATTCTCTCACGAGATGTCCAAGAGATGACGTGACATGTGATGTGATGATGTCATCACCCTGATGATGCAATATGTAAGCAGATTCGAGAATCTCTCTGTCTCCTATCAAGCCAGACATTAATGAGGGTGCAAAAACGTAAAGCCATGCCACTTTCCTCACTAACATTTTTTCATTTGGGAAAATATACTTATTTTTCATAAAAATGTTAACATGTAATGAGTTTGTTATTCTTATTTTTAAATGAATTCATAAATATCGTTTTTTAACTTCTCAGTTTTAATTTTTATGAATATAAAGGGATCCTGGCACCAAATAGTTTGAGAAGCGCTTCTTGACAGGCAGCATCTCATTCTTGTCGGGGGGATCTGCCATCTCCCATTGCCCAGGCCAGGCTCCATGCTCACCTTCCTGTCCCATTCTCCAACAGAGCAGCAAGGACAGGACAACTATCTCTCTCCAAGGAGAGAGCAGAGGAAAAAGACAGAAGGGAAGGAGGAACTTCACATTTCCTTTATAGATGTCTATACTGCCTGAAGTTTTTACTTAAAGTGGCCTGAATCCTTTTTGTAATAATAAACACTAATGGAGGATACTCTCAGGAAATGAGAGGAATGCTGGTGGCAGGTGCCGATTCTGCAGGATGTCACCAATCCCGGCCACACAGAAGGAACGCACATGATTTTCCATGTTTTTGTACTTTTTCCTTTTTTGCTTTTCAAAGCATCTGCACATACAGCAGTCACAATATCAACTTTATTTCTGCCAAGAGTCGAAGTCTACAAATTCCTTAGCTATTTCATAACAGCTGCGATTCATTTTGCCACTTAGACATATCTGCTCCCCTAGTGCATTTCTGCAAACCTGTACTGTGGATTTTTAAAATCTAAGTCATATACTTCAAATACCTCGCAAAGAATTTTACCTGTTCTGATTCAACTTCATCTTGCCCAGTAATTGCTGTCTCAGGTGCTGGGAAGGAAAAAGAGAAGAAAATGTTTATATTTCCTGTGGGAGAATAAAATACCACATCCTAAAATAGGTATTTCAAAGCTCATCTGGAATTTCCCTTGATATGTTTAATCTTTTCATCCCATCTTTCCTTTTTTGTGTACTTTATTTATGCATATTTGTTCTGATATGGTTGTATCTAAAGCTCGCTCATCTGCTATCTGACAGTATCCCACAGGAACATCTCCATTTTACAGATGGGTAGAGTAAGGCATTAGGCCAGCAGGCAATTGGGTCTAAGTTTTCTGTAGACCCCAGTAACGCATTCAAGATTGTTATCCAGCAGGAAAATGTCAGTCTGTCAGTTAACAAATATTTATTGAGCACTTATTATAGGATGCACTGTGCTAGTTATTTCATCAACCTTGTGGAATTTACAACTTAGTGCAGAAAATCAAATTTAAACAAATAACGTAAATAATTGAAAAAATTACTAGCTACAACTGTGCAAAATTCTGGGAAGAAATAGTACAGGATATCCTAGGAGCATATCCTGAGGATGGCTGCGAAGTTTAAACTGAGGCTGCAGTCACGTATTTATAACTGATAGTTGAATTCAACAGGGTAAAGACACTGAGAATATACCTAGGGCTAAGCACTGTTCCAGACACGAAGAATGCTGAGGTGAATATGGCATGACCCCTACCCTCAAGAAATACATAGTACAGTAGGTAAGGGAGAACAGATGGTTATTTCAGCCTAACAGGCCAAGGGTAATAATGGAGTGTAGACAGGCTGCTGGAGAGGGCAGGCAGAGGGAGAAGCCCTGGCACATCGTAGTTTAGTAAGAGCTATTAGAATTAAGATTTATGAGGACAGAGTCCCTCTCTGCCTGCTCCACTCTGGGACCCCAACACTGTCTGGCACATACTTGATATTCAATAAATGTTTGTTGAATGAATAATACCTGAGCTGAGTTAAGGTTGTATAAGAATTTGCAAAGAAAAGTGGCAAAGGTATTCCAGGTACACAGAACAGCATCAGCAAGGCTATGGAAGTGTGAAACAGTATGGTTCCCATGTGAGATGGCAAGCAGCTGTGAAGGTGTAAAATGAGGGATGAGATTGAGATGGGCAGGAACCAGTCATGGAAGGCCTTTGTTCCATGCTGATGAGTCTCAGTTTAATTCTGTAAGAAACAGGAAAACACAGAAATGTTTTAAACATGTTATGGAGAGGTTAGGAAGATAAAGAAACAGCCAGGATGAGAGTTACCATCTGATTCCAGGTCTGAAATTCTGAGCTAGTAGAAAAGAAGAGAGACAGAGAGAGAGAGATTTCAGAAATGCTTAGGAGGGAAATCAACAGGATATGGACATTGAATGTGGGGGGTGAGAAATAGACAAGAGTCTTAGGGAACTCGCAGTCTCCTACTTGAGCCACTGGGTCATTGCCTGAATTGTCCACTAAGACTGGGGACAGCGGAAGCAGAGCAGAAGGGCAGGTCTTGGGGGAAAAAGGTGAGGAGCTCAAAGTTAGAGTCATTGAGTATATAAGGTACTTGAGGGACACACTCAAACACTAGTCGCCTAACAAGCAGTTAATGGATATGAATTGGAATCAAACTCAAGAAAAGACTGGAGTTGGAGATACTGATTTGGGAGTCATCAGTATCTGGGCAGCATTAAAATCCTCAGTGTATAAGAAATCCACAGGTTGTATGTCAAGAGAGAGAAAAGAGCAGGCATCCTGAGGAACCCAGCACTTAAATGGTGGGCAGAGAAGTGGGAGGAAAAGGGAGCTGAAGAAACGGGCAGAAAGCAGAAAGTGAGAGCAGTGTCATGGAAGCCATGGCTGGGGAAAATACTTAGGAAGGACGCAAAATCATACTTGCAATAAAACCCTCCAATAGAAACAGAACATAAAGCCACACAAAGACAAGGCCTGGATATAATAAATATCCAGGCTAATAACCACTGAAATTGATCATTGTTTGCCCCAAGCTTCCTCGCTCTCAAGGTAAAACGAGAGATGTGATAGGTTCTGTAAAGCTCATAATTTGGTATAAGAGAGCTTATTTGTTCAACAGGGAAAGCGACTTGTTGAATGCCAAGGAGCATAAAACTCCAAGGTGGAAATTCAGCATATTTTCATATCCTACAACTCAGTTATTGCTGTTTTTCCCTTCGCTATTATCCCCTCGAGCTGGAAATTGCAGGTAAGAATTCAAAACTCCTACCCCTGTTCTGTCAAAATCCTGTCGTATTACAATCATTGGTGATGGATAAGCCTGAAATTGAAACCATCAAAGAGAAAAGACAGCCTGGGTCAGTTTTGTCAGAGCTAATCTGTATTTTAAATTGGAATTGTCTAATGGGAGAGACAGTCTACAAGCACAAATACCACCAAATGACACCAAACAGCACTTTTTCTCCTCTTTTTTCTTCAGAAAATGCCAAAAGCCCCCATGGGCAGCACTGTAAGGGCCACAGCATTATACACCAAATAGCAATAAGAAACACAAATTGATGGCAATTTTTCCTCCTTGTGAGAAGTAGCAGTGCTAACAGCTAGGGGCTGGGATTAGACAAGTCAAGACGGCTGGTTCTTATGTTGTCTGTGCTCTCCTGGCCCTTGTGTTGTCAAGGCCCTGAACTCTGACACATGGACATTCAGGCAAAGGCAGGAGCCTCCCAGAGCTTGCCAGAAAAACAATTGAGCAAGAGGAGAATTATAGTTGGTTAAATAGTGTCCCCTCCAAAATCATATCTACCCAGAACCTCAGACTGTGACCTTATTTAGAAAAAGGACATCTTTATAGATGTAATCAGTTAAACATCTTGAGATGAAATCATCCTAGGTTTAGGACAGGCCCTGAGTCCAATGGCTGGTATCTTTATAAAAAGAGAAGAGGACACAGAGAGACACACAGAGGACACACACACATACAGTGAAGGCCATGTGAACACAGAGGCAGAGATTGGAGTGATGCTGTCTCAAGCCAAGGAATCACCGGGGCACCAGAAGCTGGAAGAGGCAAGGAAGGATGCTCCCCTAGAGCCTTCAGAGGGAGCACGGCCCTACTGACACCTTGATTTCAGACTTCTAGCCTCCAGAACTGTGAGAGAACACATTTCTGTTGTTCTAAGCCACCTGGCTTGCAGAGCTTTGTTACTGCAGTCCTGGGGAACCAATACAAAAATTAAAGGGAATTGACATGGAAAGGGTGAGAGTAGACTTTGATAGGGCTAACCAACCTAAGAAAGAGCCAGGAAATGGGTCTGAGCACAAGTAAGAAAACTAAATCCAATTGAAAGGCCTACCATTAAACTCAAAAGAGTGTTAGTCTAATGTCATATTATTAATAACATTGCAATGAATATTTATTCCTCACAAAAAACCATATGGGACAGACATTATCCCATATTGCTAGTGAAAAACTGAGGTTCAGAGGGTTGAGCAGCATGATCAAGGTTGGACAGGATGTAAGTGGTGGGGCTGAGATTTGAACCTGTCTGATTGACATCAACACCTATGCTCTTAACGACCTCATTATACTGAAGCTAAAGCACAATTGTACCGTGTAGATAGCATGTCCTACAGATGCAAGAAGGAATGTTCAGTACTGCTACTAGCATTGAATCTGGCAAAGAAATGGTCCAGAACAGTTGTCTCCAAAGAGGGCTCAGTGCTCACCATGAATGTACAAGGCCATCCACTGGGAGTGGGGAAAATGAGAACTTCCATTGAAGTTTATTTAAATCTCATCTTTTAATCATTTATTTGGAAGGGATATATTTTGAAATGTACATATTAGTGTAGAGGTATGTGTGAAAAAATTATATAAATGTTTTACTGCTAAGAATACATTATTAATTGAATCTAGAGAAGAATGAGTCATTTTTCTCTCATAGTTTGGAGACTATGGTAAGCAGAATAATGACACCCAAAGGTGTCCACATGCTAATCTTCAGAACCTGTGAATATGTTACCTTATATGGCAAAAGAAACTGCAATGTGATTAAGTGAAGGATCCTGAGATGGAAGATTATCCAGGATTATCCAGTAGGCCCAATGTAGTCACAAGGGTCATTATAAGGGGGAGGTAAAAGGTCAAAGTCAGAGAGGAGATGTGATGATAGAAGATGATGATGGGTGAAGAGGTGAGAGAGAGAGAGTTGAAGATGCAATGCTGCTGGCTTTAAAGATGGAAGAAGGAACAGCAAGCCAAGAAATGCAGGCAGCCTCTTGAAGCTGGAAAAGGCAGGAAAGGGACTCTCCCCTAGAGCTTCCAGAAGGCATGCAGCCCTGCCGACACCTTGATTCCTGGCCTCCCACCGTCCAGAACCATCAGATAATATATCTGTGCTGTTTTAAACCACTGTTGACGGCAATTTGTTATAGCAGCAACAGGAAACTAATACAGAGACACTGATCACTAAGACCTAAGAGAACAGTGGCTCTGGAGCCACGCACAAGGGATGAAAGGAAAACTGACCTTTCATTTAAAATTTTTGGTATGCTTTGTACCTTTTCCATGTACGTGTATTATCTATCTTAAAATAAATTAATTAAAATTGAATAACAACAAAAACTATCTTAAAATTAACCACTCTTTTCCTGGGTCCACAGGCCAGAGGACACGGGTACTCCAGCAAAATGGAATTCCTGTAAAACATAACCCCAGACCTCAGAGCACCATGAAGCTGCAACCTGGCCTCCCTCATGCTTTACCTAAATACTGAGTATTTACCCCAGGTTTCTCGACTGTGTGAACCTGGGCACGACATTTCCTCTCTCCGAGCCACAGTTTGTTTATTTGAATTGTTGATATTTCACCAGCTTATCTCCTTCCCCCTTTTTGACCTTTATATTTCTGAGTGACTTTTTACAAAGAACTTGAATGAACAGAGAAAACTATCATTACAAAATAACTTTTTTAAAGGCTATAAAGCTATACTTAGTATAGGAAATGACTATGTAAATACAAAAATATACTGAAATAGACAGACAAACACAGGCTACCTCTTGCTCTCCAAAGAAAACTAAAAAGAAATACTAAAAGGCTAACTGTATCTGACTTTGAGTGGAAATCTTATAGGCAATTAACATTTTTTCTTAGGAGTACTTTTGTGTAATTTCTAAATTTTCTCAAATGTGAACATTTTAACTGTAAAATATTCTATGTATCATGTGGTAATCACTGGAAACTCTTTCAGAAGCCTGAGTCAAGAGCAAACTCTTAGGGTGTGTGTCATTTCTCTGAAGTGTTGCCACAGTGACCTTCTAAGGGCAATGTTGAAGACAGCTGTTAGAAACCCACTAACCCACAGCTGAAGAAACGTTGGGTGGTGCTATCAGAAAAGGCACATCCCTAGATCTAAGAGCATTGACGTAAAAGATGTACAGGATATACACATATTGGTTGTTTTGAGAAGTCAGAAATGGTTTGTTTTTTTAAATCTTGAGTGCATAGAAAAACTGGTGAAATCCAGGTAGGTTTGTAGACTAGTTAATTATATTGTACCCATGTCAACTTCCTGGTTTTTGTAGTAATGTATGATGATACCATTGAGGGAAGCTAGAGCAATGTATAAACTTCTCCATACTATTTTTGCAAGTTCATATGAATCTAAAATTATTTCCAAATAAAAAGTTTTTTTTAAATGGTTTAAATACCTTATTTCATAAGGTTCAATCTGATATATGCATGGTACATAGTAGCTTTGCAGTAAAGATTTGTTGAACAAAATTGTTGAATGAATTTTAAAGTGAGTTTCAAAGAATAGAGAATGATTTTGTGAAAAATTTTGGAAAAAATCATGATAGACGTCACTATGTTATTAGAAAAAAAAGATCTGAGAGGATATAGCCTAAACTCTCACAGTAATTGTCTCTTTATCTTGGTCATTTGGGGAGTGGTTGGGGATATTTGGAATACAAGGAACTTTCGCTGTATAGAGTTTTAACTTTTTCTTTTACAAGAGCATCTATTTATTTTGGAGCATGAAAAATAAAGTTTAAATGTTAAAACTATAGCATAAAAAAACCATGTTTAGGGGCTGGCCCAGTGGCACAACGGTTTAGTTGCTGTGCTCCACTTCAGCAGCCCGGGATTTGCTGATTCAGATCAGGAGGACCTACACGCTGCTTGGCAAGCCATGCTGTGGTAGGCGTCCCACATATAAAGTAGAGGAAGATGGCACAGATGTTTGCTCAGGGCCAGTCTTCCTCAGCAAAAAGAGGAGGATTGGCAGAGGATGTTAGCTCAGGGCTAATCTTCCTCAAAAAAAAAAAAAAACCCACCATGTTTACCTTCAAAGTACTTCCAATCGAGTAGGGTAGGAGGCAGTGTTCAGTGCACGCTCTGGAAGAGCCCTACTGAAACAGACTCACTTCTGCCCTTTCTGGGGAACGTGTCCTGTATCTGGACGCTGTAGATCAAGGGCGGGCAAACTATGACGTGAGGGCCAAATCCAGCCTGAGTTTTAAGAATCATTTTTATATTTTTAAATGGTTGGGAAAAAATCAAAAGAAGAATAGTAATTCATAACACATGAAAACCACAGGCAATTCCTATTTCAATGTCCCTCGATAAAGTCTTACAGAGGCAGACTGGCGCCCATTGGTTTACGCATCGTCTCTGGCTGCTTCTGCCCTAGGAGGACAGAGCTGAGGAGCTGCGACCGAGACAGCACGACTTGTAAGGCCTTCAATATGTACTATCTGGCCCTTTACAGGAAAAATTTGCTGATTCCTGGAAAAGTTAGTCTACTGAGGCAAAAACAACACCCATGGAGTCAGGGAATTAGACATATTATATCCGAGCACAATTTTAATCTTAAAAACTTCAACCTTCAGACTCCAGGGTCTTGAGAGAATTCCTCTTCAAGGTGGTTATGCCCAAGATGGTATTCTAGAACCCACTCTCTCTCTCACTCCAATAAAATTATGTGCTCTGTGCAGTTCTGGAATGGCATTGAAGTTTTACACCTGAAAATCTTCTAAGAATCCATTTTGAATATTCCCTCTGTTCCCATGCCATTAGCAGAAATTTGCTTCCAAATTACTAGAAACTCTCTCTGAGAATCAATTTATTGAGCACTACTGCACGCCTGGCATAGTGATGAGCACCTAATATCTCATTTAATGCTCATAAAACCCCTCTTACAGATGTATAAACTGAGGCTGGAAAAGTTTAAATTGCTCACCCAAGGTAACATAGATAATAAAAGGAAATTTGAACCCAACTCTGAATAACTCAAAACGTCATGATTGTAATCACTCTGAGAGAAAAGAAAAAGATCATATTAAAATCCTACTTGAAAACACAAAGTCTCTAACCATTGGGCTTCATGCCAGAAATCAACTGGAAATAAAAGCACTGTATCTTCTCAGTGGCTACATATTAAAACTCCTAATACATATGTTGACTCATCATTGAATTCATAGACTCTGGGACTCATCTGTCTCTATTTCTGAAACAAATTTAGTTCTGAAATAAGTCAATTCAACGGATACAATCTTAACTCAATCCTAGAATTTTAAAAGTGACAACTTCAAGGCTTCAGAGAAGTTTCTGTTCTTTTATCGGTAACGTCTGGCTTATGCTGACCCCTTCTGGATCACTGGGGTTATGGTCTTAAAATATCCAAACGATAGTGAAAGGATCCCAACACCTTAGACTGAATATTTTAGAGTTGAGAGGAATTTGAAATTATCTCCTTTGGTTCCTTTCTTTTTTAATCAAAAGTAAAACTAAAATCTAGAGAGAGTTTCACTTGCTCAAGGTTTCAGAGTAATGAGTAACAAAGGAAGTGCCTAGAACCCATCTTCTCTGACTTTGCCTGTCAGCACTGACACAGATCTGGATTCTCAAAGTGACTTTGAAAGTAGAAACACACATTTATTGAAGTCACATATTTCCTTTAAGTTTTGGAGACCTATGCATGTTTTTAATATGTAGAATGATCAAAAAGAGCACTGTATGCTTAAATAAATCAACTAACAGAGCATTACATACTTGAGTCCAGCACTCCTTAGCTCCAAGGTCAAAATTGGGTGGGATCGATTTTTGAATTTTGAAAGGGAACAGAGAGCAAATTGTGTTGGCACCCAATGTGGTTCATAAACAGGAAGGAGTAATGACGTGACTTCACGTTTCATGCAGGTGAGGTAATAGAAGGAAACCAGAGACTCTAGAACACCATGATTTAAGAATCACTCAATTCCAAACTTGACCTCAACCTTCCACTGCCTCCGAAGACAGCCCAGCAACAAAAAACTCATCAGCCCTGTGAGATCCCCGAGTCACCACCCAGGCTTCTGCTCTCACATGCCGATATCTGAGGGTCTCAGTGATGCACAGACAAGACCTCATCCCCAATCCTTCCCCACTGGGCTCCTCTCTGAAGGGTACCGTCCAGCACTATCTGCCCACACCAGCTGATCAATAAATCTTGACTGAGGAAGGTGGCCAGGTGCACATTTTACTAAGAATCCTCAGAATTATTAACAACAACAAAAACAATAACAAATGGATACCATACCCCAAGCACTTACAGCAGGCCAAGCCCAGTCCAGAGTACTTTCCACGTTTGAGCTCAGAGAATGCTCTGCCAGAGCGTGTTCACATTTATTATCACATTTGAACTTCAAAATGAATCTATAAGGTAAGTAAACTTTGGCAGAATTATTGAAAGAAAGGAAACTGAAGCTCAGAGACGTCCCATATCTTGCCCAAAGCTGCATAACTGGTAGGGATTGCTAGTAACTGGCAGAGCAATGACATCCGATTCCAAATTCTACTTCTGCTCCCCTCTGCTGTGCTGCTGAGCATCACAGGGGTCAGCGGTCCACAAGTGCAGCTAGGCTCTTGTTAAAGGGCATTGACACCTGATCGTTGACTTGTTCACAGTGGGGAGAACAGATACCTCACCTCATCACAGAACTCGCTGAGGTTTACCCACTCATCCTACCCCCTTGTGAAACCTGAGGTCTCTCCAGTGCCTGGCTCGGTGTGAGAAGGATGCTTCGGTCTACAGAGTGGTCACCCAGCTCACTTGATTAACCGTTAATGAGGACCCCTCACAGGGCTGGCTCCAGGTCTATTTCAGTGGCTGGCACCTTATGTCTTTTTCATTCTCTGTTTGCCTTACCACGGGCATGCCTCTCTGAAAGCTTGGCGACTCTCTTTGCTCTTATTTAGTTGACCTTTCTGAAGGTGAGCTGTTAGATGCTAGAATTACACGGCTTCAATTCCGACTTTATTAATGAAAAAAAATCATTTGTATGGTTGGTAGAATATAATGCTATTGTGAGAAGAATCATGAGAATCCACTTTTTGTCCTTTTCCTTCATCCCCTGCTGGCCTACCGATTCCAGCCTGTGACCGGCACTGGGCGTGAGAGATAAAACAAATCAGCTAATGCCTCACGAAAGATGTTGACTTTGAAATCAACTGCATCCAATTTCTTTCCTCCTAACAATGGCATTTGTGAGTGAAAATGAGCTTTGCTTCATTCTCCTGCCTTCCTCTGTTCCTTCTGCTGAACTTGTACTGAGAATAGCAATTCCTCCTACGACTTCTTTATGTCCTTGATCAACTGAGGACCCAGAAAAGTGTCAAGTCCTGACAGGACTCGATTTTGTGCTCAATAAAGTAGCGCAGGGTGCAGAAAGAGCTCTGATTTGGGAGCTAGAAGAGAGTCCTACCTAGGGCTTATTTCCCACTTCTCTTTTAACTTTTCAATGCCTCTGTGCCTCAGTTTCCTTCTATGTAGAATAAAGAGAGTGTTTTTAAACCAGCAATTCCTAAATGCCTCCTTAGGGCCAGGCCTGGGCTGGCTTTAAAAGAATCTCCTGAGGAAGCTTGTTAAACATACAGTTTCCTGGACCCCCGGAGGCTCTAATTCTGCAAGTCTTCGGTAGAGTAGGGCAACCTATATTTTCACCAAGCTCCCTGTGATTCCAGTCTGTGGCCAGGTATACATGGCGTGGATGATCTCTAAGTTCAAAGTCTTGGTTCCCAGTCTTCTCCTGCTTCCCTAGGAGGTCATGATGAGATCTGATTGCTCTTACACCTTTACTTTTCTATCCTTACTTCCCTCTCTAATCTCCATTTTTAGATCAAACCGTACCTCCCCCATTTTTGAGGGGATCCCCTTCTCCAACCCTGGGACAGGCCTTCCTCTATTCACTATCCCCTTCTCTCTACCCCGCCTCCCCTTTGAATATTCACCCTCAAACTTCTTGAAAGAACACCTAACATTCATTGTCTAACAGTTGTTCATCTTTGTTCTTCAGGGCATCCACCCACAGACCTAAAACTGTTCATTTAATGGTCCCGCTGCCACAGTTCGTGGCCGCCTTTCTAAATGCATCGTCCGACTTAACCAGCATGCAGAATTCCCTAATATTTAACTGCACCCTCCATAACCTGTGTGAGCCCAGCTTCCTCTGCCCCTGTGCTCTCCTGGATCCCTTCCTACTTTTGATGTCTCCCTCTCTGCCACCTCAGCCAGCTTTTCTGCTTCCACCACACCCTCTCCCAATGTAGTTGGTCCTTTAGGGAGGTGGAAGTTTCTCCCTTTACACCTCTTCATCCCTCCCTTCATCTCACACAATTATCTTTAGATGATCCCACAGAAGCTTCAATTACCAGCTCTGCTAATGAGACAATATAAAAAAGTGTTTAAGAGCTCAGTTTCTAGAGCCAAGAGACCTGGGAATTCAAACTCTGGCAAATTTCTTAACCTCTCCAAACCTCAGTTTCTTCTCTTTTGTAACGGATGTAATAATACAATCTTCCTCACAGATCCAGATAATGCCTCACAATGAGACAATGCATTGAAAGCACGAGCCCAGCCCTGGCATATAATAAGCACTTGATAAGTGTCATTTATTATCACTGACTCCCAAAATTATACCTATAGCCCTGAACTGTCCCTTGTGAGATAATGTGTATGAAAGTATTTGTATGGTGGCAAGTCCCTATTCAGCACTTACGACGTGAATCATCATAGCAGCTATTATTTGATCAGAGGTAGGTGGCACTCATCAGAGACACCTGTCCCCACCCAGGCATCTGTAAGTCAGCCCAGCTCCATGTTTCCAACTGGCTGTTAGACGTTTCCCAGAGGCATTTCAAGCTCAAGATCTCCCAAACAAATTTCACTCTTCGTCCTGAGGCTCCTTCACCAGTGAACCCATCACATTGATCTAATCTCCCAAGTATGGAGAACTAGTCATCCTTCATTCTTATTCCGGTCACCAAGTCTTTTCAGTTCTAACTGCTAAATGGCTTTGACTGTTCCCTCTTGTTGTTAGTGCTGCTGTCATTCTGGTCTAGACACTCATCTCCAGCCTGAATTACTGCAGGAGTCTCCTGGTAGCCTCTTTGCCTGCAGGCTTGCTCCCCTCCAATACATCTTCCACACTCTTGCCAGAGCAATTTTTCCTAAAACAGAACTGAAAATTTCATTCTCTACTCAAAAGACATGAGCAGTTCCTTATGACCCTGGGATGAAATCTAAATTCTTTAGACCATTAATCAAGTCCTTTAAGAACCTAGACCATTCCCAGCTTCCTGTCTCCATTAGACTAAACCAGACTATTAAACAATCTCCCAAGATTTCATGCTCTTCTCAAGTCTCCCTGTCTTTGCTCATACTGCTCTCCCTGCCCATTCACCCTTCCCTCTTCAACGAAATGTTCTTGTCCTTGGAGAACCAATTCCAAGGTCACTGAGTGAAATCATCCTGGCCCTCCTTTCCAAGACAGAATCCATCTCTCTCTTCTTTGGGCCCCAGGACACCTTTTCATACTTCTATCCAAAACAAAGCACCCTGGATGATTTGTTGTTATGTACAAGTCTGTCTATCCCACCAAAGTGTGACTTCTTTAAGAACATAGGTCATGACCTACTCGTGTTGATATGTCCTATGCCATGTACAGAGAGGCAACTAGATATGCCATGTTTAATGCATGACAGATTTGAAAGACCTTTACCAAATATCATGTTATTCATTTCCACATATCCAAACCAAATGCCAAGATAAAGATAAAATTCCATCTCCAACCACTGTTCCCTATGAACTCTTCTATTCGATTGCAAAGGCCAGCTTGCTCCGGACCATGAAGCTGGCTTTGCAAAAGAGAAACATACAGTAATAGAAAAAAATGTTTCTAAAAGCATCCCCACTCCACTCTGCCACCATCCTACCCCTAGGACCAAGAAAAAGTTGCTGGAAGAATCTCAAGGAAAGAACAATGTTATTATTACCCAAGCAATGTTCATTTCTTCCAATTTTACTGGGTTGACAGCAAAATCCTCATATGGATTCGGGTGCATTCAATTTGAGGTTGTTCTACAGCTTTGACTTCATGCTGGTGATGGATATAATGATCCATTTGGGGGCTGAAAAAATGTGCATTCTAATACCAGGGGAGCAAATATGAAAATCTGCCCTCAGGGAAGCTCTTGAGAGACAGTTGGCCCCCTGCACATGGAATCAGAACGGGGCTCTGGTCTCAGCTCTCTTCCTAACTCACTACAAGGCCTCTGTCTACTCACTGGCCTTTTCTGGGGCTCAGTTTCCCAATTTTCCACAGATAACACCCCTCACCAGGAGTTCATGGACCAACGTTTAAAACCCCTGAAACCCGGATGTGACTCTCAGCTCTCTCTCTGTCTAGCTGTGTGATCTTGAGAAAGTCACTCCACACCTCTGAGCTCCACTCTAGGCAGATTTAGAAAGGAGGTGAGGATTTGCCCCCTGGTTAGGACTTCTTCAGGCAGTGTCTATAGACCAAACACCTTAAAAGCAGAGGAGGGCACTAAAGTGGGAGATATGTACTTGGAGTTGTCTTATAAAATAAGTAACATGAATCTGGAAGCTCTTGCATGGCAAACTCGACCATGGCTCTTTTTCAGTCACAACTTGATTTCTAAGCCTAAATTATAGGGAGGACCCTACACAGACTGAGTGACAAAACAGCTGAGAGGCAGCAGACGCTTAAAGATGTCCACCCACAGGAATCAAACCAATAATTGAGAGTTCTACAGAGCCACCTAAAGAGGAGTCAGTGAAGGCTTTCAGAATCTCAGATTTATTCTAATAGTGAGTCGAGAATTACTACCATGAGATTTTAAAAGCTTCTGTAACTGCCCCAAGTTTGTAATTTTGTCACTCACCAGGTGTTTCCCTCATGTGATTAGCAGTTAAAAAACCCATAAAACCGGGGCTGGCCCCGTGGCCGAGTGGTTGAGTTCGCGCGCTCCGCTGCAGGCGGCCCAGTGTTTCGTTGTTCGAATCCTGGGCGCGGACATGGCACTGCTCATCAAACCACGCTGAGGCATCCCACGTGCCACAACTAGACGGACCCACAATGAAGAATATATACAACTATGTACCAGGGGGCTTGGGGAGAAGAAGGGAAAAATAAAAAAATCTAAAAAAAAAAAAAACCCATAAAACCAAAAAAGTGCCCATGTGCTTACAAGGAACAGCGAGTCAGCTGGGAGCTTTTGGAAGCGGCCCTGTTCTCTGGCTGGACTGGCCTAACAACGAAGGTGCGTGAGTAGAAACACAGCAGAGATGTAAAGAAGGGAGGAATCAGGAATCCGTCACGAAGACTATTATCTACTAATCAGTAATCATGTATGAGGTATTTTTCTCACGCATTTCCTCACTTAACAGCTGTATGAAATAAATACTACTGTTATCTCCACTGTATATTTGGAGGAAACTGAGATTTAGAAAAGGATAGAACAACTCACTCACCTGAGATTCTAAAAGAAAAGAAAAATCCCAGCACAAAATGGCCGAGCTGGGGTATAACCCTGAGCCTTCAGACTCCCCAGCTGAGCTCTTTTACCCCCACCCAATGCTACCCAGAAGACTGTGAGGAGAAAAGACGAGAAATAAAGGATCTGGGATATTGTTGAGGCGGTGAAAGTGAACCTGAGGCATAATCAACAGAGGACGGAATCCCAGGCCACCCAATTTTATTTAGGAAATGACATAGTCATGTGGCTCTGTTGCCTGGCTTCAGAGCCCCGACCCAATAGAGACTGGGTCTTTAGGGAGTAATTTGGGGCCATTTCACACATTTCTGCTGCCAAGCCATAAATGAAATTAATCCTCAGGCTGGACAGAATGATTTGAGCTGCTAGAGAGGTAAGGGTTTGTATTCCCCAACAGACTTCTTTAGCTGTGCGGGACAATCCTAGGAGAGTTTTTATTGTTGCTGTTGTTATTGTTAATTGTTTGTGTTTGAATTGTGGTTCCTAACCATTTGGGGCTTTGCAGAACGCTTGAAGAATCTAATTAAAGTCCTAGACTTCTCCCCCCAGAAAAATATATATGCACACATACACACACGATTATATATAGAATTTCAGGGTGCCCGCCCCCACCCCCTAGCTCATTCACAGACAGCGCCGTCTAGGAGTGCATGGACACAGTTTAAAATCCCTGAAACCTGGCTGGGAGTCCCAGCTTTCCCTCTGCCCAGGTAGGCGATCTTAAGCAAGTCACTCCACATCTCTGGACTCCATTCCAGGCAGCCACAGAGCGGAGGTGAAGAACTGCCACTCTGGGGAATGGTAACTTTAGGGAACAATAATTTTGACAAGGTTCTCTTGAAGGATTTAAACCAGCCCTCAACCGTAGAAGCCTTGCCACCTAAAAATTACATGAAGAAATGAGAAGGGAACTGGGGACATTTAGCCAGGGGTAGAGCACCCCACAGAGGCACGCAGGCCCTCTGAACTGGGTTGAAAGCTTTTTCATGTGGATGGAGAAGAAGTCTCACTCTGGAAGTGGCTCAGAGGGGGAGATGGGGTGGAGGGGAAGCAGCATAGCTTGATGTTAGTGTGGCATCCGCGTTGAACAGGCATGGGTTAAATCTAGGTCTGTCATTTACCAGACAAGTTATGCAACCTTCCTGAACTCTAACATGGAGGTGATAATCATGTCTAGCTCGCAGGATTTTGCGAAAAATCAAATGAGGTAATGCATGTAAAGGGCTCAGTCTTCAAACAAAGACAGACCTCAACAGGTGTTATCTTCTCTAATAAACTCTCTGACTCTCCATTTATTTATCTGTAAAATGGAGATAATAGCTGTACCTGACTAGAAGGTTCTTGTGAGACTTGAATAAGAAAACATATGTTAAAAACCCTTGGTACAGGACAGAACACATAGCTAAGTCCTCAGTGGGTGGTAAGTGCCGTTCTTATTAGGAATGTCTCATTATGAAATCCAATGGGAAGAGAAGACAGTAAAGGGAAAGAACATGACTGTTCACTTCAGACTGGAAGGCAAGGCGAGATCAAATAAGATCTAAGAGCATGGAATCAGAGCTGGACTTCCCGGATCTGGCACCTGAGAGCTACGAGGCCTTGGGAAAGTTACATGAAATAGGGATACGAACATCTGCTAAAGAGGGGTTGCACAAACGGCCCCATGAGGACAGCTTGGCATTGTGTCAGAACATGATACATGCTCTATAAACTCTGATTTCTTCCATAACGAGTAGATGTTACACGGAGGCTCACAGACCGCCTTGTGACAAGCTCCTTTTTCGCAGTGCAGCCTATGGCTATTATAGCAGTGTTCTTTCTCTCCTGGGATTTGTCAAGGAGGATTGAAATGAAAATTATCAGGGATATTACAGAAGAGGGTAAAACATCAGATGACCTCTTGCTCCGCTGCAACTCAGTCTAAAATAGTCCAAGATTTAAATGGCATAGATGATAACATTTTGAAAACTCCTTACCCACTCTGCATCCCTTTTCTAGTTGCTACCTTCTCTTTTGCCAGAAAATAGCCCCCACCCTTACCCCATCCCATGGACAAAGATTTGGATCTTCAGTGCCTCATTTCCCTTAGGTTTTCAACAACCAGTCCAGATTTTCTGTCTTCCCCCTGTACGAGTTAGTGCCTGCCAAAGCTTTTCCACTTTAGAGCATCCTGGCATTTCGTCTTGATTTACAAGCTTCCTTCAAAACCTATCCCCCTTGCACTCCCTCTTGTCTGTCCCTTCCAATTCTATCTTCTGAGCCTCTATGAGTGATGTCACATTGCCTCCTTCACAGAGTTAAAGGATGGCTGTTTTCTGGCTAATAAACCTATGGAAAGACACTCAAACTCTCTGTTAATCAGAACAACAAAAGAAGGAGATGACATTTTCTCAGAAGATTGAAAACAATTAAACCAATGGTCATATCAAGTGGAGGGAGGATAAGGGGAAGCAGATACTCTGTGGGTGGGAAAATAAATGGGCACAGCCTTTTCAAGAGGACAATTTTGAAATAGCTATCAAATTTAAAAGTGTACACTTCTTTCAGCCTAGCATTTCTACTTCCGGGTCACCACCCTAGCTAGAGAAACACTCGCATAAACATGTAAGGCGGCACTCACACACAAGGATGTTCACTGCAGGCTACTTATGATAATGAAACATTGGAACAACCTAACTGACCCTCGTTGGACAATGGATACTGTAAGTATCTGTAGCATAAAATTCCACCCAGCAATTTAACATAATGGTGCAGATCTACATGGACTGAAGAAGAAGGCGGGCCGAGGCATAATGTTAGGTGACAACAACAAATGCAAAAGGCTGCATACAGTATGATAGCATTTGTTAAAAATTCACACACAAAACAAATTGTCTATTTCTATATCTGTGCACACACACAAGGGAATAGAAAAAGATCTGAAGAATGATCATTTCAACTAATAGCAGTGATTATCTCAGAGGAAGGGCTGGGATTAAAGACAGGGAGTCAGAGAGAATTTTATTTCTGTCTTTTTTTATGTAATCCTAACAAAAATACATGAGTGTGATATGTAGTGTAATTTAAAATAAATTAGGAACATTTTGAAAAATGAATGCGTGATTTTCCTACTAGCGTTCCTAGCTTCAAGTCAGAAGTGGCTGAGGAAGAAGGGGAATCCCAACAGAGGGCTCGAAGAAATGAGCGGAGGAGGAAGCCAGCACAGATGCTTTGGGCATGTTTCGCTTTCATCCCAGCTTGCGGGAGGATGTAAGACGTGACCACAGTGGAACCAAAATAGCTGAATCCCAAGACAAGCAGGCAGATGACAGACTGTTCCCATGGCCAAAACAACCCACTCTCAGGAGCACAGCCCCCTTGCCTCTTGGCTGAGGAAATGTCACCAAGTCACTCATTTCCCACATCGATGCCTGGAATGTTGACTGGAGAACCCGACATTTGCACCCAGGAAAAAACAAAGGAAAAGAGAAAATAGGAATAGGTAAATATTTCCCTTCCTATTTTTGGTGCCACCCTCTCCCCTAAACCAACTTCTGTCATTAGAAAGAAGCGCTAATGTTTTCTGAGCATTCAGTACATGGTGGACACTCTTCTAAGTGCTCTACATGCATTCTCTCACTGAATCCTCAGAAAGAGACACAGGATACATGTTACTATTATTTCCTTTTTACCAACGAGGAAGCCAAGGCCCACAGAGATTAAGTAACTTCCTCAAAGTCACGCAGAGGCAGGATTTGTACCCAGGCAGAATGACGCTAGAGCACACACATGAACCGCTCTACTGCACTGCCTCCCTATGTTGTACTATCACAAGCCTTGATCTCTTTGCGCCATAGGTGTCTGTTTTCTTCTGCTTGATTATAAGCCCCATTAAGATAACATCTATCTTTTGAGATGCTACCATTTGAGTGCTTACTATGTACCAGGCATTTATCTAAGACCTTTACGTGCATGAAGTTATACAACTCTACAACAAACCTGGGAATAAACAGGCCAGAGACCCCCAACAAAAAGGAGTAGAGCTGAGAGTCAAGCCCAGGCAGTCCTCTCTAAATCCTTAGAAGAGTCCTTAGAAGAGTCCTTAGAATCCCCAAGGATGTGAAACACATCTTATTTTCAAGGCATTCTATGACCCTGGGCCCTAGTAAATCCTAAAGAAGTCTTAATGGATGGATCAAAGGACAAGTGAATGAAAGACTTCTCCCTCCACTGTAAAAAGCCGGTGAGGTCAACAAAAGAAGATTGATGTGCTTGGAATTATCACGAGACAGCTAAGCACCACCTGGCTTGGAGTGGAAGGGCAGATATTCCAGAGATATGCTATCATGGAGAACTGCACGAATGAATCAAGGTTGGTGTCTGTCTGTCTGTCTCTCTCTCTCTCAAAGCCACAAGAATGAATGAACCACAATTGAATGAACCACAATGAACCACAATGCTACCCTGACACCAGTTTGTCCTAGGTGGGCTTCATGGCACAGAGGACCCAAAAGTTATCTCTAGTCATCTGATTCAACAAGATTTTATTCTCCTAATCCAAGGGATGAGGAGAGAGTGTGTGTCCACAAACCTTTGGATGTGAGTAAGGCAATGTCTCCAGAAGTCACCTCGGTGATTCTCTGGGAGTCACTGGAGGGAGGGAAAGTTTCTGATTCTGGAAGAGAAAAAATGCGTGATAAAAGGCAGCTAAGAAAGCCTTCAAACCAACTTATGATTGTTTCCCAATGTTCTTTCCTCAGAATCAAAGGTTGAAACATGGTGGGAGCTTTGATAAGCCCCCATAAGTAACAGAGCTAGTAACTCAGTGAGAGTTCCAAGGTAAGGATCAAGAAGGATTGAGGAGAAAAAAGAAAGAAAGAAAGAAGAAACAAGGGTAGAACCAGTTCATCATCAAGGGATATTTTAAGGCCTCTAGAGGACTTTGCTCAGCCAATCTCCAATTCCCAGGCAGAGATTTAACCCCTGGCAGGAGGGAAATAGAGTTTGACCTGGGGTGACTTTTCCTGGTTCTTTAATAAATGTCTCCAAGACTCCTGGAAGGTCAACTGGAGTGTCAAAAAAGCTGACTTTTCAAAAACACAAAAGGAAAAAACAGACAAAGAAAGGAAACCATAAAACAAAGAAAAGGAACAGTTTAGTGAAACCACATCCTCAATGACACACACACACAAATTCAGTTTAGGTTGAATTGTATCCCCCCCAAAATTCACATGTTGAAATTCTTACCCCCAGTACATGAGAATGTGACTATACGTGGAGAAAGAAGTAATTAAGGTAAAATGAGGTTATGTGAATGGGCCTAATCCAATATGACTGGTATCCTTATAAGAAGAGGAGGTTAGGATACAAACATGCACAGAGGGAAGACCACGTGAAGACACAGGGAGAAGATAGCCATCTATAAGCCAAGTAAAGAGGCCCCAAAGTAAATCAACCCTCCTGACACCTTTATCTCAGACTTCTAGCCTCCAGAATAGTGAAAAAATAAATTTCTGTTGCTTAAGGCACCCATTCTGTGGTATTTGTTATGACAGTTCTAGAAAACTAATACACACACACACACACACACACACACACACACACACACCCCAAGAGCAGGTCTCTGGACTGTCCCGTTCAATGGGAGAACCCTGTTCCAAGAGAGTAAGATACATATGACCAGCAGAAGAGAAAGAATGGCCAGTTGTACCACATACCTGAAGGGAGGGTAGGCCCCTCTGTGGGAGGTTCAATGGTTGGAAGAATTGTGGTTGCCTCAGGAAGGGAGCTCAGTGTTGTCAGAGGGCATGTGGTTGCCGTTGTTGTGAGGGCAGTGGTGGTTTTTGTCTCAAGTGGTGGTCTGGTTGTGAGGGCAGGTGTCGTCATGACTGTTGTTGGAAGCACCGCTGTGGTTGTCGTCACAGCAGTGGTGGTGGTTGGATGACGGGTTGTTGCTGACTGCGTGGTTGTTGGGGCTGTAACCAATAGAAGAGATGTCTGGTATCAGGTGGAGATGGAGGAAAAGGGAAACAGTACAAATATGTCTGGGATCCATCCATTTCTCTGCATTCCTGCTGCCCTCACCTAGTCCACTAGCTGGGACCATTGTAGTGCCCACAAAAATTGGGTTTCTTGCCTCTATGCTTGACCTTTCCGATCCGTTCTTCACACATTGGCTATAACAATCTTTTAAAATGACAAATCTAATTATGTCAGTCCCCTGCTTAAAAGTTTTTACTGGATCCTCCTTGCCCTTAAGATAAAGAATCCACCTCCCAACCTCAGCCTACAAAATTCCACCTGATCTGGCTCTTTCTTTCCAATCTCCTGTCAATCTACTCATCTTACTTTTCCCCCAGTCCACTGGCCTTTCTTCAGTTCTTCGAACATATTAGGAACCTTCTATCTGGAGGAACTTTGAACCTACTGCTTCCTGGTCTCTCCCTTCACTAGGCTAACTCTTACTTAACCCTCACCTCTCAGCTAAAAGGGCACTTCTGCAAGGAGGTCATCCATATTGTAAGAAGAATTAGGTTTCTTGATTTTGAGCTCTTGTACTTTACCTTGACAACATTTATAGCATTTCATAACTACACATTTATCTGATGATTATTGTTTAACACCTGCTTCTCCCACTACTCTGTTAGACCCAGAAGGGGAAAATCTGGTATTTATTTTGTTCTCTGCTACAAATCTAACACCTACCACAGTGCTGGCATGTAGTGGGTGCTCCATAAACATTGCACGAATGAGTGAAGGAACAATTGCATCGAAAGTGAGCCCAAACACAAAATTCCAGTCAAGCAAGAGAATAAGCTCTAGAGATCTGCTGTATAAGATTACACCTATGGTTCAAAATAATATATTGTACACTTGAAAATTTTTTAAGGTAGGGTAGAACTCATCTTAGGTGTTCTTTTTACAATGAAATAAAATTAAAATTAAAATCTGAGAAAAAGTGAGCCCAAAGTATGCAACATGGCATGAGAATGTAGTCTCTTTCAGATATTAAAGATTAGTTCATGCCAACACCACTCACCCTCTAATGATTTGAATTTGGGTTCATTAGCCACAGTTATTCTATAGATACCACCTTCTCTTTTCTTTTTATTGCAGTAACATTGGAGTATAACATTATATAGCTTTCAGATGTACATCACACCACCTTCTCTTAAAAATGCCAAATTTCCATTAACTCTAATGGACCAAAGAGACACTATTAGTTTCAAGTAACTTAGAAATGACCCCATAGAGTATTGAGGTCAACAAGCATTTTATAAAATAATATCTGGTTATACTAGGCTTGAAAAAAGAAGATTCAGATTGGCATCATTTAACTTCAATAGATCAGAATACCTGCTATCTCATAGTTGCTTCGAGAGAAAAATATACTAACGTGTATGAAAGTTCTCCACTTAAAAGCATCCACGTCAGTTGTTCTCAAATTTCAGAGTGCATTTGAGTCACTGAAAATCTTGTTAAGTGTATGGCTATTTAGACCCTGCCTTCCAAGATGCCAATCCAGTTAGGAATAGAGCTCAAGAATCCTCCATTATTGATGCAGATTGAAAACAGAGCTTCTTTTGAGAGGCTCCATTTCAGCCAAGCAGGAAAGGTGATTATTGTTAGCGTAATTCAACTGTAGCCTGCCCTCCATGCAGCTTATATCTTTAGGAATTCCACCATATTCCAAATGTTATCAAAAGCAATGATAACAACAGAAGGAAAGAACACCTGAAAACTGCTAGGAGTCTCTCCAAATGCCATGCCCTTTCCCTCTGCCAGAAGTCGCAAACTATCAGCTTACGAGCTGAAGCTGACCCATGGAAACATTTTATTTAGTTTACCCAGTATTTTCTTTAAAATTTTGAAATCGTTGCCGATGTGCAAAAATCCATATAGTTCACACAAAAGTTGAGAGATCTGTAAACACCAGACCCAAATTTCTGCAAGGTAACAATCCCCTAGATAAGAAGCAGCCGTCCTCCTCAGATTGACCCTGCAGTTCACTGCTTCCCTTCCCCAACACCCAACCCCTACTCACTCATTTCTGTGGCCTTCCTGGCCCACATGGGCATTGCTTCATACCGTGGCTCCTCCAGTCATAGCAACACATCTCAATTATTTATTTATTTTTTTTTTTTTGAGGAAGCTTAGCCCTGAGCTAACATCTGCCGCCAATCTTCCTCTTTCTGCTGAGGAAGACTGGCCCTGTGCTAACATCCGTGCTCATCTTCCTCTACTTTATATGTGGGACGCCTACCACAGCATAGCTTGCCAAGTGGTACCATGTCTGCACCTGGGATCCGAACCAGTGAACCCCGGGCAGCCGAAGTGGAACGTGTACACTTAACCACTGCGCCACCAGGCCAGCCCCGCATCTCAAATTTAATCTGCCCACTCTTTGCTTAAGCAGCTACAGCCTCTCCAACACCACCCACTGAATCCATTAACCACTAAGTCTCTCCTTCCACAGACAGGAGACTCTTCAAGGGCTCACCTCTCCTCAGCAGCAGACGAATGTTCTTCTTCACATCGTTGAACCAGCCAGGCACCTCTATGCGGCAGCAGTACACACCGCTGTCGCCTTCATTGGTGTTGAAGATGGTCAAGGACACATCGCCTCTCTTGATATTCCCCAGGAGTTCGTATTTTGACGACTTCCTCGAGAGCACACTCCCCCCGTTGGTGTGGAGAAGCTCCTCATTGCATTTGGAGTTGGGACACTGGCCTTTGCCCCAGCACATGCTGTTGCTGCTCTCAGACCAGAAGGAGTGCATACAGGGCAACGTCGCAGTCTGACCCAAAGTCGCTGTCATGACAATCTCTGAAGCTGAAGCTGTGAGGAAAGATGAGAAAACTAGGTCGTACAGTACTAAAATCTCTCAAATATGCCACACAGGGATTGCACAGATAGATGCTTCTAGGCAGATGAAGAGAGTCATAGTGTATCTGTTTCTTTCACCTAAATTCTGATGTGCCCTTCGCTGCTGCTGAGCTCCTGACTCTACACCCTTCCAGCCTCCAAGTGGAAACAATTGACCCACCTGAGTCTCTGAACTCATCTCCACAGCAAGACCTTTTTGATGACTTAAAAACTCTCATCTTGAGTACTATTCAATAAACCAATAAACTCTCCAGTGAAAAATCCTGACCCTTTAACCCAATTCCACTAACTCATGTAAACAGGTCCAAAACCAGCACTCTACCCACTGTATCTCAATAAGCAGTGATCATGGACTACTGACGAATGACTCAAATGGGTCTCCCTCTGTCTTCCAACCCAGAGAGGACTATGGCAGGAAGATAGGCTGTTGAATTATATTCTATTGTCCTTCTCTACTTGTAGTTTTAGAAGTAGAAATTAATTGCTTTGGACCATTTGTTTGTTATTAGAGAATATGAAGTTAGGTGGAGTTTGAGGATTTTTTAATGTTAGGACTGGAAGGGACCATAAGAATGATCTAGAATCGCAGCTGTGACATACGAAAATGCTGGAGGGTTAGTTTTTCCATGTTAGATATGTGAGATGGAAGGTATCACCATTTCTAAAATAAAGTATCCATGTCCCCCAACTTTGGCTACTTATCAGCATGACCTAGAGAGCTTGTTAAAAATACATATTTTGGATGGGGCTGGCCCAGTAGTGTAGCAGTTAAGTTCATGTGCCCCACTTCGGTGGCCTGGGGTTTGCTGGTTTGGATCCTGGGCATGGACCTACGCACCACTTATCAAGCCATGCTGTGTCAGGCGTCCCACATATAAAGTAGAGGAAGATGGGCACAGTTGTTAGCTTAGGGTCAATCTTCCTCTGCAAAAAGAGGAGGATTGGTGGCAGATATTAGCGCAGGGCTAATCTTCCTCAAAAAAACAATACATATTTTGCGGCCAGCCCTGTGGCCAAGTGGTTAAGTTCATGTGCTCCACTTTGGTGGCCCGGGATTCACCAGTTCGGATCCTTGGTGTGGACCTACACACCACTCATCAAGCCATCCTATGGTGGCACCCCACATACAAGAACTAGAATGACCTACAACTAGGATATACAGCTATGTACTGGGGCTTTGGGGAGAAAAAAAAAACGGGAAGATTGGCAACAGATGTTGGCTCAGGGCCAATCTTCCTCACCCAAAAAAAGCATACTTGAAAAAAATACATATTTTTATTGTCCAACCCAGAGTTAGAATCTCTGGAGCCAAGGCCCATGGAAATGTATATAACCGAGTTCTCCAGGTCATTCTGATATCATTGGCCACTCATCCTGGGTTTGAGGATCACTAGACAAGCTCTCCTAAGGTTACTTCCATCTTTGAGAATCTGCAAAACATTTTCACGGTTGCAAATGTTAAGCCCACTGGTTTCATTGAGCATCAGCGATTGTTCTAAACCAAATAAAAGCTACTGAAGTGAGAGCGAGGCAGGCCAAAGCTCCAAATCTTCACGATACATCCTGCTCCCTCTTGGTACCTAGGTCTCTGCTCATTATTTTCTCCAAAGTACCCTCCTGTGAGACTCTCTATTCACAAATCTTGTTGACCCAGTAGGCTAAATTGTATAAAACACGGCCAGCAGCACCCTGTCCCTCCCTGACCCAGGTGTCAGGAACATCCAGATATCCTTCTCTAAGAGAAGGCAGGCACAGCCCTAAGAGTCGCTCACATAGCAAGCAGAACATTGTGGTGCCTGGGTTTTTCACAGTTGGCTTTCATGATGAAGGTCATTCCAAATTCAGACCAGTCTGCAGCCTTCCCTGAACTCACAGTCTCTTTGCTTTGCCGCCGTGGAAGTGTTTCCCAGATTGTAAATGCTGTGGAATCCCATTTTGCCCCCAAGGAAACCAAGAGAAAAATAAGAAATTCATTGTCTTCACCCTCAGCTGTGTTAGCAACACAGAAAACATGCACCTAGACCTATAACTTCTAAAATATGAGTTAGTTCCTATGAATATTTGGTAAATTAATTTTTTTAACGTGCAAGATTTCTCCTAGAGATTCAAGAGTTTATTTTCCCAAGTATCATAGCATAGAAGGAAGTAGGCTACTACTCAATAAGGAAAGACGCGAGAGAAAAACTGGCAAAGGACTTAACAGGCAATTCATAAATGAAGCCAGTAAATTTCTTTTACTAGATTGGCAAAAATTTAGAACACTGATAATATCAAGTGTTGGCCAGACAGAGATCTAAGAAATGACTTAACCTACTGGAGTAAACTGGAGTGAAATGGGGTGTGAGTTGGTACAGCCGTGCTTAGGGGTAATTTGGCAGTTTCTGTGAATACTCAACATGCATGTCTTAGATAAGCCAGAGCAATTTCATGTTTTATTATTTACCCTGGAAAAACACACGTGTACAAGGAGACCTATTTGCAAATGTTTACTGCAGCCCTCATAGATATGTGAATGGAATGAACAAGGTGTATATGAGGAGTGGCTAAACTATGGCGGATTCCCTCCATGGAATCATATGTAGACAACTAATAGGATTAGAGAGATCTATATCAATTGGCATGAAAACTCCAAGCCTCATTAATGTATGAAAAGGGCAAATTCCAAAGCAACGCATAAAATATAAAACCATTTTGTAAAATAAATAAATAAGACAGTTTGCGTTTTTTTGTGGGCACAGACATATGAAGGCAAATGCATGTAGAAGTGGCTGGTGGGATGTACACCCAGCTCCTTGTGTCAGTCACCTCCATGATCAGGGGAAAGGGACTGGGCTGGGGGTAGTAGTCAAAAGGGATTTTAGCTTTATAACATTTTCATTTCTTTCACCAAGGGTGTTTCTGTATTACTCATCTGATCAAAAATTAGTATAAAAAAAAGGAAGCAGGCAATTTGGTGTGGCAGAAAAACACCCATTAGGCTTATGTTAAAAACCTCATTCTGCCAGCCACTGCTTTTGTGTTCTTGGAGGAAAGGCACAATAACCCTGCCCTCATTATTATCATAAGACAAAGGACAGAGAGAATACTCCCCTGAGGTATAGTTCTAAGCATAAGATGAAGTAGAAAATGCTACATGAAATTAATAAAGAATTCGTACAAGTAACCAAGCACTCAGAATGTAGAAATAGGACAGGAAACTCTTCCTTCCATCTGCAAATGTATACTGGAGCAAAGGAATTGTTGATATCAAATCAATTCCCCTTTCTGGGGAATTACCCAGGATCGTGGGTTCAACCTCAGTTCTGCTGCCAGCTTGGTTCTTTCTCTAGGTGGGGACCTTAAGAAAGACCCTTCCCCCACCCAGGTCTCAGTTACACCTTCTACAGAGAGAAGGATTTGATTCTGCATCTTTTAAGAGCACATCCAGCTCTGACTGATCCTCGGTGATTCTCTCTCTTCTGAATTGGTCATTTTAGAAAAGGTACAAATGGAGAACTGACAGTTCTGCAGGTGCCGCCTCCTTCAAATAAAGCTGGAGAAGCCCACTCAGTCAGCATCCAGCCAGTAGCAGGGAATGCGGACACAGACTCTGGCAACTTCCAGCATAACAAAGTCCTCCACACCTCAAATTCCAAAGACAAAGAACAGTAAAAAACGTTGATAAAGAAAGTGACCGGGACTGCTTTCATTCCACTCACTCCTACAGAGTATGTGGGGAGAGAGGCGGCTAAGAGAATTAGCACAAGGGGACCAGTTCTCTGATGAGCACTCCAGGGAGGACAGGAACTCACAGCAGAAACACCTACAGTGGTCCCGAGGCCACGGGTGCTCAGGAAGGGCCTGACTCAGGTGGAGACCTGAGAGTGTGCGGACTCATAGAGGAAAGAAGGACAGAAAGAACAACCTGACAAAGGGGTGGAGAGAACACATTTGTTTTCCTTGGAATGTAGATGTTTTCTCATGAAGCACATTTGAAAGATTCGTGTGCCCTGTACCACCAGGGAGGCAACGGTCTGAACTGGCCCAAACTGAGTGTGTCCATTTGTGTTGTCCAAAACCTGGAAACAATGTGCAGAAAAGAAACCTCACCTTGAAGCCTCATCCCCAGCAAAATAAAACAAAACAAAAAGCAAACAAAAACTCCTGAAAATAAAGAGAAAAAAAAGAATTATAATAAGAGCTCTTCCTGGAACAAATTGCCCCAGCCCTGACTGTGCTAATAACACTGCAGATGAAGTTTCTTTTCCCTGCTTCATCTGACCCCTTATTCCTGTGTGTCTTCTTAAATTGTCATTTCTTATATGAACACAAATTACCCCACCCTAAAACCCCCAAAGCAGTCTCAGGGTGAACCTTGTGAAACAAGGAAGGAGAGAGACCCTCTAAAGAAGAACACCTGGGGGGATGCCAGCAAGAAGTGGGCTTCTGCTCTCCTGAGGCCCAGTCAGCCGTGGAAAGCCCTCACAGGGTGCCAGGCTGTCCAGCCTCTTGAATGGAAGGTTTCAGAACACTTACTCAGATAAAGCCGCCCGAGCTCAATCAGCACCCAGAGAATGAGAGGCTTTTCAGACATTTTGACTGTTGGTAGGTCCCAAGAGTCTGTCCATCTGTCCAAAGTCCATTTCTTATACTCCAGTTAATGCTGACAGGGCGGGACCTTTAGTTTCATTTCTCTTTTTGCCTCCTAACCTTCCCTTTCCCCCATCCTGAACGTCCTCCCTCAATCTAGGACGCACGATAAAATGTGCTAAGCACTTTTCTCCTGGCCACTAGGGTGAGTGTGCTAATATGCGGACTGATGGTGTGGGTGTACATGTACTCCTTTGTCCGTGCACGTAGGGGTATTTCCTACATGTGCATGAGCATCCATGTGTGTGCTTGTGTGTATGTGCATGTGTAAGCTGCACATGAACCACTATCCACCTGGCTACTGTGCAGCTTATAATAAAATGCAATTAACTCTCCCCACGGGTAGTTGTTTACACGTGGACTCCTCATAGGGACCCAGGGAAAGTTAGATGGGAATGTGGCTCTGCTCCCATTCTGGGCTTTCCCTCGCCCAGACCCTTGGCCCCCGTGCCCTGATAATGGAGAAAGAAAAGCAGAACCATAATCAACCGTCATATAAACCAGAATCACCATTAGACTTTACTGGACAAGGAAAGAAGAGGCACGATAGAGGAAGCATGCTGTGGTCATCACAAGACAGGCTCAGGCAACAAACAAGCCCAAGGTCTGGGCCCAATGCCCGCACTTGTTAGTGAAGCCAGTTGATGGGGAAGAGCACAAAAGATGCTTCATGAACCAGATTACAGGGCTTGAACTAAATGATGTTTATAACCCTTGGGGACTCTACAGAATCAGTGATATATCCAGGACCACAAAACCAATTAGAGGAGGAATCAAATCAATGCTCACCAACCAGGTGTGATTTCTAAAGATTTAGATTACGGATTTATATCATCCCCGTTGGTTACTGAATGCTTAATTATAAGCCAGGCACTCTGCTAAGTGATATAGATGTATTATCTAATTCTTACAACTCTAAGAACTAGATAATATTATTTTTCCCATTTAACAGATGAGGAAACTGAGGCTTAGAGGAGATGCTTAAATGGCATTCACAGCTAAAAGGTTGCAGAAACAGGACTCAAGCCCCAAAGTTCCTGATCACAAAGCCCATGCTCTTAATCCCCACACCCTCCTTTGACCTGTGATCCTTAGCGTCATGCAGCCAGAAGACCAACCACACCAGCAGCCAGCTCCTACCCAGCCCCAGAGAGGGAATTTAAGAATGCACAAATGTTCTAGGTTTAAAAGAAAAAATCCTCATTTGATTGTAACCCGTCAAACAAGCCTCAAACATTCAACATTGCTCACACTGAAGGTATTGGGGAAAACACAAATATTGGGTGAGGTTCTGGACTCAGAGAAGCCAGAAAACAAGCTGATAGAATGAAAATAGAGGATTCAGAGAAAATCTTCCTGCTGAATGCCCACTAAACTGGGGGATTTTATCTCTGGATAAACTGAATGGCCCTAATAAAACGCTTACAGATATCGATATTTGGGTGTCCCCCAACAATCCCGCACCATCCCCTTCAATAAAGTCACCAGTGCAGGAGCCGCAGTCATGCACACAGCATTCCTAATTAGGTTTCATGTGTCACTGTAAATATGAATGGATACCCGAGGATCACTAGACGTTTAGGGAAGGGCTTCAACGTGAAAAAGATACAAAGACAACATCGAAGATGGCTTTTTCACTCACATGTCTAACAAATTGATAGAATGACTAGAAGAGCTAGAGGCTGGACAGACAACTCTCTCTCTCCAGGTGGCCTTCCCATAAGGCATCTTGGGCTTCCTTACAGAATGGCAGGCTCAAAGCAGATGGGTTTCTTACAAAATATCTGGATTTTTCAAAAATGAGCGTTCCAACAGGCTCAGGAAGAAGCTGCATTAGATGTGATTTAGTATCGTTTCCACTGTATTCTAATGGTCAAAAAGCAGGCTATAAGGCCATCTCAGATTCAAGTAGAGGCAACAATACAAGGATGTGGATACTAAGAAGTTCATTGGTGGTGAAGGGAAGCATCTTTGGAGACTAGTTACCATAACCACCAAACCAGGCTGGAGCAGAAGAGCAGGGGACTGAGGTTTGGGGTGGTGGTGGTGAGTATAACTGGTAAGATTATTTCATGCTTTTAGGTATTTTGGAAATAGATTTGAAAGGTCTTTGACAGATAGGTTAGAACGCTCAGGATGAATTTTGATGGACACTTGAGAAATCAAGAGAAGGAAAAAATGAGGCAATTAGTACAATTAGAAAACATAAAATGTTACACAAGAAAGAATATGTAATTATAGTTCTTGAAAGTATTTGTTCAATGTGAAAGATAATTATATGCTGGTAATAATGTAAACTGTAGCTACTGGATTAATGCAAAATTGTGACATGACTGCATTGGGAAGATGGGCAGAGAAAAAGTGGGATGGTGGTACAAGAAAGCCAAACTCTATTCACTCTTAAGGAAGGTCAATAGATAATGTCATAATTGATTGATCTGACAATATCAGTATAAGCACATTATTAGTAATATGGAGGGAAAAAATAGAAGAAAAAACTCCAAAAAGTTTAAATTTTATGGGAAGGAACTGACTACTTTTTAATTATAAGCCTTTTAGAATAATTTTACTTTTAAAATGTACATAGTGAGCACACCTAGCACCCAGATCTTAATTTCTAAATACCATTCTCCAGTAGAGGGAACCAGGGCTCCTTGGAGAAAGGGCCCTAGGACTGGGGCAGGAAATATTTAAAATGAGTCGGGAGCATCTCGTTGGCTAGAAAGTATAGAAGTACTCCCCCAAAACCCCACAGTGATGGGACTGTTAAAGGAACACAGGGAACAAAGGAAAGAGCTCCCAATGACCAAAGTTGGAAAAATCTTAGCAGCAAAATAAATAGAGTAGTACTGGATAATAACCCAAAGTATGAAATAAATATCTATGCTGCTATAAATAAGTGATTGAATCAAATAAGTGGGGGAGAAGAGATAAATCTTCCGTCTAGAAGAATTCCAAATAATTTATGTTGATACTCCCTCCTCAAAGACATGATGCATAACTCCCACTCCTGAAGTATGAGCTGGACACAGCGTCTTCCTTCCAAAAAAAATAAAGTGTGGAGAAGGAGGAAAAAGACTGACTTTACAGCGGAGAGACATGGCAGGCGATCAAGGTCAACATCAACAGAGATGAATCGTGTTGACGGTATGCAGCCTTGACACAATGTGATGTAAATGGCATTTTACCTCTGTGGTCTTCCTCCTAAGAACCATAATCCTAGCGCAATCATGAGAAAAACAGCAGACACAAACAAATTGAGGGACATTCTACAAAATATCTGACAAGTACTTCTCAAAACTGTCAAGGTCATCAAAAACAAGGAAAGTCTGAAAAACTCCTATAGCCAAGAGGAACATAAAGAGATATGACAATAAAATGTAACATGGTCTCTTGGATAGAATCCTAGAAAGAAAAAAGCCAACACATAAAAACTAAGGAAATCTTTGGACTTTGGTTAATAATAATGTACCAGGATGGGTTCATTAAGTGCAACAAATATACCACACTAATATAAGAGTTAACAATAGGAGAAACTAGATGTGGGGTGTATAGGAACTCTCTGTATTATCTTCCTAATTTTTCTCTAAATTTAAAGGTATTTTAAAATAAAGTTTGTTTTTCTAAATGTACGTATTCTTTTATTTTAGAAATGCAAATGTTAATAGTAACTTGATATCTGGAAGGGGTCACACACTGGAAAAAGATACTAAGCTTGGTTTTCTTCTTTTTCTAACTTAAGGTCCATGGACAGGCTTCAGGGAATTCACGAACATTCTAATATTGGATGTTCACTTTGTATTACTGTATTAAAGCATATTATTCTTGAGAAAGGTCCATAGCAGTTCTAGGTATTTCATGTCTTTGCCGTCTTCTTTTTCTGCATATAGAGGTTTGCTGCTGGAGGGCCAGTCCGCCCTCATTCTCAGCCAATGCAGTGCATGTGAAGTTGATTTCATTCATGGCCATGGTGTTTGGCTCAAGGGTGGACAAGTCACCCAAACAAAGCCAAGAATACAATCTTGGCACATTTACTGGGACTTTTGAGAGATAGAAACCGTCCCTATTTTCCACTGGTCTTTGATCTGTGAGGATATGAGCCAGAATTTTAGACATTGTGCCACAAATGAGTGAAGTCCGCCTGATAAGAGAACCAAACAGGCAGAAGGCAAGCGGAGAAATAGACAAGCCTAGGTCTTTGACAAGCTTTCAGCACCTGAAACAAGGCACATCAATGTGCCAATAAACTCTCTTTTGGACTTAAGACAATTTGTGTTGGGTTTTCAGTCATTCGGAATCCAAAGACCCCAAGTTCTTAAACCTAGAAGCGCCTCTACATAGTGGTAATTCAGCTGGATGGCTGAAGTTTTTCCAATCTTAAGAGTTTACACTATTATCTGGTCTGACTACCTGCCTCACCAAACACCTGCTTTCACTCTCAGCTTTCAATCATTCAGCAAGTGCTTGTCAATCTATGTCAATCTATCAAGGCATGTGGGAATTCTGCTAGGCTCTGGGAATAAAGACAAATAAGGCACAGATCCTATCCTTCAGGACCTGAAGGTTTCAAATCTTCAAGCAGAGAAGGTATTATCAGGCCCCACGTTGAAGATAAGGCCACCAGAGGCCAGAGAAGATGAACGACTCTTAAGTAATAGGAAGAAAATAGAATCCAGGTTTTCCAATAAAGAGCTCTTTGTGGTCACCAGTAGTTCCCATCTGGTAAATCCAGTTAGATGTAATCCCACTCATTCATTTTTACTCATTCAATTCTTCATCAATTATAGCAGGAGTTAGTAAACTACGGCCCATGGACCAAATCCAGCCCACCACACCACTTTGTGAAAAAGAGTTTTATTGTAATGCAACCATGCCCATGTGTTTACATATTGTCTATGGCTGCTTTCACACTACAACGGCAGAGTCGAGTAAATACAACAGATACTGTGTGGTCGGCAAAACCGAAAATATTTACTAACCGGTCTTAACAAAAAAGTTCGCCAACCCCTGAACTATTGAGGCCATGCTATGTGCCAGGCACTGCGCTAGGCGCTGAGACTGCAGTGTTAGATCACCGTTCCTGTCTTCAATAAGCTCACGGGCTAGTGCCTCCTAGTGGGAGAAAAGCAAGTTAACAGACGATTCAGCATGTGATAAGATGTGACAGGGAAAGAACAAAACACTACGGGACTGTTGGGAAAAGATTCCTAGCTCAGTCTTGAAGATGGAAGAACAGAGTCAAGGACACTTTTTGGAATAGACCTAAAGGACATTGGAGAGGGTCGGGCAGAGTGGAAAGAATTTCAAGGAGAGTGAAGAGCACGTAAAAGTTCAGTGGTGATAACAGCAAGGCACTTTAACTGAAGAATTTCTGCTTTACAGGTGTTTTTTATAGTGTTTAAAAGTAAATGTAGAACTTAAATGTTCTTACTAAAACCAAAAGGTAAATGAGGAAATAAATAGAATAAGATAAAACAAGTTTATATGTAGGTCAACAATAAGACGATGTAGTGATCCAAGGACTATGATTGGGGGGTGTGTGTGTGTGTGTGTGTGTGCGTGCGCGCGTGCGCATGTGTGTGTGTGTGTGTGTAATTTCACTCTGACTGGACTTCAGATCCAGGGAAGAAGTGAGCGTGCCGAGCAAGGGGGCTGGAACACAGGCCCGGGGCAGACCGTGAAGGGCCTGGTGATCCACAGGAAGGAGTATAGGCACTGCTGAGGGCAACGAGGAACCCACTTTTTGCGGATGATTATTAAGCCTAAAAGTAAAACCTATAAAAGAAAGAATTCCACAATTGGAAGCATTTTCGTTAAAATGGTGTCCAGAACTAACCAGTTGTGTAAGATCTCTAAATCTTCTCCAGCGTGGCCAGTCTATGACTACACATTCTCTTGAGGTCAGGAAATGACTTCCACCTGGAAAGGGGGCTATTTTCTGAGTTCTTTTAGTGGGGGCAGAAGGGTGGCCTCTCCTGCTTATTGTCAACTATAGAAGTCTATTCAGCAAATTTCCTTTTACTCTGACCCTTGCATCAGCTTTCTTATTTTCTGTGATTTCCTGTGGGATGGGAAATCAGACTGCCAAGGTTCCATTTTGATCACATACCAGCTGTGTGGCTATGAGCAATTTACTTAACCCCTCTGTGCTCAATTACCCCTCTATAAAATGGACATAATAGTACCTATATCTTGGATTGCCGTCAGCCCTAAATGAGATGGTCCATGGAAAGCATTTAGCAGAGTACAAGGCAAATAGTAAACACCCAACAAATGTTAGTTATTATTCAAGTAGTTGTTATTCAGGTAGTGTTAGAGGAACACAGATAAAACAGATGATCTGTTGTGTTGGATGTATCTTGTCACTGCCTGTTCAACATTCCTTCCTTTGTGAAACCAACCCGTCCCCAGTCTATGTGGATCCGGTCCGGCATATGAGTAGAGCGGGCATATGCCTTAGTATAATCATTCATTTTAACCCCTTCCCTTGTGTGGATTGATACAAGGCAAAAAAAAAAAAAAAAAAAAAAATAGAATGCTTCACTTGGAAAAGCTGGTTCAATCCGAAACACGGAGAATCATGAATCTTGGAAAAGAAAGGCAAGTAAAGGATCACTAATTTACATATCTATCCAAAGCTTGACATACGTAGCCAAGCTTCTGCTTGCATATTTCCTTCCAAGTAGTCCATTCTACCTCCATACATCCCTAGTTGTTAGGCAAATGGAGAGGAATTAATATTCACTAAGCTGTGGCTATGTGCTAAGCCTTGTGCTAGGTTCTGTTCACATATAATCCTGACAACAAATCTGTAAAGGCATATTACATTTTACACAACACATACAAGGAAAGAGAGATTGGAAGATGTTAAAAACAACTCAAAATATAGTCAGAATGGCTATAATTAAAAAGACGAGAAATAACTATCGGAGAGGATGTTGAGAAAAGGGAACCTTCATACATTGGCTAGTGGGAATGTCAACTAGTGCAGACACTATGGAAAAGAGTATGGAAAATCCTCAAAAAATTAAGAATAGAACTACCATATGATACAGCTATTCCATTTCTGTGTGTTTATCCAAAGAACATGAAAACACTAATTTGAGAAGATATTTGTATCCCTATGTTCATTGCAGCATTGTTCACAATCGCCAAGACTTGGAAACAATCTAAGTAGCCATCGATGGATGAATGGACAAAGAAGATGTGGTGTATATAAACACACACAGACAATGGAATACTACTCAGCCATAAAAATGAAATGTTGCCATTTGCGACAACATGAATGGAACTTGAGGGTATTATGCTAAGCAAAATTAATCAGACAGAGAAAGCCAAATAGCGTATGATTTCACCCATAAGTGGAAGATAAAAACAATAATGATGGGGCCGGCCTGGTGGTGCAGTGGTTAAGTTCACGTGCTCCACTTTGGCAGCCTGGGGTTCACTGATTTGGGTCCTAGATGCAGACCTGCCCACCACTTATCAAGCCATGCTGTGGCAGGCCTTCAACATATAAAATGGAGGAAGATAGGCACAGATGGTAGCTCAGTGCCAATCTTCCTCAGCAAAAAGAGGAGGATTGGTGGAGGATGTTAGCTCAGGGCTACTCTTCCTCAAAAAAAACAAAAACAATAATGACAATAACAAGCAAACAAACACATAGATATAGAGATGAGATTGGTGGGTTACCAGAGGGGAAGGGAGGAGGGGGGAGGGTGAAAGGAATAAAAGGGCACAGGTGTATGGTGACAGATAGTAATTAGTCTTTGGGTGGTGAACATGATATAATCTTCACAGAAATTGAAATATAATGATGTACACTTGAAATTTATATGTTATAAACCACTGTTACTTCAGTAATAAAATAAAAAATATATATAGCTCTTATTGTCTAGTATATTAGTTAGAGATTATTTGAGGACAAAGGCAGAGCTTCACTCATATTGTCCCAAAAAGGAGGTGACTCATGACAAGGGCACATGTGGTCTGGAATGAAAACCCCATCAGGAACCTCCAAGGCATCATTTGCTCTGCTCTTCTCTTGGGTGTCTCTTTCTGCCTTTCTCTGGAGCTATCCCCCTGACCAGCTCCCTTATGATTTCAGCTCACTCATGGTCCCTATCATACACTCCAGCCCCAAATCCTCTCTGTGACCCTCAACTCAGGCCTCTGAGTTCAGACTCATTCTCCCAATTCTAAATTACAGATTCCTGAAAGAGAACTCTAGTCCCTCCAGTTCCAAATTTCCACGGCAGGCTGCAGGTTGTAGTTCACTGGCAGGCCTGTGGTTAGTTGCCTAGGATCAGCCACGCCCATGTGGAGAAAGATCCCACTGCAGAGAACTCAATCATTCCATCATTCCATTTTCAATTTGGGACATGTGAGCTATGTGTGGGATACAGTCCCTCAGAAGTGGCTGGGGTGGACAGGCAATGACTAAGAACTCTAATACAAATAAGAATTTGTTTATGAGTCTGTCACCAAAATAGTCAGTTGAATCACTTAGGAATCCTTTCAACTATGAGTAACAGAAAATCCAACTCACAGAAGCTTAACCATATAAGGGGTTTGTTTTTCCTCTCACAACAAGAAGTCTGGATGCAGGCAACCCAGAGATTCAAAAATATCACCAAGGACTCAGGCTCTTCTTTTCTGTTCCTCCATGTTGGTTTTTCACAACATAGTTACAGGAAGGCTGATGTACTTCTCGACATCAAACTCATCTTTGGGAAGAGGAAAGGAGAGTCATAAGGGTTTTCACATCATTATTCCTTGACTTTTATTTGGGAAGGGAAGCCCTTCTAACCAGACTTCCACATATAACTTATTACCCAGAACAAGGCCACTAGCTAACCCTTAAGTCCATCCTGTGAGACATCTATGATTGGTTTAGATTGATCAGGGCCATCTCCTGAGCCTGGGGTAGGGACTTAGAGTCTCTGAGATCAAGGGATAGAATTTGATGGCTTCCTGAAAAAAAATGGAGTTCTATTAGGAGAAGGAAAGGCTGTTGATTGAGCAATGGACAGCATATTCTTGAACAGAGAACTCCTCCAAGACAAGGGACCAGGTAAATACTCCCCTTGTAGTTGGCCCAAGGCCAGCCTCTACTAGATAAGTTCTTGTTGAGTCTTGAATGAATGAATGAATGAATATTTTGACTCATTAAAGGGAGAAACTGATACAAAGTAGAAAGAAGTGTAGAGTGGCTGTCAGGAGATGCAAATATTTGAGAAATCTCTGTGAGACCTCGTCTCACCTCTCTGAACCTCAATTTCCTCATCTGTAAAATAGGATTGAATAATCCCTTCATCATAAAATTGATTTGGAGATTAAATGAGACTACTTATGAGTAAATTCTTTGAAATCATAAGGAATTAGGAAAATATTGTTTCGATTTATAAGTAATAGAAACAAATATAGGAGGAAGTTGGCATGAGTCAGTTGGCCTTAGAAATCATCCTTACAAAGGGATATCCACAAATAGAAAAGGAGAAATGGAGCCTGAGTGGATACATGTTCCGATTGGTTCAAGAAGTCGTCGTCACATTGATTTTACCCTCTGGAAATGAAAGAGAGTCTCCATCTGAATAATACAGAAAGTTCTGAAATCTTAGAAACCCAACTCTTAATTCTGCTAGCAAGGTCAGAACTTGGGTTAAGAAATTGAAAGTGAGAAGATTAGATGTAAGAGCAAAAAAGTACAGCATTCAGCTACCCTGGGGATACCCTAGTTGGTTCAAATATGGTGAAATCACTACTTCCAGGTCACGTTACAGCTGTGACTGAATAAAGCTGACTGCCTTCACCAGTTGACTTCAATTTGATTTCCTATAGCTTAGTGATAGTGATTTTGACAAATATTCCAGTTATCTTCCAGGCACATGCTCCCCACCCCCCCAGGATGCTGGATATGGCCTCATGACTTGATTTGGCCAGTGCATATGGACAGAAGTGTCATGGGTCCTTTGCAGGTGGAAACCTGTAAGAATTGGTGTCCAATTCACTATTTTCCCTCTGTATGACAGAGCAACTGGCTCCAAATAGTGAAAGCTCCACAAGCCTGGGTCCCTGGATGAGACTAACATCAAGCAGGAACTCTCCCCCAGTGATTCTTGATGGAAGCAAGCAAAAACAAAATCAAAATTTTATTGCTCTAAACCACTAAATTGTTGGTTTGTTTAAGCACAGAATAATGCAAGGTATCCTAATATCACCTCAGTCATGTGAACAGCAGTGAGGAATGGTTAAGAACATTCTTTCAAGTGAGACAGTCTGGGATTGGAGGCCACATGGCCTACCATTCTACATCTGTAGCCTTGTTGTTGCTCCTCAGACCGGATCTGTGGTTCTCAGATTTGGCCACGTCTCAAAATCACAATTTGTAAAAAACATGCCAGGTTCTTCTGCAGACATTGTGATGTCTTTGGTCTTGGGTGGGGCCCAGGCATTAGCATTTTTTTAAGCTCAAATGTGCAGCTTGATTTGAGAACCGCTTGTCTAAAATTCCTTAATTTTACTTAACTGATTTATCCTTCAACACTCCAACTGCATCTTCTCCAAAAAGTCTTCCTGAATCCAAAGCTCCTGCTTGAGCTCCGGTAGCAAGCTGGGCACACCTTATCTCTGTAATTATAACATTATATTAAGATTATCCATTTCCATCTCTACTTTCTAACCAGATGTGATCTCCTGGAAGATAGAGACTGTACAAGATCTTCTTGTAGCCCCAGCACCTAGCACCAATCCTGGCATCATACTATATATCAAGGTGTATACCCAATAAATGCTTATTTATTTAAACAGAGAAAAGATCACTTGATTAAAATTAAGAAACCATTGGTAACCTTTGAGAAAACTGCTTTAAGAGAAGGATGGAAGAAATAACAATCATTCCGGATTGAGAAGTGAATGTAAAAGTAAGTTTGGTTAACTATTTGAAGACATCATCTTCACATGGGAAACAGGCAGATGATGATGGTAAAGAGAATGGGTTATTTTTAGGACGGGAAAAAAAGTAAGTTTTTTAGAGTTGGTAAAGCTCTCATTCAAAAGGAAAATTATGTTTCAGCAGAAAAGTATAGCTTTTGCTAGTCAAAGATTCAGAAACAGAAGAAGGACGTGGAGAAACAAGCACAGGTGGACAAAATGTCAAAAGTGGTTATTTCTACGTGGTGAATTTTGGATAGCATTCTTTTTTTCACTTTTAGCAGGTGCTCGTTAAGTATTTGTTGAATGAATAAATTTTTTTGTGTGTGAGTGAATGCATTTTTTCACAGATGCAGAGCTGAGTTCATCATACAGTTTAAGGCGCAATATCATCATTGGTCTACTAAGCCTCCTCATATTTTGCCTGCTACCTCCATACCTACCCCAATTTTTCTCTAATGTATTTGGATATGTAAGTATCCTTGAAAGATGCATAGTATTGCTTTGTATATTAGGTTTTAAATTTACAAAATATCTGTTATAGATCTCATTCTGCTTCCTTTTTTACTCAACCAATGTTTTTAAGATCTAACTGTGTTACCGTACAGTTATTTTATAGCTTCTAGTTGCTACGTATTATACCATTGTAGGCATATCCCCTATTATACTCATCCATCATCTTAACGATTAACACCTAGTTTGCCTCCAACTCCCCACTAACACAAAAATATTTCGCTGAACAACCTCATACATGTCCCTACACAGACCTGAGAAAGATTTTCTTAGGGGTAGGTATCCAGCAAGGCGATTGTTTAATCATAGGCTAGTCACACACAATTTCTGTAAGGACTGCCAAATCTCTCTCCAGAATAAGTGACCAGTTTTATTCTACTAGCTATGAGTGAGAGTTCTGTTTCCCCACATCCTTGCTAACATAGTCCTTCTTTATAATTTTTGCCAAGCTCTTGGATGTAATGTGCAACTTCGTTCTCTGTGGATTTCTTTGATTGCTAGTGAATTTAATCATCTCTTCACATACTGGTTAATGTTTGCTTCCCCATCAGTTAATTGACTTCTCTTATCTTCGTCCATTTTTCTATTGGTTTTCTTCCCCTCTCTCTCTCTGTACGTGTTTAATGTCATCTCTGAACATTAAAAGTAATCTCTTCTGCTCCGTCATCCCTCTACCAACTTTGTCCATTGAATACTTCACTGAACTGAAATCCTTAATAAAGATTTATTAAAATCCATCAAGCTTTATCCTTACAGCTTCTCCTTTGTGGGGCTTGTTTAAGAGTTCCTTTCCCACTCCAAGATTACTATAATATTTACCTATATTTTTTCTATTAACTTTATAGTTTTACTTTTGCAATTGGTTTTTAATGGCTTCTGGAGTTCACCCTTATATATGATATGAGATAGGACTCCAACTTTATTTTTTCTATAACCTAAGCTAGTTTTCTCATCACTTTCTGCTAAAAATCCATTCTTTTTAAACTGATTGGTGATCCCATCTCTATCATATGCTATGTAGAATATTAGACAGGTAGATAAATGTATGTGAATGTGTGTGTGTGTGCTCTGTGCTGTTTTCCTTGTTGCATTGAGGGTTGGGTTTTGGTTTTTTTTTTGCTATTGTTCTTGTGCCAGTATCACATTATTTCTTACAATGGCTTTGTAACAGGCTTTACTATTAAGAAGGGTGAGTCTTTGCCACAACTAGAAGGACCCACAACTAAAATACACAACTATGTACTGGGGGGATTTGGGGAGAAAAAAGCAGAAAAAAAAAGAAGTGTGAGTCTAAAGCTTCCCACTGCCTTTGATTTTTAAAAAAAAAATTTTAGCTATTTTATTCTTCCATGAAAATTCTAGAATCAGTTGTTGAGTACTTAGAGAGATCCTGTTAGGAGGATGGACGGTGGGAAAAATGGGTGAAGGAGGTTAAAAACTACAAGCCTCCAGTTATAAGATCACTAAGTTCTGGGGATGCAGTGTACAGCATGGTGGCTGAAGTTAATGACACTGTACATATCGTATATTTGAAAATTGCTAAGAGAGCAGATCTGAAAAGTTCTCATCACAAGAGAAAAATTCATAACTATGTGAGGTGATGGCTCTTAATGAAATGTATTGTGGCCATCATTTCACAATGTATCCACATATCGAATCACCATGTTGTACACCGGAAACTAATACCATGTTATATGTCAATTACATCTCAATAAAACTGGAAAAAAGATACTATTAGATTTTTACAGGAATTGGCTTGAATAAGATGATTGATTAAAGAAGAATTCATATCTTTACAAACGTTAAATCATTCCATCCATGGACTTGGTGCATCAGGTTTTCTTGTTTTCCTTAATAGTGTCTTAAATATTTCTTCATAAAGGTTTTGTGCACCCTGGATTAGGTTAGTTACTAAATCATTTATGCTTTTTATTGATAATATGATTTATACCTTATTTTTACATTTTCCAGACAACTATTGATGAGATAGAGATTGCTGTTGATATCTTAGCTACTTTCTATTTCATATTCAATTAACACGGATTACTTTTCAAAAATTTTTTTATAAAAGGAGGGAAAAAAGAACACATATGAAAAGTTTGCCTTTGCAGGAACAAAGCTATTTCTTCCTCCAAAACAGGAGGGAACAAAATAAGAAATGTTAAGGATAAGGAAAAATGTAGTGCATTAAGTGAAGGAAGTCAAACAGTTATTCCTCAAATTGAAATACAGTCATGTGCCACATGACGACGTTTCACTCAACGAGGGACCGCATATACGACAGTGGTGCCATACGATTGTACCGGATTGCCTAGGTGTGTAGTAGGCTACACCATCTAGGTTTGTGTGAGCACACTCTGTGATGTTCACACAATGACAAATCGCCTAAAGACGCAGTTCTCAGAATGTGTCCCCGTCCTTAAGCGAGGCATGACTGTAGTCCTGAGGGATTCAAACCTCATCCTTTGAAGAAAGAAAATACTTTTCTGTGAGAAAACCCGGTCCAGTCCTCATGAATCAAGGAGTTACTAGGGAAACAACTCTGTCCAAAAAGAGTTACATAAGCCAAGAATTGAAGAACCTTCAGAGCGAAAAGAAAACATAGATCAGAATGGAAATCTAACCGTGATATTCTCCACCTACTTCCTCATCTCTAAAATTAGGAGACCGTACTGAACCATACCTAAACTGCCTTCTGCCTCAAGTGTCTAAAAATATTCTTTTTAGAAAATGAAGAACTGGGAGTGGAAAAAGAATTTTAATTGTGAATGAATCTCCTCTGTTGACTTTCCTATCCTATTGTTTTCTCTGGCAAAGACTTCACGAACAGTTATTCTTCATGGGAACTCAAGGGGAATAAGTTTAGTCCATATAAGTCCACAGAGACAATTTGGGAACAGACACTTTTGGAGAGGAATTGGATTATTTTTATCACTGTCATTTTGGCTGCGTACAGAACTGGCCTTTCCCTGCCATCAGCCCCACCCCCAACTCTATTATTGAAGTTCTTTTCAACCGGGTCCATGTATTTTAAGAGTTTTCTAGTTTCGGGAGAGAAGAGGAAGAGGGAGAAGTGAAACTTCTGGAGTTGCATTGCTAAAGTAAGCTTGTTCTTTTAGATCCTTTCCTGCCAAATTTTTACCCAAAGTTCCTCTTTTATGAGGTGGGAGGGGTTTTTTCCATATTCAAATAAAAAAAGTATTCGAGACAAAGTAAAAAACCCACCACCTGAGTGTCTTGCATAATAGATATATTTCTTCACTGAGATGAGTTCCATTCCTCCGTCTATACAGCAAGTCCAACCCCCCACCAACATCTCTAGGGTAACTTGGAAAGAAACCAAAGTTGAACTTTTGAAGAAGGAGAATTCCTAAAAGTAAATGATCATCTCAAAATGCAAAAATATGGTTTAGAAATAGGTGGAGATACAGATAAATTCTTGAAAACAAATATAAGACTATTGCTAACAATAGCACAAAATTGAAAATAACCTGAGTGACGTGTCATTAATATGAAGATTCATACTGAGTCCCCATTATAAAGACTCAGCAACCATTTAAAAGAATGTTGTAGATACATATTTACTGATGTGAAAATCTCCAGGATAGAATTGAGGAATACGATCTTCATGATTGAATATGACAATCAAGACACAAAAGATTATGTATTTCTGAACCCATTTTGCAAGAAGAAACACACACAAGCCTGAAATGAAAAAGTGCTAATAATGGTCTCCTCTGAGCAGAGGAAATGGGCAATTTTTGGTTCCTTTTTCCTTTACAGATCTATGTCTTTTTAATTTTGTGTAACAATTAACTTACATTCTTGTATTATAGCAAAGGTTTAAAAAGAAAGAAAACAAACTGAAAGCAAGTGAGCACTAGAGATTTATGTCCTGGTCTTAGCACGTCCAAAGTCTACTGGTAGAAAAGTCTGAGTAAACCACCAAGCTTTCCTCGTGCCTCAGTTTCGTCACCTGTAAAGTAGGAAGAGCTGCCTTCCTCTGGCATGAAGTTTTTGTGATGAGCCAAAACATCTTCCCACCGACAACTAGCTATAAGTTAAGCATACACTTGCCATAAGGCCCAGCAATTCCACTCTTAAGTATTTACCCAAGAGAAATGAAAGCATGTCCACACAAAGACTTGTATATAAATGTCCACACCATTATTCCCAGTAGCCAAAGACTGGAATGTTGATACAACAAAATGCTGCTCGCAATAAAAAAGAACAAACTACTGATACATACAACAATGTTGATGAATCTCAAAAACATTACACCAGGTGAAAAATCTAGACATGAAGGGCTATCTACTATACTACTCCATTTGTATGAAATTCTAAAAAAAACAAAACTAGGGGCCGGCCCAGTGGTGCTGCGGTTAAGTTCGCATGTTCCACTTTTGTGGCCTGTGGTTTGCTCGTTCGGATCCCGGGTGCAGACATGGTACTGCTTGGCAAGCCATGCTGTGGCAGGCATCCCACATATAAAGTAGAGGAAGATGGGCACAGATGTTAGCTAAGGGCCAGTCTTCCTCAGCAAAAAGAGGAGGATTGGTGGCGGATGTTAGCTCAGGGCTAATCTTCCTAAAAAAAACCCCCCAAAACTACAGTGACAGAAAGCAGGTGAACAGTTGCTTGAGGCTGGAGGGGAGGGGAGGGGAGGGGATCACCTGCAAAGAGGCGCATGGGAACCTGGTGGAGTTATGGAAATATGTGTATCTTGAATGTGATGGTGGTTACATAATTGTACGCATTTGCCAATATAATGTACACTTAAAATGGGTGAATTTTATGTATGTAAATTACACCTCAATATAGCTGTTTTTCAAGCACATAGCGGAACTTAAGGAAAAAAAAACACCATCCAACAAAGTATGTCAAAAAATATTGTAAAATGTAAAGCTCTGTAGAAATATAAGGAATTTTTCTTAAGTGCATTTCTTTTAAAACTAAATAAAATACAAAGAAACAACGTTGGCATATATTCAGCTAATGATAATTTCCCTTTGATAAATGGGGGAGTGGGTGTAAGCAAAGAGAAAAAAGAATAATTGTTACCCGCTCCTTTGATTTCTTTTAGCTGTGCTAAATTTTACATAGCAGTTCAGAGGAAATATATACATCCTCTATATCATTTGAATACTGTTCTCTGAAAATACTTTGTTGGAAAGGAGAGAGGAGAAAGTAGAGGAGAAAAAACTTTCTCAGCCTCAGCGCCAAAGCTTGCCATTGGAAAAGTAGCAAAACTGTCATCGGATGTTAAATATTTGGAAAACCTTCAAGTTCACATTCCGTGTTTCTAACGACACTTTGGAGAAACTGAGTCTGAGAGTAGTTCTTAATTACTTGCTTGAGGATGCATGCTAACAAGTGGTAGAGCCAGACTCTTCTGTGTGATTAGAGCCTGGACATCTGGTCACCACCCCACCCCGCCTCAAAGAGAAGCTTCCTGCAGAATAAATATATGGTAAAAATCAATGAGGGGATGGTGAGGGTCAGGGAGGAGGAAGTCCTTTGGAAATAAGAAGTGAGGACGACGGTGGTGTGGCTACACAAGGAGAAGGAGCCCAAAGAGGAAATGGTAAGGCGCCAGCTGTGGCCTGGCTGGCCTCTGGTGCCCCACACCATGGGGAAGGCAGGGGTGCCACATGACATGTCTGCACTGTGCTTAGGGTGACCACCCAGTGTGTCTCAGTCACGGGGTGGGGCCTTCACGTGCTAAGGGCTCCAGGAATCTCTGGGTTGAAAAGGAGCAGCTAACGACTCTCCTTGTTAAACTAAAGGATATTTACATTCTGTTTCTAATTTGTCTTATCGCCCCCTTGCCCAGGTTTCTGGGCTCCTGACGCCAGTCATATGTTGCTTTGTTTCACCATGCGGCGCCTCTTTAAAGAAGACAGTCTGGAGTAGTTGAGGAACCTGCAGAAAGCCACAGAGCTTTACACCCTCTTTACATTGTTGTGTTTCTGAGGGACGCTTTTGTAAGAGACTTCCATTGGTTTCATGTTAGTATTATTACAAAGCAATGCATGGTCATTATGTATCTCTCTTTTCTTTAAGAGAGAAAAACCGGACAAGTAGTTTATGATCCCACCACTCATTGATAGTGTCGTGATGTAGATTCTGCCAGTCATAATCACCCATGGCGTATCTATGCTTTGGTGACCAGCTTTTTTCATTTACTGCACCAAGATCAGGTTTCATATTCTCAAATTTTAATTTAAACCCTGTTCTACTGTGTGTTTTTTAATGTCTCCAGGATTGATTGCACACTGTATGGATATGTCATAATTTATTTAAATGTCTCCTTTACTAGATAGTTAGGTTCTGCTCCCCAATTTTTTACTGTTACAAACAGCACTTTAATAACACCACTTGTGAAATATTTTACAAAATATTGAAATTGGATCTAATCAAGCATTTAGCTCTTAACTTCCAATTTACAGGAAATGAAACAATCTGAAAAGTTCACAATGTGAAACATTTTACAGGACAACTAATGTAGTTTTTCAACAAGTCAGTGACATGAAAAAAGGGAAGAGTCACTGTTCCAGATGAGAAGAACCTTAAAAGACAAACAACCACATCTAATCAATGGGTCTTGTTTGGATACTGATTTGGAAGAATCCATTATAAACAGACACTTGGTGAAAAAATCAGGGAAATTCAAATATGAACTGGTATTAAAGAGTTATCACTAGTTTTTTTAGGTGAAATAATGATGATTACACACAAATTTTGTTTTTATGTTTCAGATACATACTGAAATACCTATATAAATGGCCATCACTTTAAGAAGTTTCTTTGTCCATAAAAATGTCTAGGACTATCAACAAAGAAATAGGAGTTATAAAAATGAACCAAATGAAAATCATGGAACTGAAGAATACAATAAGTAGAATAACTGAAATAAAAGCTTGGTGGATATGCTCCATACTAAAGCGCAGACAATACAGGACAGAAGCAGAGGACCTGAGGACACATTAATAGAATTTACCCAGTCTGAGTAACAGAGAGAACATAGACTGAAAAAAGAAAAAATGAACCAAATCTCCATGACCTGAATGACTATAACTAAAGAGCTAACATTCATATCATTGGAGTTGCAAGAAGAGAGGAAGAAAAGAACTGAGAAAACGGGAAGAAACAATGGCTGGAAATGCCCCAGTTAGGCAAAGACATAAACCTACAGTTCACAGCTGAGTCTGTAGCTCAGGACAGAGATCTGCCTGTGATAGAGATTTGGGGGTCTCCAGTAAGTAGGGAGAAGATGTAAAGAAAGAAGTAAGTGGTGGATTGAGTCCTGGAGGACACGAACACTTAGGGAGACAAAGAGGATCCAGCCACACATACTAAGAGGAAATGCAGAAGGGTAGGAAGAAAACCAGGACAAATGGTACCAATCACTGAGAGCAAAAGGGAAGAGTGTTGTAAGAGGGATGGTTTGGTCAGTGGTGACAAATGCTACAGAAAGGTCAAGTGTGATAAGGATTGAGAAATAGCCACTGCACTGACATTGAACTTTTGGCTTATGGCTTCATTGGAGGAGTGGAGCCAGAAGCCAGGCTGCATCAGTTTAAGGAGTAAATGGGAGGCATGGAAATGGATATTTGGAACAGAAAAGTTTGGTTCAGAAGTAAAGAAAGAGAAAGGGGATTAGCTAGAGGTTTTTAAAGGGTCAAGGGAAAGTTGTTAGGGGCTTTTGTCTGTCATGCTCGCAGACAGAGGGGAAAGTTCCAACAGAAAGCAGAAGGCTGCACATACAGCTGAGTGGAATGTGCATATACCAAGATATCTCATAAAGTTCTCATAGTCATGGTCCTTGTTCAAAGCCCAGATGTCTTCAACCCAAGCTTTTCTTTCCCTATTCTTGGATCCCATTAAAAAAAAACCCTTCTTCCCACAGTCCCCAAGTTACACGTCCCTCTATCAATCAATCCAAGTCCTGTTCCTACTCTTAATTTTTTTTTTATTGAAGTGCAATGCACACATCATAAAGCTTTCCATTTTAAAGTGTTTTTTGGTGTATCCACAAAGTTGTACAACCGTCACCACTGTCTAATTTCAGAACGTTTCATCACCCCAAAAGGAAGCCCTACCCATTAACAGTCAGTCTCTACTCTCTGCTCTTCCCAGCCTCTGGCAGCCACTAATCTACTTTCTTTCTCTATGTATTTGCCTATTTTGGTCATTTCATAGAACAGAATCATACACTATATGGCCTTTTATGTCTGCCTTCCCTCACTTAGCATAATGTTTTTGAGGTTCACCTATGTTGTAGCATAAATCAGTACTTCATTCCATTTTATGGCTAATATTCCATTATATGGATATATCACATTTTATTTATCCATTCATGACTTATGGACTTTTGGGTTGTTCCCATTTTTTTGCTATTAAGAGTAGTGCTGCTATGAATAATAGTGTACCAATTATTCTGTGAACATACATTTTCAATTCTCTTGGATATATACCTAGATGTGGAATTGCTGGATCATATGGTAACTCTATATTTAACTTTTTGAGGAATGCCAGACTGTTTTCCAAAGTGAGTGTACCATTTTACACTCATGACTGCAATGTATGAGTCCCAACTTCTCCACATCCTCACCAACACTTAGTATTTTCTGGGGTTCTAAAAATTATTATTGTAGCAATCCTAGTGGCTGTGGAGTGGTGTCTCCTTGTGGTTTTGGTTTCCACTTCCCTAATGAATAACAATTTTAAGCATTTTTCATGTACTTATTGGCCGTTTGTATACCTTCTTTGTAGAAATGTCCATTGAAGTCTTTTGCCCATTTTTGAATTGGTTATTTGTCCTTTTGTTCTTGAGTTGTTAGAGTTCTTTATGTATTCTGGATGCTAGACTCTTATCAGACATATGATTTGCAAATATTTTATCCCATTCTGTAGTTTGTCTTTCACTTTCTTGATAGTATCCCTTAATGCAGAAAAGTTTTAAATTTTGATAAAGTCCAATTTCTCCATTTTTTCTTTGGTTGCTCATCTTTTTACTGTCATAGCTAAGAACCGTTGCCTAATCGAAGGTCATGAAGATTTATACTTATTTCTCCTATTCTTAATCTTAAAAGTAACAAATGCTGGCAAGGATGTGAAGGAGAGGGAACCCCTGTCCACTGTTACTGGGATTGTAAATTGGTACTGCTACTGTGGAAAACAGTATGGAGATTCCTCAAAAGATTAAAAATAGAACTATCATATGATCTAGCAATTCCATTTATGGGTATATATTTGAAGGAAACAAAAACATTATATTGAAGAGATATCTGCACCCTCATGTTCATAGTGGCATTATTTACAATAGCCAAGACACAGAAATAGTCTAAGTGTCCATGGATGGACAAATGGATAAAGGAGATGTGGTATGTATACACAATGGAATATTATTTAGCCAGAAAAAAGAAGGAAGTCCTACCATGTGCAACAACATGGATGGATCTTGAGGGCATTAAACTAAATGAAGTAAGTCAGACAGAGAAAGGCAAATACTATATCGTCTCACTTATATGTGGAATCTAAAATAAAAAAAACAAGCTCATAGAAAAAGGGATCTGATTTGTGGTTACCAGAGATGGGGGGTGGGCAGTAGGGGAATTGAATGGAGGGAGTCAAAAGGCACAAACATCTAGTAATAAGATATGTAATTACTGGGGATGTAATGCACAGCATGATGACTATAGTTAACACTGCTATATGGTATATTTGAAAATTGTTAAGAGAGTAAATCCTAAGAGTTCTCCTCACAAGGAAAAATACCATTTTTTTCTTTTTTCATATCTATATGAGATGATGGATTATTGTGCTTATCATTTCACAATATATGTAAGTCAAGTCATTATGCTTTACACATTAAACTTATACGGTGCTATCATTATATCCTAAACTTATACGGTGCTATCATTGTATCTCAATAAAACTGGAAAAAATAAAACTGCTCTAAAGAATAAAGTTTGTGGGGCCGGCCCGGTGGTGTAGCAGTTAAATTCACATGTTCCACTTCTCAGCGGCCTGGCGTTCGCCACTTCGGATCCCGGGTGCAGACATGGCACTGCTTGGCATGCCATGCTGTGGTAGGCATCCCACATATAAAGTAGAGGAAGATGGGCACGGATGTTAGCTCAGGGCCAGGCCTCCTCAGCAAAAAGAGAAGGACTGGCAGTAGTTAGCTCAGGGATAACCTTCCTCAAAAAAAAAAAAAGAAGAAAGTGTGATAATTAAAAAAGAAAACATACAAAAAGAAATCTTAAAAGTGTCTGTGCTGCAATTGCACAATAAAGATTTGTTAAATTTGAATGGAAGACCAGTTGGGGGTAGAAAAATCAATGTGAATTTTCTTTCTTAAAAATTGTGACTCTATAGAGGGGAGCTTACTCAACTTGATTTTCAAAAGATCTACAAAAAATATACAGCTAATATCATACTTGTGATAAACTAGATGCTTTTCCACTAAAATCAGGAACAAGGCAAGGGTATCCCCTCTCACCACTCCTTTTTAATATAATACTGGAAGTCCCAGCTAACACAATAAGACAAGAAAAGGAAATAAAATTTATACAGATGGGGAAGGAAGAAATAAAAGTCTCTTTGTTTGCATATGACATGACAGTCTATGAAGAAAATCCCAAAGAAGAGACATAAAAAAAAAATCCTGGAACTAATAAGTGATTACAGCAAGGTTGCAACTTGTAAGGTTAATATCCAAAGTCTATTTCTTTCCTATATGCCAGCAATGAAAAATTGGAACTTGAAATTAAAAACATAAAACTATTTACATTAGCACCAAAAAATGAAATACTTAGGTATAAATCTAACAAAATATGTATAAGATCTATAAGAGGAAAGCTACAAAACTCTAATGAAAGAAATCAAAGAATTAAATAAATAGAGAGACATTCCATATTCATGGATCAGAAGATTCAATATTGATAAGATGTCAGTTCCTCCCAACTTGTCTATATACTTAATGCAATCCCAATGAAAATCCCAGCAAGTTATTTTGTGGATATTGACAAACTGTTTCTAAAGTGTATATGGAGAGGCAAAAGACCCAGAATAGTCAACACAATATTGAAGAACAAAGTCAAAGATTGACGCTACCCAAATTGAAGATTTATTATAAAGCTGCAGTAATTCTAACAGTGTGCTATTGGCCTGAGAATAGAAAAATAAATCAATGGAGCAGAATAGAGAGTCAAGAAACAGACTCACACAAATATAGTCAACTGCTCTTTGACAAAGGAGCAAAGGCAATTCAATGGAGAAAGGATTGGTTTTATAACAAATGGTGCTTGAACAACTGGATATCCACATGCAAAAAAATGAACCTAGATGGAGATCCTATATCCTTTGCAAAAATTAACCCAAAATGGATCATAGCCCTAAATGTAAAATGACAAACTATAAAACTCCCAGAAGGGGCCAGCCCTGTGGTCTAGTGGTTAAGTTTGGTTCACTCCTCTTCAGTGGCCTGGGTTTGGTTCACAGGTAGGGACCTACACCAATTGTCAGCAGCCATGCTGTGGTGGCAACCCACATACAAAATAGAGGAAGACTGGCACAGATGTTAGCTCAGGGCAAATCTTCCTCAGGAAAAAACAAAAAAACCTCCTAGAAAATAAGACAGGAGAAAATCTGTATGACCTTGAGTATGGCAATGACTATTTAGATACAACACCAAAGACATGATCCACAAAAGAAAAAAGTAATAAATTGGACTTCATTAAAAGAAAAAAACTTCTGCTCTATGAAACACACTCAAGAGAATGAGATGAAAAGTCACAGACTGGGAAAAAATATTTGCAGAAGACATATCTGATAAAGGACTGTTATGCAAAATATACCAAGAACTCTCAAAACTCAACAGTAAGAAAATGGACAACCTGATGAAAAACTGGTCAAAAAATATGAATAGACACCTCACCAAAAAAGATATACAGATAGCAAATAACCATAGGAAAACATGTTCTATATTATATGTTATTAGGGGATGCAAATTAAAACAATGAGATGCCACTACATACCTATTAGAATGGTTAAATTTCAACACAAAATGGCAAGGATGTGGAACAACAGGCACTCATTCCTTGCTGATGGGATAACAAAATGGGACAGACACTTTGGAAGACAGTTTAGTAGTTTCTTACAAAACTAAACACACTGTTACCATACAACCCATTGATCACGCTCCTTCACGTGCACACGAATGTTTATAGCGGCTTTATTCATAACTGCCAAAACTTAGAAGCAAGCAAGATGTCCTTCAACAGGTCAATGAATAAACGAACTGTGGTACATTCAAACAATGAAATATTATTCCACAATAAAAAGAAATAAGCTATGAAGCCACGAAAAGAAACAGAGGAAACATAAATTCTTATTGCTAAGGGAAAGAAGCCAATGTGAGAAGACTACATACTGTAGAATTCCAACTACGTGACATACTGGAAGGGTAAATTATGGAGACAATAAAAACGTTGGTGGTTGTCTCATGTTTAAGGGGAGGAAGGGATGGATAGGTGGAGCATAGGAGACTTTTAGGGCAGTAAAACTGTTCTGTACGATACTTTAATGGTGCGTACATGTCATGCATTTGTCAAAACCCATAGAACATACAAAACAAAGTATAAACCCTAATGTACTTCTATTGATAATGTGTCAGTGTCAGTTCATCAATTGTACCAAATGTACCTCACTTGGGAAAGATGTTGATGGTGGCACATGCTCTATGTTTTGGGCAGAGGAAGAACTCTGTACTTTCTGCTCAATTTTGCTGTGAGCCTAAAACTGCTCTAAGAAGGAAAGTCCATCGAGAAAAGTGTCAGCCAGTCATCATCCAAGCATTTTTCAGGCTCAAGCAGGTGCAGGGTCTGCCAGACAGAGCAAACCCCCTCGCAGCAGTCCACAGTACAGAACAGAGAAGGTTACCTTAGAGCATGCCCTCACAGGCCAAAGGGGACTTTCTTCTTTGCTTATTGTTACAACTTGAGAAAAAAAACATTGAGTTCTTAGGAAGCCCAGGGACAGTCAGCTGGACAGCTGGGGGCCGGCTTTCTGAGAAGTGTTACAGAAGCGTGGCAGCGTTTAGACTTCTTGTTCCCACGGCTGCCACCAAAATAACACTGTTGCCATGGAAGCCAGGCATAGAACAGATCTACTGTCACCTAGCGTCAAACCGTATCTCTACTTGGTTGTTCACCTGTCCCAGTCCATTGTTGATATTTTCCTGTTTTGATTTGTATCCTTTATGCTTTTCCAGAGCACTTGACACAGAACAAGAAAACATGCTGTCATCTTCTTTCCCCGAGTCCCTCTAGGTCACTGGTTCTCAACCTCGGCTACACATTGAAATCACCTGGGGAGACTGAAAAACTAACACTATCTGGGCCCCACCTCCTGAGATTCTAATTCAGTTCCTTTGGGAGTGGGTAGTGGGCCAAACTTCCCAGGTGATTCTCATGTACAGCCAAGGTTGCAAATTACTAGTCTCAGAAAGTCCTTGAGGTTCACACACACTCTTATGCTCCAGCCAGTCATATGAAGAGAGTTGTTTCTATCTCATAAAAGAGTTTTAAAGACACTCTTCACTACCCCACCCCTACTATGTGTAAGCTAGGTGCGGAGAAACTACAGACGCTTCCCTCAATGAGCTCGGTATACAAAGCATCATCAACCTAGACTTCTCTAATACAGAGGGCTAAGTTATATAGGGTCACTATTGGTGGCTGTAGTTTGTACAGCACAAAGATCCCAGGCCGGACTCCGTTTGACCAGCCCCTGCCCTGGCTCGGAGCTGTGTCAGCCAGAAGGAGGAGGGGGCCTCTTTGCAATTTACCCAAGAGTGCCACGCACACTAGGTGGGGCTTGACCTTGCGCACAAGGGCCTGAGCTAGGCACCAGTGCCATGGCTGGCATATGGGATGCACTGTAATATTCGTCAAGTAACTAAAAACGGCTGCACAGAAGTGTTCATAAGGGGGGATTAATTCTGTCAAGGGGGTGAGGTCCAAAAAGGCTGACAACGTGACATTTGAGCTGAGCCTTGAGGAATGACATGCCCCGTGGAGAGACAGAGACAAGCCTTCCCAGAAGGTGGGTTGACCTACAGAGTGGCGAGTGGGTATCTGAGGCATTTCCATCTGCTGGACGCAGCAGAGAGGGGCTGCACGAAGCAGGCAAGGGAGAAGCTGTGAAGGGCTTACACGGAGCAGAGACTTCTATCCACTGGGGAGCAGCGGGAGGCTTTTCAGCTAGCATGTAACACAGTCGGGTCTTGGGTTTTAGATCACACCTGTGGCTGTGTGGAGGAAGGACTCAGGGGACGCTCGGGAAAAGCACTGGTGGCCACCAAAGACTCCAAGTCTTTGGGCACTGATGTTAGCTCAGGGGCCAGTCTTCCTCAGCAAAAAGAGGAGGATTGGTGGCAGATGTTAGCTCAGAGCTAATCTTCCTCCAAAAAAAAAAAAAATCCATTTTGGACCAACTGAAGCATCCCCTGCACCACCCCACTACTCAAAGCTGCAAGTTTGGGAAGAGTGGGTTCAGCTGCTGCTGGGCCCAGTGTGATCAGAGCCAAACTTTAACACCCCAACCCTCAGCTTCCAGGGCCCCTCTTCCTAGGCCTGGGTGCCCACACTCAGTCCTGTGGAAAGCCCCTCACCCTCAGGATGTACCCCTCTCCTCCCCTCCTTCCCCCACGGATGTGCTCTTCTGTCACCCCAACCAAACTGGCTTTTTATATTTGAACTTTGAACAGTGTCACTGAAGCACGTTAATAAAGGTTCAAATATAATTTGGTGATGGATAGCAGGTTTACCCTTTAAGGTGCTAAAGTGCTTTGTTGTCCAAGAGGGGGGCTTTTCCTCAACAGACATGTTCCCAGAGCACTGTTCATCCAGCACCTTGTGAGATCTGATGCCCTCCTCTCCAGCTTCATTTCTCTCCACTCCTCTTCACTCACTTTGGGGCGCCACACTGGCTTTTTCAGTCCTTAAAACACAGCTTACTTTCTCCCTCTTGACACACATCTTCTTCCTGCCCCAAGGCCCTTGCATTTGGCGGACCCCTTCAAACGGCTGCCGCCTACACCTTACTTTGATCTCAACTCAAATATCACCTCTTTCCCAGAGGCAGCTCCTGATTGGCCCAGCTAAAGCTACCCCGCTCCCCACACCCCCACATCCCGACACCCCCCAGGCATCCTTTTTCACTGTGGTTTTCAACGAGGGCGGGTATCACCTCTCAGGAGACCTTTGGTAATGTGTGGGGACATTTGTAGTGTCACAACCAGAAGGCACAAGTGTCCTCTAGTGGGTAGAGACTGGGGATGCTGCTAAACATCCTGCAATGCCCAGGACAGCCCCCCAGAACAAAGAGTTATCTCGCCCCAAATGCCACAGTTGAGAACCTGGCTCTATCACTATATTCTCTTTTTTCCTTAGCGTTAATCAGCATTAGAATTGATGGTTTTGGAGTTTCTCTCTACTAAATTGGAACTCCTTGGGAACCGGAGTTCAGGGTTGTTCTCTGCTCCATCCCCAGCACCGAGAGGGATGCTGGGCTCACCTGTCTCTCAAATCTTGCTCCGCATGCCCTTGACTGTGAGTCCACAGCAAGTTGAAGATGCCTGGCCCTGACTAACTTTTGAGGCTGAGAAAGCAAGTCAGTCTTCAAAATGAAAGTGAAAATTCCTTTTATTAGTGGGTGAGTATACACACAAACGAAAATAGTGACGAGGAGTCCCTCACACCTTCCTGTACTCACAGAATTATCTTCACAGCCGTCAGTGAAAGATTGGTTCTGCTACTTCTTAAAGATGTGCAAAATTTCCTAAGTTTAAATATACAGTCTTAATTACACCCGTGTCCTAATGTCCCAAGACAGATTGTAGAAAATGGAATCCCAATTGTCTCAAAGGGTCGAAAACAAAAATCAATACATTCTACAAGATTGATATACTTACAGAAAACAATTTAATGTTAACTAAATACCGCCCCTTCCTTCCCTCTAACCCATTCACCCTCTCAGTTACTGACAAGCTTTTTTGGCAGCATAAAATTATAGCCAAATTACCCACACAATCAATTTTTCCAAAAAAGAAGCATTATTCAAAAAAAAAAAAGAGGTACCGTATGGCAAGACTTAAAATGCTACACCACTGAAACTCTTTACTGAGCACTCATGCTAGATCTGCTATTACTGCGAATTCGACCAAAAAAACCACCTTTGCATTTCTGTAGTGTTTTTCACTTTTCAAAGACTTCTCACAAGTAGCATGTCATTGGAATTATCACTATATACAGTGCAGGTACGGAAATGATTATCTCTAATACATCTAAAAAAAATTTAGGCATAAAGAATGATTTGCCTTGGGGCTGGCCTGGTGGCCTAGTGGTTAAATGTCCGTGCTCCGCTTCAGCAGCCTGGAGTCCACATGTTCAGATCCCAGGCACCGACCTAGCACCGCTTGTCAAGCCACGCTGTGGCAGCATCCCACATAAAATAAAGGAAGATAGCACAGATGTTAGCTCAGCGACAATCTTCCTCAAGCAAAAAGAGGAAGATTGGCAACAGATGGTAGCTCAGGGCCAATCTTCCTCACAAACAACAAAAATAAATAAATTAAAAAAAAAAAAGGAATGATTTGCCCTATGTCATCCAGTGTTGCTGGTAAGAGTTAGGGTTAGAACTCAGGTCCTATTCCTAATTCTGTGTGCCACCTGCTTCCTCCACACTCCCACATATGGGTATGCAAGGAGTCATTGTGCTCATGGGTTTCAAACAAGTTATGGAAACAATGGAGCAAACAAAGTTAACCAGATTCCCAGAGCCTTTAATGTGCCATCATAAGTCTCCAGGAAGGGTATGGAGAAGAGAGCAAGTGTCATAAATTCAAAGCCCCACAGTCACAAAGCAGGTAACAAACGTGAGTGTGCAGGAAAAGCAAGAACTGGGGGGCTGAGGGGATGTAATGCTATCGAACGGGGCCCTGACTACACAGTAATGCAGTTAAATGCTGCCAGGTCTTTCCAGAGACGCTACAAATCTGGGCTTTAATCTGAAATCCCTGTGTTTATGCACATTGTCTTGAATTTAAAAGAAAAACATTGTAGTTTGAACAAAATTGTTTAGACCAGATCAGGCCAGCAGCATCTGACAAATCCAACGTAGAATGTTTAACAATTCTATTTGCCCCCATAACCTTTATTCATAGGTCCTATTAATTTCCTAGAACTCTGCAGAACAGTGTCAAAAATGTTGCCTTGGAAAACAAGCATCCTGACCTCCTAAACCAATAGGGTGTGAGTAGCTCTGAACCCCAAGCATGATTTATTTTAGCATTTACTCATATTGAAATTAATACCCAGCCTTGTTCATGTAGAAATGCTTCTGGTGACTAAAAATATCCTTACCTTTAGCCTTTGTTTAACTCTCTTGGCAAAACCAAAAATTTAATTGAATTGTGAAAAAAAATAGCATTGGAATTGATTTCATACGAAAAAACCCTTTCATCCTTCCAAAACAATTTTAAAAATCAAAGTGGTTTGGGGACAATTTAGAATTTTGGTTGAAACTAGTAACACTCTCAAACAACACTACTATATTTGCACAACTTTTCTAAGGCAGAAAGCCTTTTTCCCTACTCCTTCCCTTTCCTTTTTCCTTTTATTTATTTCTGCCCTGTCTCATTCTAAAAGACTAGTGCAGAGAGGCTGACACTTGTCCACATAATTTCCTAGAACTGTGACCCAGATATAGCAGAAATAACATATATGTGTTAAATCACGTGGCAATTGATCTTCTTCCCCTGGTATCTGCTTGGTCCACTCACCCCCTTAGCTGCTTCTAACTGCTAAAATACTCATCCTGGTCCCAGAGAAAGCACTTAATACCTTATATTTCCAGAGCCATGAGAAACCAGTTCTACCTATAACGGCGAAATCACACATGGGGGACATAAAGACCTGTGCACTCCTGTGATTTTAAACCCTTGGGGGACCTGAGAAACTTAATATTTGGAATTACAAGATAAAAAACAAGAGATAGTCATAAAATGCTTCCAAATGAAGTCCTTTAAGTTTCAAATTGGATTTGCTGATTTTAAGTCCTATTCCACTTTTCTTGAGAACGTTGGTGACCAAGATAGAGGTTCTTTTCCTGTCTTCCCAATGAAAATTCTTGATGGATACAGGACTCATAAGGTCTAAAGAGAACATACACTTTTAAAGTGTTCATTTCTTGTTTGGGAGAGAGTTCTGCAATGATCAGAAAGATGGAGCCAGTTTTAGTATAAAACATTAGAACTATATTAACTGATGAGGTTGACTGTACACAGACAAGCCAGAGTCACACTCTCCAACATCACTGCCATGTGGAATGCCATGTGAAACCAACAGAAAAATCATCCTGGAGCTTAAAAGCACTCTAACCTGGTGATATTTGGTCACTGTCTTCTGTAATCAAGGGCGTAAAGCCTTAGCGGCCACTGGGTCTTAATTCATGACGTAAAGATTGTCCTCAATAATGTAGATATTGTCTTCTGCTCGGACATGCACTTCAGCTGCACTTTGCAAAGCTCCAGTCTGAGGGTCATTAAATGAAATCAAGCTACAAAAAGAATAACAGGAGTGAGGGAAAAGCAGACCAATTCTAAAGTATGAGCAGCACGTTTGTTTATGCTCAGGCAATACTGAGTATTTACAACTCCCAGAGCCCTGTTGACACAGCCTATGAAATGCATAGAAGCTTCCAGGGTTGTGACTATCAAGATGAGGAAACTCTGTTTAATATGCAGGTAGAAGTAGTCAAAAAACTCAGCAGTCTCCTTCAAGAGATTCAAGTAACAGAATACAAAAATTGAAAATCTAAGAAGATAGATACCAGACATCAAATTAAAGTACTAGATCAAGGTGCATATTCTCAAAGGTGGCTAAGAAATGGTTTGGGTGGTATTTTTCCAATGTGGATTATGATCCTTGAGAGAGGGTCATTAAATCATTTAGTAGTCTACGTCCAGTATTTAAAATAAATATAGAATACAAAATATCAGAGCATATTGGATGTAAGAAAATAGTATTGTTTCACATAAGTGTGTGTTGGATCACACTGTCAAAAACCTTCCTGTGTCTTAATGGTCAGAATTTGAAAGCCATGGGTTAGATGATTTTTATAACACATACATTCACACGTCGTGTACAAAAAGGTCATGTGTGAAGTTTTGATACGGCTGCTGTTTCATAATTTGTATATAGTGACTGTTTTTGTCACCTAAGCCTGCCTAGAAATGATATTGAGTCTTCATTCAGCTCATTTTCAGATGGACCAGTCATACAGGTGCGAAAACAGTTTAGGTATCGGTAGCTAAAAATGAGTCCATGTGACATAGCTGCCAAAAGAATGTCACAAGGAAATGCCCATTTTTGTTTTTTTTGCTTTTTATATTTTATGACATTTTCTAAAATAAATATTCTCTTTTATAATTAGGTAATAAAAAGTGGACCTTTAAAAAAAGTTAGCAAAGGACAGAAATCAACTAAAAGGATGCTATGTTCCATGCTTTTCTGCCAGTAAGGAGTATTTTTTTCTTTCAATCTTGGAAGTACACAGTCAAAAACTTCTATAAGTATGGGTTTTGGACTCTAAAAGTCCTAAGATTGAGTCTTTTACCTGCTGTGTAGTGTGACCTTGGACGTCACTTAACATTTCTAAACCTGTTTTCCAATCTGTAAACTGATAATAATAGTGCCTGTCTCACAGGTGGATTGCTGTGAAGGGCATGACTGCAATAATAGAAGCCAACATTTACAGAGCACTTACAGTGTGTTGGGTATTGTTCAAGGCACATCCTGTGGATTGGCTCATGTCGTTAACTCTGACGTAGGAACGACTGTGTGCAAAACATCCCACCAAAGAGAACTAGGAATAATAGATGGAAGCCTAAGAGGGATGAATTATGAAAAGAAAGACCTTGCTTAAAGCCCAAGCTGGACCAATGAAGCAGGCTCTTGGATGAGGAAGTGGTGGTTTCCTACCATTACAGGTGTTCCGGCAGATGACCACAGGGCATGGATACAAGTAAAGGGGATTTAAGTTTTAAATGGGCAGTAGAGTGGATTTACAAAAATTGTCTATGCCTATAAGTTCAAATGCCTATGAGGTCAGAAAACTAATGGAAATGAGCAGAGCCCTCCGGGTACCGAACAATAGGGGACGATGGAGACCTTGGAGAACGGGAGGTACTTGCCCCACCACAGAGTCTTTGCACTTCTTCAGCCTGGAGTGTCTTCCTCTAGATCTGTGCAGAGCTGCCTTCTGCTTCTCAGGGCTCCCTCCAATAGCCCATTATCCTTCTTTGTATTCCCCATTGGTATTTGTCTGGAAGCACTAAGAGGACTCTGTTTATTTGTTTATATGTTTTCTGTCTGTTTTGTTCATCTCTTTGGAACATACTAGGCATTCAGTAAACAAAGCACTGAATGAAATCAAAGAACAAACCAAACTCATTCAAATGTTCCATCGAACACAATTCACAATTTAGTTCTCTTGCTCTAATAGGTTAGGATCGAGATGCTCTTTCTGTAGCAGTTTTGACACAATTCCAGGGAAATATAGAAAGCTAAAAATATCACAGAAAGGTGTGGACAGCAACAGAGGTCCTCACTAAACTAGATTTTTCAAGATCTAGGGTATAAAATGGAGAGTTCAGGAGAAAAAGAGGAGAGGCACAGAGAGAAAGTTTTCTTTATTTTTACTAGAATAGGAACATCAAATGGTGTTGACACAAACCCTTTCAAACTTACCCGAGTTGCTCCTGATTATTTCTAGCGCTCAAATATTCTAAATCGGGAAGTAGTTGAAGAGAAAATTAAACACGTCAGCCAAAGAGTTCACAAGATATTTTTCTAAACAAGTATAGTATTTCTGCTATGACTTTAATATGAACAAAATCTGTACAGAGCTCAGAGCCTGAAAAAATTAAATTTAGAAGAATTTTTTAAAAAATAAAGGGAAAAAACCCCAGACTGGCCTCGTCCCTTGTAACTTCAGGTAACTCCTGAATTTGTAGGACCCAAACAAGCCTCTTAGCATAAAGGCTCTCATGCTCATTAAGGGTTTAGTGTATTCACCCACGTGCCCAAACTTACTTTAATGCAATTACTAATAATTATATTTCACTTTAAAAAATGGATGACTGTGGTCCTTTCATGGGCAACAGGTTATACACACACACACACACACACACACACACACACACACACACACACACCGCTGGTGGATAGCTGCTTTTGAAACTTTGTTCTAACCCTATCCCTGAAATCAGTTTCCTTCCCAAAGTCTTATTGCCTCTTGAGTTAAATGAGTTGTAAAACTCTCTAGGCTATCGTTCCTCATGGGGACAAGAGGGGACGGGACAGGAGGAGGAGTGAACACATCTTTTTTTTTTTTTGAGGAAGATTAGCCCTGAGCTAACTGCTGCCAGTCCTCCTCTTTTTGCTGAGGAAGACTGGCCCTGAGTTAACATCCGTGCCCATCTTCCTCTACTTTCTATGTGGGACGCCTACCACAGCATGGCTTGCCAGGCAGTGCCATGTCCGCAACTGGGATCCGAACCGGCGAACCCGGGCCGTGGAAGCGAAACGTGCGCACTTAACTGCTGAGCCACTGGGCCAGCCCCCTACAAATCTTATATATTACAATGGAGTGCTGCCTTCCAAAGCCCAACTCTACCCAGCAAACTCTTATTCCTTAGTATTTAATTTCTCCTACAGAGAATATAAATTTCACTTTTCTCTTTACAGGTCAATCATTTCAAGAAAAAAAAAAGGGCAAGGTGAAGAAACAGGGAAGTTATGTGAGACCAAAATCACATGCCATGTGGCACTGCTTGACCCAGGCAGTCTGGCTCTAGAACCCTTGCATTGTTCCCTTACACATAATTCTGAAATGACTTACTTTTGATAATCATGACCACCAAAAGAGTGAGCAATATCACGACAGTAATGCTGATCCCAATGTACAGCCCCCCACTGCTGGTCGTCCGTGCTTTCTGTGCCACCAGCACACGCTGAGGAAATATCAGGAGATTGAAAAAGCATCTTGTTAGAGTTATGGGTAGAAAACAGTTCCTAAAATGACATACCCAGACCCATTTATCTTTATTAGCCCTTGGCTACTTCTAGACCAGGAAGGGTAAGACCAAAGGATCTGAGGTTGTCAGCATATGGTGAAGTTCTATTGAAATTCAGAATGTACTTGCAGATGTTGGCAATGTTTCCTATCTTGCTTGGGGAGGTATTTACATAGCTGTATACATTTGTCAAAGCTCTGACTGTACACTTCCAATGGGTGCATTTTATTATACGTATTTTAAAAGATCAGTAAGCTACTTCCGTAAACGCATCCTCTTATTAAAAAATAAAAAAAAACAATTTTTGTTCATATATAAATTGACTTGGTGATGTTATCTGAATGTGCCCAATTAGTGAATTTGGTCCATGATTACAGTTCTTTTTTTTTTAACTATCATTTAAGATTCTATCTATGTCTACATAAATGGACTTGAAAGTATCTGCTCACAGACATGGCCCCAATTAACAATTAACTTAAAATGCTGTGCAATAGGGTAGAAATGCGGAATTTTGTTGAAATCTCCTAGTGCAGTCCATAGGGGATCACCACCTCCCGGAATAAGCCTGAAATATGCCAGGCGTTATGTTTGGCCTCTCTTCATAGCTTAGCTCTAATCCTGAAGAGATCCCACAGCGCAGGTATTTTAACAGAAAGGAAATGGAAGATCAGAGAGAAGGATCCAGTTTCTTTCTGTGTAAGAGTTTAATCTCTAGAGTCAGAATCCCAGCTGTTTTACTTAGTCATTGTGCAACCCTGGACAAGTTATTTAGCGTCTCTGAACCTCTGTTTCTATGTCCATCAACTACAGATTAAATACAGTTCTTGGGAAAGGAACTTTCAGGTATTTCCTGATAAACACAATGAGGAACATAGGCGCGGGTAACAGTGTTTGAGCCATCCTTGCTTAAAGCAGGAATGGTCTGTGTCTGGCAGGAAAAAGTCATGTTGTTATTACCTTACCACTGGGCGGTACAGTGGTTAGATGGAACTTGGGGTTGCAGGAGGCAGGCTTTGCTTTCATTTTGTAAAATATTATACTCCATAAAAGCTGCATATTCAATTTAGAATGTGCAGCTAAGCTTAAAGAAACTAAAATCAACCGTAATCCTAACCTCCAAAATCAACCACTATTATAATTTTTCATTATATACTCTTCCAGAATTTTATCCTTCTGGTATTTTTTTTATCAGAAACGATTACCATATTCAGTACGTACTACAGGATATATACTATTTTAAAAGTTGCTTTTTTCACTTAACAATCAATAGTAACTGTCTTCCCATGTCTGAAAATGCACTATAGTGACTATATTCCTAATGGCGATATGTGGGCATGCTTAATTTTTTTTTCAAGTAATTTTATTGGGATTATAATGGTTTATAACATTGTGTAATTTCAGGTGTGCATTATTGTTTATCAATTCCTGAATATACTTGATCATGCTCACCCCCAGTAGTCTAATTTTTATCTGTCACCATGCTGACCACATCATTAATCCCTTACCCCTGAACATTAGGTGGTTTACAACATTTTCATGATTACAAGTAGCAGTCATGAACATTTTTTTTCTCATACATTTTCATGAATCTTTTCAATTCTCTCCTCAAGATAGAGTCCAGGAAGTTGACCTACTGGGTCAAAATATATGCTGCATGTTTTCAAGATACCTGGAGATACTCTGACATCCTCAGAGTCAAGGTACAAAAGGCCCATGAATTTGCTACCGCCTATTGTGAACTTGCTTCTAAATTGCTCCTACTTGCTGCTAAGCATAACTTTTCCATAGATAACTGAGGTCAAGAAATATTTCACCATTCAGAAGTATTTTGAAAATCCAGCATAAATCTGGCCATATAGCAATATAACAATCATTTACGTGGTGGCAGTTCTGACATTTAGCAGGTATATATGAATTCAGCCGACATCCATCAGATCAATCAGTGCCCATGTCATACAAGTTGCTAAAATTTTTAATGTCATTCCTATGTAGTGTTCTCATCGTCACAAAGGTATACAAGATAAAGCCATTTGACCCAACACTAAATCACTCCACCTTGCCTGAGCTTGAACTCGCCTTACTATGGCTGCGTTGTCATTTTCACCACATGCAACCAGAAGGATTATTCTCATACCTCAAACTCTTTTTGTTTATTGTTTCTAATAGTTATTTGCACATAGTAAAAGGAAACATTGTATCTCTCAGAGAAGCTAAAAGAAAATGTTCTATTGATAAATTTATCTGACTTATTTGCAAAGATGGGACTTGGATGTGCATCATGAGACTAGAGCCCCTTAGATTTTTCCAAGCTCACTGTGGAAAAAGCATGAGAACAACTTACAGAATCACAAAGGCGTTTAAGACTCTAAAACCTTAATAAGTAACCATATGAAGAGGTTTATGGATAGAAAAACTCAGCAGTGGTCTCCAAATTTCCATATAGGAGAGCAATTGGGTTGGAAAAGAACATTATGGGGCCTGGGTTTAAGCAAGCACACTTTCACTTATGTAATATTTTATTTGGGGTGTCCTCCGCCCTACAACATGGATGCAAAGCATGTTACTTCCCTAACGGTAAGAAGTCTTCCTTGGTACGTTGGGTTAACTCACTCTCTTTGAATTAGTTCATTCTGTTTTTCCAATTTTTGGCCAAGAGTGTGTGTGTGTACAGAGTAAAATATCACTTATCAGGTATTTCTAACAAACTGGTCCATCTCTATGAACTTTGCAAATTAATTGAAACATCCGTACTTAAGAGGCGAATTCTTTTCTTCCTTTTTTTTTTAACTGGAAAGAATCAGTCTGTGGGCTAGTCTTACAGAAGTAATCTCTAAATGTAACTGGCTTCCAGAGAAATATACATGTGAATCTGGCTCATAAAGTAGGAAGAAATATGCTTACAGTTTGATTGCTATGCCAAGGGTCATCTGAAAACTCTGTCACAGTGTCATTCGCATCTGTTCGACAAGAAGGAAAATTAATTAGAATTACAAAAAATATTGAATTTTCACCGCAGACACTAAATATATTCACATTGCCTTCTGGTGATGGCTGAAAAGCTGACTAATAATATGATCAAATGCTGCAGACATTGCGAAAGTTATACCAAGTTACTAACATTTATGAGCTTATCCTCTAAGTTTGTGTTTCTTAACCATTTTGTCACGGACCTTTTGAAAATGGACCCCTGCTTTCTTCTTTATGGAAAAAAGTGCAAGTACACACAAAGTTTTACCTAGAATTTTGGGGGAGTCACAGATTCTCATTCTTGGAACCAGGTTAAAAATGCCACTTAAAGGTAGGTAATCAATATTTTCATGCCAACTGAGAACCTGTCAATAAATGCCCAGAGGCCATATGCACATTCAGAGATCAGCAACACTCTATTTAGAATGGACATTACATTGTCTTTACATTCAAAATGTGAGCAAAATGTACTAAGGTATCTAAAACAGGTGGCATACAATTCCTGCACTATATGCCAGTGTGCCTAGATGGTAATCCAGGAGAACTTTAGAAAATACCTGTTACATCACCCACAAGGCCAATGTACCCTATACTACCTAAAGCTAAAATAGAAAAGGATATTATGCCTTAAAGTTTTGAAAATTCAAATTTTAACAGTTTTGAAATATCTATTTTGTAATACCGAACATCTGTTGTTGGCCTTCCTGGGCAACTAAGGTCAAAAACAGAATTCTCTTTTTACTGAGTATCTACTGAGTGTTTACTGGTATAGCCAGCCCTGATGGTCTAGTGGTTTAGATTAGGCGCTCTCACTGCTGCAGCCTGGGTTCATTTCCCTGTCAAGAAACCACACCACTCATCTGTCTGTTGCCATCCTGGCAGCTGTGTGTTGCTGTGATGCTGACAGCTCTGCCACCAGTATTTCAAATCCCAGCAGGGTTGCCCATGGTGCACAGGTTTCAGTGGAGCTTCCAGAATAAAACAGTCTAGGAAGAAGGACATGGCACCCACTTCCAAAACATTGGCCATGAAAACCCTGTGAATAGCAGTGGAGCGTTGTCTGATATGGCGCTAGAAGGTTAGAGGATGGCGCAAAAAGACCGGGCAGAGTTCTGCTCTGTTGAAATAAGAGTCAGAATCAACTCAACAGTACTAACAACAAAAAAAATCTACCATCTATTAAGCACTTTCCATGCTTATAACAATTTCCTTATCCCATGTTATACATGAGGAAACAGACCTGGAGTGGTCAAACGAGTTTCCAACTCTAGCAGAGGACAAGAGCCTCTGCTCATAACCAGCACACACTTTGCACTCCCATCAAATGAAAATACTACGGGTCGTCGGAATCCCTAACTACTGACAAAGCCATAGAATCTCAGGGGTAATAAAATTGGACTAACCGTATCCCCCAAAATCTTTACATTACTATTGTGCTTACATTTTACTCATTCGGAGACCACTTCTTAGCCAAAGGGAATATCTAGGTTTAAGAAATATCTACAGTCTAGGCTCTGTCTGTGACTTGTGTTATTTCCTTAGGTAGCCCTTCAGGTGTAGAACTGCATCATGCAGTAAAAATAGCACGGATGGGAGTCAGATAAAATTTGAGTTTAATGCTGAAAATGTCCCTTAACAATGTGACCTTAATCAAGGTCCTTTGAATACACATATATGTATGTATGCATATATGTGTACATATGTACGTATGTCTGTGTGTATATATATAGACATAGATAGAATCTAGTGTAACCTTGAACTACAAGCTATTAACAGTACCCATCTCATAAAGTTGTTAAATTAGATATTGCATGTAAAGCATTTAACACTATAGTAGATAAATATCAGCTACTACTAATGACGTAATAATGGAAGGAGCAGTTTCCGGAGGACAGTGTGAAATGCACTTTCCAAATATGGTGCCTTCAAGCATCATAAACATCCAGTTTGCAACAACTTGCCCACGGGCACACAGCTAGTAACTGGCAGTTGAATTGGGAGCTGTCTGACTCCAAAGCAGAACTATAGGGCCTCCTCAAACTGGCAATGGCAATAAATAAGGCCTGCCTTGAAAGAATTAAATGAGATAATGTATGACAGTTTCCTGGCACATACATCTGTCAAAGGTGGGTGGTGGACCATATGACGACGAAAATCCCTTCCAGACGAATATTCTTTGCTTCTGTGAGGCTTCAGCCTACTGAAGGTTGACTCAGGCACAGCGAGGACTTGGCTCCAGAGCCTCACGTACGTCGCCAAGATGGCAGCAGGCACACAGTCATGGGGACACAGCTGCTCCAATGTCTGCTCTGCACTGGAAAGCTCTACCTTGACCAGGTTTTAGTGACATGATATTTTAGAGAATGATTCCCCTTTCCCACTTTCTTTCTCCTCATACCCCAAAAGTGTGGGGTGCAGCTGCTCCTGTCACTGTTATCCTCTGTTCTTAGCTGTTTTCACTTTGTTTTTGAGCATGGAAACAGTTCACACTAAGGATTCCACTTTCAAAACTAAATATCACCATTATCTAATCCCATCTGAATGGGCCCACTGTGAATCTCCCGGCAGGTCCATTTTAAATTAACCAGCTTCCAGGAATGATTGGCAAAAGGCAGGTCAAATGGGGGTCCCCTACAGATTGGCAAGTCCTGGGTACAAATGAGTCACACACATGAGGAGTCTTGCAAGACTTGACCTTTTCTGGATGGAGCACAGGCACAAGGACATGTAAGCCAGCTCTGCATTAAAAGGGGTTCTGTGTGTGGCACTCCCCAAACTTACCCCTATGGGTAACAAAGCTAGCTGGGAAAGATGACGAGGTTCAGTATCATCTTTCTCTACCACAGTAAAGACAGGTCAATCTTATATTTCAAAAGAGCAGAGATTATATGGGACCTGCCCAGAATGGGGAGAGTGGGGAAGACTTTTTGGTAGGGCATGCCTCTTTGATGCCTGTGTTGGTGTCCTCAACCCATCTCAAAATGACCAGATACAAGCTTGATAAGGCAGCAGGGGAGCCTCCTCACTGTATTTAGGCTCTGGGGCTTAGGCAAAGCATAACTGGGTGACCAGTTTGGTCTGGATTTAATTGTTTTAAGGCTCCCCAGTAATAAGTTTGGAGTGAAGACTGGTTCATTTGATTTAGAAAAATAGTGATAAGCATGTGGGTGTTCCCAAATCGTACAAGCTACCCATGCCAGTCAGGTATCTGTATTCTGGACATTCTAAGTAATAGTCATAGTTGCTATTGTATCTATCACTTTCTCCCTTTGACTATGTCCCAAGCGCTTCATCTTATGTAATCTTCACAAGGATTCTACCAGATCAGTAGATATTCCATCCATTTTATAAATGGTGAAAACAGATTCAGAGAGGGTAAGACATTTGTTCAAGTCACATAGCTGATTAGAGTGGCCAGTGTCGGCACACAAGACACATCCGTCTTATTCCAGAATATGTGCTGTTAACAATCTGTCAATGATTATCACAATTTGAGTGCTCCTAGGTGTTCAGGAAAGTAAATGAAGTTACCTGTTGGGCAAAAGAGCACTGCTACCCCAGTTGTACTTGTTTCCTGAAGGGTGGTAGGCTGGGTTTCTGCTGTCTGCGTTGGAGAAGATGAAGTAGCTACTGGAATGAAAAGAAGGAGATAACTATGTTCTATTTGTGGAGGAAAATTCCCATCCCCAACAAAAACAGAAAAGAAAACTAAAATTAGGAATTACTTTTCAACTCCCTTTTAGAAATTTATTCAAAGATGGCCTTGAGGCATTGCACTGGCATCTAGGTATTCCATTATCATGAATAAATCTGAGCTAGATAATGATCTGGATAGCTTACCTATAGATAGAATTATTTAACACTTTTTATACTCCTAGGATCCGCCTAAATGTATAATTCCTACGACAGTGCATGTTATGCAGGACACCCAATTAAGATTTTATTCATACAAATGACATTTCACTTTCACAGAACAGGGCCTGGGAGTTTGCACGAATCTGCCCTTGCTCCTTCATAACAACCCTAATCTGGATTTCCTCGCCTTAGTCAAGTTCCCAATTATCCATCCACACATGTTTCCAGGGAGATGCACACACTCACCAGCACAGAATACATCCTCACACCAATTAATTCCCTGAGATCTCTTCAAGCTAGCTATATTGTCCAACATCTGAGCCTTGGTAACGATTGACAACCCTCAAAGCAATGTTCTCGGTAGACTTTGACCCTGGCTCCTCCTGCAGTGGCATTCTGGTCACTCTTTTTGTTAAAACTGATTTCCTGTGTTGTCTGATCCATCTTCCATTTCTCACTCGAAAGCTTCACTAAGCATTCTCCAATACCAGGCTGTGTTTCCCTTTCCTTTTTTGAAATTACTCCTTTATTTTCTATCAGCTGTCTCCCCCTACCTGCAGACTTGGTCACTTGCCTCTTTATAAGGTATTTATGTTCCTTCCCCTTATAGCACCACAGAATTTCAGAGCAAATTACTGGTGCTGGCTGGACAAGAATTCTCAAACCTGGGCTTTCCTTATTGCCTCTCATTGGTCTTTCTGTTTCCTCTCCCTCACGATGGTCTTCACATTTCAACATCACCCTTTTTCATGTTCTGAAATGTTTTCCTTTTTTCCTCTAATACTCAAACTTCTAGCAGAATGTAGCTCTCTTTAGGAACTAAAAACAGAACAATACAAGAAAGGCAGATGATCAGATTCTTTATCCAACTTAGATCTGTGCAAAAGACCTCTTGAGCTTACCTTTTTTCCCAAGGTTGGGTCTTTGTGGGCATCTTTCTTTACTCCTCTTCTCCTACAACCTTACATCCAAACATTCCATGAAGATTTTAGGCAAGTAGCATGTACTAGAGGCAGTGAGCACAGCCAGGGAGTGGATGCAAGATAAACATCCCTGTAATGGATTAGCTCCAGTATTCACTTCCTTCCTGTGTTATAAAGTTCACCTCTAAGCTCAAACACTTTAGGAAGCTATCAGGATAAGGATAAGACTCAATTCACTTAATGTCATCCCCCAGGAGGTCCATCCTCCATGGACATATAAACCAACACTTTTATTTAAATCTCTGCTTTAAATGAAGTCAATAACTAATGCATATTCACCAAATCAGGTCCACTAATCCATCCACCTTCGCAGGTTTAAACTAAGTATTGAGAAACTAAATCAATGTTGAGAAAGTCAACAGATTCTCTAGCGTGTTCAGTTGCCTGGAACAAAGCTGTTTTTCTTGCAAAGTTTTATGGCTCTAAAATCTCGGTTTTAACCTAAAGCCCTTTCTTCCAAACTCAGCTCATAGCCCAATCCTCCTGGTGAAATACACACACAGTTCAATGAGAGTCAAGGGAAATCAATGTGTTCCGTCAGATTTTTCTGGCTAAAAGTTTGCAACATCTCTGTTACTCCTCAGAATCCTGAGCCACCTCAAGGGCTCAAAAGGGGTCAAAGAGTTTTGGAGGCTTTGAGAATCTCCACTAAAAGTTATCTTTTTAATCCTAGAAATAGAAGATTTGAACCTAAACTTGTCCTCAGAATAGCAAGCTATTTCTCCACCTATATGTCAAATTATTCTCCATTTGTATTAAATCTAAAGTCATATCTATCAGAAATGTGAAGCACAAACCATATGGCCTGAATTGAAGAAACAAACGTGTAAGTTTTAAAACCCTGAAGTCCTTAAATCTGAAGTTCATTTTTTCATCAGTATAAATAGCATCTTTTGCAATTTCCACGCTACATAAATAAATTAAAGGATGCTAGAAGCAAAACTGTGTAAGTCACTGACTGCCCTGAAAAGACAAGGTAATTGTATAAAGGCTTTTTCAGCGAGAATGTCAGATCAGGACAAATTCATCCAAACATGAGCTCAATGCTTGTGATAGAAGGCATGATCCAGGAGTGAAAAGCATAAGCCCCAAATTCAAATTAAGGGAGACAGCATCCTGACTCAATCACTTTCTATCCATATGACTTTCCACAATGAACTTAGACTCTGTGCCTCGTTTCCCACAGCTATAAAATAGGATTGAATCACATCTACAATGCAGAGGGTTAAGAATTAAGTAATATAATACTCATACAGCACTTTGCATGGTTCCTGGTACACAGGAAACAGAGTAACCTCACTCTGTTAGTTAACCTCACTGAAATCTTATCCTCAAGTGGAACGTCTGACTTCAGAAGAGAAATGACTTCTTGTGAGGAGAGAAGCTCATTAACCTGACCCTTGTACTCCAGCATTCCCTATACTTTCCTCATAAATCTGTGCTCAACTGGGCCAAATCCACACCGTTCTCATTAGATGTCCAAGATCAGTGGTCTGGCTTTTGTTTTGTGAGTGGCAGGGGGTGGGGGTTGGCTAATAATGAATCCCTTTGAGAATGTGACAATAAGCTATGGGTCCCCTCACTCTGAAAATGCTTATATGTTCAAAAGGTGCACATAATTTAGGCCAAGGGATTCACAGACCCTGTAAAGCCCTCATTTGGAACCCAGGTAAGAACCCTGACCATAAATTGTACTTCCGCCTTAACACAATGCCCTGGATGGTTGACAGCCTCTCGTTAGAAGGCCTCTGGGCTCAGAAACACATCTGTTTACCTGGCTTGAGGTTCAGCATAGGTGCTGGCATTGGAGGAGCAGAGGTAGGGACCCTAGGTGATGTTGGAACACTGGTGACCTCAGCTAGAGTTAGAAATCAACATGAAAGCAAGGATCAATCAGGCTGCAGGAAACAAGAGCCTTGCGCTGGGCCTGTACATACACCAACACAACCTATGAGAGACTGTCCCCAGGCAGAACCGGACACTAATTTCCCATGAACTCAGAGTTCTTGTCCTTGGTCAACTGGAATCTGTGACTAAGGAGGGCTTGAAGACGTGTTTGCTAAAAGGAAACAGTTGCATTGAAAGGTATATATTCAGGAAGGCTCGGAGGTGAAAAATGACATCTGGGATCTGCATTGAAGCACTTTGAAAAGACCACTCATGCATATTAGATTTTTGTATCATCTTAAACATCTGTGAGGTAAGGGGAAATGTCTAGAGTTGGAGCTATCTTTGTCCTCTCAGTGGTGAATGACTAAGACTTAAGTAGTAGTTTCCAGGCCCAGAATAGTTACCAAATAAATAGCATTCAGCTCAGTCAGTTCTGATGGACCCAATGCAGTTCCCAAGGACCCTGCATCTTAAATGAGGCTTAACTCACACCCACTAGCATATACCAGACCACACAGATGATCTATACATTTGGTTAGAAGGTGGACCAGACCTTTTAAGGTTCCTTCTCACCTAAGAGATAACAAGGAGAGGTGACAACTTCGACTCTCTCCAGAACCGGAAGTGGCATAGGATTCCAAACCACTTACTGAAGGTCTCAGAGCTACCCAGAGGGTAAACTGAACCCAGAATTAAGCCCAAACACAGTACCTGGCACAAAAGCAAGTCAGTGAAGGGCTAAATCAAGATTGTGTACTTTTTTTCTCATTAGGCACATTTTTTTTCCTGTGAGAAGTTTCTTTTAAATTTCAACTCTAGTAACAATAAAAGAAAACCTCGGGTTCCTTGGATAGGGGGCAATTGATTTGAAAAGTCTTCTAAGAGACCCAATTTAATTTGGCATCTAGCCAATTTTCCCCTTGAAGAGAAAAAAAAGTTTTTCAACAAATACTTGTTAGTGCCTATTATGTGCAAGGCATTAGTCTAAAGAGGTCAGCAAACTTTTTGTAAAGGGCCAGCTAGTAAATGTTTTAGACGTTGAGGGCACTATGGTCTCAGTGGCAGTTGCTCAACTGTCAGCGTGAAAGTAGCCATGAATAGTATAACAACGGGTGTGGCTGTGTTCCAATAAAACTTCATTTATAAAAGAGTTGGTCGGCCTGTTTTGTAATCTGATTTGACCCAGAGGCTATAGTTTACTGACCCTGATCTAATGTGTAGTCAGAGGCTTTTAAGAAGAGGACAATCCAATCCCCTCCCTCCAGTTTAAAATCTAATCTAGAGAAAAAAGCAAGCAAGCAAAAAATCTGACCAAAGAATCATAACAGAAACAATAAAGAGGAGGAAACCTAATTGGCATGACTAGCGAATTTGTCTTCCTCAGCGGTAAATATTTTCTCCAGGAAGAAGCTAGGAAACTAAAGGGTAGATGCTTGAGTGTGGAAAGGGTGTGGAAAAGCTCTAACAGAAAGTTGAAGAGTATGTGCAGCCTGTGAAAAGTGCAAGAAAATTCAAGCAAAGAATTGGTTTATTGGAGGATCTCCTTCCCACTGGACAGAGTAGTGGCTTTGTAAATACTTGCCTATTAAGGAATTTCTAAGCACTATAAAGTTCTCCTACTAATTTCTTTCTGTCATTTTTTTAAGTCAGCCAGAACAATAATACAATTTCACAACTCCAAAAAAGTCGTACCCACAATCTCTTCTCCACATGCTGCCTCCTCATGTCCATCCTTAGTACACTATATCCCCAGCCTCTTTTGGCTTCCCTAAATTGCCTTCTAGATTACGTTTCCCCAAAGTCAGCTATTTTCTCCCTCAGAATGACCTTATCTTACTTGCCCTCATAAAAGAAACAAGCCGAGTCCAAAAGTTGGGAGATTGCAAAGTCAAGTTCCTCTCAATTAGAAAGAAAGAGACATAGCTTCTTAGGGCTAAGCGTATTGGGTCCTGTTACCAACAGAAGACCTTAGTGGATGGAGATTCATTAGGAAAGAACACCAGAAACCAGGAAATCCTGAAGAACCTACTCCTTTCATCGAATGGTAAAGAAAATTAAGATGTCTACATCAAGACAGGAAAATGTGAACTTCCCAGATATTTAGATTTCATGAAATTCTTAAAAGCAACTAGTGAACAGATATTGGGATACATATATTTTCATATGGCAATAAAATCATTTTAATTTTTAAACAAATGATTTTGTGATATGTGAGATATGCTTCAAAAAATCTGAAGAAGGAGGCTGGCCCATGGCCAAGTGGTTAAGTTCACGCACTCCGCTTCGGAGGCCCAGGGTTTCCCCAGTTCGAATCCTGGGCGTAGACATGGCACTGCTCATCAGGTCACGCCAAGGCGGCATCCCACAACTAGAAGGACTCATAACTAAAAATACACAACTATGTACCGGGGGGCTTTGGGAAGAAAAAAGAAAAATAAAATCTTAAAAAAAAAAAATCTAAAGAAGGGCAGAGGGAGGGGGTGGAACTATGTATGCTTATAAACGTATACGCAACAAGATTGAGTTGACAATTGTTAAAGCTGGGTGATATATCTTCTTAACAGTACCTTATATTATATTACCTACTTTAGATATTTGAAATTCTCTGTAATCATTTTAAAATGTTAAGAAAGGATATTTTAAAATTCTTCTAAGACATAATCTCAGAGAAAAGGGCAGTTCTTTAAGTTGAATAAATTCAGTTTGATAAAAATGTTCACTATATTTCATTATGGAATACTGAATGCTTTTTCAGGAACCCACTAGCATTTTTTTTTAAGAAAACACTTTTTTCATTTTTTTGAGTAAGACTGGCCCTGAGCTGACATCTGTTGCCAATCTTCCTCTTTTTTTTTTCTCCCCAAAGCCCCAGTACACAGTTGTATGTCCTAGTTGTAGGTCATTCTAGTTCCTTAATGTGGGATGAAGCCACAGCATGCCTTGATGAGCAGAGTGTAGGTCCGCACCCAGGATCGGAACCTGCAAACTCTGGGCAGCCAAAGCATGGAGCACAAACTTAATCAATCAGCCACGGGGCTGGTCCCTCTACTAGCATTTTTGAAGCACTGTTTTAAGAGATGGTTTGCTGACTGGGAAGACCCTCTAGTCTATGGTTTTGAATCAAGGTTGGTCTTAATACTTCATTCTACACAAGTAAAAGTTCTTCTATTTTCTAAGAGTCACTGGAAAACAAGATAGTAGGAACATCCTCTTTCCCCATGAAAGGAAGAGAAAATTACTACCAAACAGAAAATTCTAGCTCAGTTAACCCCCATGAAGTGATCACAGGAAGAAGGAAGACAAGCTCACCTGGTTTTATCTCCAACGATATGGTGTGTTTCATATCATTAAACCACCCCCTGTGCTCAACACGGCAACAATACAGGTCACTGTCAGCCTGGACTGCATCCTCTATGGTCAAAGACACATTCCCTTCCAAAAGGTTTCCCTTTAGCTTATAACGTATGTTCTTCTGAAAAGTGACATGGGTTCCATCAGTCCGGATAATTTCATCTGAGCATTGAGACATAGGACATGCCCCTCGGCCCCAGCACATGGTCGTGATGGCTCCATTCGCCGTTGAGTAGGTGCAGAGAAGCGTAACAGGTTGACCCACCACTCCACTCACTTGTGTATAAGAAACTACAGCATCTACAAATAAAGAGAAAACAGAGCACACGGCCTCAATATTTAATTTTAAACATATTTTGACTGTTTTCTTTGTAAAGTTCATTTGGTTTGTAATCATATGACTATATCTCAAATTTTTTAATTTATTATAAGTATTTTTCTATGTTAGCATATTCTTTATCAGCATTGCTGTTTATTAGCTATATTTGTAGACAAAATATGACAAACTTTTTTCTGTATTCAAGATTGTTTTCTAATAGGATAAATTTCTAAGAGAGCAAGTACCAGTATAAAGGGCAGAAATGTGTTAGTCTCTTGATGAATATAGCCAAATTTCTTTCCAAAACCATTTGGTTTGAACCAAATGACACTCCAGTAATACATGAGCCATGTATTTGATCATGTGTCCAGCTATCTACTTATTAAGCAGGTAATACATACACGTGGCTTTTCCTTTCCTCTAGATTCAATCACTGTCTCAGTTGAAATATGTTTAAAAATTCCATTGCATTTAAAGTTTTAATCTTTAATGTTTTTGAAACTGCTATTGCAAATGAAGTCACCTTACAACTCATCTCATAAAAAAAAAGCACAGCTAATGGTTTGTTTAAAGTGTTGGTGGCTTAAAGGCGGAAGTCTAGTCAACTCTTCAGAAACCAGTTTTTAGAAAATTGGTTCCTAATCCTTCCAGGAGGAACTGAGGCTTATCATGGGCTTTAGGATCCATCCAAAATGTTCAAGCAGGAATCCCTTCTCACAAGTTGTTGACAGCCCTACAACTGAGCAAGGTCCACTTACCCCGGTGAAACCAGAGAATTGGAAAGTATTCAATCAAATACTCAATCATGTCACTTAAAAACCAACACGAAAACTCTATCCTGTGGCAGCAATATAAAAATCTTATATTGCCAAATGCAGTCAAGGTGGCCCTTAAAAGAGGTCTAAGACTCAGCAACTAATCAATCATATTTAAGACTGGGCTATGAATTTGGGAAATGCTCTGGGAATAAAATGGTCATTGTTACATAAAATAAGAGTCGATTTTTTCACTGGAATTCTTACAATATTTAATTTGCCCAGTACCATTTTTGGATTACAAAGATAAGACATTCTAATTATAAAAACTAAGTTGTAGAAGTATAATAAAAAATGAACTTTCCCCCATAATACCACGTCTAGAGATTACTGTTTTTAAAATTTAGGATGGGTCTATTTCTAAATTTTTCCCCTATCTCATAAAATGCTTTGAATTAAAATATTTTATTTTTAAAAGAATTAGTTGTACTTGGTTAAAAAAAGGTGTCAAACAGCACAAAATGGACTCGTCTCTTTTGCACCCTAACACTGTTACTATTTCTTACATACACTTGAGTAATCCGTGCATACACAACTACCTACTCACTCTTTATGTTTATACACACATGGCAGCACATGACACACTGTTCTGCATTGTGCCTTGCACATTTATTCATGGATTTTGTAATTCGTAGCATTTAAGTAATCTCTTGGGAGTAAGATTTCAGCCTGATTCTTTGCTCACTACGTGACCCATTACCTTCCAAGAGCAAGCCCAAGGACATCCATCTTCCTGCACCACACCCACACACCCTCTGCAGTCCCCTCTCCTCAGGGCATCCAAACCCCAGCCCACCTATTCACTTACCTGTCAGAAGTAGTATGAGGCTTGAGATGGCTACCAGAGGACACATGATGGCACTGGCCTGAAGGAAAGAGAAAACAGGCTGGTTGGTGTGCCCCTTATCCGACAGTATAGGAACAAGTCTTAATCTTCAGAGTGCAACTTCTCCTTTCACCCTGACTGTGCGTATCACATGAGCCAGCCCTACTAGCAATGAGAAACCACACACACATGCACACTTTAGATGTCTGTTAGCTCCAGGGTGGCTGAGTGATCTGTACCTTCCAATAGACTGGCAAAGCTGTTCTCGGAAGCAGCCCCTTACTTCCCAGCTCCTTCTGCACACAGAATCCAAACTGACTCCTGGTGCTGACACAGGAGATAAGGGAGCAAACAGGAAGGAAACCAGAGGCTGACTCAGTTGGGGGAACACCAGAGCAAAGACTAGTCTTCCTGTGGCCAAGGTTCATTTACCTTGGGCCCCTGAGATGAGAGTCAACTGGCCTTTTGGCGAGTGCAAAGTATTTCCTCCTTTTTGGCCACAATGAGTAGTCCCCAGCCTCAGTCACACGGCCAAGTTTGCCATTAGCAAGAATTATGCAAGAATGTGAATCACTGTGTCCAACCATTAATGCTACAGGAAGCAATGACTCAGACCACATCTTACTGAGTGATGTCAAGAGAATGTTTCAGGAAGCAGAGTCTGGACCAGACTTGGGTTCAGATCCCAGCTCTGCCACTTAGGAAGCAGAGTATCCCTCCAAGTTACTGAGTAACTCCAAGATTTGACTTTCTTATTTGTAAAGTAGCACTAAAAATAGTTGCTGTATCTCCCTCAAAGGATTGTTATAATGAGCAAAAGTGCTGTGGGACAACTTTGAAAACTAAATCTAAATACGCATTAATACTAGCCAAGGTTTTCAGAGACTACTGAGTAGTGGGCTCTGCGCCAAGCATTGACATGCGTTTAATCCTTACAGGGTCCTTTAGGCAGGTGTTGCTTTTAACCCCATTCATGGAAGAGAAAGCTGAGGCTTGGAGAGGTCAAGTGAACCTAGATTCCAGACGAGGTCTTCTGATTTTTGCTCTTTTTTTTTTTTATTTTTTTGAGGAAGATTAGCCCTGAGCTATCTGCTGCCAATCCCCTTCTTTTCACTGAGGAAGACTGGCCCTGAGCTAACATCCATGCCCATCTTCCTCTACTTTATATGTGGGATGCCTAACACAGCATGGTGTGCCAAGCGATGGCTTGTCCGCACCCAGTATCCGAACTGGTGAACCCCGGGCTGCCGAAGCGGAACGTGCACACGACCGGCCTGGCCCCATGACTTTTGCTTTTAATCATTAAACCATATAAACATGTGTCACACTGCCTAGTACTTCATTAACTCCTCTCTGGTCTAAAGATTCAGTGACATCCTCCCAGGGAAGCTGGTGCTCCATTTCTAGCCTTCTTGAAGCCCGTGACAGGCTTCATGGAGAAGTGGATAATGGCCTCGGTATACTGTAAGTCCTGCCCCGGAATACAAACCCCTGACTCCAGGCAGCGTCTGCACTTGGAAGAGATCTAAAGCCTGATGCTACAAACTGGTGGCTCAAAGACCATATTTGGCCTGTAGAAGGCTTTACAAGACAGGGTTGAAAAATTCATTTCTCGAAGGCTAGAATTTTAAAATCTGGAGAGCCCACATTAAAACTCAGCTTTTTGGCTTTTTGTGAAATAAAATTAGATGGCAACATGGGGCCCCCATACCTTACCCTCTTCAAGTCTACCCTCTCCAGCCTGCCCTGCCCCCGCCTCCCTGGGGAGCTTCGGTGTCTGAAGTTGGCCCGGGTTGGAGGAGGCCCCTGCCTTACACCTTCCTCCATCTCCTTGAACACAAGATCTCTCCTGTCACTGGGGCTTCACAAAGACTGTCCCCAAGCCTATTTGGCAAAATTCACCTCTTCCATGAAATAAAGGGCTTGGACCATACGATCTGTAATAGCCCTTCTGGCTTTACGATGCCTTGCGCTTGAATTCACCTGAGTCACAAGATGAGTTCTACCATGGAATAAGCACATTTTGGATACCTGTCATCCTCTTATTCTCTGCATTTACACACTTCAAGGGGACACTATTGACTCCACCGCAACCACCATCAAAGGCGGGGAAACAAATTCTGAAATGCCTCACACAGAAGTAGGTCATGCCTTATTTATTTGGGAGGCAAAATATTTTATGGCTAGTTTTGTTATACTCTGATACTCAGCCAAAGGTCAATAGGTCAGTGATAAGAATTTTTCTAATTTAATTCAGTTCTTCCATAGTTATTACCAATATACTGAGGCTAACGGGGTATGACTCAACATACTAAGGATGAAAAATTCCAGGATTGTGCAATCAGGTGGAGACACAGGTAAGAAAGCAAGTAACTAATAAAATCAGGCAGAATGATATGAACAGTAACTAGATAATCTGAGCATGGCATTCCCCCATTTACAACCCTCCCATGGGTCTTTCTGAGAAAAATTAAATCTAACTCTTCATCCAGATTTACAAAGTCCCAGGGATCTGGCCCTGCCTTCTTCTTCTCAGATTTTTCTACCACTCTTTCCCCTGCCCAAAGGGCTTAGCCGCTCAGGGTTCTCTCAAACGTATCCCCACTCTAGGACATTTCCCTTGTGGCGCACTCTGCCTAGATCCCCATTCCTTCACTCCCTCAATTTTGGAGTTCTACTGTTCATTCTGATACTGCTTACGTGTCACCTTCTCAGACATTCCTCTGGTCCCTCCATCTAAAGTAGCCAGTCACTCTGTCTGTATCACTCTATTTCAGTTCTCCACATAGCATTTACTACCTTGTTTCCTGTGAAATATTTGTGTGTGTGTGTGTTGTCCATCTCTCTTCCCTCTTGTACACTGCTATCCAGTAGAACTTTCCTGTGATGATGGAGATGGTCTCTGTGGGCGTTATGTGAGCACTTGAAATGTGTCTAGTATGACTGAGGAATTTAATTTTTTCTTCATTTAATTTGATTTTGGGGTTTTTTAAATTTTTTACATTTTTTTCTAAGTAATTTACAGCCGCTCATGGCTACTGTGTTGGACAGCACTCAACGCTGGACCATAAACGCCTTCAAGGCAGAGCTCTTCCCTTCCATCCTCTGCTCTATCCCTGAAACGTTGTAAGGGACCCAATAAATATTGACTGAATACACTAATGGAAGGACAAAGGCACAGGGAGAGACCGTTCATCAGCTGGGGGAGTGAGCGGGGGAGTGGGAGGAAATCTCTAACAAGAGTGATGTGTGAGGTTCACAGTTGGAGAATGGGGGAAGGGGCGGAGAGCATTTTAAGCAGAGGAAATGATGAGCAAGAGCCAAGACAGGAACATACAACCAAGGCTCTGAGATGTTAAAACTGTACTGTTCTGTAGCATTGAATTTTCTGACAAGCCCATCTCCCATGAGAGCCTCCACTGTGCCCTAGAGGCTCCTGAACAGCACGATGGATTTTTTGTACTTGAGCTATACAACCTCCATAAATCACTACCCTTAGAGTCAACTTTGTGACCCCTTGAAGGATACAGCCCAGTTAAGGGATAAGGCTCAGACACCCAGCACGAACTCCCAGCTGCTAATTCCACATGAGAAGGAGTGCCCTGCAGGTGCACAGGGGTGACAGGATGAGGCTTACCTTTTTTTTATTATTATTTGAGGAAGATTAGCCCTGAGCTAACATCTGCTGCCAATCCTCCTGTTGTTGCTAAGGAGGACTGGCCCTGACATCCGTGCCCATCTACCTCTACTTTATATGTGGGACGCCTGCCACCGCACGGCTTGACAAGTGATGTGTAGGTCTGCACCCAGGATCCAAGCCAGCGAATCTCGAGCCACTGAAGCAGAACATGCAAACTTAACCACTGCACCACCTGGCCAGCCCCCAGGCTTACCTTTGAGAAGGAATGCTGTGGCTGCTAGATTGAGAAGCAAAAACACCTGTCAGGAGACTACGGCAGTATTTCAGGAGAGAGGAAAGGATAGCAGCAGAGATGATCAATGAACATCCAGAGCTCTCGATGTTTAGAAAGCAGAGCAAACAGGATTTCCTGCAGGATGTGAAAAGCAGGAGTCTAAAGATGACTCCAAGGCATTTTGGCCTGAGCAACATGAAGGACTGGAGGTGCCATCAACTGAGACAGGGAAAGCTGCATGTTACACCAGTTTGAGAGGAAATATTCTGGATTTTGGACATGTTGAATTTGAGATGTCTTAGACACTCAAGTGAAGACTCTTCAAGTTCAGGAGAGAGGTCTGGGCAAAAGATACATATTTGGGAGTCATTGGCATAGAAATGGTATTTTAAAGTCATGAACCTGAAGGAGATGCTCAAAGGAATGCCTATGGCAAAGGACTAGGCCCTGGCATGTTCCACAAAAGGCTGAGGCGGAAGAGGCACCAACGCACAAATGGAAGCAAACCAAAGGAGCGGGCCCATGGCCAAGTGGTTAAGTACGCATGCTCCGCTTCAGTGGCCCAGGGTTTCACCAGTTCTGATCCTAGGCACAGACATGGCACTGCTCATCAGGCCACGCTGAGGTGGCGTCCCACATAGCACAACCAGAGGCACTCACAACTAGAATATGCAACTAAGTACTGGGTAGCTTTGGGGAGAAGAAGAAGGAAAAAAGAAAAGATTGGCAACAGATGTTAGCTCAGGTGCCAATCTTAAAAAAAAAAAAAGCAGCAGCAAACCAAGGAAGCAGTAGGAAAAGCAGAAAGCAAATGGCATGCTGGAAGCCAGGTGAAGCACATGCATCAGTGAAGCAGTAGTGATCATGAATCAAATGTTGCAAAGGCAAGGTGCCGGAGTTCTGCTCCAGCTGAGTCCAGGCTCCTGAGGGAGGGATGGAGTCGGCGCAGTGAAGAAGGAGACGTGAGACTTGAGTCGGTGCAATCAAGTCTGTCTTTACTGTGCACAAGTGTCATTTTTATATTTTTCAGGATTAGTACAGAAATAGCTCTACAAATGTTCTCAGAGAGATCAGGAAGCACAAAGCGAGCACAAGAATTTTTACTAGCATTCCATTCTATAGAGCACAAGGTTAATGATCATCTTTTCCGCAATTAACTATTATTTATTGTCTCTAAACTAAAGGAGATAGGTAGCTTAACATGTGTTGTCGTAGAATATGTTTAAATTTAACTTCTAAACTTTAAAGGGTATAGAAATGACTTCCTCTACTATTTTGGGACGAATATACATTGACGTCAGGGATGGGGTCTATTTGAATCTTCTGTTCTTCATGTATAGATTTATGGGTTCAGAAACAAAAGTAATTTATGGTAAAGTTAGATCAAAGGCAGAGAGAAGGTCCAGACATTGGGACAGGACAGCATTCCATCTGTTCACGAATTGGGGGAGCTACCCTTGCCCCCACTGATCATCTAGTCATTGTTCAGATGGTTAATGGGAACAAAAAGCAACTCCCAGGTATCTTATCCCCAGGACTACGTGCGTTCTCAGCAGGTAGTTAAACATCTTTACATTCCCATGCCCCTTAGGGGGTGAAAGCATTTCTTTGTCTTTCAGGGGGTAGGACTATTTGTCCCTTGAGCACACTGCCCGGAGAAAATATCATTTTGCTAGTAAGGCATCAGGCTGAAAAGCTAAGTTAAATTATATATCTTCAAGAATAAAAAGCAGAAACAAATATAGTCATAACCTTGATAGAAAGCATGCATACATTTCAGAAAATATCAGGGGTGTCGGCCGGCCATTCTTCACCAGGGGCGTCCCTGCGCCCCTCGGCCCTTCTCAGCCCAGACCCTGTCAGACGGCTGTATAGGCGTCGGTAACAGGGCTCCCGGCAGCAAGGGAGGAGGTTTGTCTATAGGACTGAGCAAGCTGGGGATCATTAACGACCTTGACAAAAGCAGTTTGGGGAAAGAGCAGTTAAGCAATTGTTCTCTTTCCCTATGTATGTTACTCCTCAAAAAGCTCACAAGGAAAGGGAAAATGAGGAGAGAATTAGAGACAGAGAACTCTTCCAAGGAGTTTTGCCACAAAAAAAAAAAAAAAGGACGGGGGAGTTGGGGAGTAGGGTCAAGAGAAAGTTTTTTTAGGATGATAAAAATAACAGCATGTTTGTATGATCTGGAGATGATCCAGTGAAGCAAATAAAATTGATTTGGGAAAAGGAAAATCTGTACAGCAAAGGAGGGATGGAAGCCAGCGCCCAACTAAAGGATTCCGCTTAGACATGGCCTGGGGTAGCATGTCAGCGAGAGCGAAGGGACTAGGGACCAAAGCACAACCATCTGGCAGCACTCCGGTGCTACTGGAGGTAGGGGTCGTGAAAGCGAGAGCAGCCCACGAGGTTGATGTTGTTCTCCAGCTCCCTGCAGCTGCAGGCTGTCGGGGAGGACTAGCAGAAGCCACTTCCCAGGAGAGCTCATTTTTTTAACCTTCTCTGGTATCTGTCTAAATAATCCAATCGGGTATCTCCCCCACCTTAAAAGCGTTCAATGTCTTCCCAGTGCCGAAGTCCAAATTCTGAAAGCTGCCTGCCTTTGCAAGCTGGCCACGCCCTTCTACCTCAAGCCTCACAAAACTCCAAGCAAACCAAACCATTTGTACATTCTAGTCTTTGCAAACTCCATAGGTTCTAACACAGAAGAAACTACATACTATCAAACCTCGAAAAGTCAGAAGCCAGTACTAGGCTCCTCCTTTAATGAAGATTACACTTTACACAACTGGTTATTTTTCACAATTTACAAATATTTTTACTTTACAAATCACAGAAGTCAATGAACCAAACTGCTAATACAGCTATGCTCTAGACACATGTATTCCCATTTCCATAATATTATGTAATACCCATTTCACAGATGAGGAGAGGCCCAGCAAAGGTATGTGTTGACTCTAAAGTCAAACAGCTTTCAAGTAAACCTAAATAAGTATGGCCTCCTCCAAAGGCACCACAGTGTTCCCACTGTGGTTTAATTTTTCCTCTCTATTCCTCTTGCTGGTGTTGCCTAGGAGAAGGTTAAACAACTCAAATGCGTAAATCGATTATTGCAGTTTAAATGAGAATCGATTTCCCAAGAAATCCAAAGAACTCTGTTTTATGTGAATTTCCCCTAGTTTCTATTAGCTCAATCATCATTGTCCTAATATCCCATATAATACTGAGAAAGTTCAACCAGAAAAATTCTGGTTTTCTCTTTGGCATAGGTTTCCAGGAGGCTGTACTTACAGATGAGTTAGGAGGTAGTTTTCCAGCTCCACTGGTGGTCTGTGACTGATCCTTTCTCCAAAGGTTTTTATGGATACAGACAACTTTCTCCCAGAATTCCATTCTTTATCTCTTTGCCACACCTTCACATAAGAATGTTGGGAAGTATCTTCAAAGTCTGCCAATCTTTTTGCTGGGTTTGATCCACTTAATAACTTAAATAGATTATAGGGAGACACTAGTGGGCTAGAACAGTATTTGCTCTCTGCTAGGCCATTTTTAAAAGATCTAGCACAGATCTTGATTTTAGGTCGGACTCTAGGCCTGAAAAGTCATACAGACTTCGAGATTGTTTATACATGAAGGGACCTTAAATTACTTGGGGCAAATTCTCTCATTTCTAGATAAATAAACTGAGGACCCAAAAGAGGAATAGAGTATGGGACTCACAGAAGTCACTTGGGGCCGATGCAGAAGTGAAAGCCAGATTTGCCTACTTCTACTCCACTGGTCTTGTCACTCAACAAATATGATTTCACCAAACGCTTATTGAACACCCATGCTAAGCCATGGAACACTCGAAACAAACAAAACAAACCTATACTCTCTGCCCTGAGAAGTTTAGGAAAACAAGCTTCCACCTTTAATAAGAATGAGGTAGAGCCACATTGTGCGCCAGTATAATTTGTACACGTCTTTCACATGTTAATAAGATGTCAACTGAGACTCCAGTTTTGAAGCGTTGGAAGTGTTTGACAAGGATGTCAGAAAACTGGACTAGAGCTGAAATCCTTCAGCTAGAGGGCGCTACTTGTGTGAAGCAGAATGTTTCCCCAAGAAATTCTGATATGAGGGGGAGCCTTTTTTCACTTCCCACCCCAAACGATGGCTGTTGTCTACTTTAAAATATTGATAACATCACGGATTTGGTTTTGAACTAAAACTTTCACTTTCAACCAGTGAGCCTTGCTGCATTATCACATGATTGTGAGACATTTCCTCCACATCCATTTTAGGGAAGACCGGTGGTGATAGCATGGGATTTTACCAAGAAGAGGTAGGGTGGTTTTCTAAGGGACTCTGTACTCTCCCAAACCAAGACCACTGCAGGACGGCAAACCAAGTTGAACCTCCTGAGCTAGTAGCAATTATTCCAAATGTACACTGAGCTTTGTCGAAACCCTTGTCAAGGCACTGTATCAGTGGTGGTGGGCAATGGGACTCCAAACAATATATCAATGTACTGCTTATATAGAGTATGTAAAATTTCTTTTTTAACCATTGGCCCTGAGCTAACATCTATTGCCAATCTTTTTTTTCTTCTTCTCCCCAAAGCCACCCAGCACATAGCTGTATATTCTAGTTGTCGATTCTCCTAGTTGTCCTATGTGGGATGCCGCCTCAGCATGGCTTGACGAGCTGTGCTAGGTCCACACCTAGGATCTGAACCAGCAAAACCCCGGGCTGCTGAAGTGGAGCACGTGAACTTAATCACTTGGCCACAGGGCCAGCCCTAAAATGTTTTAAGAAAAATGCCCCCAAAACAAGCAAGTCCCCAAACTGTCCGTTCCTACAAAAGTGGAAGTCTTTTACATTCATGTATTTTTCACAGTCTAATCACAACCATTCTTTTCTTTATCCAAGATAGACAGAGAGAAAAGAAAGCAACGTAAGTTGCCTAAAGCTACATTCAGACATCGTCAAGCACCTAGAAACATGGAAGGTTATGAAATAATGCTTCAATAACCATACAAGCGCTAACGTGGCAATGCACATGTTTTTCTACAAAGCAGAAAACACAGCAGGTCACTCTATATTTATTTGGGGGTCTGCTCTTAGAATCTATGTCACCTGTATCACTTCATGCCTTCACCTGGTTAATATTTATTGAGCACCTGCTGTGTGCCAGGCAATCCTTATTCTCTGAGAGTCACTTGGAATTTTATAGAGTGAAATTAAACAAGTGGTAAAGACAAGAATTAGTATTTCCAGAAGAAAGAAAAAAATAAAGAAATCATCAAAAAATTCTTTTCTGTATCATTCAGAATCTAGTATGCAGATCTGTCAATGCCTACTGCCTTTGATTGTCATCATTTGCTTGGCTATCAGGCTGCCCTGCTGGACTTCCTTGAAGGCAAACACGAATGTTTCTATCTGTGGCACCTGTGCCATGGCTTGAGTTTGCAATATAGCAGGCATATATTCATTCTACAAGTTCTTATTCAGTATCCATTACAAATCAAGCATTATACTGGCTCCCTGGGGCTTAAGATGAACGATAGAGTTTACTTTCTAGTTGATGATCAGGGGAGACAAACCACCAAAAATGTAAACAAATAAGAGAATTTCAGATTTGAGTAAACCACGTAGGAAATAAAGTGGACTAGAGATGGGGAGGTTGGTACTTTGGATAGGGTAGTCAGAGAAAGTTCTGATAATATTTAAGCAAGAAACACAAAGATGAGAAAGAGACAGCTCTGCAAACAGTCTGAGGGAAGTATTCCAAACGGAGGGAAACGAGTCCATTGAAAAGGCGCTGGAGCCAGAAAGAACTTGGTTTGTTCTAGAAGCAGAAGGAAGACCACACATTTTCTTGAAATAAGGCATCCAGATAACTAAATGCAGTATTTCTTAATTTTTACCTGAAATTTCATCATTTCAGATAACTTATTTCTCTCATGGTGATTAGAAGCTGTTTGGCTGCTGCTTATGTAAGAGGAGTTTTTGCTGGAGTAGAGGGGTTGCTGGGAGAGTTAAGGAAAGGCACGTTGCTCGGAGGACTTCGCTGAGGCCTGGGCAGCTGGCAGACTTTAAAGCTCCCTCGCCCTTGGATCCTTACTTCAACCCTCAGATTTAGCCAATGCTAAGGTCAAGAGATTTTTTTAAGCTTTAGTGGTGAACTTTGGGATAAACAAATGAATCAAAAATCTATATCACTGGTATAGCAAAACCGTGTGAAACAACCTTCACCTACCATTACATAGTTGTCACTTTTTACTTAAGTGCTTCTGAACAAGAACTAAATTCAGTGTGCAATTGAGTAGTAGTGGCAAGTAACATTGTGGATAAAAATATTGAAAACAGATTAGATATAGATATATGGACATTTCAGAGCTGACAAAGAGAAGATAAACACTGCTTTGGAATATAAAATATTTGTTTTACATGAACTAGGTTTAAAATGAGTAAGTACAAATACAAAATGTAGAAATTATAAAGAACAGTAAATCAACTTATCATGAAGCAGGTTTTCATGTAGACTATAAAGCTATAGTGAAATATTTTCCAAAGGTGACCCACCCACAAAACAATTATATTAAAATAATATGCATATTTAAACAGATGTCCCACCACCACCACCACCACCACCACACGTGAGTAGCATAAATAACCATTTAAAAAATAGATATCACTGCCTTCTCTGGAAAAAGTGAGACACAACCATAAGCAGAAGGAATTTGAATAAGAATTCACAAAAGAAATCACTGCTACCAGTCAATGAGTGACTTGGAATGACCTTAATCATTGCAGTCAATATGACTGAGAAAAAGAGGATCTAGAAGCTTGAAACTAACATTTTTGACTCATACTGCTCCTTTGTACAAGTTTCCTCTGAAAACTGGCCAAAATCTGAGCCCTTGTCAAGCTTGAGAACCCTCCAACCAAATGTTCCAGCTATCCCCCTTTTCTTTGCCACTTCCCAACTGAGTCCCCACTCCAAATAATTGAAACCAGGGTTCTAGTCCTGGCTTGCTGCCACACCCTACTGTTGGCCATGACCTTGAACTTAACATATTCATTTCTTCATTTCTTTCTGTGATGAGAAGGGAGGGCTGACAGGAAAACATTGTCATCATGCTTAACTCTAACTTTTTTATTACAAAAGAAAATGGAGAAAATAATTCAAACCATTACAGAAGCACATAAAAGGAAAAAGGAAAAATCTGTCTATTGACCATTTGCCCTTACGGGCTAACCATATTAATTTGGGTATATTCTTCCAGATTTTTTAAAGAAAAAAAAATTAGCACCGACTATATACACTATTTTAGAACTGTTTTTTTCTTTTGACTTAGCAATATAGTATTTCCCTCTGACAGGTAACCTAAGCTCTGTGAAAGTAGGGATTGTGTCTGCTTCTTTCACTGTTATATTTCCAGGGACTAGAATAGCGTCTGGCACGAAGTAGGTGCCCGTAAATGTTCACTGAATGAATGAAGGGAATGAGTCCTCCTTCCTGTCAGATCAACTAGAAGTTGTACGGGGTCAGGGATGTGTCTATTTGGTCTCTATGATCTCAGCACCAGAGTACCCGGCAGATAGTAAGCACTTAATAAATATTTCTTGAATTAGCAAAATAGCTCAATGATGAAACCACGTATTCTTTTTAACTGCACCAGTGTCTTGACACACCATAATAATCAATTATTCCCCCATTGATGGAAGGAGTCTCTTACAAACACCGTTGCAATGATCATTCTTGTATATTAACCCTTGTATAAAGATTTTTGTAATAAGAATCTCTTTCAGGGGGAACCCCTGATTTGGTCCAAATATGTTCTAAGTCCCTCCCCTAGAATTTCGTTACTTTAAAACACTTACACGATTAATTTTTCAGCATGTATAAGAGCAACCGCCTATAACTTTGCAAAATGATCTCCCTTACATATCAACTTCTAGAAAGCCAGTGCTTCCCAAAACTGTGTAGATGCAGCCCAAACACTATAATGCACACAACAAGACTGCCAGGAAGACATCTAGAAACAAACAAACAGGCTGCCTGCATCTTTGGTGACCACGATCTTCTGCATGTGGCACAGTAGCACTTTAGTCACCTCCTGGGGAGAAGCAGTTTTCAGGCAGCAACAGGTTGTATTGTTGATTGATTCTTCATGTGCTGCTGAGGGTTGGGCAGAAAGGGAGAAACAGGCAAGAGAGTAACAGACTTCCAAGGGTCTGAGCTGGGAGATGAGGCTGAGAAACAAAGGCCACTTCGGCCTAGATAAGAGCACATATGGGAGCGTAAGGGTATTTGTGATTTCTCCAAGAAGAGAAGTTACAGAGATCTGTCTAAGCTTCCAGTGGAAAAGTCTTTCTAGAAAGCTACCTTTCTGCTTATTTAATTTTTTTCACTCCAAAGATATTTAGTAAATTTCTATTATGTGTCAGAGCTGTGCCAGGCACTGGGAAGGCAAAAAATAAGCAAAGCAGACCTAGTCGCCACCATCTTGGAATTGAACCTTAGGAACACTGTCTTTCCGTAAGGGACCCGACCCCGACAAACACAGATTGCTGGAGTCCTTTGTCTTCTTCCCACCAGGAAACGGAATTTACGTCCCAGTCACTGCTTCTTCTTCTGTGAAAAACACAGATCCAGTCCTTTCCATGAATGGAGAAGTTGGTCAGAGATATTTCACTCTGAGTGCACCACAAGCAAAACTTGGCAAAACACACCAAGTGCACTTCCTTTTTCTCGGGAACGCCTGCCACAACACAGTTCTTGCTGGGCAGTCTTCTCAAATGGCAAAGCAGAGCTGTGCCGTGGCACTTACTGTTGGAGAATCAACATTCAAAGAAGCATAAACCTTGAGACTCAGAGGGAACTTCCAAGATCATCTTCCTACTCCAGTAGTTTCTTAACCTTTTATGGGTCACAGATTTCTTTGAAAATAAGTGACTCCTTTAGACTTTCTGTGCCAAAAAAGACATGCACATATATCTCAGCACATAATTTGACCTATATTTTTGGGAACTTCATGGACACATGATAAGATGGAATTTCCCGGAATTTCAGAGCTCCCATATTAAAAATTCCTCCTTTGTATAAAAGCCCATTAGATCTCTAATGCCTTGATTAGCACTCTCTGAGTTGGGTAGCGCCATTGGCTGGAATACAGAAGTGATGGGCATAAGTAGAGTGCAGGTCACAGTTCAATCCCCAAGTGAGCTAATTATCTTCAGAAAATGGAAAAACTCTGCTTGGTGGCCATGGACAGAGCCTCTAAAACCGGTCAGCTGACACATTTCACAGTTTTCAAAGAATACCAAGCTCAAAAATGAAGTAGTTGGATCTGACGGCATTGAAAGGTGACAACCCAGACGTTGTCAGGATTGTTGCTCACTGTTAACAGAGCAGTAATACTCATATGGATCCTCCATTTCATATATGTTCTCCTCAATGGTATAGATGTTTTCCTCTGAGCGCATCCCTTCTGCTCCTGCATTTTCTAATCCCAAGGGAGGGAGGTTGGCCAAAGTGACAAGGCTGTGGAAATAAAATGTTGCAGTTGAGTTTAGCACTTCCCAGGCAACATAGAATAGAGTTAAGAGAATAAGCTTTACTGAAAAGATGGCAACCAAATGCAGTACATGATCTTTGATCGGGTCCTGGCTGGAGGAAGAAACCCCATAAAACAGCAATAGAATAACTGGGGAACAATTGAGGAAATCTGAATTAACCCTAATTTTCTTAGGTATAAAAATGGCATGTGTTATCTAAGAGAACATCCCTATTCTAAGGAAGTACAGAGAGAAGTGTTTAAGTGAAGTGTCAAGATGTCTGAATCATCCTTACAAATGGTTCAGAAAAAAATCATGTATTACATAAATAAAGAAGCAGATAAAGCAAACATGTCAAAACATTAAATCACGTGTTTAGGTGAAGGGTTCTATTGTTCCTTGTGCTGTTATTTCAATTCTTTTGTGGGCTTGAACAATTTTGAAAAGAAAAAACAAAGAATATGTGATAGATCCGATCAGACTTGAGTTTGAATTCTGTCTCTGTCGCTTACCAGCCATCTGACCTTGGGTAAGTTGGGTTGGTTTTTTCATTCATTCATTCAAGACATTCTTAGCGTGTTACACACTGTTCTATGTAGCAAGAGTACAGAAGTGAACAAAACACAGAAATCCCATAGAGGTTGCATATCAGTAAACTTTGTGTCTCAGGGTCCTCGTCTACAAAATGGGAATGAAAAGTGCTCTATCTCACAGGGCCACTGTAAAGGAGTATTTATTCATTCAATCATAAAATATTTATTAAGCGCCTACTAAGTATCAAGTGCTATGCTAAGGGATACAGTTATTGATGTGCAGACAAGTTCCTAGTTTTCTATGGAGGCTAATTATAGGCAGAGACGAATAGCAATCAAATAATTTCACAAATAATTTGTGAAATTAAAGAATTCATGCATGTAAATGTTACCTATGGATATTATCACATTTCAGATTTCAGCTCTAATAAAGAATACTGGCACAGATGATCTGAAACCATTGATAATTAAATATTTTATTTGTCCTTATTTGACTTTTTTACTGCAGGCTATTTCTTCTTCATAATTACACTGTCTACACTTAGTCTAAAATTATTACTGATTTAGATAGTACCCAATGGACAGAGTCATTTTTTTCTTAAAATACTTTGTATTGTACTTATGTACCAAATGTCACTAAAATCTAGTAAAGATTATGTAAGCTATGTGTATTTGGAATGGGTGCATGTGTGTGTATATATATATATATAGTTAGGAATGGAGACTAAGACCGAGATATAATAGATCAGTAGTTTTCATCCCTGTTTGCAAGGATCACCTGGAAAGCTTTTAGAAAAATACCTATGCTTAGGTCTCATCCCCAAAGATTCTGATATAGTTGCTTTGGGGTTGCCAACAGTATGTTTAAATGCTCTAGGTCATTCTAATAGGCAATCAGAGTTAAGAACACATGGATTGAGCTGTAAAAGCCCTGACAGTAGACTCTGGGTTTCTTGTTCACTTCTGTAACCCAATGGCCAGCCCAGAGCCTGGATGTAGTAGGTGCTCAATCAACTGAAGGGTTAGTTCATCGAAAAAATCCTTAATTCAGAAATAAATAAACATTTCCTATCAATGGGGAGATAAATTCTATATCTATAATTTTAGGACTAAGGAAACTAGAAGGATCAGGCGGTAAACAGAGCAATGTGTTGAATTTGCATTCCATAAATCTAGGCCTACAGCAAAAAGGAAGTGTAAGTTTATATCCCAAAGTCCCAGGGCACGACTTCTAGAGCAAAGATCAAAGCCATAGTAGAGTAGGAGTCTCCAAGAGTCCCGCCTTCCCCTACCCCACCCATCATTCTTACCTTGAATTCTGTAACTTCTCTTTGCTATGAGAATACCCTAGGTAAAAGGGGGAAGAGAAATCAGTTAAAAATGCTTTCATAAAATAAATGAGATAAGAAATAAAATGGGCTCGCTGGAGGCAAGGATTGTTTAGGGAAATCTGGTCTCCTCTTATACTGAATTGAGTCAAACTACCAGTGTGTGTCTTGGTTTATTACATGAACCATGCTAGAAAGTAACAAAGATGCATTTTTCACATTCAAAAAATATATAGAGCACCTACTATGTGGCAGTATGCTAAGCACTGGGGAAACAAATGTGAATTATGAGCCCTGACTTCATGAAGCTTATGTTCTAGTGAGGGAGGCATTTAAGAAAAAAAGAAAGAAAGAACAGTAAACAGGAAAATAAAATAATTTCAAATTATGATGCGCTATAAAGAAAACCAAGAGTGCACTGGAACAGATAATAGAGAGCGTGGTCAGGAAAGAATTCTCAGAAGAGATGACTTTTAAGCTCAGTTCTGAAAGAAGAGAATGACTCAGGCAAGTAAAGAGACAAGGGGAACATTCCAGGTAGAGAGAACCCCTGGTAAAGATGGTGATGAGTGCCTGAAACTGAAATCATGGCTGGAATAAGAGAGTGGCCGAGATAAGATCTGAGAGGCAGGCTGGGGCAAGATCCTATAGGACCTTTTAAGTAACATTCAAGAGTTTGGATTTTATTCTAAGACCCGTAAGAAATAATTGAAAGGTAGAAATATGATATGATTGGGTTTTTAAGATCCCTCTGGCTGCTATGCAGAGAATGGATTAAAAGAGGTTATAAAAAATAAGGAGATAAGTAGAGATGATGATGCCTCAGAGTAAGGTGGTGACTGAGAGAGATGCAGAATAATGAATGGATTTTAGATATATTTTTGAGAAAGACTCTGTAAGAATTGAAGCTAGATTGTGAGTTGGGAGTGAGGAAAAAGAAGATTCAGGAATGTCTTCTGGCTTTCTGGCCTAAGCAACCAGATGGATGGTGGTGAAATTCTATGATGGGGAAGATCAGAGAGGGAGAGGTTGGGTTCTGGGAAGGTGGAACATAGCATCTAGAGCTCCATTCTGGACATGTTAAATGTGGGAGATATATAAGTGGAGATAGCATTTGGACAGTTGGAAATCAGTACCAATACTCTGAGAGTTGGAGAGAGAAATTAAGGATGACATTTAAGTCTATGGGAATATAGGTCATCACCTAGAGGGTGTATAGAGAGGAAAAGGGCCAGCCCTAAGGAATCCCAACATCTAAAAGTCAAACCAAAGAAGTGGAAATAACAAAGTGACTGAAAAGGAATGGCCAATGAAGTAGGAGAGTGATGTTTCAGAGGTGAAGAGAAGGAATACTTTCCAGAATGAGTGAGAGTAACTTGCTTAAATACTGCTGAAAGATTGACTACAATGAAGACAGAGATGTCTATTGGATTTAGCAAAATGGAGGTCATTGGTGAGCTTGATTAAAACTATTTCCATGGTGCTTCAGGGGTAGAAGTTACATGGTGGGTTGAAGAATTCAGGGGGGTGAGAAGTAGGGACAATTCATTTGAGAAATATGGCTGTGAAGGAGAGCAGAGATATGAGAGTAGCTGGAAAGGAATGTGTGAACTAGAACATATTTTTATGCTATTAAAAATAGCATAAATAGGGGGCCGGCACGGTGGCGCAGCGGTTAAGTGCACACGTTCCGCTTCAGTGGCCCAGGGTTCACCAGTTCAGATCCTGGGTGCGGACATAGCACTGCTTGGCAAGCCATGCTGTGGTAGGCGTCCCACATATAAAGTGGAGGAAGATGGGCACGGATGTTAGCTCAGGGCCAGTCTTCCTCAGCAAAAAGAGGAGGATTGGCAGCAGATGTTAGTTCAGGGCTAATCTTCCTCAAAAAAAAAAGCATAAATAGAAAGGGAGAGATGATTCTGGAGAAAGGGATAAAAGGAGGACTGAAGTCTAGGCTAAGGCAAAGGAGATGGAACAGGCTTTTGATACTTCATCAGCTGAATGAGACAGGAGGGAGGTGTGAGTAGCAGTGAGGTATGGAAGCTCATCTCAGAGAGTGCCCTAGAAAGATATAGGATTGCTGGCCATTATTGAGTGCCACTTTATGGCTTTGATGTCATGACTTAAAAACCTGTCACCTTGGTTATAAGATTTTCTCCAGCAGCTTCTAAGAAAAAGATTATAAATCAAACAGGACTTTCCCATCTGTTCTTCTAAGTAGCCATATTTTTTGGAGTAATATGTGTGTGCAAAGCATCAGACTTTTCTAATTCCTCATTACCCTCCTTTCAAACCCCTTTAAACAAACTAGAATGATCCCTAGTATCCAGGCCTTGGCAGAACTCAAAAAGATAGTGAGTGTTATCATTGCTCCTTATCAACCCGTAGACTTAACATTCGGGTGATCAATTCACAAACTCCACTGCTACCTCTGTGTAAATCAAGTAAGTGTGGGTGGGGTAGTTTCTTTCTCCGAACAATTCATCTACTGATAATGGCAGAACAACTTAATGGTGAGGAATAGGACAACCCTGGTTTCAAACCCTATACAAATCAATTAACTGTGTGACTTTGGGTAAGTTACTTAACCTTCCAGCACGCTGGTTCTCCATTTGGTAAACTAGAATAGTATTAATACCTCTCTCATAGGGTAGTTACGAGGATTTAGTGCCTGTAAAGCCCTCAGTAGCTTCAAGCTACACAGTTAGGGTGACCAACTCATCCCAGTTTTCCCTGGACTGTCCCATTTTAATATTGGAAGTCCCACATCCTAGGAACCCCCTTCAGTCCTGGGCAAATCTAGGACAGTTGGCCACCCTCCAGGAACTCCATGCTTGTGTATTAGTGAGAAAAGCTGCCAGAATGCACGAAGCCCTGGGGTGTAAGACCTTGGCCTCTGCCCTCAAAGAGAAGAGAATATATCACAATTAGAAAAGTGTGTGAGGCCTTTGGGGCGATGGAAGTGTTTGGGTCTTGACTGTGGTGATGGTTTCCCAGGTGTAATCATCTATTGAAATTCATCAAGTTGAACACACTTTAAATATGCAGTTTATTGTATATAAATCATACATTAATAACTTTTTTAAAAATAAAGATAAGTAACTGCGGAAAAAAAAAAAAGAATGTATTGAGTTTCACGATGGAGGGAAATACAAATGCTGCAATCCTGGCCATGAACCAGTGTTAAAAGGACTTGCAGCCCTTCTCGAAAGACCTACAACTGAGAAACAAGACGGACAAATGCACAGACGTGATTTTCTTCGTCGTGCTTCCTAATAAACCTGGAGGTGTTCATGAATTAAACAGTTTTGTTTACTTAACAAAAGATAAAAGAACAGGTATGGGAATCAGCCCGCCTGGATTTGAATTCTAGCTTTGCCACTTACTGAATCTGAAACCTTGGGAGGTGGTTTACTCTCTCTAAACTTTACTCTCCTCTGCTGTAAAATGGGGATAACAATACTACCTACCTTATAAGATGGTGAGGATGAGAAAATGTAAATAAAACATTTAGCACAATGCCTGCCTGTTCCATGGTAAGCACTGAATAAAAATTAGCTATTATTGTTGTTAGGGTTTGAAAGATCTAAAGGCTATTTATTCTAATGACCTTTAGGCACAAATGTAAATTTATATTTCTATCTAGGATTATGTTGGTTCCTATATTAGCAGTTTGTTGTCAGAGGGAGAGAGAAGCAACATTAGATGACTTACATATGAGAATTAAAGCACCAAAGATAAGAGCCAGAGCCAGCCCAGCAGAGACCCCTGCTCCGATGTAGACGCCTATTCTGGTGGTCGCGCCAGAGTCTTGTAACTCATTATCCAATGTGGATATTTGCTATGGAAACACAAACAGAATTGCAGCCAACAGCCAGAAATCGGTTGTGCACTCAGCGAATCTCATGACTTGTGCCTCAGACTATCCCTTTCATAGGATCACAGCATTGCAGGGACCTTGAAACCACCCTTGATCTGTCCCCTTCTAGACAAGCCTCAAATCACCCAAAGAAAGGGATTAGCTTAATCTTTGGAGTTAGCAAGGAAATAACATGTGCCGTCCGTCCTCTGCTGTGGGTGGAGAAGGAGCTCTTAGAAATGGGCTCCCCTACTCCTCAAACAAAAATGGGCTTGAGAGTTGAGTCCTGTTCATTCACGATCCCTTGTTCTTCCCAAGGAGTTTCAGAGGGGTCTAAATTTGGTGTCTTGCAATGAAACTCCTATTTCCACAGAAAGACAGTGATTTAAAAGCCAGGACTTTGTAACCAGACAGTTGTGAGTTCAAATCCCAGCGCTGTCGCCAAGAGCTGAGTCATCTTGTAGAGTTACTGAGAAAATTACGTGAGAAAAAATATAAAATGCTTGGCACAGGGCCTGGTACATGATAGATGTTCCATCAGTGGTAGCTATTATTGCTATTGCTCTAATTAAGTTGATGTTTTAAAAACTGAGAGTCACACAGAAAGTCCTTCTGCTTCTAAAATTTCAGTCCATGTTCCCCCTTTAAACAATAAGAGTAAACACTTTTAAAACAAGGAAGTCAAGGAAATTAATCTTCCATTCCTTCAATAAACATTTACTGCAGGAGTGCTGTGTGTGAGGCATTGTGCATTAAGCACTGTGGGCACACAGAGGTACTTAAAGGCCGTCCTTGATCGCAAAGATGGGAGGGACAAACACAAAATGCTGAGCCTCAGTTGTGAACACACAAAAGAGATTGAGTCAAGTGACTGTGGACTCCTGGATACGTCCTCAAAGAATTTTTAAGTCACTGCTGTAAGGTTGCTTTCTAGTGATTTTCTCTTTTACTCTGAGAAGGTAGGGGACACTAAAATTGTTGTTAATTGTAATACTGCTTTGCTGATAGTTACACATATAAATTCTTGGATTAGAATATTCCTGACCAGTCTCCTGGCATACATAAATAAATTTAAACAAACAAATAATCTCGCTCATTAGGGTTGCAATGGAAGCAAGAAGAAACATTCTGGGGAGATGGAGGGTCTTCAAATCCTCCCCAGTGGTATAGAGTCGTGAAATTTGATAAGAGGGACAAAATGCTAATGCTACTTCTTTTTGGTTTTCCAGCACTTACTATGTGCCAGGCATCTTACATGCATCACCTCATTCCTTCCATACAACAGGCCTTTGCGGTTAGAATTGTCATCAGCAGCATGTTACAGCCAAGGAATCTGAAGCTAAGGGAGACCAAGGAAGGAGTGGGCAAGAAGGAAGGCTAAAGCCACGCTTTCTTTTCTCTAAGTTGAACACAATGTTAGTTCATACACACACACACAGTTACTTACTGTTAGATTTTTGTCATGGAGGGTCTCCAATGTCTGTGTCTCTGCGACAAAGAGGAAAAACAGCCAATAGAAGAGTTAGGAACATTTTATTTTATCTGAGTTAAAAAAAATGTTAAAGATGCCTATAATCCTATCTGAAATTAATTCTGCTCCCATAACCTTTACAATAATTAATTGGGAGCCCAAGAAAATTTACTGAACACTTACAAATCAACTTTAGGATGCCCACGTTTTTCTCATCTAGATAATGAACCCAGCTACTTAATCTCTGTGAAATGGAGACTTCTGCCAGGAAGCCCTGTGTTGAATATGTGGTTTGTTATGTCCACAGGGCCCTAATGGGGTCTACAAAATTCCAACAACAGTGATAACACTCAGGCAGGCATTATATTCTAATTAGACTTCAAAAGATAACAAAGGTTAATTTTCTTGAAAAAGTTTAACATTTATGCAAATATTAAAAATTATTTATTTTTATAAAAAATTATTATTAAACTTAAAAATAATTTATTTTGATAGAGTATTTGGTTGCCTAAAAATGAATATAATAACAACTATAGTTACAATTTACCATGAACGGGCATTGTGCTGAACTCTTTAAATGAAATATTTAGCATTCAACACAACTATCCTAAAATAGGGACTACTGGCACCATCACACAGATGAAGGAGCTGAGAATTAGTAAGTTAAGTGATCTACCCAAGATCCCACAGCTTAGTGAATGACAAAAATGGCCTTCCAATTTAGGTCCACATGGCTTTAAGCATATACTCAACTATGCTGCCTTCAACAACCTTCACCTGAACATTGTCACTACTGCTCAGCACATCACATCGTCCAGCTGCCAGCCCACCTCCTTTCCTTTTCATTTGTTTATTAATTTATCTGCCTATCCATTATTCTATGAACTTGTGCTATACCCCTACTCTATGCCAGGCACGGGGGACAGAGCAGTGATCAGGTGGTACAGGCCCTGACCTCATGGACACTGCATTCTAGAAAATCAATATGAGGTCGTCGGCTTTGGAAAAACTAAGCATGCATACTCATTTTTCTGGCTGAGTCAGAGACTCTGAAAATTATTTTTTTTTTTTTAAGATTTTATTTTTCCTTTTTCTCCCCAAAGCCCCCTGGCACACAGTTGTATATTTTTAGTTGTGGGTCCTTCTAGTTGTGGCATATGGGATGCCGCCTCAGCATGGCTTGATGAGTGGTGCCATGTCGGCGCCGAGGATCCTAACAGGCAAAACCCTGGGCGCACTGAAACTTAACCACTCAGCCACAGGGCCGGTCCCTGAAACTTCTTAAATGTCATGATCACTTTCTGGAAACCTAAAAGTCTAAACCTTTGAATGTAAAACCCTTGTGTGTAAAGGGTTTGAATAACTGCTGTTTTCATAGACTATGCTTTTATAGTATTAAAAGCATACTTAATTAAACATAGTAAAGGTTAGTCTCTGCCTAAATTTTTTTTTTTTTTTAAAGAGGAATTTAAAGTATAAAAACCACATTGGTGGAATGGCTAAGTAAACATGAATCTTAACGACACATGAGATTTTCTAATTCAAACCCAGTTTCTGCTTCCCTGTAATTATTTTTCTTGGTCTAAATGATGATGACTTTTTCTTGTCTGATGGCTTTTTTTTTTTGCTTCATTTTACAGTGAAAATAATCAATAAAATAGACCACTGCTGGGTTATTGTGGCTTATTTTCACATAGATAGCCATCAACAAAGATGAATGGGACAGCTGGAGGAATTTGCAATATTTTCCCTAAAGAACTCAAGACTTGGCTGGGGTAGAGGCAACAGTGGGGGTGGAAGTGATGGTCTTATAAGTATAAAAATTCAATCGTTACCATCCAGCAAGTACTATGTACCAGAGATGGTGTTTAGCACTTTACATGTACAATCTCTTTTAATCTCCACCATGGTAGGTAGGTACTATTATTTTCGCGTTTTTCAGATGAGGAAACTGAGTCTCAGAGAGGTACTTTGCCCAAGATCACACAGTTATTAATTGGCAAAGCTGAAATTCAAACCAAGTTTACCTTCAGAGCTGAGGACTCACCCATGACCCGGTCCTACCTCCTTCAGGTGGAAGAGAGATCGCATTTGTTCTGTGTTCAAGTTGGATTTAGGAACTTCCGGAATCCTTGGGACTCTTACTTGTTAAGGCTCCACTCCACTTTATAGCAAACATACCAAATGTACCCACATTCCACATTCAAGAAAAGATAGGTATAACTACAGATGAGTTGACTGGCAGGTAACTAATTGACATAATGTTACATACTACAGAAATGCCATTAGGGCCAGCCTGTGGCCAAGTGGTTAAGTTCGCACTCTCCACTTCGGCAGCCCAGGGTTTTGCTCATTCTGCTCCTGGGTGCGGACATGGCACCGCTCATCAAGCCATGCTGAGATGGCATCCCACATGCCACAACTAGGAGGACCCACAACTAAAAATATACAACTATGTATCGGGGGCTTTGGGGAGAACAAGGAAAAATAAAATCTTTAAAAAAAAAAAGAAATGCCATTAAATATTCATCAATTTCAATTTTTCATTTTATTTTCCTATTTGGAGCTATTTTTTGTTTGTTTAAATATTTTCTCGGGCCTCTGAAAAGCTCAGAGACTATAGGTACTGTGTCTATACCCCCTGATGCAAGAAATGGCTACATTTTTGTTGTCCTAGAGGGAATGGCCTAACAAGTAAAAGCTAAAGGGAAGGAGACTTCTGCTCGTAGTGTAGGCAATTCTAAGGAAACGCACTGCCTTGGGAGGAAGTGAACTCCCCATCCAGGAAGGTGTGTGGGCAGTGAATGACCACTTGGTGATGTTGTAAAGAGCCTTGGGGCACAGGATCGGAAAGTGGGACTAAATGATCCCTGAGGTCCCTTCTGGGTCTACGTTTGTAGGATTCTTTAAAACATAACAATGGCATACAATAAACATCTGGTATGACTCGATTAGCCCACAATGAGGATGATCATCTGTCCCCCTCATATTTAATTTCCTCACTAATTGCGTAAGAGCTGTTGGCTACCAATCGCTAAAGAACAACCAAAGATTGAACCTTTAGAGAGCTGAAGTTAATAACTATAATAATAACTAATGTGTGGGCACTTCCTGTGGGCCAGGTGCTATGCTGAGCACTTTACATACATCATCACATTCAACCTTTACAACAATCTTATGAAGTAGGCACTGGAATTACCCTCGTTGTAGAGGTGAGGAAACTGAGCCTCATAGAGTTTGAGCAACTTTACAGAGTTCATAAAGCCAGTATGAAGAGCTGACATTAACACCCATTCTACCTCTTACTGAAGAACCTAACCACAATCTCATTCTGCTTCCGGATCTTACTGATAATATTAATAACAATAACTAACATGCGTTGAATATGTACTATGATTAGACACTAGGCTTAGCACTTTAGACGCATTTTCTTATTTACATAAATAAGAGGTTTATGAGATTAGGAAATGGGACTTAACTATTATTAACCTCATTTTATGGAACAAAAGCTTGAGCTCCAGAGAGGTTAGGACTCTTAGAGGAAATAGTTAAGATTAACCTCCCTGATCAGTGTGATCTGATGTCTGCCCTTCTGGCGCTATCTTCTCTTCCAGAGCAGCGTGGAAAAGTCCTTGCTGAATTAATTAAAGAATTTAGCTGCTCCTTCTGAGGTCGGAATCTGAGGAAGCTGATGGGCTTTATTCCAGTTAGAAGGGATCCTACAAATCACCTAAACCAACCCCAAACATGGACTGGAGCCAATTCACGACAAAACACCACCAGTCTGGGAGTAAATCAGAAAATAATGATTCTGTAATGAGTTTTCCATTAAATTAAACCTACTTAATTTAAAAGACTGTCCCTTTTTTGGTGCAGTGTTGGTAAGAGTAGATAGAAATTTGTCTTCTCTTATTTGGCAAAATATGTGGATCACCAATATTCTTTTTGGGGGGTTGGGAATTTTACTGGGTCATGAAATCCAAAAGTCTCTGAACCTACTCCTTGGACAGAAGAGGAAGGTGAGATCCAGAGAAGTGAAAGGCTTTGGCCCAGGCCACAGGGTTAGTCGTGACTAATCCAGAATCCTAGCCTGGGGCTCCTTTTTCCCCTGCATAGGTTTGTCTCCAACTCCTCCCTCCCCTCAAACACTATTTCAGCTGCACAGAAACATTCATGCCTCCACTCCTAAACTTTCTCATATTTTTCGCATACTCAAAACCCTCTGAACTCAGAAACTGGCCAAAGGCTTCCTCCTACACCCCATGTGTAATTACCTGAGCCACATCCCTTGGTGGTGAGCATCCTTGGAAAGGCTGTAGTGAAATGTCTCCATGGACTGGGAGCAGTGGTGACCTTGGCTAATGTCAGAAACCAACGTGAGGACGAGAGCAGAGCGTTTGTTTCGGGGAATCAGAGGGGGAGCATGGCACAGAAAGAGAAACACATGCTTAACTTTCCAACCTCGCTGGGGCTGGCTGAGAGTGTATCACACACTTAAAATGTTTCTTATACATTTTGAGAAGGACGTTACAGTCATCATTGTCACGGTCTCGTTGTTAATAATAGAACTAGCGGCCACAAAAGGCCGCACTAAATGCTTTTCATAAAACTTCTGCTAAAATCCTTCCAATGACCTATATGATGGGTGTTATCATATTTTATAGAGGAAGAGGTCACAGCATTTAAATATAACTTACCCAAGATTACGCAGATAGTAAGAGGCAGATTTGGGTTTGAACTCAGCTCCATTCACCACAAAGTACACGCTCTATAAATCTTCAAACACACAAGCACATGCTCCCCTCACACACACACAGTCCAGTGATTCTCAATTTTGGCTGCACGTGGGCAAGAATCACCTGGAGGAAACTTTGTAAAATCCTGGTGCTCAGGCTCTGCCTCCAGAGACGCTGATCTCTCTGATTCGTGGGTGGGGCCCAAGCATCTATAGGTGTTAAAAAGCAACCCAGGTGATTCTAATGAGTGGCCAGCATCTCGAACAACTGATCCAGGCCTTTGCTCCCATTCTCTAGATCCTATCTATGAGTTTCAAAACAGACGGAGGGAATTAAACGTGGCTGGGCATCACTGACAGGGCCTGTTAAACTTTAGGTCTTAGGGACCCACGCTGTAATCGGGGAGGTCAGAGGTGAGGGCAATCAGTGTATTTAACATGATTTGCAGGTGGATCTTGTTCATAAAGAAGGCATACAAAGGTTCACTCACCTGGTTTGATGACCAACTCCAGGTTTGTTTTTTTATCGTTCATTAGGCCTGGGAATTGGATCCGGCAGCAATAGGTCCCACTGTCAGCTAAAGTCACATTCTCTATGGTCAAGGACACGTCTCCTTTGTATAAATGCCCCGTCAGCCGATATCTGCTGGATATCTGGTATTTCAAGTTCTTTCCATCAGTGCTGACCACTAGACCATGACATTCAAACACAGGACAGGGTCCCCGGCCCCAGCACACAGGCACGAGATCCTCAGAGGGGGCTGGAGAGTAGTGGCAGGGCAGATGTGCATTCTGACCCACCTTGGCTGTGTATTCCCCTTCCAAAGACCCTGAAGAAAGAAGGAAGGAGAGCAAGACGCAGGCAATGAGTGAGATTGGTCCATTTCAGGAAAACTGCCAATAATGCCTCGTAGAATAAAAACGAAACCACTGCTGCTATCCTGTTGGAGGATAATTCACAATGACAATGATTCTCAGACATGAGGGGCATCCGAATTACCCGGAAGCCCTGTTAAAATGCAGATGGCCGGCCTCACCTGCTGGAGTTCCTGATTCAATAGGTCTGGGGTGCGGCCTACGAATTTGTATTTCTAACAAGCTCTTGGGAGTTGTTTACATGGCTGGTCTAGGAACCTCACTTTGAGAACCGAAGCCCTAGGAGAGACCTGTGGCCCAGGCCAGTGAACACCGGAGGGCAAGGCTGATGGAAACAGACAATGAGAAAACCGGCCATTGTCAGCCAGGAAAACAGCTCATCCATCTGGGCTAGTTGTCTGTTCAGCAACAAAGGGTCGTTATCCTAATATAAATGTCTCTCTCCTTTTTTTTAAAGCACCGGGTACATGATGAATAAAAACGTTGGCTGAATAAGAAGCTAGTATATGGCTGTTTTGAGGTTTAAAATTAATTGCCTTTTAAAAAAAAAATACATACATAGTAAAACATTCAAACAGTATAAAAGGTGTATGAAAGTCTACTTCCTCTCTCCCTGCTCTTTCCCACTTCCCAGCTGCCCTTCCCAGAGCCTGAGCATTAAGAAGCATTCATGTATTCCCACTCCCCTGCAACACACACACAAATAGAAGTCTAACATATGCATTATTCTGCTCCTTGCTTTTTCCAATTGACATTATGACTTAGAGACATTTCATATCATTATGTCTAGCAGCTTCACTGTTTGCATCATGGATATATTGCAATTTATTTACCCACTACTCTGCTGGTGGACATTTAGTTTACTTCCAAGCTTTTGCTGTTACAAACAATGTCCATCCTTGTATCTTTATCTTGCACTATCCAACTGCAAATGTCTATGCCCAGACTTACTTGTAAGTAGTAGCAGCAACAGCAGGACACAGTCAAAGGAAAGATGTGAAAACATGTGTTCCGAAGAAGAAAAGTCAAAGAATGGCTCTGTGTAGGTGCCGTTTCAATTCTCCAGTTGAACTGGATACTTCCTGCAACCGTCTCTGTTCCACAATCACAGGAGTGGTGGCCACTCCCCTGGGTGCCAGTCCAGCACACCAGGGCGTCTGACTGTCAGTTATTCCTCTATTCACACTACCAAGGCCACAGTCACATCAAAGGAAACCCCAGTTCTCTGTCATGTCACACCACACACATCCTGCAAGAGCTCTGACATTTATCCTCCTAGTATCAACAAAGAGGAAGCAATACTCAGAGGAAGAAAAGTATTAGTCAAGAAAAGTATCTCTCTATGCCCAAGAGCATGCAGGTGACAAAACTAGGACCGGTTATCCCAGTATGTACTTTTTCTAAATGTTTGAAATATTTAATAAAAGACTTTAAAAAAAAAAAAAAAGTCTCTCTGAGGGGCCGGCCTGGTGGCGCAGCAGTTAAGTTCACATGTTCCACTTCAATAGCCCAGAGTTCGCCGGTTTGGATCCCGGGTACGGACGTGGCACTGCTTTTCAAGCCATGCTGTGGCAGGTGTCCCACATATCAAGTAGAGGAAGTTGGGCACAGATGTTAGCTAAGGCCAGTCTTCCTCAGCAAAAAAGAGGAGGATTGGCAGCAGATGTTAGCTCAGGGCTAATCTTCCTCAAAAAAAAAAAAGTGTCTCAGCAAGCAGAGAGAGACTTCTAATATCTCTGATGAAATAGTCCTCTGCTTGAAATGGCAGGGTACGGGTCCAGCTAGTTTCCACGGAACACAAGGTAGGAACATATCATCCATGCATTCATTCAGAGAAGTCAGTCAATTGGTCAGTCATGTGACTAATGTTAATGAAGCACCTACCATGTGTCAGGCAGTGGACTAGGAGATGAAGAATACCATAATGAATGATGTGTTCCTTATCTTCACATTTTTGGGCCTTTTCCACTCCAATCATGAGCCTAATTCCTAGCCTTGTTCTAACATAAATTGGGCTATATCGTATGACCTTGCTGGATCTCAGTTTCCTCACTTACAAAATTTACAGAATGAGAAACTTGTGTTGGATGGTATAGGCACAGCTCCCTGCTCTAATATTCTGGCTTTGACTAGAACTTTCAAACTCTTTCGCTTAGGAAAGACATTTCTTTCTGCAATGCTTCTTCGCCCTACCGTGGGTAGAAGTGAGGGGACTTCAGTATTCTATCTCATCTCACATACACGAGATGTCCCCTCTGCTCCTACCCCAGGAGCTTCAGGCATAATTTGTCAGAAAGTGTTGAATTCCAGCCACACTCTCCATCACAAAGGTAACATCTCACACCCAAAAGTTCTCAGCGCTGGAAAAGTGACTTCTGTTGGCTTAAAAGCCAACAATTCTTCACAAAAGGGAAGTGAGCTCACATAAACAGTTTCTGAAAACCTGATGGTGGCCTTCCTCTATCTTTCCTTCCTGAATTTCCTTGTCACTCTCCTTTATGCCATTAAATGCATTTAACATAAATATCCAGCGTGTTCAGTGTGTGTACCTCCATAGCACCTCAGAGCTAGCATTTACTAAAGAGACCATAGTCAATTTCTTCATTTTATCGATGGGGAAACTGAGGCCTGAAAAGACTGATTTGCCCAAAGGTGCATGATTGGGAATTTCAAAATGAGAACTCTAGTCCCCTAAGCTCTAGATTTTTTTCCACTATAAACTATATATATACGTTCCATGAATTTCATATTTGCCCTTAACATGTCTGCCCACATAACTAATAACAACCAGTAAATGCCCATATTGAAGTGTAAGGCGGAGTGGATTAAACATGGGGTCAGGGGTCATATTTACTAAGAGCATGACTCCAGGCAACACCCTTAAAAGGTTCAGCCATCAGATTTTGTGTTTTGTTTTTTTGTTTTGTTTTGCTTTTTATTGTTATTACTCTGTTTTCTGTGCATCTCCAGAATTGCCGCTGGGACCAGCTTTACAAAACATGAACAATTTATTAGTTCATTGAAGTCTAGACATAAAGGAGCCAAGAAATCTACTCCAACTCCCTTCTTTTTCTCTGTGTTTAGGGAGCTGTTTCTGAACATTTTCCTGTTCATTTAACTTTTACTTATTGTTTATTAAAAATAAACTGTCTAGGTAATACATCCAAATGGCTAAAACTTAAGCAATATAAAAAGCATATATTAAGAAGCTTTGTTCTCACTCCTCCAAGTCAACCAATTTCTCCACCCACTCTCTAGGTTTCCATTTTCATAAGTCTCTTGTGTATCCTCCCAATGCAAACACAAGAAATAAAATAAATATTCTTTTTTTTTTTCCAAGGAAGATTAGCCCTGAGCTAACTGCTGCCAATCCTCCTCTGTTTTTGCTGAGGAAGACTGGCCCTGAGTTAAGATCTGTGCCCATCTTCCTCTACTTTATATATGGGATGCCTACCACAGCATGGCTTGTTATGCAGTGCCATGTCCACACCCAGGATCTGAACCAGCAAACCCCGGGCCGCTGAAGCTAAACGTGCGCACTTAACCACTGTGCCACTGGGCCAGCCCCTAAAATAAATATTCTTATTCCCTCCTTTCTTAGACAAAATATCATATCATATACGTGGTTTTGCACTTTGCATTTTCTACTTATTATTTTATATAAAAATTTTTGACATATACAAAACCAGAGAGAATAGTACAAGTTCCCAAAGCACAGATCCAAAAATATCAAACTTTTATTTTAAAACAAATCCCAGACATCATGTTATTTCACCCTTACAGACTTTAGTCTGCATTTTGTTTTCAAAAAATGGACCTTCTGCTACATAACCATAATACCACTATCACTCTTGACAAAATTAATAATGATGTTTTAGCAGCACCTAATTCCTCAGTCTATAATCAAATTTCCCTGATTATCTCAAAAATGTCCTTTCACAATAGCTTTGTTTAAATCCGGACCCAAACAAGTTCCCTACACCGCACCGGGTTGTTACGTCTCAGTCTCTTTTAATCTAGGACAATTTTCCCTCCTTTCCCTCTGCCATGGACTGGTTGTACAAACCGGTTTTGTATAATTTTCCACATTCTGGGTGTGTCTGCTTCCTTGTGGCGGCAGTTAAATTATTTCTCTTTTCTTTGTACTTCCTATAAGTGAGGTTTGGTTAGACTCAGGTTCGACTTTTGGGCAAGAATTCTTCACAGCTGGTGCTGCATGCTTCAGATTCCATCACAACTGTCTGGTCCCTCCACATCTAGAGATGGTAAGAGGGATCAGCTTGCACCTTTCTTTTTTAACTTAACATTCTATTCTGAAGATCTCTCCATTTCAGCTCATATAGAATGTCCTCATTTTTTATGAAAGCTACATAGATCCCATTGGACAAAAACATTGGGTGACAGTAACAGATATCATCCTCTTGAAATAGACACTTCATGTCTCAGTTTATTTGTAAAGATGATCATAAAAGACCCAGCTCACCCTATGATTCTTTTTTTTTTTGAGGAAGATTAGCCCTGAGCTAACTGCTGCCAATCCTCCTCTTTTTGCTGAGGAAGACTGACCCTGAGCTAACATCCGTGCCCACCTTCCTCCACTTTATATGTGGGACGCCTACCACAGCATGGCTTGCCAATCGGTGCCATGTCCACACCTGGGATCCGAACCGGCGAACCCCAGGCCACCAAAGCGGAACGTGCGAACTTAACCCCTGTGCCACCGGGCCAGCCCCAGCCTATGAGTCTTTAATTATGTGCAATGAAAGTTTGCTTTTTAAAAGGAGCCCAGAGTGTGTTTTTGTTGAAGAAGACTTTTGTATTGTAATTAATTAGATTCTAAATTGTGCTTAGAAAGTTGCATCACGAATTTTCCTAAGGGGTAGTTGTTAAATGTTGGCTATAATTATGGGGCCACTTGACAAAATTCAGAAAATGGAAGTTAGAGAATTCCACCCAGGTCAGGAGACAGGAAAACACGGGTGGTATAGACGGGGTCATCTGGAAGAACTCAGTGCAATTAGAATCTACCCCACACAATGGAGGAGCTGCAGTGGGATGGATACTGGGGAGATAACCACAATGCCCACTAAAGATGGAATCCTATATGGCCTTGATTTGAATCAAAAACCCTCTCTTATTTAAATCACGACATCTCAGCGAGGTTCCATGTACCATTAGTCCCAAAATGTTGCAAAGGGAGACACCAAGTTTGGATATTAAGAGTAAGAGGTTAAGTTAAGCATTTTTGAGCTAGATGTTCTGACTTCCAGGTTGCAGCTAGCCATGTGACTTCCCTTTAAGAGTGCTTGTAACCTGTGTGTCTGTACAGTACTTGAAAATCCTTTTTTTATTATATAAGTCATATTCTCTGCAGAAAACTCTGAAAAATAAAATAAGCATAAAAATAAAGGCCATATTCCTAGTACCATGAAATACCCACTATCAACACAATGGGTCTCCTTTCAGATATTTTTCTGCATACCTTTATATACATGCGAAAATGTAAAGGCAGGACATCTTGAGGGTATATCACCAGAAAGAAAGTCTCACTCGTGGACAGTTGTGAATATCATAAACACAGGGGGATCCAGGAGAAGTTACAAAACACTTCTTTACACTCTCCATTAAATCACCTGTCCATTCATAGACTCCACCTCAGATAGAAGTCTTTTTATTTTTATTTTACATTTATTTTTGTGGCTCAGTGCTCTCATTTACATGAAGTTGTGTTTGACATTGTCCTCCCCACCAGGTCCCAGCACTGAGAGGGCTACTTCAGACCACTGAGATCCTGGGCATCCCAGGAGGGAACTCCAGGTCTTTCAGGGTCATTTCCAAGACAAATAAATTTCCCCCTTGCTATTGACCACCGCTCATAGAATGATCCTGGTGTGTTCTTATGCCCACAAATACTTCTCCTCTCACCAAAGACCCTTAGTTTATTTATGCTGCAGATGACAGAAAACTCAACTCAAAGTAGCTTAAACCATAAAGTGAATTTATGACTGACATTATTGAAAAGCCCAGCTTCAGTCAAGACTTGGTTCAATGGCCCCAGTGAGGTGAGCAGGGACCTAGTTTCTGGCTCTCCAGTGTTGGCTCCTTCCTCAGATTCTATGTGGTGTCCCTCTCCTGTAGCTGCAGAGCACCAATCTATATACAAAGAGCATCTCTTGGCTGCTCCCACACAGGCAGATTTACATTCTTCAAAGGTCCAAATTGGGACATAGTCTCATTCCCGAACAATCTGTGTCCACGGGGTCAAAAAGGATTAATTGGGTTATGCCTGGGTCACATCCTCAAACCTCATGTTCTGAAAGTGAGAGAAGGGTTGTTCCCCTAAAGAAAATATTCAGTGCACTCCAGGAGGAGAAATGGATGCTGGGCAGCAAAAGCAAATGTTCACTACAGACCCCTCCCAGAAAGGGATGGGGCAGGGAGATGGGGAGAGAAAACCTGCCCCTCCAAACATGTATGGTCCTTTTTCTTACAAAAATGACCTTTTACTAATACAGTACTTTTTAACTTGCAAGGACACTTCACAACCCTGGGAAGATGATAAGGAGCTCTCATGTCTATAGAGAGTTTTTATATTTAGTAACTATGGATGAATGCCAGGGAGATTAAGCTTGAGGTCACACTCAAATCAGTGCAAGAGGCAGCTCAGAGCCCTCTCCAGTGCTCTTTGCCCCACACCACAGAAAACAGTGGCCCAGCGAAGACAAGTCTGCATTTTGAGATACTGCAATATTTATGCAGCAAGTAACTTCTAAGGGAAGTTAATGTGCCCCTGCCCACTTAATCAAACCTCTTCAGAGTCGAGGAAATGGGGAGGGGTGTGAAATCATTTAGCCTTAGTAACTCAGCAGGGCTTCCAGTGATGCAACTGAGAAGGGGTCTACCAGCGAGGAAACTGTTGAACTGCGTATGAGTCACCGCAGGAACTCCTATGTGCTGTCTCATCTTGAAAATGCAGGCCCCTCTCCCTCCTACAGAAGCCATGCCCCTGGCGGACCTGTGTGAATGATCACTCATCCTGAGCATGTTCTCCGTGGTGGCACCTCTTCTTTTTTTTGGTTTGTTATTCATCTTTTATTCCAGGTTGAGAGGGTGAAGCTAATCATACTCCTCAGTTCAAGGGACATACTCCTCATCTGTCCTGGTGAGGTCTCTCTCAGTTTTTTTTTTTCATTTTACTATTCTCCCCCTTTGTCCCTGACCCACATTCTCATTTTTCTCTTCTCATAGGCATCCACTTTATAAGAGAAGGTTGAGCAGTTTTCCAAAGTGCTTATTCCAGCTTACATTCTCACTGGCTGTGAGAACTCTTATGATGTTCCATGTCTTTGCAATATTAACACTGTCAGACTTTTTAATTTTTTCCAATATGATGGGTGTATGATGATATGACCTTGTGGCTGTGAGGTTAAACCATTGTTTATTGGAAAATATAACGAATGTACAGAATGTTGCATAAACTCAAATGTATAGTTTACTAATACTTACAAAACAAACACTCAAGTACCCTGGACCCCAAAACAAAAGATAAAACATTGCCAGTCTCCTAAAATCCCTCCACCCCGACTCCAAGCCCATGTGTCCCTTCCTGATCACAAAGGCTCCCCCTCCTACAGGTAATCACTATTCTAAATTTGCAACAGTTGTTTGTCTTTTTTATAGTTTCACCACCTATGTACATATTCCCAAATTATATGTATAGTTTTGCTTGTTTTTGAACATCATATGAATGAAATCACATCGTCTGTAGGTTTTCATGTTTTGTTTCTTTCGCTCAGCAGCGTATTTGTGAGATCCATTCATACTTTTGTATATCCTTGTAGTTTGTTTGCTTTTATTACTGAATAGTTTCCCTGGGAATGGATATGCCTCCAATTATGTGTTTATTCTATTTTAGAGGAACGTTTCACCTTCTGTATAGGAATTTCTCTTATTCCACATCCTCATCAACACTTGGTATTTCCAGAATTTTTTTTTATTTTTGCCAAATGGGTAAGTATACGATGGCATCTCACCGTGGCTTCACTTTGCATTTCTCTCTCTACTAACAAGGTTAATAAACACCTTTTTTTTGTTTATGAACCATTTGGATTTGGGGAAGGGTAGGGAAACAAATGCTTCTTCAAGTCTTCTGCCCATTTTTCTGTTGAGTTTCTCAACTTTTTCTTATTGATTTATATGAATAATTTATATACTCTGGATACTAGTCTTCTGCTGGTTTCATCTGTTGTAAATATATTCTCCCACTTTGTGGCTTTTCACTTATTTATGGTGTATTTTCTTGAACACAGTTTCTTAATTCTAACATAGTAAAATTTACTAGCCTTTTCTTGTAGGTAGTACTTTTGTATTTTATTTAAGGATTCTTCTCTTACTGAGAGGTTATGAAAATATTCACCCGCATTAGCTTTAAAAGCTTTATAGTTCTGTCTTTCACTGTCAGACCTTTAATCCTCCAAGAATTTATACTGGTATGTTTTGCCCCAGCCCCATTTATTGAAAATTCCTGCATTTTCCCACTACTTTGTAATGCCACCTCTGCTATATTTCGAAAATAATATAGGCTGGGATCTGTTTCTTGATTTTCTACTCTGTACCAATATATAGAGAGATATTTGCCTATCCTTCTGTCAATATAATACATTGTTTTAGTTACTGCAGCTTTATGGGAGATGTTGATAGCACATAGGGAAAATCCTCCCCTTAGTCCTTTTTTGTGTGTGTGTGTGAGGAAGACTGGCCCTGAGCTAACATCTGTTGCCAATCTTCCTCTTTTTGCTTGAGGAAGACTGTCACTGAGCTAGCATCTGTGCTGATCTTCCTTCATTTTGTATGTGGGAAGCCACCACAGCATGGCTTGATGAGCAGTGTGTAGGTCTGCGCCTAGGATCAAAACCCACAAACCCCAGGCTGCTGAAGCAGAGTGGGCAAACTTAACCACTACACCACTAGGCTAACCCACACCCCCCCCCCCCCACCGACACTTAGTCCTTTTATCAAGGGCATCTTGGCTATCTAGGTCCTTTATACCTCCTATAAATTTTAGAATCACCTTATCAAATTAAAAAAAAAACTGGTGGGAATTTGATTGGCTTGCAGTGAATCCAAAGATCAATGTGGAATAAATTTGATCTCTTTATATTATTGAGTATTCTAATCCATAAGCATGTTTTATCTCTCCTCATATTTAGATTTTCTTTAATACCTCTCAATAAAATTTCAAAAGTTTCTCCACAGAGGTCTTCAACTTACTCCTTGAGTTTTTTCCTGGGTACTTCATATTACTGATGCTATTTTACATGGTATCTTATTTTTAAATTTTTACTTTCTGCTTGTGGCTGGTATTCTGAAAAGCACTTTATTTTTGAACGTTGATTTTTTTCCTCCAACCAGTAAAACCTGTTATTAATAAGTTATCTGGAGTTATATTGAATTTTCTATGTAGATAATCATATTTTCTGCAAATAATGACAGTTTAGTTTCTTCCTCTTCAATCTTACCTTTTTTTCTTACCATGCTGGTTAGGAAATCTAGCACATATTTAATAGACGTTTTGATAGCAGGCATCCTTGTCTCATTCCAGCTCTTAAAGGAAAGGTTTCAGCTTTCCACCTTAAATATAATACATGCTATAGGTTTTATGGATTATTAGATTAAAGGAGTTCTCTTCTATTCCTAAATGTTCTAAACGGTTTGTTTTCTTTTTCATTTTCATAAATGGATGCTACAGTTTATAAAATGCCTTTTGTGCATCTGTTGAGATGATCAAATGATTTTTCTCTTTTAATCTATTATTGTGACAGACTACATTAACTAATTTTCTATTCTTATTCCTAAAATAAACACAGATTGGCCATGACACATTACCTTTTATTTTTACATATTACTAGGCTCAATGTGTTAATATTTTGTTTACGCTAGTCTCATAAAGAGTTGGGAAATATCCCCTCTTTTTCTATTCTCTGAAAGAGTCTGTATAATATAATTTTTTTTCTGGCAGTGTTTGGTAGAACTAGCCAGCAAAGCTGTTTGAACTTGAAGTTTTCTTTGTGAGAAGATTTTGACCACTGGTCATTTTTTTTTAATCATTAAAAAGTTATTCCAGCTTCATAGCCTTAAACCAATATTGGTAATTTTATAAGAATTTGTCCACTTTGTCTAAATTTTCAAATTTATTGGTAATCTATAACATTTTCATTATTTCTGTCTATAAAATCTGTAGTCCTGTCCCTTTTTCCTTTCTGCTGTTGGTCATTTGTGCCTTCCTCCTCTCTTCTTTATCACTCTCCCCTGTGAGCAGCAGTGTTTCCGAGCCCCAGGCTCAGGACCCACTCGGCCCTTCCAGCTCAGATGCTTCTGCACGGATGATTAGCACGCCTGAGACCCAACTGAGTATGTTGCTTGGGGACAAACAAGTTTCGGAAAGAACTAGTATCTTCTCTTTCGTTCTCAATATTAGATGGTACCTACCCTACGATATGGGTACTATAATTATCATAAGTAAGGAAATTGAGTTTCAACTAAGGCTACACAGCTAGTAAAGGGTGGAGCCCGAATTCTACCGTGCTGTGATCTTTTTCTTTCTCTTTCCTTTTCTTTTAAACCTAAGTTTTAATTGTGCCGTTTCCTAGCTGAAGTGTCCTTGGTGTGTGGAAAGTTACATTCTTGAGTTTCAATTTCCTCATCTATAAAATAGTTTTTACATATTTTTCCAATTTGACTATGCATTGATAGATAGATAGATGGCTAGATAGATACATGATAGATACAAATATGGGTTCAGACTATACCCAGAAACTTACTTTTATCGTATCTAAAATATCTTTCCATGTCAGTATTCTCATTCCTTTTTTTTTGCTTTTTTTTTTTTTTTTTAAGATCACCCCTGAGCTAACATCCACTGCCAATTCTCCTCTTTTTGCTGAGGAAGACTGTCCCTGAGCTAACATCCATGCCTATCTTCCTCTATTTTATATGTGGGACACCTGCCATAGCATGGCTTGACAAGCAGTGTGCAGCTCCATGCCCGGGATCCGAACCAGCGAACCCCAGGTCTCTGAAGCACAGTGTGTGAACTTAACCGCTATGCCACCAGGCCGGCCCCAGTATTCTTCTTCTTAATGGCTCTTACTGGTTTCATGGTATTCATAGTAGATCCTCATGTTTGTTGAATGAATGAATGATTGTGAAAATCAATAAAGAGCCAAAGGGCATCTTTCCTTGTAGTTCTAGTACAATGTAACATGTCCCCACCCAACTCCCATCCTTTGACTGTCTTCCCATATTCCAAACCTAGAGTTGGGGGCAGGGAACCAGCAGCTTCTTAGAACTTGGACATATGTGTTAAGCAAATGTGAGAAGCATCTTACTGTCATCATCCACTCAGTATTAACCAATAATGCCTGGGTCTTCCCCAGGTCTTGTCCAGGCAGCCCTGGCAGAAAGGTTCTGATCAAAAGACTCTTATTCACAACATAACACTGATTATTTTGAAAAATTCACACCCTGTTCTCTCCATGAGAAAAGATTTTGTAGACCAAAGACAGGCACAGGCAGCAAATCTCACTTGTTGAATAAAAAGCTCAACATCATCAGCAGCACCTCTGAGTTTCTCCTTCCTACTCCCCTCCTCTGCCACGGGGATGCAGCTCCTAAACTTGGGGTAAGAGTGCCACCTACTGTTAGCCTCATCACATTGAAGTCTGAAACCAGCTCTTCAATCTGATTCTAAATGCCAAACGCAGGACAAAAAGACTTAGCAGGAAGGATACTAGTTGACCTTTGATAGTTTACTAAGTACTAGAGATTGTTCTAAGTGTTTGTAGCCATAATCTCCTTTAGGCCTTAGAACAATCCTGTAATGTTCATTTCTGTGGTTATTAGTGGTTTTGTGAAAACACTCCAGGCTTTAGAACCCAAACACCTAGATCAATCATATCCTGCTGGCCAAATCCAGTCGGCTGCCTGTTTTTTTGTACAGTCCACAACCTAAGATTTAGTTTAGGTGTCTAAATGGTTGGAAAAAATCAAAAGAATAATATTTCATAATGTGGAAATTATTTAAGTTCAAGTTTCAGCGTCCACATACAAGTTGCACTGGAACAGTCGCGCTCTTTTCTTCACATATCGTCTATGGCTGCTTTTGCACCACGGTAGTTGAGTGGTTGCAACAGAAACCTCATGGTCTTCACTGCCTGAAACACTTACCAACTGGCTCTTTATAGAAAAAGTTCGTCAACTCCTGACCTAGATTCTAATCTGAATATGCCACCTAGGCAAACTACAAAACTGGTCCTCAGTTTCGTAAAGTGGGAATAATACCTACCAAGAGGGGTTTTTAGGAAGATTAGCGCTATAGGCACAGTATCTCAAGACAGCCACAGAAGTCTGAGGCATAAATGCCTTCACGTGTTCAAAGGGAACGCCTAAGTCCCATCTACAAATCCGCTCCCGCCTCAGTCCAGTATCATGTAGTGTTTGAGTGTGGACTTTAGGGTCAAAATATTGGATTCCACTCTCGGCCCACTATTTATTACCTATGACTTCTCAACTACATGACGCAGTAGAGAGGTGGTCAAGTATGGAGGTTGAATGCTTAGGCTTTGAGACTAGAATGTTTCAATCCTGGCTCTGCCACCCACTAGCTTGGTGGCTTTAGGTAAATTACATAATCTCTCTGAGCCTCTGCTTCCTCATCTGTCATGTGGGTGTCAAAATCAGACTGATTTCATCGGGTTGTTGTGAGGATAAAATGACCCGATGTATGTAGAGATTAGAATAGTGCCAACAGAGCCCTAAACATGTTTGCTGTCGATCTCCAACTCCTTCCCTTCACCTTCAATATCCCGTAATCTGCCTTCCATCGGCTTCTCTGGCTCCAACATAATCGCCTTTCTCACTCAAATCATGCCGATTTTTATTTCCTCAGGAGACGCTTGCACTTGCTGTTTCCAGTGACCTTGGGGCCTAGTACAGCCTCTTCTCTGAAATACAGCGCAGCACAGTTGAAGCTGCCTTCCAAAGCCCTTAAATGTGAACACATCAACCTAAATTGAAAAGATCATGTGGACAAGGCATTTTGAGGTAGCAAGAGCTATAATTGGATCCAGATTCTTCAGAGTGTTGTAATGGCTGCATGGTTACATGCATGAACTTACGTCTTCAAAAATTAACTCATTTGTTTTCTTATCTTTCATTTTCCTCCCCACTCTCCAGACCCCCAGCAACTAAACCAGTGTCAGGCATAGAGAGGACCACAATCTTCACTAACTGAATACAAAGAATAAATGAATGAACGGTGGTGGGGTGACCACTCTCACACAGATAAAAGGAATATAAATTGGCACACCTGTTTATTTTTGCTAGTTATATCAAAAGTTCATTTATGTCCTTAATTTGTGGTGGACATCCACAGTATGGTCAGCTCAGCAACTCCTTTCCCCTGACAGGCGGCCTACCTCCCTCCCATGCATGGACCTTTTCAGGACTGTCCAACTCTTACAGGCCCCCCCTGAGTGGCCCAGGTGCAATCAGGAATGCCACCCCTAATCCCTCCTCCCAGGCTAGCTAATTAGTCTTCCTTTTTTGGGGGGGGGGGGGGCAACTCCCAGGCAGTGGTGCAGAAAAACTGAACACTTGGGAACTGTTAGCAGCCATGTTCTCCACCCATACCATGAACGCATTTGGTTTGCAAAGGGAATGAAGCTAACAGAGGCCAGACAGGAGAGACAAGAGGGGGTCCGGAGTTTGAGTCCCATTTGCTCTAGAGTCCCTCCTAGTCCTCTTCATAGTGTGGAGGTTCCACTTATCCTTCAATCATGTGACAGCACAGTATCCTTTCAATAAATTCATCTTTTTGCTTAAACTAGTTCAAGCAGAAAGTATTAATGCAATACTCCTTTAATTCACTGCACAGTAAAATCATCTACAGATTTTTTTTTTTTTTTTTTTTTTTTTTTTTGCTGAGGAAGATTTGCCCTGAGCTAACATCTCTGTGCCAATCTTCTCCTTTTTCTGCTTGAGGAAGAGTCTCCCTGAGCCAACATCTGTGGCAATCTTCTTCTACTTTTTGTAGGTAGGTGGGTCACTGCCACAGCATGGCTGACAAGTAGCATGGGTCCACACCCAGATCCGAACCCATGAACTCAGGCCCCCAAGGCAGAGCACACCAAACCCAACCACTATGCCACAGGGCCAGCCCCTACAGATTTCTTAAAACTAATGCCAACGCCCTACTCCAGAACAATGAAATCAGAATCTCTTTGGTCTGGGGCCTGGGCACTGGTAATTTCAAGAGATACTCAGGCTATTGTTCCAAATATTTCACTTTGAGGCCTCAATCTATCAGGAATATTCATTATAATCAGGAGTGCAGAGGTGTATTTTACTCCTCACAAGATTGAAAGACTTTCTATAAACTTTTTTTTTAAGGCAACCTTTTCTTTTTGGGGAAGAAGACTGGCCCTAAGCCAACATTTGTTGCCAATCTTCCTCCTTTTTTTTCTCCCCAAAGCCCCAGTACATAGTTGTATATCCTAGTTGTAAGTCATTCTAGCTCTTCTATGTGGGACACCACCTCAGCATGGCTTGATGAGCAGTGCGTAGGTCCATGCCCAGGATCCAAACCAGCAAACCCTGGGCAGCAGGAGCAGAGTACATGAACTTAACCACTCAGCCACAGGGCCAGCTGCACAGAAACTTTTAAACTTGTAACAACTATCAGAACCCTGAAGCTCCTTCATCCCATTGTAATAGTAGTTCACATCAGAAATCTTTTTTAAAAAGTTTTTTATGTCAGCTCCCACCCACAGAACCGCAAGATCAGATACTCCCAAAATTAGAATTTAAGATTCCTCTAAGAATTTTAATCCCTTAATCCTCCTCCCCACCAACACACACACATCCACAAATTCATAAACAAATGACATGACTTGCAATGACATTACAATGTGATTCAATTAGTTACTTCCACGTAAGAATTTGCAAAGAAGCCAAAAATTGGTTTTGTACCTCTAAGCCCAAAACCCTCAAGATTATAAAAAGAGTAGGTGAAAACGGAGATCTCTTTGCAGAGTTGCTCAAGTGTTATGCAATGTCTAACCCATCCCAAGAGCGGATGAGGGGGCTCTCCTCTCCCTTCAATTTAAACTTAAGAGAGCCAGGACTGTGTCTTCTGGAGCCTCTGGAGCCCAAAGATCTATACCGAACACATACCAGAAAAAAAGACGACTGGCCAGCTAGCTGCCTCTCTAATAGAGAGGTGTTTACTTGGGAACAGCCTACACTCCCGATTCTTAAAGAAAAGAAACACATGAGTGTTTCCCATTTAGAATTGGCCTGTGGCCACTTTAAATTGGCCTTCGCCAGCTCTAGAGCTGGAAACGTTCACAGTGCAAATCCCTGAAGGGTGGTATACTGGAAACCAGGACGAGGGAAGACTCACAAGTGGACATCTGCGAAAAGGCATGACCTTCATCAGTGATTCTTAACCTCAAGCATGCATCCGAATCCCCTGAGGGCTTCTTAAACCACGTTTGTTGGGCCCCACCCCTAGAGTTTGATTAGTCGGTCTGAGATGAAGCCTGAGAATTTACATTTCTAAGTGCCCCAAAGATGCTAATGCTGCTGGCCCAGGACTACACTTTGAGAACCACTGGCCTACATTAAGGAAAGGCCAGCAGTGAATCTCAGACATCAGGCAGACTCTACACCAAGACGTTGGTGGAGGAGAGGCTGGAGGGCAGAAAAGAAAGTGCAGAACAAAACCTCAGCACTCAAGACAAGTTGACTTCTTGCTCATATAAACTTGAACCAGCTGGGGTAGGCTGGGGGTGGAGTTAATGAAAGGAGGGCCTAGTCCTCAGTCATTCAAGGACCCAAACTGAACCTCTACCATCTTCAAGTGGCTTCCAAAGTGATCCTGGGTGCGGCCATGCAACCAAATGAGAAGAGAATGGAGGATCATGCAAGATATTCTTGACGCAGGCCTGGATTTTTCCACCCACATTCCATGGCTAGGAACTTAGTCACATGGCCTTAGACAGATGCAAGGAGAGTTGGGAAATGTAGTCCCTGGCAGGACAGCCATATCTCAGGGCAGCAAGAATCTCCAGAGCACATCTCACAGTCTGCCACCAAATGCCCTTCCCACTGCAGGCTTGCAGCCTTGAGCAAGCCTGAGTTTAGCTTTAAAGGAAATGTATAGCTAATTACATAGACATTTTAATTACTAAATGTTTGTAACTAAAAGTGATCAAAGGACTTACTATCTGAGTGACTAGAAAAAAGTTATGGGATCCAGCCAGGATAGGAACAAGAGGCTGAGATAGTGTATTTACAGGAGCAGTCAAGAGTTAAAATACGGCACTGACTCAATGGCATAGTAGTTAAGTTTGTGTGCCCTGCTTCAGCAGCCCAGGGTTTGTGGGTTTGCATATCTTGTGTGGACCTACACACCGCTCATCAAGCCATGCTGTGGTGGCATCCCACATGCAAAATAGAGGAAGACTGGCACAGATTGTTAGCTCAAGGACAATCTTCCTCAAGCAGAAAGAGGAAGACTGGCAACAGATGTTAGCTCAGGGCCAATCTTCTCCACACACACACAAAAGAAGACAAAATAAAATCGCTGTTTTATAACTATGGGGTTCCTCTCTTTTAACATGTTACACTACTTCAGAGATTAAGTAAATTTTTAAGTGAAATAAATCTAAAGACTTCATAATTTCACACTTATACAGCTTGATATCCTTTATTTATCCATCATTCTTAAAGCAAATGACAAATCTACTTTACAAGGATGAAGGCTTGCTATTACTGAGGATATCTCCAATGTTTACTGAAACTCCAAAAACAAGCAGATTCAACAGAAAAGCAGCAAACATCTTCCTTTTTAAGGTGATTACTCTTAATATAGGCACACTCATTTGCCTATGCTTGCCATAAACTGAAATTACTGCCTGACATCTCATCATTGATAAAGTTGGAGAGTCAAGCCATTTACATAACCTCTAGTTCTATCTCTTTTAAGACTCTCCAAGAGCAAATTAACTAATATACGCTGCTATTTACTGGAAAGAAAAAAGAAAAGCAAGAAGAAAAAGAAACACCCTTCATGGTCTTTCATTCATTTCATCAATTAGGACACACAAGGCAGCATCTTTCTCTATAATCTGGTCTCTCCTATGACCTGAATTTTCTCTTTGTCGTTCATTCTGTCCAGAACAATTGTTGCTATCGTCAGCATCCATCGGTTCAGTTTTCACTCTGATCCCTCCTTCTGAATGGGGCAAATCATCAGGCAAAGAAGCCAAGCAACTCTGAATCATCTCAATGACTCGTTCCAGATGCTTCTGAAATCTCTCAGCTGTTTCAAGGCGTTGACGTTTCTGCACCTCCATCATGACTCTCAAGGTCTCTCTTGCTTGGTGGGGTCGGTATTCATTTATGAGATGATGAACATGTACAAAAAGCAGCTTAAGATCTTCTAGCTTCTCTTCTCGTTTTATACTCCCAGGGCTCCTTATCAAGATATCTAAGAGGTCTAAGAAATTGATAAGGATAGACATATTGAGTTTCCTCAGTTCTTTCTTGTGATCAAACTGCATAGGATGAAGCCGTTCGATGCCCTGACTTTCTAAAGGGCGGATGATGAGATCATCACATTGGAACTGGTTGCCAAACATCATATAGCTGTCTTTTATTGGAGGTGGAGGCTTGGGAGCTAGGCCTTCCTGAATATTTTCATCCGTGTACTCCTTGATGTACTGCATTGGAGGTGGCGGAAGAGCACTTACTTGCTGTGGCTCACCCATTGTGGAAGATCCAGAACCTATAAAAATAGACCAAAGATTTAGAGTAGAGCTACAAAACAAACCAGTCACACTGGCTGACTTTTCTTCCCCCAGCAGTCTGGGGTCTGAGACAAAATGATCTCCTTAGTTTCTAAAACTAATATTTACAACAGGGAAAGGCTGCCACCCTCTTCTGATTCACGTTACATCCTCAATCATCCATGTATTTCGCCGGACCGGGCAGCCCTGAGTTTCCACCAAGCCACAGTGTTGCATGAGATGCTGCTGGGAGTCAATGAGGCAGTGGCAGTGGCATCGTGAATTACCAACCCGCAATTTGCTGCTTTACTAACCTTCTGCATATTCATTTTTGTCCTTATCCAATCTGGCTTCAACCTCCTACCTCCACAAAAACTGCTCATCAAGGTCATCAACAGTCACCATACCACCAAATCCAATGGATATTTTTCTAATCTCAATCTCTCAGCAGTACTTTCTTCCTTCCCAACACACTCCCCCCTCCTTCACCTTCCGTGAGCCTGCATTTATGGCCACTCCATCTCAGTGTCCTTTACTGCCTCTCCTTCTCTACCCAAATGTTAACAGCGGGGTGCTGCAGAACGCTCCCTGGGCCCTCTTCTCTCTCTAAAGTAGGGAATCACAAACTCAAATATCAAAGGGAAAGGCAGGCAACATAACGACTGAAGTGCTCTGGGGCAGGGATTAGGGTGAACTAACAAGCACAGGCTGGCCAGATCTCAACAACTCCAGCCATTAGCCTTCACGTGGAAATGAAGATTTATTGTTCCTCAGTTCCTTAATTTTTCAAGAGAGGGCCAAAATCCAGATTTTTAGGTGAAATCTCTCAATATTTAAACACGGGTAATTAATTCCAGAAATTGTCAAGTACTGTGGAGTCAAAAAGAACTTAGCCACAACGATCTTTGTGGTCTGCTGGCCACTAGTTTTAGACCTCTACTTTATAGTCTCCCTTGGAAGATCTCAGTCAATTCCATAGCTTTTTTTTTTTTTTTTTTGGTGAGACAGATTGGCTCTGAGCTAGGATCCTTGCCAATCCTCCTCTATTTTGTATGTTGGTTACCATGTCAGCATGGCTTAATGAGTGGTATAGGTCCACACCCAGGATCCAAACCTGCAAACCTGGGCGGCCAAAGTGGAGTGCGCTGAACTTTAACCACTATGCCATGGGGCTGGCCCCTCAATCTAGCATTCTTCACAATTCTTTATACCAACGTCTTCTGCCTTTGGGTCTTTCATATCCTTTTCTGCCTGCTTCAGGCACTAGCTTAAAATGTCACCTCTAAAGACACAACTTCTCTATCAAAAGTAGATGCTGCTTTCTCTTTTCTCTCTGTACCAGTATCTCATTTGTCTCCCCATCCAGGCCATAAACTCCATGAGAGGAAGGACTCTTATTATAGTTCTCACTGCAGCCACAACGTTGCACACAAGGGCTTCCTAAACATTTGTTGAGCAGCGCTATCCATTTCAAGAGGGCTCTAATCAACGGGAATTTGGAAGCAGGTACAAACACCCTCAATACATATTCACTCCTTCAAATATTTATTGTCTAATATATGACAATGAGTATCCAGCAACGATGACCATGATGATAGACAATATTTGTGTGCATACTATGTGCCAGACGCTGTTCTAAATGCTCTTCTCATGGCTGTAAGTAATCTGAGAAAAGAAAGGTGCTCTTTCCATTTTAGAGATAAGACAACTGTGGCTCAGAAAGGTTAAGCCACTTGTGTAAAGTTACAGAGTAAATAGTAGAAGGATTTAGAGCCTAAAGATCTCAAACACTACACTATCTTTCAAAGATAAACAAGAAACAGTGTCTCCATCCTAATATGGCTTACAATCTATCAAGGAAAACAGACAAGAAATAAGTAACTACAAGGCAAAAAACCAACATATCTATCAAAAATAAATCTAAAAGTTCCATACAGGAAAATATGACAAGCAAAATTAAAAGACAATCCATCTTTCTGGGAGAAAAATGCCTGTGAGCTAATAAAGGGCAAATACTAAAAATTTTAATTTGATTTTTTAAAAACATATTTTCCAACTCCATCTCCACTAGAAGGAAAGCACTAACTCCAGGATTGCCTGTCTTGTTCAGAACTCTAACTCCAGCAGCTCAACAATGCCTAGAAGGTGCTAGATCCTCAATAAAGGTTCACTGAATGAGTTTTCAAAAAAATAGAAAACTAGACAAAAGATGATGAGGTAAAAACAAATGCTGAATAAAGGCAGGGAAATATTCAGACTAACACCCTTTTAAACGTAAATTTTAAAAAGAATACTTTTCGGGGCCAGTCCAGTGGCACAACAGTTAAGTCTGCACGTTCCGCTTCAGCGGCCTGGGGTTTGCTGGTTCGGATCCCAGGTGTGGACCTACCCACCGCTTATCAAGCGGTATGGGGCAGGCGTCCCACATATAAAGTAGAGCAAGATGGGCACGGATGTTAGCTCAGGGCCACTCTTCCTCAGCAAAGAGAGGAGGATTGGCAGCAGATGTTAGCTCAGGGCTAATCTTCCTCAAAAAAAAAAAGAGTACTTTTCATCTATCAGACTACCGAGATTTCAAATATTCCATCATTCAACAAATATTAACATGCCTTCTATGTGGCAGACCCTAGACTCCACCAGAGGTCACACACTCCCTCTCAGTTTCTGCAGGGTGGTCATTCCAGTCTTAGAAGCAGGCTCTTGGCTATTCTGGCCTCGCAGGGAAGCCTTCTGTGGTGGAGCATCCATTCTCCTCAGCTCTCACAGAAGCCACCATCACCACCTCCGCATAATCCTCTTAGGTGGCAGATCAGTACCAGCTAAAGAGGAATTCTCATACACAACTGACAGGAAAGGAAACAGATACATATTTGGAATTTAACTTGGCAGTATCAAAATTTTAAATGCTGATATTCTTTGAACCAACAATTCTATTTCTAGAAATTTATCCTGTAGAAATATTGGTACAAGTACACAAAAATGTGTATAAGGATGTTTAATGCAGGACTGCTTGAAAGAGCAGGAAAAGTCAGAAATAACTCATGATTTCATCAATATGAGGGCTGCATAAAATCTGTCTCTATAATACAATAGAGCCATTAAGGAAAAAGGGCTGAAAATGCATGGGGTGGGGGGTTATAAACGCTGCGTACTGTTTCATTTATTTACAATACACTTACAGTTGCAAATAGTTATAATCAACTTTTTAACATAAATTCAGATTTACGGAAGAATTGTATGAATAGTACAAAGCAAATTCCATATTCTTCACTCAGATTCTCCAAATGTTAATATTTTCCTTCATTTGCCTTACTGGTCTCTCATTCTTTTACCCCTAAATACTTCAGTGTGTATCCCCAAAACAATAATGTTCTCTTATAACCACATAATTACCAAAATCAGAGAATCAGCATTGAACTGGTACTTCAAAATAAATTTTAGCCAGCCCAGGTTTCCCTCCACTGTTTTGTGCTTCCCAGCACCATCTATTTAAGTTGCCATTTTCCAAAGGCCAAGAACGTGACAAGTACCATTGTTTTACCATTGTTTTACATCCTCGCTTAGTTAACCTTCCTAACAATCCTATGAGTTAAGTACTATTATCAATTTCATTTTAGCGATGAGGCTCCCAAATCTCAAGGGGAGGGCAAGCATTTGCCCAGATCAAAAGGCCAGTAAGCGGCACAGCAGGAATTTTTACCCTTGGTCCTTTGGGCTGCAAAGTACAAGCTCTTCTAAACCGATAAACTATGAAGCCTCCAAGCGCACAAAAAGAACCTGACATATTACAGAATTATGTTTACTTCTCTATCACGTCTCTGGACTGAACTTATCAAAGGTGATGGAGATGTTTAGCAAAACCAGCATGGCCGGTTTATCAGAATCAAGACCCACTTTCTAGTGTTTGTTCCAATCCGGGGGGCTTACCCAAAAGAAGAAAGGTACACCACGGTCCCACCCCCAGACATTCGATTCATTTTGTCTACTGTGAACGGGCCCGCTGGAAGCTCTCCAGATGAGCCTGCCGTCAGGCTGGAGCTCCACCTCCTCCCCCGGCCCCGGTAACTAGCCTACTTCAGGATGGCTCCCTGGGGAGGAAGGGTCATTCTCATCTTACAAAGGGCAGAGAGGCCAATGACTCGCCAGGGCCACACAGCTTAGCAAACCAGCGGCGCGGGACGCGAACGCAGGTCTCCCAAGCTCCGGTCGGGCTCGGCCTCCCCACCCGGAGGAAGCCCGAACCCGCCGCGCTGAGGGCACCTGCTGCCTGCCTGCCCACCGGGGGCTCCACGAGCGGCTGGAAAGCCGCGCTCTCCGAGGAAGGCGGCCGAGGGCACGCCGCGCCAGGCCTCCCGCGTTCCCAGCCCGCCCTGAGGAGGCCGCGGGGTCCGGAGGCAGAAACGCAGGGAGAACGGAGCCCCGAGCCGTCGCCGCCCACTCGCCGTCGCCGCCCACTCACCTCCGCGGCGGGTTGACACTGGCAAGCGCCTCCGCCACCGCAGCCGAAACCCGACTTCCGGCCTCCTCCTCCAGGAAGAAGCCACTGACACTGCCCCTGGATTGGCTGAGAGAGCTGTCCTTTAACCGAGGTTCTAGTCCCGCCTCAGACCGATGGCTCGCTATTGCGCCTGCGCATATCTCTCTTCTTGTCTCCGGAATTCGGCGGAGGTTTGGGAGTTGGCGGGAGAGTCTTTGTATTTTGTATCACTAAAAGCAGCCGGTGGTGTCTCGTTCTTTTTTTTTTTCTTTTCCTTTGTTTTTTAACGCTTAAAATTAAACAAGGCATCCATCCATGTGCCTTACATAAGTTAGAAAATACAGGTAAGCGGATATTTTAAAAAATTCTGTCGACTCTAACCCCACTGTCAAAAATAACATTTAAAGAAATGAGATTGGACTCTATATACTATTTATATATTTTTTAGTGTGGAAATATTTGTGAACATGATTGGGAGTCAATAATGTATTCTCCATTTCCATTTCCTCATCATCCATTTACTTTTATTTTCATTTAGGAATCCAGCGATGTCTATTATATTTCCAAGCAATAAATTAACAATTTTTTTTTAAAAAAATCAGACTTAAAATTTTCTTTTGGATGTTACTTTCATAAGAAGTGTCACAAATCTCTAAATTCGTGGGAATCTTAGAAGAGCATGTTGCACCTAAAAAGTAAGGTGGTTATTTTGATAAAAGCTCTCAACTTTACCTCTTTAAAATAAAATTCTTTGACTTCGTCTTTAAAAAACTTATTATGGAGAGTTCCAAACATACACAAAAGTAGAACAGTGTACTCATCACCCGACTTGAACAATTATCTGCATTTCATTTAGCATGCATCTCTAAAAAATAAGGACTTATTTTTTTCACATAACCACAGAACTATTGTCTCATTTAAAAGTAAATTAATAATTATTTAATATCACCAAAATCAAGTCAATATTTGGATACCAGTTGTCTCAGGATCCAGTGAAGCATACCCATTTGTGACTGGCTGATGTCTTTTAATTACCTGTTAATCGATAGGTTTCTTCCCTCATCTCAATTTTCCCCCCACATCAGTTTATTTGTTGAAGAAATCCATTCACTTTTGAGCATATCCCAATCAGGCTTTTCTCCCTGCTACTGAGCCCACTGTGACCTACACCCCTGACTTCCAATGGTCATTCTCAGTCTTCCTTTTACTCCATTCTCAGCAACATTTGGCACATTTGATCGTTCGAGTTGCCCAGGACTCATCCAGGTAATAATGTCCAGGTGATTCCAGACCTTGGCAACACCCTCTCCTTTGCACTCAGACCCCTTTTCCCAACAGTATTGCACATCGTTACTCAAGTGCACTTCACGGCATTGCAAAGGCTCACATCTAAAGATTCGACTTTTACTCTTCTTTCTCCTTACACTCCATCAAAGCATAGGAGTATACTATACCGGCCTTTTATGTTAGTTCTATCTACAAAAAGGAAAAGTCCCAAATATAACATTTTCACCATCCCCACTGCTACAGTCCTAGTCCATGCCACCATTATCTCCCCTGGACTTCTGAAATACCTCCTAGCTGGTTTCCTTGCTTCCACTTCTGTCCTCCTTTAGCCTGTTTATCACACTGTCTTAAAATATGAGACACTGACTTCTCTATTCAAAATTTGCCAAGGTTTTTTATCACATTTATGATAAAATCTATGTCCTCACCATGGCCTACATAAAGCGCTACAAAATCCGGTCCTTGGCTACTTCTCCAATACTATTTCCTACCATTCTTTTCCATGCTCACTCTTCTCCAGCCACAGGCATTATTTCTTTCCCTCAAGATTGCTAAGGGCCATTGCATTTGCCTGGAACTCCCTTTCCACACAAATTCACATGCGTCACTTCCTCACTTTATTTAGGTCTCTGGACAAATGTGACCTTCTCAGAGAAGCCTTCCCTGGTCACTCTCTGTAAAAATAGCATGTCCCCAATCATTCTCATGGGGGATGCCCCAACCCCCTTACTGTGCGTTATCCTTCCTCCATAGAACTTATCATCTGATATCATATTATGTAGTAGATTTATTTTTTTATTGTCTTTCTTCCTCATCAAAATACAAGGTTCATGAGTGGGAGGCTTTTTTTTCACTCACTGCTGCATTCTCAGCACCTAGAACAGTGCCTGAAATTGGCAAATACTCAATGAATATAATCATCATTTTCAAATGAATTCACAGTGTGACATTGATGTATAAACTACAGTCTATTTAGCCAAAGCCCCACTGTGTGAAATTATCTTCCTCCAATTTTCCCTGTTGTTAATACGCCAAATGAGCATCCCGGTGCATATGTGTTTCCACGTGTGTCCAATATTTTTTCTTGAGATAAATTTCTAGAAATGGAATTACTTGACCCAAAGGTGCGAGGTCTTACCGTTAGTGGAAGGATCAAGGATAGAACTAGCACTCTGGACTCTCAGTCTAGTGTTCTTTACAATAAACTACAAATGAATAATGGTATGAAATTTATATCATGAGAGAGGCTAGTGAAAATATAACATGCAATAAACATTATTTAGGTGGCTACATTTCCAGAATCTGAATGGAAAGTTTATTCCTTAAAGATGCTCTCTATAGCTTAGTGAGGAATACATCCATTCAACAAATCTTTATTGGGCATCTACTGTTCTAGAAGGTAAAAAAGACGAACAAAAGGCTTGCATTCTAATGGAGAGACACAGACACACACATGCAAACAAACACAATTTAAGATAATGATGAGGACTATGGGGGAAAAAATAAAATAATGTGATAGCTATGTGAGTTGGGGGGTAGCTACTTTATGGAGGGTGATCAGGGTAGCCTCTACTAGGTGACCTTGGAGCCAAGACATAAGTGACGAGGAGTCAACTGTGCAGAGATCTGGGATACAGCAAGTGCAAAGAGCCTGAGACTGCCATGATCTTCCTGAGTTAGAGAGACAGAAAGGGAGCCTGTGAGTTCTACAGCTAATGAGCAAAGGGAGATTGAGAGGAGGTGAGGGGCAGAAACAGGCAGGGGTACGTGGTAACCGGCATCTTGCCTGTTAGGAGCTTGGCACATTATAAAGAACATCATTATTTATCATTTCACCCTAAGTGACAAGCAGAAATAGTCACACTTTTTCTCCACCCTGTTGGTTTTGTAAGCTTAGGTTTATTGAGCTATAATTTACCTAGAGTAAAATTAACTTTAGTTGTACAGTTCGATGAGTTTTGATGAATATGTACTGTCATATAACCACCGCGACCAGAATTAAGATACAGAATATTTCCATCACCCCAAGCAATTTCTTTTGTTCCCCCCTTGCAGTCAATCCCTTCTCATCACCCCCAGCCCCTACTGATCTGATTTCTGTTCATATGGTTTTGCCTTTTCCAGAATGTCATATAAATGGAATAATACAGCATGTAGACTTTTGTGTCTGGCTTCTTTTACTTAGCATAAAACTTCTGAGGGCCATGAGTGTTGTTGCATGTATCAATAGTTTCTTCTTTTTTATAGGTAAGGAATATTCCATTGTGTGGATGTACCATAATTCATTTATTCATTCACTAACTGATGGACATTTGGGTTATTTTCAGTCTTATAAATTTCATATAGATGTCTTTGTATGGACATATGTTTTCATTTCTTTTGAATAAATACATAAGAACAGAATTGCTGGGCCTTATAATAGTTGTGTTTAACTATATAAGAAGATGTCAAGCAGTTTTCTGAATAAGCTGTATCATTTTTCATTTCTACCAGCAAACGATAAGAGTTGCAGTTGCTCTGCATCCTCTCCTGCACTTGGTATTTTCCTTTTTATTATTACTTTTTGTGATTCTAATAGCTATGTGGTAGTTTTAATTTGATTTCCCTAGTGTTGAGCATCTTGTGTGTGTGAGGAAGATTGGCCCTGAGCTAATATCTGTTGCCAATCTTCCTCTTTTTGCTGGAAGAAGATTTTCGCTGAGCTAACATCTGTCCCAATCTTCCTCTATTTTATGTGGGGTGCTCCCACAGCATGGCTTGACAAGTGGTGCTAGGTCCGCACTAAGGATCAGAACCTGCGAACCCTGGACTGTGAGGGTGGAGTGTGCGAACTTAACCACTATGCCACCTGGCTGGCCCAAATGTGTTGAGTATCTTTTATATACGTATTTGCCACATGTATCTTTTCTTTGGTGAACTGTCCAGATTTTTTGCCCATTTTTTAATTGGCTTATTTGCTTGACTATTGAGTTGTAAGAGCATGCACACACACACCAACACACACACACACACACACAAACAACACTCTGGATACAAGTCCCTTATCAGATATGTGTTTTGTTAATATTTTCTCCCAGTCTGTGGCTAATCTTTTCATTTTCTTAACAGTGTCTTTCAAAGAGCAGAGGTTTTTAGTTTCGACGAGGTCCTATTTATCAATTGTTTTCTTTTTTTTTTTTTAAAGATTTTATTTTTTTCCTTTTTCTCCCCAAAGTCCCCCGGTACATAGTTGTATATTCTTCGTTGTGGGTCCTTCTAGTTGTGGCATGTGGGACGCTGCCTCAGCGTAGCTTGATGAGCAGTGCCATGTCCGCGCCCAGGATTCAAACTGACGAAACACTGGGCCGCCTGCAGCGGAGTGCGCGAACTTAACCACTTGGCCACGGGGCCAGCCCCAATTGTTTTCTTTTATGGTTCATACTTTTTGTGTTCTATCTGAGAAATCCTTGCCTAACCCAAGGTCACAGTTTTCCCCTGTGTTTTCTTCTAGAAGTTTTATAATTTTGAGTTTTACATTTAGGTCTAACATCCTTTTTGAGTTAATTTTTATATGTGGTGTGAGATGAGTTGATATTACTTGGGGGTTTTTTGTTTTTTTGCGTGTGGGAGCCCAATTGTTCCAGTGCCATTTACCCTGATTTTGATTTTTTGGTCTTGCTACCTCTGTCATTGGTAGACAGGTTCATAAATAATAATCTCTGAAGTCTTATTAATCAATTACCTTGTATCTTTACTTGTTAATCAGCCCAGGCAGAAGAAATGAAAGCTAGCAGATTAAGTTTTTCATCTCCAGCCACTGCTTCTTCCTATCGTATGATTTTTGTCAGCTCATATATAGTGTTTAAACAACGCACTTTGGATGAGTCATTGCTAATGCATTGTTCCCTTTAGTCTACTGTATAGTTTCAATTGCTGATCACCATTTTCGCTCTTGTTGTTGTCTAATGGGTGCTAATGACCTTATCGCTAACAACAATCGCAACACCCAGACCTGTGTGAGCAGATGTGGGGCAGGATGCCCAGTTTGCTTCGGCTGCCACACCTGTCTTTAGCAGCAGGGGGCAGCAGTAACCCTGGCATTTGGGAACTATCCCAGTTTACACTTTCATTTAAACAAAGATTTGTGTCTCACACATGAGATCCCACTGGAGGACAAAATCTTTTATCTCCTGCAGGCTGAAAAACTTAAAATGGATTTAAAATCCTACAAAAATCAGGTAATCCCTACTGAATTTTTTATTGTAGCTGTTACTGTGGTTAAAGTCCACATTTACATTATTATGTGGAATTTCACCAGTGTAATAGTATCCATGATATTGTCATACCTGTTTTTGAATCATCCCAAATCAACCCGTCTTATTGGTTGCTTGATTTATTTCCTATGCATTCCCAAAAGGATCTGGACTATATCCAACCCATTTAAGATCCTTCTTAAGGGTTCATCTCAAATGTGACCTTCTGCAAAAGTTTTCTCCAAGTTCACCAAAATAAATATTACCTCCATACCCACTCATAGCCTCTTTTCTGTACTTACAGCACTTCTCTACCGTAAGGTATAATTATGCACCTGCTGTACTTCTGTGGCTATAGCTAAGTTCCTGACTTGTCTGGGCATCAGCTCTGACAGCTCCCAGCATTGCCTCACACATAGCCAGTGCTGGTATTTTTTGAAAGATGGATATTGAACAAAAGCAAGAGAAAGAAGAAAAACTCCATGTTTCCCGAATGGCAAGTGAGTACAAATATGAGCTGCCTGCCTTCAGTATCACTTCACCTCAGAACTGAGACTAGGGCAAGGCATACAAGGCACTTGCCTCAGCTGCAAAATTAAGGAGAGAGAGCAAAACTCAGTAGGCAAGATAAATAATATTTTAATGCAATATTTTAGAGATAAAAATTAAGGCAAAAATCCATAATGGGCAAAATATTACAATTTTAAATAAAGACAGGATCAGTAGTTCACATACCACCCTTTAAAGAGGAGAGATCCTTCCGTGGAACTCTATCATTCAAAGACTAGAATTATTTTCCTGAAGGCATGGGTGGCAATACACTCTTAGACAGCAGTTTAGAGTTTAATGACATTTTCATTTTCTAATAAATTTGTTCATTCATCTGAGGCCAGCCTGGTTGCCAAGTGGTTAAAGTTCCGCATCCTCCATTTTGGTGGCCCAGGTTCGTGGGTTCAGATCCTGGGTGTGGACCTACTCCACTCCTCAGCTATGCCGTGGAGGCATCCCACATACAAAATAGAGGAAGATTGGCACAGATGTTAGCTCAGAGCTAATCTTCCTCAAACAAAAAAAAAAAAAAAAAAGAGGAATATTGGCAACGGATGTTAGCTCAGGGCAAAGCATCCTCACAAGAAATAAAAAATAAAAAAAAGTTTATTCATTCATCCATTATTTATTGGTCATCTACTAAATGCCAGCTACTGTCTTAGGGGCTGTAAAACAGTGGTCCAACTCAATGCAAGCCTAGAAACTGCTTCTCTGCAGTTGTCTGAGAAAGTCTTTATCCACGGTTCCATCTGCTTCAGGTCCAAAATGAACTTTTCTTAGAACTTTGGACCTCCAAAGGACAGAGACAGATTTTATGAGTTCAGACCCCTACAGCCTCCTTTCCCCAATACACACTCTGGTCTTTGTGACTTGCACAGGATTTGGCTATCTTCCTTCTGAATCTACTTTCTTTGTTTCCTTATTATCCTCTTCCACCTCTCGACACCTGAGGCCCAATTTGTCCTCAAGCATCTGTTATCCTGGGCTAAGGAACCTTCCTTTTCAATCAGAGTGGAAGAGAGTGGAGAAAGCTCTGGCCTAAGAGTCAATAGACTGGAGTTCAACCAACCCAATGGGTAACCTTGAGCAAGCCATATCTTCTCTCAGTAAAATGAGAATCTCAGGAGAAATCAGTAGCCTCTAAGTCAGGGAAATGCTTTCCCGGTGTCCACTAAGGCAAAGGGGAGCCAAACTGGTGGGACTTCAGGCTGCTCGCCCTGTCCCCACTTTCAACCAGAACACTTCCACCTTCATCTCTTTGTTCACTAGGGTCCATTTAAGATTTCTTATAAAAATTTTTTTAAAGGTCAAACTGTACCAAAAGTTTGGAAACCACTGAATCTTAGGGTCTCTAAGTTTCCTTAAGCTTTGACATTGACTTGTTCTATTAGTAACTCCCTCTGTTTGTATTGTTGATTATAAATACAAATTAGACCTAGAAATTGCACACATTTCAAAGAGCATTTGAAAAGTCATGTCTAATAGGAAAAAAAGCTTTTCTTCCCAGGGGTTTGGGGGAAAGCTTTGGAATTCCACAACCAAAAAGTTAAGTAGAATTTTTAAATAGAATTTATTTTTTAGAGCATTTAGGTTCACAGCAAAATTGAGTGGAAAGTGCCAAGAGTTCCTGAATACCTCCAACCACTACATACTCAGAGTCTCCCCCAGCATCAACATTCCCCACCAAAGTGGTACATTTGTTACAATTGATGAACCAACATTGACATGTCATCATTACACAAAGTCCATAGTTTATGTTGGGGTTCACTCTTGGTGTTATACATTCTGTGGGGTTTGACAAATATATAATGACATGTATCCACCATTATAGTATCATACGCAATAGTCTTACTGCCCTAGACATCCTCTGTGTTCCACCTGTCCGTCTCTACCTCCCCCTGAACCCCTGACAACCACTGAACTTTTCCCTGTCTTCATAGTTTTGCCTTTTCCAGAGTGTCATACGGTTGGAATCATACAGCATGTAGCCTTTAAAGATTGGCTTCTTTCACTCAGTAATATGCATTTGTGTGTCCTCCTTGTTTTGATAGCTCATTTCCTTTTATTCCTGAATAATATTCCATTGTGTGAATGTACTGCAGTTTATTTATCCATTTACCTACTGAAGAACATCTTGGCTGCTTTCAAGTTTGGGCAATTATGAATAAAGCTGCTACATACATCATGTGCAGATTTGTGTGGACCTAAGTTATCAACTCCTTTGGGTAAACACCAAGGAGTGCGATTTCTCTATCTTGTGGTAAGAGTATGTTTACTTTTGTAAGAAACCACCCAACTGTCTTCCAAAGTGGCTGTACCATTGTACGTTCCCACCAGCAATGAATGAGAGTTCCTCTTGCTCCACATCCTCACCAGCATTTGGTGTTGTCACCGTTCTGGATTTTGGCCATTCTAATAAGTGTGTAATGGTATCTCACTGTTGTTTTACTTTGCAATTCCCTGATGACATATGATGTGGAGCATTTTTTCATATGTTTATTTGCCATCTGTATATCTTCTTTGGTGAGGTGTCTGTTAAAGTCTTTGGTCCATTCTTAATAGAGTTGTTTGCTTTCTTATTGTTGAATTTTAAGAGTTTTTGTATGTTTTAGATAACAATCTGCTGTCATATATATCTTTTACAAATATTTTCTCCCAGTTTGTAGCTTGTCTTTTCATTGTCTTACCAGGATCATTGAAAGAGTGAAAGGTTTTAATTTTGATGAAATCAAATTTATCAATTTTTCCTTATGTTGGTTATGCTTTTGGTGTTAAGACTAAGAACTCTTTGCCTGGCCCTAGATCCCAAAGATTATCTGCTATGTTTTTTTTCCTAAAAGTTTTATAGTTTTACATTTTACTGAAGTTTGTGATCTATTTTGAGTTCTTTTTTCTGATAAAGAGAAATTAGGTCAAGGTTTATTTACTATTTTATTTATTTTGTTTTTTACTATTTACTATTATTTATTATTACTATATTATTATGATTATTATTATACTCAAGCACTATATGTTGAAAAGGTTATCTTTCTTCCTTTAAATTGCTCTTGAATATTCGTCAAAAATCTGTTGGGGGCTGGCCCCATGGCCCAGTGGTTAAGTTTGCATGCTCCACTTCAGCGGCCCAGGGTTTCATCAGTTCAGATCCTGGGTGTAGACCTAGCACCGCTCATCAGGCCATGCTGAGGCAGCATCCCACAGAGCAGAACTAGAAGGACTTACAACTAAAATATACAACTATGTCCGGGGGGTGTTTGGGGAGAAGAAAAAAAGAGTAAGATTGGCAATGGATGTTAGCTCAGAGCCAATCTTTAAAAAATAAAAAAATCTGTTGGGAATATTTGTATAGCCTATTTCTGGGTTCTCTATTGTGTTCCATTTATCTGTGTGTCTTATTGCTCCACCCATATCAGAGTCTTGATTACTGTAGCTACGTAATAAGTCTTGAAATTAGGTAGATTGATTCCTCCCACTTTATTCTTCTCTTTCATAATTATTTTAGCTATTCTAGTTTCCTTCCCTTTTCATGTAAGTTTTAGAATAATCTTGTCTATATATACAAAATATCTTGCTGGGATTTTGATAAGCAGTGTATTAAATCTGTATATCAATTTGGAGAAAACTGATATTTTTACTATGTGGACACTTCTAATCCATGAACCTGATATGTTTCTCCATTTACTTGGGTCTTTGATTTCTTCCCTCAGTATTGTGTAGTTTTCAGCATACAAGTTGTGTACAAGTGTTTTTAGATTTACACATAAATATTTATTTTTTGAGCTATTGTAAATGGTATTGTATTTTTAATTTTGGTGTACACAAGTTCATTGCTAATATATAGAAATGCAATTGATTTTGTATTCTGCAAACTTGCTGCACTTATTAGTTCTAGGAACTTTTGTGTAGATTGTTTGGGATTTTCTACATAGATAGTCATGTTATCCGCAAATAAGGACAGTTTTATTTCTTCCTTTCTGATCTGTATGCCTTTTATTTAATTTTATTGCCTATTGTACTGCCTAAAACATCCAGCACTATGTTAAATAAGAGTGGTGAAAGTGAACATCCTTGTCTTGTTCCTGATCTTAGGAAGGAAGCATTCAATCTTTTACCACTACATATAACGTTTACTGGAGGTTTTTGTGGATGCTCTTTACTGAAGGATATTTTTACTGGGCACAGGATTTTGAGTTTTCTATTCTTTTCTTTCAGCACTTGAAAAACATCGTGCTACTTCCTTTTGTCCTCCTTGGTTTCTGATGAGAAATCTGCGGTGATTCAAATTGCTTTCTCCTATAGGTAAGGCACCATTTTCCTCTGGCTTCTTTCAAGATTTCTTTCTTTTTTTCCAGAAGTTTAATTGTGGTTTGTCTTGGTGTGGATTTCTTTGGATTTTTTCTGTTTGGGATTCACTGAGCTTTTTGAATCTGTAGGTTTATGTCTTTTGCCAAATTGTGGAAGTTCTCAGTCATTATTTCTTCTAATATTTCTTCAGCCCACCCTTTTGCCTCTTCTTCTAGGACTTCAATGACAGGAATAATAGATATTTTGTTCTGGTCCCACAGGTCCCTGGTGCACTGTTCATTTTTTGTCCAGTCTATTTTCTCTGTGATGTTCATACTGGGTAGTTTCTATTGTTCTATCTTTCAGTTCACTGATTCTTTCTTCTTACTCCTCTATTTTGCTGTTGAGCCCAATCACTGAGCTTTTTTTTTTTTTCCAGTTATTGTATTTTCATTTCTAAAATTTCCATTTGGTTATTCTTTTTCTCTTCTATTTCTTTGCTGAGGCTTTCTATTTTTTCATTTGTTTCAAGCATATTTCTAATTGCTTTTTCATGGATGTTTTAAAATCTTTGTCATTAGTTCTAACATCTGCCATCTCGGTGTTGCCATCTACTGATTGTCTTTTTTCATTCAGTTTGAGATCTTCCTGTTTCTTGGTATGACAAATGATTTTTTGGTTGAAGCCTGAACATTTTTGTATCATCTGAAGAGACTCTAGCTCTTATTTAAACTTCTTTTCACAGGCTTCCTCTGACACTACTCCAGCAGAGAAATGGGGTGTGGGTATCATCTTATTACTGCTGTCGAAGTCAGTTGTCCGCTTGGCCTCAGATCACACATCCCAGAGGTGGGGGCTTCTCATTACTTCTAGGCAGGGGTGAGATTTTCGACTCCCTACATGGTCTCCAATGACAGAGGGAAGAGTGGAGAGGGGCTTTACTACCAGCTAGCTGGATAAAAGCCCTAGCTCCCTTCCTTTCATTCTATGACACCACCCAGGGGGAGTATTGGAGGTCTTGCTACAGCTTCACGAGGATGTTAGTCCAGAGTGCCCACTTGGCCTTTGCTTGCATGGTGGGGAATGGGGGGCATGTGATCTTTGGCTGAATTAGAGCAGTCATTGTCTAAAAGGTTTCTGTCTGTCTTGGCTGTTCCTTTCCTGGTTCTTTGGCTAGAGAGAGGTTTTTGTTGGGACTTATTTTCAGGAATGCCAGCTTCTTCAGCTCCAAGTCTGGGATGTATGAGGCAAAAAGGAAATCCAAGGAACTCACCACCATGTTGTTCCTCATTTCCTGGCTGGTGTGTCTTCCCTCCACCTTTCAGAGTCTTCTAATGCTTGTCTTATATACAATGTCCTAGGTCTTTAGTTGTACAAATGAGAGGAATAGGGAAAAATATGTGTACTCCATCTTTCTGGAAGCATAAGTCTAATCAGTCCATTTTTGAGTAAACAGTGAATTAGCAAGGCAATCAATGGGATGTTTGTTTCCTTCTTTATTATATCTACACGCTCTAAACTTTCTAAAATAGACCCAATTTTGCAATAAAGAAACGTACTTTATTTTTAAATTATCTAAATTCAAAACCATATACAATGCATTATTCCTTTCCTGCCCATCACCAACTCTCTTCACAAGGTTAGTGGAGTCAGAGGAGGAGACCACAGCACATTACAGGAGCACAGTGTCACAGATCGTGTTCTCCAAGAAGCAGATTTTGAGATGGATTTTTGTGAGAAGGATGTTTATTAGGAAGTACCCTTAGGAGTAGCACCTGTGGAAGGGAAGTGCTGGAAGCAGGGGTGCACAGAGGGAGAAGTCAAGCTGTGATGCAGGCTCTGTGGGGAGCTCTCAAACTAGAGTGGCCCTTCAGAGTTGGTCTGCCTTGGGTTAAGATGGCCAGACCTTCACTCTCCACATCAGTCAGTTCTTGTTGTGCGGTCTGGGAAGAGCGTTACCTTCAGTGAGGGAGTTCTCTGAAGCCGAGGCAATTTCCAAACTCACTACCAGCTGAAGGCTGTCCATGGGCAGCACTCCCTGCAGCTGGGGCCACAAGTCCCTCCTTGAAGAACTGTCCAACCCATATGGATATTTCAAAAGGAAAAGTGTCTTTCAAAACATCCCCTCCAATCTCCTCATTTTATAGATCCTGTGGCAAAAGACAGGACATGACATAAGGTCACATATTAACAATCCCTCCCCAAATATTTCTCTTCACAGCCACCACGGTGCCGTTTACAAAGTACAAATTTGATCAAGCCACTCCTCTATTTAAAACATCTCAGTGGCATCCTGTTACCTTAAGGTCAGAATTCAAAATCCTTTACATGAACCTCAAAGCCTTTTTTGGCCTGTCCCCTGCTGCATTCTCCAGCGTCTCCCTCATCACTCTTACCCTGCCAGTCATGATACTGCCTTCGATATTTTGAGGCACCTTACTTCTTCCCACCATAGCACATCTTTCTTCTATCTGAAAGACTCCACTCCATCACAGCAGCTCCCTGAATGACCTTATTTTGCTTTCGGCAAAAGATCCCTTTCTCATCTTTTGTATATATGTGTGTATGTGTGCCAAACTTTAAGTTTGGGACACTGGTTAATCAACCATCCATTATGTCTTTGTTTATGCAGCAGCAAAATTGCTACCATGGTGATGAATATTGCTGTCAAAAATATTGGCCTTTATCTGATAGGGTATCTGATAGGGTATACCCCAATTGATATCTCCCTCCAGAGGAAGAGAGCTGTTGCTTTGAAATACATAGGTATTTATATGCATACATCTCTTGATGAACTGTCAGATAGAAAAGGAAATGCAGAGAAAGTGCCTGGCAGAGCACGTTGTGGTGGGCAAGTCCCCACCTCCACTTTACTTCAGTGGCGTTTGTATAAATTGTGGGTCTGCTGAGCTAACACCCTGCATGGTGGACAAACTAGGTTCCTGTTAAAGAAGCCCTTTGGGGTATGGGAGTGGGAGTGTACAAAGCAAAGCTCAGAGAAGGACGAACGATAAAGCCAGGGGCTACAGATTCATGAGTTCAAGCCATATGTAGCGAGGATAATTCAGCCTCTGGCATAGTGTAAATTTGGGGCTCTGAATGAAAGGCTTTGGAAAGAGTTCACCTCTGTCTCTCTCCTCTACCCTAAAACCTCTCGCATTCCCAGAAAGCTTCCCCAAAGCCCCTCTAAGCTCTTTGAGAATATGTCTCTTTCTCTCCTTCTACCTGTGCCCACTGCTTCAAGAGTCAACTCCAAGGACACCTTGATCCCCAGTATCTATTGGTCTTTGTATATCAGAAATCACAAGGTGGGATTTTCCAACCACTCACCAGAGCAACCAAGAAGGGCCTCCCCTGATACTCCCAAACCACTAGTCCTCCCGGAGTGCCTTGTTTCTCACCTCCTCCCCTCTACCACACACACTTGCTCTGTGGAGAAAGTCCCTTCATTTTACTGGAAACCCAAATTCCATCCTGGTAGACACTATTCACACAGAGGAGAATGAGCAAAGAATTGCAAGGCTGGGCAGATGACCCCCAGGGTCATATAAACACACGTGGTTCTCAGAATCATTTTTCGTAAATCCAACTTTTGTCATCTGCAGTTAACAATTTAATGATTTTCATAAACTCGTGAAATTTATTTACAACTTTTTTTAAATTGAAAAGACAACATACTTTCTTTTTTTACAATTTTTACAGTTTATAATCTCATTTCTAGTGTAGTATGATTTTTTATTTTTGGAATTACTTTCCCCATGCATACATAAGTTACATAGTTCATTAGTACACAGCATTTTGGATTATTGTATTATCTCTTAACAATATATTTAAAGCTTTTCCATGTCCCTAGATTGTGAGTATTTGTCACTTAGAATTTTTATTTTATATTTGTTGAAAGATAGCTTTAAGACAGATATTTTGTCATCTATCTCTCTTGTGCATATATTAAAAGGAAAACATAAGTGAGATAAACTGGCTGTTTCTAAGGCAGTGACTGCCACCTGGCTGACAGCAATTTGAAAACCAGCCTGATTTCGGAGAGGTTAAAATAAAAAAGATACAATAATAAATTACCATGGACTCACCCCTTTGCTTAATAGAACACTCCCCACTCTGTTGAAGCTCTTTGTGTGTACCTCCCAGATCACCCCTCCCTCTTTTGTACTCTATAGATATCTATATACAATTTCGTGTTTCTCATTTCCTTGTTCTTCTCTACACTTTTAGCAAATATGTACCCCCAAACATATTGTTTGATCTTGTTTTTGAACTGTTCTACAAGTGGAAGTGTATCGTACGTATTTTTCTGATTTGCTTTTCTATTCACCATTACGTAAGAGTCACCCAGGGCAACATGTATGGCTACTGTTCGTTTTCACTGCTGCATAATATGCACGGTAGGCATATACTACAATTTATTGATTCTGTTCAATGAGTATTTGGGCTGTTTCCAGAGTTTTGCTATTACAAATCAATTTCCCATAAACGTTCTGCTAGTTGTTTCCTGGCAAGCACATGTGAGAGTTTCTCCAGAGTATATACCCAGGGGGAAGGAGAATTGTTAAGATTAGATCCAGGGTGGGCAAACCTTTTCTGTGAAGTGCCAGATAATAAATATTTTAGACTTTTCAGACCGTATAATTTCTGTTGCAACTACTCAAATCTGTCTTTTTAATGTGAAAGTAGCCATAGATGATATGTAAATGAATGGCTCTTGTCTATGTTCCAATAAAACTTTATTTACAAAACCAGGCAGTTGGCAAGATTTGGCCCTCAGACTCCAATTCCTGATCTAGAACCTTCACTATTCTGGTTGCATACAAATGCTATTGCACCCCGCCTTTCCTCCCCTGATTATTTCCTGAGGAGACATGAGTTCTGTCTTCCCTGTGTAAAGATTGGACTGAATGTCGATATTCAGGGACCTGCAGGGTGGAGAGGAAGAAGGGCATGGGGACATGGTAGTGGTGATGCTTGCCAGCTCATAGTCTGTGACTTGCAGCCATAGTCTTGGGGAAACCAAAGGCAGCAAGGGGTTGAGGCAAGGTAGTGCGCTCATTGGCTCTGCAGGGCATGGATGCGAGGTGGGGTTCTGCTTGATGGGAGGCTGGGGTCTCAGGCTGCAGCACAGTTCACATCACAGAAGCCACTGTGAGGTCACTACCAGACTAGGGGGCATAGAAATTCAAACAGAAGATAGCATTTCTTTTAGAGTTGTACGATTTCCTTTATTAAAGAAAGCTGGAATTGACTCTCTAGGGATATTCCCTGAGGCCGCTCTCCATTGCAGCTTCCTGCCCTGACTCCTATTTAAACGGATTTGGCTTCAATGATTATTGTCTCCATCGTCTCAGATGTCATGGTACCGCAGATCTCCACATCCTTGCCATCCGGGGTTTTCTCCAATTTGGCCTCTATGTTGCACTTCTCTACTGTCTTAGCCACAATGTCTACCTCTGTATCGCGTTTTGTGACCACTGCTTTTGAACCAGGAATGACTCTGAAGCTCCTGAAGAAAGAGCCAATCCTACTGGATTGCTTACTTACAGTTCCTGAACTGGTTGCAGATCTGCTCTTCCCCAATTTGTGAGCTCTCCTTGACTCCTTTGCAGTGGAGCCGTGACTGGCACTCTTGTGAGAGCTGCGTCCTCTGCCCCTTTTGTTGCTCTGTCCTCTTTCTTTTTTGTCATCTCTTGCTTTTCCATGGCTAGATAAGGAACGGTGGGAGGATGATTTCTTGGTCGACTTGTCCCCTCCTGTCCTGTGGTGACTTTCACCTGTCCTGTGGTGACGGGAAGTTTTCCTAGTGGTAGTTCTGTCCTTCTTTTCTCTTCTCTCCCTTCTTTCCTTCCGGACTTCAGTGTTGGGCTGGGAGACCTTCTGGCTTCCATCCCGTTCACTCATATAGCCTTCACTCTGCAAGGTTGACACGAGGGGTGCTATTGCGGGGCCTTCAGCTCTTTCTGCAGCAGGCTTGTTGGTCATCAGCGCACCTGCAAACACTATACTTGTGCTGCTCTCTGGGGAGACACTGGCAGCCCCCGTCGTTCCAGTGGAAGTACCTAGCGAAGATGTACTTGCAGCACCCACCAAGACCACATTCGTACTCTCTGAAGATATGTTGGCAGCACCTGCAATGGCCTTGCTAGATCCACTTTCTCCTGGACCCTTGGTGGCGGCTCCTGCCAGGGCCGTGTTTACCTGGCCTGTACCTCCACTCTTGGTTGCTGCTAGGCTCACAGCGCCTGCTGCAGGGCTTGTTGCTGTCCCTGCTATTGCCACGCTTGTGGCTGCCCCTTTGGCCGTCCCTGGAGTTTTCATGTCTATAGGTGACCTGGTCATTCTTTGAGGGGCATGAGGGATTCCCTCTCCTCCAACATAAGCAGAAGAGCTGGCTCCAGACACGTCACGAAGCTTGTGAAGTCTAAACTCATCCTGGTCTCCTTCTCCGTGGTGCTCTGTGGTCTGTGCCAAGGGGAGGAGAGGCAGGTAAAATAGAGATGACAGAAAGTGAGACCAGAACTGTCTGCTCCTCTCTCATCCTGATGCTGGGCAAATCAAGGGCTTATAATTAGAAGAGCCTTTGAAATCAAGTCTAATCTCCCATTGGATGCAAGATCCTATCTAGAGCACCCTGTCAAAGGGTCACTCAGTTTTGCTTGAACAATCCCAGTGCTAGGAAAAGTGCTGATGCAATTCCCTATCCTCATACACCTTTATTTTACACATTTGTGCTTATCTGTCTGCAGGACAGATTCCTAGAAGTGGGATTGCTAGGTCACAGGATCTACACATTTCACATTTTGGTGGCTGCTAAAACAAATTGTGCATGTGCAGACACACATGCAGGTTGTATCAATTTTAATCAGCACATGGTAGTCACAGGGAGACAGAATGAAAGAAGGAATTCTTAATTGTTAATGATGTTTCACAACTGAGGAGACTACCCAGGTTGGGGCAAGTGTTTAAGAAGAGACTGGGCAATCAGGATGCTGTAGAAGGGATTACAACCCTGGGTATGAGACCAGAGCAGCTGATACCTAAGGTCTCTGAAGTTTGGCCTTGTGGGGCAATTTAGAGAAGCACTAGGAACCTCCCCAGAGTGGTGAGTCCTGTAGTGGTGGCTCATTTGGCCCTGAGCTTTTTAGAAAATGGAGTACATTTCCCAGGTGAGCCTCAGAGAGCACCAAAGGCTTTGTGGGACCAGCTTAGAGCTGCCCTCCCAAAGCACCCTGCCTCATTTTCTTGAGTCTCTGTAGATGCTTACCACTAGGCATTTGTCATCATCTGTGGTCACTGCATCTGTAGTTTGGAGTGTCGGCGTACTGCTGAAACTCTCCACTGGTGGTCTCAGGAGGTAGACAAGTTTTTCCCAATAGCAGAAGAGGTCTTCTCGTGCATCTGAAGAGGGACACAGCTGCAGATAAAAAGTACGGCCAGTGGCAAGCTTTAGGCGCAGCTGCTGTTTCTCACGATCATGGATGGAGATCTTGACAAACTTCAAGGGAAGCAGCCTGGTGAGCTCTAGGGTCTTTGTGGCCTTGTGACCTCTCCTCCTGGTGGGCCGGGCGGGTCTGGCATGCTCCTCACAGACTTTAGTTGGTCGGGCCAGCAGCATGACGTCAGGTAATGGAAGGACGGGGCTGGTGGATGCAATGCCCACAGTCACCATTCGGACACGGTTGTGTACATCAATCACCTCTCCTTTTTTGCTGATCTGGATAAAATCACTCTCAAACATTGGTGCGTACTTGAAAATATCATACTCTCCTCCCTTGTTCAGTTGTCGCTGCAGATCTCCCATGGAGGTGTTGAACACGCCCATTGAACGGTAACTTTGGGCTGTGTAATAAGGTAACAAACATTCACTGCTCATAGTTCTCTTCATTTCAGACAGCTCCGCCAGGCGCAAATTAAGTCCCTGAGAGAGAGCTGGAGTGAAGGCAACTGCCCATCTCCCTGCAGGGCTCTGCTTACATCTCCTCAGACCACCACATTTATCCTCCGCTGTCCTTTGTGACCTGTCACCATCACACATCCCTTTGTCCCTCTAAGCAGCCACCCCCTGGGGCAGGGTCACCAGCCTCCCTTCAAACAAACCACCAGCTCCACAGGGGACAGGCTGACCCTGCCAGGGTGTAGGCGTGGGTAGACTGGATATTCTTTCTAATCACAATGTTGGGATGCAAAATATATGAAAACGTTCCACTTTTGTAAATATCAGGATTGTTTCCAGTTTCCTTGTTGTTGGTATCCCTGCAATGATCATCTTCCTGCAAACATGCTTCTGCATCAGTTGAATTATTTCCTAGGGATAAAATCCTGGAAGTGGATTGTGTGCTTGATAAGGGGAAGGATCCTCTCGGGGTTGCTGTTGTCCATGTTCACAGTGCATAGCCTGGTGCTGGCCAGAACTCAGAAAAAGTTGTTGAATGAATGGTCCAAAGGGGCTTCTGCTACCTATAAGAAACAGAGTCCCATTTGCACAGTGATTTCCAGGGTGTGGACGATTTTCTCACCCATTTTATCATTTGATGGAAGCTAATGTTTAAAACTGTAATTTTATGGCAAGGAATTGAGGCTCAGGATGATCTTGCTCGGGGTCCGAATGCACAGCTGAATTCAATTCCAGGTCTCGTGACTCAGGTAAGGGCTTTTTCTCTGTCTCAAGCTGCATGGCTCACCATTTCGCTCTCATTCTGCACCAAATATGGAATCATTTGCAGTTAGCAGTACGCGTGGGGACTTACTGGGAACCACAGGAATTCGTAGAGGTCTTGAATCACCATAGGATTTCCCACACTGGTATGCCTGCTGCTTTGCTCTTGATGTCTACCTGAGAAACCATTGATGTTTCGTTTCTTTGAAAAGCTCTTCAGAGAGATATGGCAAAGACCTCTTTCTGGAGTTTTCTTTCTTTGTTACAAGGTGATGAATCCAAATTCCCCCTCCCCCAGTTAGAAAACAACTTCTGAAATAAAAATATATCCCCCAAACTCAACGATTACTATGTGAAGGTCTTGAAATTAACTTCAACCCCCATAATGTTCTTTTTTCTATCCCCAGTGCCTACTGCAGTACCTGCACATGGCAGCTTTTCAATTAATATGAACTTGCTTGTACCCACTGAAATCCATTCTTCTATTCATTTAGTCAACAAAATTTAATGAGCAAGTACTATTTTGGGGACCAGCTATAAAATGGAAGTGTGAAGATAAAGTTCTCTAGCTCTGAAGAGCTAAAATGTTTTTCTAGAGATGTAAAATGATTTCTCCAAAATAGAACAAAGTGGCTTGTATTCTATATGGAGATAATTACTAAAAGTTAACACTATTAGGTTTAAAAATAAGAAGTAAGTTTTTTCTGTATTATACTCAACCATATTCTTCTCTCAAGTTCATTTCTGATGAATGATTAATAATGAGAGAAATCATAATCGTATTATTCAGAACTTACTACAAGCCAGGCATGGTGCTAACCACTTTACGGTTTTTAAAAAATTTAATCCTCACAAGAGCCCTATAAAATGTAGGTACAACTACCATTGCTGTTTTATAGGGGAGGAAATCAAAGCTCAGAGAAGTTAATCAACTTCATCAAGGTCACAAGAGACCAAAAGCATATGGAAGTCCCCAAATGTGGCAATGGTTAAACTACGTTAGACTTGGTCACACAAACAGAACACAAATGCACAAGCACTATGCAGCATAAATTCATCCATTCATTTAATTAATATTATTAAGTGCCTACTTTGTAGTAGGTTCTGTTCTAGGTGCTAGGAATACAGCAGTGGACAAAACAAATATCCTCACTCTCATGGAGCTTCATGTATACAATAAATGAGTAAGATATATGGTATGCCCAATGCTGATAAGCACTATAAAGAAAAGACTAGGTAAGCAAGTGGGATGGGAGTGGGGGCAAGGGGTAGGGAGCTGGAGGCAGTGGTCAAAAAAGGCTCAACAAGAAGTGACTCTGAGCAAAGACCTAAAAAAGTCAGGGAGAAAGCCACACGGGTGTCTGGGACAGTAGCCGCACAGTCAGAGGGAATGGCAAAGGCCAAGATCCTGAGGTAGGAGCATGCCTGATGTGTTAGAGGAACACCAGTGGGGCTACAGTGACAAGAGTGGAGTGAGGGAGAGTGGTTGGAGATGAAGCCAAGAGGCAATTGTGGTGAGGGGCGGGGAGCAGATCATATGGGATGGACCTTGTAGGGCATTGCAAGCTCATTGGCTTTGCTCTAAATGGGAGGTGATCTGAACTATAGAGAGAGAGGATCATTCTGGCCGCCATGTTGAAAAGAGATTGTACAGGTGCAGGGGGTCTGAAGTGGAGACTGGGTGACTCCTGTAGAGACGATGATGGGTAAGACATGTGGTAGTGGTGAAAGCAGTGAGAAGAGATCAGCTACTAGACATGTTTTGATTGAGGCAATTATTATGTATGCTGATGTTGAACAATTTTCAATAAATATTAGTAATTTAAAAAAGCAAGTTGCAAAACAGCACATATGGTATGCCATATATTTTTGAATAAAAGATTTTAAAATGTGTGTATGTGTGTACGTGTGAGAGGATGCAGAGAAAACTGGTAAGAGGAGCAGCTTGTTGGCTAAGGGAAACGGTGGGCTGGAGACTTAGTTTTCCAGGGCATTCTCTTATATACCCTCAAGATATTTTTCCATTGTATATACTACTTACCCAAAAATAAATAATATTTTAAGTTTATAGATTTATATAATGTCGTGCCATGACATGAAGAAACAGAGAACAAAACAGGAGGACAATTAAATCCATGATAGAGTCATAGTAAGTGAGTTGAATGAATGGCGGACCTAATAACTCTTATCACAAAAGTTAAAACCAACAATGTTTTGTAAGAAGAAAAACTGCCGAAACCACAATTCTAAAAATGGTTTTCTGTGCATTTTAAATTGGTGTAAGATTGAAGAGATGTGAAGAGTGAAAACACAAAACACTGTACATGATGTACTGAGAATATATAGACATACAAAATTATGGATGGTTGAAGTCTACATATTTATCATGTCGTGCCAGTAAAATTATATTGTTAGAATATTCATTAATTCAAGTCTTGATCTAGAAAAGAAGTAAATAAATAGCTTAATTCAAATTTAACTTCCTCTGCCCCAAAATTTCAGAATTTGAGAAGCAAAATACAAAATATCATTCAAAATGCATTTTCTGAGTTTTCTTTAAGATCTTTTGAAAATTTAGTCTTTACCCCCAAAGTTTAAAAGTCTGACACCTTCCCTATCAAAAAAACAGAGATCAGTAAGTCAAGATGTATTTATTGATTGCCCACTGTGTGACTATCATTATGCTAAGAGGACTTAGGTTGTCAAAATACGTTTCAAAAATTTTTAAACATGACTCTCATACAAATATGGAATGAAAACATTTCAAAGATTTAATTAAGTCATCAGTGAGGGAGTCAGCAGGATGGTAAAGCTGGTTCAAAGGTGAATTAGAGGAGTAAACATTGGCAGTGGAGACAGAATGTGGGCTAATAATGCCAGGTTAGATACAAACTGGTTAAGTTTCTACAGGGCCATAAAATCATATCCTTTGGGGTTATCTTTTCTACTCGATAGAAATCATTTGCATCTCTTCTAAACGAAAATCTGTAAGTTATTATAGAACTTCACAGAGTCTGAGACTTTAATCAATAATAGCCTTCTTGGGGTGTTGAAAAGGTTCTAAAATTACGTTGTGACAGTTACACTAGTCTGTGAATATACTAAAAGCTACTGAACTGTGCACTTACAGTGGATGAATTTCATGGTATGTGAAATGTATCTCAATAAAGCTGTTAAAAATTATAAATAGCAATACTTCATTCTTGACTTATTGATCCAACCACATTGTCTTACTTCCTTCTCTTAGATAATTAAATAATCCTCAGGCAGTCATGTTAAATAATGTTTTAATATGACATTGAAAGTACATGTTTCCTGCTTTACAATTTTTTTATTCACAAGTTTTGGATAATTTTACTGAACAGGGAATATAGTAGAGCATGTATAAACCATCATTCTAAGCTCAGAAAGCTTACCATCCAACAGAAACACACACTGAAGAAACAGAGAACAAAACAGGAGGACAATTAAATCCGTGATAGAGTCATAGTGAATGAGTTGAATGAATGGCAGATCTAATAATTCTCATCACAATATTTAAAACCAACAATGTTGTGTAAGAAGAAAAACTGCCGAAACCACAATTCTAAAGATGGTTTTCTGTGCGTTTTAAATTGGTGTAAGATTGACGAGATGTGAAGAGTGAAAGCACAAAACACTGTACACGATGTACGGAGAATATATAGACATACAAAATTATGGGTGGTTGAAGTCTGCATGATTATCATGGGAAGAAGTTTCAAGTCAATAACTTTTGTTCCTCATCTATTATTTTGAAAAACAAGACAAGCAGGCAGCTACATAGCCTTTTCAACGAGTATGCCACCTGAGAAGGCACTGTGAGCTAGGCAGGATGTGAGGGTGGGGAGATTTCCATACTGTACACAAGATGTGTCTGCCGGGTAAATCCCCCAGCCTAAAATATAATCCACAGTACTTTTATGTCGATGCTGCTAAGCCGAGGCGGCGTGGGATGAGCTGCGGTTAGCCTAGGTACCTAGGACTTCAGGAAGCCAACCTGATTTCTGCCTTACCTTCTGCTATCAAAAAAGACCACAGCCTCCTAGACTCTTCCCCTGAGGGCCGGTATGCAAAGCAGTTTGCCTCTACCTTGGGTTTGAAAAGAAAATGAGCTGGTATACATAAAAGCAGCCAGACAGGTGATGTAAATAATTTTATTTCTCAACATTGTGATCCAGCTAGCGTCATCTCTTCCCCTCCTACACTATCTGTTCCCTTCTTGTTTCTGTCCTGCTCAGCCATATTTAGCGTCACTCTGAGACCAAATTCTGTCCTGCTCATCACTTATAATTGTTTCCCTCTCTCGGCTTCCAATGTTGCTAAGTTTATAAGCCATGAAATGTCCCATCTCAGTCTATGTGCGTATTTCTTTCATGTTATACCAAAGAAGCTTGCAATTAAATACACGCACAAGTAATAAAAGAGTTAACATTAAAAATAAAAATCAAAAACTGTATGTAGGTAGAGAGAGATAAACGACCCAGGAAATGGGATAAGATGATTATTGCAATTAAATATTGAATTTGACTCTGAGAAAATACTAGAAGAACGTACAATAAACGTTGACATTGATTTTCTCTGAGGGATAAGACCAGAAGTGATTGCTACTTTTTTCTGTTTGAGGGTCTTTTTCCAGGAAGAGAGTATATTTTACTTTCATAGCCAGAAGTATATACATATTTCAAAAAATTAGCCCTAAGCTTCCTGGCCACCTCAGTTATCAGTCTTCTACTAATCAATCCAAGGATTTCTGCAAAAAACATATTTTTCTTTTATTTTAAATTGGAAGATAAAAAATTCTCCCACAATATTGTCTTTTTAAATTATATAAGTTAAAAAGTGAAACATCTCTCTACATTTCCAGCTCCATTTATTGGGAGTTTGATATGTAAACTTCCTGACGTTGCCCTATGCATACACATATACCTGAATACAAACAAAAAAGGCTTTGGTGTAAAAATAGGATTATGCCATGAGTATTGGTCTGCACCTTTTCTATCTTAACAATGTATCTTGTAATTTTTTAGGGTAATACATTACGGATATACTTTATTCATTTTCATGATCTTGTAGTGTTCCATTGAATGAATGCACCATAGATTATTTAACCAACACATGTGATGCACACATAGATCATTTCCATTACAAACGACACTGCATTGAACATTTTGTGCATATATCTCTACGTGCTCATGCTATTTTTTTTCTCTAGGATTGATAGCTCTAGAAGGAATAAGGATTTTTTTTTACTTTTTCGGAAGAAAGAGACTACATAATCACCAAAAGATTCTGGGTATTGCTCTTAAACAGATACAAATAAACGATCAAGCTTGGGTGAGAACCACAGGGAAATTAAAGGGCTTCAAAGCCACGTCCTAAGAGGACAGTTAAAGGATCTCTTTGGCCTGCACACAAGAGGGCTCTGGAGTTATATAAGAAGCATCTTCACTTATCTAAATGGCTATTCCCTGGAGCAGAGAAGAGGACTGGAATTGTAGGGCCTCAAATGATAAAGCAACGAAGATGGGCTTTAGGTCAGTGAAAGGGTGAGATCATTTATTGATGTGTTGGCATCCATTCGACCATCTCTAGTGGCAATACCCTGGGGTTCCTTTGGAGGACCACCTCTCCCTACTCTCAGCCCATGTGGTTGGCTAGGGCTGACTCTGTCCCACCCCCAAATCCAGGAGTGGACGCAGCCTCGAAATAGACAACAGAATATTCCATTGCCGTGGCCGTAATGATTGAGCTACGTGGGACCATGTCACCCAAGCCAGGCCAATGATTCACAGTTTTGAGACTTTCGCTGGAACTGTTAGGAAAAAGAATCCAGTTTCACTAGTAAAATGTCAACTTATAACTCCTGGCAGCCATTTTGCTGTTATGGAAGAAAGCCTGCCCAGGAGTGAAACCAATACAAAACTAAGAAATGAAAATCAAAATTTCTGATGTCATTGTTTAAGCACCTGGATCCAGTAGTGCCAGGTTGAATAGGTTTTTTCTTTGCTATAAGATGTTAAATGAGGCTTTTCCAACTTAGTTTCAGTTGACGCCACAAAGACCTACAATAATATAATTAAAGGAATCAAGTACTTTCCTATCTTAAAATAGAGGACTATATCTTCTATGCTTGACGCAAGAAGAAGCAAAACAGGTTCTGCCGGTAATAGTGTTCGCCCACCTCTAGCCTTTAGAAAACAAGACTTGAAAAATCAAGAGAGAGATTTGGGTGTGCTATGCATTTCCTCTCACAACCCACCCAGGCAGAAGGAGAGGGGGTGCTTGCATCCGCCAGAAGCCAAGGGACAGGGACTTTAAGGGGCTCCTCCGTGAGCTTGACATAAGCCTTAGAGAGTTTAGGAGACAAGGACTGGTGTCTAAATCCCATTTAGAGAAATGTAATGGTGAAAGCTTAGGGACGAGCTGCTTATTTGGTGTCAGAGGGAGAAGATGCTGCACTTGGGGCAAGTGGTACATCCGTCAATGGCAGGACAAGGATGCCTGAGTCTTCCACTGGAGCCATGGGAAGGAATAAGTGACGTGCAGTTCATCTTCAAGGAAAATTCACCCAACGACAACCAAGATGGGCAAAGGGACCCCATCAGAGTTGGAGGAGTAGAAGGCACGTGGTAGGTGGACCAGCAGAAGCCCAAGAGCTGAGGGCTGGGCTCATTGGCCAGTCAGAGTGGCATCTCCTTCACCAAGAGAACTGCTGTCAGAGCCCTCTGAAAATAATGACCATGACAAAACCTTCCCGTGAAAGAAAAAGTAATGAGCGTGTATTCACCACATGCAGAGGGCATCAACCCAAGCTTACAGCTGTAGTCTCATTGAATGCTGTGCCTTTTTCCTTTCTTCCCCGAGACCTGAGGCTGAAAGGGTGGATCAGGAACCAGGCTAGTGTGTAGGGAAGGAGGAGGAGTTAGGACGTAGTGGAAAAGGCAACATGCATCGAAGCCTGAAGAAGACCTATGCTTAGGTTGAGAAAAAAAGCATTCATTAATGTATGTTTGGAGTTTTGATTATTACACTAATCTGGACCAGTCTTTATCTTTTCTTAACTTTCCATTATGGAAATTTTCAAACATACAGCAATGTAAGGATAATAGAATAAAGAACCTTCACCTACCTATCACCCAGCTTCAGCTCACGGACAAACTCATGGACAAAGATTTTTCATCTCTTCCCCTACCTATTTCTCCCCTTCCCCTGGATTATAACAAAGCAAATCTTGAGCACATTATTATTTTAACAATAATTATTTCAGTAAGTTTCTGTGCATAATAAGGACACTATTAACATAAGAACTGTGCCATTATCACACCTTTAAAAATCAGTAATAATTTAATCATCAAATATGCAGTCAGTGTTCTGATTTCCCAATTGTGTCATAATGTCTTTATACAATTAACTTGTTTGCATCTGAATCCAAAAATCACCACATGCTCAATATGTCCCTTAAAGACTCTCTTAATCTATTGCTTCTCCTTCTGACTCATTTGTTGCAGACACAGGATCATTTGTCTTTAGCATTTTCTGTTTTCTGGAGTTATCTAATTGCATCTCCATGGTGTCATTCGTCGTGTTCCTTTATCTCTCTTGTTTCCTGCAAACTCGGATTTACATCTAGAGGTTTGATGAGATTAATATTTGATTTTTTTTTTTTTTGGCAAGAGTTCTGCTTAGGTGGTTTTGTGTACTTCCGATTACATTGCATCAGGAGACATGTCATGTCTAGTTGTTTCTCTTTTTGTGATGTTAAGATTGATCAGTGTGATACAGTGTTGTCAGTCTAATGTATAAATCATAAATTTTCTTATTGGCTTTTCACATAGTTACTTTAGCAGCCGTTGATGATCATTGCCTAGATCAATTATGTCATTAGGATTGCAAAAAGGTGATTTCTATTACTCCTTCATTTATTCATTGGAATTTTTCTCTAAAGAAGGACTTTCCCTCATTAAATATTTGATTATTAAATGGAGGTATAGTTCTTAAGGAAAAAACAGGAAATATATTTTATTCTTTTCCTTTGTTTTCTAGTTTTCAGAACAATAAATTGGTTTTCTGGCATCCTCTGAAAGTAACCAATGGGTTGGGATTTTTTTTCAACTATCTTATGAACTCATGATTTTAACATTTCAGTTGTTCTTCAATCAATTGCAGTTATGGTTCATTTTAATGCCCAAATTGTTCCATCTTTGGAAAGTGAGAGCTTGTTGAATTTAGCTCCCGTGAGTTGGACTTTCAGAAACCAAAACAAAGGAATTATTTATTTTTATGTATGTTTTCCTGGAAGTGATGGGGAAATATTGGGCCTCTTAAGGTTACACTTAGGTGGGAACAAAGACCAAGCACAGTGAGTGGGTTTGAAGGCTCTATGGAGGGAGAATAAAATTACTTATGATTGTACTCCATGGCAACTTCGCAAGTGAAAGGCTCCTATTACAACAGCTACTAATAGTATTTAGCTTTCCCAATGAAAACAGTTTGAGAATAAATCTACCCTTCTCAAAGGAGTTTACAATCTAGTTTGGAATATAGCACTGTATTAGTTAGAATTTCATTTGTTCTTCATGATAGAACTTCAAAATAACGGGCTTAGAAAACAAAATTTTATTTCTCTTTATGTTAAAAAAGAAAAATGTGATTTCAGGCTGGCACGAAGGATCCAAAGTCTTCAGGGCCCCTGAATTTTTCTATCTTACCCTCCACTGTCCCCAAGATGCAATTTTCACCTCATGATATAAGAAAGCTGCTCCAGCTCCAACCATCATATCCACATTCTAGTCAGTAGGAAGGAAGAAAAAGAGAAGGAAAAGAGTATGACTACCATTAAGAACATGTCCTGGAAGTTGTGCGCATGACTTCTGCTATGTTCCATTGGCTAAAAAACAGTCACATGATTGAAAAATGTAGTGTTTATTCTAGCTGGCCAGATGCCGAGATAACCTTCAGGAAGTCAGTTACCCAAGAAGAAGGGGAGAGTAGATATTTGGCGAAAACAGCAATCCCTGTCTCAAGCCCATATTCAAGAGGAAAAAAAATACTCCATCTTTTGGGCGGTGTATTTCCACATATATGCCTTAAAACCTACGAATGTGGGAGGGGGAATCATTTAAACTATCCCCTCCCCCACCCTCCCGAGTGTCTTGATTATGCCAGGACATCTAATATATGAAATGAATTTAAACTGTAGTCTGGTAATTTGCACTAAAAAAATAAATTTTAGATAATTGAACTCTTCTTTAGCAATAATGGTTGTTTTATTTCATTCTTTGTCCCTGACCAGTATATGCCATCTCTGCTTACACCGAGACTTCTTGGCTATTTACTTCATGCTAGAAATAGGACTCACTTCAACTAAGCACTAATTCTAGGGCAAGATACATGACTCGCACCCACCACTCACAGAGTTTATGGGATTCGGCCCTCAAAAGGACTCACACAAGGAGACTAAGGATCAGCGAGGATAAGTAGTTTACTCAAAGAGAAACAGCTTAGTAAGTGACAGAGATGTGATTTCCACATAAGGTCGTCTGTCTTCAGAGCCCATACATGCTTTGTTTGTTGTGCCATTGTAAAGAATTTATTTTCTACTCTTCCACTAAGTTTTGGGATAGAAAAGCAATCATCTCTCTGCAGCGCAGAGAAACTTCTATGAGCTTTCATTTAAATTTTAAAAAATAAAAAACTTCAGAGGCTGGCCTGGTGGCTCAGTGGTTAAATTCCCATGTCCTGCTTCAGCAGCCCAGAGTTTACTGGTTCGGATCCTGAGTGTGGACCTACGCACTGCTTGTCAAGCCATGCTGTGTAGGCGTCCCACATAAAAAGTAGAGGAAGATGGGCACAGATGTTAGCTCAGGGCCAGCCTTCCTCCGCAAAAAGAGGAGGATTGGCGGCAGATGTTAGCTTAGGGCTAACCTTCCTCAAAAAATAAAAATAAAAAAATAAAAACCTTCAATATATTTCTCTTAAGTGTTTTATGGTCATTGTCTCTTTTAATTGTCTGATCCAGTTTGGTCTTTATTCATTCAATACATTTTTCTTAAACATCCCTTTTATGTGCCAGCACCGTGATGGTGGCTGAGTATATAATGGTGAGCAAAACCACACACAGTCCTCACTATCATGGAGCTTTGAGACCAGTGAGGGAGACAAACATTAATCCAAAAATCACCCTCCAAAATGTACAATTACAAAGGTCATAAGGAATTTATAATTTAGAGTTAACCAGGCAAAGTAGGGGAGAGAAGATATTTTCAGGCAAAGTAAGCAGATGTTCAAAGCGGTGTGAAGAACGGCCATGAAGGCTGGAGTGAGTACATGAGAAGGCATGAACAAGGAATGAGATGAGACTGGAAGGAAGCCAGAGAGCAGCCCTATAGTGCCTTGTGTGGGGGCACTGTTATTCCTTTTCACAGATGAAAACTGAGGCTCAGAGCTCTTGAGTAATTTGGCTACAGTCTCCCAGCTAGTTAGGTGGTGGAGCCAGAATTCAAACTGTGGCAGATAGAATAATGGCTGCCCAAAGGTATCCGTGTCCTGATTCCTGGATTGTGGATATGTTAGGTTACATGACAAAAGGAAAGTAAGGTAGAAGATGGAATTACGTTTGCTAATAAGATGACCTTAAAATATGGGGATAATTTTAGATAATCTAAGCAGGTTCAGGGTAATCTCAAGGGTACCCTTAAATATGTAAGGGGGAAGCAGAAGCAGAGGTTACAGTTGTATGGATGAGAGAACTTGACCTGCTGTTGTTGGCTTTGAAGATGGAGGAAGAGGGCCACTAGTCAAGGAATGCGGGTTGTCCTAGAAGCTGGAAACGGCAAGGAAACACATTCCGCCCTAGAGATCTTCCAGAAAGGAACGTAACCCTTCTCACATCTTGGTTTTAGCCCAATGAGACCCATTTTGGACCTCTGAACTAGAGAACGGTGAGAGAAAAAAATTTGTGAGCCACTAAGTTTGTGATAATTTATTACTGCAGCAACAGAAAACTAATACACAAGCGGTGCTCATGGGCTCCATGGGCCCATGTTCCCACCCTTTGTGCTACATGCCTTAACTGTTGGATGGGCTAAACCAGGAACTACAAAGATTAAACTCCAATCCTTCATATCATTTTGAGTTTAAGGGTTTTCATTTCTTCATTTTCAAACCATACAGCAAAGGGTATGTATATTTTTTACATAGGCCTCTTGGCTTTGTGAATTTCGAAAGGATGTGGTTATGGCCTTTGACATCAGAGCAGAGGCTCCGCAATGTTGACTGAACATTGATAGAAAGATAACGTTGGAGGCAAGTTGCCTTTGAACAACGCTCTGAAGATCAACTGCCTCCCCATCGCATTCCTTGTGCCGAAGCTGTTTCCTCTGGTTGTGCTAAGGGGTGATGCCCTGGGCGCATCACTTTTCAAGAATTGGATCATGAACAACTTTATCCTCCTGGAAGAACAGCTAATTAAGAAATCCCAACAAAAGAGAAGAACTTCTCCCTCGAACTTTAAAGTCCGTTTCTTTGTTTTAACCAAAACCAGCCTGGCGTACTTTGAGGATCGTCATGGGGTATGTGAGCACTTTGTTTCTCTTTTTTTTAAACAATATTTTATATTTAGACTGCGCTGAATCCATAGAATAAAATAAGAACACAGGGAACACGTGCATGCTTGTTATAACACCTAAAAAGTACAGTAAGAGTAATCAGAAGAGAAATGTGCAAAAAAGTCAAGAGATGAGGTGGTTGTATTAGGTGATTTCAGTTCTAAAATCTGTAAAAGAGTAAGTTTAATATTTATTAGCTTCCCCTCCCCCGAAAGTTTAATTTTGAATTATAATATTTCATGTGGCAAATGTTATGATTGGATAGGATTTGAATTTCATTCGAAATATACTGCGTTTTATGGAACATAGATTAATAAAATATTAGCATTCACTGGGAGCTAAGGGATGATCTAGCCCAGTTTGCTTAATTTATAGTGGATGAAACTGGTACTTACAATGGTTCAGTGATGGGTCCAGAGTCAACATTTTTACGAATTAAATTCTATTTGTCTCAATGGTCACCGCTCACTTAATAACTTAGAATAATATTCCCTGGGCATTTAATTGTCTAAAATTTGCAAGGCGCGATGGTAAACCTCTTCATCCCTTGGAGAACTTCCCAGGAGACTAGAGTTACCACGTACAAAGTGTTATGCAGTACAGACCTGGTTCTTATCCAGATGATTACAGCTGCTAAGCTAGGTCAGTTTTTTTTATGTAACTAAATATATTCTTATGTTCCATAACATCAGTAAGAATAAGAGCAACATGAATAATCATGACAATGTAGTTTGGTACAAAAAGCACTGAGCAAGGGGTCAGAGACCAACTCGTTTTCTCTCTAGGTGAGTTATCCTGGGCAAATGTTTCTACCTTCTGTGTCAGTTTCTTTCTTTATAAAATGAAAGGACTGAAAATACCACCTACAATACTTATTTCTTCTTTAAAACTCTTTTGTTTCTATAAAATAGCACTTGTTTAGCCCTTCTCGCAATTATTCAAAGCACAATGACTTCATAGTGTATCATTGTATTGTTTTTCTGTCAGTAGGGTAGAAGGGCAAGAGTTTTCACCTGTATTTTACTGAAGGGGAAATAACATTAGGTGCTAGATGATCACTTAGAGACAAAGGCACTCAATTCCTTGTTGGGATCTGACTTAGTGGGTGTGGGTGTGATTTTGTAGACACTCTTTAGAGAGCCAGGCTTTGAACTGTTCAGTGGAATGGAGTCCTGAGTGAAACCAGGCTGGCTGTGAACTCTATGGATGCCTGGTTTTTTAAGTTGCAAGTGAAATAGTACTGCCTGTTCTTTAGAGGTGAAAAGACGTGCCTTAGAGGTGAAAAGAGACTTCAGCAGCCTCTTACCAAGAACAATCAACCAATCAATCAGAAAGCATATGGAATTACCCATGGGAAAGGCCTCTCTGTTCAGTGCCCCATAAGTATTTGTTGACTAAATTAATAGAGGGCCAGAGGTCACATTCTGAACTTAGAGTATTCATCACATAGAGCCGATAATCCACATGACATCAGTCCATTTTTTTCTTTTTATGAATGAGATATTAGAAGTTCGTTTCACATTGAAAGAATAATCATTTTCCTTTAAATATTTTTTTTTCAAAGCCCATCTTACAGTTTTCACCGACTTGTTTTCCTGACCCAACACAGCATCATCTCATTTAGTTAGTACTGATCATTCCTGAGCAGCATTGCTGTTGGGGAACTGTTTGGTTGTGAATTCAGTACCATCTTATCTGCAAATAATCACACAACCAAATAGTCTTGATTCAGAATTTTGTTGGTTATAATTTGCATGTAGACAATGTTGTGAAATCACTTTGCTTCTTCATTTGAATGTTACGAAAAATTCCAGGACAATTAATTTATTCTGGGGAGCCCTGAGCTATAGTTTTTAAGATTTCCATGTGGGATATAGCGGATATATGATATTCAAACATCGAATTTCCCGTTTTCTAATGCCCATAGCTTATATTCACAAATAACATTTTAAGTCATTACTTTAGATATTATAGAAATTTATTTGTTAAAAGTTTATCTGAGGTCATTGAGAAGGGTAAGATATGTGAGTTATCATGGTTTATGTCCTATGTATGTTCCATTGTTTAGGGCCATCAATTTGCACATGAGTGCCTTGTGCACCGCCCGTAAATAAGAATAGCATTACACTTGTGGGAATAAACTTTTTATTTCGAAATTAAAGCCTCAGCTTTCCCATCTGTACAATGGATATAATAATAGTACTCACTTTGTGGGAAGATGGTAAAGCTTAACAGAATGTATTTAGACTGAACTATTTGAATTTACCATTTGGTAGATCAAAAAAGGCCAGATATTGCCAATTTCGTGTAGTTCAACTTAATATATAAAGTACTTAGCATGAGTCCTATCAACTAGTCAAATTTAGCTCTTATTTGTATCACTATAATATCTCTGAAGGAGCTAACAGGGTGGCATAGCACATTTAATTTCAAATGAAGGGAAACATTAAAGGATTCTTCAAAGTCAGGCAAACATCAGGGTCCTGGTTCCTTCTATTCTGTGGCTAAATACAAGTCTGTGGGGAGAGATATACAAGCATCATGAAGTGTCTGATGCTGGGCCATCCTTTGCCCCTCTTGGGGGTCTCAGCTTCTTCTTCTTTTTCCTCATTTGCAAACTTATGTTCCTTGCAGCTCTAAAATTCTGTAAATTTATGACAGCATATGAAAAATAATTCTTTTACCTATTCAGGAACAAACTTTGTAGATCTGCAAATTAAGTATGTTTTTTCTGACTTTAGATATCCATGCCTATTGTCATTATCATCCTGACTGAGCCTCTCATTTTAACATGGATTTAATTCTATGTCAGATGCCTATTTCCTCTACTGGGATATGCCAGTGTTTTCAGGGGGGCCAGGCAGCTCCTTCATCCCTCTGGACCAGTGGGCCAGAAAGAAGCATAGAGCTAGCATGTGGTGGCTCACACGCAGGCATGATTTCAGATGCTCCCTTGTGCCTGCCAATTTCTTTACAAAGTGGTCCCTGATGCCTGGCATTCTTTAACAAAAAACAGTGAGAGATTAGGGCCCGGTAGCGTGCTGGTACATGTTTAACAACCATTGTAGTGTAGTGGCAGTAGAGAGTGTTGGGGAACCCTGATTCGCAGTGTTTGCCAATTTCTCTGGTGTAAATATTCCCATGATAGCCAAGTTCAAACTACCAACATGATACGTACTGCTCACAAAATTCCTGAAAATTTTAGAATCAGTTCTCATGGGCCAGTACAAACTGACTCCAGCACACCACTGGCAGCTTAAGTACAAATTATCTCTGGAGAGATAGTTGCCGACTAAGCAACGTGCTTAGTTGCACGTGATGGATATCAGATCCTTTTCAGTAGGGGGAAAGAGAGAAATGGAGGGCCTTGGGCTGGTTGAGTAGGGAGGGGACAGAAGGGGCAGCATAGATGGAGACAAGCATCACAAATTGGTGAGGCCAGCGTAGCCAACTAGAGCTGGATTCAAATGCTGCCTCTGTCACTTTCTAGATATAGGACCTCAGGCAAGATACTGAACCTCTTTAAGCTTCTGTTTCCTCTTTGTAAAGTAAGAACCCCAATACTACCTACCTCAAGCAATGTTGCGTACTTCATGAGAAAAGAATGTTATAAGCTTGGCCCTAATAGTACCATCTCTATCTTCTGAAAGGCCCTTGGGAGAACTGGAAAGGTTTCCCTATTTTCATGATTTGACACGTTGGGAATCAAGTTTTCTGTGCCCACCATGGTGTGGGAGCCATTACCATTTACGTGGGGCAGGATAAACAGTCAAGATCATCATTCTAGTCAGTGTCCAGTTGAGGGTCTCCACTCATCATGGACTCTTCCCTTTAGCCTACAGTCTCTTGCAGCATGCATCCTTCCTAAATTAAAGACGGCAGGTGAGGAGATGGTCCCCTTTCCTGGCTTTTGGAAGCATCATTGCATAGTGGTCAAAAACACAGCTTTTGGTATCAGACAGATCTGGGTCAAAAACTAGCTCCATTCCTTAAGATCTGTGTGGCTTTGCATGAGTCGCTTAATGCTATGTGAACCTCTATAAATAATAGCTCTATAAAGCTATTTACATTTTTTACAATGATTAAACTTTGTTTCTTGATCTTGTGTCCTTTTAATGAGATGGATGTCACTATTATCCTAATAATAATAGTAACCAATATTTCCTAAGCACTTACTGTGTTTCAGTCACTGTGCTATATGTGGATTATTTCATCTAATCCTTACAACCACCCTGTAAATTAGGGACTATTATTACCCTAATCTACAGAGCAGGTAACTGAGGCAAAGAGAATTTAAACAACTTGCATGGGGAGAGTTTATATAACTCCCATATGTCTCCAGAGCCTACACAGCTTCCCTACTAAATGGTGCTTATTACTATTGGCAGTTGTTACTCATAGGTAATTGGAGACTCTTCTGGGTTGTAGCAAAGTGTGCAATGCCTACTTACTCTAAAGTCCTCCTGTAAAAGGTGGTCCTGAAAACCAGCATCTCATGCCACCTGGGTCTTCCACAATGAAGTATGTTATGAGTCTATCATTTCCACGTCCACTCCAGGAGAGATCTTTGTCTTCATTCACGTCGGGGAGCCCCACTATGTACCCAAAAAGAAATGAGAGCCTTGGCAACTTTGCCTCCTAAAGTTCCTCTAGAATCTGTCCACTTCTCTCCATTTCCTACAGTCACCTTCCTCATGAAAGCTGCCAGCAGCTCTCACCATTCCTAATGGTCTCCCTGCACCCACTCTACCCTAGTCCACCACCGCTCCATTCCCCACATAGCAGCCAATGTGAGCTTGTCACATGGTGACTGTGATCTTGTCCTGACGACCTTCATCGGGAGCTGACACGTCCCTTCAGCAGTTCTCCCTTTGCCCTGAGGGTGGACACCAGAATCTATCACATGGTCTCCTCCATCTCAGCTCACGTCCCTTTTTCTTCCATCTCTCTGGGCTCCAATCACACAAGGTTTTCTTCAACTTTAAGGCCTCCATTTTAAATATCACTTACTTGGGGAAGCCTTCCTTGATTTCCCTAGACTAGATCATCTCCTCTTGTTATACTCTGTCATAGCAACATGTACCCTTTCTTCAGAGCACATGCCAAATTTGTAATTACCCATTTATTAATATGATTATTGTAATGATGTAATTCTCCACCCCACCCTCCATAAGACTGTAAGTTTTCTGAGGGCTGGCACCTAGCTTGCTAAAGATGGCATCACCAATGTCTAGGACAGTGCCCGGCACATTCTTATTCATTATTCGTGGAAGGAAGAAAACGCGAGAGAGAAGAAGGGGAAAGAGGAAAGAAATGAGGTATAGGTACAGTTGGAGAGGTTGAAGTTGCACAAATGAACCCCTAACAGAACAAGGCTCAATGTCAAAAGAGTAGAGAACAAAGCAAGCGATATGGGACTTCAAACAGGAGATTCCTGGGTGTGCGAGTAAGTAAATAAGACTTCCTGGAGGCATCAGTTCATCCTAGCCTTGAACAAGGAAAAGGAGGATTCAGGTGGTTGGAATTTTAAGAGTTGGGCCAGAGAGGCACATATAGGAACCAAGTGGTGGACCAGCCCCCCAGCACCCTCCCCCCACCCCAGTTTTTTTAGGAGAACCATGTAACTCTGTTCTCTTTTTTCCTCCACTCTGCCTTACCCTTCCTTCCTTCCCTTTAAGAGCTAAACCCTTTGTAGATAATATTCTTAAAGCTACCTGAGCATTTTTGCTTGAGACTTTCATCAGTCTTGATCTCTGTGCACTTCATTCCTACGGGACTGAACTGCCTTCTAGCTAGGCTCCCACTGATGCTTGAGGCTCCATATGATCTGTTATCTACACAACAGCTTGAATGAACTTTTAAAATGATAAGTCAGATATTACCCCCTACTTTAAAGCCATCTGTGGCTGTTTAGAAGAGTATTTAAATAAATTCTCAACTATGGGCTTACAAGACTCTTCATTCAGTGGTTCACACTTGCATTTCCAATCTCATTTCTCACCACGCTCCCTTTATCCATCAGGCTTCTAGCACATCTGCCTTCTTTCTGAACCTTGAACACCCCAAGCTCCTGCTCTCCCTGGGGCCTTTGCACAAGGTCAGGACTAGGGTGAGGCAAGTGAGATGCATACTTAAGGGAGTGATCACGCTCAGGGTCCTGAAAGTGTAGGGTCTTTGCATTAGTTGTTCCCACTGTCTGGAATACCCTAGATTTTTGCAGGATTGTTTCTTTTTTATTTCTCATCTCTTCAAATATTTTCCAGGATCCTCTTTTTTTTTTTTTTTTTTTTTTGGCATATAGATACTTCAATACATCAGTATCTGCACTTGTTTATTGGGTTTATTAGCATGCTTCCTTGTCTGTACATCCACTGGGAGATCAGTTCCATGAGAGCAGGGGTCTTGGCTGCCTTCCTCATCACTGTATCACCAACATCTAGAACAGTGTGAGGCACATAGCAGGTGGTCATTAAGTACCCAGTGAATGAGTGAAGTTCACATAACTCAAATTGAATTCAGAAGAGCATCTGGGAGCTAAAAATGTGGGCCTTGTCTAGCCTGGAAAAGAAAAGTAAGGATGCAATGTAGGCCATTCAAGGCCAAAAATGTTCTGTTTCCATGTCTGCCTTAATGGAGTTTCTTCATAAATTGATTTTTGCCTGTGTGATGTGACATTGATATTTTATGGAGAAAGCCATTGGATAGAGAATTTTTGTTTTAGAGGCAAATACTAAAATTAGATTTGGTACCTATTGCTCAGGGACTGGTGAATCCATTAATCAGTTTCCACAGTAAAAATAGGCCACAGAGCAAAACTATGAATGTGAGGATTTAGTTTCTGATTCAACCTGGAACAAAGGCTTAACTGGAAAGCAGAAGAGCTCAGTTTCATAAACTATGAGATCCATGTGAAACAAGACATCTTCACGTCAAACTCAGAAATGCACCTCACAGTAAACTATTCTAAAGCTCTTCTCAAATTTTCATGGGCCAAATAGAAAATCCTCACCCCGGCCCCAATTTCCTTAACCAACTAGTAACAATTCCTTCCATTCCATGAGTTTTTTAGTCCTATTGGAAAGAGGAGATCTTCCAGGACCTAATTTTCATCCAGAGGTCAGTCTGGGTTCACCATCATGACACCGGGGGCCTCACTTAAAGTGATCCAGAGAAGGAAATCAAACTCTGAAATGGTTTCCCAAGCATATAAAATTTCCATTTTAGATCAAATGTCTGCTCAGTTCCTTGAAATTTTAGTAAAAGTTGTCAATATTTTAATAGAATAAGAACTTGGTCCAAAGACTTATGTTGCCATATAATTCCCGTTAAGCTAAGGTTATTTATAAGTAGGCTTCTCATTACATTTCCTTTTTAAATATTTCCAAAGTCACAGAAACTATATCTTCTTGTTATAAGAAAAATCAAATGTATGACTTACCCCCCCCCCAAAACTGCATATCTTTTTGCCAAAGCTTTTTTTTATTATTTTTTTAACCTAACACTGTATCGAGGAAATGTTTCTATATTGGTATATTTAGACCTATTCATTTGTTCAGCAAACATTTCTTGAGCACCTAGTATGTGCCAGGCTCTGTGCTACATGGTAGGAATACAGTGGAAAATGATAGAGACAAGGTGTCTGTCTTCATAAGCTTACGTGTTAGTGGAGGATACAAATGCGTGGGGCAGATATAAACTGTAGTAGGCTCTGTGGAAAGACTAAGCAGTAGCTAGGGCTGAGTTGGGAAGAAGGGTGTGAAGAGAAGGAACTAACATCTAGGCTGAGGCTTGAAGGATGAGAAAGAGCCAAGCAAGTGAAGAAATGGGAAGGGCATTTCAAGCAGAGGGAACCGCAAAAGTCAAGACCCTGAGGTAGGAAAAGGTTTGGCCTGTGTGAAGGACAGAGACTTGGACATACAGAGTTCAAGAGAGGGGTTCTTGCTGACATCGTATGGCACCCCTCTTCCAGGGATACTTTGTCCAGAATCATCCTACTCCACGTTTTGGTGGAAAAATGCCTGGTGTATACCCTGCCTCCGGCCCAACACTGAGCTCAGGCAGCTTTTAGCAGCAAAGACTGAAAACAAGTTAGAATCAGGTTAAATCCACTTTGATGAATCTCAAGAGACAGCAACAAATCTTCACATCCCCATACTGTTAAAAAAATCAATGAAACAATTGCACCCAAAATGTTCGTCGTTACTCTTTTGTCTAAAGACATCAATTTAGTGTCTCTGCGAGAGTGATCTTTTCTCTCATGCAGACGTAAATTTCACGTCGTTATAATCACAATGCATGACAATTTTCTATTCTACTTTTTTCATTTATTCTTTTGTAGATGAATTTCCATATATCTACATGGCCTCCAAAGTAATCATTTTCTCATACATATGATTTTTTTAATGGTTGAGATGGTTCCTTTCAGAGACATACTCATCTATTTTATGTACTGGAACAAATTGATGAACTTATCTGTTATCTATTCTTCGACATTCAGGTGGTTTTAGGTATAATGAAAACACTGAAAAACAATAGTACACCTAACACAAGACTGTCTCCATTTTAAATCAGCTCCTTAGGATAGAGTACCACACATGGGATAATTGCGTCCTAGGATAAGAACACGCTATGGCCTCTATCATTTGTTGCTGTATCATCTTCCTAAGAGGCTGAAGAAATGCACAGGGCCACAAAAAGTTACCAGAACCATTAGAGATTATGTTTCTAACAAGGAACTAATAAAAACGAAAGAATCTCATTGTTGTGATGATTTTAAAGTAAACTATTTTTATAGGCTCTGAATGTCATGGTGAGAGAGAGGGAAAATATATAATATTTTATACATGGGTAAGATGATTTGATTAAAGTCAGCCTTATATAAATACATAGATGAACCCAGCCACCGCCTACATAGTAGGATTAATGGCTGCCAAAGAGCCTTCTACCATGCAAAATATCAGCCCCCCTATTTGATCATCTTAGGGGGTCTGAAAGGTTCACATGAATGAGCTTTTGGGTTAGATCGTCAAGTGTCCTTATCAAGAAGCAAATGAAATACAGGGCAGGTATCACATAAACCATTTTGATTGTTCCATAGAGGTCAGTTCTCACTTTAGGTGGGGCCTTAAAGATGGAAAGTCTCAGAAAGACTGTAATTCTGTAATTCTATAAAAGTGGGATGAGGAGAGGAAACAACAACACGGCCACTTAATAGAATGGAGACCTGGCACTAATTAACCTACGTGACCTTGGTCAGTGTCTTATTCTATGTTGGACTTAGATTTCTCATCCATAATATCAACGGATTGGACTGGATCAGTGGTTTTCTACCTTTCTAAAGCATAGAACACTCTTGTAGTACAAAATTATATGAGTCATCACCATCGCCACACATAAAGCAGATAGAAGTGCTCTGGTTGAAGGGAGAACATAGAGGCTGCCCAGAACCCTACCCTCTTGGCCTGTCCCTTGATCTGCAGTGATCACCAAGGTGCCTTCCAATTCTACAACCTCAGTCTCCCCAGGGTATAAATGTAATTGTAGACATGAAAAGACAAAAGCCAATTTAGAAAAGCATTTCACCTGGAGGTTTCATCTCTAACACAAAAAGTTGGATTGAATGATCTCTAAAGAGCCATCCAGCTCAAAAAAGTGCAAACTATGTCATGGTATCTCTCTGCCAATGATATCAGGAATTCACAAATAGATATGGAGATCAGCAAAACATGGAAGGCTTTCAAGGAAGTAATACATCTAAGAGGTAATTAATACCTATGTGACTAATAAGACATGCATATTGTCAAAATCCAAGCATGACATCAAGAATACAACTTAAGAAGGAAGGCAGTCATTTCAAATGTAACCAACATAAGATAATAGGAGCCCGTGGCCCAGGGTTTCTCTGGTTCAGATCCTGGGCGCAGACATGGCACTGCTCGTCAGGCCATGCTGAGGCGGCATCCCACATGCCAGAACTAGAAGGACCCACAACTAAAAATGTACAACTATGTACTGGGGGCTTTGGGGAGGAAAAGGAAAAATAAAATCTTTAAAGAGTTCTTGCTGTGCTTCAGCGCACCAGGTTAAGTGCTTTTCATGTAGCATGTCATAAATGTTCACAATAACCACATGCGTGAGGTTCTATCATTAGTCCTGTTTTATCAATGAGAAAGCAGAAGCTTAGAGAAGCTGAGTATCTTTTCCCAGGTCACACATCTGGGACAAATATTAAAAGTTGGATTAAATGTTCTTCAATGGGTATTTTCAGATCTAACTTGTTTGGGTCTAAGTCTTATAATAGAAACTGTGTTGGCTGATAAGGGAAAGTTGGGGCAAGGATTCGTTGACGAGTTTCCAACTGATGGAGGTCCTGAGTGGGGACCAGCACAGGACCCCTGGATGGCAGCACAAACAACATCATTAACAATAACTAGCATCATCACAGGGAGAGGACTGAACATATTCCTATGGATTTTCTTGTGTAATCCTCACAATTCTTTGAAGAAGATAAAAGTCAAGTTCTGTTTTAGAGAGGAAGCGACTGAGACACAGAAGTTAAGCAATGTGCCCAAAGTCACAACAGGATAGTAAGTGTAAAAATAACACCTTGCCTTGGGATGTAGTGATTGCCTTGGGGCATACTTTGATCCCACACTCATTAGGGTGTCCTTTTCTTGTATCTCTTTGCTTGCCCAAGAAGAATTTACTGTGAGAATTCTCTGAAGAACTGACACAAGCATCTTGGCCGTTGTTTCTTACTGAGAGTCTGGGAATTCACCAGTCCCCTGTGACTTTGCATAGTGTACTTCTGTCCACCTGGACTCTGTAGGCCAACAAAAATGAGCTCCTGAACTTGTAAAGCTGAGCGTCTGATCCTGGGGAAACCTCTGCCAAGAAAAGATGCTGTATAAGCCTCAGCTCTACTTGGTTTATCAGACTAGGTAATCATAATAAGAGCTACCCCTCACTGGGCACCTTCTGGGAATAACATTCTGGGAATCCTATATCCAGAGTGGTAATACAGGGAAGACCACCATGTAAGGGATATCAGCCAGGACCAGGGGCCCAGAAAGTGAGATTGAGAGTACTAACACCAAACCTGGCCCTTTCTCTTAATCCATACTATGGCCAGTTTTATGTACAGTGATTCAATTGTTTCCCAAAATGGGGTACCACTAGGCACAGACAAGATGGTACATATTTTTATACGTTTTTAATTTTGATACGTTTTTAATTTAATAGTTATGTGTTTATTACAATTAATGTTTTAAAAGAGTGTGGGGCCAGCCCAATGGCATAGTAGTTAAGTTCACACACTCTGCTTTGGCAGCCTAGGGTTAGCAGGTTTGGATCCTGGGCATGGACCTACACACTGCTCAGCATCACGCTGTGGTGGCATCCCACATACTAAATAGAGGAAGATTGGCATGGATGTTAGCTCAGCAACAATCTTCCTCAAGGGCCAGTATTCCTCACCAAAAAAATAAATAAAAACAAAAAAGAGTTTTTAGGAGCCAGCCCAGTCATGTCATGATTAAGTTCATGTGCTCCCCTTTGGCAGCCTGGGGTTCATGGGTTCACATCCCGGGTGTGGTCCAACACAATGCTCATCAAGCCATGCTGTGGTGGCATCCCACATATTGGCACAGATGTTAGCTCAGCAACAATCTTCCTCAAGCAAAAAGAGGAAGATTGGTAACAAATGTTAGCTTGGGGCCAATCTCCTCACCAGAAAGAGCAAAAGAGTGTTTTTAAACTTATGGTGGTGATCTAAAACTTCCTTTTAAAATAAATTTGTTTAAATGAAAAGGTAAATCAATTTAAAGAATAATATTAAGGACATAATGCCATTTGATGGAAGTAGATTATGGTGGAAATTGCATGTGTGGGTTGCAAACTGAAGCCTGAAACACTGAATCCACAGGATAGCAACATACATCATCATTCATGATTATTTGTTTTTAAATAGTTCAGAAAGTGAAATATAATAACCTTCACCGGACATTTAGAGACACAGAGGGGCATCCACAGAGACCAGGGCACCTAGAGAGGTAAGCACAGAAGAGACATGCAAAAGAGGTCTTCTTGGGCCCCCACGCTCTACCCAGACAGTCTGACTCAGGGGCAAGTGAGCCTGCTGCCCCAAAATGCCTGACCTCAAAATTTCTCTGACTTCAAGAAAAAGCTGTCATAATTCTAAAAAAGTACGTTGTAAATCTCAATGACATTAGGTTAGCGCAAAATTTACTTTGCTTTCATCTGTGTTGCAAATTGATATAATTGGTTCACAAAACAGAACTAACTATTGGTAGAATGACCTCTTGCCCCTATGCCTCTGTGCCTGTGGGACTGCAGTTCTGTTTATTAATAGCTACTTTTGTTAGGCAATCTTCTGCAAAATGTAGATTAATTTTTTAAACAATTCTTGAATATATAGAGGCCAGCCCAGTGGCTCAGTGGTTCAGTTTGCATGTTCCGCTTCGGTGGCCCAGGGTTTGCCGGTTCATAACCTGGGTGCGGACCTATGCACCACTTGTCAAGCCATGCTGTGGCAGGCATCCCACATATAAAGTAGAGGACGATGGGCACAGATGTTAGCTCAGAGCCAGTCTTCCTCAGCAGAAAGAGGAGGATTGGTAGCAGATGTTAGCTCTGGACTGATCTTCCTCAAAAAAAAATTCTTGAATATATTATACATTCACATAATTTTTTTAAAAACAGTTAGAAAATGTTCTGCAGTGGCCAATCTCCCACCCTTGTTCTAAGCCACACCACTTCCTTGCCTGAAAGCAACCAATATAATTTTCTTAACAGTTCTTCCCATGATACTTTATGCATGTATACACAAATGCAAATAAACGTTCTTCTTTCCTTCCTTTTTATACAATGGCAGCATACACAACACACATTTCTTAACCTTTCTTTTGATTGGTTAGCAATACTTCTTGGAGATCAAATCCATAACATGTATACATGTTACGTATACATGTATACACAAGGAGTTTCTTCATTCTTTTTGTATGGTTGCATAATATTTCGTTGTATGGATAAAAATTTTATCTTGATGGACGATTAGTCTCTTTCCAAATTTTTCTGTCATTACAAATAACAGAGAGTGAATAACCTTGTGGGTTTGTCGCTGTTTACATGTACAAGCATGTCTGTAACAGGGGTTCTCAACCAGGGGCGATTCTGCCCATCACTGGCAATGTCTGGAGAAAAGTTTCGTTGTTATAACTGGGGAGGAGGGTGCTACTGGTATTTGTGGGTAGAGCCAGAGATGTTGCTAAGCCTATTAAGATGCACAGGACAAGCCCACAACAAAGAATTATCCAGCCCAAAATGTAATAGTGCCAAGGTTGAAGTCCTGGTTTATAGAAAACATTTCAAGAAGTGAAATTGCTGTGTCAAAGGATATTTGCATCTGCTATTTCGTTGAACACAACCAAGTTATTCTCCACATAATTTGTAGCAATAAACATTCCCCAGGGCCATGTGTGACATGCTCCTTTTCTCAAAACCTTGCCAATGTCGTTATCACGTTTTGATCTTTGCAAGTCTCATAGGTTTTAAAAAATGGTATCTCAATAATTCAGTTGCATTTCTGTTATTGTAGTGAGTTTGAGCTTCTTTTCATAGCTTTTTATCTGTTAGCTAAACCTTTTGTGCAGACTAGTTTTAACTAACTTTTCAATTGTCGAGAGATTTTTATCCACCTGCCAATCATTCTGGAAATCTTATTCAAATCATTTTTATTAAGAGTTTTGTCACAGGATCCCCAAATATCACTTTCTGCTGCACACTTGTTCTAACCTGCTGTTCCGTCAATCAACCAATTACAAATATTAATTGACCATCACCTCCGTACAAGGAATTACCTCCTGAAATGCAATCAAGTGTTATTAATTTACATGTTTTGGCTACTGGCTCTTCAGTGCTTGAAAGGGAGATACAAAAATATATTCTTTCAAACTCATTAAAAATCTCATATGCCCTATTCCAGAAAGAAAGAGGGCTTTGAAAAAGCTTCACCGACCAAAAACACTGAAAGACACAATGTGTAAGGCACCTTGGGGATCTGCTTCGTACCGGCATATAGCAGTTAGTTCCTACTCTTAGTTTCCTTTTCTCTCTGCCCACTTTTGTAAGCAAATTTAACCAAACATGCTTTTTTTCAGGCTAGGATCACTAATACCTTTATTTAACATGAATGAGGCTTGGAAATTATTCCTAAATTATTGCTGCACTTCGAAGGTAAATATACCCATATAAAAGCACACTGAGTTGCTTTATTAGCATCTATGAAGAAAATGGCTATCACTCAGGAAGAACCTGAGAGGAGCTGTCACAACATTGAACCTCCGTGCAGGAGACAAGTGCTGCCTGGCTGCCACTTATTGCTAATAAGGTATGAGGTTACGAGGGCAAGGAGCTGCATCGTTTACACAGCCAGCGTTTGCTGTGTATCCCTTGGCCCTCTCCCACAGTCGTCTGCCAAAGCTGTATTACAGTGTGGTGTTCCCAAAATTTCTGACTGCTTTAAAATATTATTTCCATTTTTCTGCTTAGTAAGTTTACATGCTCACTCTAAAAACTTCCAAAGTTATAGAAATATATAATTTACACTGTGAAAGTCTGCCATAGGGTCATCCGCAAGGAAGAGTCAGTGTAGCAGTGTTCCCTCTTGTACCACTTCCTTGAATATTGCATGCACTATTATGTATTTTATTCTCTCTTTTTCCAAAATTGAGACAATGCTCCATCTATTGCTCTAAACCTGCTTTTTACATTATATATATATATACCTTTTTGTCCCTCCATATAGACTGACTTTACTCTGTTAATGGCTACAGAGTAGTCACAGAATAGATGAACCTTAACTAAATTAACCATTTATCCATTATTGATGGATATTTAGATTTCCCTAGGATTTTTAGTAAATAAATAATGCCAGTATGAACATCCTTTTTCCTACATCTTTATACTTTTTGAACAAATGTTTCCATAGGATAAATCCTATAAGGGAAATGTATTCATCTATTTTTAGTAAACTGTTTTTAAATACAGTAAAAGAAATGCATGTTCATGGTAAGACAGTGAAACAGTTTTAAAGGATATGAGGTGAAAAGAGAACCTTTCTTCCTATTTCCCACTCCCAAACCCCAGAACCACTCCCAAGAGTATCTGTTCTTCATAATTTCTTGTGAAAATACGTTTGTAATTTTAAGACAGGATCCCAAATTGCCCTGTGAAAACCGTATGAGAGTATAGCTCTTTTTCTTTTCTTTTCTTTCTCTTTCTTCTTTTTTTGTAAAATCTTCTCTTTTTTCTGTCGGGTAGTCAGGGTACTACTATTGACAAAATGGCAGGCTGAAAGAACACGAAGTGTTTTCCCCACAGCACGACCAGCCCCATCGTAAACCGCAGTGTGAAAACTCTGAGGTAAGGAAAGCCAGTCAACTCTGGTTTCACTCTAACTAAGAGGTCTTGTGGAAAAGAGGAAAGAAAAGAAGACAGGTGTGGGATGCATCATAGTTTCCTGATTTTAAGTCGTTCTGGGAGCCTCAAAGTCTGCTACCTTAGCTCCAGATCTTCCCAGAACCTCAAAGTTTAGTGAAAGTACGTCCAGGTAAAGATGGGCTGGGGGAGGGGAGGAACCAGCAATAGCCAATTACAAATCGCACTGGTGTGTTAGAAGATGCTACTTTTTCCCATAGAGACAATAATGGTCCCTTCTTTATTGGGTATCAAGCAATGTGCTAGGTGCCTTCCTGGAGCTCAGGTCATAATAACCCTGAGCAGCAGCTGTCAGCATCCCCGTTACTACCGAAGAGCTGCGAGATTAAGAAGAGCTAAGAGCACTGAGCTCAGAGCACTGAGACGACTTGCCCAGTGTGGCCTGTCACCCTAGGGATTCAAACCAGGGCTTTTCCCAGTCCCAAGTCTGCATTTTTCTCCCCTGCAGCACAAGGGATCCCTTTATTATGAGACAGAAAACTGAGTTAGGAGCCTGGGAGGGAATTCGTGGGTAACTTCCAGCATGTTTTGCACAGGGGATGAAACTAGAATCCAGGAAGAACCCTAAAACCAATTTTAGAACTGATATTCTGCACCTTGCTAGGGGGAGGGGGAAAAACCCCAAATCTGTCACTTAAGTTTCATCTCATATAATCTCAGTTTTAATTTCAATGTGTCATTGGACAATTTTTAGATCGGTACAATGGCTCTACTATACCCCAGAAGAGGCAATGAGCAAAATACTTGAAATGCCTTGTTAAAAGAATCATCAGAGAGATTTTCTCATCTTAAAGAGGCTCTGATAAAGGCAGCCTGTGGCCACTTTGGCAGTGTGATCCAGGAAAGTCTTAAAGGCATTACTCCCCTAGGTGGTTCCCTTTGAAAAATACTCTCTCAGCTGACGCCTAAAATTCCATTATCAAAGCTCCCTCTTGGCTTAAGTCTCTAATATCTTTCCTAATCCTAACTACTTTGAAACAGCCAAGCTTTAAGCTATCAGTAAGTGAAACCTTTGGTGAATGACATTTTGGGGGAAGGTTTTGACAGGACAGGGGGGAGGGGAAGCAGAAAGATAAACCCTCACATTTGACGAAGTGAGAGCAAATGTGACAAATTAGGGAGACCAGGAAATCAGCCCCTTTCGTGGTTTTCCCCTGATTTTATAAATAATTGACAAAATAAACAAATGACTCCGAAATGTCAAAATCACCCGTATCACCAGTTAAAAATTAACGTCGTCTTCCCAAAAGGTTATTCCTGGTTACATATTTGCCCGAAAGAAAATCCCCACAGAAAATGTGGACACATCAAGACAAGAGAACAAGGTCTTATTTTGCAGGCAGCATTTGGAGAAAGAAAGGCAAAGAAATAACACTTGTGTGATTTGTTTATCATTTGAATGATTTTGTTTTGCTAGTAGGTTTATGTAGTTCTTTCAAGTCCTCTAAATTAAACTGATGATTCAGGGACTATTACCAGTCCCACTTTTAGAAAAACAAGGCAACCAAGAAGCTGAGACACTGGCCTCAGCTTTCAGAGCTGGTCAGACGAATGCAGATCTGCCCGACCTGGAAGCTCGTTTCTGTCGCGTTCTGCCTCCCCAGAACAGAAAGCTGAAATTCTGCTGTTCTTCAGAGGGGTGGAGCTGTCTTCTCTCATGGGGATCATACACATAGCTTCTCACTGATATATTGGCCGAGCAGTCAAGGAGGCAATGTTATAGGACGAAAAAGGAGCCGTTATTCTGAGGAACCAGGGAACGTGCTCTCCTTTTCAAATTTAGCATAAGCATCCCATGACCAAATTGGACAGAAACAAATCTCTGCTGGGTCATGACTTGGAAAAATCAGTCATGCAACTGATGGCTCGGTGTTGGGTTTGGGAAATGAAAGTCTTCTGTGGAAAATTGGGGCAAATGCAAAGCCGTGAAGCACAGTCGTTAAGCGTTCAGGTTCTGGAGTCACAGAGTTGAGCTGTACACTGCTCTTCCACTCATTAAGAGACTTGGCTCCTCTGAACCTCAATTTTCTCACCTATAAAATGGGGAATAATACTTTAGGGGATCATGATTAAATGAGATAGCTCGTTGAGTGCCTGAAATATAGGATGTGCTCAAAAACATTATTATCTTTTATTTTGTTTATTCCTGTCTCTCTCTTTGAAACTCACAATCCAAAATTCTGTCTCATACAATATATTAACATAAAAAGAAAGGAGATATAAAAGCCGCTTGCGTAAGCTTGCCTTTGTCCAAATACGTGGGCGTCAGCTTCTTGTTGGATCATGTTTGACACACATCAGATGTCTGGGGTGAAGCTTTGGAAAATGAGGACAGCTTTGAACATGGCCAAGAAAAGGGACATGGCCAAGAATAGTCCTGTGACTTTCATTTCACCCGGAGCGATGCAGATGGAATAACAAGGAAGGATGAGGGCAGGCTTTACTTGGTGGCTCTCTTTCTCTGGTGGTTCTTGTGTGGTTTCCTTGGAAGGCTTACCCTGGCATTTTTCAGAAATAGCACATTTATTTGGGATGATTACAGGCAATCACCATTTCCCAGAGAGAGAGCCGTGTTTAGCTTGCTGACCCGCTGCTCCCCGGTGCCCAGCTAGAGGAATGCACAGCTGGCCCTGTTGTTCACAACGTGTCAGATCTTATGAGATCTGAGGAGAATGCATCTCAGGGCCTTTGGAGGGACTGACCATGCAGGATGGACTGTGCGGGAACCCGAACACTCATTTGGTGATGAGAGTGAGTTTTGACAGTGGAAAATGAAATCTATTCCAATAGAAGAGCAGACCTAACAGCAGACTGTTAAGGCACAAATGTCTCTTAAAATCCATGTTTGAGGGGGCCAGCCTGGTGGCTGGGTGGTTAAGTTCGCGTGCTCCGGTTCGTCGGCTCAGGGTTTCGCGGGTTCAGATCCTGGGCGTGGACCTAGCACCGCTCATCAGGCCATGCTGAGGCGACGTCTCACATAGCATGACCAGAGACACTCACAACTAGAATATATAACTATGTACTGGGGGGCTTTGGGGAGAAGAATAAAAAGAAGATTGACAACAGTTGTTAGCTCAGATGACAATCTTCAAAAAACAAAAAAGCTGACAACCATTCTGTACCTATAGCATCATTCTGTTTAAAAAAAAAAAAAAAATCCATGTTTGAGCCCACCGAGTATTAAGAAATCAAAAGCCATCATCTGAGTTTAGAGGAGAAATCTTTCTTGGAACTCTTGAAGCCACACTGTCCATTAAGGTAGCCACCAGCCATGTGTAGCTACTGAACTCCTGAAATGTGGCAAGTCCAAATTGAGATGTGTTGTAAAATGCATGATTCCAAAGACAGTACAAAAAAGTAATTTATCTCAATTTTTCATGTTGATTACATGTGGAAATGATAACAGTTTGGATATATTGGGTTAAACAAAATACATTCTTAAAATTAATTTTATTTGTTTCTTTTTGCTGTTTTTAATGTGGCTACTAGAAAATTTTAAATTACATATATGTTTGTATTGGGCAGCGCACCTTTAGAACCTCACGTAGAATCTGTATCCGTATTCACAACTCCAGTAAATATTTACCTCTACTCTCTACCCTGATTATGATGATCTCAGGCTATTAACAGGCGATACTTATCCAGAACACTTCTACCCCAGGGCATTTGCTCTTGCTAGTCGCTCCACCTAGGATTCTCATTCCCCCAGAGCTTCTCATGTCTGGCTCTTTTTTCAACTTTCTGATCTCTTCTCAGATGCCCTCTCTCCAGGGAGGCCTGCTCTGACCACAAGTTGATCACATTAACGTGTTCTAATCTCTTTAGAGCACTTTTTTATAGTGTCTGCCTTCCAAAGAGACCGTGAGCTCCATGAGAAAGTCTTTTGTGTTCAGCTCTCTATTTCCTGCTTCACACAGCTGAGACAGCTACAGCTGGCCCTCAATAAATATTTTCCTGAATGGTTCAATGTATTAGCCTTAAATCTGATTGAGATTGTTCAAACAGTGTTCCAACTTGGTGCCTTTCATTCATATCATCCTAAGTAAGCACCTCTTGTGGGCCAGCCACTGAGATAGGCCTTGGGGATACGGTGACTGATGTCCTGGTCTCTACTCTCCGGGAGTGCAGGACTTAGTGAGTTCCAAGGACAAAAATGTCTGCAGACGGAGTTCTCATGTTACTGCCATGAGCCTTTTGTTGCATTTTGCTGTGTACACTACTAAGGAAATAACCCAACAGAGGTTGGAAAACAAGATAACCTCAAAGCTCAGACTGCCTGTTTACCCGCAGCAGCAGATGGTTGCTGAAAGGCAGCTCTCTTGTGCTCTTGTGTTTTTGAAAAACAGACTAACCGTTCCAAAGACTATGATTATGGGCAGGATCAGGGCGTGTATTCCAGCTGTGGGAGACTCTAAATGAGAAGATAGTTTGAGTCCAAAGGGCACATGTTTTCAGAGGTTTTTAAGGGAAGACTGGACCTCTTACTCCATCGTTAGATTACAAAAGCAAGTTGTGGACCACTCTGCGGAGCAGATGCTCATTTTTGTTGTATATATATCCTATAAATGTGTGTGGAAAAGACAAATGCATTCCAGATGGTTAACCTTGGCTACCTAAGAGTTGTGGAGAAGAGTAGGATAATGAGACACTATAAATATTTTCTTCATACATCGCCATATTGTTTGATTTGTGACAAGGAACATGGACAGATTTTTTACTTTCAAAAATGAATAAAGTTGTGCGGATGGCTTGGTGGTGCAGCAGTTAAGTTCACACATTCTGCTTCATCAGCCTGGGATTTGCCGGTTCAGATCCCGGGTACGGACCTACACACCACTTGTCAGGCCATGCTGTGGCAGGCGTCCCACATATAAAGTAGAAGAAGATAGTCACGGATGTTAGCTCAGGGGCCAGTCTTCCTCAGCAAAAAGAGGAGGATTGGCGGCAGATGTCAGCTCAGGGCTAATCTTCCTAAAAAAAAAAAAAAAAAAGAGAATAAAGTCGTTTTTAGAAAGAAAATTTTTAAAAAGAACACAAAGTTTCTCTTTATTTGACAGGGGGTCCTTCTCACATCTTGACTTTTTTCATCTGAGTTCTGTGCCTCAGCTATGACAGCAAAGGCCAGAAACCAGGCTGGGTATGAAAAAATAGAAAGTAAAGACTGAGCTCACTTCTGGAGAATTTGATGACATCTTGGCTTCCTGAATACCAACTAAGTGCACTCATGTATCACAACTCTCTTGCCACAGTTAGGACTTCCTTAACCTCTTTAATTGGGAGGATACCCTTTGTTGAGAGCACCTGTTATAAGCCAGGTAATTTTTTTTACATATTCCCATTTTATTCTCCAATCAACCTTTGAAAGGTAGGCATTATTATCCTCATTTATCAGATTGGAGATCAAAGTTCAGGAAGATTAGATGAATTGCCCAAGGTCACAGAGCTAGTTAGACTAGAGCCCAACTTTGAACCTAGACCTTTCCAACATTGTGCCCAATTCCCCACCATTTGCTACCTCTTTCTAAGGGATAAGGCGTAATGAAGTGTTTTGCCCCTGGTTCCATAGCTGAATTAAACCCTCTATTCTCATTGGAAGCCTAATTCTAGGCACCTGTGAAAGGCTTCTGCTTTCCAAAAGCTTTTCCCTAATTAGCCTTCCTTGGAACCCCTGATAGTCCCATTGGGTAACATTCCCTGGAATTGACTCTCAAGGACAAGAACCCTTAGAAATGGATAACATGTAGCATCATTATAAATCACAAAGACCATCACGTGAATTAGCTATCAAGGAAATACATCTAACAAACATGCAAGGGAATGAGACATGGGGCTGATAAGATTTACTGGGGATGTGGAGAAGGGACGGTTATAGGCAGAGTCAGGAATGTCCTACAAGGTGTCACGGTGGGACAGTGGATAACCATAAGGAACATGGAGAACCCAAATGTAGAGAAGAAGGTGCCACCAAAGGTATAGGTTACCATCCAGGTCAGGCCTGAGCTCAATTACTATGCTAATAAGGCCATGGATAGGCACAAAACAGAGAAAACTGGCACACGTGTGGTTGGTTTCCCATCGATTGCACTTCTCATCCCAGCTACAAGTTTTGCACATGCTGCTATTTGTCACAAGGTCACTGGGATATAAGATGCCATGGCTCAATGTGTGGCCACGAAGAAGATGATACAAAGAGCATGTTTCTCCTAGGAGTCTTCTCAGAGTGTCCTTCTCGGACACTGAGGGTCAAGAAGTAGCTTCTGGATATTTGGGGGTTGGTTTACAAAGCTAAGGGATCTTATCTAGTAATGGATTTCTAGAAGCAACCTAGACAAAAATATTGTCTTCTCTCTTCTTTAAATGGGGTGTGGTTTTTCTCCCCACAGAAGAAGCGCACATTGAAGGGCTCCATTGAACTCTCCCGAATCAAATGTGTGGAGATTGTGAAAAGTGACATTAGCATCCCGTGCCACTATAAATACCCATTTCAGGTAAGTCCGTCAGGCCTGAGGGGACTGGTTCCTGTTCCCTGGACAGTGATTGAAATCCTCAGTCATTGTAAGAGAAGAGCAAAAATGGGTGACTTTGGATTACAGTTAGAACTTGGCCAATCCCATGAGAAAGCTGCTGTATTCTTTCAATCAACGACATTCATTTTTTCATTCAACAAAGATTAAGCACAAAATCCCGAAAAAATTGTCATTCCTCCTTCCCCTTTCCCTTATGTTTTCCCTACCTCAAGATCCTAATTGCTCTTGGGGGAGGGAAAAAACTACCAAGGGCCCAAGCCTAATGTTCTTTAAGTACAGTTTACTTATGGTTTGGGGCAACAGATTATAATCCTTGGTTAGAAATTACTTCAAGTTTCTGGGGTAAAAAGACTCAGATTTTACAATCTGAGAACTGTTTTGAGTTGTGCAGTCTGATACAGTAGCCTCTACTGTTTAAATTTAAATGTAAATTAACATAAGCAAAACAATGTTAAAAACTCAGCTCCTGAGTCACACTGAGCCACACTGAATGAATGAACATTTCATATGTTCAGTAGCCACAGGTGGCTACCATATTGGACAGCACAGATTATACAACATTTCCATCACTGCAGGAAGTTCTATTTGACAGAGCTGGTGGAGGGTATCTTTAGTCTTTAGGTCATGACATTGTCTCAATCTTGCTACCGCTCTTGGCATCTGTGGCTCTGAAGGAGTGGATATTCCCTTGCATATCCTATGGTGACACTCTTCTTTTTTTTTTTTTTTTTTTTAAAGATTGGCCCTGAGCTAACAACTGTTGCCAATCTTTTTTTTTTCTTTCTGCTTTTTTCTCCCCAAACCCCCCCAGTACATAGCTGTATATTTTAGTTGTGGGTCCTTCTAGTTGTGGCATGTGGGACGCTACCTCAGGTGGCCTGACAAGCGGTGCCACGTCTGTGCCCGGGATCCGAACCAACAAAACCCCAGGCGCCCCAAGCGGAGCGTGAGAACTTAACCACTCAGCCACAGGGCTGGCCTCTAGGGTACCATTTTCGTTTGCTAATCTGAGGGGAAAATATTTCACTTTTAGTGTGGCATAGAAAAGGACTTTCTTCCTACTAGAAAGGTGATCTCTATGAGTTGGAATTTTTGGTACTGAAAGCAAAGGGAATAACATGTATTTTCCCATCATTAAAATTCCAATTCTAAATGAGTGCATGAAAAAAGTGGTGAAATTCAAAGAAGATCTGTAGTTAGGTAATATTATTAGACCAAGCCAATTTCCTGGTTTTGAAAATGTACTATGGTTACATGAGATGTTATCAGTGAAGAAAGGTGGGTGAAATATACACAGGAACTCTGTACTATTTTTGGACTTTTTGAGTGTCTTACATTATTTCAAATAAGAAGTTTCAAAAATCTCGATGATATATTTGTCATCTAATATCTTTCTCTTTCACATTCCAGAAAGATTTTTTTAATCACTGAAAAATATGAGAAATAAATGTGCTGTCTAGTCAAGTGGAGAACTCTCTCCAGCTGTTTCAATTTAATGATGGCTTACTGGTGACACGGAATCTGAGACAAGTAGCCTAAGCTGTAGAAATTCACCCTGTGTCTGCACAGCACCCAAACATCTGGATGAAAGGGACACTGGTCCCCTACTCACCCAAATGTTTGCCCTTTTGACCATGAACCTCTGAGACCCTGCCTCGTCCCAGTGAGCCAGATGTGCCTGCTGTCCATCATCCATCTCCCGGCTCACCTTGGACTCTGTGTGTGTCTGCAGGTTGTACATGACAACTACCTCCTGTATGTATTCGCTCCAGACCGAGAGAGCCGGCAGCGCTGGGTGCTGGCCCTTAAAGAAGGTAATCTCCTGTGCGATTGAGTCCCTGAGACCCCTTGATCCTCCAGTAGGCTTGGGTTCCACAGTAGAATAAAGGGCAGCTGATGGTTAAACATCTTTCCCTTTTGGTGTTGGTGGAAGGTTCCAACTATTTTCCCCGGGCCCAAGAGGAAACAACCAGCACAGTGCAGGGTCAGCCAAACCCAGCCTGCCACCTGTTTTTGTAAGGCTCTGAGCTAAGGATGGTTCTTATATTTTTAAATGGTTCCATTTTAAAGGGTTATATAAGCGCCTACATCATATATCTATTTTGCCTGCTGGTGAGCAAAACCTAAAATATTTACCATCTGGCCCTTTATGAACAAGTTGGCTGACTCCTGGCAGAGTGTGCAGAATAAGAGTGTCAGCCCTTGAGTTAGATGACCTGGGTTTAAATCCCGGCTCTGTCACTTACTAGCCATATGTGATTGGGCAACTCCTTAACTGCCCTGTGCTTCGGTTTCCCCATCTATTAAAAAAGGGGAGGAGGAGGGAATAATAATAATAGTGCCTGCCTCTGGAACGGCTGGGGGTGAAGCCCTCGGATCTAGCCCAGCCCCTAGCTGGAACCCAATAATGTTAGCTAGCTTTAAAGATTTTCAGACCATCAGTGAGGGTATTTCTTAAGGCTCCCCTTCCTGACGGCATAATTAGAACCAGCACAGTGTGTGGGTTGGTGAAACGTGAAGCCAGGCTAAGGCGAAAATCCCAGCTCTGCCAATTAATAGTGTGTGACCTTGGGCAAATGCCTTGACCTTCCAGTGTCTCCATTTCCTCAGCTATAAATTCTGACTGATAGTCAGTCATAGGGTTATTGTGAGCATTAAATGATTAGGACATGTCAAACATTTCAAAGAATACCCGAAGAAAGTGCTCAATCAGGATTACTATTATTGTTATTGAGCCTGAAGCCCTGGATTTGCAGGAGAACTGGGTGCAGATGTTAATCTGTCTCTAGCCATGAGGACTAAGGCTAAGCAAGCCATTTGAAATCTTGGGAGCCACAGTGCCTCTATCTGAAATGAGAGTAAAAACACCAGTGTTATCTTCTTCCAAGGTTGTTGTGAGTCTCAAATGGAATATGACAGGCAAGTGCTGGGTAAACTGGAAAGTGCTCTCAAGTATAGCAGTCCCGGGGCACAGAATAAACACTGAAGTGAAAAATCATCAAAGGGCCCAACTGTGTTCATTGGCCCTTCTCCCTCTGTGAAGGGGCTTTACTCATAGAATGCTAAAGCTAGAAGGAGCGTTAGAATTGATCTGTCTAGTTCTCTGCTTTTTATACTTTTTTTTCAGCAAAAAGATTTTGCCTACCAAAATTTTACTTTAAAGTCACAAATCTAGAAGGGATAAATGCAAAATAGCTGTGAAGTGGGGAGAGTTGGAGGGGTGGGAATCCCACCTACTCAGTCTTCCCATTACCCCTAAGGCACTTTTGTGGGGCCCACTGATCCAGTCTAACGACCTCTTTGCACAGTGGGGAAATTGAGGCTCAGATGAGGGTTTTGCCCAACTGAAGAACACACAACTAACCCAAGACAGAGCCAGATAAGAACCCACATCTGCTGACGCCTAAATCTAACACACACTACTCCATAAATGTATATGCCCATAGAAAAGGCCATTTTTCTGACTTAGTCTGGGTAATATTCATTCAACCCCACACGGCAGGGTCCCCTCTCAAGGAGTTATAAAGCTGGTGGTCCCTGATAGACTGACCTGGAAATAACTCTTTTAATGGTTTGCCAACCCCTTTCAGAAACAAGGAATAATAACAGTTTGGTGCCCAAGTATCATCCTAATTTCTGGATGGATGGGAAGTGGAGGTGCTGCGCTCAGCTGGAGAAGCTTGCAGTGGGCTGTGCCCAATACGATCCAACCAAGAATGGTAAGAGACTGGGAATTCCCTTTCTTGTTTGTAAGAGGACTGTCCCCCCACTAGTAGGAAGTAAAAGCTCTCAGCTTCCCATCCTCAGCGGTATCAGAGATTGATTGCAAAATTCTACATTTTCTGAATTTTCTAAGAGGAATCATCTACCTCTACCACCAGTCTGTTGAGGTTTTTTCACCTCAAAGCAGGTATCTTTATAGCTCCTTGCTACTTAAAATGTGGTCCTTGAACCAACGGCATCAACATCACCTGGGAGCTAGAAATCTAGCTTCTAGCTAGAAATGCAAATTCTCTGGCTCTATCCCAGGTCTACTGGATCAGAACTTGTATTTTAACAGGATCGCTAGAAGATTTGTGGACAGAATAAAGTTTAAGAAGCACTGCTATAATTTGCAAGTTAGGAAATTTGAATGGCATGGTCTACTCAAATCTTAAATTGTAGAGACAGCCTTAGGAGGTATATAATATTATTTATTCCTGTGGCATCACATCACACATGTGTTTGATTACACAAATTCAACTCTGTACATTAGGAGGAAGAAGAAGGTAAAACCCAAAAACACTGCTTGTTTTACTCTGTGGCTTCTCTCCTCCTCCCCTTCAAACTTGCCCTTGACCACCACAACCTCAGAGAAAAGGAGGCTGCAGCCTAAATGCAAAAGACATTGTTTCTTGGCCTTTGAGGTCAATGGCCCAGGTCCTGGGGATTGGAGTGCAACTGGACTTGATCTTGTGCGATGACCTTGGGACTTGAACCCCCAGTGAAGTAGAACTCCACTCTAATGTACTTACATGTGGGTTATGCTCCCATTCCTCACAACCATCTGAGGTAGATGGTGTGATGTTGAGGAAACAGAAGGCCTTGAGCAGTTCAGTATGCTCCAGGTCACACAGCTAGGAAGTGCTCTGCAAAGCTGTCATTGAATAGGAATGATGGATCATGTGGCTTATGTTGCTTTACTTCCCTCTCCTCTCAACCTCTTACCCTAGTTACTTTTCTCATCTGTCAGTTTCTTTTTTGCACTAAAACCTGATACCTCAGATTGACGACCCAAGGCGGATGTGCTACATGTAACACATGGCTGGGTTTTCCGCGGCTTCCTGAGTCACAGCCCCTCTGAGTACCACTTTAAAAACCACTGCTTCTCACCCTCCACCTTGGGAGAGAAAGTTCAAGGTTATCAGTCCCTTGGCCCAGAAGAATAATATTTACTTAGTTTTAGAAGCCAGTGATCTTCTGCATCAGCCCTCTTGACCATATTCACCAAGGCTAGTGTCTAATGAAAAAGAAATGGAAGGTTTAATATGGATGGAATCTACCACAATAACAGGATGGCATGTCCTCATCTCTAAAATGGTAGGGGAAGTTTTAGGGGGTCTAAGATGAAATAATGTCTAAGCCCCCTTCCAATTCTCAAATTCGTTGAATCTGTTTCCATTTTGCAGTTTTCACCATGCTTGTCACAGCTGTTCCTCTTCAGGGTACACGGTATTTCCCTCCACTGAGTCGTAGACACATGACTGAGGTGTGAGGAGCATCTGAATGACTCATCAGAACAAGAATTGGGGAGGGCTGGTCATGCTGAGCTCCTCCCCACGTGAACCCAGGGCCTGATCCTGTCCAGTTGCTCTGCTAATGGTCCTGATTTTGTGTTGCAACAATGGGGTTGTGGAAAACTCTTAGTACAGCAGCTTCCACTTACTGAGCTCTCAATAAATGGCAACTGTGTCTACTAGTCTTTCTTATTTGTGGACAGAAGAATCTGAAGCTAAGACATAGCAGTACATGTGTTTGTGTGTCTGGGAAGCAGCAGACGTGGTTAAATAAAAATACTCTGCCATACCCAACCCACAGCAGCACTCATTTCTGCAACCAGAACAGGCCCTGATGTCACCACATACCAACTTCACACAGAGGGAGAGGAAGGAAGGGAAGAGCAGGACCAGAGGAAGGATAAAGAGAGACCCGTCATAGTATGTTCAGGGCTGGAAGAGGCCCAGGACCACACAGCTCGTATGTGGTGGAGCTGGGGTTAGAACACCAGTCTCCTGGTTCCAAGTTGAATGCTGAATAGGAACCATGCTTCCTATGATGTCTGTCATCCTTCTCTGTCAGTTTCATACCTAAGTCAACACCCCACCCTGTCCTTCCTGAAGGAGTTAGCACAGGGGCTAGGCTCTAGTGCCAATGAGTGAATCTCCTCTTACCATACCCCCAGCTCAGGGTGTCCAACTTCAAGTCAACCTCCTGCAGAGATGAGGAGCTCACCACCATTTTATGGAACCCATTCACTTCTTACCTCTAATTGTTAAAGAAGTCTTTGAATTGAGTGGAAGAGTAAGTGCTGCCTTCCATGCCACACACACTCCCAGGCACACAACTTTGGTCCATTGATTCCAGGCCTGACCTTTCCAGTGCCTTAAAGAAGAAATAGAGACAGAGATGAAGACATGAAAGGAAGGAGAGAGGGAAAGGGAGAGAAAGAGAGGACAAAGGAGGAAAGAGGAAGAGAGAGAGGAGAGATAGAGAGGGAGACAAGGAGACACAGAAAGAGAGAGAGAAAGGCATTACAATGTGCTGTTTGGAGGAGGCAGCAAGAACAAATATTCAGTGGCCTTAAGGTAACTAAAAGTGGATTCCAGTCCTCTCGAAAAGCAGCATGATGACCTCTCATCTCATCCACCACCTCCTCAAGCACACAACAGCCTCAGGAAGCCAGTGAGTCAGAGTCCCCCTGAGTCACCAATTCCCACTCCTGGGTTTAGCAGGTGGTAGGTGCCTTCATGGAAGTCTTCATGCCTGCAGGAGAGAACGCAGCCTAACCCCTCTGTCGGCAACTTTTGGATTAGGCTTTTCCTGGGAATACGGAAAGAGGGACCCAGAATATTGACTTCTAGAAGTTTCTAACGTCTCCTAGAAGATGAAATCGGGACCCAGCAGGCATACAGAGATAAAATACTGATTCTGAAAAGCCTAATTTTCCTTTCTCCACGTCTCATCATCTCTTTCTGCTGTTCTCCTTGGGGCCCCTTTTCTCTGAAAAGCTCCCTGGCTGCTCATTGTCTGTTGGGCACATGCAGTTTCAGGCTCATTTTCTTTTTCTGTTTTTCTCATTTCAGCTTCAAAGAAGCCTCTTCCTCCTACTCCTGAAGACAACAGGGTGAGTGAGAGCTCAAGCCCTGGGCGCAGGTGGGCCCACAGCTCTGCAGGCTGCCTGACTCGCTTCTGCCCGCTTGCATTTTCCCCTTCTGCCCAGATTTCTCAAACGCTGGGCAAATACAGCAGACTGTCATGATTCAGCTGAACTCAACTGAATCAGGTTTCTTGGGCCTGAAATTTCTCAAGGGTCTGTCCATGTAAAAGGACCAATCAGCTGCTAAATCTTCACCTTAGTTTATTCACTCCATAAATACTTACTGGTATCAAACTGTGCATCCAGCCATCTAACAACTTTGGGGTATAATAACAGCCGACATCTGTATAAAATGGTGGATTTACTCTACACCTTGACATACAAGCACTTTGGAAGTATACATTTGATAGTACTTTATATTTTTCAAAGCACTGTCATACTTTCACTACTTCAAAACTTGCTATCAGTTCTAGCCACTTAATGGAGTTATAGTTGTGTTCTCATTTTAAAGCTTGGGAAATCAAGTCCCATGAGAGGTTTTGAGGCTTTCCCAGGGCCATTCAGCCACTTAGTAGTCAAGCTAGGTGGCTGCAGAGGTCTTAGTGTGGTGGTATTTAACTCCAGTGGCAGTTCTCAGAGTGTGGTCCATAGACCAGCAGCATCAGCAACACCTGTGAGCATGTTAGAACTCCAATGCAGGTTATCAGCCCCCACCTCAGACCTCTACATCCAAAACTCTTGGAGAGAGGTCCAGCAATCTGCATTTTAATAAACCTCCAGGTGATTTTGAGGCACACTCAAATTTGACAACTGGTCTAGTATACTGATTTACAAGATCTAGGCAGCATAGAGCCAAATCTGGGGAAGCCATTCTGTTAAGAAGACAAAAAACAATAGATAGGAGAAAGATCAGGCCTCACCTTATGGTCATATTAACACCAATATCCATATTTGAGAGCTTTCTCTTTATTCCAGAACCTACTGATTCTGCTTCCTCATACTTCTTCCTGAAGAATGAGTTCTGCTTTTTATCTCTCTCCAACCAATATGGTGACATTTCAAAAACTGTCAGTCTCCCCATACGAGAAGTTCTAAATCATTCAAAACCACGGGCTGGTTTTTAGATCTGTCTTCAGCCCACTCCCTAATGACAAGAAAGAAGTATATTTAAACTCTAGCAGAAAATGAACTCTTTTCCCTTTTCTTTCATTGATCTTCTAAAGAATATTTCATCATCGTCCTTGAAGATGTGGTTCGGAATCCTGCTGCCCTGGCTTACAGATGGTCCCCCACAGTCCCACCTAAACCCATACGTCTGCACCTTGAGCTGGTTTGCTCATATCTTATTTTCACTATCATAAAGGTGAAAGCCAGAAAACACTGACCGTCCATCCATCTCTCTTGCATCTCTCCTTGGACTCTGCCATTTGGCTTTTCAGACTTTTTAGAGAAGCAGCGTTGATACCATTGTAGCACACTGACCACAGGGTTTTGGGAGTCATTGTTCCAGTTTCAACCACATGTCTAAATCCATTGCAATGTCTTTCTTACCTTGAGCCACTTGAATTCATTTCGCCCTTCATCTTCACACTCTGTCCTCTAGTGAGTGACAGCATCTTGAGTTGACATCTAGAGAAGCTATATTTTTCATGCAATCTGAACTAACAGGCCTGATGTTCTGTACGAGAAACTGTGGAATAGGGTCAGTCCTCCAGAGGGTTGAGAGTGGCTATTTTTGGTCAGGATGAAGAATATCCATGATCAGAGTAACTGACAATCCCAGGTCTCTCTAGCCTGTGGGTGAAAACGAGGGCACATTTCACACTAAAGCCCAAATTTCAGCAAATCTTGGCCACCCTGCATACACAGGAACTCAGCCCTTCCTTCAAGGGCCCTCCTTGTCAACCCAGAAGGGCTTCCTGAGGTGCCACTCAGCAATGTGTCTGCCTGTGTCCTTTCTCCCTGCCACTGCTACCTGGGCTCTCTGGGAGGGCCTTTCTCAGCCAGGGTCAGGTGAGCTCTTGGGAACCAGGGCTGTTATGAGGCCTAAAGCAGAGTGGCCAGGATATGGGCCGTTTATCTCCTCCATAACTTAGCTTCTCTCCTGGGCCCCCAACAACCTTTCTGGAGCACAGAGTCTCAGTTCCTCCAAATGCCACCCCTTCATTTTCTCTCTCTAATCTAGTGGTTCCCAACCCTATCAGACCTCATACTCCCTTTTTATGGCACATATCTTGTAAAGCCCCTTTTGTTATCATGAAAATAAATTCATAGATAATGCAACTTACTTTTAAAAAGATCAACACATACTTTTTAAAAGAATCAATAAATTTTCTAACCGTAGTACTTAAAAGGAAAGAAGAATAATTTACACAAAATAATATGTTCCTCTATATAAATATTGTAGCATGGCTACACTGGAAGACAGAACGAAATAGTCCACTGCTTGCACCTGTAGCTGGAATCCCATGGGATCTGGCATCTCAGATGCAACTGGTACAGGAATTTGTTACCATCTGTGATATGATTTTCCAAAATGGTGAACAACTCCTGGTAAAGTTCTGAACTAAACCAAGTGTAAATCTTCCTTCAGTGGAAAAGGTGGTTCCATTCCTAGGAAACCAAGTACTTTGTATGGGGTGGAGGTAGCCTCTAGGCTCAGAGTATTACTGTAAATTATTATTGTAAGCAGATTTCTCACCACATGAATGTCTAACAGAACATTCAGAATCTGTACAGGATGTGGGATACTGCAGAGAGTTTTGCAGTCTTCATCCTCTCCCACTAAATGCTAGTAGCATACCTCAATCTTTGTAACACTCAAAATACCCCTGTAGATTCCAAAATGCCCCCTCTGGAAAGATACTACCATGGTTTGTGAACCCTGCGCTGACTTTCTCTTCATGGGGATTCATCAGTTAGTTGGACCTATAGCAAGATGAACACCATGCCATATCCCTCGTTTATCTTCAGGTGCCCTTGAACAAACTCCTTCTTCCATTAGCTCTTAGGGTGGAAGCCTCAGGCCCATAGACCCAGTATTACCCAATATACCACCTCACAAGCTCTACAGATATCCAGACTTCAAATTCTAATCTGGGCTCAGCTGGGATGACATACTGCATCTTTGTGACAGCCTTTTTTTTTAACTCTAGTATTTTTATGCTGCCAAATGCTTCAGTGTACTCAGAAAACTTTTGACTTTTGACACCAAATCTCGTTCTAGCGAATAATCTCAATCTCTTCCCATATTTACTCCCTCACAAAATCTGCCAAGCTGCAGCAGGTGTGCCTGTCCTGAAGTCTTAAGACCATTTGCCTTACAGTCCCTTCTTTGCGTCCTCAGCATCTCATCTTAAGAAAGGTACTGCAAAGTAGAGGCATAAGCAAAGGAGCCTAAAGAGGAAGAAAGGAGACCATGCGCTATAGTGGAGAAAGCAGTAAGATCAATTCCAGTGTGAAATTTGGCCACATCCATTTCACCATCCTGGCCTCATTTTCCCCGTTCGAAACAAATGAGTAGATTAAAGGAGCTCTCAAAGGCATTCTAGCTTTGATAGTCTACGATTTTGTGGATCTGGACAAACCCACAAATCAAATCAGAAAAGCATGGACTGAATAATCTAGTGATGATTGCATCACCTTCACCAGGAATGTGATGCATTTGGCAGAGAAGGTGCAACGTGTGACATGGTGCGAGTAGAGAAACCAGCAGACTTTAGTGAAAGAATATGGCTGCTTGGAATTCACTGTGGTCAGAATTTACCACGTAGGATGAGAGGGGCAATGAATTCCAGGTATTGGATGTCTTTGTGTCATAGTCAGCACCATAATCATAACTCATACAGAAAGTCAACTAGAAGGCGGCAAATGGTCTCAGCAAATACCCCAATGGATTGTAGGCACTGGTGTGTTGACCTGGCATAGATCTAGGAGCAGCTTATGGCTCAGGAACTTGCTGACTGTGTTCTTCAGTTTATGTCCTTCCTATATCTTTTCTTAATTTTACTGTCTCCCTCCTCTAGCGACCACTTCAGGAACCTGAAGAAACCCTGGTCATTGCCTTGTATGACTACCAAGCAAACGGTCCGCAGGAACTCACTCTCCAACGCAATGATGAGTACTACCTGCTGGACAGTTCCGAGATTCACTGGTGGAGAGTTCAAGATAGGAATGGGTAAGGAATCTTTGTGATTGGTATTTCAGCATTTGAGGTGAGGTAGGAACAAGAAAATACTGGGATGATTGGTCCTGCCTCTCTCAGCGTGACTACTGCACTGAGTTAGGAGAGGGGAGCAGAGGCAGAAGGAAGAGGAGGAAAGAAGTAGCAGAGGCACATCTTCCCACTTCTTAGAAGTGACTAGGAGGCAGCCACTTGCTGTGTTGCTCCCTATACCCTATCAAGCACCCCGGCCCCAAAACTCATCTAAAAATGTCCTGGGTCTTTCCACTGACATCCACAGTTTTGAGATTGGCAACTTGTTCCACAAAGTCCTATTGTTCTTGAGTGTTTAAGTCAGACTGAAGGTACATCCCATTGTGAAGGGCTTAGTTTGGGTGGAAAGAAAAGGGATGTAGAGATGGTGGATACAGCAGTTACATCAAGAAGCATCAGAAAGAAGATACTAAAGATTTAATTACACCAATAATCTTGAACTAGCCATCCAAATGATTCATGGAGAAAATAAAGTTGCACAAATACCAATTGACCACTATGGGACTTTTGAAAGAAAAAATCTTGTGAGCCCTTCTCTGATCTGAAATACAACAAAATGTTAATAACCTTCAGCATGCTCTGGGATGTGTGACTTAGATACTAGTACTTAGCTTAAAGGCATCAGATTCACACTGCTTTATAAGGCTTTATTTTTTTCTTTTGAATATATCAGAGGTATTTCCCCATGCCCTCGAATGTTCTCCAGAATATGATTTCAAGGATTGCACAAATCCAATACAAAAATGTACCATAATTTAGCAAATTCCCTTGTTAGACACTTAGGCTATTTCCAATATTTTGCAAATATTAACTGCAATTAATGTCCTTGTATATTAATATTAAGTGTTTAAACATTTTTAAAGTATGAGATTATTATGAATTTAAAAATACAGAAAAGAAAAAGAAAACACTCCATTATTGCAACATCTGAATAGCCTATGTCAATGTTTTATTTTTAAAAAAACTAACAGTAGAAAGAAATATACATGAAAAATAAGCCACCCTCCATTTGCGCCCACATCAATTCCGAAAGTAATCATTATTAACGTTTTCTTGTGTATCCTAGACAAAAAAGTTATGCATAAACAAATGCATCAGGTTTTTGTTTGCACTGAAGGGGTCCATTCTGCTTGTCACTTTGCTTTTAACCTTTAATACTATATCTTGGAGATCTTTTTATATCAGCACATACAAATCTATCTCATTTTTTAAATAATTGCGTAGTTTTTGAATGTATGCTTTATTATAAGTATTTAATAATCTTTTATGGCGGGACACTTAGTTTCGAAGTTGTTTTCTTTATTTTGAACAAGGCTGCAAAGAAGATCTTGTTTTGCTCATGCTCATGCATCTTGGCAATCTTTTGGAAAATATATATAATTTTTTTAAGTATACGTATTTTTGATAAAAAGTTACATATAATAATATAACATTATATATCTATATGTCTCACATTTCTAACTATATAGTACGTGACATCTTAATTTTGGTAGATAACTCCCTCAAAAAGGTTGCCAAATTTACATTCCCACCAACAGAGTATGAGAGTGTCAGCACTGGGTATCATTAAGCTTTAAAAAAAAAAAAGCCAATCTGATGATTAAAAAAAGAGATACACATAGATCTTTAAGGTTAAGACTTTACTCTTTACCTACACCAAAGTTTATATTTTCCAGGCATCTTCTCTTTACGTAGCTTTCTCAGCACCCCTGCAGGGTGAGGGAGGGAGGACTGTAAAATATGATTAGGTCAAGAACAGTCGTCTGGGGGACAGTATTGCTTGCTCGATGAGAACAGGCCCCAGAGCCCCTCATCTGGACCCTCCCTCTCTGGTTGATTCGTGGAAGCAAACAAGGCCAGTCACATCACCTTCTCTTTGCCAGTAATGGGGAGGCCCTTATCAGAAATACATTCAAAACCACCTGGCTCTACAAACACCAGAGGAACTTACACAGAAATTCATCCCCTCAATCAACTAACATGTATTTAGCACACCTAATGTGCCAGGAAATTTCTTCTCCTAGGTCTCACTTCCCCAAATGATGGTTTGCCCTTTGTTCAGTGGCCTGTGGAAACGTTCAACTCTGCACTTCAAAGGGCATAGAAGAGGACACCCCAGAAGCCAGTCAGCACCGTGGGAATTTCCCCAGTTTGCTTTGAAATAGTGCGGTATAGAGCAAAGTACTCAAGATGGAGAGACAGAAGACTTGCATTTTAGTATCGGCTGCTCTTGTTGTGCATCACTTTGGAAAAGTCACTTAACCTCTGTTAATCCATTTCCTTACCTGTAAAATGCAGATGCTAATATCAGCTTTGCCTATCTCACAGTGTGGAGAAAAATCTATAAGATGATGAAAGTGAAAGGGCTTTGCAAATTCTGTATCCACATACAAGTGAAGAGAATTATTATTTGCGGACATAACCCAGCTTTGGTTGGCATTTTAAAATGCAGTTATTCTATTCAAAAGCAAAAATAGTATTTGACCTATTAATACAATTGTAAACATATGGTGTGGGAAAAACGACGTAATTAAAAGGAATTCCAAAAGAGAGATATAAAAGAAATAGCAAATTTCAGAACAAGTCAACACCCATCAATTGGCACTGACTGCCTTGAGCACCACGTCAAGGATGATTCTGAGGCTGAATGGCCAACTCTTTGAAGAGAGCACGCCATACCTGACTAGCCATGTCAGCCAAGGGCACAAGATATGAGAGCATCATCCCATATTTGGATTCTCCAGTTTTTATTTCTTCACTCCTCAAAGCAATTCTGTGAAATAGATTACAAATTCCCCATTAAACATAACCACTGGATTGAAAAATGGCCTTGTTATGCAAAAATTGTTAAAACACTTTGTGAGGTAAAGAGCAAGAATTCTCAGGCATCTTTTTATAGATTAGTAGAGTCTGGAGGGATTTTATGTGAAATCTAGTTTAGGTCCCTCATTCTACAGGTGCGGAGCCTGAGGCCAGGAGACTGGAAGGGGCACTATTCGCACCTTGCAGTATCAAATGTGATAATGAATGTGAAAGTGCTTTGAAAAGTACAAAGCTACACACAAATGTAAAGTATTTTGATGTTCTTGTTAGTCTCTTTATCCATATGTCTTTGTTTATGCGCAATTATTTATTCCTGCTCAAAAGAAACTCTCATCCCCAAATCCAGCATGACTTTATCTTTTGTTCTCATGTTTTACCATTTATGTCCAAAGGAGTTCAATCAACAAAAAAATATCAGGGAGGCTTTGAATTACAAGCTTACAATGCTGACTGGCAGCATCTTTTGGGACCTGTGGTTGGAAAGCAAATTTTTATATTTTAATTATTTTGGTTTCCTGACTATAAAATGGTAGCACTAAAGTGGAAAAAATAATGATTATCACACACAAAAAAATATGTTTCGTTATAGAAAATAGAGACTGAACGTTAATCTTTTTTTCCGGTAGAGGAAATTTCACGATGAGGAGAATAGCAAGCATAGCTTTTTAAGTGAAATAGCCACTTCTTATTTATTATGGTTTATATTTTAAGTGTGAAATCTATAGTCTTTAACAGATAGCAGGTTGTTATTTTTAGCAATTCTTTTATTCTAAAACTTTAAAATCTCTTATTCAGAATGCCCAATACTCTCCCATCTTCAAATGACTTTAGTGGATTAAACCTAAAATATGGAGATGTGAAAACTGGTTCTATATCAGTCTAAACACTAATTTCCCTTTTAACAGGCATGAAGGATATGTACCAAGCAGTTATCTGGTGGAAAAGTCGCCAAATAACCTGGAAACCTATGAGTAAGATATTTTATTTGTCTTCCAAAAATGTTACTAAGGAGTCCTCCTTAGATTAGGAGGGAATCATTGGTTGATTATCAAATTACCAGGCATTTTCTCTTCTTGACTCAATTTCTTCTCCCCTATACTCTGGTCCCTAAATAAACAGTAAAGGAGCACTTTAAATAAGAAAAGGGAGAGGGTGTGCTCACCTCCCCTTTTATCAGAGGGATGACTCTCAGATGCCTGCACAGATAGTAGTAAGAGGAAAAAAGTTCTTCTGGGAATCCCAGAAATACTGGTCTTACTTGAGAAGGAAAAAAACACTATGAACACTGGATCAAATATAAACTGATTTAAAACTTGGTTCATTGCAATACTCCCAATAACAAAGTAACAGACAAATAGATATTAAATATCTGCTTAGCTTGTGTTATTTATTTCAAGCTATAAGAGTTCACATGGATATACTTTTTACAGAACTACCTAATGTTTAATAAGATCCAATTGTAGTGCACCAAGTACTCACCATGTACATGTGTTTCCTAGCTCAGCTGGTGAAAGACTCAGAAGCAATAACACCACAGTAGCAATGTGCACACCCAGATCTCGGTTTCTAAATAACACTTCCCACTAAAAAGAACCAAGACTTCTCGGAGAAATGGCTTGGGGATCCAGAGTTGGGACAGGGTAAGAGTAAGGTGAACTTGGAACATCTTGTCTTCTTGCACCAAAAAGTAAAGAAGTACCCTTCCCCAAATTTTTAAATGATGTGGCATGTCAAATGAGCACAGAAGTCAGCTTAAAAATGCTCCTTCTGCTCAAATCTGGGACAATGAGTATCAAAATGAATAATGACAGTAATGGAATACAATCCATTGAATAAAATAAGAATCCATAAGAAATACCTCACTAGATAAGTAAACAAACAAACAAACAAGAAGAGAGAGCTCTTTCTTATAGTACAGTGTCAACTAATGAAGGTAGAAGGAATGATAAAGTTTAAAAATCACCATTTTGTAACTTAAAGTATCAACAGATTCAGGCAAGAATCTTCAGTAAATGTCATAACCAGAGGGTGACGGTCTGATATTTACATAGTCTCAAAGCATCTTCTCACAAATCACTTCTTAATAACAAAGTGGAAATATCTGGTAGACCCCATCCTAACTAAGTGATCAATAATGGGCAAACAGACATGTGTCTCTCGATGGGATGCACTGATGAGGATACAACATCTCCTCTGTGATATTCCGGCCCAAACATGCATAACCTCAACTTAGTCATGAGGAAATAATAGACAAATCCAAACTGAGGGATAGTCAACAAAATGAGTAGCCTACGCTCTTCAAAATTGTTAATATCCTGAAAGATAAGAAAAGCTGAGAAATTGGTCCATATTAAAGGAAACTGAAGAGATGTGGTAACTAAATGCACTAGTAATCCTGGATTGGGTCTTGAACCACAAAAAAAAAAATACAAAACACATTATTGGGACAACTGATGAAATTTGAATAAAGGCTGAAATTAGATAATAGTATTGTATCGATGTTAAATTTCCTGATTTCGGTAATTGTACTATGGTTATGTAAGTGTATATTCTATTTCTAAGAAATACATACTGAAGTACTTAGGAGTAAACATCTATTGTCAATGGCTCAGAAAAAAATATATTTATCTATCTAGAGGGAATGGTAAAGCAAATGTGTAAAATGTCAGCAATTGGTTCAACTAGGTCAAGTGTATGTGGAAGTTCTTTTATAATATCTTATAACTTTTCTGTAAATTTGAAATTCTTTAAAAATAAAAAATGTTTATGTGAATATATAAGATACCAGCGCTGAAGAATACTAGGTAATGAAGACTTCTATTTATTCGTTTGGGTTCTTACTAGTTCAAATTCAGTCAAGTTCTTTGTTGCTGAAATTCTCATAGATTCTGTAGTGAAGAGCTATCATTTTCTGAAAAGTCTCTCAACCTGAGACTTGTTTTGATCAAATATGTGAGAGTAGTCCCTCCCTCAGCTAACAGAAGAGTCATCAGTTCCAAGAACAATTGAACTGCAATGAAACAGATATGAGATAGGCTTAAATAAAATAAAATAATTTTATTTTACAGTCAATGCCTTCAGGAAAAATAAGCATTTATTTCAAAGGATCCCTAGGCTAGGAAGTATTGTTTGTTTGTTTTCGCTTTTAATCAGAATCTCTTCATTTACGATAGAGGGGGCAAACTCAAAATTCCAACAGAGTATAAAGCAATAGGGAATGGTGGAGCCTGGGGCCAAAAAATGAAAAAGTATATTTCCTTTCTGAAGGTATTTTAAGTCATTTTTAAAGTAAAACACTATACTACACAAATAAAACAGTCTGTGAGCCCTGTTTCTTCTGTGCACTGTCAGTTTGCATTTTTCAGATATAGTCTCTTGGCTAGAAAATAAAATGGCTCACAAATGTCCAGATAGTATTTATCTAGGTATATAAAAAATACGCAATATAATTTTTTATCCTTGAACTTAATATTGTCTAGTTTCAGCTGATATCTGCAATAAGAACTCAAAAATGTGATCACAGGCTGGTAAACCCACAGCCATTGATTGGCTTCAGGTCTCCTGTCTTAGTTTAGGGGCATGACTTTGGGCAAGTTTTCTCACCAGGTTGGATCTCAGATCCCTTTTCCTTAAAATGAAGGGTCAGACAAGATGAAGGAAGCAAATTATGGCACTCTTGCTGACGTTCCCTCCCCCTGCCTGGACTCAGGGCACACATCACTCTTAGATAGGGACACACCCGCTGAGCCCAGACGCACAGCTCTAGGCAAGCACTATTAATTGATCAGAGTTTGCACATGAAATAGAGCATATTTGCCAGCCCTCAACTAGATAAGCTCTAAGAGCCCATTGAGGTGTAAAGTACCATTCAATTGTATGATATTCAAAAGCTCAGATGGATCCACTAATTCCTTTATTCATGGCCACTCTCACCTAGCCAAACAAGTTGCATAAGCGGTATTCATTCCCCACCCAGAACTTCTCTCCTCCTGGGTTTATTAGTTTCCAAAACTGATTGTTAGCTGAGGTTGGTTCTATCTCCTCTTATGTACTAAGTGGCCAGGGAGGTAGGCTGTGACTCCGGTGTTAACAATAACGTCCAAACACTTTATCTCTAAAAATCACTCATGTTCTTCTTTACCACTTTTTAGTTGTTTTTTTCACCAGACACCAAAATTATAAAAATAATGTAACTGCTTTGCAGAAGATCTTGAAAACCAGTCAAAGAGGAAAATATTGCAATTGTTTTTGAAGGATATTTTCTATATATTCAAATTTGTACTAAGTTTTTATAGCTGCCCTAACATCATTCTACTTAAAACCACCCACTGACTTATGAAATGGAGCAGAAGATAAATGTTTCCTAGAATTTTATTGTGGAAGATTTCTAACATGCGCAAAAGTAGAGAGAAGAATATAAATGAACCTCCACTTATCCAGAAGTTAGCTTTGACAATTATCAATATTTTATCAATTCTGATTCATTTATCCCCTTCCAATTAAACATTTTATTACCTGGAAATGGTTCCTGGCTTCATTTTTGAGTTTGAAAGCACTGGTAGAAACAGAAAATGACCAAACAATTTTCTGGCATTAGTTATCTTTTATAGGTGAATAATAAAATAATAAAATATGACCATGGGCAAGTTTCTTCACCACGTTGGATCTCAGATTTTCTCATAAAAAGAAATTTTTAGATTTTCTTTTTTTATAAAAAAATAATAAAATATTAAAAAGTTTTAAAATGTCATTGACATACAACTTTTTCTTGCTTTCAGGTGGTACAATAAGAGTATCAGCCGAGACAAAGCTGAAAAACTTCTTTTGGACACAGTAAGTCTCTCTAACCTGCCTTTTGACTTTTAAAATAAAACGAATTGTGCTCTTTCTTTCAGCCATGCTGTGGTATATGCCAATGCGATGAGTTGATATATTGGGTTAACAGTGGTTTTTGTGTCGTGTAAAAATATTTTGTGATTTACAGGACTCACATACAACAGCACAAGCCTAGGGAGGGTCAAAGGCCTTGGTGTTGACATGCAATCGTCACCACAGGCGCGGTATTCTTTCCAGCTGTGATGGCTGACCCCGGGGATCCATCGGGGCCAGTCTTCTCTGCCTATTTCTCTGGCAAGGTCAGGCGGGGCTGTGACTCAGATTCTGCCTGGTTAGCCTGTGGGTGCAGGGGAAGTACAGCACTTGTTTTAACTTACTTTTCAAGCAACAGTTCTCAAGATCCATGCAGCGTGAGGAGCAGGACTGATCTTACCCAGGGACATCAGGATTAAGGGAGAGGGGGATGAGAAGAGAGAAAGCATGGTGTGGTGGGCAAAGTACTGGGTCCTGGTTCCTGATCTGTCACCAACTCAGTGTGTGTCTTTGGGGACATCTCTTCTTCCTCTGGGCCTCAGTTTCTCAATGAGTACAAGATGAGCATCGGACTCAATCAGGGATGACAATTACCCAGTAGTCACATTGCCACCCTCTGCTTCTGGTCTTACAGCTGACACCGTTCATCATAATTGATGGCCTTGGGGTTCTTTTCAACACAGTGTTTCAGGCAGCTGCCACCTATTGATTGGTGCCCACGATGAACCCTCTCTTCCTGGACTGGAAGATCATTTGTTATCCTAGGGCAGTGCCTCTCAAAATATCTGTGATGATGGATCACTTTTTGTGGTTTGTTTTTAATTTCCAATTTGTCAGGGATTTACATTTTGCAAAATACAATAAAAATGAATTAGTAGGAAAAACTAAAAGAGAAGCAAAGACATAAAAAATGCAAGTCCAATTTATTATTATTATTATTATTAGATTCATTAAACATAACTTGACTCTGATTGCCATAAAAGGTTTCTAAATGCTTACTCTCAATTTCTCCTTTTGTCTGTTGGTAGATCAGTAATGATTTGCTGACTGGCGCCCATCCACACACCACACTTTGAGTAGCGTTGAAAATTGCACTTATGGCTCTGGCAGAGAAACCAAATGCATGGAAGTATCAAGAGAAAGCCTTCCACAGAGCAATCAATTATTTATCAGCACATATGTCTAGAGCAGTGGTTCTTAGGCCTGGCTGCATATTTGAATCACCTGGGAAACATTTTTAAAAATTCCAATACCTGGCTTCACCCAGATTAATTAAATCAGAATCTCTAGTTTGTAGTTTCCAGGCGTTAGCAATGTAGAGAAAAATCTCTCCAGGGGAGTTTAATATTCAGACGATGTTAATGACCAATGCCCGGCACTGACCCTACCTGTGAGACCAGTAACCCACAGGCATGAGTTGATAGAAGCCTTAGTCTCCCTGTGCCAAAATGCCAACCGTATTCCTGCCGTTTCCCCATATGCCATTTTCTAGTTACGGTTTGAAGGTATTTCTTATCTTTAAGAATCTTAAATGAAACTGCAAATCTCTCCTTCATGGAATGAAGCTGGAGTGACCAACTCATCCTGGTTTGCCTGGGACTGTCTTGGTTTTAAAAGTGAGAGTCCTGTGTCCCAAAAGGCACCTCCCCACCTTGGTCCTGGGCAAACTGGGACAGTTGGTCACCCAAACCATCCATTCTTTTGGATAGTGGTTAGGAGTGAGCCTTAGAGAAGGGGACCTGGAAAGATGTCAGGAAGGGAAAGAAAGGCTATGATGGGAAGGTGGAGGGATGATAAATATTGTTAAAGAATAATTTAAAAGGCATGGAGTTAATTATTAACCTGCTATTTACTTTCGTGTAAAGGAAGCTGGTAATAGATTGATTCATTCTATCAAAGACAAAAATATAATTTCCGTAAGAGGAAAAGCAGAGGGGAGAAGGAAAACCCACAGTCACATTTGGGAGCAGTGAACTTTGTTTTTCTCCTTTGGGTAAGTTGCTGATTAGCAGGCAGCTAGCAAAAAGGACAAGGTGAGATGCTCTGCCCTCGGGCAGCTTGTTCTCATCAAAGAGAGCAAATTCAGTTGTTTATGGATTCCTCAATAGACTTTGTGCATTTCCCAGCGAGGGATGTGTAACAGGCAGTGTATATTATGTTGGCCGTCTCAATTAGCACCCATTTCAATTATGGTATGTCTACACCATTTCCTTCATTAGAATTTCTCAGTATAAACCCACATACCTTACTTACCATTTTGCTGAGCATGGGACCAAGCACTTAGGGGTGCTTAAGACAGGATCTTTGGGGCTGGCCCCATGGCCTAGGGGTTAAGTTCAGTGCACTCTGTTTTAGGGGCCCAGGTTCAGTTCCCAGGCGCAGGCCTACACCACTCCTCAGCAGTCCTGCTGTGGTGGTGACCCAAGTACAAAATAGGGGAAGATTGGCACAGATGTTACCTCAGGGCGAATCTTCCTCAGAAAAAAAAAAAAGGATCTTTAACCTTCATGAGCTTTAGAATCTGTTGGGAAACAAGACAAACTCTGAAGAACAGGCTAGAGGATATGAGGCAGTCTTTCGCTGGTTTTGGAGCTCAGAGAAGACTCTAGAGGAGTTAGAAAGATTTCATGGAGAAAGAAGAGTGGAGCTGAGTCATTACCGGACTCTGGTTTTTCCTTGGTTCCCCATCAACTCAGCGCTTAATCATTTCCTGCAGTTCCCAATAAACCACACATTAGAATCAGTAGGAAACTTTCAAAAACACAGATTCCCAGGCCCCACCCCAGACCTACAGAATCAGACTTTCTAGGGTTAGTTCCTGGGAATCTGTATTTTTCAAGTCAAACTTGTGATGCATATGCAGCCAGCTTGGCTCCTGGTTCCCCCAACCTATGTCATTGGATGACATAGTAAAGCTTGACTAATAAGAACTAATTGAGGAGTGTGAAATTAATTAAAAACCTGAATTATAATGAGTTGAAACAAGCGCAGTTCTGTTATTTTCAATCACACATTGGTTCATAAAGTGTTGCCTGTGGAACACTCAAAACAGCCCACAGTAATGACTAGCTAAAGGTGACTCCCAATTTACAGCAGTCCTTCGGAGAGACACTTGAAGACATTTTGCTTGCTGGCGCAGATGAAACATTCCTCCTTACTAATATTCTGCACTACTTTCCCAAGTCCTCTTTGCCTCGTTAGGTACTAAAAGGGGAAACTTCAGTGGGTCCCTGTAGTGTGTGCTGTTTAAAACAATAGCCCAATTGTTTCACGGGTGTATTTATTGTCTCCTTATCTAACAAATTTAGGACCCTTAAGAGAAGGATTGATTCATTTTTATTAGTGAAAAATGGATTCTTTCATTTTTATTAACTAAAGCTCCCAATAGTCTGCCCCTACATAGTTCTCCACTAGAATATAAACCCTTTATCTTGTTACCTGGGGAGCCAGAACTGCATCTGTGACAAAGCAGTTGCTCAATAAATATTTGTTAAATGAAAGAATACATCAAATGCTTAATAAATGCATTTAAACTAAGAGCTAACCTCAAACAGAGCCTGGCTGGTCATGAACATCATTGGGGGAGCTTTTTAAAAATACGAATTCCAGGACTCCAGCCCTCACCAGTCAGAACCTCTGGAGATAGTACCCAGGTGATTCTGGGGCTTACCCAAGTTTGAGAACGTTGGAAAAGCATCTCCTACTACATCCTACTGATTCTTCATGTAACACCTCCTCCAGGAAGGCTCTCATGCTTTCCCTCTCCCTAGCCATGGAATGTGTTTTTCCCCACCTTTGAGCACTTATGGTGCAATGTCATTACATTTTCAATAGCACTGTTCTCACTCTGCCTTGGACCTCAGCAGTTTATCTTCTATCTTAACCCGTTTAGGTAGAGGGTAAATTCCTTGCAAGCAGGTACTCCATATCTTACAGCATTGCATACACTGAGTGACCTGAATTTCAAGTAGGAACCTGATTGGAGACATTGGTTTATCATATTTCCATGATTCTAAGACGCCATTAGTTACAGATGCAATATTGACTTAATAATGGGTTTGTTTCAAGAGAAGAAAAGAACAACATCCAGAGTGAAGAGTGACTATGCGTCAGAGACACTTAAAGCATGATGCAGGGTGACAAGGTTATGAATTACCGGTCAGTCTTTTTTGCAATCACTCCTGTTATTGCAACTACTGTTAACTCAACTACTTTGAGATTGTCTTCTGTAAGATGACCTTCAAATCATGTGGACAGAAAGAAAGACATATACTCCTAACATGGTCAACATACCTCAGATGAAGGCAGATGAAGTAACGTGATCAATACCTCAGCAGATGGTATACCATAGTGTGTGATAATAATAGCTGACAATAGCTCTAATAGCCCTTGTTCTGGTATCATATTCCAGGAACTGTTTTACGCACTTTAATTCTCCTGACAACCTTACAAACATCGTTTCACAGGTGAGGAAACTGAAGCTCATACATTTAACCAGGAAACATCTGGAATTCACAGAATTATAGACGGTTAGAGTTAGAATTCTCTTTAAAGAACATATGATCCATCCCTTTGTGTTACAGGGGAGTAAACTGGAGCCAAGTTCAGAGCATGAATCAGCGGCATAGTCTGGACCAGACCTGGGGTGTTTCTTCACACATATACACATGCACACACACAGTAAATAAGGGAACATATGAGTTAAGTTCTATTCTCCCATCCATATATTTCACCTCCTTGGCATGATTTTTTTCTATTGTTGCTTCTTCTTCTTCTTTTTTTTTTGGTGAGGAAGATTGGCCCTGAGCTAACACGTGTAGGCAATCCTCCTCTTTTTGCTTGAGGAAGATTGGCCCTGAGCTAATTATCTGTGCCAATTTTCCTCTATTTTGTATGTGGGACACCACCACAGAGTGGCTTGATGAGTAGTATGTAGGTCCATGCCTGGGATCTGAAGCCACAAACCCCAGGCAGCAGAAGCAGAATGCACGAATTTAACCAGTACACCACCCAGCGACCCCTCTAGTTGCTTCTTTATTTTTCTAGATAGAGTAGCAAAAGGTAGACTGAGACTTTGAATATGTCCCAAGGGAGCAAGGGCCCCCTCTGGCTGCATTGCACAGGTCAGTACCCCCTTGCTGGGTTGTGATATGAGCAAAGACCCTTTAGGCTCCAATGTTCTTGGTGGCTGTGACTTCCTGTGAGCCCTTTGCAGGAAGTGGGTGGTAAGGTGCATGCTGGATGCCTCATTTTCCTCAGAACTGTAGGCTGCCTCAGCCCCAAACCAGAGTTTCCTGTCCCCATCGCTGAATGGCACCTAGAGCCACTGCAATGGAGGAGGAGCTCTGAGCCTCCCACGATCGGCAGAGTTGACTGCAAACAGGACCGCTCTCTTTTCTGATGTCTATCGATAATTATTCTTGTTAACAGTTGGGCTTTGCTCTGATTACAAATATTTTTCAAAAAAGAAAATAATGGCTTCTTTGAAAGAATAACAACAACAATATTTTAAAAATCAATTTTTTGAAGTCACATTGGTTTATAACATTGTGTAAATTTCAGGTCTACGTTATTGTATTTCAGCTTCTGTATAGACTGCATCGTGTTCACGACCAATAGGCTAGCTTTTATCCGTCATCATACATATGTGCCCCTTTACCCCTTTTGACCTTCCCCCAGCCACTGCCCCTCTGTTAACCAACAATCTGTTCTCCTTATCCAGGTGTCTGTTTGTCTTCCACAGATAAGTGAAATCATATGGTATTTGTCTTTCTCTGTCTGACTTATTTCACTTAGCGTAATACCCTCAAGGTCCATCCATGTTGTTGCAAATGGCATGACTTTCTCTTTTTTATGGCTGAGTAGTATTCCATTGTATATATATACCCCACATCTTCTTTATCCATTCATGCATTGATGAGCACTTGAGTTGCTTCCAAGTCTTGGCTATTGTGAATAATGCTGCTATGAACATAGGGGTGTATATATCTTTTCGAATTAGTGCTTTCATGTTCTTTGGATAAATACCCAGAATTGGAATAGCGGGATCATATGGTATTTCTATTTTTAATTTTCCAAGAAATCTCCATGTTATTAAAAAGACAAGAAATCACAAGTGTTGGAAAGGATGTGGAGATAAGGAAACTCCCCTACGCTGCTGGTGGGAGTGCAAACAAAACATTCTTAATTAAATAGAAGGGATATTTACACTCCCCTGTTCACAGTTGATAAATTTCTGGTCTTTTTGGTCTATGTTTCTTACCCTTTAGAGTAAGTTACGTATGTGGATAAAGTCTGCTTCTGCTGAAGTTTTGTTTGTCCATGCCTGGAGTTTAACCCATCACATTTCAACAAGGCAGGGGCAAAAGCTTCAATATTTGGTAAAAGGGGAAAAACTTTGAAAACAAGTTATGCTACATGTAGTACATGGATGAATATCACAAACATGATGTTTAGCAAAAGAATCCAGACACCAATTCTCTGTTCACAGCAGCCAAAAGGTGGAAACACCCAAACGTCCATCCACTGATGAATGGGTAAACAAATGTGATATATCTGTACAACGGAATAGTATTGAGCCATAAAAAAGAATGAAGTACTGACACATGCTGTAACTTAGATGAACCTTGAAAACATTACGCAGTGTCAGAGAAACCAGTCACAAAAGACTACATATTGTAGAATTTTGCTTATACGAAATGTCTAGAATAGAAAAATCTATAGAAACAGAAAGCCTATTAGCATGGCAGGGGTACAGATGAGATAGGTGTCTTTTGGGAGTGATGGAAATGTTCTAAAATTAGATTGCGGTGTTGGTTTCACAACTTTGTACACTTAAAATGGGAAAATTTTGTGGTATGTAAATTATGCCTCAAAAGCTATTTTAAAATCTAATGAACTAATCTGGATTTTTGATGTCACACAGACCTTTACCTCAGAAATTAAATAAATTACTAACCCAAACGGGGGAGAAAAATCTAATTTTTGGAAAATCAAGTTTTTTTAAAGGGTGATATGTAAACATAAGATAAAGGGTCTTTAATATTTCATTGGATGGACAGCTTACATTCAGATCTGAGAAAAGGGAAATAAGCATCTGGTTAGATCACCTCTGTCCTCCCCATGCCCAAGATTCTGCACAGAGGGCATTGTAGAGATGTGGGTACAAGATCGCACTATTATTCCAGAAAGATCTATAAGTCATTTTCTTGAATTTAACAAAAATTCATGAAATACAAAGTCATTAAAGTAAACTCTGTGTGTACAGAGACAGAATGCTAGGTCTGTTTCAGGACATCTTACAAAATGGAATGTAGTAGCTTCCTGCATTTTCCTCAATTCTTGCCCCCACCTTGAGCCAGGGCAGGCCAAGCCCACAGCCTTGGGAAAGGCAGGCCACAGGGGAACAGCAGAGACCTGAAGATTCAGGTTTCAGCGTCAAATTTCTTTCTTTTTCCCAGTTTTATTGAGATATAATTGCCATATAACATTGAATAAGTTTAAGGTGTACCACATAATGATTTGATACGTGTACATCTTGTGAGATGATTAACACAATGAGTTTAACTAACATTCATCACCTCACATAGTTACAAACTTTTTTCTTGTGACGAGAACTTTTAAGATCTACTCTCTTAGCAACTTTCAAAGGTGCAATACAGAATTGTTAACTATACTCGCCATGGTGTACTGCATACCCCCAGAACTTATCTATGACTGGGATCCTGTACCTTTTGACCACCTTCATGCAATTCTCCCACCCTCCACCCCCCTCAAATTTCAAAACACACTCTTGAAACTCCCAGCGGAGGTACAAAGAGTTTGGGGAGTTTCACAAAGTTTGTGTGGTAAACTATGGGTTTGACAAGAATGCACAATGACGTAAGGGCCAATCGTCCCCCACCCCTGCCGATTTAGGGCTAAGTCAGAGGAAGCAGGTGATGTCTCTGTGTGAGGATGAGATTTCTAACTTTTAATACAGTTTTGAGAGACAAGAGACTACTTGTCAGGACTGTTATAAGTAAAAGCTGCTCGTGTGGTCGAGTCAGTGAGAACCAAACCCGGATGTCTAGAAGAATCGCATGGCAAGTTTTTAAAAAGTTCAGGCACCAGACTCCCGATCCTGGGGATTCTGAGTGTGTAGGTATCGGGTGGAACACGGTCAGCTGTTGGTTGTTTTATTTTGTCTAGTTTTGTGCCTGTGATTGTGATAATCAACAAAGTGTGGGACACAGGGGTTTATGGAGTTTGACCAAATCACTGGTTCTCAAACAGGGGTGATTTTGTCCCCCAGGGAACACTTGACAATGTCTGGTATCCAGTAAATAGAGACCAAGAATGCTGCTAAACATCCTATAATGCACAGGACAGCCCCTACAACAAAGAATCACTGGGCCCAAAAATGTTAATATTGCTGAGGTTGGGGTAACCTTGGGCTGGATAACCATTACAAGGTTCTTTCTAACCCTGAGATGCTAGGATTCAGACGATTAGCATGGCCTTCTGTGTGTTTATTGTTATATGTAGACAGCCTACCTTTGGGTTTGGGGGATGGAGGGGCTCACGTTGTTTTTTAACTTGTATATGCTTTCTCCATATACTATAAATATATGCCCTCCACACGAGGCTCGTGTCTATCTCTGGCCTTCACTCATGGCCCTCACTACATCTAAGTTAAGTATCATAATAATAGGTTTTGCAAATGTTACCCACCAGCACAGATTCACAGCTGGGTAGGAACAGAGTGTTAGATATGAAGTACTGAAAAAAGAGTTAAGATTTAAAAATTCCCACCAGTAATGAATAAACTGGTGTATCCATTTGCTTGTGCTCATTTCACCAGAGCTGACAAAATTGTCAGAGGGGTGAAGGGTACATTCTCAGGACACTCCCTTCTCCCCACCTCCCTCATACAACCAGGAGCTTCTTGATCTTTCTTCTTTGGCCCTGCAGCAAAGTCAGCCCTCTGGAATGGGCCTAAGAAAATATTCCCATTCAGGAACTGACAAAGCTTCCAGGACAGAAAGTGTTGTTCCCGGTTGGGGGAATGGAGAAGTGGTTTCTGACATTTGTTGAGTGGAGGCGTCATGGAATAGGAGAATGAGCATGGGCTTTGCTCACATGCCGCATTCAAGGTTCGAATCCCAGGTCTGCCACTTACTAGTTGTGGATCGTGAGACAATCACTTAAGCTCTCTGGCAATCTGTACCCTCATTGGTGAGTTGAGGAAGATAACATCTAGACTGCAGTGTTGTGGTTAGGGATGGATAATATCTGTAATGAGTCTGGTACGTTGTAAGCTCCAAGAAGGCAGAACTTGTCTATTTATCTTCATTCACTGCTTACATCAGCACTAGAATAGTTGCTGACCCGTGGTAGGAGCTCAAGAAATATCTGTTGAATGAGAAATTAAATGGTAGCCATTATTGCTGGAAGTCTGCTTTATGCCAGGCTAGCCTACAGTATTTCCTCTTTTCATAGGCAGGGAAGTGGAGCTTGATATGTGAGCTTGATTCCCTGGGATCACTAACCTTCCATTCTTTCTAACCATTCCAGGGCAAAGAAGGAGCCTTCATGGTACGAGACTCCAGGACTCCAGGAACATACACCGTGTCTGTTTTTACCAAGGCCATCGTAAGGTATGGTGCTAAGGTCAGCAAAGCAGAGAGAGACAGTCCTGAGGTGGATGAGAAAGGGGGCATGCTCAGCAACGTCAGAGAGTACAAGAAATAGAGGGGTCACTAGAAAGGGTACATTTTCCCTGATCCTCCTGAGAAAACCAAGACCAGGGAGATTAAGAACAGAACTGAAGTCATTTAACAGGAAAGTGACAGAGCTGGGGCCAGATGCCAGGTTCTCTTCCCCATTAGCATCCCTGAGTACAGAGTTCTAAAGAAATAAAATACCTGCACCTGTATTTGATGAGTTTATAATTTAATACATAGAATAAGAGAAAAGATACTTCCGACTGGAAAGGAGAAGATATGAGTTCTAGTTCTGGCTCTGTTACTAAATCTACCTACCACTTATTAAGTCCTTACTCTGTGTGTGCCAGAATTTTACAGACCACTTCCAATCCTAATAGGCCCCGAAAGCAGGAGTTACTGTGCTCATTTCACGTGGAGGAGACTGAGGCTCAAATAGTTGACGGGCCCTCCCTGAGGAATGGAGCTCAAGCAGTCAAGCCACACTCATGCTCCAGCCGGCAACTGCAAGACCCTTACTGCTGGTCTGCCCCACTCCTGACCTCTGTTTCCTTCTGTAAAAGGGTGTCTAAGAGCCTCTCCAAGTCTCAAATTCTCTTCTAATCAGAAAAATAGTAAGAACTAAGCAGTTTGGCAATGACCAAAGTCCAGTAAGAATTAAGAGAAGAGAGAAAAATAATAATTAAGCTGTCCTCAGGGATTACTTGTTTGAGCAAAGAGGACATGAGCAAGAATCAGAGCAGGAGCAGGGTTTAGACAGGAGGAACGGGGCTGTCCAGGGGTGGGAAAGAGCACAGTGCACGTCACAGAGGGGCCTCACCGCTGCCATGGCCAGGGGACAGTGGTGAGAGTGACCTGCAACTCCATAAGGTACAATGGAGAAGGAATGAGAAAGAAAGTCCATGTCGGGGGTCCCCAAGGCCACCTGTAAGTTTGGTGATTCACCAGGAAGGCTCACAGTACTCAGCGTTTAGTTGTGCTCAGGTTAAGCTTTATTGCCTCGAAAGGCAAAATCAGCAAAGGACAAAGGCACAGGAGGCAAAATCCAGAGGAAACCAAACGCAAGCTTCCAAGAGTCCTCTCCCAGGAGAGTCACACGGGACACGCCAAATTCCTCCAGCAACAGGTTGTGACAACAGGGGTGCAATGGTGTCCACCAGGGAAGCCCATGAGAGCCTCAGGGCCCAAGGATTTCACTGGGGCTGGGCACGTAGGGACCCTCTGCCTGGCAGATAGCAAAAGTCCAGACTCTCAGATGAAAAGCAGACATTGAGCATAAACCCCATTGTTGATACAAACAATTTCGGCACAGGGGCCACCCTTATCAGTTAGAGAATGGTGAGAGCCCGCCTGAAATCCAAGTTCTCAGATGCCAGCCAAGGGCCACCCTTGCAACCAGACCTTTCTAAGGAAGCAGTCATGGCTGCTGTGTTAACTCTTTGCTGCACAAAGTCAAATAGGTATGAAGGGGCCCAAGATGCTTCCTTAACATATGCTGACAATTAATTAAATCCTTAGAGCAGGGAAGGCAAACATGCAGCACATACATGACCATGCCCCATTTTGTGATTGTGGAAGGAACATCACCAATCCATCACAGCACTGATTCTAACTGGGTCCACATGCAGCCTCAGAGTCCTTCTTAACACAGCACCCAGGGCCAACATGTCGAGACTGACACACAAGTTGAAATGCATCAGCCATCCTTGTGAGGGGGTAAAAATCAAAGCTAATAGGAATCTGATGCCAGTCAACATTTTTGTGTCTAAATATTGCTTCTTCATAATCACGGCATTTATGTTTCGTTTGTTTAAGTGAGAACAACCCCTGTATCAAGCACTATCACATCAAAGAAACGAATGAGAACCCCAAGCGATATTATGTGGCTGAAAAGTATGTGTTTGACTCCATCCCTCTCCTCATCAATTATCACCAACACAATGGAGGAGGTGAGTGCTAAGGACCAGGCCAGAGGGGGACCCTCGCAGGGAGTCCTGGAGAAAAATGACGAACACCCAGCCAGGTTTCTTCATCTCAGACAAGCTGACCATAAATAACAACTAAATAAACAAATAGAAAAGGATGCCCATCTTTGATTATATTACATATTTTCCAGTAGCAAATTCTGCTATCAAAACCATGAGATTTCACCCCCTCCCTACATGTGTTCATGACTCTTCTCAGGGTGGGTGTAATATTTGTGATGGGGCTTTGGGATTTGTTTTCCAGAATAAAAGGAGCTTTTACATCAGATTATATTTTTCCCCACTGATTTAACTTAGACGGTTGCTACAGTAAAGCTCTAACCACTGACTTTCACTTTTTAATCCACCCAGGCCTGGTCACGAGACTCCGGTATCCAGTTTGCTCCTGGAGGCAGAAAGCCCCAGTCACGGCAGGGCTGCGATACGGTGAGCAGAGCCTTCTGGAAGGTTGTGCATTTGCACTACAACTCATGTCCCTAAAGGTCTGGGGCAAATTTTGAATGGACCTTCCATGAGTCTAACTCTTCCCCAGACTTAAAATCGGGTTCACTGTATATCTGGAGAAGGTGTGCACAAATGAACATTTATGATGTGTGTGAGTAAGACAAGTGTATATATGAGCAGAGACTCAACAATTCATCTAGGCCAGATCATTGTCCATTGGTTTTAGGTAAGAGTTCGTCAATAAAGCGTTTATTGAGCACCTACTTTGTACACTGCACTCTAATAAGTGCTATTAGGAAAAAATATTAGAAAACAATGCCTTAGAATTGTGTTCCTACCTATCTTCTAGAACTTCTGTATTATCTATTTCGTTAGGAATGGGTTCGTTGCAAGGGCTATATGCTGGCAGCATCCAGAAGTGTTTGTCTGCATAGCACAGTGTTAAAATTTTTTGATACCTTTAGGCAGGGCATGCATCTCCAGCGCCACAGTCCTTACTATTCCTCTTGTCTTAAGGAACTGCTTCACCTACTTGTGACTATCTGCCTGGAGCCTGAAGGCATTTGAGTTTGCATCCCTTGGTCCAAATTGTGCTGGTTAAGAAGGCTGGTATAAATTTACATCTCCTAGACTGGTGGTTCTCAAACTTTAGTGTGGATTAAAGCCATCTGGAATGCTTATTAAAAATGTTGGCTCACAGGGGCCAGCCCAGTGGCATAGTGGTTAGGTGCACACGCTCTGCTTTAGCAGCCCAGGGTTCACAGGTTCAAATCCTGGGCGTGGACCTAGCACCACTTGTCAAGCCACACTGTCGTGGCATCCCACATAAAATAAAAGAAGATTGGCACAGATTTACGCTCATTGACAATCTTCCTCAAGCAAAAACAGGAGGTTTGGCAACAGATGTTAGCTCAGGGCCAATCTTCCTCGTAAAAGCAAAAAATATGTTGACTTTCGGACCCTCCCCAACACGTACCAAAACACAAAACTTGATAGTGGGGTCCCGGAGTCTGCATTTTAAACAAGCACCCTAGGTGATTTTGACACAGGTGGTGAGAGGGTAGTAGTACTTTGAGAAACACTGTCGTGGGCTCTCCATCCCCAATCAGCACCATATCTGGCACAGAATAGGTACTCAGCACTGTTTTCTGTTGAGTCTCTGCCTCAAAGAGGTAGAAATCTAGCTGTTTATGGTACCAGACCCAGTGTCAGGAAAAGAAAGTGCCTCTTCAGCCTCCTTATGAAGATAAAGTTATTCTAATATGTGTAGGAGGCTAACGTGGCCACGCTGGATGGGATCTCAGTGATCACTGTGAATCCACTCATTCTGTCAACACGGAAACTGAGACTCAGATCCTCTTATTTGTTTACTGAACATTTACTGAGAGCCCACCATGTGCCAGGCACAGTGCTGCTTTGTACCTCTGCACCAGTCCTCTGGAATCCACCTCCTCACCCCCAACCCCTGCTGAGGCTTAGGAGAGTGCTGCGTACCTAGTGGATGCTCTTGATGGATAAACGAATGAATGAATCACCAGCTCAAATGAAATTTGCTCCATATGGCAAATGACAATAAAAATTTTTCAATCAGGTGTAGAAAATGGTTGAGACCTTACAAGAACCCTTTCATTTACTTTCTATAATATCTTGAGTAATGCCATCCTACTTCCTCTTTCCACGTAATCTCTGCCACATACATTTTTCACCGTTTTAAATGCATATCCTATGTTATTATTTGGACAAAAAGAATAATTGTATCTATCTATGGCAGTTCTAAGTCTTGGGCTTATACCATTTGCCATCTTTGGGTGATAGTAACAATAGGCTAACATTCTACATAAGGCCACACAGTCTCCTCGCTGCCCTCTACCTCATATCTACTGCTTAGCAACCGTGCAAATCCCTCTCTCTCTTCCAGGCAAATGGGTGATCGATCCCTCGGAGCTCACTTTTGTGCAGGAGATTGGCAGCGGGCAGTTTGGGCTGGTGCACCTCGGCTACTGGCTCAACAAGGACAAGGTTGCCATCAAAACCATTCAGGAAGGGGCTATGTCGGAGGAGGATTTCATAGAGGAGGCTGAAGTCATGATGTGAGTGGTCAAAACAAGGATGCGTGAAGATGCCTTGGGGAGGATGTTCTGTGCTGTGTTCTTTAAATACCGCTCTGATGCCACGTTGTACCTGCTCAAATCCAGTGTTGGTTTCCTATGGCACAGAGAATAAAATCAAACTCCTCACCATGGTCTGTAAGACTCACCACGGTCTGGCCCTGCCCACTCCCCAAACTCATCTCCTGCCCATTTCTCCTCAGGTCCATGACATGACAGCCATACTGGCCTCCATCTGTCCTCATACACAGCAAGTGACTCCCTGCCATACTTTAGGTCTAGGCTCAAATGGCACGTTTTTGTTTTGGGCAGGGGGTGCATTTTTGGGAGGCTGAGTTTAGGCCACCTCACCCCTTGCCTTTTTCCTCCAGGAAACTCTCTCACCCCAAACTGGTCCAGCTCTATGGGGTGTGCCTGGAGCAGGCCCCTATCTGCCTGGTGTTTGAGTTCATGGAACACGGCTGCCTGTCGGATTACCTGCGCAACCAGCGGGGGCTCTTTGCTGCAGAGACCCTGCTGGGCATGTGCCTTGATGTGTGTGAGGGCATGGCCTACCTGGAAAAGGTGTGCGTCATCCACAGAGACCTGGTAAGAGGGAGAGGGGCAAACAGCGACAGGTCCAGGATGAAGGGGCATGACCCACTGAAATGTAGAGCTACCAAGGCTAGGAATGCATTAATCAATAATAATAAGTCACAGGCCGTCGCCCTTCCCATCTCAATGTCTTCCTTCCTCCACCCACTCCGGGATGTCCTAGTGGGAAAGTGCTTCATGAGGACTCAGATCTCGGCTCTAACCTCAGCCCTGCCTCTAACTTTCGCTTTCTGAGTTTCGGTGTACATTCTTCCAAAATGAAGCTAACAGCCTCTCCTTCTTAACCTCTTTGTGCCTCAGTTTCCTCCTGGTAAAATGAGGGAAATGGACAATTTTTCTCAAAATGTTATCCAGGGATCTACCAGATTCACATTGGGATGGTCCTAAAACCATCCTAGAATCTCTGGGGATTGGGGCGCAGAAATATTCATTTTTAAATGTCCCCCATGTGGTTGTGGGCACATTAAAATTTGAGACGCTCTGCAGTCTTTTGTTACCAAGGGTTCTTCCGATGCAACATTCTGTGATATTAACTGGGGACCAGATACTCTCGCTATCGAGGAGTAGTTTGTGTTTTTTTGGTTTGTTTGTTTGTTTGTTTGTTTTGTTTTTTGAGGAAGATTAGCCCTGAGCTAACATCTGCTGCCAATCCTCCTCTTTTTGCTGAGGAAGACTGGCCCTGAGCTAACATCCGTGCCCATCTTCCTCTACTTTATATGTGGGACACCTACCACAGCATGGCTTGCCAAGCGGTGCCATGTCCGCACCCGGGATCTGAACTGGCGAACCCCGGCCCGCCGAGAAGCAGAATGTGCACACTTAACTGCTGAGCCACCTGGCTGGCCCAATCAAAGAATAGTTTTAAGAGGATTAGCAATCTCAAAACATTCTTGTTTTAGTCAAATGGGCGACGGCTTCTTCACATCATCTCTAAAGTTAACATATCCTATCACATCAGGATGCTTTCGAGCATGTCGTTGGTTAGACAACACCATGAATTTCTCTTCTAATTAGGGTCCCAGGAATGAAGATAAAAGACCAAACTCACTCATCCTGATAAAGGATCTTACACATTCAGCTTTCTGGCTTCCAACAGGTGCTAGTGCAGCTTAAATAGCAGCTGTAAAGCTCCCCATGCCCTTGTACGAAGCACATTGAAAAGCAAAGCACGTGATTATAGGAGACTCCTTAATTTCTGATTCTCCGCCCACAGTTATCTTTTCCCTGTTGTTCGCCTGTCTCCTCTCCAGGCTGCCCGGAATTGTTTAGTGGGAGAAAACCAAGTCATCAAGGTGTCCGACTTTGGGATGACAAGGTAATAGGGGAATGTGGTGCCAGCAAAGTGTCAGGAATGGGACTCAGGCCTCCAGAACATGCTGATGTTCTCCCCCCGCTCTCTCCCCAGGTTCGTCCTTGATGATCAATACACCTGTTCCACAGGCACCAAATTCCCGGTGAAGTGGGCATCCCCGGAAGTCTTCTCTTTCAATCGCTATAGCAGCAAGTCAGATGTGTGGTCATTTGGTGAGTGTCATTCTGGCACCACACCCACGTGATCTGGGACTGTGGGCCCGCCTTTTTATTTGTTGGATTCAGGCAACCCTACTTGCCCTGAACACTGGATGATAAGGGCATGACACTGAGACTCTGTGTGTAAGAGCAGCCCTGAAAAGTGTGAAGGGGACTCATTGTTGTATTTGTTCCTGGAGATCTTTGAAATAGGGGGTAAAAATAAAAGTGGAAAAAGGATTATGGTGACAGCTGCTGTGAGATCGAAAGTTAGAGGAGTCAGGAGATTGGAATATGAGTTCCTTGAGGAAAGAGACCACGTTTTTTCCAATATTCCCACACTTAACCCTCAATAAATGTTTTTCTCATTCATTCAACAACAATTTATTGAGCATCTACTACATGCCAGTGGCTAATCTAGGTGCTTATAACGCAGTGGTGCATAGGATAGAAAAGACTCCTATTCTCTTGGAGCTAAATTTTAGGGAGGAGGAGAGACAGACAACAATCATGCAAACAACCTAACTGATATGTGTATATGATAACGTCAGGTGGTGATAAGTAAGTGCTATGAATATAACAAAACAGTAATGGGATACAGAGTGACTAGGATGGAAGGTGGGTCTATTTTAAACAGCATGATCTGGGAAGGTCTCTCTGAGGAAGTGACTCTTGAGCAGAGACCTGAATGATGAATGACCTTTTTCCCCTTTGCCGATTGCACCCAAAAGCAACCGTGGGCTCCATACAAGAGAATCCTGCCTTGTGGCTCCCATTGGGCCTGGATCTGTGTTCAGCTGGAGAAGGAACTGTCCCCATTCAAAGATCCAAGGAACAGTGTCCCTGACAGAGGAACCTGCAAGTTCAAAGCTTGGTGTGTCCAAAGAAAAAGAAGGAGAGTGATTTAGTGGGAGAACAGGAGGCAGTGAAGTCCACAGGCCGTGATAAGGAATTAGAATTTCTAATTCTAATTAGAAATGAAAATGGGCACAAATGAAAGACAGAATGATGCTGGTGTGGCAGCTAGTACTAAATATTCTTGCTGGATTTGTCATGTCATCCTGAGCCATAGTTTGTGTGCACTACCTCCCTCTTTGATTTGGATTACAAGAAGGATGATGCTTTGGACAGGAATGGGTTGGAGTTTGGTTTGGCCATTCTGTCTGAAGGAAGATTTGCCAAGTATATTGACTAGTAGTAGAAACCAGGGAGAAGCTAAGTCTCTTAGGAGCAGGACTGATTTTAAAGTCTTCTCCAGCATTTTAGAATATCCATTTCCAATAACCAAGTGGTTTGCTAATCATGAGTGCTTCTGAACTGTTCCTTGAAACAGCTCCCCCGTTATACAGGCCCACCTATGACTTTGTTAGCCAAATTTAAGTTACGGAGTGAACTTGGAAGAAATCTAAGTGCACTGAAGCGTTCTCCGAAGCTTCTCCTTTCCCCAGTGCGCATGACCAGGAAGGGTAGGGCTGATGTGCAGCCCTGCAGGTGATGCAGCTGGGCACCTGGAACCCAGCCCGTAAAGAGACGTTTGCAGCCGTGGCCACTCTGGCACATTCACCTGCTGACTCTGAATGTGGTTTATTCTGCCACAGGTTGTCAACCTGGGAATTTTCCGCAGCATCCTACAATTAGAGGGTTGGGCTAAAGTCTGCCCCTGCCTAGGATGTATCATTTGAAGAATCCAGAGATAAGATTGACTGATGGAAGCATAGTAGAAAGGGTTCCATGAAGAAAGGGTGAGAAATCTGGTGTGGCAACCGGAGAAATAGAAAGTCCAATGGTCCGAGAGATCGGCGCCTGCCTCAAGGCCACTGGACTTGGTCATGCATTTTAAGGTTTTTGCCCTAATTAGCTGAGCTACTTTAAGCAAGTGAAGTAACCTCTTTTGGCCTGACTCAGTTTCTCATCAATGCATTACAAGGTTTGTATTAAGGCAATTGTTTTCAAACCAGGTTTGAGCAGAAATTCTGATCCCGAGGTCGGGGCTGGAGCCTAGGATCTGCCATTTGAACAAACTTCTGAGGTGATTTTTACTCAGATGTGTAGGGCTCATCCTTTTGGAATCTCTGCCCTAAGGTTCTCTGAAATATGCTTTGAAAACCACTAGGTTAGGTGATCTGCAAGCTCTGTTCCCACTCTGACATCCCATTAATATATCAGCACACAACAAAGCCGGGTGTGACATTTCTATGAGGGCGGAAGAGGAAGAGATTAAATCAGAGGTCAAAAATGGACAACCTGAAGACGTGTTTGCTTGGTCTAAATAGTATTTTTAAAAATCAAATTGAGTTTATATTTTAAAACTCTCAATTTATGACTTCTTTCTAAAAATCAGAAAATGTGGCAATCCTGAGCCCTCATTCTCATGTGCCATACATTGGCTGGAGCCAAATCACAGCTGTCCCCTCAAGACAGAACTTTTGACCTCCAGTTTTCCACAGTCCTCACTAGTCCCTATTACAGCCCACCTCATCCACTCCATTCATTTACATCATGTGTAGACATTAGAGTTCACGTCCTGTGCAACTTTTCGTAGTAACATTTGAGTTAGGTATAACAAAGGGCTGAGCCTGAAAGTTCTTCACCACTGGGAAGGTTGGGAAATCTCACTTCTTTAGAAATAGGACAAGCGTAACAAGCCACAGGTGTCCTGATACTGTACTTCCTGGGGGTAGGGACTTGAATCCTAATGCCAAGGAATCTGTGATTTCTAGACATAAGTTTGTTTATTTGCTATTTTTGAACTTTATCATAAGCTGTGCTGTACTCACCATTTCTTGTAGGTGTGCTGATGTGGGAAGTCTTCAGTGAAGGCAAAATCCCGTATGAAAACAGAAGCAACTCAGAGGTGGTGGAAGACATCACTACCGGATTTCGGTTATACAAACCCCGATTAGCCTCCTCACATATCTACCAAATCATGAATCATTGCTGGAAAGAGGTCAGTATAGGAAGTGGTTTCCCCGAGTTATAATCTATGACTTCAGGGTCTGCCCTCTTTCCTAGAGAAAGGAACTCTCTTAGAGGACGAGACAGCAGGGATGACTAAAATAGATAAGCAGGAAGGTGACTTTGAGCATCTATTAACTAGAGAGGTCCCCCATCCTGAAAAGAGCTGGCAGTGACCTTAAATATTATTTGATTTGCTACATAATGTCAAAAACCATAAGCATACTGTCAGAGAGGAAGAGGGGGTGTGTTTTATCTATCTATACGTCAAGATGTTAATTTTCTGAGGAAAAAAAATCTGTATCATCAAAGAACCATTAAACGTTCATAAAGTTCACTTAGACTGTGAAAATACGAAAATGATTTAATTAAAGTTCATTTTATTCATGCAACAATTCAGAATGGGGAGCCAATGAGTCTGTACCCCCACCCCAGACGTCTCAGTTATCCCATGTTTGGATTACAGGCTGTGCCTTGAGTCACAACAGCACAGGTCTTAGATGTCCTTTGGTGAGTCAGAACATTGTAAATTTCAATGAAAGTCAAAAGTTCCTGAAATAACAATACAAATTCAGATCATTGAGGGGTAACATGGTGGAATTGAAAAAATACAGGATGCTTGGGTTTTGTCTCAACTTTGCCATTTTAGTCATTGACCTTGCACAATTTTCTGAACCTCTTTTCTCTTACTGGTAAGGGAATTAAATAATGCTTATCTGTAAGTTCATAGATCTTTTATAATCAGACACAGAAAAACAAACAATAAAGATGTAAAGGCACAAAACAAATCCAATCCTCTTCGCAAGAATTAAATCCAATAGTAATAATAATGATAGCTGACATTTATTTAGCACATTTTTCTTTTTTAACTTTTTTTGTTTTTTGAAATAATAGACTTTATTGTTTAGAAATTTTAGATTTACAGAAAAATTGAGCAAATGGTACAGAGAGTTCCAATATACCCTCCTCCCCTACTAATAACATTTTGCATTAGTGTGAGATATTTACTCCAATTGTCAACCACTATGGATACATTGTTATTAACTCATGTCTATAGTTTACATTAAGGTTCACTTCCTGCGTTGTATAGTTCTATGAGTCTTAACAAACGTATGATATCATGTATCTACCATTATTGTATCATACAGAAGAGTTTCACTGCCCTAAAATCCACCATGCTTCACCTAATTATCCTTTCCTCCTTCTCTCCAAACCCCTGGAAACTTGATCTTTTTATGGCCCAAGTTTTGCCCTTTCCAGAATGTCATATTGCTGGAATCATACAGTGAGTAGCCTTTTCAGATTAGCTCCTTTCACTTAGCACTATGCATTTAGGATCCCTCCATGTCTTTTCATGGCTTTATATCCCATTTCTTTTTATCACCGAATAATATTCTATTGTATGGATATACCACAGTTTGTTTATTCATTCACCTACTGAAGGACATCTTGGTTGCTTGCAGTTTTTGGCAATTATGAATAAAGCTGCTATAAACATTTGTGTGCAGGTTTTTGTATGGATGTAAATTTTCTGCTCAATTGGGTAAATACTTAAGTGTGATTACTGGATCAGATGGTAACACTGTGTTTAGCTTTGTAAGAAGCTGCGAGATTGTCTTCTGAAGCGGCTGTACCATTTTGTATTCCCATCAGCAATGAGAGTTCCTGTTGCTCTGCATCCTCACCAGCATTTGGTGGTGTCAGTGTTTCAGATTTTAGCCATTCTAACAGGCGTGTAGTGGTATCTCATTGCTGTTTTAATTTTAATTTGCAACTCCCTAAAGACATATGATGTTGAGCACCTTTTCTCCTGCTTATTTGCCATTTGTATATCTTCTTTAATCAGGTGTCTGATCAGATCTTTGGCCTTAATTAGGTTTATTTAATTGGTTTATTTGTTTTCTTGCTGTTGAGTTTTAAGAGGTCTTGTATATTTTGGATATAAGTCCTTTATCACTTATGTGTTTTGAAAATATTTTCTCCCAGCCTATGGCTTGTCATTTCATTTTCTTAACAATGTCTTTGCAGAGCAGAAGTTTTCAGTTTTGACGAAATTCAATATCAATTTTTTCTTTCATGAATTGCGCTTTCAGTGTTGTATCTAAAAACTCATTGCCAAACCCAGGGTCACCCAGATTTTCCCCTATGCTATCTTCTAGAAGTCTTATAGTTTGCATTTTACATTTAGGTCTATGATCCATTTTGATTTAATTTTTGTGAAGGGTTTAAGGTCTGTGTCTAGAGTCATTGTTTTGCATATAGATGTCCAATTGTTCCGGCACCATTTGTTGAAAAGACTACCCTTTCTCTATTGATTTTGCTCCTTTGTCAAAGATCAGCTGACTTTACTTATATGGGTTTATTTACGGGCTCTATTCTGTTCCATTGATTTATTTGTCTGTTCTTTCACCAATACCACACTGTCTTGATTACTGTAGCTTTATAGTAATCAAGCTTTATATACAGCTTTATAGCTTTATAAACAGCTTTATAGGCAGTGTCAGCTTTCTGACTTTGTTCTTCAGTATTGTGTTGCCTATTCTGAGTCTTTTGCCTTTCCATATATAGTTTAGAGTCAGTACGTTAATGTCTACAAAATAACTTGCTGGGATTTTTATCATGATTGTGTTGAGTCTATAGATCACGTTGGAAATAATTGATATCTTAACAATACAGAGTCTTTCTATCCACAAATGTAGAATATTTCTCCATTTATTTAGATCTTCTTGATTTCTTTCATTAGAATTTTATATTTTCCCTAATATAGATCCTGTGTATAATTTCCTAGATTTATACCTAAATATTTTCTTTTTTTGGTGTTATATAGCACTTATTTTATGATGCATTTTTATACATGATTTTATTCAATTCTCACAACAATCTTATGATGTAGATACTATTATTATCTGCATTTTACAGATGGCAAACTGAGGTTCAAAGAGGTTAAATAACCTGCTCAAGGTCACATAGCTAATGAGTGGTAAAGCTGAGATTCAAAAGCAGGCCATCTGATTCCAGAAAAGCTGCTGCCAACAACAAGACATAATGGCCTCAAATACAATATATATGGAAGCATATTTAAAAATCAGCAGGGGCTATTGCTATTGAATTCTGGCTTGCTTTGGATTTAGCTGTGGCATACAAGTACAAGGAACTCACAGAGTTCTTTTCTTCCTTCTCTAGAAACCAGAAGACCGACCACCCTTCTCCAGACTCTTGAGTCAACTGTCTGAAATTGCAGAATCAGGACTTTAGCAGAAACTCAATGGCAAGCCATGGGCTGCAGATCCTGCGTGGGGGAGGGAGGCCCTCCTTCCATAGAGCATTAATGGCTGCCACCAGCCCAGGACTCCCCAGAGACAGCTGGCCTATCACCCTAGTCCCTGAGCTGCCATGGAGGCAGCACCCTGACAGAGGCTGGCACCGGGCCACAGGCAGGAGGTTCAGCCGCTGAACTGGGAGTGGGGCCAGACCAGCGGCGATGTCTCTACCCTCCCTTCAGCCTCTTATCTCTTGTGGTGCACAAACCTCTATCTGACAGCTTTCAGGCAACACTTCTTGCACTTCTTCTTAGCGAAAAGGAGAGACGGGGGTTTGACCCCCGATTATTATTTTTATTGGTACTTTAAACATGGATCTAAAGTTTATGGTCAAAGGACATTTTACTTAGCCTGACAATACGGAACCCCAGGATACGGGGGAAGAGGAATGAGGAGCATGACTTTTTTTCGAGGAGAACTGGTGAGCTAATTAAGGTCAGAAGGAGTGAGCTCTGCCACTGAGATGCTGTCAGCCACAGCTTCCTGCCATAGAGGATGATGGGACAACGGCTCACACCAGAGGCCGGATATTCTGAGAAGCAGCTTTCTGAGGTTTTACTCGTAGAGTGCACTGCCACCTCTCTCCTTGAAGGGAGCATAATGAACTGGGATGAACAATTCTAAGCCCATGGTTGGAGCTCTGGGTATGTGGTACCTGGGCAAGAAGAGGGCATCTGATGGTGGGGTACCTACTGGTACAAAGAAAGGCCTTACATTGTCACCACTCTGATGCTCACCGTTAGTACCGAGCCAGGCAGGTGACTATGCCTCCCCTTCTGCACTGAAGGCCTCTGCAGGCATCCTGGGAGGAATGATTACTTCTGAACACTGACTGACTAAGGACTCCGTTCTTGGTTTTTGTGGCCTCCAGGAATCAGTCCCCTCTCTGCACTATTCCACCCTCATCAGCAGAGGGCAGCATTATGTTGGGCAGTGTGGCCTTGCAGAGAAATTGAAGCTTTTTAAGCTCAAGAGTTTTGCAACTTCAAGGTTGAGGCTTTGAAGCCTCCCACAATTCTAGGAGAAGAACAAGGGGTCTGTTCTTGCTCAAACTATCTGGATGGAAACTGAGTCAGGCACTGAGTTGCGTGCTTCCAAGGTACACAAAGATGCCTACTGTTGGCTGAGCGCTTAAATATGCAAAGTGAATATGTACTGAGCTACAAGGCTTACCTGTAGAATCTCAGTTCACCCTGAGTTCACATCAACCCCATGAGATAGTAGTATTATTTCCATTTTACGAATGATGGAACTGAGGCTTTAAAAAGCCAGGACACCTGCCAGAAGTGGCAGAGCAGGGCAATGTAGAGCCAGGATTCCAGCTCACATCTGTTTGACTCCAATGCAGTTTCTTTATTCCTACTCAACACTGTCTCCTACTGGGAATGAAAGGAATTGCAGAGGAGATAAATACAGCAGAGGGAAAAGACAGAAAGCCAGTAAAGACTTCAACATAGCATCAGCAGCGAGTAATGTCACTCCTGCGTAGACACCTATGGTTGGGGGTGTGGCCCTCCAACTTGAATAGCATCTTCTTTTTCTTCGTCGGTATTCTCACCTTGGTCAGAGTTAATGACTTTGGAGTTACTCAGTTAATCAAGCCTTTGATTCACCCAACCCATGAGAGTCATGTTGCATGAAGCCATTTATAGGTGAGCTTCAAAGCAGCTTTAAAAGATTCTTCTGCAGCATATAAATGCTTCCTTTAATTATCATTCCAACTTTGAGTTGGCTGCAGTCTTCTTGAACACTTTGTGGGCAAGGGTATTCCCTGATGTAAGAGAGATTTAATTTTCCCACAGTATTCAGGTAAAACTTTTAGAGGAATTACTGGATGGTGATGCAATTGGCTCTCTCTAAATCATGTGACATTTTGACGGGCTGGAGATTCAGATGTATAACTTTTAACTATGATTATTGTGAAACTGGGAGCCTCAAGATAAAACTCTAACATCCAGAAGATGATTTTATTCAACTTATCCAAAATCATCGTTATTTACTTTCACACATTTTGTACATTCTCTTTTGGAACCCTTAATTAGAGATAATTTCTGGAACATCCAGCCTGGAAGGAAAACATGGGAATTGACTGATTTCTATGGTCTGGTTTAGAAAATTCCCCTTACATGATATTATCTCGTTCAAGCTCAGATTTGTTGGGGCCATAACCCAACATGTGAGGATAGTTAACCTCCCAGTGTCATATCCTGCAAAATGGGCTTCCTGCCTGTTTTTTTTTCCTCTCACATGAAAATGGTGCCATGTGGTCACAGGGAATTCCCTTATACAAGGTTTTGGTTCTATTTGGGTTTTATAGATTTTGCATTTTGTACCTTTTGAGACTATGTATTTATATTTGGATAGATTGAATATTTATTAGTGTACAGTCATTGCTAGTGTTCACATTAAAAATGTTACCAATATCCTTTACCCTTTGTAAAGCACACGAAGTTAAAGGTTGGGTGTAGCAAATAAAGCTGTATATTTTCATAAAAATGCTATATATGGCCTGGGTTCCATATTTATCCAAATGTCAAACAACCAAAAATTTTCCTTAAGTAAAAATGGTTACATGGTTTCCTGTTCCACAGACAAGTGAAGACTATATGTCCTTCGACAACATTTGTTCAACAAGTAAACATCAAATGCTTCTGACTTTTCTATGATCCGCTGGGCTGAGTGCTGCAAAAACAAAGATGAAAAGGGCTTTTTCAAGAATCTCCAGGTATGGTTGGGAAGGCAGACATATAAACAAGGATTCTTAGAGCAATTAGAGCAACAACAGAAGTATGGTCAAAGAAGAGAAGAGCTCAGAAAAAAGTGATGGAATCTGTCAGGGGAAGGGTACCATCAGGGGAAAGTTACCATCAGGGGAAAGGTACCGTCAGGGGAAACTTCCTAGAACCTTGCTACTCATAGTGTGGTCCATGGTCCAGCAACAGCAGTATGACCAGCTTGTGACAAATGCATATTCTCTGGCTTCACCCTGAGACCCACTGAATGAGAATCTGCCTTTTAACAAGATCCACAGGTGATCATATGCATATTAAAGTTTGGGAAGCACTGCCGTGGAAAACAATGTCTGACTCAGTTTTGAAGATGAATTATGTTTGGATTTATTTATTTATTTTTGCTAAGCAAGTGGACAGAAATAAGAGAAATACTTTCCAGGTAGAGGGAGAAAGGAAACAATGTATTGGGAAGCAATTATCAGTTTGCCATTGCTACAGCACAAGGGGTGCGTGCGTGCGCGCGCGCGCGTGTGTGTGTGTGTGTGGTCTTGACAAGAGTGAGGATGATAGGACTAGGCAAATTGAAACTGAGGCTATAAATCCAGGCAAGGATAATGTTTTAAAAGACAAAAAAAGTTTGAACTGTACCTATAGACAGAAAAGATGTCATTGAGCAAGGGGAGAAGGTCAAATGTGCGTTTAAAAATATACTCTGGCTGCAGTGTGGTGAGTGGATTTGAGAGAGATGAAGCTGGGGGAAGAGAAACCAATTTGGAGATGATTTTTGCTTTGCTCCTAGTACCAAATTATTGTTCATATTCATTCACTGTCATCTGCTGTGTGGGTGACGTGGAAATTGTAATTCTGAGTTCTTCAGTCACAGTTGGACAGCAATGAATAGCTGTTCCCTTCCCTCTTAAAATCCTGGTGAAATAAAAGGATTATTACAGTTTCGGCGTGTTGAGTTCTCCCTGTACCTTTCAGTTTATCAATGCCCGCGTCCACGGTAGGAGCCTGTTCATGCACCAGAGGACCACTAGGTACTGGTAAGAAAGCTTGTGGCTTCCACATGGTCCTTTGTGGGACTCACCTCTGGGCTTTACTCCCACTGACAAATGATCCAGATAGGAAACTTCTAAAATGGACTGGATGAACAGCTTCGCTTTTTAGAGGATTCATCCTGCAGACCCTACTCTCCCTGGAATCTCCCAATACACAAGTCCACCACTCTGAGGAAGAGACAGAACATACCCCTTTCGGCAAGGTGGGCAGTGTGTCTGTGTGTCAGCATGTGCAGAGGGAGCTGCGCATTTCCTGGTTAGAGGGGCTCAGAAAGGCGATCTGATCAGAGAGGGTTGGAGGTCAAGCTGCATTCGCACAGAAGGCACATGTTTTTACGTAGACTATATATTTATTTGCCGTGGCTTTGAGGCAGGTACCGGAAATTTGGTGCACTAAAGCCCTCTCCCCAAAGCCACCCCTTGGCAACAGCACTGTGTGTGTATGTTTGAGTGCATGTGTGTATCAGTGTGGGTGCATGTGTGTGCACGTTTATGTGTATGAGTGTGTCTTCAATGACTTTGAGATTCTCCCCAAGGCATGATGTGTAGTTGGCTTGTGAGATAACAGAATCATAGAAATACTGTTAGAAGGAGTTTCAGAGATGACTTATTTATTTTATGAATAGTTACCATTTGCCTGCCATTGCTTGACACTGTGTTAGGTACATAGATGAAGAAGATACCTTGGCAGTTAGGGACCAAACACATCACACTCAAATTAGGATAATTCAAGGAGGGCTTATTTACAAAAGGACTGTTTAAAACAGTGTGCATCAGGTTTAGGAGAGCCACAGGAGGTAGTACAGAGGAAAATAACAGCCAAGGCGCAGTTACCACCCACAGTCCTGAAAAGATGAGGACAGGGAGGGGTCATTTTGAATGTGGAAGCAGAAAGTCACCTGGAGAAGGTTGACTTGAGAGGAGAGGACCTTTAGTGAGGGACAGAGGGAGCCCAAGGCAGCATCACAAGAAGGAAACCAGAGGAATAAATATGCTGACCACACTCTCTTCCCGTCCCCCCATCAACTGCTGGGGCTTCTTGTTGGCCAGAGAACAAGGAAGCCCTAGTAGGGTAGTCCACAGAGGTCAGTCTCCAGGGCCAGAGAGCAGGGTGAGAAGAGTGGAGTGGATCTGGAAGAGCAAAGAGAAGATGTCCAGCACAGACATCAACCCTTCCTGTAAGACACTCTCAAGTAGTAAAAAAGTCCAACACATAAACAAATACAGCTTATCCTCATTCTTGCAGATTCCACATTTGCAAATTTTGTCTACTCACTCAAATTTATTTGTAACCACCAAATCAAGATTTGCAGCCCTTTCCCAGTCATTTCATGATATGTTCAGGCCCAGAGCAGTGAAAAATTTGAGTCATTCTACACACACATTCTCAGTTAAGGTTGAACAAGGCGATGGTCTGCCTTCTTGCTTCAGCTCTCATACTGTAAACAAGTGTCCTTTTCATGGTGTATTTAGTGCCACATCTTTTGCACTTGTGTACTTTTCACTGGTCATTTTGCTATTTAAAATGGCCCTCAAGCATAGTGCTGAAGTGCTGTCTAGTGTTCCTAAGTGCAAGCAGGCTGTGATGTGCCTTACGAGGAAAATATGTGTGTTAGATAAGTTTCACTCAGGCACAAGTCATAGTGCTGTTGACTGTGAGTTCAATGTTACGGAGTTAACGATATATATTAAATAAGGTGTCTTTGAACAGAAATGTGCATAAAACAAGGTTATGTACTGATTGTTGATGAAAATTTTGTGACCAGAGGCTCACAGGAACCTAACCCTGTATCTCCCCTGGGAGCACTGGTTCAGCATTCACTAATTCTGTGTTCATGGTGACTTTATAAAACATAACCACCAAATAATGAGAATCAACTGTGATTACAAAAGAATGGTGTAGGTTATCTGATGGAGCGGTGGTCACAATACAGTGAGAGCACAGAGAAAGAGGTGAAAATACACAAGGGATCAAGGAGGGCTTCACAGAGGAAGTGACGTTTGACCTGTGTCTTGAAAGGTAAATAGGAGTTCCCAAGAAGGAGAAGGTCTGGAAAGACATTTCAGGCAGAGAAACGGGCATGCATAAAAACACATCTTATTCCACCTACTTCCATTGCATTATTTTTATGTTAGGACTGGGAGCCTTGAGGCTCAAAGCCAGCAGGCACTGACCACATTCATAGGGGAATTAGTTGAAAGAGTCAAGTGGATTCTGATTCCTCACCTTCTAGGTTCACCTCCACCTAATTGCTCTACACCTGTCTAGAGCTACTAAGGAATTTCTTGTCCCTTTTCATTTTCTCAAACTGATTGTAAGTACAAGTGTCCATAAGCTGAGAAAAGCTATACATTCACTTGTTTTTCTGTTTTGTATCTCAAAGTACTTTCCCATCCAAGATGACGTTGGATTTCTACAGTAGCTTTGGGATGGACATTGGGGCCGGAGGTCTCACTTGAAGAAAAGGGAAGTGATGCACAGAGAGCATGCCTGACGTTCTAGAGCTACGTAACACAAGTGAGATTAGAACTCAGATCTTACTCTAAGGCTCATACCTTCTTCCTAGAGATCACATCAAAATTCAAGCCATGTTAATAATAACAACAATAATAATAATAATAAACGATCCCATTTTTGCACACTTAACAATGTACCAGACTCAGCTTAGTGTGTTGCATTTACCCTTTCATTTAATCCTCCCAGGAACCCAAGGGATAGGTACAATTATGATCATCTTACTTTTACAGATGAGCAGTGCAGGGCTCAGTAAATTAGAGAAATCATTCACGGTCCCACAATTAGTAATGGCAGAATGGGGGCTTGAAGCCAGACCTGTCTGTTCCCGAATTCCATGCTCCCAGCTGTTCCATGGGGCGCATTATAGGCCCACTCATGCTAGCCTCTGAGAATACAGCAGCACTCACCTCGGCTATGTTGTTGATTCCCAATCCAGTTCAGAATATGCTCAGACCCTCTTTACCAGTTCTTTTTCAGAATTCTCGTAAATAATATTTGTTTAAATAAAGATGAAATGTTACTTGCCATCAAGCTGTGTGTAAAAGATCTGACCTTCAAGGGAGGCCAGCTCTCCAGAAGTTGTGGGAAATGAGCAAAGTGAGGGAAAGACAGCAGAGAAGGGAAGGAATGGGTTTCCAAATGGCCCAGGATAGAGCTGCAGTGTTTCAGCCACAAAAAGTCTTCAATTTTTTTTTTTTTTGAGGAAGGTTAGCCCTGAGCTAATACCATCTGTGCCCATCTTCCTCTACTTTATATGCAGGCCGCTGCCACAGCATGGCTTGATGAGCTGTGTGTAGGTCCATGCCTGGGATCCGAACCAGCAAACCCCAGGCTGCCGAAGTGGAGAGCATGAATTTAACCACTATGCCGCTGGGCCAGGCCCCAAAATCCACAATATTTTACCTATAAAATAAGAGGGCTACTTCTTAGGATTTTGTGAGGATTAAAGGAGCCATCCACATAAAGTGCTTAGCATAGAGGCTGGTCCCAAATAAACATCCAATAAATGTTAGTTTAGAAATATATGCTTTAACAAATTATTTCAGATTCAAAGAAGGAAATAAGCAACCCAGTTTCCTATGGAAAGTCCTCGGTCTGGCTTCAGTCACCTTGGGCAACCCTTCTTTTTTGGCCTCAGTTGTTTCACCTATAAAATGAGGCAATTTTGAGTAATGGTCAGGTTTTATCTAAGCAATAATAAATTGGGTAACTGACCATCAAGTTTCTCTTTTCCTGCTAACTACACAAATGTTAACTACACAAACCAAATGTGTGAGCCTATTGTAGGGAACCCACAGCACAGAGGGATTTTTAAAAAATTTTTCTTTCCAACTCATACCCTTTTCCTCCTTTCTTTTAAAAAATTTATTCCTAATTCAAAATTTTTTTAATGTAATGCATCCATGTAACTTGCATAAATATGCTTTTAGAATAAGGTGGTGTTTTAATGAATACGTGGATTCCGTTTGGGAGGGGGGGAAATGAGGCTGTGTGTGATTTTGGTTAAAAGCATAAGTTTTGGTTGCACTTGGGCAAGTTATTTAGCCTGCCTTAGTTTCCTCAATTGCAAAATGGGGCTAACAATTATATTTTCCTCACAGGATAATTGTGAATGTTAAATGAGATAATGCACTTGGTAAATGTTAGCCATTATTATTAATATTAGTATTTGTGTTTTCTCTCTCCAGAACCAATTCTCATGCCCATTCTAGATCCTCCACTGTTGGTTTCTATTGAAGCAGGGTTTGCCGATGGATTTTAAATAGAGACCTAGACGTCCTAAGCGACTTGAGGCTTTTCTAAAAACAAGGCAATATTGTCAAACATGGAACCCACATTGCATGGGCCACAGCTTTGCAACAGGCAAAGCAATTCTCACCTCTAGCTTCAATCCTCTTATTGCTGATGGTGCAGCCTGGGGTTGGACATGAAGGAAATCTGAAGGCAGTAGACAGACAGCAACAAATTTCCCTGGAAACGCACAAGCTAAGATTTCTTTCTTTTTTTTTTTTTTTGAGGAAGATTAGCCCTGAGCTAACATCTGCTGCCAATCCTCCTCTTTTTGCTGAGGAAGACTGGCCCTGAGCTAACATCCATGCCCATCTTCCTCTATATGTGGGTCATCTACCACAGCATGACTTGCCAAGCTGTGCGATGTCCACACCTGGGATCCAAACTGGCGAACCCCGGACCACGGAAGTGGAAAGTGCTCACTTAACTGCTGCGCCACCGGAATGGCCCCTAAGATTTCATTTTTGATTATTCATTCAACACATTTTTTACTGAACTTCTATTTGGTACTAGTCTCTGAGGATACAACGGGGAACAAGACAGAGACATCCCTGCTTTCTTAGATTTTTATGCTCTCATGGTGGTATGCAAGCAAGTATATAACCAATTACAACACAGCATAACACGCGGTATGATAGAGAAAGCCCAGGGGCTAGGGGAGCATAGGCGACTAACCCTAACCTAACCCAGATGTGGAGGGATCATGGAGGAAGAGACATCTAAGTGGATACAAGAAGGATGAATAGAAGTCAGGCGGCAAACTAGAGAAAGGGTGGAAGGGGAGGGACACGAGGACAGACAAATTCCAAGCAAAATGCCCAACTTGTGCAAAGGCCAAACGCAAGAGAGAAGACAGCAAATTTGGGGAACTAAAAGGTTCCTGTTAGCTGAAGCATAGCAAGCTTGTTCACAGCAGAAGAGACAGGAGAGGTAGCCGCCAGATCACGAAAACCCTGTAGGCCGTGATAAGGAGTTGGGACTCCATGGTGAGAGCTGTGGGGAGCTCGGGAAGTGCTTTCCGTATGGCAGGGGCCTGTCCTTTGCTTTACTTCAGGCGATTTTCCACATGCACAGGGACCCTGGAGTGCATCCAACCTACTTCACCAAACAGATGGGGAAACAGAGGTGAAGTGACTTGCCTAAGATCGCTTAGTTGCATAACTAGGAGCAAAAGGCAAGCCTCAGGGTTTCCAACACAGTGGTTTCAACCAGACCACGTTGCTCCCCTTATAAGCCAATAGAATTCAGGGGTCAGGGAATTATTTTTGCCTAAGCTCTATCTAAATATATATGTCATCATCTTTTTTGTTTTTAAATAACTTGTTCCTGAAAAGTGAAAAGACCGGGAAGGAACAACAGGGACAAATATGTCTTCCAGAAATCTACAATATCCAAAATGGTATGCCCTTTAGAATGAAAATCCAATCTCTCATTGTTACATATTTGTAATCACTGACACTTAAAAATCCTAAGGATCACAGTGGAAAATGGAAAATTTAAAAAAGAAAGGAAGAGAGAAACCTCAATTCTGTTTTTAAAGCCATCCTCCACAAACACCCCCACAGCTTTCTCACATGGTATCAGGGACAGAAATGCATGTGTGTGTCCATATATATATCTATATATATCTCTATATTATGATATATCTAAGTCATACTTTCTGAAACAGCAATTTAAATTAGAGCGGGTGATGTAACTAACACCAAACCACAAAGGATCTTGAATTCTGAGTGCCTGGGAAGTGTCACGAGATCAGTGAGGGCAAAGATTTTTCACAAGTTCTTTGCTGAGACATGAGTAATGTGGCTCCTCTATAAATAGGCCCTGATAGGAATAGCTGAGTGATTAAATACAGATTTGTGAGCTCTAGCATTATTCACAATAGCTAAAACACGGAGGCAATCCAAGTGTCTATCAAAGAAACGACAGATAAGCAAAATGTGCATAAATGTGCAGTGGAATATTATTCAGCCTTAAAAAGGAAGGAAATTTTGACATATGCTACAATATGGATGAAACTTAAGGACATTGTACTAAGTGAAATAAGCGGTTTCAAAAAGACAAATACTCTGCGATTCCACTTATATGAGATACTTAGTCAAAATCGGAGACAGAAAACAGAATGGTGGTAGCCAGGTGCTCGGGGAGGGAGGTTGGGGAGTTAGCGTTCAATGGGTATAGAGTTCAGTTTTACAAGATAAAAAGAGCTCTGGAGATGGATGGTGGCAACGGCTGCACAACATTATGAATGTATTTAATGCCTCTGAACTATACACTTAAAAATGGTTGCAATGATACATTTTATATTATGTAAATTTGTGAGTCTCATGGAAACACTTCAGAAAGGTTCCCTTGTAGCAGGACTTTATTCCTCATATCTATATACATCTTGAAATGTCTCAACTGCTTCAAATTATTTACCCTATGAAGTCGGAAGGGCAACTATTATTCCCCACATTATAGATATGAGGGCCTACCAGGAATAGAATGGTGAAGCGATTTGCTAAAGGATCCCAAGGTTGGGATTTGGTGTGCTCCGACTTCAGCGGCTGCATCTCAGTGAGACCCGTTTTCGGAGAGCCCTAAATGGCAGGTAAGCCTTGAAGAGAAAGATGCCTATCCTCTCAGGTCCTTCTCTGCTTGGCCAGGAAATCCTTCCCGTCACGATATATTTTCCTTTTCGTCCGTTAGGCAGTTCGTCCTGAATGAAGTTGAGGCAGGTCCCTGTTTAAGAGATGGCAGCTTCGGGGATTCGAACTGAAAGGGATTGAGTTGTTCTTGAGCAGAGGAGCAGCATTAGAGACCAGACTCGATTGGCGGAGGCCCCTCTTCCCACCCCTAGACTTATTTTCTAGCACTTCACCCGGTTCCTTCCTTCACAGGACTTTTCCCAGCCGTAACTGGGACCTTTGCTGGTTTAACGTATGCCCTCTTTGATAAACAAGTTTCAAAAGGGCAGGGACCCTGTCTTTTGTACACCAGTGCACATCCAGCTCCTGGCACGGTACTTGGAACAAAATAGCTGCTCAATAAATATTCGGTAGAGAAATGAGCGCTTGCAAATAATGTGAGATCAATGAGATCCAAATGGATCCCCAAGCTTCCGTCCTCCCACGGCTGCAGGTGTGGCTCCCAGGCACGGGAGTCTGGGCGCAAGTCCTCCCCTCCAGAGCAGGGGAGTTGGCTGTCCGGGAGCGGGAGCCCGGGGTGTAGGTCGGGGATGCGCGGGCCGCAGAGAGGGGCGAGCCGGGAGCCCCTCGCCGCAGCCATTTCCTGCTCTTTGTGCGGCCGCCGCGCAGCGAAGGGGCCGGGCACCGGCGGGGAGGCGGAGCCACGGCGAGCGGAGGGGCGGGGCCGAGGGCGGGGCCGAGCGCGGCGGCCGGCTGAGCGGAGCCGGGCAGAGCATCCTGTGCCCGGGCGCGGTGCCCTGCCGTAGCCTTGGGCCCCTCCCCTGGACCTGCCGCACACCCAGGTAAGCGGCGCTCGCAGGCCTCCGGGGCGGCGCAGGGACTGGGATGCTGCTGGGGACAGCGATGTGGCCATGAGGATGCGCGAGGGGCCAGCGCACCTTCTCCCAGCCCGTTGGGGGCGCTCGGCGTGGAGCCCGGGCTAGCGCGGCCTGGGGTCCCCGGAAGCCCCCGGAGACGGCACCCCAGGCCCTACGCGGGCCCCTTCCCCCTCCCGCTCACCCCGGGCCCCGCGGCACGGACCCCCTGCAGGAAGGCGCGGACACACAGCGGGGCTCGGGCGGGTCGTCGGCGGCGGCATCAGCAGGTGCGCGGCCTGGGCCGGAGCCGCCGGCCCTAGAGGAAGCGGCGCTAATCCCGAGCACCGGAGACACCTGCAGCGGCCGCGAGCTCGGCGGCGGCGACATCCCCGCGCCCAGGTACTGCAGAGCGCCGGCCGCCGCCTTTGCGCCGCGGCCACCATCGCCTCCCCCAGGGCCAGCGAGAGCCGCCTGGACCCGCCTGGCAGCCGCCTGGGGCACACAGCGCCCTGCGGGGAACGTGCGATGGGTGGGGCGAGGGGCGAAGCGGCGGTGTTTGGGTGTGGGGGCTTTAATGAGACAGGAGGCACTTCTGACCCGCTTTGAAGCCTTCTGGCCTAGACTAGCATCGCTCTCTCTCTCCGGCTGGCTGAGGGTGGGGAAGGAGGTGGGGGGAAGGGGACGAGTGGGCTGACTGCTGGGGAAAAGGTTGGGTTTTCTTGAGCTCTGAAGAATGGGGAAGATGCCTACCTGTCTGTTGTGGCTTCTGTTTTCCAGGATAGCCCTCCCCCTCGGTGGGTCCACACCGCCTCTGTGAAAAGGAAGAGAAGGGGGTGCTCTCTGTTTTGGGGTGAAGGTGGGGGCGGGAAGCATGTTCCATCAGGAGCATTGTTCTCTGTAGGGAGAACCTGGCAGGGAAGGTCACTAGGACTGCCCAGGTGCCCTCCCCGGACCAAGGAATCTGACCTGTGCTTGCCTAGTTTCCCCAGCACAGCAGAAACCCAAGGGCTGATGGGCCGTCAGCTCCCCTTCTAGCCAGGCCAAGAAGAGGGCAATGATCTTTTCCTGCCAGCTGGTGGGTGCCTGTGCCCTCATGGCATAGGCAGGGAGACTGGGGCAGTCCTGCGGGCCTGAGGGGCAAATCACGTGACAGTGCTGGTTCCCATGCTCCCCCTTTCCACCTCCAGCCTGTGTCCCCTTTAGGGTGAGGGCTCTTCTCTTACTCTTGGGCACAGCCCCTGTTGGAAGCCATGCTGGCAACCCTGGAGATCGCAGATGTTGGAGGACAAAAATCTAGGTCCATGTCCCTGGGCAGGATTGTGAGTGCCTTGAAGGTTGTTTTCTCCACCATCAGATCTTCTCTGTGACTGTCCCTGAGGCCTCCCAGCTCCATTGCCATACAGTGCCCTGTGCTGCCCCCATTCTCCTGTGTCAGAAGTTGTTTTCAAGAAAAGAGCCAGTGAAAGTGTATATCCTCAAGAGCTAAATACACAAAGATTTCCTATTCAGTACAGAGCAGGTGCTTCAGAAGTCATTTGACCAGAAGGGAAATAGGCTGGGAGGCATGTTAATGGGAAACAAAGCTTTAAGTCAAAATTTTTGACGTCTCTCCTGGTGGAATTTCAGGCAGTGGGCTGGAAGTGGGAGTAGGGAGCTAGGTAGCAATTTTGGGGAACAGCACTCTGAAATGAAAATATCTAGCAGCTCTCAGCTCTGATTGCTGTAAGGGCAGCTTTGGCCCTGAGGGCAGAAATATGTGGGAGTGTGTGTTTGTGTAACTGGTCAGGGGTTACTGTCGCTAGCAGGCATTTATTGAGCACCAGTGTCCACTTGGGGGAGGTGAAACTTTCCTGTGGATATAGAGCTACGGGATGGCGCTGGCTGCCGTCTACCAAGACAGTTACTAGGCCACAAGGAGAGTGTGTTGTTGCTTACAAAGCCAGTGCTTCTGGCTAGTTCTGCACACTGAGCCTCTGGCTGGAGGCATTCGCTCTCTGCTCACTAAGCTTCTTTATTATATTTCCCGGCCAGTTCTGACCGGTTTTATAGGCACCCAAGCCCGCCTTGTTCAGTCCCTGCTGGAAATGGGAAAGGAAAAACTTGCTTTAGGCATTGGGCCAAGAGTGGGGTCTTAAACCCAGTAAGAGTGGAGAGCTTTACTCAGATGGGATCAGAGGCTGGCCCAGAGAAGGAAATAGGCATGAATTTAAAAACTGGGAAAGGGCCCCAGGAGAACACTCTATGTCCCCTCTGATAAATCACGCCTTCTTGTGTGCATTTCGCTGAGCCTCCACTGCTGTCATTGACCAGCAAGCTGAATTAGGTCATGAATAAGCCACAAGCTAATTAATATTGGGGACAACGCTCCTGGAAAACAGTGAGAGCTCCAGTCTCCACGTTTGAGGATCGGCCCACACTCTCAGAGCTGTTTCTTTGGGCCGCTGTCAGCCCCAGGGTTCCACCAAGAGCGTCACAAAATGGCCTTTTGTAGCCTCCATGTGGCCACCATAACAATGAGTCTATTTCTTTACTGGCATGTATTAATTATTCACTTGTAGTTGACGAAACCAGACATCAGTCACCTCATTGGGGTCTTTGTAAAAGACCTTTGGTCCTGTTGTTTTGAGGAACAAAGCTATGTTTAGGATCCAGAGGATGGACCCTGCATTAGTAGTAGAGGTGGGGCAGGGGAGTGGAGCACGCTGCTGCCTTCTCGGCGGTGAGTGGCAGGCCAGCAGTGGTGGGGAAGCAGCTAGTATTTCATGGGGTGCTCTTATTAAATGGGGGATGCATGAAAGTAGTAAGTACTATTATATTTATATATTTATTGTTATGATGTATTAATTATGTAATCATTAAGAATGTGGCTCACGTGTGTAGTCAACCCACAGCTCTTACCAACCCCTCGACCTCCAGAGCCTCCCTGGATTTTGTTTTTCCCAGGGGAGTTGGTCTCTGTGACCAAGAAACTCAGCCCCAGGTTTACCTGCAGAAGGCAACCGAAGGAGCGGTGAGACATGGTGTCAGTAAGGGCGTCCGGTAGGCAGTGCTCTGGAGTGGCACCCTGATGGTGGGTGTAACTTGAGCGGGCAGAGAGAAGGGGGAGGGAATATGCAGAGCAGAAGCCCTGAGGTGGTTCTCACATTTCAACACACCGAGGTCAGGAAGGACCTCTTCCTCTGCTTGCATTCAGTATTTTGCAACCAACCAAAAGCTTTGAGGGCACGCTTTGTTTTCCCAGGCAGACAGAGCAGTACAGTGGCCTGAGGACACAGGATGCGTCCCTGACTTGCTGTGTGCCTTTAAATCAGCCACTGCCTCTCTGACTTTAAAAACCAGGCCACAGAAAGCAGCCTGCCTGCCCTCTTGTTACCTGCCTGCCCCCACAGGAGCCTGCGGGTGAGATAATGTCTAAATCCCAGTCTGAGAAGAAAGGGCCCTGGAAATAGAGGAGAGGAGGAGTGTGTGGCTCTTTTGGATGACTGCTCTCCGCTCCTAAAGGAACAATTTATTAATTATATATTGTGTGTCAATTTAAGAAGACAAATCTTTGGCCTCTCTGTACCATGGAGCCAACAGGAAACTGAAGACACTTTATGATTCACAGATTCTGTCAAGGCCCCTTGTCTGTACAAAGACACTTCAGAATTCAGTCAGTGGGTGTGGGGCGCCTCCCAGGATGCAAAGAGTTTGGATATCGGCTTCCTAGCCAAGGCCGTTATGCCAAGGGCTGTGTGTGATGTGCCTCAGAGGACTACCATTTAGGCTGTACCCTCTTGGACCCTTGACAACAGAGGAGAAAACAAATTGGGCGCAAATTCTTGAAAGAAGTTGTTTTGGAAGGCAGAGCTTGGGTTCAGGCCGAATTTCTTGCAGAAGTCATTCTGGCTGAGTGGCATTTTGATAGACTTACGACAAAGCAGAAACAGTGCAAGGAGAGCAAAAAGTAAACATGACCTTCTGGAGAGATGCCCGAGAAAGACCCAGTGATGACTTCATCTGTAGGCCTTTTGGTTTTGTGTTTACGTCATCTTTAGGTCATCACAGAGCAGTGGTGCTCAGATTGTAATCTCTTCGTGGAATGGAGGGGTGTTTAGTATAGCCACGTTGTGTGGTCTCTGTCTTTTAAATAAGGCAGGAGATGAGGTCCTCTGCAGAAAGGAAAGGTGGTGGATGGGTTAGGAAAGTTCAGGCAACTTCCAGAGGTTTGGAACAGCTGCCTCTGTGGGTGGAATAAGAAATCAATTGGGGATGAATGAGAGGATTGTCTAACTTCAGTGAAGGCCCAGCTAGGATCAGAGGGAACCTGCAGGGCTGACCCTTATAGAAGACACTCAATAACTCAGTGTTAAGTGAAGGGACACCTGAGAACTATTTTCGATTTATACTTTTCAAATGTGATGACTTAAGACTGATTTTGTCAAGATATAAATGGTGAGGCAAGAATTCAAGACTCGAGGTGAGCCATCAACCTCCAAGTCTCCTGTATCTTCATATGGGAAAGAGGAATGAGGTTCTGCTTTTTATGGTTTAAGGTGGAAACTGTATGACAAGAATTTTCTAAAAAGATGCTCCTTAGATTCTTATAGTAGTAAGGTGGGTTAGATATGGTTCCTTAGACAACTGTGATGTTTTAAATTTTGTATCATTATTATTTTTAACTGGAAGTCATGAATTTTGGCCATTGGCTCGTGCATTCAACAGATTGTTCATGAAGTATTAATTAAGCAAGTAATGCCTAGTATGTGCCCAGTTCTGTGCTAGTTGCTATTGGTCAAACCCCCCAAAAAGATGATTCTCCCAGTCATTTTCATGATTCAAAGAATTAGTGAGGGGCCGGCCCCATGGCCGAGTGGTTAAGTTTGTGCACTCTGCTGCAGGCAGCCCAATGTTTCGTTGGTTCGGATCCTGGGCGTGGACATGGCACTGCTCATCGAACCACGCTGAGGCGGCGTCCCACATGCCACAACTAGAGGGACCCACAATGAAGAATATACAACTATGTACCTGGGGGCTTTGGGGAGAAAAAGGAAAAAAATAAAATCTTTAAAAAAAAAAAGAATTAGTGAAATATGAATCAGTTTATAATGCAGTAGGAAATTATGGACTCTAGGCTGTGAGTGCTCTAAGAATTCAGAGAAAAGAAGGTTGTGGTGGAGTTCAGCTGGTTAGACCTTCATGGAGGAGATCTATCTTGAATTGGGCCTTGACAATGGTCAAGGGTAGGATTTGAGAACCAGAGAGGACAGTCCACTAAGGAGTGGAGGGAGAGAGTTTGAGCAAAGGCACAAGGCAAGAATGTCCATGGACAGGTTTATGGCCCCCTAAACACCCTGGCAAGAATGGATAGCCATGTTGGGAAGTGTGGTCTTGAGGGAAGCCCTTTGTCTGCAGTGTCTCATCTATAGTCATAGTCATTTGCTTTTGAGTTGGAAGGGCCCTGAGCGAGGCTCAAGTCCAGTGATTCCTAACTGGTTGTTTTTGGTTTTGGTTTTTCTTTAGTACTAATGATGCTCAATGCATCACACCTAACAGCCAGTGCCCTCCCCAGTTCTACCCTGTTTTCTCCCAAAAGAGCGGAACATGCAAGCAGTGATGTCATGAACCCTCCTTCACATATAATAAAAACACCTCATTTGCAAGCCTCACTACTTAAACCGTTATTAGTACAGTTGTTGCAGCAACCTTCTCAGTGGAAGTTTTGACATCACAGTGGAGGTTTTGAGAACCACTGCCGGGCCAACCTCCATATTTTACAGATAGGGAAATTGCCCTTTTAGAGTGAGTGAAAATGTGAGTTGGGGGCCTAAGTCTGTTTTCAGACTGAGCCACGTTCAGGTTGCAGTTTCACGTCGATGAAGCTGAGGTCTGTGTGCTCCGATCTGGTGGCCAAACGTGAAATCTCCTGTTTCCACAGCAGGTGCAGTGGCTTCCCTTTCTGGGTTTTACCAGGTGCCTCTGAGAGGCAGCTCCTCTCCCCAGATCCAAGTCACGTCGGTGCCCTTCATGTGGTGGCCTGTCACAGGCCCCAGGGGAGGAAATCGGTGAGTCGCCTCAGGCAGCATGACCTCCCCTCCGGAGAGGCTGGCATCTGCCTGGTTGGGTTATCAACAGAAAGGCCCCCTCACCCCTGACAACACAGGAAGCAGCTGAGTGCAACGGCAAATGGAGTGGCAAACCCTTCAGCCCCGCCAGGATCTTTTCTTGCAGTAAACAAAGAGGAGGATAGGCCTTCTCCATGGGCCCATGTCAAGGCTGACTTGGACTTCTCTGCTCTGACCTCAGGTCCCCTGTGCCAGGAGAAGCTGCAGGTGATGGGGCCTCTGGTCCCAGAAGAGCCGCAGCGAGGCACTTACATAGCAAAGACTGCCTGGAGACAGTGCTGTGGACCGGCCAGATGGCTGAATGCTAGTAGGGAGGCCTTGGGTTGTTGTCTTTTAAAGGAAATTTTAAATTTTTGGTCAAAGCGATGCAAGAACATGCTGAAAGACTCAAAATGAAAAACAGTCATCCAGTGCACATCTCTCCCCAACGGCTGCTGCTTAAACTCGCCCTTTCTTCCAGTAGTTGCCTCCGGATCTCTAAATGATATGCTTACGCTGCTGTTTTTTGATTTATCTGTTCTACACCTTGTCTGTTTACTTCCTGCTGTGATGGATGAAGATTTCGTTTTCTGACACCATCCCCCTCCCTTCCCTGCCCCCATCTCCCAATACAGTGAGAGCTCTGTTTTAACCTGAGTCATCTTTAAAGCATCTATATTATTAAGATGTATAAATGATGATCAAGAGAGAACCAAGTAATGTCCTTTGATTGTAATTCCTTTCTTACGTAGATTTTTGTTTTTATCACAGAATTAGAATTAATTCTTTCATCTTTTCTCTTTCTGTCTTTCTATTTAATATTCTTCTTTTTCTTTTACAGCTCTGTCGTGTCTGTTATGTATTGGGTCCCCTTGTCTTATAAGGAAGTTGTGGTGTTAGCCCCAGGTCTGCCCCTAACTAGCCAAGTGACCTTGCACAAGTCCTTCTTGTCTCTCAGCCTCCGTTTCCTCACAATAGAAAGAGAGCTCAGGTAGGAGGAGAGCAGGAGACCCATGTTGGGCTGTTCTAAACCTCAAAGCCCATGGCCCCACCCAGAGGTTGTTGTCATCTGAGGAGTCTCTCCTCCTGGGAGGGGCAGCCCCAGGACCTGACAGATGGTGGTGTAACAAAAACAAGACGGGAGGTGGTGCCCACTTTTGGCCCTGCCCCAAGGTGGTCCAGTTCACCCTGCAGTCTAGGGGTCTGCTCCATGGGGTAGTGTGGGTGTGTCCATTGCTCTCTTTTTCCTCTCCTACTGTCTGTTCTCTGTTGATTTTTATTCAACACAGACTCTGTTTGTAGAGGCAGCATCATAGTTCCCACACACCCCAAACTCCTGTTCCAGCTCTGTCTCTCTTTGTACCACTGCTGCTTAGGTTATAGCCAAGGTTTTCCCAAAGTAGTCATACAAATACTAACATCTTTTTGGTTTAAAGCCTACATTTCATTAATTTTTAGTATATTCACAGAGTTGTGCAACCATTATCATGATCGATTTTCTAACATTTTTGTTACTCCAGAAAGAAACCTCGTGCCCTTTAGCAGTACCATCTGTTTCCCCCCAAATCTCACCTCTAGCCCAGGCCACCATTAATCTATGTTATATCTCTGTAGATTTTCCTATTCTGGACATTTCATTAAAAAGCATGTTATGCTTCTCTCATTTAGCATAATATTTTCAAAGTTCATCTATGTTGTAGCATGTATCCATACTTCATTCCTTTTTATGGCTGAGTAATATTCCATTGTATGGATATGCCGTATTTGATTTATCCATTCATCAGTTGATGGATATTTGAGTTGTTTCTACTTTTTGGGTATCACAAATAATGCTGCTGGGAACATTCACCTACCAGTTTTTGTGTGGATGTATATTTTCATTTCTCTTGGGAATATACCTAGGAGTGGAATTGCTAGGTCATCTGGTAACTGTGTTTAGAAATTTGAGGAACTGCTAAACTGTTTCCCAAAGTTGCTGCACCATTTTGCATTCCTACCAGCAGTGTATGGGGGTTCCAATTTCACGTCTTCACTGACGCCTGTTATAATCAGTCTTTTTGATTGCAGCCATTCTAATGGATGTGAAGTGATATCTCACTGTGATTTTGATTTGCGTTTCCCTAATGCCTAAGGATATTATCATCTTTTTATGTGCTTACTGGCCAATGTAGATCTTCTTTGGAGAAAATTCTGTTCAGATCCTTTGCCTGTTTTTAAAAGTGGGTTGTCTTTTTATTACTGAATTTTAACAGTTCTTTGTATATCCTACATACTTAGCAGATATATGATTTACAAATATTTTCTCCCATTCTGTGGATTGTCTTTTAACTTTCTTGATGATGTCCTTTGAAGTTTTTAATTTAATTTTGATGCTGTCTGGTTTATCTATTTTTTATTTCATTGCTGTGCTTTTGGCATCATTGTATATTCCAACCTCAAAGGTTTATTCCTATATTTTCTTCTAAGAGTTTTATGGTTTTAGCTGTTACATTTGGGTCTTTGATCCATTTTCAGTTAATTTGATATATGGTGTGAGGTAGAGGTTCGACTTCATTCTTTTGCATGTGGATATCCAGTTGTCCCAGCACCGTTTGTTGAAAGAATATTCTTTTTGCATTGAATTGTCTTGGTACTCTTGTTGAAAATCAGTTGACTATAAATGTGAGGGTTTATTTCTGGATGCGCAGTTCTGTTCCATTGATCTGTATGTTTATCCTTATTCCAGCACCACACAGTTTTGATTACTGTAGCTTTGTAGTAAGTTTTTTTTTTTTTTTTTTTTTGCTGGGAAAGATTTGCCCTGAGCTAACATCTGTTGCCAATCTTCCTCTTTTTTCTTTTCCTTCCCAAAGCCCCAGTACATAGTTGTATATTCTAGTTGTAAGTCCTTCTAGTTTTTCTATGTGAGCCACTGCCACAGCATGGCTACTGACAGACGAGTGGTGTGGTTCCACACCCGGGAACTGAACCCTGGCTGCCGAAGAGGAGCCTGCCAAACTTTAACCACTAGGCCATCCGGGCTGGCTCTGTAGTATGTTTTGAAATTGGGAAGTATGCAACCTCCAGTTTTGTTCTTTTTCAGGATTGTTTTGGCCATTCTGGGTGGGTCCCTTGAATTTCTCTATAAAGTTTAGGATCAGCTTGTCAATTGAGGATTTTGATAGGGATTGTCTTGGATCTATATCAGTTTGGGGAGTATTGCCATCTTAACAAATTAAGTCTTTCAATCCATGAAAATGGGATATCTTTTCATTTATTTGCATCGTCTTTACTTTTTTCAACAAAGTTTTATAGTTTTCAGAGTATACATTTTGAGCTTCTTTTGCTAAATTTATTCCTAAGTATTGTATTATTTTTGATGCTATTATAAATAGAATTTTTTCTCCTAATTTCGTTTTTGATTGCACATTGCTAACATATAGAGACACAATTGGTTTTTGCATGTTAATCTTGTATCCTGCAACCTCCCCAAACATGTTTGTTTCTTCTAATAATTTTTCAGTGGATTTTTTTAGGATTTTCTACATAGAAGATCATGTTATCTGCAAAAGGAGATAGTTTTATTTCTTCCTTTCTAATATAGATACCATTTATTTTGTTTTCTTGCCTGATTTCCTTGGCTAGAACCTGCTGTACAATGTTGAATAGGGAGCAGACCTGGTTGTCTTCGTCCTAATCTTAGGGGGAAAAGCATTCAGTCTTTCGCCATTAAGTCTGATGTTGGCTGTGGGTTGTTTTGTAGCTCCTCTGTATGGGTTGAGCAAGATCCTTTCTAGTTCTAGTTTGCTGAGTGTTTTTATCATGGAGGAGTGCGAGATTTTGTCCGATGCTTTTTCTGCATATATTGAGAGGATTCTGTGGGTTTTACCCTTTATTTCATTGACGTGGCGTGTCACATTAATTGATTTTCAGATGTTCACGTTAAACCAATGTTACATTCATGGGATAAATCTAATTTGGTGATGATATATGTATGTTTTTGTATGTTGCTGAATTTGGTTTTGTTGGGGAACTAAATTTTATTGAGTACTTTTTACCTACCCAAGCACCTCTCTTCTGACACCATTTACATGGATGAACTCATTTAGTTTCCAAAGCCTGTGAGGTAGGAACTGTAATTATTCCTCATAACAACGAGGAGGAAAGTGAGATTCAGAAACATTATGTCATCTTCCCAAGGTCACACAGCCAGGTAGTGGCAGAGTGAGGATTCTAACTCGAGTTCACTACCACACTGAACTGCCTCTCATGAACATATCACTGGTGGACGTGCGGTGATTTTCAGATGACACCCAGACCTGTGTTTTTCGTTGTTTTTATTTTTATTTATTTGTTTATTTATTTGGAGGAAGATTAGCCCTGAGCTAACTTCTGCTACCAATCCTCCTCTTTTTGCTGAGGAAGACTGGCCCTGCTCATCTTCCTCTACTTTATATGTGGGACGCCTACCACAGCATGGCTTGCCAAGCAGTGCCATGTCCGCACCCAGGATCCGAACTGGTGAACCCCGGGCCACCAAAGCAGAACATGTGAACTTATCTGCTGTACCACCAGGCCGGCCCCCATTTTTATTTTTAATAGTTTCCCTCTATGACAAGCAATACTGGTTCTCTACTAGTGATTGTAATATAAAGCTTCCTTCTAAACTGTATTTATACAGTAAAAACAAAAAGTCTCTTAAAAAATATCAAGTAAATAATTGTACAAGCAGTTTATGGATATGACTGTGTATTCCATGTTGATTTAAATTGTCTGTATGATTAAAAGTGAAAAAGACGGAATGGGAAAACTAGAAATGAAGTCTTGGCCAACCTCACGTCATCTCATTCCTCCTATGTTGTTAGGGGATTCAGGTGTGTTCCTGCGTTCTTTCATCCAATACCTCCTCAATGCCTCATCTATCCTCGGCACCTGCTAAGGTCTCCGAGGTTTTCAGTGACAGGTGAGAAATGGTCTCTGACCTCAAGGAACTTACACATGCATGCGTCATTCTACTCTAGGGAGGGCATATATGTTTTATTTCATGCTTAAACTCAGATCGATTGCCAGTGGCTGCCTGGAATGCTGTGTGTCATGAGAAGGATTCTGGGGCTGCCTGTGGACTTACTGAGAGAGAGAGACAGTATCAGTAAGCAACGTTTGCCCTGGCCTGGGGAGAGGAAGTAGCACTCCTCAGGACCCTTCTGAGCCAGAAAGTGTCAGAAGAGAGGTGCTGCTAGTATATCTAGCAGTGGAATTGTGAGGTCATCTGGGAACTCTGCATTTTAAAATTTGAGAAACTGCCCAACTGTTTTCTAAAGTTGCTGCACTGTTTTCCATTCCTACCAACAATGTGTGAGGATGGTTCACGTCCTCACCAGCGCTGCTCATAAGCCCTGGGAGTTCCAAGGAAGGAGCATTCACGTCACAGAGGGCAGAGACCTTGAAGGATGAGTGAAATCACGATGTGCAGATAGAGGACAGGGATCTTATTTCATAGATAACTGCTTACAGAATATTGAAGCTTTTCACGTAAAGTGCTCTAACGTATATATTCGAACCAGTTTGATGGAGTTCTTTTGAAACTTTATAAATGGCTTTCTTGCTATTTACATTCCTTCTCCTCCTCCCCTGCTTTTAAAAACATGGTGTCTTGGACATAGCAGTGCCTCTCTTGATGTCTTGGGCTCGTTGGTCATCCACTCATTGAACGAATCTTTATTTGGCTACAAGTTGTGTGCTCAGCACTGTGCTAGGAGCTGGGTGTGAATTAGACACAGTTCCTGCCCTCAAGGAGTTTATTGTTTAGGGCAGGAGAGAAAACGTGGTAAATTGTGTAATAAAGCATTATAGATGCCATGAGAGAAGGCACATACTGGGTTCATTGAGGACCAAATGAGAAAGTGGATTCAGGCAGGGAGTGGGGGAGTCAGAAAGGCTTCTTAAGGAGGTAACCATTTCCTGGGTCTCTCCGAGCTCTAGCATCATTCTGGCAATGTATGCAGTATTTGTTGAGTTCTGTTGTGTACGATATCGGTGACACTTGTACAGGCTATTGAAATGCGTAGAGGTCTTGCTCCTGTACTCCGTGGCCCAGACTCTCTGGTTCCTCTCCCCATCTTGTGCAGCTCTGTCTCTCCTCTCCAAGCACCACTGTGAGGCTTGCTGCTGTCAGCATCCAGTCTGCTTCTAGCCTGTGCTTTATTTTACAGATTGGTACAGGTAATACTCTAAAGGTGGCTCCAGGTGGCTACTGTGGGGTTTGGAGCCATAGGGTCTGACCACCGGATAAGTGGAATGTTCCTGTGAAACTCTCCACTCCCACCCTGTGCAGGATAAGCTACATGGTCTATTTGGTGCACTCTGTGTAAGTCTTGTAAGATGTGCACAAGGGACTGTGTCCCTGCTTAGCCCCCATGCCGGTGAAGCAGCTGGCTCTGACATGTGAAAGGGTCTCAGCGGTGGGGGGACCACTGGGGAGCCACATCCTGTCACTGCACACTTTGGTCCCCACACAGTCTCCAAACACACTCAGCTTACACCTGTGATGGAAAAGCGGGCTACCTTCCAAATTCCTTCTTTGGATTTTCCTTGCTCAGTCAAATGCTGCTCAAAAATGTTTTTAAGGGAGATGGTCTAAGCCCCCCTTTTATATATTTTCAAATTTATTAATTTATGTATTTACTTATATAATATTTTATTTACATATAAATGTACATATATTTATTAATTTTTGAATTTGTTTTGGTTTATTTATTTTAGTTGCTTTTTAGCTGGAGAGATTTACAGACAGGGAAATTATTTCCTGGCCTCTTGATGTTCAGGAAACCCAAAGATGACAGTTACCTAATCTTTCTAGCTTGGCAGAGTCTTGTTCTTCTGGAGAAAGGAAAGGCAGCCAAACTGGAGGAAAAAAAAGTAATAAAAAGAGCTTGGTACCTTTCAGAAAGGTACAAAGGGAGCTGTGCTCTGGAAGAAAGCGCATGGAACTGAGAGTCACGATACCCTCTTTCTGCCGCAACTCAGTGCTAGCTGACCATGTGACCTTGAATGAAAGTTTCACTTCTCAGTTAACATCATGCCCTCAGCAGTAAAAATAACACCTGTCTTCTCAACCTTGCAGGGTAGTTGTGATTGAGGAAACAGTATGAAAGGTCAATAGAGTTGAGATATTAGTGTAATAATTATAATGCCTTTCTTTTGTCTAGGAGAATTGTTGCAATGTTTTTTGTTTTTGGTTTTTTTTTTTTGAGGGAGATTTTCCCTGAGCTAACATCTGCTGCCAATCCTCCTCTTTTTGCTGAGGAAGACTGGCCCTGAGCTAACATCTGTGCCCATCTTCCTCCACTTTGTATGTGGGACGCCTACCACAGCATGGCTTGCCCAGCAGTGCCACATCTGCACACGGGATCTGAACTGGAGAACCCCAGGCCACCAAAGCGGAATTGCGCATTTAACCGCTGAGCCACCGGGCCGGCCCCTATTGCAATGTTTAATTCATCCATTCGCTCTGTTAAAAAGAGCCCACCTGACTAGCTAACATTTCTCAAGTGCTTACTCCATGCCTCCTGCTGGGCTAAGCAGTCTGTATGCCTTAATGTTATATTATCCTCAAAATAAATCACTGAGGACAGGGACTGTCATTAATTATATAAGGAAACTGAGGCTCCGAGAGGTTAAGTAATATGCTGATGAGTGGCAGTAAGTGGGAGCTGATGGATCTGAACACCTAGCTCAAGCTTAACCTCTATACTTAGCCTAGCATTCTACTTCACTAAAACTATCTTACTTTTATTTATCTTCCTTCTAGAAAGTCAGATAGAAAATGACAGTGCAAATCCTTTGATTACAGAGTAGCAGGCTTTAGAGTATGGGTAGTCAGAACCTGCATTCCCAAATCCAGGTGCTCCTGGCACCCATCCTGCATTTGTGCCCCCCCGACACACATGCACACAAATTGCCTGTGAGCCCAGTGTTATTACTTCTCGGTGAAATCAGGCCACTGAGTTTGAGTTTGTTATAAAGACACTGAATTTAAATATGCCTTGAATGTCCCACATTGAGAGGCTGCAGCTGGGTCTGGTAAATGACGCTCCCAGAACACTGTTAATTTTTAAATATTTCATTGATTTCTCTTCCAAAGTGACAGAATGGCCACGTGCTCATAGACTGAATATAAAGAATTCTTCTCATTTAGAAGATTGCATAACAGGCAGGACATTCGGGCCAGAAAAGGACTTATTTTCATGTACACCTCTGTTAAAATTTCCAGAACGTTTTTTTCTTTCTGATTGATGTGGAGTTGGCAGTGACTTCCAGCACTTGAGTTAAAAATGCCTGATTTCCTTCTCCCTTAGGCAGTGAATGATCTACAAACACAGAAATCCATTAGAGAAGCTGTATTTACAAGGAGAATGGAAAGGTTGCATTAACGAAAATAAACACTCCTAATTTACTAGCTTTTAGCTATTTACGTATTGATTCTCTGGAGGAAGTACAGGAGTATTGTTATGGAAAAGGGGGGAACCTTAAGGGTTATTCTGGTAAATGAGTACGTTGAAGTCTGCGAAGCCCAGAAGAAACCCAGGTTACAGGAGAATGGAGAAGGGAAAGGCCATGTCAAGTAGGAGTGAGGGAAGACAGACTAGACCTGGGAGTGTGTATACTGAGCTGGGGGTTTCATGGAAAATTTCAAACATATATAAAATTAGATAGAAAAAAATGTAATAAATTCTTACGTAAGCATCACACAGCGTTAACAATTATTAACTCGTGGCTGACTTTGTTCTATTTCTCACTCTTCTCCCATCCAGTATTATGTGGAAGGAAACCCCTGTATCATCTTCTCCGTATTTTAGTAGGTATTTCTAGAAGATCAGGACTCTTTTTAAAACATAACCTCGATATCATTATCACACCTTTGCCTTAATATTATCAAATATCCTGTCAGCATCAAATTTTCCAATTTTCTTGTAAGGGTTATAATGTTATTTTTGTGGTGGTTTGTTGAAATAGGATCCAAATAAGGTTGACACATTACAATAGTTTGTCTCTTAGAGTCTGTAGCTTCCCCTCTTCTCTCTTTTTTTCCCTTGCAGTTTATTTGTGGAAGGCACTAAGTCGTTTGTCCAGCAGTTTCCCATGGATGGTATTTTACTGATTCCATCACTGTGGTGTATTTTAACACGTTCTTCTGTCCTCTGTATTTCCTGTATCAAAGGCTCAATTAGATTCGAGTGTTTTGTTTTGGGTCCGGCATTCTTCATAAGGTGATGGTGTGTTTTTCCATTGGGAGACACATAATGTCTCATTGTCTTTCATTTAGTGATGTTGTTACCGCCCAAGTGGGCTTGTCTGCCCACCACAAGACATGCCAATAGTCAGGAGGCAAGGTGGTAGGAAAGAAAGGACTTTATTACAGCTTGCTAGCAAGAGGGAAGATGGCCGACTCATGTCCAAAAGAACCGTCTCTCAGAACAAAGCCTAACAGGCCAGTTATGTACGGGGCTGGTCTCCAGGTGGGGGAGGTGGCTGGCCTCTGGTTGGGGCAGACATCTGGTCCCAGTTCCTGAGAGTCGTTTGTTATACTGGATATGCATCAGAGAATGGAGCAACGGGCCTTATACCCTGATCTTTCAGTTGTCATTGATGATGGCTATCAGCATGGGCTCTCTGCCTGGGGATCATCATATTCCTAAGGAACTCGAAATAACAAAAGTTATCATCTTAAAGCAGCTGGGAGGGGGCACAAAATCTATAGAACATGTCTGGGCTAGTTAGTCAGAGGTCATTTAAAGTTACAATATGTTTTTCCTTTCTACAATATGGCTTCTCTTATGTCAACCTTGTGTTGAGCGGGTATCAATGTTAGCAGCCATTGATGATCAGTGCCTACATCTATTTTTTCATTAGGGATTGGAAAATAGGAATGTTTTAATTCTGTCTATTTCTGGTAGAAAAAAATATTTTTATAGAAAGAACCGTCCCTGTCTTCTGCAGTTTGGTTATCCAGCACTACAGTTTGTATAGGAAAAACAGGTTAAATGTTTGCTTTCCTTTTATTTACTGATTTTCAACATAAAAGTTGGTTCACAGGCATCCTGCAATAGTAACAAAGTGATAAAGACCATGTTTTTATTGTGTCTTTATGATCTCGTGGATTTACACATATTTGATACTGTTTCAAGTGCATTGAGTTGTAATTGGTGCTCACATTGCCCCATCTTTTGGGAGCAGAAAGTACCTCATGTTGCTTTCCTGGATCCCTTTGCCACATCCCCCCCGGTAGTCAGCTGCTTCTAGGCCTTTAATCTTAGAGGACAAACCTAGTTCTAACCCCAGCTCCACCACCTGCCAGCACTTGACCTTGTGAAATTACTCAAATTCTGAGCTTCTGTTTGCTCATCTGTAAAGTGGGAAAACGGTCAGCTCTCCGTATCCACAGGTTCCACATCCACAGATTCAACCAGCCGTAGATTGAAAGGACTACAATAGTTCCATCTGTATTGAAACTGTACAGACTTTTGTTTTCTTGTCATTATTCCCTAAGCAATACAGTATAACTACTATTTACATAGTATTTACGTTGTAATAGGTATTGTAAGTAATCTAGAGATGATTTAAAGCATACAGGAGTATGTGTGTAGGTTATATGCAAATACTGTGCCGTTTTATATAAGCGACTTGAGCATCACAGGATTTTGGTATCTGCATCCCCTACCAATACTGAGGGAGGACTGTTGTCATACTGCCTTTCATTAGGTTGACGCAAGATCAAAATAGTTGAGTACTGGGGCCGGCCTGGGGGCTTAGTGGTTAAGTTCATTCATTCCACTTCGGCAGCCCAGGGTTTGCAAGTTTGGATCCCAAGTGTGGACCTGTGCATCGCTCATCAACCCATGCTGGCGGCATCCCATATACAAAATAGTGGAAGATGGGTACAGGTGTTAGCTCAGGGCTAATCATCCTCGGCAAAAAGAGGAAGATTGGCAGTGGATATTGATGTTAGCACGGGGCCGATCTTCCTCACCAAAAAGAAAAGTCAAGTACTTGACAGAGTGTCTGACACAGAGTAAGGGCTAGAAAATGTTAGTTTTATTATTATTATTACATTTGAATTAAGAGAATTGTTAGGGCTTTGGAGCTTATAGATTGTTATGCTGTGTAAAGTCATTAACCCCTCCTGCAAAACAGACTTAATAGAAAACAAGACAGTCTTTTCCATGGATTGGCAAATGGTTTTGCTGTAGCACTGAATGCCACACTTAGAATTCAGAGGAGAGTAGAGAGAAGAGGAAGAAGCATAGGTGTGGAGAGGGCCTGAAACCACCCCCTGAGGCCAGGTGCCTGCAGAGGGCGGAGGGGGATGTCACTTCGGAGCTCCCCGTGCCCTCATTGGATGTGGCCGTTGCCATTGCCATGGTGCGTGACAGGGAGTGAGCTGACTAGTGAAGTGTGAGGCGCAGTGTGAAGCTCAGCCCCGGCTGCCCTCCCACCCGTGGGCCTGAAGGAGACGCCAGTTCGGGGACAGCACGCGGTGGGTGCACTGCAGGTCTTTCAGCCCTTCGCAGCCCCGGACCCAGTTCTCGTGTCGGAGGTCCTTTTCTGCCCTGGTCTCTGATGCCACATTTCCTAAGGAGCAAGGCAAATTCTCTGACATTCCTTGACTCCAGCCCTTAAGCTGGTCTCACCCCTCCCTGGGACTGGGTGTGGGGAGGGCGGGCTCTCTGAGGAGCTCAGTGGGCCTTCTCGGTGTTGCCCTCATTCAAATGTGCTGAAGGGTTAGCTTATTATTAATCTTCTTGTAAAACTCAGTTTTTAGATTTTTGCTCATCTAGTCTGCTGTTTGTTTTTTGCTTCATTTCTTTCTGCTTCTGTAGTTATCAATCCCTGCGTTCTCATTTCTTTGGGTTGATTTTTATTCTTTTTTTTTTTTTTTAAGATTGGCATTTGAGCTAATAACTGTTGCCAATCTTCTTTTTTTTTTTTTCCTTCTCCCCAAAGCCCCCCAGTACATAGTTGTATATTCTAGTTGTGAGTGCCGCTGGTTGTGCTATGTGGGCCACCACCTCAGCGTGGCCTGACGAGCAGTGCCATATCTGCACCCAGGATCCAAACTGGCAAAACCCTGGGCCACCTAAGCAGAGTGCGCGAATTTAACCACTTGGCCACAGGGCCGGCCCCTGATTTTTATTCTTTCTTTAAATTTTTTCTTTCAGGGAAAGATTCACCCTGAACTAAAATCTTTTTTTTTTTCTTCCCAAAGCCCCCCAGTACATAGTTGTATGTGCTAGTTGTAGGTCGTTCTAGTTCTTCTGTGTGAGCCACCACCACAGCATGGCAGCTGATGGACTGGTGATGTGACTCCACAATTGGGAAGCAAACCAGGGCCACTGAAGCAGTGAGCACCGAGCTTTAACCTCTAGGCCATCAGGACTGGCTCTCTTTAGATTTTTGAGTGGAAAATTCGGTTCACTTAGTTCCGCTTTCTTATTTTCTACTACATGCATTTAACATGTTTATTCATGCTCTCTCTCTTTCAGTTCTAAATATTTTATAATTTATATTTGAATTCCTCCTTGTGAATAACCTTGAAGTGTGTTTTTGTAAGTTTTCATAGGTATGAGGTTTTTTTGCTATAATTTGCATTATTGATTTCTAATTTTATTACACTGTAATCAGTGAATGTGACTTCTGGGAGGTCATATTTGGGGAAACTTGTGAGAACCTATTTTGTGGCCTAAATTATAATGTTTTTATCAATGTTTCATGTATGCTTAAAAAAGGAGTATTCTGGGGCCAGCTCTGGTCGCCTAGTGGTTAAGTTTGGTGCACTCTGCTTCGGTGGCCTGAGTTTGGTTCCTGGTCATGGATCTGCACTGTTCTGTTAGTGGCCATGCTATGCTGGGAGCCCACGTAAAAAATAGAGGAAGATTGGCATGGATGTTAGCTCAGGACAAATCTTCCTCAGCAGAAAAAAAAAAAGTAATTCTGTTTGCTAGGTGCTGAGTTCTTAAAATAGCAATTAGCTTAAGTTGGCTGAGTGTGCTGATCAAATCCTCTTCAGCTTCACTACCTGGCAAAGTTCTCATGAAAGCCACTGCACTCTGCCAGCATCTGAGACACAAAAATGTCCTTTTAGGGCTGATTTGTTTGGTGCATCTCACAAAACATATCCAGGCCAAGGAAGACAGAGACTTTTCCATCTTTGCAAATAAGATTAAATTTGCTGGAGTCTGAATTCTTTTGGTCGCAGTTTAATTAGCTTGTAAAACCTAGGCTCTGCTTTCAAGTTGATAATCTTGGCTGCCCCAATCATGGATATTTGTGCAGTACAATAATTTGAGTGGAACTGATAAGTATCCTCATGCAGAACAAAAATTGGGGGCTGACCATTGCCCATGTCCGAGCTTCAGGCATTATTTGAAGTCCTTTGCGCTTGGTCACTGTGGTTGCATGGGTGTCACATAATTTCTCTGAGCCTTGTTTCTTCATCAGTTATGTGGATATAACACCATCTGCTGTGTTGATCAGAGGGTTGTGGTGAGGCTCAGTCGAGACAATAGACATAAAAAAGTACTTTGTAAACTGTAAAGAGATCCTCAGCTATCAGGTGCAGGTTGAGGGCACCACGTGAAGAAGCAAGTGGAAGTGGTCTCAATGCATATGAACTCCTTTTATTTTTCGGAAGGAGGCTGGACAGGGTGAGGTTGAGAGAAATGGTCAGGTCCCTGGAACTCTCCATTGTCCTTCTCTTCCTTTCCCTCAGTGCAAAATACAGAAACCGCAGCCATGACCACCCACGTCACCCTGGAAGATGCCCTGTCCAACGTGGACCTGCTGGAAGAGCTGCCCCTCCCTGACCAGCAGCCATGCATCGAGCCCCCACCTTCCTCCATCATGTACCAGGTAAATTCTCCCAGAGTACTGGGCATGAGGGGGTTCAGGAGCTCTGGGGACCCCCTAGGAGGGTTTGCCTTGAAGGCGGAGGGACGTGGGAGGTGTGCATCTAGAAGGTGAGAGGTCGTGAGCTGATGGAGTCCCTGTGCACTGGTGGAGCTGAGAGTGAGGAATAGATTAGCTAGTAGATGGACACCAGGGCTCTTTCTCTTCCCCAGGGAAGGCTTGTTGATCTGCTCTGACCCCAAATACCTTCCCAGCTGTTCTTGCTGCGGCACCAACCAAGGTTTGGGCAGCTCTGACCTCATGAAATAAATATTGCAATTTAGAAACCCCTAGAGCCTGCCTGGGTAATTACTTCTCCTTCATGTATGTGTGAAGAGCTCTGTAACTCCCCACAGCAGCTGATGGCTCGGGGAAGCCGTCCCAGTTGTTTGCTTTTGCTGAGAGAGGAGAGCTTGTGATAAACCACAATCGGTTTGCTCAAACTGTGATCCCACCAGGTCCTGGTAGGAAGGACATCGGTGCAGCTGGAGTCCACCTTGCAAATAGCCCCTTGTCTGGGTGTGCCGGGCGCCTATGCCATGCTAGGAAAGAATAAGTTAATTTGAGATTTTTAGCTGTATTTGACCTTTTGAAAGTTCTTGGACTGCTAAATGAGACTAAATATAAATAGATAATATGTTTTTAATTTCATTCAATGGTTAGATTTATTAAGCATATGCCTGAAGTTTCAACTCATATACTTGGTTTATTCACATTTTTTAACCCAGATTAAGTATTTAAATTATGTAGATATCTTTTATTACAAGCAATACAGAAAAGTTTAACATAAAAATTTCCCTGTAACTACACCTATATATATACATACACATCTTTTTACCATATTTTTTTTTTTTTACCAAAAGGGAATCATACTATATATACTGTATATATTACTCTATGATTTGGTTTTTTTTTAACTTAAAATTTGTTATGGATATTTTTCCATGATAACTCTACAATGCTGTCACATTATTTTTAACTACCACATAGTGCTTATGAGTCCATTGTATGGATATACTGTTATTTATTTAGCCTTTCACTGTTAGTGGGAATTTGGATGGTTCCCAGTTTTTTCTATCACAAAAAAATGCTGCAGTTATTATCCTTGTATATGTGTGTCTGCACCCTCAGGTGAGTGTTTTTGCAACTGCTGGATGAAGGCAATACACATCTTAACTTTTCACAGCTATTTGGGCTTCTATAGTGTCAGCATTTACTTCTGAGGCTCGCTGCATGAACCTGATTAACCACCGGTGGGAAGCAGATTCGGGCCCTGTCTATAGCCAGCTCCTGCCCAGCGTGATTCAGAGTGGGCTTTCTTGGGGGGAAGATGAGAGCGTGATGTGGAGATAGGTTTCCATAGAGAACTTGTGGCATTTGTTGGCAGCTGTTGTTGCCTGGATACCCAGCCACTTTGAACCTGTTTTCCAACAACCAAGAGTTCCTGTCCTCTCATTCCCACAGGCTAACTTTGACACAAACTTCGAGGACAGGAATGCATTTGTCACAGGCATTGCAAGGTACATTGAGCAGGCTACGGTCCACTCCAGCATGGTAAGTCTCTGTGACCCTCATGGACAGATGTGCTCCCTGCCAGGGCAGGAGGGGCTGTGGGCAGCTTCTCATACCAGGGGCATGTGCTCTCCTATTCCAGGAAGCCCCTACCTCAGTCAGAGCTGTCTCCTTAAGCCCATTCTCATACCCTGCCCCATCCCTTCTCAGTGCCTCAGGGCATACTGTTCCGTGCATGGGAGAAATATGAAAAGAACTCTGCTTGGGTAGTAAGTTTCATTTGTTAGTTATGTGTAGAATTAGTTGTAAGGAGGAGTGAGTGAGGTGAATAAATTGGTTGAGATCATTAACGTTATCTACACTGGAGATATTAGAGGCATTGGCGTGGCGGATGGCTAAGAGATTATGAATATGAGAGACCCTGGAGGTTAGCTCTGCCTGGCTTAGCAATCAGCTGGATGCTGGAGCTGAGGGAGCGGGACCTACACTGACTGCCGTTTCCTAGATTTACCAGGTCAGGGGCAGCAGTAGGGAAGTCAGAAGAAGGGGCTATTTCAGAGATGGATTGTATTAGTTTCTTATTGCTGCTGTAAGAGATTATCACAAACTTAGCGCCTAAGACAACACAAATTGATCTGCTTACAGTTCTTTCGGTCAGAGGACTGACATGGGTCTTCCAGGCTTAAAATCAAGGTGTCCACAGGGCTACATTCCTTCTGGAGGCTCCAGAGGAGAATGTTTCTTTGCTTTTTCCAGCTTCTAGGGGCTGCCCACATTCTTTGGCTTAGCCCCCCTTCCAGCCAGCAATCACATCACTCCAATCTCTGCTTCCATCCTCACATCTCCTTCTCTGACCCTCCTGCCTCCCTCTTTCACTTATTAGGACCCTTGTCATTACATTGGGTCCACCAGATAATCCAGGATAGCCTCCCCACCTCAAGGTTCCTGACTTAATTACATCCGCAAAGTCTCTTTTGCCATGTAAGATATTATATTCACAGGTCCTGGGGATTGGGATATGGACATCTTTATTCTGCCAACACAGGGGTAGTGTTGACATGGTTTTGGATGGGATCAAGAATAGGGTGTACTGTTGACATTCGTGGATGATGCCAAAACGTCACTTCAATCAACAATTTCCACCTTGTACCTTGCTCAGTCTTTCTCTAGAGGAGCTGATCAGCAGCAAAGTGGCTTATTAGATGCTCATCTTGTATTTCTTCCTGCCCGTACTTGGGCAAGGTGAATCTCTCAAAGGGCAGCATAGCCAGACAAGGAGGAGAAAGTGTGTAAACCACATAATTGACCAGCTACGGCAAACGGTCAAGGGTTCTTTGCTGAAAGTGAGATGGGAGCTGAGTGTCCAAAGTAAGTGCTAAGGGATACAATCTGTCACTACCAGCCCTGAAATTAGAGCTGAATTCGCATTGGGTTTAAGTCATGGACTTACAGACTCTTATAAATATAAAGGACCTTGGAGATCCTTAGTCCTGCAGCTGTCAACCTAGGCTGTGCATCAGAATCACATGGAGATGCCTGGACCTCTCCCGCAGGGATAATGATTGACGTCCGGTGGGGCACAGCCTGAGCATGAGGAGTTTCCAAAGTTCCCCAGGTGACTGTTGTGCAGCCAGTGTTGAGAACCAGTGATAAAAAGAGCCTCTTTACCTCGAAATGAGAAAAACCATGACATTTTCAAGGTAAAAGTGGAGCCCAAGCAGAGCCAGGAACAGCACTCAGTCTCCGGCGGCCCTACAGAGGCTCTTTCCACCCACTGTCCTGACCTCTATGTTGCAGGCGTACTTATGCAACAAACTGGTTGATGGTCACCTAACTGTCCATAGGGCAGAGGCCACATCATTCCTGTTCACCACCCTATTCCTAGCATGTAGCACAGAGCCTGGGACCCGTGAGTGCTCAGTAAAACCTTCATTGAATGAGTGAGTTGGAATACACCTACTGGTGGGCAGTTTGGTGCTAATAAGTAGACACCTGTTCCCTGTGTTACTGTCACTTCCCTTTTTTGGCACGTGCTCTGAAGCAATGGCAGCAGGAGACCCACAGGCTTGATCTTGGTTCTCTCTGGTCTCAAGGACAACATGTTACTGATTTAAAAAGTCCTCTAAATTAAGAATTGAAAGTGTGACTCATCATTTTGAAAGTGTGACATTTGCTGTTGAAAACAAAACTATAAAAAATAATAAACTCCAAACTGAATCTGATCATGTGCTAGGACGACATTATGAAATAGGTATGATATGTGGAATAAAAGATAAATCAGTCAATGTTCATTTTTGTATCAATAGAAACATTTATAAAAGAGACGGTCTAGTAATACTCTTTTTTCTTGTAGTTGGTGAGATATACGTCGTATAACATAAAATTCAGCATTTAAAGTGTACAATTCACTCTGTTTTAATATATTCACAATGTTATACAACCATCACCACTAATTTCTATCACTACAAAAAGGAACCCCAAACCCCTTAGCAGTCACTCCCAGTTCCTCTCTGCACCCATCTCCTGGCAAACCCTGATCTACTTTCTGTTTCTATGGATTTATATGTTCTGAACATTTCATCTAAGTCAATCATACAATGTTGGCCTTTTTTGTCTGACTTCTTTCACTTAGCACGTTTTCAGAGTTCATCCATGTTGTAGCATGTGTCACTACTTCATTCCTTTTTATAGATGAATACTATTCCACTGTATGGATACACCACATTTTATTTACCATTCATTGGTTGATGCACATTTGAGTTGTTTCCACTTTTTGGCTATTTGAATAATAATGCTATGAACAAGTGTGCACGTTTCTGTGTGCACGTATGTTTTCATTTCTCTTGAGTTTATACCTAGGAGTGGAATTGCTGGCTCATATGGTAACTCTGCATTTAACTTTTTGAGAAACTGCCAGCCTGTCTTTCTTGGTAATAATACTCTTAACTCCCTTTGCAGATTACCTAGTGTGCGTGCATGTGTATGTATATTCCATTTAATTCTCATAAAATTCTCTGAGGTTGTTATTGTCATCGTCATTACACAGATGACCAAATGGAGAATTTTAGGTTAAGTGACTTCCTGAAGGCCAAAGGGCTAAATGATGAAGCTGGGATATGAGCCCACATATTTGGACCCTGAGTTTTTAGGGCTCTTTCCACAGTAGCGCTTACTAGGTGAGGTGAGTCATCACTGTAGTTTTCAGATTTATTTTTCATGCCGTTGTGGGTTTTACATCTGCTCTATATTATTTTTAAAAATTGATCTCAATCATTTTTCTGCTTATGAAATAGTAAGATGGGTTCTTAGAAAAGTGCAAACATTATAGTATTGTATGGTATGAAAAGTGAAAGCCTCTATTTATCCAGCCCCATGGAGAGCTTGCTATTCATAGCTTGGTATATATTCCACCAAAATATTTTTCAATACTCAATAATATGCTCTCATAATTATTACTTTTTGTTTGTTTTTTTTAACCTCTCTGCTATATATGCTGTTTTGCTACTTGCTTATTTTCTTGCTATCAGTATATCTGGGAGAACTTTTGCTGTTGGAACAAATAGATCTGCCTTCTTCTTTCTAAGGTGGCCATCCATTTTTCAAAAATGTGGCCTGCTTGTAGAGCCCTTAGGTGTCTGTTGAGGATAATTAGGCCAGAGCCTCTTAAATGTATTATGCACCTGGGAGTATGAGTCAGGGGGGAATTGTATTGAAATGCAGATTCTGATTCCATAGGCCCAGGGAGGGGCCTGAGATTCTGCATTTCTCATAAGCCTCCAGGTGATGTCGATGCTGCTGGTCCACAGACCACACTGTGAGTAGTAAGGATTTGGGGCGGCTGTTGAGAAGCCTTGTGGCACCAGCAAAGTTTCTCCCTGCTGAGAGTGTTTTGCTTTTCAGAATGAAATGCTGGAGGAAGGGCACGAGTATGCCGTCATGCTGTACACCTGGCGTAGCTGTTCCAGGGCCATCCCCCAGGTGAGACCGTCCTTGCCGAGTGGGTCTCCTGCCCCTCCAGAGAGTGCTACCACCCTCCACCACACCCCCCTCCAGATTGCTGGTCTCCTCTAGGTGGCAGGGAGTGAGGCAGGGTCTCTTATCCAAGAGGACACGCTGAAGACATTCAGAGAGCTTCCCATAAAACTGACAACAACTTAAAAAAAAATTTGTTCAATATATTTCATTTCAAAAGTGGTATATGCTAACTGTACAGCACCCAAACCATGGCAGGAAGGTATAAAGTAAAAAGATATCCACACCTCCTCAGCCCACCACCCAAACTCACCTCCCACCAAAGCGTAGTCACTGTGGACACTTCGCTGCATATTCATCTGGATCTTTTTCATTTAATATCATGAATATTCCTGTGAATATTATTTTGTAAATTATTATCATTTACAAACGTGTGTTGTTTCTTGTTTATATTATTCTACCAGTTACTTTTTTCCTCGTAATTCTTTGTTACTGACTTTTTTCATGTTGATACACATGGATATTATATTATATTATATTATATTATATTATCATCATCATATAATTTGTGGGTCCCATTGTAACAATCAACAAACCACAGGTGTGTAAAGTAAGCAGCAGCTATTCCTCTCCCTTCCTCCAATCCCAACCCCCAGAGTTAATCACTTATTAACTGTTTGGTTTGCACTGTTTCGGATTTTCTATGCCTGTATTATATACGGACACACAAACACACACACTTTTGTTTAACAAAAATGGGATTAAATTACACTTACTGTCCTGCAACTGTCCGTTAATGGTAGCCGTCTTTCCATGCCAGTTCACCTAGATCTGTCTCCTTCCTTCTATCAGTTACATAATGATATTGCATGAATGCATCATATTTTATCCGTTTAATCATCAATGGATGGATATTTAGCTCGTTGCTACCATTTTAAGAATTTCTAAACAACAGTGTGAAGAACGTCCTTGTGTCACCCTTGGCTCACTCTTCAGTTTGGGCCGAGCTATTGGCAGTCTTGGGTGTGCATGCTGTGAACACATCTGCCACGTGATTCTGATGTGTTGAAAACCACTGGGCAGAGAAAATGGGTTTCTTGATGGGCCCAAATATGGCCAGGGGGCTTTGCCCCAGGTGCATCTGGAGCAATGGACAGAGTGTTTTTCTCTGTTTAGCATCCAGTGGGGCTGCACTGGAGTAGGAGTGGGGAAAAGTCCAAAGGAGGGAGACCTTGCAGATCAGTGTGGATGTGTGTACAGCTCATGGTGAGGGCACAGAAGAGATGGAAGGGGAGGAGGGTTCTCTTCTTGGGACCTGCTGGTTTCTTTCCTGCAGCCAATGTCTGGGAAGCAGTTCTGCCCCCAGTCAGACCTGTCAGACAGGGCTATCCCAGTCTCCTCTTGCTAGGGTGACCATATCTTTTATCATCCTAGATGAGGTGCATTCAAGAGTGAGAAAGGGCTCTATTAGTAAGACAATAGGGGTGAACCAGGACTGCCTGGGCAAACCAGAATGTATGAAACCCCCTCTCCCCGCAGGTGAAATGCAACGAGCAGCCCAACCGAGTGGAGATCTATGAGAAGACAGTGGAGGTGCTGGAGCCAGAGGTGACCAAGCTCATGAAGTTCATGTACTTTCAGGTGAGGGTTCAGAGGTGGATCTGGATCAGGAGACTTGAGAAGGCCCCCTGCTCTTCTAGACACCGGGGTCTGGATTTTTGTGCCATATTATTTATTCATTCAGCAAATACTTTGGGAGCCCCCGACACACCCGTGGGTGAGCACGACAGACAAGCCCCCTCTCTCCATGTAATTTACATCCTAGTGAGCATATGAGTGTGTTTTGGGTGGGAAGAGAGACTGACAATAAACAGTACACAACACTTTTCAGGGCATACTAAGTGCTGTGAGTAAAATTTTGAAAAACTCTGGGATAGAAGGTGTCTGTGACGTGGGTGTAGCTTTAGGGATGGCCTCTCAGAAGGTGGCATTTGAACTGAGATCCATATGGTGAGAAAGAGGCTGGTGTCTGATGACCTGGAGGAAGAGGGTTTCAGGCAGAAGGAACTGCAAAGGCAAAGGCCCTGAGGCCTGAAGGACTTGACGTGTTTAAGAAATAGGATGAAACCAAGGAGGCTGCAGAGTGAGAAGCGGGTGTGACACCAGGTGAGGTCGGGGAGGTAGACAGGGACCGGATCATATAGGGCACTGTAAGCCATGAAGAGAATATGTGGATTTTATTCAAGCACCATAGAAGCCCCTGGAGGTTTCTAGTGACATGATCTGATTTGAGGCTTTACAACAACGTTCTGGCCACTGTGTGGCAAATGGGAAATGGGGGCAGTACAGGTATGGAAGGTGGGAGGGGAGAAGAGTGCCAGCAGGGAGACCAGCTGGCAAGCCAGGGAGAGTGATCATTTAAAGGAGGACAAGAGAAAAGAGAGCCAAGGGCTTCCATGAATGAAAGGTAAGAGGGCAAGCTAGTTAAACAGAAGTGACAGAGGACAAATAAGGCAAACAGGTTGATTATTATGGTTATGTTGGAAGCTGTTCAGGAGTTCAGGTTGAACATTCTAAAACCAGTCTGCACCCTGGGGTGGGAGTCATGCCACATACCTGCCCTCCGCATGCTCCAGTGAAGAGCTGAGCTTCGTAAGTAGGCTTGCAAACACTGGTCGGATGTCCGCCCTGTTCCCAGCTCGGTGCTGGCCTCCTGGGGGCAGGAGATGGGAATGTCTGGGGAAGGTGCTATGCATGCAGCCCAGGGCAGGAACGCTGGCTGCGGAGGCAGAGGAACCCAAAGGTCGGCCACATTCTGACTGTGTGCCTGTGAGTTAACATCTCTGACACCTTCAGTTTTCGCACCTTGGAAATAATGCCTAGTTCACCAGTTTGTGGTGAGGATAAATGAGGTCACGGGCCCAGTACAGCCCTTGTTACATCAGTTTAACAAACCACAGCTGCTGTTATTAGCCTCCTGGACCTGCCTTCAGGGAGCCTCCAGTCTCTTTGGGACGGCAGGTCCAAGAAAGAAAAACTATCTAGAAACTAAGTGCTAAACTGAGGGCCTCCTGACAAGAGATGTTTACAGAAGGGAGGATCTGGAATAATCTGGAACTACACTGTCCAATACAGTAGCCATTAGCCACACGTGGCTGTTTACATTAATTAAGATGAAATGAAATTTAAAATTCAGTTTGTCAGTTGTACCAGCCATTTCAGGCGCTCAGAAGCCACTCAGTAGTTGAGTAACTATTGTATTGGGCAGTGCAGATATGGAACATTTCTATCATCTCAGAAAGTTTTATTGGACTTAGACTCTGGAAGGAGAAAGTGTGGCTTGGTCTGGTCTTTGAAGGAGAGAAATGTCTGGCTGGTAGCGTATCCCAGGCCCCTGGAGAGATCACATACGTAAGGAGTCATTTCTCTCTCTCCCCCTCGCTCCTCTTCCTCCTCCTCTTCCTCCTTTCTCTGGATTATTGCAGTAGCCTCATTTTATTGTTGTCGTTCAACTGCTTTTTTTTTGGTAACACGTTTATTGAGATATAATTCATATACCATGCAATTCACCTATTTAAAGTGTACAATTCAGTAGTTTTTAGTAAGTTCACAGAATTGTGCATCTATCACTACAACCAATTTTAGAACATCTTCATCACCGAAGAAAAGAAGGCCTGTACCCTTTATCTGTCACCCCATTATAGCTCCATCTTTCCTCTCCCCCGCAGCCTACGTAACCACGAATCTACTTTCTGTCTTTATGGATTTGTCTATTCTGGGCACTTCATATAAATGGAATCATACAACATGTGGCCTTTTGTGCCTGGCCTCTTTCACTTAGCATCATGTTTTCAAGGTTCATGTGTTTTGGAGTATGTATCAATATTTCATTTGTTTTTGTGGATGACTGCTATTCCATTGTACAAATACACCACATTTTATGTATTCATTCATCAGTTGATGGACATTTGGGTTGTTTCCACTTTGGGCCTACTATGAACGGTGCTGCTATGAACATTTACGTATAAGTTTTTATGTGGACATAGGTTTTCATTTCTTTTGGGAGGATGCCCAGGAGTGGAATTTCTGGGTCATGTGGCAACTCTACCTTTAAGTGCAGTAATGGTCTCAGCTGTTCTCTCCGCTTCCATCTTTGCTCTCTGTGGTCTCTTCTCACCACAGCAGCCACTGTGACCCTTTTAAAATATAATTCAGACCACCTTATCCTATTTCAGAACCCTCCCACATCCCCTCTACTTGCTTAGTTGTTGAAGCCCAAGCCCTCACAATGGCCTGCAAGAGCCAGTGGCCCCAGCCTCCCTCTGACCCTGTTTCTGGTTCCTTCCTTATGCTCATTCCATTTCAGTCACTTTCCTACCTCAGGGCCTGTGCACTGGCCCTTCACACTGCCTGGAATACACTTCCCTCAGTTATCCCCTCTCTCTCTTCTCCTCTTTCAAACTCTTTTCCTAAAGGTCACTTCTTGGTGATTTCTTCTCTGATCTTCTTCCTACTAAAATGTACAGCTCCTCCCGCCCTCCCTCTCCCCGCCATCCCCCGCTTTACTGTTCTCCAGAGCACATATCATAATCTAACATAGAGAATTTGTTTATTTTGTTTTCTGTCTTCCCTCACTAGAGTATAAGCTCCTTAGAGTTGAGATTTTTTTTTTCCATTTTGTTCCCTGCTTTACCCCAATGCCTAGAACAGTGCCTGGCACGTCATAGGTGCTCAGTAGATACTATTTATTGGATGAATGAGCCTGTTCCTCTGAATGTCTCTTTCACTCTCCATCTCTACCCCCTTATTTTCCAGTGCCTGATATTGTCCTAGGCACTGGGATACAAACATGCCTAAGACATAGGCTGCTCAGCAGAGTTGCAGTGAATGAGTGAGTCCGTTTGATTCATTTGGGGGCAGGTGCCAGGCTTCCCTCTAGAAATCAGGTTTGGATGTAGGGCCTCCTCTGAGAAAGACCTCCTGGCAGATCTGCCTCTCTCTGAATGCCCAGGCTTCCCCTAGGGCCCAGGGAGCCTTGACCCTGCTCCCCAGCATGTAGTGCAGGGAGCTGCCCACCAGCCTACCCTGTCCTTACTCACCGCCCCTCTGCCTGCAGCGCAAAGCCATCGAGCGGTTCTGCAGCGAGGTGAAGCGGCTGTGCCACGCCGAGCGGAGGAAGGACTTTGTCTCCGAGGCCTACCTCCTGACCCTGGGCAAGTTCATCAACATGTTCGCTGTCTTGGACGAGCTGAAGAATATGAAGTGCAGCGTCAAGAACGACCACTCTGCCTACAAGAGGTCAGGGCCCCCTCGCCACGCCCCTCCTCCTGCGTAGCCAGCCCAGGGAAGGAAGAGGATGGAGCCCTTCCAATGGGTGCCTTCGCCGGCACCAACTGGCCATTCCTCGAACACGGCGCGGTTGGGCCTGAATCTGTTTTCGCGGTTTGAGGAATAAGATGCAGAGCTGAACCTTTGGAGAATGGGGTCTTTGCAGGGTTTTCTGTCTCAACATGGAATCCTCATTTCCCCCACCCATGGAGCAGCACATTCTCTGTTGCCCCATTCAATACGGGACCAGTAAGATAATCATAAAATGGTCACATTACTCATTTCCTGCAAGAATCAGAAAGCCAATTCCAACTGCTTATGTAAAAGAAGGAACTGGATTGGCTCCCAGAACTGAGAAGCCCCGGTGTACCTGGATCCAGGTCCTCAGATGTCGTTGGCCTGGTTCCCTGTGTCACTCAGCTCGACTTTCCTCAGTATCAGCCTCATTCTCAGGCACGCTCGTGCCCTGGGGTGGCCCCCAGCAGCTTTGAGCTTCCCTCCGGCCAGTGTAGCAAGCCCAGCTTGAAAGGAAGGAAAGGATGCTCCTCCTTGCAAATACTTTTGCAAAAGTCCCAAGGAGGGTTGTCATTGCTCCAGCTCTGCTCAGTGTTAACCCTTCCCTCAGTCACTTTGGGGATTGGGGTGTTCTGATTGGAGCACCCCCAGGTGCTCACCCTTGGGGTCAGTGTCAGCTCACAAAAAAGAAGGACTGAGAGTGGGGGAGGAGGTCATTCCTCTCCAGAAATTATGATACAGCCACCTAAACTGGGGGGAGGGCAGTCAAAAGCAACAGATATCCTTTATCTTGTTGAGCTCAGATGAGCTCTGAAGCGTCTGGACATATCTCGTGGGAAGGACTTTTTGGTGTCACTGATGAAGAGGGCCCCTCCTCCTTGAACCACATCCTCCAGGGGCTCCCAAGTAACTGGAGAAAGCAGACAACAGACTGATTTGCAAAATTTTATCCTCCTGAGTGAACTGTGAAGCCTAGGGATGCCCAGCAGCCAGAGTGCCATCTCAAGTCTGACCCAGAAATGGCAGCCTCCACCAAGATTTCATAGATAGCTCGTACTACATCTTGCCCTAGTCTTTCCCCATTTTGGTCAACTCCTCCCATTGTGGTCCCAACGGACATGCCCTGTGGACCGGCTAGGGTCATGAGCAGGGCAGGTGTCTTGTCTGTGTTTCACAGTCTGTCATGACACCAGCTGCACCAACAACAGCTTAGGCTCGAAAAGTCCAGGGCACTGTGTTTTTCTCCCTTTAAGTCCTGCGAGTTCCTGACACCCATCATCCTTTCACCTGTTATCCTGTTAAGTGCGGTGGACTTCTGTTTTCCATACAATGCTTTGCTTTAGAGACTTTGAGATTTTCCTGTAAATAACAGAATGCTCAACAAAACAGAACATCCTGCCTGCGAGTCTTCTCTGTGACCACCGTGCAGTGTCACTGGAGGTCACTGTGAGGCACAAGGATGATTGCTGGGATGCTAGCTGCCCTTACACTTTCTGAGTTGGAGCTTCAGTGCGTTCTTGCCTCTTTATTTCAAGTACCCTTATCAGAAGGGTGTAAACAGCTCTGAAGGATGTGACCCCAGAACACTCTCCTTTGACGTCAGAGTCACCTGTGATATTCAGCGCTCGTTAACCCCCGGGGGACAGCGTAACTCTGGGTTAGGTGGGAGTGGGAGCCCACGAGGCCTGGTTTAGGCTGACTGTGCTTGAGCATCTTCTCTACAACACCTGTATTTCAGGGCGGCACAGTTCCTGAGGAAGATGGCGGACCCCCAGTCTATCCAGGAGTCACAGAACCTTTCCATGTTCCTGGCCAACCACAACAGGATCACCCAGGTGATGGCAGACTCCTTGTTAGTCCTGGCCTGGCATCCAGGATCACAGGCAGGGGCCTAAAGGCTGGGTGGACCATGAGCAGAGGAGCTCAGTCCAGATCTTCTGTCCCCACCACCCTACTGGACACTTAAGCTGTAGACTTAAGTCTCTCCTCCAACCACAGACTTCCCTTTCACCCTTTCCGGATTTTGTTCTCTGAAAGCCTTCCCAGCCAGTGTTCTGGCCCTGCGTCAGTGGAGCTGGAGAGAGCATGGGTTCTGGAGTTAGATGGTCTTGATTTCTAATCCTACAACCCCCACTGATCCACTGTGAGACCTCAGGCAAGGTCTAAGCCTCAGTTTCCTCATCAGTAATATGGGGCCATTATTTTGAGAATATTAATGAGAATCCAGCTCACAGGACTGTTGTGAGAAATAAAGGAGATACTATAAATAAAAGCTCTTAGCATGCAGAGCCTGACAAATGGTTAGGACATAAGAAGATGTAGCTATTATGACTGTCACTGCTTTGCGAAGGCACCCCCACTCAGCTGTGGCTCCCACGCTCTGCCTGACGTAACCATGACCTGTCTTGCTCATCCGGCAGTTCAACCTAAACAGGCACCAGCAAGAATGTCAGCAGAACCCAGGCCAAAACTGAGAGGGCCCTCCGTCTTCAAAGGGTTTTCAGGCCCAGATCTCTCTCAGGGATGCTGCTGGCTTCACGGGGTCCCTCCTGCTCTTGGTTACGTGCAGAAGGCTGCTCAGCGTTGAGGCGCCAGGTTGCTTTCCTGGGCACACAGCCTCATGTTGCCTGTGGAGACCTCCTTGCGAGTGTCTTCCACTGGATACCCTGCATGGGCTCCGTTTGTCCCTTTGGAGAGAAAGGGCCTGAGGTGGAGACCTCAGACCCTTCTTTTGTGGGAAATGTTTCTGTACTGCTGTGTCCTGCCAGGAGGGGGACACCTGCCAGCCCAGCTCTCCTCCACTGGGCTGGATCTTCTCACCATTGTCTGAGGAGACCTCATGGCTAAGTCCGCACCCTCAAAACTAAGCCAAGATTACTACAGGCCTATTTCTGTAAAGCTGAACTGCTTTTCAGCTCAGCCCAAGAAAGTACTTACTAACCATCAGAAGTGTCAGCAAATAAAATGGAGGGCCCCAAGTGGAGAGAGTTCCATGCCATGCAGATGTGCAGGAGCTGTGACCAACCACTGTGGGGACATTAGGAGAGGATGCAGGGTCCCCCGACCTGGGGCAGTCAATGGGCCATGCGCTGCCACCGCCGCCCAGCAGTGGGCCTTCTGTGTTGCGTTGGTGTGGGTGAGGAGGATGCAGGAGGGGGCTAACAGAGCGGGGTGCTGCTGTTCAGTGTCTCCATCAGCAACTGGAAGTGATCCCGGGCTATGAGGAGCTGCTGGCCGACATCGTCAACATCTGCGTGGATTACTACGAGAACAAGATGTACCTGACCCCCAGTGAGAAGCACATGCTCCTCAAGGTACAGCTCCCGCCGTCACACACCCAGGACCTGGGTTTGCCCTCTGACTTCCTTCTTATTTAAAATCCTTTTTAAAATGTAGTATTTATTTTTTCTTACTTAAACACTGATACAGATCTTACTGCACATAGTTTTGTAACCTGATTTTTTTCCTTTAATGTGTCATATGCACCCTTCCGTATGTCATTAAGGATATTTCTGCAATGTAACTTTTAATGGCTGCCGAGGATTCCATTGTCTGGGGACATTGTTATTGAACAAATCCCCTGTCATTGGATATTTGTTTGCTAAACTGCGTTGAACACTCTTGTAGCACAGTCTTTGTGAACATACGCTTGTCAGGTCAGAGTTCCTGGAGGGGAAATTGCCAACTCAGAGGGAAGGTAAAATCTTCCAGCTTTTGCTCTGTTTTGCCAAAATGGTCACATTTGTTTCATTAGTTTACAAGTTTCATTTTTAAATTATCAGGTAATAGTTATTATTATTAATATTATCATTAATATATTATATTTTTATTATATACTGTCATATAGTATATTAATATTTTGTTATTAACTTGTAATTATTAATATAAATTATTATTTATTATTGTAGAAAATTTGGAATATACAGAAGGGCACAAAAAATTTTAATCTCTCACAATCTCTCCATCCAGAGATAACACTTTTAGCATGTTGACGTATTTCCTTCTAATTTTTCTAAGCTTGTATATTTTCAACATATGCAATATACATAGATTATGTGTGTTTGTAATTTTTATCCCATTTAGTAAATGTATTTGGAATATTATGCAGCCAGTAAGTAATGTCCTAGGGATGAGCTTTCATTTCTGTAGCTGTTCTTCTATTGTTAGCTGCTGAGGCTGTTTCTGATTTCTCTGAAAGCAATAGCATGGAAACAAGCAGCCTCTCCATGTTCGTTATACACGCTGCCTAGCCCCTTGTGATTCTTTCTTCCCCAGAACCTCACCTTTCAAGGTCCTCCTGGTAGTTCACTTTTTCCTCCTCCTCCATGTCACTCTTGCTGTTCTAAGAATCCAGCCCTGTTGGTGTTCCCTTCGTCACGGTTTCCATAGCACCTCGAGAAGTTTGCAGGACAGGACGGCTTTGTGGCTTGTTCGCTCTGGCTTCCTCTGCACAGAGATCCAGAGAAGTCGCCCACAGTCCGGTGGCCCCTCTTGCCGAGTGCTATCCTGGGCAGTTATGGCAGCTCTGCTCAGACCTGCTGCTTCTACAAACTAGGTTGCTAATTCTAGTCCACTAAGCGCTCTTAGATGCTGCCATCAAATTCTCAGGCCCTCATTTTCTCTCACCTGCCTTTAATCCTTCCACATCTCAGCTTCCCAGCCTTCTTCCTTCTCTCAGTCTGGTCGCCAACAGTTTTGCTTTTCACGGGTCTCTGCAGTTTGTGTTAGTGAACTCTGGTGCCACCAGGCGGCGCCATTCACCCGTAGTGGAAAATTCTGGCAGAACCACAAAATGCAGCTAAGGGGGAAGCCACCTTAAGAGTCCTCTCATCCCCTCCCTTATGTGACTTACCCACAGTCACACAGCACCTGTGAGCCAAGAGAAGCTGCTTGTAGCCTGGTTATTCAGACCCCCTTCAGGCTTGCTGTATGTACATTTGACAGAAAGAGCAAAACAAGCCAGCATTCAGAAAACTGTTAATGGGCTGGAATATCAAGTGTTGGCCTATCAGCCTGCTTGTAGAGCATTGTCAGGTAAAACTGTTACTTTTTTTAATGAAGTCACCAATGGCTCCTTAGGAATCTTTACATTCTTATAGTTTCCTTGGGGAAAGAGATGAATGTTTCACATTCATTCAACATTTAGCAGGTTTTCGTCAAGTGCCTGTGACTGCTAGACCCCAGGGATGCAACAATGAGCAAGATTCATTCGTTTGTCTCAAGAAGCCTCTTGAGTTCATAAACATTGTTGTCATTTGGGTCCGGGTTCAGATCCGTCTCTGCAAATTACTAGCTGTGTGACCTTTGCATGCTGCCTAACCTCTCTGCGTCTCCAATTCTTCATCTATAGAATAAGGTTATTGTGTAGAACTTCACGATTGTTGTGAGAATTAAGGACAATGCCTGTTAAAAGCCCTAAGCACAGACTCTGGCCCATAGTAAGGACTCAAGTAGTGGCCACTGTCACAATTTACTAAAGGGCTGTCTGCATTTCTTAACAGAAATCAAATTTCTTGTTGAAAGGAGACCTATGTGTCCTTTATTTGAAGATGCGTGGGTTTTTATAACAGAATGCGTCTGTCTTGGGGCTGGCCTGGTGGTGTAGCGGTTAGGTTTGCACACCTTGCTTCAGCAGCTCAGGGTTCACAGGTTCGAATCCTGGGTGCGGACCTAGCCCTGCTCATCAAACCACACTGTGGTGGCATCCCATGTAAAATAGAGGAGGATTGGCACAGATGTTAGCTCAGTGACAATCTTCCTCAAGCAAAAAGGAAGATTGGCAACAGATGTTAGCTCAAGGCCAATCTTCCTCACAAAAAGAAAGAAAGAAAGAATGTCTCTCTACAAGGTGTGTGCATGTCCACATGCACAGACCTACTGTTTTTGATTTTGTAACTTTTCCAGTGGATGTGACTTTCTTCTGTGCTTGCCCCTTCTCGCTCCAGGTAATGGGTTTTGGTCTCTACCTGATGGATGGAAATGTCAGTAACATTTACAAACTGGATGCCAAGAAGAGAATCAACCTCAGCAAAATTGATAAGTTCTTTAAGGTCAGCGCCTGAAGCTGGGACCAGGCAGGGCGCCCGGGGGTGGTCTCTCTGGGGAAAGGAATGAAATTAGCCAGCAAGCAGTGGGGCCTGTTGATTGCACTGTAGCTCTAAAGACCAGGAGAGGAGGAGGAGAAAGAATGACAGGGCCTCCAGCTGCCCTCAGCAGGGGAATCTACACGATAGAAGGCTGATTCCGAAAGTCAGACACTTCCCAGCCTCAGGATTCAGCTGGAATTCAGCCAGGAGGCCTTACGATTCTTCCCATAGTGCTTTTTCCCATTCCTGAAATCCCTTGCCTTCTAAAGAAAGGAGTGCATCCCAGAAGACAGCGCCTGCTTTAATTTTTAATATAAATCAGAAGTCACAGAAGCAGGAGTTAAAGACTGGATTTTAAATGGATTCACATTTGCGAAAAGCTGAGGCCCCCTCTGCTGCCCCTGCCTCTGGGCCGAATGCCTTATCAGCGTCCATCACACGCTCTGTCCATTCCAGTGCCTCAGAGATGGGATCTTCTGGCCCCGAGTCTTTAAAAATAAAACCTCATGGATAGATTAAGCCTTTGAGGTTTTCGCAAAGGGATTTCCTATTTGCAATTGAATTCCATGTTGTCAGTTTGTTCCAGTGTTGGGCACTTCAGGCAGGGAGTGGAGCCTCAGGTCAGACATGGAAAAGCCAGGCCTACCATGCAGAGCAGAACCCCTCGGCGGTGTGGTGTAGAGGGGATACAGGCTGGGCCAGGGTCCCCCGACTATTCGAGAGCGAGGGGAAATAAGTCACCAGAAGGCATCCTGTGGCTTAGCTTGGTTTCTTTTCGAGGCTAGAACTTTCACTTATCTCTGGAGCTGCCCGGAATGAAAACAGGGCTTGTCTCACGAGACCCTTAGAAAACCTGCCTCTGCCCGAAGTCAGCGCGGATGAGATGGTGGTGGGGTGGGGGAACTCCACCTCGCTCACACGGGCTGGGTTTTAGGCTGGCTCTGCCTCTTAATAGCTGGATAACTTTGAGAAAGTTACAAAACCTCTCTGAAACTGAGTTCCCCAGCCTGAAAAAATATGAATGCTAAGAGTGTCTCCTTCGTAGGGTTCCCTGGAGGATTCGGTAGGATTCCGTAGGTGAGTCAGAGCCCTGGGTTGTAATGCTGGCTCCTTGACTGTTCTGACTTTGTAGGAAAAAATCCCTTAAGCTGCCTAAGCTTCAGTTTGTTCATCTGTGAAATGGGGATCATAATAGTACTGACCTCACAGGGTTATTGTATGGACTGTTTCTTGTTTTGTTTAATGCAGTGTTTTTTAGAACTGTTTTAGGTTCATAGTGAAATCGAGCAGAAAGTACAGCGATTCCCCGTATACCCCCTGCCCCTCCTCATGCACAGCCCCTCCCATTATTAAAATCCCCCAGTGGAGTGGTACATTGTTAAATCGAGGACCCCACATTGATAACATCATAACCACCCGAAGTCTGTAGTTTACATTAGGGTCCCTCTTGGTGTACATTCTTTGTGTTTTGACAACTGCAGAACATGTATCCACCCTGATGCTATCGTACAGAACAGTTTCACTACCCTAAAAATCCTGGTTTTGAAGCGCTTGGCACAGTGCCTAGTGCATCAGCAGCAGACGGTAATCCCGGCCTCCCCTCCACTTGACCTGGCCTTCCGATGAGAGTCGTCTGCCCTCTCGTGTTAGGTGATATGGCTCCAATTACTTCACACTGTGGAGTTTCTCAGGAAGGCCACACCCTGCCATCCGCATCCGGGTACTCACTCCTAGTCCGATGTTTGAAGCAGCAAGAGTCCTCTAACCAGAGGAAAATTGGAGCAGAAAGGACCCTGCCTGAGGAGCAGGCCATCTGGTCCTCATCCTTCATCTGTTCTGCCCGCTGGGTGACCTTAGACAAGTCACTTTGCCCCTCTGGGCTCAGTTGCTAGAACATAGGGTTGGTTGGAGGCAGGGGAGGACCTGTACACTGACTGGGGCTCTTTTTGGTCCCAGGGTCCCACGGTAGCATCATGGGAAGCAGAAACTAGGGATTGGCCCAGAGGCACATGGAAGCCAGCCTGGCCTGGTGCAAGGCAGCCCCGGCCCCTCCCTCCCTCAGCATCTCACGCCTGTGTTTGCTTCCTTTGCAGCAGCTGCAGGTGGTGCCCCTTTTCGGCGACATGCAGATAGAGCTGGCCAGATACATTAAGACCAGTGCTCACTATGAAGAGAACAAGTCCAAGTGAGTGCCTGCCGTAATGTCTCTCGGCTCCTGTGAGGATGCCCAGCCCGGGCAGGGGGCGAGGGGCCACTTCAGCCCCTCCTCCCTCCCCAGAGCCCTGGACAAGTGGATCCCATCGGAACTCTGCAGGGGGGCCATGGAGGGCACTCTGAGCCCGGTTGTATCCGCCCTTTGCTGCCGGGGTTCAAAAGGGCTCAGAGCGCAGCCACCCGCCCCTCCTGTCCCAGCGTGGAGCCACGCCCCACCGTGGCCAGCTGGAGTCCTCCTCTGCTCGAGAAGGGGGAGGAATGGCTGGCCCTCGAGGTCAGGTGGAGCAGGGCAGCTTCATCGCTCTTCGGCACCCTGATCCTCCCCTCAGGTTTTGTGTCCAGCCAGTAAGTATGTCACTGAGTGGTTCCTGCAGTTCCACCTGTGAAGTGGGTTGATGGCCTCACCTTAGGTCATCTTACAAACCACCGTCCTAGGTAATCTGTGCTAAGATCTGGTGTGTCAGTGCCTCAGGGAAGTTGGGGGACATCCTGCTATAGCCTTGACCATCCCTTTGACCTTTGAGGTGTTAAGGAGGCTGCTTCTGCCTGCATCTCTTCCCAAAGCCGAGTGACTCTGGCCTTTCTGTACAGAGGGGCCGACTGTCCTTTAGTCAGGGCTGAGGGTGTTACCACCTTAAAAATACGTAAATGGAGTGTCCTTGAACTCCACCAGCTTCGAGCACCTGTGAATGACCTTCACCAAGGAAAGGTGGTTTAGTCTCTTTAAAACCTGCCCACTGCAAGAGTGGGCGGAGGTTTTCTGGGAAAAGCATGGAGTCGAGAATGCTGAACTCATCTGCTCATGTTTCCTGCATCAATTCTCAACCACCTGATGTTGGTTGGGAATAGTGATGTGGCCAGGGTCGGGGGTCAGAGGTTCCAGTGAGCATGTCCCCATCCCACACAAGTAACTCAGAGTAACACCAAAGTGTAAGTGTGACGAAGTCCGTCACCCTCTGTGTAGCCTAATGAGGGCCATTTGGGGGCTTCTTTTGAAATATTAAATTCTTTCCAAAACGTTTATCTGCCTCGTTTGGTGCCCATGCTTTTAGTCTGTCTCCTGGGTCACCCGGCATGGGATGGTGGAAGCGGGTGAAGGGTACTGTCGTTTTTCTCTTGGGGAAGGAGAGTGAAGGTTTTCATTCATTCATTTCCATTGGTTTTCCCAATGGTATCTTTCAAAAAAGAATTGGAGAGGAAGGAGGAAGAGGAGGAGTACAGAGAGAGAGAGTGTGAGCACACGTTCCAGCAGTGCCTCTCAGAATGATCATGGCATCCCTCCACATGGAGTGCTTCCATGTTGCCAGGTCACTGTGGAAAAACAGGCACAGTCCCTTTAGGTTTTTCCCCAAAGGCCCCCTCCGAAGCCAGCTTCAACCACAGGCTATCAGTGCTGTCAGAGTCAGTAGATAGGTTGTGGGAGGTCGCCCACCTTGATTTTTGTTTGCTTGGATTCCAGCCTTTTGTAGCCCTAGAGAGGCTGCAAGTCCCTCCTCGCTCATATAACTGGTAAGTACCGTGGCCACAGGATAGCTAGAAGAGCCTGGGGTTGGGTCTCAGGGAAGGAAGAAGGGCTATTCCATTCAGCCTGCAGTCCCCACGGCATGGGATCTAGCAGGCTCTCTTGCTGTGGCTGGAACGCCTCTTGGTTCCACCCAGGGAAGCTTTCCCCATTGGCTGCGCACCAGGAGCAACTAGTGAGTAGAAAGAGCCTGTCCCGCCCAGGCACCTAAGGCCAGGACCCATCCGACCTCATGATTTTCTGCCCAGGTGGACGTGCACCCAGAGCAGCATCAGCCCCCAGTACAACATCTGCGAGCAGATGGTTCAGATCCGGGATGACCACATCCGCTTCATCTCCGAACTTGCTCGCTACAGCAACAGTGAGGTGAGCTCGCTCTGGCTGCCAGGGTGGAGCCCTGCATGGGCCCAGGGTGAGAAGTCAAGAAGGAAATGTTCACAGGGGATAATGGAGAGCAGGAGTGAGAGGATGTCCGTCAGAGGCAGGAGGGCAGAATGGCCAAGAGCACGGATTTTACAGTCAGACAGAACTGGGTTTCATTCTGGTTCTTCTGCTGACCTTCACAAGTTATTCAATATCTCTATGCATCAGTTTCCTCATCTGTAAAATGCGAGTAATAACAGTATCCTGAAAGGTTCATTGAGAGGATTAAACCCATGATTCATGGAGCATGCCTTGTGCCCAGCAGATAGCAATGGCCCAGTCGTTGTTCTATCTCTTTATGATCCAACCATCTCCACTCTGGATGGCAAGAGAAACAGCTCTCGACACTCATGCTCATGGCACCATCTAAGTATTTTAAAACTACACAGTAATAAATGATCGTTGTAATAAGCCAGAAAATAACAATTAAGAGCAAAAGAAGGCCATAAAAATCTGCTGTAATCCCACTAATTGCATTTTTACTAGCATTGAAATTTTCTTTTTCTGAGTACAGAGACATGATCAATGCGCAAACCTCAGAAAAAATACAGATATGCAAAAGGTGGGAAAATCAGTCACGTGAAATCCTACCACCCGGAACCAACTATGATTAATACTTGGGTTTATATAGCCTTCTGGATCTGTTCCCACATAAACCCTTCCAATAACTATACATGTTGATTTAACAAACACAGGTCCCCTGATTTGAATGCCTTCATCCCCTGGCAGTCCTGGGTGACTCACTATCCCATGTGTGCTCACTGGTTCCACCATGTGGCTGGTGGCCAGAGTGGTCCGGTTTTCCAAATCCTAACTCAGAAAAGATCTTTGATCAACAGGCAACATGTTTGAAATGAAGACAGTCAGACAAATGCAGGTGGTGTGCTTGTTGGACCAGTGACCCACGTTCTTGGGAGGGCTCCTGGTGGACATGGACCAGGATCAAGCCCAGACCTTTGGCTTTCATAACCATATGTGCCAATCAATTGAGCTAAAGCTATGGGAATAATTTAAATGCAGGGGCCTCCTTCATTCCTTGTCAAGTTTTGGTGTGGTCTAAGAATGAATCTGGCTCAAAGTTATTTTTTAAATTATACACTTTATACATGTGTGTATACAGACGATTCTTGTTATTTGCTGCAATTGTGTTCTATAAAGTGGGCATAAACTCTGAATTAGCAAATACTGAACCATTCTCCCTAGAGGAAATGCAGGATTAGGTTCTTGTGAGCCTCTGGTTACAACATTTTCATCAACCAATCAATACGTAACCTTGTTTCATGTGCTTTTCTGTTTAAAGACACCTTATGTAATACATATTGTTGATTCATTAACATTGACTCACAGCCAATGGCACTATAACTCATGTCTGACAAAGCTGATCTAAAACCGATTTTCTGCATAAGGCACTTCATAACCCTCTTACTGTTAGGAATGCCAGGCCAAACTTCAGCACTGCACTGGGGCCATTTTAAATAGTGAAATCATCAGTAAAAAGTACAAAATGTGGAAAATGTGGCACTAAATAGACCACAAAAAGGACACTTGTTTACAGTTCAGAGCTTAAACAAGAAATCAGCATTGCTTTGTTCAACCTCAGCTGGGAACGTGACCAGCTCTTTTTTTTGCAGCTCTGTGCACGTCTGCACATGACCGAGAAAGTGCTGTGAGTGGTGATGTTGAGGGTATGAATAAATTTTAGTGGAGTAGGCAGATTCACAAATACGGAATCCACAAATAGTGAGGACTGGCTCTCTATGTATGTGTGTGTGTACATACACACATATATACACGTGTGTTCGTGCATATGCCCATGCATACATACGTATTATATTTCACTGTGGAATATTACACATTGAAATAGATGTTTGTCTTCACCAGTGCTTTTCAATCAGTGAGTCATGTCTAGTTAGTGAGTTGTGAAATCAGTTTAGTGGTTTGTGATTAGCATTGTTGTACGAAGTAAAATAGAAAATCAGAGGAAATCCCATGTATTAAGAGTAAAATTGCTTCTGGAAAAATGTTTCATGTCTATATTTAATATCTCTGGGTAGGTACATGTTCCTGAGTCACTGTATAAAATTTACTTCCTACTATAAATTGCAGTCGGAAAATATGGAGAGCTGCTGCTCTGCGATATCCTGGGGTGGCTGTGAGTGGGGCTCTGGCATCACGCCACCTCACTTTGCACCCTCAACCATTGACAAGCCACGTGGCCTTCAGGAAGGCACCCGTCTGAGCCTCAGTTCACCTGTCAAGGGGGTGTAGCAATAGCACCTGCCTCGTAGTGCTCTTGGGAGAATCAGTGGAATAATGGATGAAAGTGCCAGGCACATAGACAGTGAGGGTGACAGCCGATGTTCCCCAGGTGGTGACAGGCTCCGGGCTGGACAGCCAGAAGTCGGACGAGGAGTACCGCGAGCTCTTCGACCTGGCCCTGCGGGGCCTGCAGCTTTTATCCAAGTGGAGCGCCCACGTCATGGAGGTGGTAGGTGTCCTGGACCGAGGGCCTCCCACCCACCCCCGCCCCGGACTCACCTCTGTTCACTTGGAATCTGTCTGCCTCTGCCTCTCCCAGGACTTTTTTTTTAACAGCTGTATTAAGATATGATTCACATACCATACTATTCATCCATTTAAAATGTCGATTTGTTGGTTTTTGGTATATCCACAGAGGTGTGCAAGCATAGTCAAATTTAGAACATTTTCGTCACCTCTAAGAGAAACCCCGTATGATCCTCTCCCACTCCCTATCCCCCTAGTCCTAAGCAATCTACTTCCTGTCCCTATAGGTTTCCCTATTTGGATGTTTCCTGTAAGTAAATCATGGAATATATGATCTTTCGTGTCTGGCTTCTTTCACTTCGTATGTGTTCAAGATCCATCTGTGTTGTAATACCAATCAGGGCTTCATTCCCTGTTATGGCTGAATAATATTCCACTCATGAGCACACCACATTTTGTGCATCTGTTCATCTGCTGATGGGCATTTGGGTTGTTTCCACTCTCCCCAGTACTCCTGGAAGCTGGTTCACCCCACCGACAAGTTCTGCAACAAGGACTGCCCCGGCACGGCAGAGGAGTACGAGCGAGCCACGCGCTACAACTACACCAGCGAGGAGAAGTTTGCCTTTGTCGAGGTGGGTGCTGACTCCCTGGGTCTCCTCCGCCCCCAGCGGCGGCTGCTCACTCTCGGTTGTGGTGGTTCCAGGAGTGGTTGAGCCAGACGGCAGCCTTGGTCCTCCTCGCGTGCGTGGACTGCCCTGTCCACCGTCCTCCCGCCGAATTCGTCTCTGTCAAAAGTTACTAGTCAGAAATGATTAGAAACTCATTCTGTTCTTAAAAATCTGAGGGAAAGGGGTCACTCCGTTAGAAAAATGAGCAAAAGGAAACCGACTGAAGAAGCAGAGAAAAACAAAAGGCTAAAGAGATAAGAAAAGTGTGCAAAGTGCTGAGTGCTCAAAGAACTACGAATAAAACCTAAAAGGAGAGGTGGTGTTTACCAGGCAGGATGGTAAAGATTTAGAAGGTCGGTGGTGCCTTTGGCTGGTTGAAGTGTGGGAAATAGCCCTTCTCAGATACTTTGGGTGGCCAGTCTGCATTTTACAGGCTTTCTGTGAGGGCAATCTGATCATATGTATTCTATTTTTTTTATCGTGCATTCCCTTTGACTCAGAAGTTCTGGGAATATATCCGAGGAAAATAAGCCAACTGTACCGAGATGTATGTACAGGGATATTTATCACAGTGTTGTTTATATGTTTTCACCAAAATGTGTGAAACAACTGACATGTTCTTTAATATGGCACCAGGTAAAATAAATCCCAGTACAGCTATGTCATTTGTTGATGCTCTGCAGCCTCTGAAATGGATGTAGCTGCATGGAAAGATATGCACAGTATATTGTTAAGTTAAAAAAAACAGGTTAAAGAACAGCATGTAGGGGGCTGGCCCCGTGGCTGAGTGGTTAAATTTCTGCGCACTCTGCTTCCATGGCCCAAGTTCAGAGGTTTAGATCCTGGGTGCAGACCTGCTCCACTCATCAGCCATGCTGTGGAGGCATCCCACATACAAAATAGAAATTGGCACGAATGTTATCTCAGCCAATCTTCCTCAAGCAAAAGAGGAAGATTGGCAACAGATGTTAGGGCGAATCTTCCTCACCAAAAAATAAAATGAAATAAAAAAATAAAGAACAGCATGTAAAGTGATCCCGTTTACACTGAAATTAATGTACTTTTACATATTTGCTCAAATCTGAAGAACTTAAGTATTTATTTTCATTTTTACCAACCCATTAACGGGAGTAATTTCTAGAGAGAAGACTCTTAACTTCCTGCTTTATAACCTTCTCATTTGTTTTTTTGTTTGTTCAATTTCAAAAAGATATTTCTATTTGGGGGAAAAAATTCCTTCACACTAGGTTGTGAGTGACAGCTACCTCTTTCATGACCATCTGAAGCCTAGAAGTCAGAGACCTGCATCCTACCCTGGGCCCTAAAGTCACCTCATCTCTCTCAGTCTCAGCTTCCTTATCTGTAAAATGGAGCTGATAATCTCTACCCACTTTCATCCCAGAGTTATTGTTGAGAATCAAGCAATAATTGTCAGAGATAATGATGCAGATGAGCTGTGAAAGCTGTGAAGGGTCAGACACATGTAATGGGTTAGAGATGTTCTTTAGCAGATCTCCAAGCTGCACTTTAAAGGACTGAGGCTCAGGGGTGTAATTCAGGCAGGAGACAATTTGTAATCATACTTGGCATCGCACTGCGTGGTCCAGTGACCTGGCATTTCCATTGCTGATAGTCAGCCAGGAAGACAGTATCCCCATCGTCATCACTAGGAGAGAAAATCCTTCTCAAACCTATTTAAAGTGACACTTACAGTCAGAGGGGACATGCAACTTGGTAAAAGTGTGTACACTGTTCTTTCTTTAATAAAAGGGATACATATGCACAGGAAGTAATTTAGAAAACACTCCTCCCAACCCCCTGCTACCCTCACCTTCCCACAGCCTCATAAAATCATCTGAAGACAACCACCAGTAACATTTTGCTGCATTTTATTCTAGTCCTTACTTTACTGTACTTTGAGAGGTTTTATAATTTTTATTTTGTTAGTAAAATATGCAAAAAAAATTTAAGAAAAGTAGTTCTACATGGCATTTAACAACAATAAAACAAGGCAAGAGTAGTAACCTGTGCCACCACACTCCTCCCTGAATCCCAAAATAAGAAACGTCTTTCACCTCATTAAGCTATTTCTTCTGGTTTTTATCTCGCTATTTCTAAGTGACAGGCTTAGGAGGCCGTTTCTTGGTTTTTCTATTTATGGCATTTTCTGTTGATTTCCTACTGTGGGAGATAACGATTCAGCTCTCTCATCTCCACCTCCCAGCACACCCGGTTCCCATTTCCCATCTTCCCAAAGTGGGAATTTAGTTTATTGGTTTAATTAATTTTTGCTTAAATTAATAACTACTCTATATTATTATAATCAAGAAACTGTGGTTCATCACTGAGTCACATGGTCTAATGTCAGCGCATTTCTCATACAACTTTGGTTTTTCCTAGAATTTACAATGCCTTATTTTTTGTTTATTTAGTTTTCTATGAACCTATCAAAAAGGAAACCTCAAACATAGCAACAAAATGTGAAGTTTCTTACAAAATAGTCAATCACAATCATTATTTTATGAATCCTATTATTTTTTCTTGAAGCCCTTGCTGCTGAAGCCCATTTTTCTTCTTTCCAATCCCAGCTGGTTTGTCTCTAGACCTGCTGCCGGGCCACAACTCTGAGATGTGTCCTCATCCTTGTCCTGGGGATTCCCTTTCTCTCTCTGTTGATCCCAGGGCTGCCTCTTTCTTTATGTTGGTGGAGGAAATCCTCCAAGAGCTGTCTCAGGAAGGAATTATGGGAGAGAAAGTTTTTGAGATCTTGAATGTCTGAAAATGTTTCACTTCTACCCTCACTTATAGATATAGGTATAGAATTCTAAATTATAAAGTGTTTTTTTCAGAATTTTGAAGATTTTCTTCCATTGTCTTCTAGTTTTCAGTGTTGTTGAAAAGCTAGATTCTGTTCTAATCCCTGATTCCCTGTTATTTTTTCCTCTCTAGAATTTTTTTAATAATAGCATTATTGAGATATAATTCACAGACCATAAAATCCACCCTTTTGGGGCCGGCCCCATGGCCAAGTCGTTAAGTTCACCCGCTCTGCTTCGGCGGCCCAGGGTTTCGCTGGTTTGGCTCCTGGCCACGGACATGGCACTGCTCATCAGGCCACGGTGAGGTGGCATCCCACATGCCACAGCTAGAAGGACCCACAACTAAAATATGCAACTATGTGCTGGGGGAATTTGAGGAGAAAAAAGCAGGGAAAAAAAAGAAGATTGGCAACAGTTGTTACCTCAAGTGCCAATCTTTAAAAAAAAAATCCACCCTTTTGAGTATACAATTTGGTCATTTTTAATATATTCAGAGTTGTGAAACCATTACCACTGTCTAGTTTTATGACATTTTTATCACCCCCAAAAGAAACCCATACCTCCCTTTCCCCATCCCTCCGGCCTCTGGCAACCACTAGTCTACTTTCTGTCACCATAGATTTGCATATTCTGGAGATTTTATATAAATGGAATGGTATAATATGTGATCCTTTGTGACCGACTTCTTTCACTTGGCATGATGTTTTCAGAGTTCATCCATGTTGTAGCATATTTATCAGTACTCCATTCCTGTATGGTGGAATCCTCCTCCATTGTATGGCCGTATCACATTTGTTTGTATATTCATAAACTGATGAACATTTGGGTTCTTTCAGCTTTTTTGGCTGTTATGAATAATGCTGATATGTACACTCATGTACAAGTTTTTGTGTAGAAATATGTTTGCAATTCTCTTGGATATATACCTAGGAGTGGAATTTCTGGGTCATGCAGTAACTGTATGTTTAAAAATTTGAGGATCTGCCGATTTTTTTCCGAAGCAGCTGCACCATTTTACAGTTCCACCCGCAGTGTGTGAGGGTTGTGATTTCTTCACCCTCACCATCATTTGTTATTGTCTTTTTAACTTTCACCATCTTGGTGGATGTGAAGCGGTTTCTCCTTGTGGTTTTGATTTGTATGTTCCTAGTAGCTAATGATATTGAGCATCTTTTTATGTACTTATTGGCCATCTGCATATCTTCTTTGGAGAAACATCTATTCAAATTCCTTGCCCATTTTTTCACTTGGGTGGTTTGTCTGTATATCTATCTGTGTGCCAGTACCACACCATTTTGATTACTGTAGCTTTGTAGTAAGTTTTGAAATCGGGAAATGTGAGTCCTCCAACTTTATTCTTTTTCCTCTCTAGAATTTTATCATCTCATCTCTTTATCCTTGTGTTTCTGAAGTTTCACTGTGAGACATTATGATGAGGGCCTTTTGTGTCATTGTTTTAGATACTAAATAGGCCATTTCAATGTGGAATACGTGTTCTTTAGGTCTGGGAAATTTCCTTGTATTTTAATTTTGATAATTTCCTCCTCTCTATTTTCTCTTGTGTCTTTCTGGGTTTTCTGTTTGTCAGATGTTGGGCACCCAGGCTTTAGTGTCTAATTTTCTTATCTTTCCTCTCTTATCGTACGTCACTTATTTTTGTTCTGCTTTGTGAGATATTCTGTTAAATTCAACTTTAACTCTATAGTATTTATTTTGCCTATCATATTTTTAATGTCTAAAAGCTCCATCTTGTTCTCTGAATGTTCCTTTTTTATAGCACCCTGCTCTTGTATCATGAATGTGATATCTCCATGAGGATATTATAGTTTTTTGGAATCAGGTTTATTAAGGTATAATTTATCTTCAATAAACTGCATCTGTTTAAATTGTATGATTCAAAGAGTTTTGATAGTTGTATACTCTCCTGTGAAACCACAAACACCATATATGACATTTCCGTTTTCCTAAAGACTTTTTGTGCCATTTGCAGTCTATCCTTCCCTCCATCCTTTGCCCCAGACAATCACTGTTTTTGTCATCCTGGATTTGTTTGCATTTTCTAGAATTTTATGAGTTATGTTTGGCTTCTTTTACTCAGCATAATTTGAGTGTCATCCACCTTGTTTTGAATATCAATGTTTGTTCCTTTTTATTGCTGAGTATAATTCCATCATGTGGATATACTACAATTAGTTAATCCACTCAATTGTTGATGAACATTGGGCCATTTCCAGTTTTTGGCCAATATGAATAAAGTTACTTTAAATATTTGAGTATAAGTCTTGGTGTGCACATAGGTTTTTATTTCTCTTGGAATGGTCATATGGAAGGTGTATGTTTAACTTATTGAGAAACTGCCAAACAGTTTTTCAAAGTGGGTGTACCATTTTATATACCCACCAATTATATTTAAGAGTTCTGCTGCTGCATACTCTCACGGTCCTTGATATTGTCAATCTTATTAGTTTTAACCATTCTAATGGGTGTTTAGTGAAATCTCATTGAGATTTCAATTTGCATTCCCTGAAGACTAATGATATTGAGCATCTTTTCGTGTGCTTATTGGCCACTCATATATCTTCCTTTGTGAAGTGTTTGTTGAAATCTTTTGCCCACTCTTTAAATTGGGTTTCTGTCTTCTTATTGAATTGTGAAAATTCTTTATATATTCTAGATACAAGTCCTTAGTCATGTGTATGTTGCAAATATTTTTTCTAATTGGTGACCTTGCCTTTTCATTTTCTTAGGGATGCCTTTTAAAGAGCAATTGTTTTTAATTTTGATAAAGTCCGACTTATGTTATTTTATGGTTTGTAGTTTTTGTGTTCTAGCTAAGAACCTGCTTAGTCCAAATTTGCGAAGGTTTTCCGTTAGGTCTAACAGATCTGTACACTCTTCTGTGTTTGGATTTATTCTGAAACTTCTTTATTAATTAGTCCTTCCTTTGTCCCAATATTTCCTTTTTACATCACTAGCCAGGAGCCCAGATTCTTTTATGGCCTAAAGTTCTTTTAAAGCGTCTTTGCTGTAACTTCTCTACAATAAAGGTTTTCTTCAGCAAAACTGTTACACTGTTGGTTCCAGTGAAAATCCTCACCTCCTGAACTCTGTTCTCACCATTTCCCCTACCTCAGATGTTCTTTTTCTTCCTTTAAGGTTTAGAGGAAGAAAAAGGCTTAGCATCAAAGCTCATTCATTCATTCCTTTTCAACAAAATTTTCTTGACGGCCCACCATGGGCCCAGGCCCTGGGGATGGGGCGTGCACAGCGCAGCCAGGCCAGGACATGCACAGTGTGACCAGGGCATGCACAGTGTGGCCGGGACGTGCACAGCACAGCCAGGCCTTGCCCCTGCAATACCTACAGTCTGGTGCAGAAGGAGGAAGTGAAACATGTCACGATGGGTATGATAAGTAAGGCAGTTGTCAGGAGGCTGATTTGGCACATTTTCCTCTCTGAATTCCGAACCAATCTAGAAGTTAGCACTTGAGGCTGATGAGGGGTCAAAGGATCAAGTTTGTTGCTGGTAAAGCTAGACAGGAGAATGTGGCTTGCACCCAAGGCCACACCAGACTTTCTATTCCTCCCTTATCCCATTAGACTTTCCCACTGGGAAACAGGCAAAACAGCTGCATAAATATGTGCCTCCCTTCCTCGGTTGGGGAGGGGCTGATTACTGCAAGAGCAGGCTGGAACCCAGAGGAGAGGGCACACACCCTGCAGGCAGGCAGATCCCAAGAGAGAGCGCCAAGGTCGGGCTGTACTCATCACAGACCCCCGTCTCCCCACCTCTGCAGACGGATAAGTGAGTTAAGGGGCCAGGGAGGAGGCAAAGAGAAGGACGGAGGCTTCCCCCACAAGACTTCTACAGAAATCCTACTTTATGGACTCAAGTAGCAACTGGCCAAGTTATTTTGAAAGCAAAGATTGTAAAAATTCTTTCAAAAATGTTATGGTAAAAAAAAGCTGCATTTGATATGGTCTCTGGGTGCGTGGTAGGTGGAGAGCCCTCCAGAAGTCAGAGTGATACTCAAAACATGGTCCATGGACTGGCTGCCACTTGCCACAGTCAGCAACAAGATAGGGTGCTGGTGCCGGGATGAAAATCAGCCGCGTCCTGAGGCACTCTGTTCAGTTCAGCTGACATCGTTGCTTTGGAGGAGGGCTTTCTTGATGAAGGAAGCAGTGCATTGATTTCCATCTGGCACATGTTTCTTGCCTGAACTTAGCCATGAACCAGCCCTTTGGGTAGCGCTGGCTGGCCTTGTGCTTCTGGACGTCCCACCCAGAACCCTCCCTGCAGCGTGGTGAAGGGTACTAGACAGACAGCTGTGCCGAGGCTGTAGGTCTGACCTTGATCTGTGCCTGGCCAGGTGATCGCCATGATCAAAGGCCTGCAGGTGCTCATGGGCAGGATGGAGAGTGTCTTCAACCAGGCCATCAGGAACACCATCTACGCGGCTCTGCAGGACTTTGCCCAGGTGACCCTGCGCGAGCCCCTGAGGCAGGCAGTGCGAAAGAAAAAGAACGTCCTCATCAGGTGGGTCTTGGATGGCCTTTATCAGGGGTGCGTCAAAAATCAGGGTGCTAGGTAAAGGCCACAGAGGAAGTCCCTGGCACAGCCAGCTTTCCTGGAAGCCTCTGAACACACACAGACCCTTCCAGCAACTTCCAGCAAGTTCTAGGAGACCTTTTTAGGAGATGGGACATTTGGGATGAATTAAGCTTCAGTCTCTGGGTTTGAAGCCCCTATCCATCATCCATCAGCTATGTGAACTTAGTCAAGTTACCCTCTCTGAAGCTCAGTTCCCCTCATTTGTAAAATGTGGATGAGAATGGTAGCTACTTCATAAGCTGTTGGGATGATGAAATGGGATAATCTCTGTGTAGACCCAAGCACACAGCAGCATGGAGTAAGTATGTAACAAATATGAGCTGTTAATAAAACTTGAAATATACAGAGATCTGATTTGACTAATGAGACTCTCCTATAACCAAGAAGAAAACTAGCCAGCCTGCCTCGCTCAAGTTTCCTCCCACTTCGCGGGCTCAGAGCTGTGTTCTCAGGCAGCCACTGGGTGTCAGAATTACCCAGGGCACTTGTGAAAGGCAGGTGTCTGGACCGCACCTTAAATCTGTTAAACCAGCGTCTCTGGGGTGGGGCCCAGGAAGGAGCATGTTTCCCAAGCACCCCAGGAATTCTAAGGCACGTGGTCCTGGGACCCATGGCCTCTAGAAACAGGCTGGGAATGCTTCCTTCCTATGGTGAAACCTGGCCTGTCTCCGTTCCTCCTTCTCCAGTGTCCTGCAGGCAATTCGGAAAACCATCTGTGACTGGGAGGGGGGCCGAGAGCCCCCCAATGACCCGTGCTTGAGAGGGGAGAAGGATCCCAAAGGTGGCTTTGACATCAAGGTGCCCCGGCGTGCTGTGGGGCCCTCCAGCACACAGGTAAGTGGCTCCAGGCACAGGCCGGCTCAGTTGACTCAGCGGCCGGCCAGGCCATGGTAGGTCATCCTGGCTGGGCCGTGGGACCATAGGGCTGGGGGTCCTCAGGCAGGAGGGGCAGGGTCAAGCAGCTGCTCTAGTCTTATTCTGCCATCTTATTTTTGTATTGGGGGGGTGGACTGCTGGCTTAAGATTCAGGAGACCTGGATTCTAGTCCTAGATACCTGTGTGACCTTGGGCATGTTACACAATCTCTTTGTGCCTCAGTTATCTAATCTGGCAAATGGGGGTAATATTAGGACTGGCTATCTCCTAGCCTGGCAAATTACAGGTTCCAAAGCGTAGGAAAAGTTTAAAGTGGAATCTATATGCATCTATCGTGTCCCTCTTTAATGAACCTTGGCCCCTTCCCCTGCAGTGATATCCTAGCTTGGGAATTCACAAGTCTTGCCTCTGACCTGCTGTGTGATCTTGGGCAAGTGCCTTGACCTCTCTGAGCTCTCATTATCTCTTCTCCATAAAATGAAAACTTTGGATGAGATCATGTTACTGACAAAACACCCCTTTTATTATTCTGTATAGCCCTCCAAAAGCACAAGGTTCAAAAGCCCTTGATCCCTTAGAGAAAGTGGAGAATCACAGATATTCAGAGTTGCCAACTGGAGCTTCTGAACAGCAAGAGGTTGCCTGTGGCTTATCCAAAGCAGTGATAAAATTACAGGAAAACAAAGTACAGAATCTGGGCATCTTAGTTAGACCATTGCCACCTGCTTAAGGATAAATACCTTCTGGTAGGCTTTTTGAGGTATTGGGGAAAAGTGTATCCACCTATTGCAGCTTTTAAAGGTCTTGCAGGCCTCAGAAGCTCCAGGCTGGGAGCTCTCTCTTCCCATGACCTCTAAGCCTTTCTCAGCTCTGAAATCCTGAGCCCATGAGTCTCTGAGATGAGCCATCTGAGGCCCACCCCCTGACCCCCCTCCCTGTGTGTGTGTCTGTGTCTGGGCAGGGGGCGGGCAGGAGGGACAGGGGCGAGATGGGGTCTCAGCAGCCTCATTGTAACTTCTCTTGGCTTCACAGCCCGAGGGCCAGTTGCACTAATCTGGCCTGCTGGTTGTGGGACATCCCGAGGAAGCTTCTACAAACGGTTCTGAAGACCTTCCCCGGGGGGCTGAGCAGGGCTTTCCGGTGTTTCTGTAAGTGCTGAGACCTGAGAGAGGAAGAGACAGACAAGGCAAAGAGAAGCTGGAAAGAAGGAGGATAGGGAGGGGGACGCACAGGAAGAGAGAATGACAGAGAGAGAGGAGAGGAGAGGAAGGAGCGTTTACGCAAATGAGAGGGGAGCGTGACCCCCGCTTAATCCCGGCCCCCATCACCACCGCGTGGTGTCAGGTGACACAGACCTGCCTTGAATAGACTCCTAGACGGTCAGAGCTGGAAGAGCCCTTAGAAACAAACTAGTCCCAGCCCTCCCCCTATTTTACAGATGGGGAAACTGAGGTCCAGAGAGGGGAAGTGACTTGGCCAAGCCACAAGGTGAGTCACAGGTGGAGGTGAGACAAGAACCAGGTCTCCTGACTCCCCCCCAGGCTCTGTGAGAGCCTTCGGCACACAGTAGACATGGGCATCTAGCACAGCCGGCATGTTGACTGTTCTGGTGAATTAAATGCTCTGTTCCACAAAAGTAGGTGAGAAAAGAGCTCCCCCCTTATGGACGAAACACATTTTCAAATAGGTAGAATTTGATACAAATCAGTCAACACCCGCGCGGCTTGGACTTGAAGAATCCTTTCTTTGAGGAATCCAAAGGCCATCACTAGAACAGTGCTTCTCGATTCTTAGGGACAACCAGCCACGCCCATCCATGGGGTTGCAGAGGGTGGCCTGTCGAATAAACCAGCAGCCACAGTAGGTCTTTTACCTTGAATGGAAGTGCAGTGGGAGGGGCGAGGCGCCAGTGCTTCCTGTGGCCGCACTGCCCAGCCCGGTGCCAGGTGCGTGGTGGGTAAGGTCCTAGAGGAGATCCGAGGCAGCGAGGATGGACGTGGTGGCAGAGGGAGGTTGGAGCATCTCAGAGGTGGTCGGCAAGTGGCCCCTAGCAGTCGCCGCGGCTTTCCCACCGTATACAATACCTCTCGCTTTTCTCTCTCTCTCTCTCTCTCCTCTCTCTCCCTCTTCCCTGTCTCTCCTGCCCTCCCATTCCCTCCTCCTCTCTCCTATCTATGTCTTAGGCCTGCCAGTGGTCCCCGCGGGCTTTGTTTCACCCCACTGGTGGCACACAGGGCCGAAGAGGCTGCCGATCCCTGGTATAACACCGCCTGGCTGGGTTGGTTTGGGTGCACTTCTCCAGGAGGCAGCAGGAATGGACTAGCCTGGCTCCTCAAGGCCCTTTCCAGCCCTAAGATTCAAAGACAAATGATGTGGAAAGATCTAGATTAGCACTTGCGCCCTTTGCACTTAAGGCCCTCTGTAAGCAGGAGTTAATTGTCTAGTAGGCCTCCTGTGTAAGTACCAATCTCACCCGCTTTCCGACCAGGATTTCAGCAGGTTGTGCTGTGCAGCTGGCGCCACCAGAGGGCGCCATCCCTCGGTAATGGATTCGAAATGCTGAGGGTCAGAAACTTGAGGTGGTTGGGGGGGCTCGTTCTGATCATACCCCATTTCACAGTTCCTCAGAATATTAGAGCTGAAAGGGACTTGTTTGAGAAAGCATCTTGTACAATCCTCTCATGTTAGCAGATAAGAAAACTGAGGCCCAGAGTGGGACTTTGTTGCCCAAGGTCACACAGCAAGTCAGCAGTAGTGCCTGACCTTGAAACCCCAGTGTTTTGACTCTCAGTCCAGTGCTCCACTCATGGAGCCACTGTGGCTGTCCAGTAAGATGGGGAGTGACTCCAGAATGACGTGGAATGAGGTTTTCCTCTGATGCCCACGCCCTTGGCCGAGCAGCGCAGGCAGGAACCTGGGCCTTGAACTAGCTGATATTACCAGGTCCACCTACCCAAGGATGCTCCTGGGCCTGGGAAGAATTTCCTTCCTGGGCTGGCCAGTCTTCCTCTTGAAGGTTTACGTGTTCCAAAGTCACTTCTCCAACCCTAAACTGATGCTTCTTTAAGACAATGCTTTTTAAGAGCAGATATTTGCAGGAAAAAAAGAAAACTATAAATACAACACAAAGCAGCCCCTCCCCAGGACAGAAGTCCAGCCCCTGACCTTCCCATCTTACTTTCTTTTTCAAGCTGTACATGGTGCGGACCATGCTTGAGTCACTCATCGCAGACAAAAGTGGCTCCAAGAAGACTCTGAGGAGCAGCCTGGACGGACCCATTGTCCTCGCCATAGAGGACTTCCACAAGCAGTCATTCTTCTTCACGCACCTGCTCAACATCAGTGGTGAGCCGCCGTGTCTGGGCAGTGGGGAGAGCACGGGGGTCCCAGGGCCCATAGCAAGTAGGGCTGGCAGGCCAGAAGTTGCAAAGAGATGTGATCATGGACCCAAAGGGCCACATTTTGCCACCAGGGAAAAAGTACACACTTTCCAGTGGACTCTGGGAGCTCGGAAAGGCCAGGCTCAGTCCAACTATTCTGACTTAGCAGGGAATATCTGTCTGGTAATTTGTCGTGAGGTCCTTAGTAGAGCGAGATGAGAACCAGGAATACACATGCAGACACAGCCAGCACTGGATCAGTCTTTGCTTCTAAGCAGCAGCTCTGAGCCAATCCGTGCTTGTTACTCCTAGCAAAGGAGGCTCCCAGGCTGTACCCTGACCCTGTGTCCTCCACTCCTCCTCTCCGCTGAGAGGATGCATGCCAAGGTGGGGCAGGGCAGGGTAGAGGGAGAGCAGCATCCAGGGAGTGGTATTGAAAAGAGGATCTCAGACAGTCCCAATGTCTCCGTGGAGCACAGCCTTAGAAGGGCCTCCGAGACCTCTGAGCAGTAAGGGATCCAGAATTCCACATACAGGGGGTCAAGGAGCTGCAGTCCAGTTAAAAGCTGGCACCCGGGGACCTGTCTTGACACTACGTTTGTATAAAGCACACTTTTACTCTTAGATTGTGTGTTTTCAGGACGGCTTTGTTGGGGGATGGTGGAAATTGTACAGGCATCTAAAGCTCTAAAACATCACTGCCCCCTTTGCCCACACGGTGCCGCTGTCTCTGAAGCTTAACGAATGCTGTCTTCTAAACAGACGTTAAGCTGGCCTTCCAGTACCAGAGAGCAGGATTTACTGATCAAGTCGTGTTTATGGGTGCCTTCTGTGTGCCTGGCACAGCAATAAGAAGAACAATAAAAGTTAATAAAAACAATAATGAAGATCTTTTGGTGCTTCCTATGTGTAACCCAAGGCTCTTTCCATCATTCTTCCAGAAGCCCTGCAGCAGTGTTGCGACCTCTCCCAGCTCTGGTTCCGAGAATTCTTCCTGGAGTTAACCATGGGTCGGCGAATCCAGTTTCCCATTGAGATGTCCATGCCCTGGATTCTAACAGACCATATCCTGGAAACCAAAGAACCTTCCATGATGGAGTAAGAGGCAGGATTGGGCCAGCAACGAGGTTCCCAGGGTGCAGGTGGAGAGTGGTTTGCCAGCAAGCTCTGTTCGTCCCAGAATTTTCCAGATGAGGCAGTGTGCCCCACCAGGGAGAGAGCTCAGGGCCAAGATCAGGTCACACCAGACCTGACTCAGCCTTACAGACAAGTTCAGAAGTCTACCAGCCCAACTGCCCTCTTTCTATACTTTTCTGTCTCTTAATAGCTGTGCTTGGAAAATGATTATCTCTGGGGATCAGGAAGCTAGTATCCTCAATTACCACCCGATTTCTTCTAGTCCAGACTAAGTTTTCAGGCCTTGGATTTATTAGCATCATGGACTTTCGATTGCTGTGGGCAGGCTGTAAAGTAAGTCCTTCCTAATGATTAATGGAGGCTGGAAGCATCGTGGAGAGCTGAAAGGTTCTCTTTTTCCAACTCTGAACTTGTTCATCTTTCCCCCAACCCTTTCCATTTCCCGAGCAAGTATAAATCTGCCTTCTGTAAGAGAGATCATTCGTAAGCTGCTGGCCATTGTTCTTCCCTCCCCAGGTACGTCCTGTACCCTTTGGATCTGTACAACGACAGCGCCTACTATGCTCTGACCAAGTTCAAAAAGCAGTTCCTGTACGATGAGATCGAAGCCGAGGCAAGTGGAGAGCTTGTCCTTTTGTTCCCGTGACCTTGTTCCGAGAGTCTGGACTTTTCACATCTTTAGCTGTTGGCACAAAGTGGGGTTGTCTTCGTCCGTTTGGGCTGCTCTCATAAAATGTCACAGAATGAGTGGGTTATAAACAACAGAATTTTATTTCTCACAGTTCTGGAGGCTGGAAATCTGAGATCAGGGTGCCGGTATGGTCAGGTGAGAGCCCTCTTCTGGTCGCAGGCTTCTCATTGTGTCCTCACATGGCAGAAGGGGGTGAGGGAGCTCTCTGAGGCCTCAACCTTCGTGACCTAATTACCTCCCAAAGGCCCCACCTCCTTACCCTCACCTTTAGGGGGACACAAACATCCAGACCACAGCATGGGGCATCAATGACTTGTTCTGGAGAGTGATTTTTGTAAACATTGTGATCATCAAAAAGGATCTAGATTGGGATGATGGTCTTTCTTTTTCAAATATATTAAGGAATGGCAAATGATAGGACCATGTGGGTAAAATTAATTTTCTAATGGATTTTTTATGGTTCAGTTACTTGGCTAATAACAGCAAAGTAATACTGCCTATCAACTGTTACATATTTATCATTCGCCAGTCACAGTGCTAAGCACTATATAGAGACACCTTTGAAATAATGTTTATAACAATTTAAAGAAGTGTGGGCTACTATGTATTTTACAGATAATAAATTTGAGACTTAAAGTGGGCAAGTGTCATTACCCCAAGGTCATACAGCTTACAGAGTCACGTTCTACTGCTGGTAGGACTGAAGCAGCCATCCTCTCACCTATTAAGCTACTTAATAGTCACTCAACAGCTTTATTTTTGTAATGGTCAGGATAAGCTAGGTTATGGTGCAGTCACAGACAACCCAAAATTCTTAATAGCTTGAAACAAAAGATTCATTTCTCCCTTGTGGGTTGGCTGGGGTCTCTGTTCCATGTGGCCTTCGATCTGGGACCCATCTGGAACATGCAATAGTTGCCATGGCAAGGAGAAGCGTTAGGATGAATCACACTCTGGTACTTAAAGCTTCCGCCTGGAAGTGAAACATGTCACCGGTCTAAGCAAGTCACGTGGCTGTGCCTCCCTTCAAAGAGGAGCAAGGGAGTGTGGTCCTACTACGCGCAAGGACCAGAAGCACTCGTGACTACCGAAATGTCTCCATTTTGTCTTCTAGAAATTGGAATGATAGTCTCTGCTCTACTTAACTGCATGAGGTTGTATATAAACACAGAGTAAGACCCGTTAGGTAAAACTGTCATACAAAACATAAGGCATTTTTATTTATAAAGGAAAGACACGAATGTTTTGGGATAAGCATGACCACCAAATTAGGTTGAAAGTTTGTATATTTCAAAGGAAAGCTAGTGTAGATGCTGCTTTTTTCCTAAACCCTCTGATTTCTACAGGAGTTGAAAACCTTGATGGACCCCAATGCAAACCTGTCTCCTGAGTACTACGCAAACTTGGAAGCGAGATTCCAGGAGACAGGCTAATTGGTTGCATCTTTGCTCTGACAAGTCCATTTTCTGACAAGATTTTAGCTGGTCATGTTCTCCAGTAGATTGAAAACAAGAAATCTAGTGTATCATCTGTCAAAGTGAGATTTTTAAAATAAAAGAAAGCACACAGCTAGGCCCTGAGTAACATTGGGGAGCATGGAGCAAAAGTACAACTTGAGACCCCCAGCTGGTGGCCTGCCCCTTTCTCTTGCCATTCCCCAACTCCCCTCTGCACCATGAAGGGCCTGGTGTGCATGTGTGTGGAGACCCAAGCTTTGTCTACACCCCAGCCCACAAACAGCGGCCCCCAGGCCAACCTGGGGGCAAGGGCACACAGACCTGCAGTACAGTCCACCATGAGGGGTGAACCCAGGGAGAAGAACACACGAGGCCTGGAAGGACCTTCAGCCATTTGGGCAAACATTCTCAAAGCTGGTTCTAGAAGGGGAGTGTAGGGTATGAGTGGGCATCGCTACCTGGACCCTGCAGGTTCTTACCTGGAGGGGACCCCTGAAGTTTAAAGTCCAGGGCAGAGGCCTTGGTTACCTGCATGTGAGGACAGCACTGCACACAGCACTGTGGTTTTATGTTCAGAATAACAGTCTGGGGTGTAACATAAAAGATATGAAAGCTCTTTGAATAAAGACTTCACCTTATGGAGCTGCAAATGTGGTGAGAAAAGAACCAAGATTAATACCTAAATGCGAATGTTTCCTTTGGAGTTACGCCCTGCTGAGGCCACAGCCCCGTCTTTAAAGTCTGGCCCTCGCCCATTTCCTGCTCTTGCCATCGCTGCAGCGTTTGGCTTTGATTCTCTGTTTCTGATGTGAACTTTCTTCTCACCTGAACATCACAATCTGCCACCCAAATGGCAAGATGGTGGCTTGTTCCTTCAAAACCAAAGATTAAATTTCTAATGACCATCAACTTCTTCATTTGCAAAGCAAAGTAAAATGAAGTGAAAAGACCAGAAAGTCTATCAGGAGAGATGTGGGGAGGCTGATGTGAGTCATTACAGGGTACGAAGATTATCTGTTGGCTTCCCCCTGGGCAGGCACCTTGTAACAGTGAGGAGGGGACCACTGGGGAGGGTGGTTCCTGAGTAGCTTTTTGAATTTTATCTTATCTATGTCTAACTGAGGACCTCGAGAGCAAGGACTAGACTTCCCAAACTTACTTGGCCACAGAAGCTTCTTCTTTTCCTTTACGTCTTGCCCTACAACACGCTCTGGGCAATCCTGCCTTCTTCAGTTGCCTAAGTTTCTGTGATAAGCTAGACAGACATTCTTGACATTTCCTGCTTCCTCTTCTCCAGGTGAACCTGTGCTTTGATCAGTTTGTCTACAAGCTGGCGGACCAGATCTTCGCTTACTACAAAGCCATGGCCGGCAGGTATGAGAGCCCAGAGCTATGAGCCGCAAACTTTCCTAAGATCGCCACCTGGAAGACAAGGTTTTCTGTTGCAAAACCTCCCTTCTTCTTTAGCACCTAAGGAAATCTGAGCAATTCCATGGGCCTGGAGTGGGTGCTAGAATATATGAGAAAGGAAAATAAGCAGCTATGGTGCTGGACTTCATGGAGCCTGCAGCCTAGATGGGAAGAGAGACATCAATAAAAACTACTGAATGGGGGCCGGCCCCGTGGCCGAGTAGTTGGGTTTGCCCGCTCTGCTTTGGTGGCCCAGGGTTTCCCCGGTTCAAGTCTAGGTGCGGACGTGGCGCTGCTCGTCGGGCCATGCCAGGGCGGCGTCCCACGTGCTGCAGCTGGAAGGACCCACAACTAAAAAAAATACACAACTATGTACCGGGAGGATTTGGGAGAAAAAGGAAAAATAAAATCTTTAAAAAAAAAAACTACTGAATGCACAGTGACCAGGGAGGTGACATGCTCCTGAAGAAGGAAAAGTTCATGTGAATATGGGGATGTATGATAGTTAAACCTGAACCAGTCTTTGGGGTGAGGAACAGAAAAGTATCCTGAGAAAGTAGCAGTTGAGTTCATATCTGAAGTCGATAGGAGTTAAGTAAAACTAGGTGAAGGGTGGGACAGGAAACAGCAGGCAAAAGGAACTACTTGTGCAAAGTTCCTTTGGCCGAAGTATAATAACAGTAGCATGCCTACCTCGTAGGGCTGTGGAGAGGATTAACGTGAGTTAGTACATGTACACAGACACAGGAGGGGGCGGGCTGCATGGTGAAGCTGGAGAGGAGGGCAGGGCCCAGATCGTGCAGGCCTGGTCGGCACTTACCCTGGGCGGAATGGAACACCACGGAAAGATTTCAGAAGGCAGCAGGGACACAATTTGATTTTTATTTTTAAAAGTTTTTCTTTTAAAAACGTAAAAACGTGGGGAATAGATTGGAGGTGAGCAGGAGTGGTGTGTGAAGGCCAGATAGGAGGCCGGTGAGGAAGTCTGGCTAAGAAATGTGTCAAGTTTTAGATCTCGTTGGTATTGCTGATATGTATTGATTTAGACCCCTGTGAATTTCTGGGTTTTAAGAACCTTTAACAGGAAGAAAAACCTCAAAATATATATATATATAGGTGTTTCCCCTCTTATTGGAAATCCACATGTACAAACCAATAATTTCAAGGATAGTTACTTACCTTAATAAATTATTTTTCCTTCTGCAGAAAGGATTTGCATCATTTTGCTTTCAACAGCTAGAGAGGCTCTGACATAGTTCAGGCAGGAGTCAATGTGCGGAATGCACAAGTTTCTGTTATCACAGAATGTGTATTAAATGAGGTGAATGGCTCTTAATGATGGCAAGTATAGAAAGCATAGAAAGCTTAGAATTTCAGGGAAAGCTAAGAGAACACAGCCTTTCACGAAGCAGTTGCTTAATAAGTGTCTGTGGATTGAACTGGATGTGGTTATACCAGTGAGCTGGGCTTCCAGCTTCTCTAAGACAGTTCTCTTTTCAAATATGCAGATCCATTGTCTGTATAAACCTGCTGAGACTCATCAAGCCCTGGGTCCTCTCTATATTTAGTTTATAAAATATCCTTATCAGAAATGGGATCCTTCATCTTTACCCCTCCCTATAAGATCTGTGGTTTTCAAAAGTATTGGAAATTGGGGGAGGTTGAGAGAGGTTGGGAGAGTCAGAGAAAGCACAGGAGGGAAAGAATGATCTAGATCAGTGCTGTCCATTAGAAATATGATGCAACTGCAAACGTGAGCCACAAATGTAATTTTAAGATTTTTAGTAGCCGTATTTAAAAAAGGAAAAATAAACAGGTGAAATTAATTTTAATATGTTTTATGTAGTCCAGTCTATCTAAAATACTGTAGTTTCAACATGTAATCAATTTAAAAATTACTAAGGAGCTAGTTTTCATTGGTTTTTTCCTAAGTCTTTGAAACCTAGTGTACATTTTATACTTATAACACATCTCAACTTGGACCCGCCATGTTTTGGGTGCTCAGTAGGCTCATGTGGCTGGTGGCTGCTATCTATACTGGACATCGTAGATTTAGATCATCACTTTCCTGCTTAAAACCTTTTAATGGCTTCCAATTACGTCTAGAAAACATCTAACATCTAATCAAGCTTATTGTGCCTGAAAGAATCTTTCCCAAGATCTTTCCATTTTTAGCATTTAGGTCTCTGTCCAACAAAACCTCTTTAGAGAGGCTTTCCTTGACGTCCTAGCCCCAAGTGATCCTTTTATTATTTTCAGAACACTTATTACTCTTCAATCCATGCCTCTGTATGAAAGATAATAATAGCACATCTAAGTTCTAGGGTTGTTATGAGATAAAAAAAATGACTGTGTGTGTGTGCATGTGTACGCCTGGTAAATAGCAAATACTATGCAGATGTTTACCATTGTCTGAAATCATTTTATTCCTCTGCTTAGTTGCTTAGTATCGGTCTCTCTTCACTGGCCCCAAAGCTCCATGAGGACAGAAACTTTGTATCCCCAGTACCTAGAGTGTTTCCTAGGATTGACCAAGTGTGCACTCAATTGCTTTTTTGGTAAATGAATAAAAGGGGAAAGCGGCTCAACTTCTGTGTTGCTTGTCTTTAACTTAGAAATTCTGTTTCACATACTGAGCTGCTTTGGCTGAAAAAAAAATTTGGAGAACTTTGCTCTAGAGCAGAAAAAAAATTATATTTAAAATATATAAGATAGCGCTTCATGAGTAGATCCTATGGTCTGAAATAGATGCGACTGGGTGATTGAAAACCATTCGTTGTCATGTTTACTGGCCTTATGTAAGTTTTATCCCTTTCAGTGTCCTGTTGGATAAACGTTTTAGGGCCGAATGTAAGAATTATGGAGTCATCATTCCGTACCCACCGTCCAACCGCTATGAAACGCTACTGAAGCAGAGACACGTGCAGGTACGATGACAGGAGCCCCAGTGGAGGGGGAATGGAGCTCTGAGATCAGGACTGCCTACTGTCTGCCCTGTGTATTGCCCCATGTGGACTTCTGAGCACAGGTGGAACGCAGCCTCAGAATGTTACAAACAGTAAAAAGGCATTGGGCTTCCTTTGGTTCAAGTTCTAGGCTTCTCAGCCCATCTGCCGCTCACCTCTGGGAGTAGTGGTGGCCACCCAGGCCTTTGCCTTTGCAGCATAAGCTGCAGGCCCCTTCCTTCAGTTGGGGCTGGGTGACTCCATCTCTGAACAGCACGAATGCTGGCCTGAGTGAAGGCGGCTGTGGGGCCTTTGAAGGGAAGCATATCAGGCTAAACCCAGGGTAGAAATGACGGTTTGTGTTTGTGGAGTTGGTTTCTGTTAACATTTGACCTCAGATGTAGAGGAAATGCTGCCAGGAGCTCAGAAACACATCCTGCTTCAAAATAGGAATGTGAGCCGGCCAGACAAAACAAGAGATGCTCCCGCAGACTTTGCACTCCACTCCTAGGCTGTACCATCAGCCACACAGTGGCAAAATGGCCAGTACACTGTGGCTTCTGTGTGTTTATTGTGTGGTCCGTGGTGTTTGTGGAGAAAACTCCAGTGAAGAGGGGCAGGGCTGAGGCTGAGAAGATGCCCTGGGTGAGGAGCAAAGGATTTACCTGGAAGCCCTGGACATTCCCATTGCTATGAGAAACCCCAGGGAAATGGATACTCATAGAAGAAAAAAGAACATTGTCACCTCAGCCAACAGCGGGGGCTCAATGCCTTTCCTCCAGCATCTCAGAAGATTACAGTTATCAGTTCCCAATGCTGCCAGAATTAGTCACAGGACATTAAATACTGAGGGCTTTATGTCTGCACGTAAAGAGATGGCTAAGGAGCCCTAGTCTGTTGGTGGAAATTCTCTCCCAAAAGGGAAGTTGGAAAAAATAAAATAGTTAAGAATAATCCTTGGGCGCCTAGCCAAGTGCACTGTACACAGCAGGTACTCAATTAATATTTATTGCTATCTACATAGCATCTGCAACAGTGCCCACGTGTACCCCAGTGGGAATTATCATAAGCTATATTTTCCATCCTATAACCAGCCATGCATCCTCATGCTTTTAAACTCATCCCCATAAAGGCACACAGTAGGTCCTTGCTGAGGGGCTGCTATTCCTGGTGATGGTGAATTGGGGCACAGGACCTATGCAGGAAGAAACATCGGGGGTAAATTTAGGATGTTGGTATAGCACAGGGTACCGGAGCCCATCCTAGCCTCTTCCTGCAGTCTGAATGAATCGTACTTTTCCTCAACTTTCTGTATTTCAAACCTACAGCAAAGTTGAAGGAATAACAAGATGAACACGTGTATACTCTATAGCCAGATTCATGATTATTAATGTTCTACCACATTTGCTTCACTTTCTCTTTCTTATGTATGTGTTTTTTCTCTCTCACAAATACAGTAAATGTACTGTAAATATATATTCATAGTATATATAAATAGCTTATAAAAATATATTTACCTATAAATATAATAATATATTAAATTAATATATTATTTAATATATTAAAATATATACATACCTTTTCTCTTAGCCATTTGAGGGTAAGTTGCAGGCATCATGACACTCAGCCCTGAATCCCTCAGCGCACGTCTCTTAAGGACAAGGACATTCTCTCGGAATCAAAATAGAATTATCATATTCGGGAAATTTAACAATACTGCTTTCTACATAGAGTCCCCATTTGTCCAGTAATGTCCTTTATACTTTTAATCCAATTTCCTGTTAGTGCATTGCATGTAGTTGTCATGTGCCTGTGCGAATCTTAAGTAACTTTTCTCTCTCTCTTTCCCATCCAGCTGTTAGGTAGATCTATTGACTTGAACAGACTCATTACCCAGCGCATCTCTGCCGCCATGTATAAATCCTTGGACCAGGCCATCAGCCGCTTTGAGAGTGAGGACCTGACCTCCATCGTGGTAAGAGACTGGGGGCTGGTGGGAGTTCTGTTCTGGGATTCCTCAGACGAGAAGCCTAGTTGGGGGCCGTTGTTAGTCTAGTATTGAGCTAGTTAAAGAGAAGCAGTGAATCTCTTTCCCATCTGAATGGAGCAGGAAAAAAAAAAGACTTGAAATGTATGAGGGTAATCTTACCCTCCTGATTGGCTGGAGTGTGGGAGTGGAGGGGAATCTTGAAATCTTTAGAGATGGCCAACCCTAGGGCCCAGCTGCTTGCCCTTAGGAGTCTTCAGATCCGAGTAAGAAGGGGGATGGTACTAAGGAGCTAGGAAAGGATGCACAACGGGGTCAGCTTCATGAGTGTGCAGTAGTACAGGGCCCAGAAGGACTCTGTGCTTGGTTTAATGCTCTGCTGCCGCCATCTTGAAATTCTGAATAATTTTTAAACAATGGTCCCACATTTTCATTTTGCACTGGGACCTGCAAATTTACGTGCTTAGTCCTAATGCACAAGCATGGAACAGGCCTGCTCTCTTCTCCTTTTAAACAGCAATTTGAAGTACTGTCCACTAATTCTCTCTCTCCAAGAGTTAGAATAAGCCTGATTGATCAGTCTTTATGTGAATCAAAGGAAAATTTTAATGCTTTCAAAAGCAGATAAGTAGAAGGAATGAGAAAAATAGAAAATCTCCAGTTGTTGTGGGCAAGATCCAGCAATGGATACTAAAATTAGTGGGCAGAACTTTGAGAAGAATATTTTATGATTCCTCTTATTAATGAGGTTCCTAGAGCAGTGAAATTCATAGAGACAGAAAGTGGAATGGTGGTGGCCGGGGAATAGGGACTTGGTGTTTAATGGGTACAGAGTTTGAGTTGAGGAAGATTAAGTTCTGGAGCTGGATGGTGGTGATGGTTGCACAACAATGTAAAGATGATTAATGGCACAGAACCATACATTTAAAAATGGTTAAAATGGTAAAATTTGTTATTTATATTTTACCACAATAAAAAAATTACTCAAAAATGAAAAGAACTTTGAGAAGAAACAGGATATGTGCGTAATCTCAAAGTGTCTCCTTCAAGATATTTATTAACTCCAAAGGGAAGAATAATAACTTTACAATGGAGAAACTGCCAGACACCATCTTAACCAAGCCTCAAAGGTTGATATCACCAGTAATAAGATTTATTCACACATCCCCTGGTATGTATTCTTCTGTAGTATTCTTGCCAAAAGATATCATCTCAATCTAAGCAGGAGAAAGTACCAGATAACCCCAAATTGAATGGGCATTCAAAAAAAAAAGTGAATGGTACTTTTAAAAGCATCCAGATCATAGAAGACGAAGGCAGACTGGAAACGGTTAGAGATTGGAAAAGACTGAGGCAACATGACGACTAATCGCAACATGGGATTCTGGATTGAGTCCTAGAACAGAAAAATGGACCTTCATGGAAAAACTGGGGACCTCTGAACACGGTCTATCATTTAGTTGATAGAATTGTACCAGTGTTAATTTCCCACTTTTGATAATTATACAATGGTTATGTAACGTGTTACCATTGGAGAAACCAGGTCAAGGATATGCAGGAACTCTGCTGTTTTGACAACTTTTTTTCTGTACGTTTCAAATTATTTCAAAATAATTTTTTTTTTTTTTGTACAAAGTGGTTTAAAAAAAAAAAAATGGAGGACTAAGAACTAGGCCTCTAGAGTCAGAAAGACCTGGGGTCCCAGTCCTGGCCCTACCGCTGACTAGCTAGGTGATCTTGGGCAAGTTACTTATCATCTACAAACCTGTGTCCCCATCTACACAATGGAGGAACTATTAGAATCCACCTCATGGCATTGTTATAAGGATGAAAGGAGAGACTGCCTCGAAAGAGCTTTGCATAGTTCCTTGCACTTAGTAGCTTATGAAAAAAAAGGTGAGAGGAACATAGAAATCTTGGGCTGCAATGAAACGTTCTCGGGAAATTTTCAGCATTTTGTAAGAGGACTTGACCCACTGCCCACCTCAGTCCTAGGTCACTTCCTTTAAGAGACTATAACATAGCACACATTCTGGGAGACCTATTTTAAGAAATAGATTTTTCTTTGTTTATGCCAAAATGTTAGCAGTGATTATCTCCAAGTGGTGGGATTTTTGTTTTCATCTGTATCTTCTGGTCTTCCAGTAATAAATGAATATCTCTTATGGAAACACTGGTTTGGGGTGTGTCTATGTGTCCGTGGCCTGTTCCCACCCCTTGAAAGGCACTGAATGTTCTTCTGGCTGGGAACAAAATCAAAACAAGCACAAAAGCGCATGTTTATCAGGTGAGGGCAACAGACCCTGGGAGAGTAGCCGCTTCCCCTGAAGCCCATGAAGAGGGGCCCCCAGGGACACGCTCTCCGGTGGGGTCAGGAGGCCCCCCTCTTCTGAGAAACAAACCGCAGAATGTGCTCCCCTCAGCCCTTCCCTCCACCTTAGAAACTCTTATCTGAGATGGGGAGGCGGCTTGAGTCCAAGCTGAAGGGTTACAGACATTTCTTCCATCAGTCGCCCTCATCCTGCACAGCTGAGCAGATAGTCTCCAGGAGAGCTGATGCTGACAACAGCCGGCAGCCTGCAGGCTGTGTTTTGTTTAGGCTGCAGAGCATATTTGAAACTTTGAGCCAACATTTAACATTTGGAAGGATTCGAATAAAACTGCAGACCAGCCTTCCCAGATGGCAACAATTGCCTAGAAATGACTAGTCGTTCCTGTCAGCTGGGCTGTGCTGTCTTTGGTTTGCTGCAAGCCCCACTGGTGCACTTCATTCATATGTATGACCTACCAGCCCTTGCTGTGCCTGAGTTTGAAACTCAGCCTGCTCTCCTCACCTGCCTGGGGTCTCAGAGCAGATTAACAATCCGACAATCCGGTTTCCTGGTTCCCATTGCATAGCTCTTTCCACTACTTAACAGAAGTTTGCCCATGGGGGTGTTTTGTTTCCCCAGTTCTGCTTCTTTGTTGCCCCTCAGTAAACTGGCTTCACTATCAAAAGCTGATATCCTCTCAGAAGGCACCTGAACACTCCCGAGGCCGTTTAAACCTTCTGTGCCCTGCATCACTGAGCCCTGCGGCCAGTAGGCAAGGGCCCTCTCCTGATTTAAAGGCCAGAAGAACATGCTGATGCAAAGGCACAGTTTGGATTAACATAACAAAAACCCCTGTGCTGTTGCAAGGTGCAAGACGTGGACCTTCCTTTCCAGCAGCCCTGCATCTGCAGAGCTGAGGACTCTCCTTCATCTTCCTTGTGAACACTGGCACGTGTTTGTGAGACTGTTAAAATCGCTGAGTATTAGAACAGAAACCATCCCTCGGTTTCTCATCTACACTCATCTTCCTGGTAACAGGGTACCTCAGTGTGCCATTCCAGAATTGAAATCCAGATTTTGACCTTCTTTTGGAAGATTGCAGGATCTGCCATCACTAAGCCCCATTTCGAGTGGCAACCCTCAGATGCAGTCAAGTACCAGCTCTGCCTTGGTCTGGGCAGGGGCTCTCCAGTTTGCCACAGACAGCCCAGCCCCAGGTCTCACGCCTGCCCCAGCTTATCTCTGTACCTGACCTTTCTGGCCCCTGCAGCTATTTAAGTGTGCAACCTTTGATCTAATTCTCTATCTCCAGTTTAGAGCCATAGAATCTGAGTTTCAGAGAGGCAAAGCTCCAAGATTAGAAGAATGGTCTGGGGCCTTCTCCTGACCACACACTGGACCCCAGCCAGGGTTAGGGGGGCCTTGGGGCTGATGAGAATAAAGTTGAATCCCTGGTGTGGGGCTGCTTCCTGTGACTGTAGACAGCTGAGCTCCATACCCCAGCTGTTAAAGCTGGCCCTCTGGCCATCTCATGTCCTGGCCGTGCTCTGGGAAACTGCCCTTTCTGTGTCACAGGGGCCAAACGTGATTTGGAATCAGAAGACCGGGGCTCGCATCCTAAGCCCTATTCTATATTCACTATGTGACCTTGGGCAAGTTACTTAACCTGCCAAGCCTCAGTTTTTCTCTCTATGAAACAGGGGCATCTCAAAAGACAGCTTAACCAAAACCATGTAGGAGTGTCCTAGAGTGTCACGTAGAGGTATGTCTTCTCTGCACAAGACTGTCCTTTGATTCTTTTTGATAGCAGTGCAACAAGATTCTAAAGCAAGCCCAAAGGGTTTCACTCTCCTTTTCCTTCCCACCCAATGCAGTGACCTGCTGTGTCCGGGTATAACCACCCAGCTCCCGTTATTTGCATGAAGATGGGATTCCAAATGCTCAGGGCCCACAGCTCACACAGGGCCATGGTCCACGGCTTCCAGCCGCACCTTTGCCAACACGTGTGACCAACCCACTGTGACTGAGGGACACAGGAGGATTCCAAAGGAGGGGGTGTACTGCTTCCAGCTCTTTTTTAAGTTTCTATAGTATACAGTGGTGAAAAATGTGGATTGTGGAGCCCGACTTCCTGGATTTGAAGCCAAGTTACTTAACTTCTCAAAGCCTCGGTTTCTGTATGCATAAAGACAGTCGTAATACTGACTTCATAGGGATTTTCTTGAGCATTAAATGAGTTAATCCATATAAAGTGCTTAGAATACTCCTTCATACATATTAGATTGAACCATATGAAATTACTAATATTCTATAGTGTTTGACCTAAAAAAACAGCAGTTTCATGTGGTCTGACCTAATAGCAAGTACTTAGTAGTTGGTAGCTCTTAAGGTTACATCTGCAGGGCGGAGATAGGGCCTCTGGTGACAGCCAGTCACAGCTCTCTTTTACTTTACAGGAGACACTGAGGGACCAGCTGTTTCCTCAGCAATATGGAATCTGGAAAGCAAGTAGGCGTGCTTTCTACCCAAAGGGGGATAGACAGGGGATTCGCACATGGTCTCTGGTCCCCTTCCCGGGACAGGCTTGCAGCCTCCCTCAGCATAGGCTGGCAGTTCCTTCCACTCCTCAAAAGAAGGGAGTGTTGTCACATGCCACCACAAGGGTCCTAGTCCTCGTGTCAGCAGTCAGGAGGTTGTCTGAGGGGCTCTTGCCTGCATGAGAGGAATCTGTAAGACAAAGTGATGCATGAGTGCAAGGTCTGTGTGAACATCCTCAGTAGCCACGGGTTCTCTCTCCGGGCAGGAGCTGGAGTGGTTGCTGGAGATCAACCGGCTCACACACCGGCTGCTGTGTAAGCACATGACCCTGGACAGCTTCGATGCCATGTTCCGGGAGGCCAATCACAACGTGTCTGCCCCCTACGGACGCATCACCCTGCACGTCTTCTGGGAGCTGAACTTCGACTTCCTCCCTAACTACTGCTACAATGGGTCCACCAACCGGTAAGGAAATCCCTGTGCAAAGGGGGCTGGGGCGGAGTGGGATGGGGTGGGGCGAGGGAGCAGCCAGCTGCCCCCTCCACACTAGGCCCAGTGCAGGTTGTCAGTTTACTCCTGCAAGAGGCACCTTGTGGAGCCCCTCCTGGGCACAGGCTCTGTGTTGGAAGCAAGGATGCCACAGTGAACAAGCAGACTCCTTCCTGGTTCTCGGAGCCTTCAGGCTAGAGGAGGGTGCAGGTGATCAAACAATTGTATGATAAATGTACTGCTATAAACAGCCAACCTGGAGATGGAGGAGAGCCCACAACCTGAGAGAGAGAACGGCACCACTTGATCCCGTCCAGGAAGTGATGCAAACCTCAAAGGAAGCTTCCTCCTCTGAGGATATAATGGTAGAGTTGGGATGCGAAGGAAGAATAGGCATAAATAAGGCAAAAGGCAGGAGAAGAATCTTCCAGCCAAAGTTTCTAAGGAACTGAGAGGCTGGTGAGGGTGGAGCTGGGATGGGGAACGGTGCCATGAAAGATAAGGCCGGACACAGGAGGAAGCAGGAACTAGACCATGCATGAGTCCATAGGCCACATAGGATGGAGCGTTTATGAACTTTGGCAGAGTTTGAGGAGGAGGAGCGACATGATCAGATGGTACTTTTATGAGGAGGTCCACATATGTGAACGCATGTGTGCAAAACAGGCATACATTTGCAGAGCACACACATGCGTGGCAAAATGGAATGTGTCTCCTGCAAGGGGCACATGGCGCCAGGCCAGCCACCAAGATAGAGACCACACCTAATCTCTTATCCCCAAAGAGGTTCAAAACCTGATGGAAGGGGTGAGACATATTCACGTACAAAACAAGTACATAAGGATGTGCAAAAATGTATATTTACACATCTTCTCAGGATCCTCAGGGCCTGGCTCCTGGCCACTATGCATCGAATGAATGGAAGGGTCTGGGAGGAATCTACAAATGTGCATAAATCCACACACTCAGCAAGACAGACTTCTCCTTCTCTTAAGATTTGGGACTTTTAATCCTCTCAAGCAGAATTCTGCAAACTACAGCCCACGCACCACATCTAGTTGGCAAATGTTTTTGTACAGCCCATGAGCTAAGAATGGTATTGACGTTTTAAATAGGGGAGAATCCAAAGAATTATAATTGGGTGACAAGCAGAAATTGTTTGAAATTCATAAAGTTTTATTGGAACTCAGCCATGCTCATTCATTTACTCCCGTTTATGGGTGCTTTCACACTACCAGCAGAGCTGAGTAATTGTAACAGAGACCATCTGGCTTGCAAAGCTGAAAATATTTGCTATCTGGGCCTTTACGGAAAGAGTTTGCAGAACCCTGCTTTTGAGAAACCACCCTGGGGGTGGAGGGACGGAGCTCTGGAGAAGGCCGTTTTCAGGCCCAGCCCATTCTCGCTTTCTTGCCTGCTGTCCTTCTGAGCAGCCGCAAGCCCAGCATCGAGCCTGTGAATCTGGACTACAGGTTTCCCATCTATGGAAGGGAAGCAGTAGTTGAACAGGAGGATGTCAGAGGACTTTATTACCTTTATAGGCAACCACCTAAGAAATAGTGAGGTCACACCTGGTCAAGAAGGGCTCCCACTATATCATGTCCTGTGAAGAATAATGTTAGGACCTGGTTAACTCCCCTCCCATCTCTTTTCTTCTACTAGTTTTGTCCGAACTGCCATTCCTTTTACCCAAGAGCCACAAAGAGATAAACCTGCCAACGTCCAGCCTTATTACCTCTATGGGTCCAAGGTGAGTAGTCTTGCCCGGTCCTACTTCTAAGAGGGCTAGTGAGCAAAAGCAAATAGCAGAGTTGTTCGTGAGTCAGAAAAGCAGGAAGGTGTGGGGATAAAGAGGCAGTAGTGAGACCCAGGCGGAAATGACTGCGAGGATATTCATCTTTATTTGTTCACAATTGGCAAGGATGCGGGTTAACACAGACCTGGTGGGGCTGGATGCTGGGCAGGGCTGTCTGGGGAGGACTTCACTGAGGTGAGCAGGGAAATGGGTGTGTGGGGCTTCTCGTCTTGGTGTCCCATCTCCTCCTGTTTCTCAGCTGATTGATTGCAGTATTGTCCTGTGATTCTGGGATGTTGTGCTCCATAAATATAAGGGATTTGCAGACAGGAAGTGGTTGAGGAGGTGGAGCTTTGAAGGAAATCCCAGATGGCTGGAGCTAGAGCAAAGAGACAGGTCTTCTCCCATCTCTTTGCTGCTTTGCTGATATGTACACATCTTAACACAAACTAAACCTCTCAAATGGTGCCTTCTTCTATCCTTTGCCATTCCCAGGCATTAAGCACCTACTCTAGTCCTCTACATGCTGGGGATATATCAGAGACTAAAACAGACATCATCCCTGCCCTCCTCAAGTTCCATTTCCACATCCATGGTAGGGACAGGGGAGCAAGGTTCACAAAGTCTCACCAACACGATGACATATGTAGGAGATTCATTTTCTACCCTGGGGGTTGGTACAGGCCGACTAAAGAATGCCACTGTTGTCAACAACAACAAAAAAAGCCAACATTTTTCTTTGTGATGGAATAAAAATGGCCACCTTTTACCCCATTTGCGAAAAGTAAGCACAGAGGGACTTAGAAGAGGAACTGGCCGGATAAATATAACGTTGGTAGACAAAGTACTCGTCTAGGTCGAGGAGCCCTAGATTTGGAAGTGTGATGAAGCAAGACAAGTTCCCACCGCTTGGCCTAAGGTAGAGCTCAGAGGGTCTTGGACTGATGCTGGGAGAGTGTGGGTATCTTCTTCAGAACAACCAATCTGGTCAAAGCAACTTTCTCAAATCAAGGGACTCTTACAGATAGCATTTTAGATCGTTCATGGACTTTCTCACAGGAGAAAGACTTAAGCTGGTGCTATTGTTTCCTTACTACCTTTCCAATGTTTGCTAATCTAATCTCCCTTTTAATCGAAGATAAAAGAGCAGGCCTTAAGCTCAGTCTTTAGTAGGCAATAGCATCTGTCAAATTTAATATTATGTTTTCATTATATTTATTCTTATGTCTCTTCCCTTCTATTTATAGCAGTGGGCTGCTAGTTTTTCACTTTTAGAGTAATACAGGGCTATCTCTTAAAATAAAGTTTGAAGTTTTAAAAATAAGTGAATTTAAAGAACTATTGTTCGTAATAGTAAAGGTAGTCTATGGTTTAAAAAAAAATGAAGGTGGGGTACAAGGTGGTACGTGATGGCCTGAAAGTTGGAAAACACTCACGAACAAGTCTCCTCACAGCTTTCTAGAATAACTCCCCCCAGTATGACTGAAAGCATAACTCAAAGAGCCCGTTCTTCAACTCAAAAATTTCCTTGAAGTATGGTGTTTTATTTAAGCCATGCACATCTCACTTTCTACATCATGATATATTCATGTTTGTTTTAGTATTAAGATAATGTTTTTAATTCCTAACTGGCTCCCCCTAAAATGGACTTGCCTAAGAGGTGCCACATTACTCCCTCAGCACATGGGGGTGTATGTTTTCCAGCTTGAGAAGCTTTGTGATAGAGCAGTCATCCAACCCAGGTGATTCACTGGAACACTGACGTTGAGGGAAGACGAATGAGTAGTCTGTAGCCAGAAGACCTACTGCTTAGGGGGGCAGTGGCGGGAGGGATGCGACTTTAGGCTGTATGATGCAGGCTGCCTCCTCTCTACTTCTTACTCCCCAAAATGAGGCAGTAGGGCGGGTTGGTCACCACCCTCTCTCTGTAAGGCACCCACATCCGGGGCTTCCTGGTCAGCTTCGGCTTCCGGTTCTGCTCCAGCTCTGGAGTTCTTGCGTGGCATTTCCACCAGGGGGAGCCCCTGCAGGTCTTCCTCCCTCTGACCGAGAGCTGGGGCCTCTTCTGGCCATCTCACCAACCCATTGGCTTCCTCCATGTGACCAGCTCTGTAAGACCATCGAGGCTCATGGCAACGGATGCACCAGAACTGGAGGCAGATGAAGGCTAAGACGGCTGTGAAGCAGGCCAGCAGAATGGCCATCAAGACCCAAAGGGAGATTTGGGGGTCCACCAGGGAGCTTCCAGCAGCCAGTGGACTCTTATCCAGGGTGTGGAACATGGTGCAGTAGTGCCTGTAGGGGAATGCAGCCTTCTTACAGCTGATGCACAGGAAGTAGAGAGTGGAAGGGGCGAGGTGTTCCAGCACCACGGAGCTGATAGATCGAGGCACCTTCTCCTCGTGGTGGAAGCTGTAGCGAAGATAGCCAGAGAAGATGCTGTTCCAATTGGGCCTATACATAATATGGTAATAGTCCTCCAGGCAGGGCTCCGAGGACGACCAGGAAATGATGGCTCCCGTATAAGAAACGTTCCCAACCTCGATGTTCATCCTGATTCTGAAATCAGAATCAAAGTGAAGAGTAACTTATCCCCTTATTTAAGTACTTATTTATGATAATCATCGCCGCCATTTATTGAGCATTCAAGATGAGCACTGATATTACCTCATTTTACAAAGAAATGGGAGTCAAGAGGTGACATTACTTAGCTAGGCATAGCTAAGAAATGGCAGAACAAAAGTTCAAATCAGGGTTGTCTCATACCAAAGCTGGAGACCTTCAGGCTGAAAAAGATGCACCCACATCCCCTAGCCTCATGCTGCCCTGACTCAGATCCTTTAAATACAACATTGTTCCCAGCCCTGGAAAAAGAGAAGAAGAAAGGCAATAAAAGGAGAAATCAGTACAAACTCAGAGTCCCCATGTTAGTTACCACAGGTCTGTGACCTCCAAGTCAGGCAATTGTTTCACCTAAAATTTCCTTTCTGGACCTCTGGCTTCTCCAAGTGCTGTGAGGTCAGTCATCTAGAACATTCTGCCCACTGCTTTTTTAGCCTCCCAGTTCTGTTGCTCATGGCAGGAGGAAATTTGCTTTGTCACTCATTGGTAACTGATTTCTCCCCAAAGCCTCTGCTCACAGTTTGTTTGTTCAAAACCAGAGGAACCCAGGAAATTAGTTTCCTAGGTCAAGATAATCAGCTCCCGATACAAGCATAACTGCTATTTAGTACTACTGTACTATGAGCGTTAATAATGCTGATAACCTCCAACAGTTAGCTAGTGGTTGCTGCGTCACAGGTCATGCTAGTTGCTTGGCATACAATAATAAATTTCATTTATTTTTCATTGCACCCTCCGAGCTAGATCCCCCTTTTACAGATGAGCAATCTGAGGTCACTCAGTTAATAAGTACAAGACTCAAAGCTACTTTACCGCCAGATTTCCACATGCAGGGCTGCTGGGTTTAGCAATACAATGTTATCGCAAAACGAGGTGCTGGTGCTAAGACCCACTTGCTGTTTTTCCAGACAAATCAAATGAGCCCTCTTCAGATGGCCAGCCCTCTCGCTTTGGTAAGAGAGCACCATCTTTAAGCTTCTTAGTTTCTCTTTAATTCCCTTTGAGAGATACAGTTCCCCTCCACTGAATTTCCCCTGAGCTAAAATTCAGGCACAGCCGTATTCAACCTGTGTCTGCTCACGTACAGGTCTCACGCAGCTCTGTTCTCTGCCCCTCCTCTCTCACACGAAATACAGGTTTTATTGTAGATTGTGGTGACATAGTAAAAAAACAGTCGATCCGACTTTAACCTGAATTGGATATTACGCCAAACTGATTTCTGTTATGAGCTGTTCTCTCTCCTTCCTGCCTCCCTCCAACCTTCTGTTTTCGTGCGCGTATTCCTAGAGTAGTGGAGCTGCAGAAAGACGCACAGCACTGAGTGATTTTCCGATCCTTGTTCTTCTTCTCTAAGGATGACAGTGAACTGAGATGCTCAGGAATGGGAATAGTTCCTTTCTGTTTGGCTGGAAATTTCTTCCCTGAGAAATAGGTAATGAAAGGGACGAGACAGATGTGCTCAGATCCCTCCAGGCAAGGTCATTGCAAAGGAGACAGAGTATTTGTGCCCCTTCTCATACACTCCCTCCGCTCCACCCCAGCACCCCACACATCCCTATAAATATGCTTCCGACTACAATGAAAAAAGATCTTAATTCATTTACTTATGATACAGAAGCAACGGCCTTTGTAAACCCCTTCCATCCGGAGTGATCAGGAATCCCATTTCTTGTCATGAATCAGTTCTCCTATTTGCCTCGTATCTGCCACTGTCTTTGCACACTGAGTTCCCTACAGCAGACATTTTTAAGAGCTTTCTGTGAAGATGCTAGCAGCATCCTCAGCTTTTAGGACCAAGTCAGTTTCCCTTATTTTTCTTCCTCTGCTTCTGTTTCTAAATTTCCCCAGTTTTTAGCTATTCATATTACCATTGCCTGGCCCTCCTCCAAGCAGAGTGTGAAAGGAAAAGCCATTTCCATTTCCAAGAAGAGCCATTTGTGTCCCTTACCTGATGCTTGTAGTGGATCTGGTTAATGATGGATCTGGATAGAGCGCAGCTCTCAGAGGCAGAGTGGACCAAAGCTGTCAGAATGGTGCCTTCTCCCCTCCTGTGCTCTGGGCTCTCCTTGGTGTCTCTCTCGCCACTGTCTGAGTAATCCCACTGTCGCCCCCAACGCTCACATTATTCATTTCTTCAGATCAGCATCATTCACCATGGCAACCAGCATGCATCTGTACGCACGATGCTGTCAGGGACCAGTCTGGAAAGGCTTTTGCCCAGTGAGAGGAGCTCTCATCCCTTTGGCTGAAAAAAGGCAAACAGTCTCCTGCAAACTCATCCTCAGAATAGTGCTAATTCTTCCAAGGCTCCTAAATTTTCTCTCTAATTGGCTAGTTATCTTTTTCTTTTTGCCCCCTCTAGACCCTCTTTGGACAATGGTTTCAAATGCAAAGATGCCCTTCTCAGTTATCCCACAACTAAAACAGTAATATCATCCTCATCCCCTCCTACCCGCTCCCCCCCCAAATTCTGCCTTGCCTCCTACCCACCCTTAGGTCCTCTTTTTTCTTTATTCTTGTCTCCCGTGGCACTAGTCAAGACTCTTTATTTTCTGAACCTCAATTCCATCATCTCTAAATCTGTGGGTTTGGGCGAGATCAGGATGGCAGATAGAAAATTTGAATACTACTTCTGCCTAGTCCTGAACCCGTGTCAGGCTTGCTAAACTATCATGGCACTTGTGCCGTGGGGGTTTGAGTGTCCCCCCAAAATTCAGGTCCACCCAGAACCTCAGAATGTGACCTTATTTGGAAATAGACTCTTTTTGGATTTAATTAGTTAAGGATCTCGAAATGATATCATCCTGGATTTAGGAGAAGCCCTAAATCCAGTGACTGGTGTCCTTATAAGAGGAAGGAGAGGGAGATTTGCACACAGAGGGATACAAAGGGAAGAAGCCATGTGAAGACAAAGAAAGAGACTAGAGTGCTGCTGCCATAAGCCAAGGAATGCCAGGAGCCACCAGGAGCTGGAGGATGCAAGGAAGGATGCTCCCCTAGAGCCTGCAGAGGGAGTGTGGCCTTGCTAGCACCGTGATTTCAGGCTTCTGGGCTCCACAACTGTGAGATAAATGTCTCTTGTTTTAAGTCACCACATTTGTGGTAACTTGTTCTGCAGCCCTAGGAAACTAATACAGCAGTCCTTCCAGCTGGGCTCAGAAACACAGCCTCAGAGTCCTTCTCAACACAGGCATCCCAAGAAGCTGCTTAACCACTCAATCAGTTGGAGTTGACACCAGAAATGGAAACTGTTTACTGTTCCTGGGTTGGATGATCCCCAAAGTTCCTTTTCTTTCAAGAATCCTGACTTTGCTTCCTCGCCTGTTTCCATTTCCCATAAAGGTTTATCTGCCTCTGAAATTCCACCCCTTCCTGTTCCCCTCAGCCTTAAAATAACATGTTGCCACCGTTCCGTTGGGGAGACTCCAGAGCGTGTCTGAAATAGAGAATAAAGTTCAGCCACCAAGTTTGTGGTCATTTGTTACGGCGCCCCTCGGTCGGATCGATTTAGACCTGAATTATTTTACACAAATGATGTGTTTTAAAAAGTCAGCCTTTTTCTTCTTGGTTCTTGGTCAGAGTATCCACGTGAACCTAGGAAAATCTCCCTGTGATAATCAGAAAGTTATGGGGCGTTGCCTGGTGAGCCAGAGACCCTCCCCGGGCCAGGGCTCTCTGTGCGCCTTGGAGTCTCGGGATGTCCGTCGTCCTCGATTAGACACTTGTTCCGTGGCTTTCCTGCGGCGTTTGGCCTTTCCAGGGGCCTGTCTGTGATCTGCTGGAATACGTGCTGATGATGACTGCCTGCAGAGCGTAAAAGCGTCCTCCCCACAGAAAGGCCAGGGCAGCAGTTTACAGGTGCCTTTTGAAAAGGTTATTTTGAGGGGAATAAAAATACCAGAGTTAGGGGCCTGTGGAGTGACGAGACAGAACTGAAGCCTTTGCCACCGAAAGTGGGAATTTATTTTTAATCCTCCTGGATGCCATTTTGACACTGAGCTTTTTATTTGAGAAGTCGAGACGCTCAGAGAACACGAGGCCTAGAACTTCTCTTGTCTCACAGATTCCAGGAGAAGAGATGGCGTTCCTCAGGCTGCGCACCTGATTAGTGGCAGAGTCAGGAGTGGAAACCGAGTCCCTGACTCCGAGTCCAGGGCTTGTCCTGCTCCTCTGGGCTGTCACCATTCACCAGCAGCACCCAGAGGAGCCAGTGCAGCCCTTGGTGAATGAGACTGATCCCCTGGGGACACTTGCTCAGGAGATGGCACCCCAGCCCAGCCCACTCTTTGTCCTCAATCAGGAAGGACCCTTCTGTGGGATCCAAGTTGTAGCCTCTTCAGCTGTCTGGCCAGGAGGTGCCTGGTTGGTTTACACCAGTGATAAATTACTGCCAGAGGACATCAGCCAAGAGCGGGGTCCCTGAGTCCTTCCTGCAGGTGGCAGTGAAGGAATGATGTCAGGGCACCCAGAGGAAGGTAGTGGTTCAGAGTGCAGGTCCTGATACCCCCAGACTGGGTTCACATCCTGCCTGTGTGGCCTTGGACAAATTCCCTGACTCTTCTGTGCCTTGATTAACTCTTCTGTAAAATGGGAATATCAATAATACCTGCCTTACAGCGTTGTTGCAGCAGAGAGATGAGCCCATCTCTGTGCAGTGCTGGGCTTAGGAGAAGCAGCTGTTATTACTAAGAACAGAAGGTCAGTGGCTCAGAGCCGTTTCCTGAGTTGGTTGTAGCTTCATCCAGAGGCTGTAATGGGCAAGGTTGGCACCCTGGATGGTACTTGCTTCCCTTTATTTTTATTCTTGAAACAGCTTTGTTTTTTAAAAAAAACATATATGCTTATTGTACATAAATTAAGGAATATAGAAAAGTTCAAAGATGACAGTAAAACTTGTACAGCTCAGAAATAACCACTAAGAACTTTTTGGTGCATTTTACATATGTTTTCTCGTTTTACCCATGGGGAACTCTTTGAGGTAGGCCCTCTTATCACCATTGTACAAAGGGAGAAACCGAGGCTCAGAGGGGTTCATTAACTTGACCGTGAGCACAGAGCGAGGTTGTGGCAGAGCAGGGCTCCAAGCCGAGGTCTGTTGGTCCAGAGCCCGAGCTTCCAGCTGGCCTCTCGGATGCGCTGCTGCTCTGCTCGTGCCGTTCTGCAGTCAACAATGGTCAACGAGAGCTCTTTGCCTTATGTTACCTTCTCCGGAGAGGTAGAGACAGGACTTTGCTGTTTAGTGGATTCTAGAATGATGGGAACAGGCAAGGAACTTAAATACCTCAGAGAGAGCATCGAGCCACCTGAATGTAGCCGACAGAGAAAACATCAAATACATTTGGAAAAATATGGCCAGCAAGTGTTTCCTCCTCTGGAGTCTGGAGTCCAAGTACCCCTGCCTAAGAGCTCTGTCACTCAGGGTTAGGGGTGACATTGAATCTAAAAAACCTTTAGCAACTGCTTCAGGATTCAAAATTTGCATATGAGTCAAAACTTTAAAAATATTCTCTAAATAAATTATATAGAGTCTATCATAAAACTGCCTTCCGAGTGATAGAGATTGTGGCACAAATCATCCCTTAAATTATGCTAATAATTTCCCATTAATGTTTCGGTCTTTGGAAATTGTTGGTGTGATCTTGTGTTTGGTGTGGTCGTCACTTGCTAAGTGATGCCCCTGTGAGTCAGGATTTGACCTTAGAAATTTATCCTACTCTGGCAGTGCCTTCCCCATTAGGTCATGGTCCATGGGACCGAGGACCCAGTGCTTTGCTGCAGCAAGCTGGGTACGTCACAGCTGGGGCCATTCCTGGGTGCCAGCACTTCCCACGTAGCCTGACCAAGGGAGTCTGTCTCAGCACTAGCAGTGCCACCCCCCCTCCATGTCTGCGTGGTCCCACTCCCAGGCTACCCAACGTTACTTACCCACCAGTCTAGAAGAATTTCGGTCATTTGGCAGTGGGTACATAAGGCAGACTATCATCTTGTATTTCAGGCAAGTCTCTCACTTCATTTGGGCTTTCGATTCCTCCTCTGCTAAATGGGGATCATTGTGCCTGCCTTCCCTGGTCTAGTAGGCTGATAACGGCCCCCAAGACAGCAGGTCCTAATCCTGGAACCTGCAAATATTACCTTATTTGGAAAAAGGGCTTTGCAAATGTGATTAGGTAAAGGATCTTGAGATGGGCAGATTATCCTGGATTATCAGGATGGGTCCTAAATGCCATCACAAGTGTCCTGATGAGAGGGAGGCAGAGGGAGGTGACATGCATACAGAGGAGAAGGCCAGATCTCAGCAGAGAGATCTGAAGATTGGAGTGATGCAGCCACAAGTCCAGGAATGCTGGCAGCCACCAGGAGCTGGAAGAGGCAAGGGATGGGTTGTCCCCTAGAGCATCTGGAGGGAGTGTGGCCCTGCTGATGCTTTAATTTTGGCCCAGTGATACTGACTTTGGATTATGGCTTCCAGAACTATGCAAGAATAAATTTCTATTGTTTTAAGCCACCAGGTTTGTGGAAATTTGTAATAGCCACAGAGAACAAATATACCTGGGCAAGTTATGAAGGAATTATGTAAAAACATTCATAAACAGAGAAACATTATACACTTACATATGATCATATGGTACAGATTATTTACAAAGTGATAGCATTGGTTTCCTCCAAAAATTTGGGCATCTCTAAGTATTATAGGGTTGATGTGGTGTCTCTGAACAGGAAAGGCTCAGTTCCTGTTCTCCGTCTTGCCTTCTCCAAGGACTTTGTTAGTGAGACAAGAAAGAGAAGAGCATCATTTCTTGAGGTCTCTACAGCAACTCCCTTGGATCTTTCAGCCTCTGAGCTGAGCAGGCCAAGAAGGAAACCCACATATTGGAGACCCAGCCCTCTAGATCAGCAGATGTCAGTAAGGGACAGACAGACACATGAGTAGTTTTACCCACACCCTAGCGATGGATTTGAACCTGTCGCTCAGGAGTTATCAGTGCTTTAACCCATCATACCCTGTGATCTTTCCCAACAAGGACGGTCTTGCTGTTTTATTCATTTACCTGAGTCTTTATTTACCTGCAGTGGTTTCAGAGAGTTGGCCCGCAGCTCTCCAACCTGAATTAGGGAGCTGTGTTTATGTGCTGATGGTGTTCAAATTGCTCAAAGAACATTAGAGAAATTGTGACTAAAACAGGAAATTATAAACAGTTTTAATTCCCCTTGGGATCTGTGAAAACAGCAATTGTGATTCCAGAAAGCAGAGATGCAAATTGCTTGCAAATTCCGTTTGCTAAATAAATAGGCCGCATTGTTTGACGTGGCTGGCCTTGTTTACCATCTGGTGAGAGATGGAGGCCTTCTGACTAAAAGTCCATGTACAACACTTAAAAGTGGTTAAAATCGTAGCTTTTATGCTACAGATATTTCACCACAATTTTTTTTAAAGTCTATATACAGATACAGTGCCCAGGATCTGCCAGATCAAACTCTCTCTATTTGTTCTCTCCTTAAAATAGTTTTGCCTTTTTCTAAAAAAATGCACATCTGTGTCTCACGTTAATATGGCTCTAATTCCTGAATCAAGATCGTTTATTTCTTCAGCTCTCATAAAGTTATCTGCTTTGTGCAGTGTAGATTGAAACAAGCTTGATTTTAAGTGAGCCATCGTAAAAAAGATGCATAATTAGTTTCTAAAGGCAGGCCCAGAGTTGTAACCTGACTCAGTTAGTAGGACTGGTTCAGTGTAAGAGATTTGTAGCAAGTTTCCAGTGTCTCAAGTCCTGTTGCCTTCCTGTTTTTCTTTGCCAAACCTCAGAAAATGCCCAGGCTCCCATATTCCCACATTTTCTCAATAGGGCCCAGCCTCCTCCAGAGCCAGCAGGTCAGATGGGTGCCCTCCGGGGGTGCGTGTGCGTGTTCTTTCCAGCATGCGTGTGCGTTTCCTCTTGCATGGGTGTGGTGTATCTTGGGGGTGGGAGGGGAGTGAGGGGAGTTTGTTGACTTAGGACAATTTTGAATTCTGCTCATTTCATGCTGGTCCTTCCTGAGCTTGGGCCATCAACTAAGGCCTAAACTTCTGGCCTAGACCAGAATCCAAGACCAATGAGGGGACGTCAACAAGAGGGCCCCTGTGTGCACTGAGCAGGTCTGTAAGGGGGATTTTTTGAAACCCCCTTAACAAGCATGGTAAAACAATTCCAAAATTATTCACCTCCTCTACCTAGAACTGGGGAGGGCTGCTGAGCAGTTTCCATCCACTGGAATACATTTTTATTTGTGCTTGCTTGGAAGTGCTAAGGGAATCTTGGGACTAGAAGCTCTTTGGGTGGGAGTGAGAGTTAAGAACACTGCTAAGAAGGATGAGCATCCAGGCAGATGGCATTGCAGCTTGAGCTTCTGAAGGGAGGTTAAGGGCATCTCTTCCAACCCTGAGCCCCAGGCAGGGTTCCTTTCTCTCAACTCTGTGCAGTGTTTCTCAGCCTCCACACGGACACTTGCAGTGGTGAGGGCCTCTACCCAGCACAGTCTGTTCTTGGACAGCCCTCATTGTTATAATATTGTCACTATTGAGCAAAATCTGCATTTTGGGTGCATGCCATCTCCTGGTCCCAGCTGTGACCTTGGTCACATCCCCATGTGGGATAAAATTGTACCCTACGTATGTACTCCCCTCTCCACATTCAGAGACTCATGACTGTAGCCCAAGCTACTGGAAGAAATTTGACCAGGAAGCTGTGTTTTCTTAGTCTTTATTTACCGAATCATCAAACGAAGTAATATTAATGGCTGTCGTTGCAGTGAGTGCTTCCAGGATGCCAGGTACCATGCCCAGTGCTTTATATATGTTGTCTCATTTAAACCTCCAACAACCCTATGGGAGTTGGTATTACTATCTTTACTTCGGGAAAACCAAGGCTTAGAGAGTTTAAGTAATTTGCTGTAGATCATCTAGCTAGTAAATTTATGGACCTGGGATTTGAACCTAGGTCCACCCACCCCAGAGCCTGTCCTGTAGACTCAGATAAAGCAAGAAAAGAAATCAGCAAAGTCAGGGACCAGCCCAGTGGTGTAGTGGTTAAGTGCAGCCCAGGCATGGGTTCAGATCCTGCGCACAGACCTACACACTGCTCATCAAGCCATGCTGCGGCAGCATTCCACATACAAAGTAGAGGAAGAGTGGCACAGATGTTAGCTCAGGGCCAATCTTCCCACCAAAAAAAAAAAACCCAGAGAATCAGACAGGAAAAAAAGAAGCTGATTGCTTTATGTTCCCTTCAGGGATATCCTTTTGAAAGCTCCCTGCTGCTCAGTAATTCCTTTTATAGGATATTTGAAAGGAGAGAAGAAGAATGAGAAGGTAGTCCTGGCAGTTCATGAGCCTTGTCAGTGCCCCTCATGGCCGTGAGCACATCAGGTCACCATTCCCTCGTGCCTGTATAGGCTTGAGCTGCAGCCATCTTTGGGAGAAAGTTCAAATCATGGTTTTGTTTTTAATCTTTGTAAACAAATGTTGGGAAGTAAATTAGGTTATGATATAGCCCAGTGGGGTTTTTTTTAATTTACTTTTTTATTGAGCTATAATCATATACACTAAAATACAGTGTCTTAATCAGTTCAGGCTGCTGTAACAGGAATACTGTAGACTGGGTGGCTTCACCAACGTTTTTATCACCTAGAAGCTGGGAAGTCCGAGATCATGGTGTCAGCAGATCACATGTCTGGTGAGGGCCCACTTCCTGGTTTGCACGTAGGCTGCTTCTTATATCCTACATGATGGAGAGCAGAGAAGGAGGGAGCCAGCTCTCATTTGTCTTCTTACAAGGACGCTAATCTCATTCGTGAGGAATCCACCCTCATGACTTAATTACCTCCCAGAGGTCCCACCTCCTTCTGCCATCACAGTAGGGGTTAGGATTTCAACATTTGAATTTGGGGGGATACAACCATTCAGTTTGTAACGTATACAAAATCCTAAGTGTCCATATAGTTTCCTGAGTTTTGGCAAATGTATGCATCGGTGTAGTCAGCCCAATCAACATGTAGGGCATTTCCGTCACCCAGAAAGTCCTCCCAGGCCCCTTTCTAGTCAGTCTCCTTCCCCAAGCAGAGGTAAGCTATGGCTTGTTTGGTGTTTGCTGTATACTCCTCCCTGCAAACAGATTAGGACTTTGATTACAGGGCCAGAACTCAGATGCTCTCTTATAGGAGAGTGACGCCTCCTATCATTTTGTGCTCTTGTCACCTCGCTCACCTCACCCTAGTCCCAGCCTGTTTGACAGGGTGGCCTGTTACAGAGACACGAAAATGGTTTGCTCCACACACAGTCGATTGTGTGGCGTGGCCTGGCCCCACGGTTGGCTAAATCAAACTCAACCATTCCTGTACTTCCAGGATTTGGTGAACATTGACTTCAGTGAACATCATGGTTTTAAGTGAGTTATGTTCCCCTCCTTACAGAAACAATTCCTCCCCCATAACATTGAGAATTCTCTAGTAACTGCATTAAGATATCCCTCCCCCGGCTTCAGGCAGAGTCTACTGTGACAGCCCATCAGCGTTGCATGCGGACGCTGCACTTTCTCACGTTCCAGGCCTCCCATATGCAGGCATTAGCTTACCAAACCGGCTATATTCAACCTGCTGGAGGGGTGGGTGTTCTGATTCCTCACGAATCCGTGTTATTAGTGAGGACTCTACTTGTGTTCTTCATGGATCCTTGTTACTAGAGGGGACTATAATGGTGATGCTTGTTTTGTAAAGTTTAGAATCATTTGTATTTGGTAGAACATACTTAATGCAAAACCTGGTCTGAACATAATTTAATCTTCCCTCGATGGCTCCAAAGGTAGTTGAGAAGCCTTCAGTCCTTGGAAATCATCATTACAGTTCCTATTCAATTCATGTAGAATTTCTAGTTAGCCAACAAGTAGAGAATTTCAGCTAATGCAAGATCAGATGTGGTCTTCCCATATTTGCATGTTCCGTTTACAAGATTTTTCCAATTCCAGGTAGGAAAACTACACTCAGAACTAAGTTTGGAAATGAAACCTTATGTAAACTCTGTCCAGTTCTTCAGATAAGAATTCACCTTCCAAAATCTGCCGTTTTAGGTAGAGGTTAAAAACACAGGCGTTGGAATCAGACCTACCTGGGTTCAGATCAGTTACCTATGAACTGTGTGACCCTGATCAAGCCACTTACCACCTTGACCCTCAGTTTCCTCATCTGTGAAATGGGGCTAAGAATTGTCTGTGTCCGTATGTTTGTTGTGTGGATTAAATGAGAATACACAGGGAGGGCTTCACAAAGCCTGGCACAAGGTGCTCCATAAGTGGCAGCATTTCAAAGACAAAGTCAATGATAATTTTATAGTCTCATCAACCAGATGAGACCAATTTAGGGCTCTATATTTTGGTTATATGTTCTCGGACAGAAAGAGATCTTAAAGAAGTTCTGCTAATTCAGTGAAGGTATCTCATGGGGTTCAGGGGACAATGGAGGTCGCCAGTCAGTGGCCAGGTCTCTGAGCCCCCAACCAGCACCCACACAGAACAGCTCTGCTTTTGTCTGTTTCACATACTAGTTTCCATGACATCTTTCCTTTGGACCACTACTTGGAAAGTTATGAAACCACTGATTTAGTCCATCCCGCTCATTTCATTGATGAAGAAATGGGGGCTCAGAAAACCTAAGTGATTTCCCATGCCCGCAGCAGAGGTCTTCTGACACCCAGCCCTGTTCGGTCCCAAGACCCCACCCTGTTATAGATGGAGAAATCTAAAAGTAGAAAGAAGACAACATTGAATCAGCTTCTGAGTTTTCACATGTTCTTCCAGCCAGTTCCTACTACCAAAAATGCCTCTAGAGAAAGAAAATCATCTGTTTTACCCCCACCCCGTGGCTCAATTTGTGAAAGTCCTGGTTTGTGGAGTGACAGTGGTGGGTGGCAGGAATCTCTGTAAAAAAGATATTCTCCTGGAGGTCTTTTGTCCTCTTGTGCCACAGAATCACTGCTCCATCTGGCGACCATTGCTCCATTCTGTGGTCACTGACCACACCTCTCTCCATGGCTAGCATCTTGCAACCATATTCACAGGGGTCCCCAGTAAGAGAGTGCAGGTGACATCAGGTTTCCATCCCTTCTGTCAGAGAAATATCTCCCACCAGGACTCCCCCCAGCATCCATTTGGTACTCAGTCTCTTACTTTGCCACAATCTCTGTTTTCCAGCCTCTCAACATTGCCTACAGCCACATCTACAGCTCCTACAGAAACTTCGTGGGGCCTCCTCATTTCAAGACCATCTGCAGGCTCCTGGGTTACCAGGGCATCGCTGTGGTCATGGAAGAACTGCTGAAGATCGTCAAGAGCTTGGTAAGAAGGGGCCTCAGTGAGGCCTGGGATGCGCCCAGGTGGGGTTGATAGGAACAAGATCTGCTTTCACTTTTTTTTTGGTTTTTTTTTTGGTGAGGAAGATTTGCTCTGAGCTCACATCTGTTGCCAATCTTCTTCTTTTTTTGCTTGAGGAAGATTAGCCCTGAGCTAACATCTGTGCCAGTCTTCCTCTATTTTGTATGTGGGTCGTCACTACAGCATGGCTGATGAGTAGTGTGGGTCCACACCTGAGACCTGAACCCATGAACCCTGGGCCACCAAAGCAGAGTGTGCCAGATTTAACCACTACACCACAGGGCCAGCCCCTGCTTTTACTTTTCGCCTGGCCTATAAAATCCAATTACAGGCACCTTGGGTCTGTCTGTAGGCCTCACCCAGGGAATCCTTTGCCTTTATCCCTCTGTTCCTCTTGCCTGTTGTCTGTAACATTTCTGTGGACATTCTGACCCATGACTTTCCCTCTCAGTTTCCCAGCCTGAGCCCACTCCTTGTATTTGATAACTGAGCTCAGAAATCTTGATTTTGACATTTAAGACCTACTAATGACTGCTCATGTTCCCCTCCTCTGCTTTGTTATCTGACTTGAGCATGGCAAATCCTTGACACATGGGCTGTCATTCCTCCCTCCCATGCCCATGGCAGACATCTCTAATCAATCACCACACTTCTTCCCCGTGGGATTTCTTGCTAAAAGCTGCTACCAATACTGCACTGGCCTCAAGGGACTTCTCTATCCCTTTGCCAACATTCTGTACCCACCCCAAGTATAGTCATCTGAACCTTCGTTTAATTTCCCAGAACACTGTTGAAGAAAGGCTGAAACATTTAAACAAGATTTCCCTGAAAATTTGAGATGACAAAAGAGAAATAAACAAAGTAATGTATAACCATGTCAGGATTAGCAAACAGGATTGACCTGCTAACTCCAGTCATCTGGTAGCAACTGTGTGGAACCAACGGTTGTTATGGATTGTGAAGCTAAATCCAGAGTTAAACAGGAAAATGTGGTAATTGATTAAAGATGTCTGCCTTGGACACAGGAGGGATGAATATGCCATGTATCGTCCATGCTTAAATTAGATAATGCATCTCAGTCTCCACAGCTCCCTTGCCCCATGTCATTTTAGCGCTTTACCTGGATCTTATGTAAGTACCCCAACCCCAGGAAGGACCCCATGCCTAGAAATTGCCCTCCTTGAAGTCCATAAGCCCAAGAGAGTAATGAGAGAGTGCTCTTTTCTGTCTTAGAAAGGCCCATTTTCCCTTATAAAGGGCAGTGGGCTGTCCCTCGCCTTTAGGGGAGAAGCTGCTCCCTCCTTCCAGGGAGCGGTACCTTACTGTCTTGGGCAGCTTGCTGGGGGCTTAAACAACACATGTTTATTTCTCACAGTTCTGGAGGCTGCAAGTCCAAAGGCAGGGTGCAACCATGGGCAGGTTCTGGTGGGGACGCTCCTCCTGGTTCAGGCTGCCTTCTCACTGTGTCCTCACATGGCAGGGTACTAAGCCCATCAGGAGGGCTCCGCACTCCTGACCTAACTACCTCCTAATACCATCACATTGGGGATGAGGGTTACAACATACGAATTTAGGAGGACACAAACATTCAGTCCGTAGCACTTCCCACAGGTCCCAACAGAACCCCCTCCACCCCAGTAGCCCACATTCAGTCTGGAGATGCACAAATGCAGCAGCAGAGGATTATTTCACTCCTCGTGTGCTCTCGTTTTGTCAGCTCCAGGGCACCATTCTCCAGTACGTGAAAACGCTGATCGAGGTGATGCCCAAGATATGCCGCTTGCCCCGGCACGAGTACGGCTCCCCAGGTGGGTGATGGGGAAGCAGGGGCGGGGGTGGTGCTGGGAAAATCATCCAAACCCATCCCACGGTGGGAAGGGGCCTCTGGCCATCTGCCTTGGAGTGTCTGCTCCTCTAACGTCAGGGAGCTGGCAGAGCACTGCCTCTGCATCCTACCTCTGCCCCTGGCTGGGTAGCCTTGAGCCATTTCCAGTCCCTCTAGGCAATAATCTTCCATCAGTGTAAGTGATGGTAAGTGATGCCTGCTGGGCCTGCCTCACAGGACTGCTGGAGACTGGAGGAAGATAGCAAATGGGAGAGCATTTAAATAATGAATAGAAGTTTACTTGTAAAAGTCTTCATTAGCTCAGCATCTCCAGGATTTCTTCCTCCGTTTGCCCAGTTAGGAGGAGGCAGGTGCCCAGGTGGTGGTACAAAGTGACATTTCTAAGGTGAGTCAGGAAACAGGAGTTTTTGCCACCCCGCTTCTGGGCAGAGAAATAATTCTTTCTTTCCCTGATAGTGAATGGAGCAGAGGCTGAATTTGGAGCCTGGGGAATGGGGAAAGATGGAGTCTATGAGTTTGGTACCTGGTGGTTTTTTTGTAAAACCACAATGTCACATGCTAAGTCAGTGTGATTCAGAATAGGAAAGGGCTGGGGTCAAAAGCTCGGTTTTCAGTCCTGGCTGCCCCACTTACTAGCTGTGTGACTATGGGCATGCCACTTGCCCTCTCTGAGCCTCATCTGAAAACAGGGGTAATAGTGGCTAGTTCATGGTATTGTTATGAGTGTTAGATAGTGCTGATAAAGTGCTTAGCACAGTATCTAACACCTATAAACAAATATTAATTCCTGTTATTATTAGGAGTTAAGACGACTTTTTAGAGGGACTAGGAAAGATTCAGGGCTGCTATTTGTGTGTGTGTGTGTGTGTGTGTGTGTGTGTGTGTGTGTTTTGGTTTGTTGCAAAAAATATTTGAGCCAGCCTCCTGAGCTTTCTGCATACTGAGCCCTGAGAGAAGTCTCACCCCTGAGTCCACATGTAGAGGGGTGTATGGTTTGGCCTTTGCAACCCCAGCGTCAGGTCCGGGGCTGCTCCTCATTTGGCACTCCCCATAAACCTGGCTGAGCTGTGTCCGCTTCCCGCTGACCACCCCCTTCATCTTCCAGGGATCCTGGAGTTCTTCCACCACCAGCTGAAGGACATCATTGAGTACGCAGAGCTCAAAACAGACGTGTTCCAGAGCCTGAGGGAGGTGGGCAATGCCATCCTGTTCTGCCTGCTTATAGAGCAAGCTCTGGTGAGTTCTGAACCCAAAGGGATTGGCGTGTCTCCAGGCTGGAAGGGACCCACACCCCAACCAGATACTTGAGGCCCCTCTAGCGCACCCTGGCCCGGAGGCCCTGCAAGGCAGATTCATGTTCTTCCAGTGTGGGGCACGTAGTACTTCTCCGTTCCATCTTCAGACAGCTCCAACCTTTCGAACACTGGGAGGAACACAGACCCTGGAGTGAGACAGACCTGGGTTCCCATCCCAGCTCCACCTTCACTGGCTGTAGGATCTTGGTGACCCATCAGAGTCTTCGTTTTCTATCCACTCATTAAACAAATAACTCCTCCTTGGCTGCCCTAGGCCAGGCACTGTGCTGGGGGATATAGACATAGCAGTGGCCAGTCCCTGCCTCATGTCCTGTACAATAGAGGAGAGACCTGCACTGAACAAGTATTTGCAAAGAAATGATGTGTCTACACTCACAGCAAGTGCTATGAGGGACCAGTGCAGGGTCCAGCAGGAGCATAAAACCAAGAACCTGACACGGTCTTGGGGGTGAGGGAGGTGACCTGGAGAATGACCAGGAATCCGCCTGGTGAGGAAGCAGGACAGCTGTTCCAGGCTGAGGGAAGAGGGTGTAGTGCCATCTTCATTTGTTGTGATGGGAGACTGATTCTGCCCTTCGGGGTAGTTTAAAGGCTGAAAGGAGGTCACACACGTAAAGTGCACGCAGTAAGAACTAAACAATTGGTCGTAGTTATCATAATGAGCAAAAGCGTGCCTCCCTGTGCTTCCACCTCTCAGGACCACACAGAACTAGCACACTTTTTCCGACCTGACTGTTCGCCTGTATCCGCCAGCGCTCACGGTTTATGCACAGAGACTGCGTCCTCCACATTCTTCCCAGTGTGCTCAGTTTGTCTCTGCTCTTCTCCATGTGTGGTGTCCTCAGGTGGGCCCAGTCCTACAGGCATGGGGTAACTGGTACAGCCTGAGCGGTGGCAGGAAATAGAGAGAGATCTTGCCCTGGGGAGGCCGAATCCTCAGGCGCAGCGGGACTGTCTTCTGGCATCCATTCCCGCATTGGTCTCTCCATATGCTCATTCAGCAAGAGGGCGTTGAGAACCCGCTCGTTACCTGGCGCAGTTCTAGGTTGTGGGCAAATGGCTGTGAATAAGAGAGACACATTCTTACCATTTTTATTCCGGAGAGGGAGACGACTGAAGAAGTGTACAACCAAAGACTGCGAATTCAGCTGCTGGTCCTTGCTATGGAGGAATAAACAGGGAAATAGGATGGGGAGGGATGGGTGCCAGGAGGGATGTGCTGTCTTTGGAGAGGATGGAGCTTGATGTCGTAGAAACAGAAAGAACCACACAGTGAGCTGGAGTGAAGAGGCAAAGGGACGAGGTAGGACTGAGGAGGGAGAGGCAGGTGGCCGCAGCCCCGGGGCTTGTGAGCCACTGCAGGAAGCCATTGAAGCACTGTGAGATGGCGGGGAGAAGGTGGGAGAAGGCGTCTGATTTACTCTTTTTAAAGGCCCTTTTTGCCATTGGGAGAAGAATCAACTGGACGGTTAATGAAGGCCGAGGCTGTGTGCACTTGTCCAGTCCAGGGATCATCTTGGAGGCAGGAAGCACGTGGAGAGGGAAGGGAAAAGAAAGGAATTAGGAAGGAGATGGAACAAAAGTAGAGAGAGGTGGGAAGGAAGTGATAATAGCAAGAGCTCAGAATAAGAGCCCCAGAAGATTCTTGCCTCTCATTGTCTGTGACCTGCAGTGAGCTGTTCACTCCATGCTTCGGGGTCCCCATCTCTGCAACAAGGGATGTGTGCCCAGTGCTCTCGCAGACCCTTCCCACCAGAGCCTCTGAAATGCGCACTGTTTTACTCATCCTTTGTAAGGAGTAATTGCCTTTCTGTTCCCCTTCAAATGGACTCTCGAGACAGCTCAGTGTTCCGCTTTATGGTGACAGGTTTTTAACATGGTTCAGTGGGTCTGGGTTGCTATGGCAACTGAGCCTTCAGAAGTCACAGGGATAAGGAAGAAACGTTGCTCTGCTCCAGGCCTCAGGAAGATGAAGAGAAGCTTCAGGGGCTCCAGAAGGGTGGAGGTGGGAGAGGACGGCCATGAGGCCTCAGTGCTGACGTGTCTTCTGTTAGCACCTCCTCTCAAGAGGAGCTGGGACAGTGTCGCCTGTGCAGACCCCAAGAGGCAGATTATTGGTGGGGCCACAGGAAAGGAGAAATTTTTCCCAAGCATCCCTGCCTGGGTGTTCGCTTGCATATATCACTGAGGACAACAGGATACTCAGGATCAAAGACCTTCAGAGCTGAGGGAGGGAGACCCCAACAGTATATGTGTTCCAACCTCCTGCATTCGTAAGTGAGGAAATAGAGAACCAGAGAGGGGAGCAACTCTTGGGGTCACACAGCACATCAGCAGCAGAGGGGGAAGAATGACAGCATAGGTTTCCAGTACTGATCCCAGCCCTGGGCAGAGGGTGAGACACATAGCAAGGATCAGGGCTCCGCAAAGCTGTGTGCTATGCTTTCTGCTTAGACAAGTGGGGCTAATCCCCAGGCTAAGATGATGCTCTCTGAGTTTAGAATGAGGCGTGAGCTTTCTGGAGCCTTTTGGTTTATGAAGCTGAAATAAAATAAATATTTAAATGACATGACAATCTTTCTCATTAAAGAGGAGTACTAATAGGAAAAAAAAGAAAGGAAGGAGGAAAGGGGGGGGAGGGGAGGAAATAAGGAAAGAAGTAAGCATTAATGGCCATCCATAGGGAAAGGGCTATTTCAACTGGAACATCCGTTCTTATAGGAGGACTCAGAAGCAGTTAAAAAGAATAAGGTACTAGAGGAGCTTTGCACATACTAACATAGAACATAGTGAAAGACATAATGTTGAGTGAAAAAAAGCAAGTCCTAGGACTAGATACACATTGTGATGCCATACATGTAAAATAAACAAATAAAAAATAAAACTCACAAAATAACCCTGCATTTGGGGCCAGCCCCGCGGCCTAGTGGTTAAGTTCACATGCTCCGCTTCCACGGCCCAGGGTTTCACCGGTTTAGATCCTGGCTGCGGACAAGGCAGCACTCATCAGGCCATGTTGAGGTGGTATCCCACATGCCACAACTAGAAGGACCCATAAGTAAAATATACAACTATGTACTGGAGGGATTTGGGGAGAAAAAGCAGAAAAAAAAGAAGATTGGCAACAGTTGTTAGCTCAGGTGCCAATCTTTAAAAAAAACAAACACTGCATTGAAAAAAATTTTAGAGAAAAACGTACCAAATAATTCAGTCATTGTCTCCAGGTTCAGGGAGGGAACTAGGATTAGAGGTCCACAGGGACTTTCGCTTTGTCTGGAATGTCTGATATTTTAGAAGGAAAGTATATTCACGTGAGGTCACATGTCCCTTAATGATGGGAATGCGTTCTGAGAAATGCATCATTAGGCAATTTCTTCATTATACGAACATCATAGAGTGCACGTACACGAACCTAGATGGTATCACCTCCTACACACCTAGGCTGTATGATACTAATCTTATGGGACCATTGTCATATATGTCATCTGTCATTGATCGAAATGTCGTTATGCAGTGCATAACTATATTATTATTGAACTAAAAATGAATTTAAAAAATAGAAGTAGTGTATAATAGCTTTAGAAAAACTGTAAGGATACCAAAAAGTACAAAGTGAGAAGTCTTTTGCCCATTTTTCTCCTATGTCATCTTTTTCTAATAGATTTGCAGGGTTCTTTCTGGTTGTGGGTTCCATAGAGATGTATATGCTATGAATACCTTCTCTCATTCTGTGGCTTGCCTTTTTGTTTTTAACAGGGATTATTAATATGTCATTAACTTGTAAGTGGAGGGAATATAAATTGAAAAGGTTGATTACTTGGGCAAAAGTATATTTTTTTCTTTAAGTTAGGTGCTTATAAATGTTTCTCAGAATTCAGGGTGCAGTATTAGTACAGAAACCCATATACCTAGGAGCGGGTTGTTGGGTTGCTTCGTGTTTTTAATTAAGGTCTAGCATATATACAGTAATATATGGAATATGCAGGATTCTCACTGCATAGACTAATCGAATCGTCTGTTTTACGTGGATGGACATTTGGGTTGTTTACAGAGTGCCGCTGTTAGGAATAAAGATGTCGTGACTATCCTTGTACATTTCTTTTGGTAGATATATGCACTCATTTTTATTAGGTAAATTTACCTCATCGTGGAATGGCTGGGTCAATGTGTAGACATATATTTACCTTCAGTAGATACTGCCAAACAATTTTACAAAGCAGTTGTACCCGTTTATTCTCCCATTCAGCAAAGTATGGAGTTAATGTCTTCGCATCCTCATGAACACTTGGATTTGTCCATCTTTTCAGTCATAGTTATTCTGGGGGATGTGTGGTGATATCTCCTTATGGCTTTGATTTCCCTGGTGACTGATGATGCTGGACCTTTTTCCATATGGCATTGCTATTTTGTCAGCCTCATTTGTGAAATGCTCTTCAATATTTTGCCTGTTTTTTAACTGAGTTATCTTTTTCTTATGGATTTGTAGGCATTATTGATATATTATGGAGCATGTATTGCAGATGTATATCTGTGGCCTGTCTTTTGATGAACAGAAGTTCCTAAGGCTTAGTGTATTTATCATTTTTTTCCCTGTATGGTTGGTGCTTTTTTGACTTGTTTAAAAAATCTTCGCTACTCTAAAGTCAGGAAGATATTTTATCTCTGAAAGTTTTAGAGTTTAGCCTTTCAAGACTTAACAGACCTTTATTCCCCTGGAATTGATGTTTGTGTTTGGTGGGAGGTAGAAACCCAGTTTTCTTTCTTTGCAAGTTGTCCCAGCACCACTGCCTGAGAAGACCACCTTCACCCCTCTCTGCAGTGATCTGGTGTTTATCAAGCAACCACACAGTGTCTGGTCATGGCAGGCTCTTAAATATTTGTTGGGTCTAATCTGAAATGAATCAACATTTGTTAAGTATGTATTTAGAAGTCTGGTATGTTTTTAAAGGAATTCTGCTCTTGGCGACTAGTGTTTCCTCCACTGTCTCCTACCCTGAGAAATCATAAGGTGGTCGTCAGGGAAATACTCCACAGTCAGCAAGTTTTTCTTCAAATTTTGTGTGGTTTTCGGGCCATCAGTCCATTGTTTGTTATGCCACCACTCACCAGAGGAGGGCGCTATTTATTCATGTGAGCAAGGGAGGGCCCGAGCCCCGGGGAAGGAGGCTGCCCTTCTGTCTGCGTTTTACTGCAGGGCCTCCCGCCGAGGCCTTGAGTGTTCTCTGCCTTTGGCCCTGTTGTTTGGTTCTTCTCCCCTCCTTATAGTTGAGTGGGCCACGGTCACACTCTGGTCAATCATGAGAGCATTACTTCTCTTACAGGAGGCGAGGAGAGTCTGAATCCTAACTCACAGAATCAAATGCTGTCAGATCTGGGAAAGCTGTCAGAGGCCATCCAGGGCACTGACATTTTGGGCCAGATAACCCTTTCTTGTTGGAGCCTGTCTTGTGCTTTGTAGGATGCTGAGCAGCATCTCTGGGCTCTACCCACCAGGTGCTGGTAGCACCCTCCCCAGTTGTGACAACCAAAAGTGTCTCCAGATATTGCCTAATATTCCTCCGGAGGACAGAACCTCCCCCTGTTGAGAACCACTGATCTAGTGCAGTTGCCCATTTTGCAGCTAGGAAACTGAGGCCCCAGAAAAGAGATGACCTTCCCAGGGTTACAGCTAGTGCGGGAGTTGGGGCGAGGACCAAAGGTCCTTATGGTCAGCATCCTCAGTGACAGAGAGCTGCTCCCTGAGCTCTGCACATTGCCATGTTGGTTTTTGTATTAGTTCCAGCTCCGCATGTGACCACCTCTATGTCCTGCTTCCTCTTTATAGTCCCTTTTCTTTATTTTTGCTTTTCTTATTGCATATCTGAAATAAATTCATTGCTTGAAACCCAGAAAAACAGAAAGAAAACAAAAGCCACAATGCTACACTAAGATAACCACTGTTCACATTCCACAGGATATCCTTCCAGATGTTTTTATGTTCCAGCGTATTAATATTAATTTTTCTCATGTGTATATTTGCTTTAGTTTATTTGTTTAGTTATAAAAGTAATATTCACCAAACTGAGAGGAGCGGTTACCTCCATGGGGTATGAACAGGGGCAGGAGACAGGGGTCTTCCACTTTTTACTTTACACTCTAAATTGTTGTTTGAATTTATTGCTTTTTTCCTTTAAGAAGAAATACTCACATAACAAATGTAAACAATCCTGATGCTTGGGAAGTAAAAAGCAAGAGCCCAGCCTCCACCACCATCTCAGACCCTCCCTCCGTGTTGCCACCTCTACCAGATCCAGGGTTATTTTGCCCCTCACCCTAGAAAAGACTCCTGCATGTCCCCAGGACGCGCATTCTGTCCCTGCACCCAGGCTCCTTGAGCAGCGCCCTTCCACCTTTGCATATGAGCATTTTCTCAGCCCAGACCCAGAGCCCCGTGGTGTCCTTGATAGAAAATGAGCCAGGCTTTGTGGAAAGGAGGCATCTTGACTCCCAGTAATATCTTTCCTTTCTGTGACTTTACAGTTTTTAATTATTTTTACCTCCTTTCAGACATGTCCTAATCTGCAAAACAAACGTGCTAGGCCTGTCAGCATGTCAGGTACCTGGCAAAGATGGTCAGACAGGTATGAGCTGTGGCCTCTGCAGACATGACCGAGAGCCCCCATGGGCCAGGCAGTGTGTGAGACTCCAGGGCTCACAGATCGTTGATCACAGTCCCTTCCCTGATGGCGTCATTCACCGTCTACACCCTCAGTCTTCAGCATAGAGAGTTAACCCTCCAGGGGGTGGGCAGGATAATCTCAGAGCTTTTAACTATTTATTTACTAAAAAGAATAAGAAAGAAATTAAGCCTCCTGTTTATATTAACACACTTTGAAAATGACAGCTGTTCAGAATTGATAAAATAAATACTTGTCAGTTGAGATGTTTGCTCAGAATTTTACTGATGAAAGTATATGGTCAGAAAAGTTTGGAGAGAGCCAGCCCTGGTGGCCTAGTGGTTAAAGTTCAGCACCCACTGCTTCGGCGGCCCGGGTGAGTTTCCCGGTCATGGAACCACGCCACCCGTCTGTCAGTTGCCACACTGTGGCAGCGGCTCACAAAAAGAACTAGAAGGACTTACAACTAGAATATACAACCGTGTGCTAGGGCTTTGGGGAGAAAAAAAAAAAAAAAGAGGAAGATGGGCAACAGATGTTAGCTCAGGGTGAATCTTTCCCTGCAAAAAAAAAAAAACAAAAAAATGGAGACCACCGGCCTAGGTCCACAACAACAGAATGAAAAATGGCCTAAAACAAGAATTGATCTGTGGGAACAGAGAGGAGAAGATGGTGGAAAGATTTCCTGGGTGGGGGTCATTTTTGTATCCTCCACACCTAACACAGGGCTCATTATCTATGGCCTAAATGAATGAGGGAGGAGCGTTTCAGCTCAGTCGTAGATGATGAATAGAAGTGTACCTGGTTATCCTCTAAAATCTTCAAGATACTGCCGTTCAGTTTGAGACAGAATCACCTTTGTCCAAAGCTACCTCAGTCCTTGAAATGTGCCATGCTCATTTCATTAGCCTTGCCAATAATCGCCAAGAGATAAGAGCTTGGTGATTCAATTCTGTGTTGATGACTTTCCTGTGAGGAATCCCAATGGGTAGAATGCCTTGTTTGCTTTACTGAGTGTTACTGTCCAGTGGACATCTCCAAACACTTGGGAGGGAGTGTCGGGGGTCTCAGCTGCGGCTGCTCATTAAAATCACACAGAAAGCTCCTAAAATACCCTGTTGTCTGAGCCCCATTCCACTCCAAGGAAAACAAAATCTATTTTTTTTTTTGAGAAAGATTAGCTCTGAGCTAACATCTGCCACCAATCCTCCTCATTTTTGCTGAGGAAGACTGGCCCTGAGCTAACATCTGTGCCCATCTTCCTCTACTTTATATGTGGGATGCCTGCCACAGCATGGCCTGACAAGTAGTGCATAAGTCCACACCCAGGATCCAAACCAGCAAACCCCGGGCCGCTGAAGCATAATGTGCAAACTTAACCACTGTGCCACCAGGCCAGCCCCAGAAAACAAAATCTTTATAAGTGGGCCCAGGCTTTTTAAAACCTCCACACTTGATTCTAATGTGCAGCCAGGTTGGAGAATCACTGATTGTCTCTTCTTGAACTAGTGTTTCCAAGGTTAGTCATTGATGTGTCCTTGTCACAATTCTTGCCATATCTGCAGACCACTGGTCCTGTTTATTTACATAATATTTTTATTAACTTACTTTTTTAACTTAAACTTATTTTAAGGGGAAACTTTATATCACTTCTCTTAAAAAATTCTCTCTTACTACCACTAGACAGCAACCAGAATAATAAATTCAATCAAAATGAAGCAAAGTCGTAGGATTCCAGCTGTTGCCTGCCCAGCCCTCTGCAGCTGAGGCCTGCTTCCTCTCTCTGTTAAAAATGGGGATTAGCAAATGTTAGAGAGGTGTTAACTCGTGCTGGTTCCGTATGGAGACTTGCTCATTAAAGTTGTCAGAAAGATGGATAGGAAACGGAAGAGGAAATAACTGTCTCACAGTATGACTCACTGTCATTAAATACCATTTCCCTGTACCCCCAGTTCCCACCCTTTGGGACATGCCACCCTCGGAAGACATTGACATGCATTTGGAGGGAAAGGCAGAGCTACTTTCTAGGCAAGTTTCTTGGCTGTGGATCTCTCCCAGTTGACCAGACATGGTTCTGATCCAGAATAACAATTCTTTTTCCCCTGGACAATTCGAGGGGTGGGGGAAGGGGTGGAGGTGAGACATAGTCATGTGTAGCATTATTCCAGTGAGGCACAGATTGGTGGGAAAGACCACACGCTCAGAGAATGAGATAAGATTAAATTACTGATTTATTTGCCAGGGCTACAGAGAGCTCCTGGAAGTGAGGGGCCCACAGAGCAGGAGCAGATGGAGCATAGCTCAGCTGAGCTTTCTGCTGCACCTGGAGTCCCAAATGAGGGGCTGGAAGCTGCAGCTCATACTTTCTGTACAAAGAAAGGTCATGGTGGATGTGGGAAGCCTAATTTCGTGCCTGCTCCCCAGGCCCTGTATCCTTGGGGCTTAGCATCAGCATGCAGGAAACACTTACACTAACAAGTGGTGTGCATCCATATAAGGAAAGGTTGGCAACGCTGGGCTCTCTGGCTAGGCCCTGTCCCCCGAGGCCCCTCCCGCTGGAAAACTGGAATGGGGATTCCTGTGGGTGCTCAACCTCAGGTTTTCCGCTCATTTCTCTGCATTCACTTGACAGAGATACTGCAGTAGTATTAACATTATTTATATTTTGTTGCTTCAAAACCCAGCACAAAATATTATTTAAGAAAATGTTGCTTTGAGATTGGTTTGATGATTCCTTTTAGGAAATCAGCTGAAAATAGTGCATAGTTTTTCATCTAGGAGCAGAGCCTAAAGGTAGTCTAATGCTGTTCTCCATGAATCTGACATGCGTAGGATCACGTGGACCCTGTTTTTTAAATTTGTATCCTGAATCTTTGTGGTATCCTTTAGCCTGGAGAAATCAAGTCCCCAGTTAGCCTCCTAGACTAAGTGAGTTGGGAACTCTTGAGGTTTTGTGCTATTTGATGGGAATCCCTCATGGTCCATCAGTTTTAAATTAAGAATAATATGAAAGAAACATTTTAAGACTGAAAGCGATGCCAAAATAAAATACTCGTCCCTGGTAGAATTCCGATGTAGCTTCCTTACAATGAAATTTTTTTGCATCCTGATGCCAAAAACCTCTTTGCTTTTGCTTGCTATTTGACGAAGAGCAATTTTACAGAAGCTCTTGGTTCTTATTAATCATCTAATGATTACTTCTCCCATAACCATAATACCTTGGCGCTTGCCCTAAGCAATAGGAATGATAAGCATTAGTGTGGCACCTGGTGAGTGCACAAGTCACCAATTAGCAGTCGTCACTCATCAGCTCCTCCTCGGGAGACCCTCTGCAGAAGCACACGGCAGTTCGCAAACGGGAATCACTGAGGTCCTTTTCTAGAGCAATAGCTTCATATTCGTACTGGAGAAAACTCATTATGGTTGGATCCTGGTTCCCAAAAAACATGTTTAAAAGAAACGTTTGAAGAATGACTGTATATCATATAATGTTAAGAAATGTAGGTGATCACAATACTGAGGTGACATAGGAGGATGTCTTTGTTCTTAGGAGTTGCATGTGGAAGTATTTAAGGCTGAAGAAATGCAGTGACTTCAACTTATTTTCACATGATTCAGTAAAACAGAAAGAGTCAAAGCAGATATGGCAGGTGTTCACTGTGACTCTAAATCAAGAGTATAAAGATGTTCACTGTTCTTTCAAATACTTTATATGTTTAATATTTTTCTTAACGTAAATTTGAAGGGGAAAAAGGAAACTTCATCATGGAACCTGGAAAGTTAAGAAGAAAAAGGATCACTGAGCAGACAAGGTCACGATGTATAAGGAGGAAGAAAAGTTAGGAGAGTTTTTGGTTTTTTCCAGCTACTTCTGTTAGTTGGTGAGATTTATTCTTGGTAACATATGCCCAGGAGCTACTTTTGACCTCATTTTTTAAATTTATAGAGGCATCTGCTAGCGCCAGACTCAGCCTCAACTCTCATGCTGCCCATCTCTTTGATGTACCAGCAGGCAATATCAGTTCAGGATCGTGGAACGCAGATGAAGCTAGGGAAGCCGGCCAGTCCAAATTAGAAGGGGGCCACGCGGGATTTGCGAGTGGTCCTGAGAGAACACCAGACACCGCTGTCGGCTGCCCTCTTCCCGTGGGCCAGGGTCGGCAGACTTTACCTCTGTTTCAGGGTCTTCTAGAGAAAAAAAGAACCAATAATGCCTTCTTCCTGTGCTCAATTTAAGAGGATTGTCTCAAGCCCAGCATCTTTGAGGGTTACTGCCTTTCCCTTCTTGCTAAAGGTGGAATTTGCTAATAAGTGAAGCATTAGTGGATAAAATGACAGCTGATTTTTCAATATAGCAGCGAAAGGACCTTCATACAATTATAAATCAGATCATGTTACTCTCCCGCTTAAAGCTGACAGGTGGCTTCTCATTGTACTTAATGTTCTAACTCCCAACTTTGACCCGCAAGGCCCGGGAATTCAGGCATGCCTTCTCCTCCAGCCCCGTCTCTTATTACCACCCTCTCCCTGGCTGTGCAGCCCAACCACACAGCAGACTGAAGGTCAGGTTACAGGTCGAGAAACTGAGGCACGCTAAAGATCTGCAGCAGGCCCAAGGTGTGTTTGGCTTCTACCCTAAGCTTGTTACATTTACCTCCTTGGTATTATAATTCAAGGGGCACCAAGAGGACCTCCCCCAAAACATATGCCTCCCTGCTACTTTCTCTCACGGTGTCTGAAATTCTCCTCTTAAAGACTCACTCCATTGATTTGAAATGTTATCTGATCTTTAAAAGCCCCACTAAAATGCAAAGCCTGCTGAGATGGGTTGGGAGAAAGAGAATGCTGTGAGAGCATGTACTTTAGTGGATATTCATTTATCAAATCATTTTGAGCGGTAGGATGGTCACTCAGGAAAGGGTGTAGGGGCCGAAAAGACTCCTCCAGGCCAAAAACAACCAAAAACAGACCGAAGAAAAACATTAAAGTAGAAACTCTGCACCGCACGTGATGAGATGTTCGTAGTATACACGAAGTGATAAAAATAGATTACAGAGGAGTAGGTAAATTATATCCCATCCTTATTTTAAAATAGATGCTTCAGTGTTCTTTGCAAGGAAGAATGCAGCAGGATAAACCTGAAAGGTTATCAGTGATGGCCCCTAGGTGATGGAATTATAAATTTTTTCCTTTTTAAAAAAAAATTTATATTTTCTATTTTTTCAAAAATAAATATAAATGCTTAGCTAACAAAAAGAACAGGGCTAGAGTAGCAATTATAAAAACCTGTTTCCTGGATCTAATGTACTCTAATGTGCCTCTAGGTAACAAGACTATATTGTATACTTAAAAGCTGCGAAGAGAGTAGATCCTAAATGTTCTCACCACCACCACAACAACAAAGTGGTAATTGTGTGAGGGGAAGAGTGTATTAACGAGTTGTATTGTGGTAATCATTTCTCAACATATATGTGTATCAAATCATCACATTGTACATCTTAAACTTACACAATATTATAGGTCAATTATATCTCAATAACGCTGGAAAAAAGAACCCATATCTACTAAATTAACAGTTTTTCAAAGGATAGCCTTTGCCCAGAAAGTGAATTAAGTATTGGGTGCATTTCCAGAAGAAAATGACGAATGTCAAGTCAAATAATACATGTAAAGTAACTAAAATGTTGTTGTTGTTGATGGTCTTGGAAATCAAGGATAAAAAATTTGTAGCTTTAGTGCCACTTCCCCTTTTCTAGGCCAAGGCAGACATTAATAATTGATCCTGCTGAGCCCAAATGTGGTGCCAGACTTCTCTCCAAAAGCAACCACTGCCTCATAATCATGGTTGGTACATGAGATGACCCCAGGGCCAACACTAGCACATATGTTGCCTTCAGGCCAGTCATAACAGGTATCCTTCCTCAAGATGGTTCACCTCCTGCTTTTGAAATATTATCATCATATATTGATTTTTAAAGAACAAAATACAACTGCCAGAAAATGATTACATTATAAACAAGCCATCTCTCACATCTATATGTTTGGCTCCCTGTAGGATGGGATGCCCTTGGGCAGTACACCGTCTGCAGAAGCCATGCACAGCAGCCCTGGGTGATACTTTTTTGTCATCTCTGTTGGAAATCAATCCTCCTCCCCCAAAATAAACACAAACCCTGACGAGTTGGTATCCTTATCTCCCAGTGAAAGCAGAGTGGTCTGAGACCCCTCGACACTGCCCGATTGCCCTGACAGTCTAGCACTGGACTTTGTCCTGCTTTGGTATCTGGGAGGCAACTGAAATATCCACTTGCTCTTGGTCAGATGCACAGTCCAGCATAACAAGGCCATATAGCAAGGCATAGGACACTAACGATGTTATGAACCAGTCAGCTGTTTCCATGTCAAAGCAGCCTGATGGAAGGAAGACCCTGGATCTTTGTTCCAATTAAAACTCAGACTTAATTCCATTTTTTGTTCCAGACCATGAATTTGCTGATTTCGCATTCCAGTGATTTGCCATGAACAGAGCTCCCTGGGGCCTTTGCTGTTGTATTGGCCACATTGCAGGCCCAGCCTTTCCCTCCCAACACCCAGCATTTTGGGTGTGTAATCTAATGATTCTGAGGGAGATGTATTCTAGGGGACAGGGCCCGGTGGGCCTAATAAGTAAGGGAAACTCAGATGGTGAGGACATTTACCACCCCACAGGTTCTAATTGGCTACGTAGAGTTTTAAAATCAACAGTCCCAAATTGAGACTTGCTACATGCCCAGGGGAATCCTCATGCCTTTGTCCCTCTCAGGAAAGATCAATGCTACATCCAGGCTGTAAAACTCAGCAAGTGGAGCAGAATGAAAGAGCAGGGTAGGGCCGGATTTGGAAGAGATGATTGTCCTGTAGGCCCCGTGGCCCACTTACAGGTCACGCCAGGCCTAGGTCAGCAAGAAAATCCTGAGAGACCTCAGCTCCAGTTTTTCACCCATTTCTTCAATTAGTAAGAAGTATCACAGTATTTACTTATACTATGCGTATTCCCAAGGAATGCACCGTGCCTTACATTAAAGACATCGTGTCACTGAGTCTAGAGAGCGTTACACAGAACAGGACCAAAATGGTATCGAGGCGCAGAGGAGAAGGCAAGGGTGGGTCACATTGGGTTGTCTCGGCCTGATGTCAGGTTGATTCCAGGCGCTCTAATGGAAAGGGCGTATCTTTGGATTTGGAAACCCCGGGTTCCAGTCTTGCCTCTGTACTTGATCGCTCTGAGACTCTGGGAAAGTGATTAAATCTCTGAGCCTTATTTTCCGTACCCTAAAAAGGCTGGGCTTAAGGATCTACTTCCTAGAATCCTTGTATTAAATGGGGTAATGAATAGAAAGTCCTCGGAGCTTAATAGGTAGTCCCTCAGGTACCAGGAGTCCCCTTTCCTCCTCCGCCACAGCAAGGGGGCTTGGCCTCATCCCATAAGGCCCGAGAGCCTGGCTCCTGCCTGCCTCCTGCACCACCAGCCACCCCTCCCTCACAAGCTGAGCCAGTGACTTCCTGCTCTCTTCATAGCAGCCACCTTGACTTTGATCTTATCTCCCATCTATTTGCAGTTGTACCTTTCCTGCTCTTCAAAACCCTGCCCATCCTCTCAGGCCCATCTCAGAGCCATCATTCCCTCATTCCCTCACTTCTCTTACGCAGCACACACTTTATCAGATGCCTGTTCTCTGCAAGGACCTTGGTGGTGCTTCTCCCAACTCCGCATCCCCAGAGCCCTTTTTTGCCAACTTCTCTTGCACCTAGCGAGTCTGTTCTATTTCCCAGTCACAGGTGTCCTTGGCTGTCTTCCCCCACTGTAATGTCACTTCATTACAATCTAGTTTTTCCTGTCTTACCTGTCATTGTGTTTCCTGCAGCATCCAGGCCCCTCTGCGGCATGTGGAGCACACCGTCCTTGTCTCTGTGTCTTGGGCGTGTCTGTCAGCTCACAGAGCAAGCACTCAGTAGATGTTTGGTGAACTAAAGGAAGGAAGGAGGAGGTAGCACCGAATGCACAGGAGTAGCATTCTTCTCCACACTTAGCTCGAAAAGAGGCCTGGCATCCTGTTCAGGTTGTGTGTTGGTAGACATGGAAGTGCCCAGAATTTATCAGTCTCCCCTTGATCTCATGTGGCACTTTGCACCTTCTCTTTGGTCTCATAGAGTCAGAGGAATTGAAATATCTGGAAGGGTCAGGCCACCTTGAGAAGTGCCCACCCACACCTAGCCTGGCACTTGTGTATTTCCTCCCCCTGGAGTCAGTTTCCATCCTCCTGCTGATGATTCCCAAGTTGGTGTCCACTCCCCAGGCTCTGCGGGGCCCCAGACCTTATATATAGTTGCCTTTTAAACCTCTCTTGGATGTCTACAGACATCAGAAGTTCTCCTTGCCCAGACCTGATCTCAGCTTCCTCCTGCCTGCATGCTCGCTCTGTCCTTTGAGCCCGTGAATGAGCATGGACGTCATTCCCTTCTCTCTGCCCTCACAGCCAGTCTGTTATTGGGTCTCCGATTTCTGCTCCCCACTCTCCATCTCCTTTGCCACTACTCTGGGCCCTACTATCTCTTGCTTGGGCCATCCCAACACCCCTTTCATGCCCTGCCATCCTTTCTCTCTCACCTGAAACCAGAAGGTGAAACTGCAGGACTGATCATGCCGTTTCTTTGATGGAACCATCAAGATAGCATCCAAGTGCCTAAGCGAGGTTTACAAGATCCTTGCTCATCTGCCTCCTGCTTATCCCTCCTTCCTTATCTCATGTCACCTTCCCCCAGCACTGATAGCTGCTGTCGGTCCCTCACCCATCGTGGTCCCTCTTGCTTTGGGGCCTTTGCACATGCTGTTCCCCCTCGCTTGTCCAACACTCACTCCTGGTTCAGGTCTGAGCCGAGCATTTCCTTCCCCAGAAAGCCTTCCCTATCATTCTCCCCAGAACCCTGGGCTGGTTGCCCCTCTTGTGTATTCCCATAGCCTCCATGCATACCCCAATTGTAGTATTGACTAGAAGTGCCCGTTTATTTGTTTTCCTCATCATCTTGGTAAGGACCGTGCATCAGGTCTCCCTCACTTACTGTTTTATCCCTAGCACCTTGCAGGAGACTTGTGTGTAATAGATGCTTATTGTTTGTTGAATGAATAAATGACTTAATTTCTGTTCAGGCTATAGCTTAGTCAGAATGAAAGTGTTCAAAATTTGGCATGTCCTTGTTTGATCTCTAGATAATGTTATACCTGGATTCTCCATATTCTTCTTGTTGGCCTCTCATATCAGACTAAATGCAGGGCCTGAGTATGGCCGGTCTCTCCGAGAAGACTCTCTCTCAATCAGTGTTTGCATGACATATGAAGCACTGCTCTGATTCTCCATCAGAAGCACAGACTTCAGGACCCTGGGCTGGGGCGAGATTAGACAGCTCAACCTGCAGACAGGTTGGTGGGCGCCCTGAATGAATAAGGGCTCTGATCAGTTTTTAAAAAGAAAACCTGTAGACTGGAGGGACTTGAAAGAATCCTAGAAGGTGAAACTTGAATGTGTCTTTGAGGGATGGATAAGAATGAACGGAGAACTTTGGTTGGAGGATCAAGAAAGAAGGAATTTGTAGGTATAAAGTGACCACGTGAGTGGTCTGGTTATTTACCGTGGAGTCACAATGGCAGATCTTCAAAACTTTGTTGTCTGCAAAGAAATTGTTTACACAAATTCAGGATGGAAGTCACCTCTGGGGGTTGGAGAACAGAGGTTTCAGTAATTTCCTGTTTCTTCCGCTAGAAGATGAAGACTCTTCATTCTTCTTCAGACTGCATATATATGTCACAATTTTTTGTGTGTAAAGAATGTTAGTAGCTATGACTAGAAACCCAGTAAACAAAACAACAAATGATGTGATCCTATCAGATATGAGTGAGGGTAAAAAGTTTCTTAGGTGGTAAGATTTTAAGTAATTTTCTCCTGTTTCTGTTTGTGATAATTTTACCCTTTTTTTCATAACGTGTATGTATAATGACAGGGAAAAATATTTCAAGCTTTCCAAAGCTTGGACTGCATGGGCTGCCATGGAAATGCAGTGGGTGTGGAAGTGAGGTGGCCCCGGGTCTCCATATCAGCCCATCTGCTTCCTTATTGCTGGGTAGACCTGATGAGGAAACTGCACCTTCCTGAGCATCTCAACAGCCTTGCCATTGGGTTGGGGTCGTGAGAGCTACCTGCCTCACAGGATGCTCTGAAGCACAAAGCCGACAATGGGTAAAAAGCGCCTGGCACATAGTTAGTGCTCAGTAAACGTTCATTCCCCTCCATCCCTGAAGGACAGGGCGATTATGTTGTGACAGACTCTCAGTTCTACAGAAGGATCCTTCGAGACCATTTATTCCAACCTCTTCATTTTGTTCCGTTAAACTGATCTTAATTGCACTTGCTAACAAATCAAATAATCAGATGAGCTTATGATGAAAAACATCATTCTTGGCTCCACTGCACCTCTCCCCACCTGCATTCCAATCCCCAAGGCAGCCTGTTTTAATGATTTCTGTTTTTGGTTCTTCCACTTGTTACCACCATAATGCTTAATAATATGAGGCTAAACTATTCCTCAATTAGCAACTGTAGACAATACTTACTGACTCCCTAGTTGGAAAGATGAGATTTTAGCTCATTTACATCTCTCCCCTCTCTTCCTCTCAGTATTGGATTATGTTACTTTTTACTTCTGTTGTTTTCTCATGTGATCATAGATAATACACTTACACCTCTGTTAGTTTGTTTGGTAACATTATTTAGTATCTTGACTCCTTTCCATGGAAGAGGAGGAAATTAACACTCCTGACTTCCCCTCCTGACATTTAACACCTCCTGCTTCCTGTCAGCTACACTTTCACTTTTATATCGTCACAGCTGTAATTTTTGTAAGATTTGTATTTTGTTCCGCATCTTTGATTTCTCCTTAAGTGTAGCCTAAAAAACGGAAAACAAAAACAACTACCATTTACATTATTAAACCTATGCAACTCTTGCTGGATCAAATGGATTTTATTTCCTTCCCTCTGATTCCAGCATCTAGACCCCAAAAGCTCCTTATTTTAAAATAAAGAGTTGGTTACTTTCAGAGTTTTTTTCAATTTTTTTAAATATATGTTCAATGTAGAAAATTTAGTAAATACATACTAGTGAAAAACGAAGGAAGAGAGAGAGGGATAGAAAATTAAAAACACCTGAAAGTCTTACTACATGGGGCATTTCTTTAAAATACTTCACACTGTTCATACAGAGCGATCAATAACATTGAAGAGAAAATACTTCCCTTAATGATAAGGGGAAACACCTAGGCTTCTGTAAGAAAACCCAAAATAGGAGAGATTCTGTTCTAAGTCTCGATTCCCTTCACACCACAGGCATTCAACTTTTATTCCACATACTTACCGAGCATCTACTCTGTCAGGCACTGTACTGACTATTGGGAATAAAATATGGTAAAAAATGGACACTGTCCCTACCTTCATGAAGGTTACATTCCAGTAGGGGGAGGTAGATGTTAATCAGATAGTGACACCTAGGCATGTATAATACAGATTGAGTTCAACTACTGAAAAGGAAAAGAATTTGGTTCTTTGTGGACACATAGCAAAGGAACCTGCACATGCAGGGAGGTTGTACAGGAGTCCAGGAAGTCTTCCTGGAAGGAATGATGCTTTGAATTAAGATCTGAAGGAAGAGTGGACATTTGCTAAGCAAAGCGGGTAGAGGAAAGAGGTTAGAGAGCATTCCAGAGAGAAGGCAGAAATTCTGTGATGTGTGCACAGATGGTGCATTCAAACAACAAAAAGCTGCCCCGGCTAGAGCAGAAAGAGCCAGGGGGCAAGTAGGGGACAAACCTACTCTCAGTGCACTTCACGGCTAGATAGGTTCCTGGGCAGAGTGGAAGGCCAAGTGTGGATCCTTTAAGATAGAGATTAGACAAGAGGGAGGTCAGCTATTGGCATGGGTGCCCACAATGGAAGCTTATGTGGATCCCCAACAGAAGCCTTTGTGTGCTCCAAACTGGACATTTTTGTCAGTCACAATGGCCTCATCTAACTAACGAATGCCAAACGAATACCTTCCACAAAAGGTGTTGCAGAGTGTACAGCCACCTCATTATGCAAATGGCCACATAGTTCATCCTCTGAGACCTTCCAGGCAAATGCTGTCCCACCTCTATTGGGAAACCACGTTCTTCTCTCTTTCCTCACCTTCATCAACAAGTGGCATTACAAGGTAGGGAACACATAGGAAGCATGCCAACAGGAAGAGACACCCCTCCCCCGCCCCACCCCCACCCGAGCCTCTGGTCCTGCAGTTTGCAAAACTGCGGTAAGAGGGTGGAGGGGGCAGTGCAGAGGGGGATAAATGGACCACTCTTGTCTCCCCCAAAGAAATCTGAAGTGGAAGCTCATCGCGTAAAATGAATAAAGCAGCAGCATTGCTCTCCTTGGAGAGGACCGGAGCCTTCATCCCCTTCCTCCGTCCCCTAAGTGGCTCCCAAGATCGATTTTACTCACATTAACAAAATAGAAAGTTGATAGTTCATGCAATGGTCAACTTTTCTAGTAAGAAGACATTTCTAGGAGCAACTGAATTTTTGAAGGAAAGATAAGAAAACTTGGCAGTGGAGCCTTGTGTACCAATCCTCTGCGTGGGATGCTTCTGTAGTTCCTCATTAACTCAAAAGAAAAGCCAGACTTCATCCCGTGCCTGTGAGGCCCCCTCTGATCTAGTCCCTCCCTGCCGTTGGGGCTTCAGACTGTGCTATGACTCCCTGCATCGTTATAGTTCAGTTTACTGTCCACCCAGAGTTTGTGCACTGGAATGCTCTTACCTCATGTCTACATGGCTGGCTCCCTCACTTCATTCCATTCTCTGCGCAAGAATCTCCCCCTCAAAAATATTTTCCCTAACCACTGTCTCAAGTAGAGCTTTCCCCACTCCCAGTCACTCTCTAGCTTGTCTGTTGTGTTTTATCACAATCTGAAATTTTCTGATTTGTTTACATGTTTTTGTTTGTCTCTGTCAACTAGAATGTAAATTCCATGAGTGCAAAGATCTAGTCTAACTTGTTCAACATCATATCTGCAAAGCCTAGAGCAGGGCCTGGTGCTCAATAAATATTTGTTGGATGAATGGATGTAATAGCATTCTCATACTTGGAGGATAGTCATGTGGATAAATAAATTCATTTATTCATCTAAGAAACATATGGGATAACAAATAGTTGTTCATTTAATAAGTAATTATTGAGAAACTATTATATTCTAGGCACTGGGACTAAGAGGCAAAAATAGAGAAGGCGTCCCTACCCCTAAGAACATCATAGCATTGTGGTCAAGGTGGAGAGAATCAAGAGACATGAGGACTAATTGGTCATGGGAAGTGAAGAAGAGAGAGAAAATGAGCCCCAGGTTTTAGGCTTGGGCAGATGAGGAGGTGATTGTGCCATTCTCTGAGCAAAGGAACCACAGGTGAGAAGGGAAGAAGGTCAGCTTTAGAAATGTCGAGCTGTGGAATATCCAAGTGGAGATAATCTAGCAAGGAGGTGGATGTCCAAGTCTGGAGCTTGAGAGAAGTCTGGCTGGAAATACAAAGTTGATGAATCAAAGGCAATGCTTGTAGTCTTGGGAGCAGGTAAGACAAACCAGGTAGAATAAAGTGAGGAGAAAAAGGAAACAAAGTGAGACCTTGGTGAAAACCAACATTTAAGGGCTAGTTAGAAGTCAAACCTGCTGAAGAGTCTAAAAAGGAGAAACTAAAATGATGGAAAACAGCAGAACTCATTGTCATAGTAGCTGAGGAAGGACAGTGCCTAATAGAGTAGAGATGCCATAATAAGATGAGGACTGGAAGGTGTCCATTGAACTTGGTGACAGAGCAGTCCTTGGTAATGTTGGCCATTGCCGTTGCCATGATGCAATATAGCTAGAATGGTATTTCTGTTTGCTGTGGAGAGAAGTAAAGACTGGGAAATGGAGAAAGATGTAGAAAACTCTTGTAAGGAGCTCATCGCTGAAAGGAGGAGAGAGGAGTGCCTGAAGATACTGGCTAGAGAAACACATTCATTGATGCTCTGGAGCAGAACAAAGATCATGAAAGGAAACTACTGGGAGGCAGCCTTGGTGTAATACAAAATCAAACTTTCTAACCATTATCATTGTTCAAAAATGGATTGCGCTGCCTCCAGTTCTGTGCTGAGCTCTTGACTACTGGAGGTATCAAAGAATAGCCTGAATGTTAGATTAAGAAAAGAATAAGATGTTAAATCAGTAATCTTGGCTTCTACCATAAGAATCTAGAGAAAGAAAAGTAAATTACACACAAAGCAGGCAGAAGGAAGGACATAATAAAGATAAGAACAGAAATCAGTAACATTGAAAACAGAAAAACTACAGAGAAATATGAATGAAACTAAAAGCTAGTTCTTTGGAAAAAATCAGCAAAATTGATAAACCTCTAGCCAGACTGACCAAGAACAAAAAGAGAAGACACAAATTACCAATATCAGGAATGAAATAGGGACATCACTATAGATCCCACAGGCATCAAAAGGATAATAAAGATGTACGACAGACAACTCTGCCCATAAATTGGATGAAAGGAGCCAAGTCCTTGAGACACACAAACCCTCAAAACTCACTCAGGAAAAGAATCAATGACCTGAATGGTCCTAATTCAGTACCATTAGTACCTAATGGTACTAAAGAAATTTTATACCTAGTTAAGGAAAAAAAACTTCCCACAAAGAAAATTCTAGAGGCAGATGATTTCACTTGTGAATTCTACCAAACCTTTAAGGAAGAAATAATGCCAATTCTGCACAATCTCTTCAGAAAATAGGAAAGAGGGAAACTCTTCCCAGCTTATTTTATGAGGTCAGCATTATGTTAATACCAAAACCAAAAACATTTGTAAACTGCAAATCAATGTCTCTAATGAAGATAGAGTAAAAATCCTCAACAACAACAAAAAAATGGCAAATAAAATCCAGCGGTACTTAAAAAGGATAACACCTCACAACCAAGTGAGGTTTATCCGAAGAATGCAAGCCTGGTTCAACATTCAAAACTCAATCAGTAGAACTCACCATATTAATAAAGAATAGCCTGAATGATTAATAAGCCAAGTCCTCAAGTCATGTGATGCGTCAAAGGATCTAACTTAGAGCAATGAGCAACAGGTTATTTGATTCACTGGTTAGGAGAGAAACAGCTTAATTAAGAAAGGGAAAATTTCCCCTCTAGCTAAGAGACTGAGAATTACAGTCAGTCAGATTAGGCAGGTCCCTCTGAAGAGTTCGCTTGTCCTCCCTCTGCTGTCCTCACTTCAAGGACTGATCTTTACTACAGAAAGGAGGTTGGGGGTTCCCTTCTTGAGCAGCTGGCCTATAGATTTCTAGGATGATCCATGTTCCACCCATGCCTGGGTAAAGAAAGCCAAGGACACTCACAATCCTGATTTTTCTCAGATGCTTAGGATCCAAGAGTGTCAGAGTTGAATGAAGCCTGGATCTTACCTAATACAAATCCCAACAATTTAAAGAAGAAAAACCGAAACCCAGTAGAGGGTGGCTTCTCTGGGTCCCTGTCCCTAACCCTCTATTCTGAAATCCAGTGATCATGAGCTGGTCCTGGGGCACTAAGCCCATTAGACCATAGCCTCTAGGCCTGTCCTCCCCCAGACTTTTCCCTCCAACCTTGTGATCTATGTTTGCTTTTAAGCTTGCTTTTATGCATGACAAGTCACCATCAAAACCTGTCTGTCCTGGGTTTTAGTCCCTATTCTCTCACTAGTTGGAGTCTTGTGTGGAGAAAACCAACTAGACATGAGCCTTTTCACAGAATCATCCCGGATTAGTGGGCTGGAGGATTGGCCCAGCTACCTGCTTTGAACCCACAGGCCTCACAGTCAACCAGATAAACACAGTCTGGGGCCCATCATCTCTCTTTGATCCCACTGCCACTCATTTGAATTCTTCAACAAATTTCTTGTAAGATTATAATGAAAATGTATTATACTCATTATGTGCCAGGGACTACCCTAGGAGGCTAGGCATTCTCTCACTTAATCCTCACAACAACCCATTAAAATAGGTACTATTCTCATCCTCATTTTGCACATAAATAAATAGACTCAGAGAGGTTAAGCAACTTGCCTAAGATCCTTCAGCCAGTGAGTGAAAGAGCCAGGATTTGAACCCAGGTCTGGCTGATTCCAGTGCTCAAGTTTTTAGGAATGAAAATTCTTCCTGGTTTAAAATGAAATTGATTTTCTCTTTGTTTCCCCCCATCTCTGTTTGCAGTCTCAGGAGGAAGTCTGTGATTTGCTCCATGCTGCACCCTTCCAGAACATCCTGCCTCGAGTCTACATCAAAGGTAAGAAAGCGCTAACAGCAGCTCAGTAGCCAACTTGAGTTTGAACCTCATGCTCACTTAGTCCCGGTAAACTCAGATCTCCAGTCAAAAAGGGGGAAGGTTAAAACTTTGGGCAGCCATTGAATAGTCAGAGAATGGTAGAATTGGAAATGATACTCCCAGCCTTGTTCCTTGCTCCTTCTAGAACATCCCTAGTTTGTTTCTGTCTAGCCTTGGTTTAAGTCCTTTGAGTGATGGGGAACTCACCACCCCATGAGGTAGATGATTCCATTGTTGGACAGAGATAATAGAACATTTTTTCCTTGAAGTGAGTCTTGATCACACTTGCCAGCTCCAAGAGAAGGTTCTACACACTTCCTCCAAGTTTTAGAATAATACATCACCAGGTCCTCTGAGAGCGTTTCCTCCCGCAGCTGCCCTGGTGTGACCTGAATCTCATTTTCTGCCTCCTACTACTTTTGCAGAGGGGGAGCGTCTGGAGGTCCGGATGAAACGCCTGGAAGCCAAGTACGCCCCGCTTCACCTGGTCCCTCTGATCGAGCGGCTGGGGACCCCTCAGGTAGGATCCTTCTACTGTGGACTCTGAGAGCCAAAGGGAACTTCAGAGGGAGAGCATTTGGTCCAACACCCTCATTTTACAGGTGGGGAAACTGAGGCCCAGGGAGAGGTAGACAAAGAATGTCTGACACCACAAAGTCTGTCAGTGGCAGGGGCAGGTCTAGAATGAGATTTGCTGACTCTCAGGCCTGAGTTGTTTCTTCTACCCACTGTATCATCCTTCTTGCCACGAAAGGAGGAAGTCAGACAAGTATCTATTATTTCCCTGTTAGGTATCAAGAATTCCGCTAAGTTATCTCTCAGAATTACAACTCCACATCCTGTGAGCCAGCAGTTCACTTCTGGATATCTTTGCTAGAAAAACACTTACAGGAAGACAAGATGTTTACTGTAGCATTGTTTGTTAAAGCAAAAACTGGAAACGACCTAAATGTCAACCAGTAAAGGATCGACTAAATAAAATGTGGTAAAGTCATCTAAATGCTAAGTACTCGCCATATAATAATGAAAAGGAAAAATTAGATCTTGATGCATCCCTGTGGATAAATCATAACACGTGGGTAGGTAAATAAAGCAAGTTGCCCTCCAATTCATAGAGGATGGTGCCATTTTTATTTTTTTAAAACACACGCAACAAAACCACATAAGTAAAACTTTTCCTAGAAAATCATACACGCCTCATTCATAATGGTGGCGACCTCTGAAGAGAGATGAAAGAGACAGAGTTGGGGGGATCAAAGGAGACTTCAGCTTTATCTGTAATGTTTAATGTTTTCAAAGGTGAATGAGCTCATGTGTTAATTCTGTAATTAAAGCTAATTTTTACAAACCTGTGCCAGTCGCTGTGAACGTGGAGATGAGTAAGACAGGACCCCTGTCTTCAGAGAACTCAGAGACTCTGCAGGGAGTCAGGAAAGAAGAGAAATGGGTAGAAAGAGAGACAACAAAAAGAATGTGGTTCTCCTGTAAGTTGCTTTAAGCAAGCTGACATTTTAGGGGCACCGGGGGAAGGATTCAGGAAGAAGAGAAACAGGGCACTGTGGTGAAACAAGCCAAGCTGGTTTGTTTTGTTCCCCAAAGCCGACTGTTTAAGAGGTTTAGCATTCAAATCCATTCTTGGACTTGCATTCCAGCCGTCCTCTCTCCTGTTATCACAAAAGCGTATGAGTCTGAGGACTCACATCCTCAGCAGAGGGCAGAAGGCAGCCTCTTCTCTGGGAAAACGTGGCAAGTATTTGGAGCACATTGCAGAACGCGATCTGCGAGGTGTCAAGCGGATGACCAACCCTAGCAGACCCCCTGCGTGCCACCCACTTCCTACTGAAAACGATGACTAGACGTTGAGTGGCATTTGGGTTCTTTGAGTCACCGCAGACAGAATTCAGATGCTGTGGAGTGCACACATTTTCTTTTTTGGTCTTCAGGGGCTGAACAGAGGAGGTCCTCTAAAGATTTCCTTTTAGGGAGAAATCCCCCAAGCCAGCAACATATAAATGTGTCTGCTCCACGGTTGGTGTCATCCTGCAAGAATCTGGCCTCTCGCACCCAGGGTTTGGCATGTGTTTCCAGTTAGAACACTGAATTCCTCCCCTGTTCTGGTGAACCCCATTTTTCCTTGGAACTGATAGAAATCTCAATTTATCAAGTGCTGAGTATTTAACAAACAAAAGCCTAGACATTCTGCCGGAGAGGAAATGCCACTTTTGTAAATCTCCCAGCCCTCAAGGAATACTAGTCTAAAACGTAGATGTCCCAGAGACCAAAGAAAAGTTAACAAATTATTGGTTTCTAAGCTAGCTGGGGTTCAGTGGACTAACGTAACATCTCAGTCAGTGACAGCGTGAGTCTGCTGCACATTGAAAGCCAGGAGGCGTTCGCAGTATTGCATTGTTTGCATTTGTTTCTGGGACAGATTGAGGTGGCCAATTTTGTTTTCCAGTGCTGTCATGGAAAGAACATTCTGGCAGGGGTCCTTGTTCCCCCTTCACCCCTGAATTGTCACATAATCTAGTGCTAGACAATTCATGTCTCAATCTCAGTTCTCTCATCTATAAAATGGGCTAATCACTGTTTTGCATCCTTAGTTGGGGTACCTTACATGGTCGTTAAGATGAACAAATAAGTACAAGACTTCCAGAAAACACACGGAATTATATAAAGAAGGAGTATCCAGATACCAGCCTTCTCCAAAGGGTACTCCCTGTATCCGAGTCCTCCAGGCAGAAATTGATTTTCGCAGATGCTTTTTCTGTTCCCTTGTTAACTCAGAGAAGAAGGACAGAGACAATTCATAGAGGAGAAGTCGCTCTGTAAATTAGCTCCCTTGGGAGACCTCCGTCTGGGCTGCTGACCCCATGAGTGCCTTGGGACCTCCCATTCTCAGAAAGCAACTCTCATTAGCTTTGTCCTTAGATTTGGAGACCTTACTTTGACCTTAGATTTGACTGTCTATCTCTCTATCTTACGTGGCAGATAGCTTTGGAGCCCTCTGCTCCTAGACATTTTTCTTCACAAGGCAGACAGTAATGTGTTCTGATGTGCTCGTCCAGCCAGCTGATTATTAGAGATGCAGTAACCAGAAGCCGGTTGAGAAGCCAGTGTAAATTATTAGTGGAGATCGTTTACAAAGGTCAGAGGACTTCTAATTGGAGGGAAATAAGTCTGTAAGTCAACGGCAAATTTGGAAAGAGTGACATACACTCACTGTTGCACATTCAACTGTACAGAAGTATTTAAAGTACAAGGTGAGCGTCCCACCTGATTCTCCAAGCCCGTCTGCTCCCACAGCTGCTGTTAGTCCTTCTAAAATGGTTTACACACACACCCCATGGACAGTTTTGTGTGTCTGTTTGTGGGATTCTGTGTTGTTGATATCTTTTAACAGGGTTGCAGTATACATCCTTTTCTGCAGCTTACTCTATTCGCTTAACAGTTTAGCCAACAGATCTAGACTAACAGGATTCAAATCCCAGCTTTACCACCGGTGGCTGCCTCTGAACCTTAATTTCTTCATCTGTAAAATGGGGATGATAATGACCCCTACTTCATGGGGTTGATGTGAGGAATAAATGGAGTCAATACTTTTATCGAGTACTGAGAACAGAGCCTAGTGTATTACACACACTCAGTGAGTATGAGCTAGGGCAGTAATAATAGTACAGTAGTAATAATCCTGGCAGTAGTCTATCTCAGTCTTTTCAGTGGCCTCTAGTATTTCGTTACATGCATAGGTTGAAATTTTTTTAAACTATTCCTCCATGAATGGTATTTACTTCCCATTAGGTTTTACTTAGCACAAGACTTCACTGCTGCTGCACTCAGGTTTGTAAAGTTAGCGCCCTGCTCTGGGCAGACATCAGTCCTGGTGAACGGACTCCAGGTGCAGCCAGCTCCAGGGTTCAGGAATCTCTGGTGAGGGGTAGAAGACGGGGTCTGAGATGAGGATAGAAGGTTTACGCACCCTTCCGTTCCCAGCAAATCGCCATCGCTCGAGAGGGTGACCTGCTGACCAAGGAGCGGCTATGCTGCGGCCTGTCCATGTTCGAGGTCATCCTGACCCGCATCCGGAGCTACCTGCAGGACCCCATCTGGCGGGGCCCACCGCCCACCAACGGCGTCATGCACGTTGACGAGTGCGTGGAGTTCCACCGGCTCTGGAGTGCCATGCAGTTCGTCTACTGCATCCCCGTGGGGACCAACGAGTTCACAGCTGAGTGAGTACCCCCAGGGAAGGCAAGGTCACCCCTCAACCTGCTTCTCCCCCAAGAGGCATCAGGCCACCAGAGCTCAGCCAGAGAGGTGGACGGGGTGGGCTGCCCAACTACTGTTTATTGAGCATGTACTGCATGTCGGTCACTGCTGGGTGCTGGACATGCACCAATGCTGAGCAAAAGTAGACGGTTTCTGACTTTGTGGGGTTTACGGGGCCAGGGGGAGACAAAAAACAGATGTAAGGTGCACCCTTTGAGGCTGCTTTGCAGGAAGGGCAGGAAGGGCGACCGATGCCCAAGAAGAGAGATGAGTGGGTTAAAGGAATTTAATTCACAGACTAGAATTGAGCTTGAACATTGCCTGGAATTCAGATCCTAGAGGGGAGAAGGGGACATTCCAGGAAAAGCAACAAGTCGTTGGAGGCAGAGATGGAGCATGTGCCTGTGAGTGTGTGCATCAGGGCCTCTCTTTCTGAGACTGGAAGCTGAGCAGGTTAAGAGGGCAGGAGGGAGCTCTGGTGAGGGTTTGTCAGTAGGAACCTCACTGTCCACCTCACCCCCCACAAGACTCCAGGCTTCATAGAACAATAAAGGCTTCCCTGGCGGAGGTCAGGCCCTAACTTGCCCATGGTGGCCTGGCTCGTGAGGCCTCTCCTCCTGATAAACAGGAGGCCTTTAAGAGTAACCCAGTCCTGTCCCCAGAGAAGACAGACACAGAGCCCAGTTCTTCCTTCGCTCACCCAGCTACGCCTCAAGAACAGAGTGGTAAAGGGGGCACACACGGCCTGCCCTCCAGGAGCCCAGAGCTCTAGAGAGGAAGCACATGAGGGCCAGAGAAGGCTTCTTGGAGGGACGGCGCTGGGACTGGGATGGGAGGCTGTGTCCAGAGCAGCTGCTGGGGCCGCCCTTTCAGCCCCAGTAATGGGGAAGCCAGAAACTCTGCCCAGTCTAGGCTGTGGCTGCTGCTTCAGGAGAAAGAAACAGCCGAGAGATGAGTCCACAGCCTCCCAAATTGCTGGTGAGGGTTGGGGGCCTGCAGGCTGAGCTTTACCAGGCCCAAGAAGACTCACAGCCCCCTCACGCCAGCAGCATCGGCTCCTGCGCCCACCAGGCCCCGTCCCTGTCCTCTCAGCGTGCGCTGGCCAGTTGGTCTCCTGGTTTGAAATGGCCCTTCCCCTCACAGGTGTCCCTCTGGCTCCATTATGGAGCCAAGACAGATTCTCCTTTGATTTGCCCAAAATAATCAGCCACATAAATCTGAAGGGCTGGTTGGATTTTTTCCTTGCAAATTTGTCTTCAAAAGTAGTTTTTCTTACATCAGTGGGGTGACAGGCTGACACCCCTTTGCAGTTAGAAGGGCTTATCATATAACCACAGTCCCTGGAACAAGTGAATCCACACTTGCAGCTTCATTTGTATCCATTTTACGGATTAAGAGACTTGGCCCAGAGATGGGCCCTGCTCACTCGCTGTACTCCTGGTCCAAGATGAGGGCCCCTGCTCCCTCCCTCCCCTGCCTCTCACTCCAGCTGCTTCTTCTCCCCACTCCCAGGCAGTGTTTCGGTGATGGCTTGAACTGGGCTGGCTGCTCCATCATCGTCCTGCTGGGCCAGCAGCGTCGCTTCGACCTGTTTGACTTCTGTTACCACCTGCTAAAAGTACAGAGGCAGGACGGGAAGGATGAAATCATTAAGAATGTGGTAAGCAGCTCGTGGCTGGGGCCTGGGAGATGGGGCCAGGCCTGAAAGCAGGCGTTCACCTGAAAAGGAGGGTGAGCTGCTTATGGAGGCCAACACCCCACACTGCAGGTAGGTCCAATGACACTCAGCAGCCTTCTCCTAGGGGGACCTTCTCATAGGAAGCCATGAGTCACTTGCTCATAACCCACTGGGATGAATCAGGTCACCTGCAGGGCAGGGCTGGGCTCCAGACCTGAAATACACCCTCCCAGTGCCAGTCACAGTCTGCTGATGCTGCTTCCTCATCTGCACAAACTTTCACTCAGTGCGAAAGTTGTGCAGGCGCCAGGATGGGAGAAGCACTGTCATGGGGTAAGCAGGGCTGCTGTGGGAGCATCAAGAGGGCTGTCTGAACCTGGCTGAGGCCTCCGGGAAGGTTGGCCAGGAAAGGCTTCCTGTAGCGGTGATGCCAGGGCTAAGTCCAGAATGACCAGCAGCAAATAGCCAGGCAGAATATGGGGTGAAGGTTGGGAGAATGTTCCAGACAAAAGGAACAGCCAGAACAAAGGCACAGAGGCGTGAAGATGTATGGCTGGAACAAAGGGTGAGTCTCCGGGACCAGCTGAGAGGAGGAAGAGGCAGAAGCCACCTCATAAAGGATTTTTTTTCCGTTATGGTGGAATATATATAACAAAATTTGCCATTTTAACCAATTTTAAGGATACAGTTCAGCGTCGCTAGGTGCACTCACATTGTTGTGCAGCCATCACAAACATCCTTCTCCAGTACTTCTGCATCTTCCACGTCTGAAACTCTGTACCCGTTAAACAGCTCCCCATTATTCCCTCCTCCCAGCCTTCGGTAACCACCCTTCTACTTTCTGTCTCTATGAATTTGACTACTCTATGTACTTCAGATAAGTGGAATCCTATAATAATTGTCTTTTTGTGACTGGCATATTTCACTTAGCATAATGTGTTCAAGGTTCACCATGTTGTAGCATGTGTAAGAATTTCCTTCCTGCTCAAGGCTGAATAATATTCCATTGTAGATATATTACACTCTGTTTATCCCTTCATTCGTTAATGAACACTTGAGTTGCTTCCACTTTTTGGCTCTTGTGAATAATGTTACTATAATCATGAGTGTACAAATACCCGTTCGAGTCACTGCTTTCATTTCTTTTGGGTGTATACCTAGAAGTTGGAATTGCTGGATTATTTGGTAATTCTATTCATTTTTGAGGAACCAACCTACTGTTTTCCATAGTGGCTGCACCATTTTACATTCCTACCAGCAATGCACAAGAGTTCCAATTTCTCCATATCCTTCCCAGAATGTATTATTTTCTGGGTTTTTTTGATAATAGCTATCCTAATGGGTGTTAAGTGGTATCTCATTGTGGTTTTGATTTGCATTTCCTTAGTGATTAGTGATGTTAGCATCTTTTTATGTGCTTACTGGCTGTTTGTTTATCTTCTTTGGAGAAATGTCTATTCAAGTCTTTTGCTGACTTTTTAATTGGATTGTTTGTTTTTTGTTGTTGTTGAATTGTAGGAATTCTTTATATATTCTGGATATTAATCTCTTATCAGTTGTATGATTTGTAAATATTTTCTCCCATTCCATGGTTTGTCCTTTCACTCTGTTGATGATGTCCTTTGATGCAGACAGGTTTTTAATTTTGATGTAGTCCAATTTATTTTTTCTTTTATTACCTGTGCTTTTGGTGTCATATCCAAGAAGTCATTGCCAAATTCAATATCATAAACCTTTTCCTCGATGTTTTCTTCTAAGAATTTTATAGTTGTAGCTCTTATGTTTAGGTCTCCAAACTATTTTGAGCTAGTTTTTTGTATATGATGTAACATAAGGATCTAACTTCATTCTTTTGCATATGGATATCCAGTTTTCCCAGCACCATTTGTTGAAAAGACCATCCTTTCTCCATTGAATGTTCTAGGCACCCTTGTCAAAAATCATTTGACCGTATATGGAAGAGTTTATTTCTGGGCTGTCTATTCCATTGTCTATATGTCCGTCTTCATGCCACTAGCACACTGTTTTGATTCCTGTAGCTTTGTAGTAAGTTTGCAAACTCAGAGAGTTTTATCACCAAGTTAACATTTGATTGCTGACCTCTGAGAACCCATAGAAGGCCTTTAAGCAGGAGAGTGACATGATCACTGAAGCATCAGCACCCTGGACCACACCCTCACTGAATTCTTCTCTTGCTCTTGATTTATTTCTCTATCCCCTCCTCCCACCCCTAACCTGCTCCTCCCTGTCCTGCTACAGCCCCTGAAGAAGATGGCAGACAGAATTAGGAAGTACCAGATTTTGAACAATGAGGTTTTTGCCATCCTGAATAAGTACATGAAGTCCGTGGAGACAGACAGTTCCACCGTGGAGCATGTGCGCTGCTTCCAGCCCCCCATCCACCAGTCCTTGGCCACCACCTGCTAGGCGGAAAGTCCTGCAGACCCTCAACCTGGAGAGGGAGAAGAAGCAGGAGAGAGAAGGCCACGGCCAGCCTGCAACAGGGTCCGACTGGACAGCGTGTGGGATGGACCTAGAAGCAAACAAGAACCTCCCCAAACACATCTACACCCAAGGGCTGGGCCTGTGCATGCTCTCCCATGACATCTCCATGGTGGTTTTTCCATAGTGTAAATGAAAAAAAAAGAAAAGAAATGGCAGTATGTGCTTTTTTCTTCTTTTTTGCCTCAGCTGTGTTAAGAGCCCTAGTTTCACCCTTTCTTCATCTCATGGCCCCACCCCACATCCATGGTTGTTTCCCAAGATGTGACCTCCTGCCCGGTGCCCACATGTAACCCCAGGACTGAAGTCTCAGAGATCATGAAAAGGGTGTGGCCATGCCATAAAATGTCAGCTTGGCCTGATGGGCATGTGTCCACTTTCTGGCTTCTTCACCTCCTGTGGCTCCCTCCCTCCAGTTCCCCAGGTGGCATCTCCTCCTGCTCTGGATACCAGAGATTCTACTGCCAAGAGTACTCCTGGACCAGACACTGAGCCATAGTGTACAGAGAATGAGGTTCCTGGTATTGGTGCCGTGGTAGATGTGTTGGTTCTGGCCTTCCATAGAGTCCCAAAAACCACAGGGCACTCCTAGAGAACTTCGAAAGGCATTCACAACTGTATCTCACCGAGTGAAACTGGGGTAGGAAGATGGTCAGGCCTGCTGTTGAAGCAGTATTTATGAACACAGCCAGGAATTCCATGGCCCCAAAGAGAAAGCTCTTCAGCCGTCTTATCAGCTTGATGGTGCGATGGTCCTTTATTCATTAAGCAAATACTTAGTGAGCACCAAGCCACATAGGGTGATGGACACTGGGGATGCAGCATTGAACAAGTCAGGCATGTGTTGCCCACAGCATTAGCTGGCGACCAAATTAGGGACCACCTCTTTGCCCAGACTCTCTCATCAAGGAAAACTCCCATGAGAAAGAAAATATTAAGGAGTTATTTTAGCAGAAGCCAGAAATATCTTGGGATCAAAGAGGTAAGGGGTATAAATAATATTTGTCAGTGAGTTCTTAATACTAAGATACTCCCCCAAAGAGGAGTCCTGTTTTAGTGAATCAGGACTTTCATTGTCCTAAAAGATTCTGAGGACGTTTTATCTTTTGCTCTCAATTTCCTTAATGTTCCTTAACTTAGATTTTGAGGTATGCAGCATATCTCACAGGGACAGTCTACTTCCATTTCCCAGACTGAACCAGAATTCCTTGCAGAATCTCCCACTAAGCTTAGGACGGAAGCCTTTGGGAAGTGAATGTCTTATTACAGAGCATCTCATCTTCAAAGGGAGTCTGTGACCCTGAGCTTGTGAGAACATATAAAATGAGACATTTGATATTTCTCCCCAGCCAAGGGAGGAAAAGAAAATAGAGCAGTAATGGTCCCCTCCCTCAGGGAAGATGAACGGAAATGGTTGCTATTAACCAGATGGCCCGTTTTAACCCCATGGAAAGAGCATGGAAGTGTCCGTAGTAAGAGATTTGTGTAATGTATTCATGCACAACAGGGAGGAGAGAGAGGGGGATCACCAAGTGTGGTCCAAAGGCCACCAACATCAGGACTTCCTGAGATTAGCACATCTGAGGCAGATTCTCGTGCCCCACCTCAAACTCACTGATTGTGCGTCTCTTGGAGTAGGGGCAGGAAATCACTTTCCACAAGCTATCAGAGTTATTCTGTTCCACGTGGACGTCTGAGGACCACAGCTATAGAGGTTCTCTCCACTGCTAACCTTGGGCTTTGAGCTCCCTCTGAGCCATGAAAGAAAATATTTGTAGGGAAGGAAAGTGGTTCGGAGTGGAAGCTGGCAGATCCTCCTGTCTGGAGCTGCCACTTCCTATTCTGACTTCTTATCTTTTCCCTGTTGATGACCATAGATGTGTCCCAAAGGCCAAAGGGAGAGTTACAGCACATGATAGAAGTGCACAGTAGAAAATGCCTTCAAAACCCGCATAAAACCTCTCAGCTCCAGAGCCTTCTAAATCTTCAGTCCTGTCTGGGAACAGTAGCTCTTTCAGATAGATGACCAGCTCTTCAGTCCTAGAGTTCATTCCAAATCCTTGACCATTGCTTTTGTGGAGATTTGCATCATCCATTTGATGAGATTGCTATTTCAAGAACAACCCACCCTCCCGCCCTGCATTCAAAACCTTGAGTTTGACGTCTGGGTAGAATCCCATTATCCTCAAGAAGCTTAATCCCAATAAATTGAGGTCTTCACCTTCTGGAGGGAGACGTTTCATTTCCCTGACTCGCCAGCAGCATTTATTTAGGAACCCCGACTACATTTAATATTCTTTCCTTCTTGGTATTACTGCCCCAGTTTTGATTTTTTGTGTGTCTTAAGAACCAGGAAAAAAAATCTTAGGTTTTAAAAAGTTAAAAAAAAAAAATCTGTTTCAGAAACTGTCAAATGTACCATATTTGTATTAAGAGTTGGGGATTTTTGTACAATGAATTTACATTTATTTATGGTGACTTATATTTACGCTTGTGATCAAATAATGATGTTAAATTCTTAAATCGTATTTGCTATGCAGCTGAAGATGATATTTTGCTTTGTATTTTGGGGTACCTGTGTTGAGTTGATAAACATTTCCATCTCCATTAAAACTGCTTCCAAACTAGTGAAACCAGCGTCTTGGTCTTGATTCTCGGTCGTATTCCAGTCCTAGCTGATCTGTGGGCCACGTTAAGACTAATGACTAAGGAAACAATCTGAAAGAGAATGGGAGGAGATGGAGATAGAGCAGATCAGTGCATCCCAGATGAATGGTTTGTTTTGCTTTCTCACTGAGGGAATTGCCTCTTTACAAATTGATGTGCACTGGGCAAGATTTAGGAGATGCTTCCTGCGCTTAGGGATTTCACAGTCTCGCTGAGTAACTCAACACCCTAGGTCTCCAGTTTTAAGAGGAAGAATAGGAACTAGTATTTAATGAAGCCTGATGTGTGCAGACATGCTAAACCCTATTCACCCATTCCTTTGCATCAACCGCAGTCACTGTATGTGTTATATCCTCACTTTGACGAGAGGCTGTACCGTGTGTTTGTTTTCACAGTTAGTAGGTGACAGCTGGGATTTGAACCCAGTTCCAAAGCCTGGCCTGTTGCTTTCACACTATAGTGAACTGATCAGCCAGCCTAGACCCCAAAACTAGACTTAGGGACTTGGTCACTGGACTTTTCAGTCTTTGGGTCAATAAGATTGAGCGGAGCCTGGTATCCGAGAGGCCCAGCATGGTGGCTGGGGAGTTCCCAGGCTGACGGTTCCTTGTCAGAAAGGATGACACTAGAAGAACCCAGAAGGGTGTGTTTAAAACCAGCTCCAGTGCTTGGAGCCTCGTTTCACACAGCATCAGCTTTCCTGAAGACCATCCACAGAGATAGTCTAGGCCATTAGTGACTCCCCCACTGCTGTGGCCTGGGCAGCCCTCTCATCTCTCAGGCCCTCGGCTTCCTCATCTTCAAGTTGGACAAAGTAATCCGAGCTCCCTTCCAGCCCTTATATCCTGATTCTAGGTAATTTCTCAGTCGTTTTCTTCGAGGGGCCTGACTGCTTTACAAACTCAAAATCTTTCCAGCCACGTGTTACCACCTCCAAAGATTCTCATCATTAGAGGTCATATATTTGACCTAATGTAGTTGGAGGACTGTTAATCCTGAGAGATGCTCAGTGGTCAAATAAATTTGGGGAACACACCATGCGCTTTCCCCTCTTGGAGATCTGCGGCTTTGAGGAGCCCTGCGGAACCTAATCAGCCTGAAATAACACCACATCTCCTAGTGGCCATGACCTCAGAAACCACTTTCTCTGCAACACTAATGACCCTCTCCTGGAATGTGCTTTGAAAAGCACTAGGCTAAGGACATGGAAGTCCATTTTAAGATATTAAAAAAATTCCTACAGAAAGACCACTGGACGTGCAGGCAGTCATGACACCTGGGCACAGTTAGGGAAGCAGGGACCTGGCAAAGTACTGAAGGATTTCAGATGGAAAGGAGAAGCATTTTCATGATGGGAGAGAATAGGGTAGGGGAGCGTATTCGTTTGCTAGGGCTGCCATAATGAAATACTACAGACTAGGTGGATTAAAACACCAGAAATTTATTGTCTCAACAATTCTGGAGGCTAGAAGTCCAAGATCAAGGTGTCAGCAGGGTTGGTTTCTTCTCAGGCCTCTCTCCTTGTCTGATAGATGGCTGTCTCCTCCCTGTGTCTTCACCTGGTCTTCTGGGTGTGACAGTGTCCTAATCTTCTCTTATAAAGAGTTGAGTCATGTTGGATTAAGACCCATTCATATGACCTCTTTTTACCTAAATTACCTCGTTAAAGCCTCTATCTCCAAATACAGTCCATTCTGAGGTACTGGGGTTTAGGACTTTAATTTCTGAATTTGGAAATGGGGGGAACACAATTCAGCCCATAACACTGGGGAAGAGGAAGGATACATTTGAGAAAGATGCTGTCTCTGGGGACCCTGGGGTGCCATTGCTTTGAGAAATACTTCTTGAATACTGAATATTTTCACGCTTGCAAGATTCTATATAAGATTAAAAATTAGTCATGGCACAGACCTAAAGGAACTCATGAAATCATGGGAGGGGTAAAAAATGCATGCAGTGAACTAGAGTGTGAAGGAGACTATGGTGATCGTAATAATCACTAGCATTTACTGAGCTTTCTCCATGCCAGGCATCAGAAAAAGTGCTTCAAATGCTTCATTCATTTAAGCTTCACAGCAGCATGTAGGAGGTAGGTGCTGTTATTTACCCCCATTTTGCAGATGAAGATACTGAGGCACAGCTCTCACAGATGGAGAGTCCAAGTGCAATAAAGGTTTGTGGATGCTGCCACTGATCCCTGGGATGAACCCTGCTTGGAAGATGTAGGTAAGAGAAAAAGGGCAAGCCTATGATAATGGCACTTTTAGCCAAAATTCCAGGAGGACTTTTTTGTGCCATGTACAGCATATAGCTTGAATTTGTTACTAGAAGATGTGGTTACAAGAGTGTCTCTAATGATGTCACCATTTTTGGAACATAAAAGATTATGTGTAATATGGAGCTGTTCAAAGAGCATTTGATGGAATGCATATCAGATTTCACATTATAACCACTTTCTGACGCTCAGCGGAGTTGCTGACAAAATGCTGTTAAAGTAATTAGATTTAATTTAGACAAAGTAAAAGATGCACTAAAAGAGTTAAATAAAATCACAGAAGATCCTCGAATAAAGTGAGTTGTGGTCCTGAGGGAAAATAAAATTAATTTTGAATTTACACTAACTATAGCTATTTGGTAGGAACTAGTGTTTACTATTCACATTACAAACAAAGGCATTTAAGTTTGTCTAATTTATTTTAAGAATAATTAAATATACTTTTACAAATTTTTACATATTTTTTTACAAATTTTAGAGAAACTGACTTTCCTAAATGAAAATGCATGTGAAATATACAACAAAATGAACTTCCAATAAAATATAAAGAAATTGAAACAGTAAAACAAAAATATTTTACATGACTAAGGAGGAGAAGAGTCACATACAAATAATTCCAAAGTAACATGTTTACAAACTACTTTTTGGCCATTATAGGTCAAAGTAAAATCTTGATTAGAGGAGTTCAGAACAAATTGAGCCACATACTGCTTTTAGGGAGGTTTCCTTATAAATCCCAGAATTGAAGAATTTGAAAGAATAAGAAATACCATATGCTCTAGATACTGCTTTATGAGACAGTGAAAATTGTCATATAAGGGATATTTATATAAATGATTTATATAATAAAATGCATATTTGTAATATTTTCTGTAATAACAATAATTGTATGTGACCCCAGTACAGTGGTTGAATGTAACATGGTTCATTTCTGAATTTAAGTGTTGCTTTAAAAATCTTATTGATAGTTTCAGATTCTACCCCTTAGCAGAATTTCTTCAAATTGAAATTAATGAAAAAAAAACTAAGAGTTACAATGACTCAAGAAAGGTTGTCTAATTTGGCATTACTGACAACAGAACACAAATTATATAAAAATCTTGATCAGGGGCTGGCCCGGAGGCTCAGTGGTTAAGTGTGCATGTTCCGCTTCAGCGGCCCAGGGTTCACGGGTTCGGATCCCGGGTGCGGACATGGCACCTCGTGGCAAGCCATGCTGTGGTAGGCATCCCACATATAAAGTAGAGGAAGATGGGCTTGGATGTTAGCTCAGGGCCAGTCTTCCTCAGAAAAAAGAGGAGGATTGGCAAATGTTAGCTCAGGGCTCATCTTCCTCGAAAAATAAAAAAATAAATTTAAAAAAATTTAAAAATAATAAAATAAAATCTTGATCATAGCAGATCTTAAGTGTTCTTGCAACACCAAAAAAACCCAGTAACCATGTGAGTTGATGGATGTGTTACTTAAATTGATTGTAGCGATCATTTCACAATGTATACATCTATCAAAACATCATTTTGTACACCTTAAATATATACAATTTTTATTTGTCAATTGTATCTCAATAAAGCCAGGGGAGGTCTTGATTATGAAGCATAATGTTGCTAAAATGAAGTCAAGAAAGTAAAATTTGTGGTATAAATACATATTAACTTATGAATTACATATGTCTTTATTTTATCCAGTCTGAACATCACTGGCCCAACAACAGAACACCTAGAAATATGCAATGATAATTGAGTGATCTTTGGTATTTTTGCCAACTTTCAGTCATATAAAACCCATGACTTTACGTATGCCTTATTTTGTGTTATAAAGATACATTTTGTTGTCAGGAAGACAGAGCACATTTTGTAACAGTTTAGTAGCGTGATTTAGAACTTTTAATTATTTAGAGGCATATGGTATGTGGTACTTTTGTCCCAGACCCTGCAGATGGTGGGAGGGGGCTGGCTCTGATCCTGCCTTCAGTTTCCCTAATAAGCATAAAGCTGGAGGTGGGAAAGGGACAAAGATGCGTTTGCTTCCCTCTAGGCGAGAAGCAGAGTAACCAGCCCCAAAGCCAGCCCCCACTTCCCCATCTGGTTTGATTTACTCTGATTTCCTCAGTCTGAGCTCCTTCTCAGCCTATTCCCGCCATTCCCAGATGCTGCACCGTCTGGCTAGCCCGGAGCTTCCGGCAGAATGGGGAAAGAGGAGGGTTTCCCTGGGAAAATATGCTGTGAGATGCTATCAGAGCTAAAAATATGCGGCCCCTAAGCTCCACCTTCATTAGTCAGAAGAAAACCCAGGGATTTCTGCCTTCTGGAGTTTCAGACCAACAAGAACAGGGGAAATCAAAGAGCGCCTGATTGGGGCTTTTCTTAAACACTTCTTGGCAAGGATCCCAGCCCTGAGCTGGAGAAAGCTCACTGGGCTCATGCGTGACCGCATTGGTCAAGGGGCTGACTCTCAGCAGGGCAGCCTGGGGTCAGCCCATCCACGCCTACCGCATATTCTCATTTAATTTACTCCACCACCATCAGCATTCCCTTTTTATACTTAAGGACCCAGACTCAGAAAACAATAGAAGTTAACCATACCACTGGCTTATTTCAGTTCATCCTGGGGCCCCAGGCTCCCCCTTGCACCGCCAGAGGCTCACACCTGCCAGGAACATTCGCCCCCCCAACCCCACTCACCTCCCTGTCTTCATAGACTAAGGCCTTCCATCATCCTTCAAGTCTCACTTGAAAGGCCTCTTCCTCCCAGAAGCCTAGGTCCCAATTGCTCCGTAAAATACTCTCCGTGCATTCTGTGCTTGACCTTCTTGCCATGTATCAGAGTTATAATTCAATGTTTATTGCGTGACCATTGAATGGATACAGTCCGTGAGTACAGGGATTGCATCTGTCTTGCTCCCCATCATAGTGCCTGTGCCTCTCACAGCAGGTGACACACCGAAAGTGTTCCATCTATGTCTGCTGAACGAATCAATCCCCTACCCCCTCAAAAAAGCTGGCCATGTAATTGGTGTCAACAAGTTAGCCTGCCTTACAGCAGCAGCTGTCATGAAAGAGAAGAGAATAAAGGACTAATTGTCTGGCGTCAAGCTTTACGGTTGTACTATACACGGGGTTGGGAAGACTGTGGAGGTGGGATGGAGGCAGGAAGGACAGGGACAAGCCCCATAAAGGAACAGAGTAAGGGACGGGCATGATTTGGGGGGGATAGCGTGGAGGCAGAGCCTACTGGGAGGAGTTTGTGGTGCTGTGAATTTTCTCTCTTTTGGGACCCTTCTCAGCCAAGAATGGGGGTGAAAGAGAGTAACTGGTTAAAAGCAGGGTTGAAAACCCAGCTCTGCCAGGAATTAGTAAATTCTTAATCTCTGAACATCAGGTTTCTTATGGATAAGAATAGCAAAAGTGAGGGGCTGGCCCGATGGTGTAGTGGTTAAGTTCCTGTGCTCTGCTTTGGCAGCCTGGGGTTTGCAGGTTTGGATTCCGGGCACGAACCTACATACTGCTCATCAAGCCATGCTGTGGCAGTATCCCACATACACAACAGAGGAAGATTGGCATGAATGTTAGCTCAGCGACAATCTTCCTCAAGTAAAAAGAGGAAGATTGGCAACAGATGTTAGCTCAGGGCCAATCTTCCTCACCAAAAAAAAGAATAGTAACAGTGATAATACCTACTCTGCAGCTGTTGCAAGGACTGAATGAGAGCATGCACAAAATCACCTAAGCACAGCGCCTGGCATGTTGTTGGTGCTCAGTAACTGGGACGGATTCAGAGAAGAGGGTTCAGCCAGCCAGAGTCCCTCATTGTTTCCCTCTGCAGCCAGGTGCCATTTCCTTCTCTCCCACCTGGGTTTCCACTCAGGACTCCACAGGGAAGGTCGAAGTACATCTTGGGAGATTTCGTCATCCTCACTCCCCATTCAGTCCAAAGCTATCTTCCAACAGATTCAAAAACCAAAAAGCCTGGATGAGGAAGAAGAAACCAGTTGGAGACGACTGTCACAGAACCCGGGAAGCCAGGAGGTTAGATTGGGTTGTTCCTAAAAACCAGAGGGGAGAAAATGCACTGGAGGGGAGAAGGCAGGGCCTATTTCCCCATCCCAGCCCCTCCTTGGCAGGCTCTTTAGCTCCCAAGAGGAACCCAGAAATCATTCGAAGGACCTGGAGCCTGAGGCTAGGGGTCCGTGCTGGGTCTTTGTACCCATTCCCCACCCCAGCAGTGGGCAAAGCCAGGCCATGGGAGGCCTTTCCCTCCTGGGGTTGATCAGTTAAGAAAGCTGGTCTTGGCTGCCAAGTTGTTTCCAAGCCCCGGCTTCACCCAGGAATGCTTCCCCATTCCTCCTCCTCCCCCACAGACAGAGCATGTGCAGACAAAGAATACACAGGACCACGAGTCCTGAGGCCCAGGACTAGTCTTTTTCTACCTTGGGCCTCAATTTCTGCATCTTTAAAATGAGCATGGTATCCCAGGTGACCTCTAAGGACTCTTCCTGCCCCAACAGTCTGAGATTTCCCAAACTGAGACCATGGATGTGAATCTCAGCCTGCCTTGGAGGAGCTGGCAAGGGAAGGGGAGTCTGAGGTCCTAAAAGGACAGCTTGAACCTTAAGAGGTCCAGGGACAAGCTTCTGGGGTCCATGGTCTCTCTGAAAACAGCAGACACACATATATGTGCATTCTTTTCTCCTTTAGAGACAGTGGTTCATAGATTGCCTCAGATTCTCAATGGGATCCAAACAGGTTAACAACTTGTGCTCTAAACTGGCAAAGTTTAGAGCCTATTTCCAGTATTTGAAAAGATTTGGGGAATCAAACACCCTCCTCCTCTCTCGGTGCACATGAGAGAGGATGCAGCCCTATATCAGGCTTCTATTGCTGCTTTAACAAATTACCACCAATTTAAGGGCTTAAAGCAACATAAATTTATTATCTTACAATTATGGACATCAGCACATGGAAGTCTTCTGACTTAGTCACTAGGCCAAAACCAAGAATCAAGATGTCAGCAGAGCTGGTTCCTTCTTGAGGCTCCAGGGAACAATGTCCTCCTGGCCTCTTGCAGCTTCTGGAGGCTGTAGCCCAGGGCCCCATCTCTTTAATCTTGCTTCATGCTCGCAGGGCCTTCTCTGACTCTGACCTCCTGCAGCCTCTTATAAGGACCCTAGTGATCAGGTCAGACCCACCTAGGTAATCCAAGCTAATCCCCCCACCTCAAGATTCTTAACTTAATCACCTCTGCAAAGTCCTTTTTATGGTGTAAGGTAACAAATTCAGAAGCAGGGACTAGGATGTGGGTACTTGGGGGAGGGGATGATATTCAGCCTACCACAAGCCCTTTGGGAGGAATCAACATTTTGAATAATCATACCCTTTAACTCAGCAAATCCATTTTCGGAATTTCTCCTATAGGTATAACTGTACGCATGTATAAAGATGTATGTTCAAGAACGTCCGTTACAGCAGAGTTTATAATAATGAAACCTGAAACAAGCTGTCCTATTGATAATCAGTAGAAATGTAATTAAATAAGCGATAGAATATTCATACATTAGAATATTCTAAAAAGATGCAGTATTTGAAAAATAAAGTATATTCATAAATACTAACATTAAAAAGTCTGCAAGATACATTCTAAAATGAGAAAAACAGATTGAAATACAATCAGTATAACGTGATCCCATTTTTTAAAAGGATACACGCTTTTGGGTCTATGTGTGTAATATTTGGATGGAGACGAAAGAATCTGTTAGTGGCAATGCCTGTGTCTTGATTGGAGGGGAGCCAGGGGACTTTTAGCCTTCATTTTATACTCTTCTGAACTGCAATTTATTTTTTTTAAACTAAAAGTGTGTATGACTTTTATCATTTAAAGAATATATGTTCCAACTGAAATTCAGCACTTTGACCAAAAAAGGAGTGGGGGTGGGGTCACAGCTCTGCGGTCATCTGCAGGAAGCTAGGATCTGGCTGCATGAGGGAGAGGACCAGTCTCCTCTTCCTGTAACTTCAGCCTCAGCCCCCTCCTGCCCCCACTCCCCCTGCCCTCATCCCCCTACTGCAAGAGGAGCTAAGAAAAGAAGACAGTTCGTACACCACTGTGCAGCTTTGGTGTCACACAGGCCTGGGTTTGCATCCCAGGGCTACCACTGACAGCTTTGTGGTCTTGGGCAAGACCCTTAACCTCAGTAAACCTCAGTGTGAAATGGTGATAATACCACTTACCGCCTAGGGTCGATGTGAGAGTTAAAGTTGACAGGTTACTCCCGCACAGGGCTTAGCACTCACTGCCTTGTGGTTGTTATCATCAATAAGATCGACTGAATCAGAGCAGGCCATAAGAATTCCAGAGGAGGGACTTCAGTTAGATCAACACGTACATTTTGAGTGTCTTGGTGCCTGGTGTCATCAGCACTAGGGACGCCAGGATTCATATGGCAAGATTGGGCTTCCAAAGCACCCCAGTGTGGTGGGAGAGGTAGTCACCTAAATAAATAGCTCCCATACAAAGTAATGAGTGTAACAGTCTTGTGTGTATGGGGTGGTGCTAATATGGAGAGCAATTATCTCTGTCTGGGTTAGGAGTAGATGTTATGAAGGCTTCAGAAAAGTGTTGTCAAAATTTCCTTGGGTCAGGGGCTGGCCCCGTGGCCGAGTGGTTAAGTTTGCGCGCTCCGCTGCAGGCGGCCCAGTGTTTCGTCTGTTCGAATCCTGGGTGCGAATCCTGGGTGCGGGCATGGCACTGCTCATCAGACCATGCTGAGACGGCGTCCCACATGCCACAACTGGAAGGACCCACAACGAAGAATATACAACTATGTACTGGGGGGCTTTGGGGAGAAAAGAAAATAAATAAAAATTAAATTTAAAAAAGCAACCACATAAGGGAAAGAAACTGACACCAAACATCAAAATGCTCAGAGTGGTTCTATTAAAAAAAAAAAAATTTCCTTCTGTCATCGTGAGGGCTGGAAATGTTCTCTCTCTTATCTGGATGGCAGTTACAAGGGTGTATACATACGTAAAAATCCATTGATCACGCTGAGCATTTCAAGATTTGTGCACTATTCTTTATGAAATGTACATGCAAACTTTAGGATTTTTTTCTTTATCCAAAAACCAAGGCTTACTAAGCAAAACACCCCAGAAATTCAGTGCAAAGTGGTGTGTGCAGGGAAGTGTGTGCATCTTTCTGGGGAAAGCATTTACAATTTTTATCAGATTCTTAAAGGGAGGTGGGACCTCTAAAAATTATCAGTGAGGCGCTTTCCTAAAATAAGGACACTCACTCGTAGTTCTGCTGGGATTTGACTAAAGGTCGGACCACTCTGTGCAGACCAGGCTTTCAGGGAACGCGGGATGCGAGATGGAGAGGCACAAACATCTTTATCAGACCGGCTGTAAAATAAACAACTGCATTTTTCTTTGCGGAGTAAAGTGCAGATAATTATCACTAGTTGATCTTTAGCTCTACTGAAAAAAAGGTGTGTCTTTCTATTGGCCCAGCGCCTTGGTCTGCAGCCAATCCCGAGGCGGGCGGCTCTGCCCGCGCCCCCTCCCCCGCGTCCCCATCCCCATCGGGGCGGAGGTCCTCCTTAGCCCCCTGCCCCACCTGACAAGCTGGGAAGAAACCTTAACCCACGCTCTGGATTCCTTTGGCGCTTCTCATCCAGGCCCGGCTGGCAAACCAGAATTTCCAGTGTGGCTATGTTGGCAGAAAGTTAACCAGCAGCAAGGAGGCCAGGGCGCCAGCTGCAATGGCTCTTTCCAAGCGAGCAGGGCTAGGCGCCTCATCTTCCATCTCTCTTCTTGGCAGATGGGAGGAAGGCAGCTCAGAGATTGGAGGCTAGCAATGGGAGTGAAAGCCCCACGGGGTGGGAATCCAGAAACTGAAACCTCACCCCCAAAATGTATTCGTGTCTTGTGTATATTGAGTGCTGGTTGGATATATACCAGGCCCTGTGCTATCTAAAAGCTTTGCGTGAAAGAATGGGCTCTGAACCAGACAACCTAGGTGAATCCCAGCTCAGCCGCTTTGTAGCTGTGTGGCCCCAGGCCAGTTGCTTACTCTCTCTGTGTGCTACGACCGTCCTCTGTAGAAATGGGTGTAACAGTAGTACCAACCCTAAACTCTTCAGCATAGCTTCTAAGCTGGCTCCTGCCTAGCTCTCTGATTTTTTAAAAAATTGAGATACAATACACTTACTATAGAGCTTATCCTTCTCAAGTGTACAGCTCAGTGGGTTTTTTGTATATTCTCAAAGTTGTGCACCAGTTGGCACTACCTAATGCCAGACATTTTCATCATCCTGAAAAGAAACCGCATGCCCATTAGCAATCCCTTCCCATTCCCCCCTCCTCCTAGCCCCTGGAAGTCATTCATCTACTTTTTGTCTCTATGAATTTACCTATTTTGCCCCTTTCATGTAAATATGATCATATAATGCATGGCCTTTTGTGTCTGACCTTTTCCTCTCAGCATAAGATTTTCAAAGTTCGTGCATGTTGCAGCATGCATCAGGACCTCATTCCTCTTTACAACCAAATAATATTCCATTGAATGGATGCACTACACTTTCCTTATCCGTTTATCAGCTGATGGACATTTAGGGTATTTCCACTTTGGGGCTATTGTGAATAATGCTGCTGTGAACATTTGTGTACAAGTTTTTGTATGGATGCATATTCTCACTTCTCTTGGGTGTATATTAGGAGTGGAGGATTTTATCTTGTACCACTCTCCCCTTCCTGGTCAAAAGGCCCTTCCTTCTGTCCCTCAAACAAACCAGGCTTGCTCACACCTCAGGGCCTTTGCACTGGTGGTTCCCTTTGTCTGGAAGGCTCTTCCCCCAGATTTTCCCATGGTTCACTCCTTGTTAATCAGATCTCAGTTTAAATATCACCACCTCAGTGAGGCCTTCCCAGACCATTTTATCAGTCATTCTCTGCCCTTTATCCTTTTTTATTTTCTTTATATCTATTATTTATGTTCTGATTTATTTTTTATTTATTTGCTTATTTGTAGCATAAGAACGTAAGCTTCTAAAATGTAACCTCCATGAGAGCAGGGTCTTATCCGTATGACATTAGCTAACCCTGGTTGCTAGAACACTGCCTGACATGTTGTAAGCACCTTCTAAACATTGGTTGTTATTGCTTGGTACCTCACAGCAAACTTAGAAAGTAGGTGCCATTATTATCCCCATGTTAGAAGTGCAGGAACTGAGAATCAGAGAAGTTAAGTGATTTGGCTGAAATCACCCAAGTGGGAAGTCTCAGAGCCTGGGTTTGGTGTCAGGGCCATCTGGCTCCAAAGCCCATGCCTCTTGTACAGGGCTTCCTGCTTACCGCAGCTCCTGGACCTGTCTGGCCTCACAAACTGACCACTGCAGTGAGGATTCCCGGAGCTTGGAGAAGAGACAGGGAGAGGAGGCAGACTCGTGGAAACTGTCTGGTCTGGCAGCACCTAGAGGCCTGGCCACAGGGGGAGGTGGGTAGGAGCACCCTACTCCTGGGAGCTTCGGCTGGAGAAGGGGCTCCCCAGAGGCACCAGCCAATGGCCAGCCTCCCTCTGGCAAGGCCTGGCTGGCCACAGACTCCAAAGTAGCAGACCTCGCCTGCAGTGCCACCGTCCCTCTGGTGAGCTTCATTTTATGCAAACTCCAGCAGAGACAGTGATAACTAACTTCTTACTTCATTCCAGCTCCTGTTCCAAACACTTTTCATATATTAACTCACGGAACCCCCAAGTTAGCCTGATGAGGTGTATGCCATATTGTCCCCATATAACTGATGAGGAAATCGAGGCCCAGGGAGATTAAGTAACCTGCTCAAGGGCACGCGGCTAGAGAATGGTGGAAGCAGGATACAAGCCCAGCCTGTCCAACTCCAGGGTCCTGCCCTTAACCTCTTCTCTACCCTGCAGCTCAGTAGTGAGTTTGAGAACAAGGCTTCATTTACAAAAGAAGCTACCACCGGGTAGCTGTATGACCTTGGACAACCCACGGAAGCTCTCTGGCCCTTAGTTGCATTATCTGCATAAATGGACAAGAGTCAGCTTCTCTCTCAAGCCTGTTCTTTAGAACAGGATGTTAATAGCATTGTGTGTGTGGCCAGGGGTGGGAGTGGGGAGAGATTCCATGATGAATGAGGTCTGGAAGTCTCCAGGTTTAACTAAATTAAGCAGGATTTTTACAACAGGACTACTGGGTGCCTTTAATATGCTACTATGCAATAAGCATCTCTAAGAGGAGGGCTGAGGATGTAGCATTTCCCAAACTTTATTGAACACAGAACAAGGTGGAGTGGTGTTTCATGGAACACAGTTTGGGAAACACTCATTCAAGAAGTTTGTTTGCAGGAAAAAGGTAATTTTTCCTGAGATCAGATGGAATTCTCTTCCCTTTCGGTAGCTTAACTTGCTGGGAGAGTGGGATTGTGGACGTTTGTCATCTCCTTCAGGGCTGTAGAGGACCTATGGGGCTTCTAGCATAGGGACAAGGAAAGGGAACCCGTTTACTGAGCACCTATTACATCCCAGCTCTGTGATTATGCCTTAGGTTATCTTTTGTGATTCTCAAAACAGCCCTTTGAGGCAGGTTTCATTTCAGAAGGCGGTATAATGTTGCAGGTGAAAATGTTGTCTTTGGAGTCAGATAAGCTTGGGTTTGCATCTTAGCTCTACCTTTTGCTAGCTATGGCTGTGTGAACTTGCACAAGCCACCTAACTTCTCTGTGCTTCGGCTTCCGTATCTGTAAAATGGATAATGCGACACCTACCTCATGAGGTTATTGTGAGGGTTTGCCTATATAATACACAAGAAGCATTTACATGAAGTCTGCACATAGCCAATATTCAGGAAGAGGTAACTTTATTATTATCTTATCATCCTGATTATCCCTGTTTTACAGATAAGACGTCTGAGGCCCGGAAATGTAAGTAACTTGCCTAAGGCCACATAACAATAGTGTGTGGCCAAAGTGAGACCCACACAGGACCGAAACCTGCTCTTCCTCCCCAGGAGCCCCGAAGGAGGCTGAGCTAGTCAGAGGCTTACAAGTGAAACACCTCTCTCAGCGCACACCTCACACTGCGTGCCACTCAGGAGTGTGTGGCAATTTCCCCCTGGGATTCAGACTGTGTCACCCACACAGGAGTGTTCAGACCCATTTGGCAACAAGGTACTTGTGTCCAAGGTCCTGACAAATGGGCCTGGAGAACTGAGGAGGTCCTGAGCCTATGAGCATCCCTTTAAGAACCTCCTCATGCAGTGGAGTCTCTGGTCATCCTTCTGAAGCCTAAACCAGCTCCGTGGGAGCATCCCATGGGAGGAACGGCCAATGCAAGTGTTGTGTGCCCGGGACGCCCCGACTATCAACCTGGGATCTTCCCTAGCCTCAGTGGGGGATGTCTTAGCTGCTGTGGGGGAGGGGGCAGCAGGGAGACAACATGGAGGCCAAGGGGACAAGTTCCAAGCTCCTACACGGAATCAACAAACGAGGCTCCTCTTTAAAGAGTTTGTATGTTGTCCTTCCATGTAACTTTCTGTTTGGAAAGAAGGTTTTGCTGCCTACTCCAATCCCACAGAAAAAAGGGGGGAAAGCTCTAAAAACCACCGAACTAGACCTTCATTTTCATTGCATATGTTCCAGAAACTGAGACCCAAATGGGAGGCAACTGCCAGAGGTCCCAGCATGCTGGCGGCAGAATGGGGCCTAGAACTCACATCGCCTGCCTCTTTTTCCACCAGCCTCTCAGGCATCAGAGTCTAAGATGGGTTTATTTTTCGACATCTGAAAGAGAAAACAGCTGATGTTTGTCCTTCATTTTCAAGCTGACTCTTCCCACCTTTGTATCAGAGTCTTCACTCTGGCTGCGAAGCTCACGAAGCTCACGGTGCCCTGACCCTCCCTGTTCCCACATTCCAGATGTTGCAGGTCCAAACAGCCCGGGGGACAGGCATCGCCACAGGCCCCTGGAGCCCCCACCCTGAGGTCTCTGTCCTGAGAGTGACTCAGAGATGCAAAAGGCAGGGAGCATGGAAAAGACTGCAGAAGGAGCTTCGAGGACCCGCTCAAATCCAGCTCAGCCACTTGTTATCTGTGTGACCTTGAGCAAGTCACCAGACCTCCCAGAGTCTCAGTGTCATCAGCTGTAAAACTAAGATAACTTCATATGCCTCGTGGGATGGCTGTAAGGATTGGAGGTTAATTCATGCAAAAACCTGCTACCCAGAAGTTGTGCAACACGTAGTAGTTCATCTCAGTATTATTATCTTAACTATAGCTGGGTTTCCATAAGATTTAAAGTTCTTTTCCATAAATTAAGTGCATTCGGCTCTCTGCACACCCACACCAAGGCCAAGCGATGCTGCCCTTCCACGTGTTCCTCGGGATGAGCTCTGCCCTCCATAGTAACGTGAAGCTTCTTCTACCCGTAAGCAGATATTCTGATGGGAGATCCCAAAAACACAGTGTGATCAGCCTGAGAAGAGTGGTCAAGAAACTGGCTCTAGGGGCTGGCCCGGTGGCCGAGTGGTTAAGTTTGCGCGCTCCGCTGCAGGCGGCCCAGTGTTTCGTCTGTTCGAATCCTGGGTGCGGGCATGGCACTGCTCATCAGGCCACGCTGAGGCGGCGTCCCACATGCCACAACTAGAAGGACTCACAACTAAGAACATACAACTATGTACCGGGGGGCTTTGGGGGGAAAAAGGGAAAAAAATAAAATCTTTAAGAAACTGGCTCTAGAATCAGTCTGCTGGGTTTCATCTCGCCTCCACTACTTAATTGCAGACAAGTTACTTAACCTTCCTGAGCCTCAGTTTTCTTATCTGTAAAATAGGAATCGTAACGGTACCTAATTCATAGGCTCACTGGGAGGAGTAAATGGGATTAGGTGTGTGAAATCCTTAGTGCACTGGCTCACCCTTAAAAAGTGGCCAATAAAATAATAACTCATCGTATGCCTTAAGGGCAGCCCTTTCTGCCCAGAAAGAAAGCATTGAGGGAGATAAAAGTGCTTGATTCGGATTCAAGTGACTTTGAGTGAAGCCCTGATTCTGCCACAAATTAGTAGTGATGCTGGGCATGACCTTGCCCCGCTCTGTGCCTCAGTTTCCCCATCTAAAAACTATGGTGGTTGGATTAGTTGAGCCCTTCCAGCTCTAACTCTGAAGGAGAGCTGATGAGAAGGCTGTACAGCCACCCCATTTGGTTTTTGGATAGCCCTAGTCTTCTTAGCTACTCCAGACAGAGGAGGACCAGGAAGAGGTCTGGGAAGAAGGCTCTGGCCTATTCAAACCAATGCCTTGGTTAGGAGAGTGGCTCTGGGGATGCACAAGCCCAGCTTGAAATTCTGTCTCCACTACTGTGTGTGACCTTGGGAAAGTCACTTCACTTCTCTGAGCCTTAGTTCCCTCATTGGTAAAATGGGACTTAAAATGGTACCCAGAGTAAGGGATTGTAATGACCATGTGAACCAATGCCTGCAAAGTGCATAGCCCACAGAGAAAGAACTCAGTAATAGTATCCTGTTTTAATAATCATTATTGATGCCAGTTTTGTGCAGACTGCATTCCTGGGCATGGTGCTCTTCTTAGAGTTGGTCTGAGTGCACCTGTGTCCATTCCAAGCATTATTTCCGATGACAATAAAGCTCTTTGTGAGGACAGAGGCCATCTGGAGAAGAAGGGTGGGCCTGCCTCTGCATGTCCACCGTCCAGATTCCCATGATTCCAGGTCAGCATGATGGAGGTGACAGCCATCTGTCCTTCCCCACCCTGCCCAGAAGACCAGCTCTTCAGGGCTGGAAAGAACTGAAAGCTACAACATGCCCAGCCCTTTCACCTAGGTTGGGGTGCCAGGAGGAGAATGACCCAATGGAGTCTTGTGGCGTGGTTCTAGACCCAGGACTATAAGAAGTCTGTGTAGTATTGAAAAGAGTAGCTGCGTTTGGTTCTGGCTTCTCAACGTACAGGCTGAGTGTCCTCACTGGACTTCAGTTTCCTCATCTGGAAAATGGGAATAATAATAGAACCTACTTCCCAGGATTGTTGCAAAGATTAAATGAGCGTGCATATAACATATAACAAGGGCTCTATAAACACCATTGATATTATTCATGTCTCTACCATCTATTCCTCCGTCAGTGCTTTTTGGCTGAACCACACTGGAAACACCCAGTGCATTGATTTTTGGATTTCCTTTCAGCCATGAAGCTGTGTGGAGCAGTCAAGTTGGTCTAGGGTGCCTGCCTGGAAACGTGGTTGGAGCCCTGACTCTGCCTCTCTGTTGCTCTGGCACCTTCCGCTGGTCATTTTCCCTCCCTGGCCCTCAGTTTCTTCTTCTATAACAACACTGTCCAACAGAAATACATGTGAGCCACATACGTGATTTTAAATTGTTTAGTAGCCACTTCATAAAAAGTAAAAAGAAATAGGGAAGATCGATTTTAATGATATATTTTACTTAACCCAACATATCTAAGATATTGTAATTTCAACATGGAATCAATATTAAAAGATCATCAGTGAGATATTTTACACTTCTTTTTACACTCAATCGGGGAGATTCTGGCAATTGTCTGGGTTGTTTTCGGTGGTCACAACAGGGGAGGAAGGGGACGGGGGGGTGCAGTGGCTGTGTGCCACTGGCATCTAGAGGGCAGAGACCAGGAAAGTCACTAAACATCCTACAGTGCGTAGGACAGCCACAAGCAAGGGTTATCTGGTCCAAAATGTTAAAAGTGCCTGTTATCACATATACCAAGGTTCAGAAGAGCCACTTTCCAAGTTCTCATTGGCCACATGGGGCTGGTGGCTGCCATATTGGACACTACACCTCTATAACATGAAACATTTAGACATGCACTTAGAAAAGTCACATTTTTAGGAATTTGGGTTTTGGTAAATTTGTTTTCCTGCTCATCCCTGAATAATTGGCCAAATGAGACGTGACTGGTTCACCAGCGCCTGGCTGGCTAAGGACACAGCCCATCTGTCCCTGGCCGGTCAGACTCTTCTAAAGCCACCCGCCCTCCCTGGGAGTCAGAGCCTGGGACAGACAGTGAACCCCATTGTTCTTTTCTGGGGAGACAATGCTGCCGGCCTTGCTACCTGCCTGACAGGGCTATTGTGGCTCAGGGAGAAAAGGGCTTTGTCAGGACAGCAGCCAACGAGCCTGCAGTTCAATGGGGCCCTTTATGTCTGCACTCCCAGGGTGCTTTGGGGATGCTCATGCCAGCCCTGGCAAGGCCTGCCCCCTCCTAGAACAAATGGGGAGCCTGAGGCCCAGAGACCGTGTGGAAGGCCCTCCAGTAGATCCCAGCTCCCTGCACCTCCGCCCATTGCCCTAAAACGTGAAATTTACCTAACTCTGAAGAGCCCAGTCTCAAAGCACAGGGTGAACTCAGTGTTGCCTTTCACTCAGGGCAAGGGGCCCCTGCCGCATACCCTGAAACTTAGCAGCTCCACAAATTGTAAACACATACAAACAGAAATGTATTAAAGAACGTGTGTGCGCCCGTCCCTCGAGCTCCGGGCTCAGTTCCGGCCAAATGCAACCGTAAACTAAACGTCCTCTCTTGTAATTTAAAAAGCCCGGGCCAGGAGGAAACACTCCGTATCTCTAGTCTGATGTCCTTGGAACAAAAGCAATCGAGTTTGAATGCTGCGAGAGTTTGAAGGCTGTTCCCTGGCCAGCCTCAGAGATAGACACTGTTTTGTGGCACAAATTGGATCTGAGCAGCAGAAATGCTTAGGTAAGAGAAAAGACAAATTAAATTCTCTTGTGCAATCCTCCCTCTCAGGTAGCACGGATGCAGATATTTTTCTATAATGAAGTATCACTTCCTAGTGGGGCTAGTCATCCCATCTCTGGCTTCTCTGTGTTCCAATTCATACTGGTCTTGGAGGTTCTCACCTCCATTTGAACTGTGGCCCCACATCCCTCTAAAGTCAGGGGCAGGCCTGGGTGCCCTTAAAGACCCGTGAACTTGGATACATACTGTTGGCAACATCTGTGACTTCCCTTTCCCTTCTAATCTCTGCCCTGCCCACCCACCCTGGGGGAGGGTGAACCGTGGTGGTTCACACACACACACACACACACACACAAACACACACACACACACACAGAAAGGAGCAGGAAGGGCTGTCTTGTTTGACAGGTGGGGAAACTGGTCCTCATGGAGATTAAGTGACTTGTTTAAAGTCACCCAGCAATTAGGGGAAGCCATATGCTGGGAGAGCCCGGCTAGAAGGCCGCAAGTAGAGGGTGGAGTGTGGTGGCTGGGAGGACAGGCTTGGGGGCAGAGCAGCTCCATTTACTCCGGGTGCCCTTGCTTTTAGCTGTGGGACGTCGGGGGCAAGTTTCTCAGAGTGTTTACAATATGTTTTTTCTATATGGGAACTCTCTGTACTATTTTTGCAACTCTTCTGGAAATCTAAAATTATTTCATAATCAAAAGGGTTTTTTTGTTTGTTTTTGAGGAAGACTGGCCCTGAGCTAACATCTGTGCCCATCTTCCTCTACTTTATAGGTGGGACGCCTGCCACAGCATGGCTTGATAAGCGGTAGGTAGGTCCACGACTGGGATCTGAACCTGATCCAGCGAACCTGGTCGGAAGTGGAGGCCGGAAACTTAACCACTACACCACTGTGCTGGCCCCCATAATGAAAAGTTTTAAAATACAGTTTCCTCTCATCTGTGCCACGGAAATAAGAATGGTACCTGCCTCACAGGAGGCCTCGGTGAGATAGCGCCTGTCAAGGGTTAGTGCAGTGTCTGTCCCGTAGTGAAGACTCGGTACAGAATTATTTTTGAAAACTGCCTCGTGCAGGAGGCCAGTGACGGACACTGTCAGAAGTGACCACTGCTTTCTTGGCAGTCCCACATCATCACTGCACCAGAGCAGGAGTTTATTTCAGTCTAAAATGACAGGCAGTTTAGTGTGGGTGCTGGGACCGTGCATTTGATCTTGGCTCTTCCCCTCGCTAGCTGGGGTCTGAGCAAGTTACATGATGGCTCTGTGCCTCAGTTTCCTTTCTGTAAATCATAAAAGTATGTACTGCGTGTGGATGTCATCAGGATGAAATGAAGCAGGATTTTTCAGCACTAACGACTGTGCCTGGCCTATAGCAGGCACTGCACAGTTTTTTTACGGTCCAGGTCAGTATTTCTCTAGCTTCTTTTACTATTACCCACAGTAACAACTATTCTTTCCATCACCACTATTTTTTAATGGTGATTTGGAAAACACCGGTCTCTAGATAGTTGACCCCATTTTGTTTCTCCTATTACTATATAAGGTTCTTGGGGGACAGGCAATTTGGCTCATTTTGGTCTCCATTCACTTCCTTTCCCTCTTCCATTCAATTTACCAAGCTTCTATCACCCATTCATTCCACATGTATGTATTGACCATTTATTGGGCACCAAGATGTGTCTGCTGTGTAGTGTCCTAGTGCCCAGCACAGATCAGGCCTATGTTGAATGAATGAATAAGACAGGGAGGTGGGAAGCCAGGAAAGCATGAAGGAAGGAAAAAACCCAGGGTCCTGGACCTCCTGGCCGGAAAGGGCCCCAACTGGAAGCAGTACCCCTTTCCAACACCCACGTTCCAACTTCCACCTTGGCCTGAAAATTTCCCCCTCCCTCACCATCCTGGGGCCATCAGCTCTGTCACTGAGGATGGAACTGGGTGCGGCTCCCGGCGTCGCTGAGGGGCGGCGCCCAGGGACCCGCTCCCTCGCCTGCTGCCGAGAGCGCCGGGCGGTGACTCCTCGGCGGCGACACGGGCAGCCTCTGCACCCCGGGACGGCGCGCGCTCCTCCGCAGGCAGCTCGAGCGCCGGGCCCCCGGCCCATGGAGTTGCCCAAGACGCCGGCTGACTCCTCCCCAGGGACCCTCCCCCTCTGGGGCGCGTCATTCTCCCCACCCCTGGGTTCCCACCCCGGCGGCTTCTCGCACGCCGGCCACGCAGGGGACAAGTCTCTGCCACCTGCTCCGGAGCCGGGGATCCGGGGGCGCCGTCCGCCCGCGCGTCTGTCCGCGCGCCCAGGGCCCCATGGAGCTGCCGGCCAGCAACGCCAGCTGCGGGAACGGTGCGTGCGGGCCGGGCGGGGACACGGGGGCCTCCGCGCTTCGCGCCTTCCCTTCCCCGCCTCTCCTTTCCTTCGCGTCCTCTCCTGCCAGGGACCCAAAAACTGGAGAGTGGGGGAGATCAGCACGAGTTGTCTCCCACTCAGTTCTCAGGCCCGTCTTGGGGAGGAGCAGGATTCTGGCTGACTTCCCCCATCTGTGGAGCTGGGTGACTGAGAGGGAGAATGGGAGAAAATGGGACGTATGCGGGAGGGAGGAGGCGGAGGCGGGCATTATCCGTTGGGCCAGGTCGACCTAGAGGTGGGGGGTTGCAGGGTTTTTTACGTATACAGGGTGGTTGCTGCAGATTTTAGTACCTGCCCAGGTCTGGCTGTCTCTCTGGAGCGCACCAAAGACAGGAGCGAGGGGCGCAGACTCAACACCCCAAAACCCACACACACCTTTTAGAAAAAGGAAGGAAAGAAGACCCTCAGGAAAGGATACAGAAAGACCCTTGGCTTTACGTTGAGTTCTTACCATGAACCGGGTAGTGGACTAGGCCCTTTACTTGCGTTATCTCATTAATCCTTAATACAACTCTAGAAGGCAGGTGGGTATTATTACCTTAATGTCTCCATTCTGGAGACAGAGAAACTCAGGCTCTGAAAAGTCTGATAGTTTGCTCAAGGTAATATAGCTGGCAAATGGAATTTGAAACTAGAGCCTTTGGATTCTAAAATCTGTACACTCTTATTAGGATCCTCAACTCCTTTCTTGGTATAGCTCCATTTTCCTCTTGGAACTGCAGCTGTGGCATATCCCTGTTTCTCTAACTTCTCTTCTCCAGTGAAACTTTCAAAGCCAGCCTGTTGGGTGTTCACTGGCTTTGGTGTCCTGACCAAGGCAGTCCGTTTCCAGCCTCATCTTCCCCTGGGGAAGAGTGTGTTCTCCGGTCCTAGCCTATTCGAGAAGAGAGGCAGGAATCAACTGGCCCAACGCCCATTTGTCAGCTGAGCATCCTTCTCAGAATGGACTTCTGAGATTTGGGTGATTTTGGCCACCACCCCTCTCTCTTTTTCTTTTTACCCCATGGGAGAACTTAATTCAGTGGAGGGTGCTGCACCCCTTGGGTGCTTCAGGACTCCCCCAAACAGCCAAGCCCACCCTTTGGCTCCACCTGCTGCAGACACACCTTCAGGAGGGCAGGTGAAGGATGTGGGAATGGGCTTGGCCTTCCTCTTGGGAGTCACCTTCCTTGGCCCACATCCTCCCAGGCTCTGGCTCATTTCCTGAGCTCAGGGAACTCCCCAGACTCAACTCTTGTCCAAACTGAGGAACAGGAGTGAGCCATCAGAACCAGTTTGATTAGAGACCGAGATGGCTTCTTGTCTCATCTTCTCTTGATTGTGACACAGGTGTCAGAAAGAGAGATCTCTCACTGCAAAAGACACATGGATGTCCCGTGGGGTGTTCCAGACCCAGCTCTGCTACCAGGGTTTTTGTGAGACTCAAGCAAGTCCTTCTTCTTCTCAGGGGCTCAGTTTCCCCAGCTGAAAGTAGGAGGGTTAGACTGGCTGCCATCTAAGGGCTCTTTCAGCTCTGTTGTTCTGTGCCTCTGTGCCAAGGAAGAACAGTCAACATTGCCCGTACTCTGTTCCACCAAGATGCCACTCTGTACTCCAGATATGCCAAAGCCGGGGCTGCCTGATCTTGGACTTTGCGGCCCTTCTGGTACTAACCTCAAGTTCTAATCGGTCCAAGAAGTGCCTGGCCCAGGCTTATGTCCTTGGCACGGGAGCCCAGGCCTTTGTGACACACAGTTTGAAAAAGACCTCCTACCACCAGAGGTCACAAACTCAAATGCTTCAGGGGCTGAGCACATAACAAAAATGCCTGCAGGGAGCCAGTACAGACTCTGGGGAATTACAAAGAGCTTGTCCTGTCTAGGGGGGCAACCGCTGCTCGGCTGCAGCCCATCATTGCCTGTGGAAAGGTATGCCCACTAAGGTAAGCAAAAGCAGCTCAAAAGCTGAATTTTCATGGGAAATCTCCTGATTTCTACAAGTTGGTACTGAATTCATGTTTTATAATTTCCCTCAAGAAGCCAAATGAAGCCCCACCCTCCTTGCTGCCTGCTTCATGGGAGGACAGGGGGTAGGGGTGTGTGATGGTTAAGAGCACGGGCTTTAGGGTCAGATGGGCTTGGGGAACAATTCTGGCTGCACCACTTGCAACCAGTATAGCTTTAGGCAAGTTACTGAACTTATCAGGGCCCAGCATCTTCAGCTAAAACCCTGGACCTGGTCATTGTGCCCTCTCCATGATAGGAATGCTCATGGAAAGCCGCAGAGCAGAGGCCATGTGAGTACTGGCACTGGAGGATTATTGGCTATGCTTTGTACTGTTTCATTGAACTTGGGCAGCTTAGTTCTTCTCACTGAGGATCTGCCCCTCATGCCCAGGTTTGTCCTGTTGTCCTTGGTGTTTGTGCCAAAAGGGCAAGCAAGGGTAGACTGGATCTGGGGCATGAGGGCTGGTTCAGACTCTTGGAAAGCAAACTAAAGACAGATTCTGCATGAGGTGGTAGGGACACCTATCCCTCTGAGGCCTGAGGGAGGTCCCAGCCACTGACCACTCACACCAGAGGTCTTAGAAGTAAGGGCTGGGAATGGTCAGTTCTAACCAACAGGAGGCTTGTGTTTGCTCATCTTCAGGCCTAGAATGGGCTGTGGACTCTCTACCTTCACTCCCTCGTGTTACCTGTCAGGTGTGTCCTTTATGGCTGGAGTTAGGGATACGTAAGTGAGGAGAAGGAAAGAATCCTGTGTGATCCTGAGCTGTTGGAGGCCGGTGTGCCCAGAGGCTAGGCGGGAATTCCTGTGGAGGGCAAGAGGTTATATTCAGTGATGCCTGAGAGCTTGGGGGACCATGCTTGGTGTATGGGGCATCAGCATAGCTTAGTGGTTATGTGCTGGAATTCTGGAGTCAGACAACCTGTGTTATTGGGCAAGATACCTGACCTCTCATGGCCTCCATTTCCACATCTATGAAATGGGAATTTAACACAGCACTTATCTGACAGGTGGTTGTAAGAATTTGATGCATTCATGCAAATAAAGCCCCTAGCCTGGAGTAAGCACTCAGTGAATGTTAACTGTTATTTTTAGGTTGAGGCCCAGTGTGTGGACAGACCCCCACAGTAGCTGAAGCAGCAGGTCTGAAACAGTGGCCAATTCCAATTGTTAAAGTGTGCAAACGTCCCCAGCATGACTCTCTCTCTGTGGTCTTCCCCTCTAGGTTCCTTGATCAGCCTATACTGCTCCTCCCGACAAGTCCTGTGCCAGGTCGTTGGTGACCTCAGCCCTGAGATGCCCAGCAATGTCACCTCTCACAGCTGGCAGGAGAGGTTTAGGCAGAACTACAGCTTCTACATTGGCTTGGGTCTGGCCTTCCTGTCCAGCTTCCTCATCGGCAGCAGCGTCATCCTCAAGAAGAAAGGCCTCCTGCGACTGGTGGCCTCGGGGGCCACACGGGCTGGTAGGCTCCTGGAGGACGGGTGGGGATGGTGTGCTAGGCAGCTGAGCCCTTAGCCAGCCCCGTGAACCTCCTTACAGGGACCACTGCAGCAGTTTGAGAGCCTGGCCTAGTTGGGCACAAAGGCTCATTGTCAACCCCGTTGGGAATTCAGTCCACCAACAGGTGACCTTCCTTTGCAATCCAATATTTCCTGCCAACTTCAAGATACGCTAATTGGAGTGAAGAGAGAGGAAAGTCTCAGGGTCAAGAATCAGAAACCCTAAGGCTGGTCCTGGTTTTATTTCTTACCAGCTGTGTCATCATAGGCAAGGCAAGTCACAACTTCCCTGAAAAATGGGAATATAAATACCTCTGCCCAGAAGAATGTCAGACACTAGTATGCCCTTGCTTACCATCAAACTGAGTTCCCTTATAGGCCACAAAAGAATTGCTGAGTCTCTGTCCAGAGAGATTTGCTTGTTTGGAAAATAAGATGTGTATCCATGAAATGATTCTTGAGAAAAGGAATCATGTGTAAAAGAATTCATTCATTTAATCATTCATTGAGTACCTGCTGTGTGCCAGGTATCTTGTCAGACAGGGGGACGCAGTGCCTTGTGGGGCATTGAGTTGAGTGGGAGAGACAGGCAAGACAATAGACAATTGTTCTGTAGTGTGTTAAGTGCTATCACGGGGAAAATCCAGAATGCTATGGAATATTTTGGAGGGGCATGTAAAGCTCAGGCTTAGGGGGTAGGGGAGCTTTCTGTAAGAGGTGATCTAGAAGCCAAGAAATAAATAATGAGGAGATAGCAAGGTGGAGGGGAAGAGAGGGAGATGTAGTGTTCCAGGCAAAAAGAACAGCATGTGCAAAGGCTCCGAGGAGAGAGAGCGTGAGTGACACTAGGAACTGAAAGTGGTTCAGGATGGCTGGAGCATGAGGGCTAAGAGATGGGGTGAGGGCCAGACCATGAAGGGTCCTGTAAAGTGGGCTCCAGAGTCTGAGTGCAATTGTCAGTGACTGAAAGGCTCTATGCAGAGGAGTGACTTAGGCTGGCTTATGATGTGAGAATATCCCCGGTTGCTGGGTGGAGAATGGATTAGAGGACAAGACTGGAGGCTAGGAGACCAATTAGAGGAGAGAGACAACAGAACTTGGGCCTGGGAGTAGCAATGAGAGTCCAGAGACAGTCTTTGAAGAGAGAACTTACTGGATTTGGTGTTGACTGGCTCCAAGGGGAGGGTGAAAAACAGGGTCAAGAATGACTCAGCTTTCTGACTTGAGCAACTGGGGAACTGAGGGTGCTATTTTCTGAGATAAAGAATGCAGGAGGAGCAGGTTTATGGGAAGATGTTCAAGCTTGGACATGTTCAGTTTAATGTTCTGTGGGACATTGAACTTTGGAAGCCGATTCCTGGGGCTCCAGCTCCAGCTCTTCAATTCCTGGTCATGTGAGCCTGGGCAAGAAAAGTATTTTTCCTGTGCCTCAGTTTCCTTATCTGTGAAATGGGGATAAGGATAGTTCCAGACTCAAAGACTGTTATGAAGACCTGTAGTGTGTTTAGACAGATGCTTGGCACAGGGTAAGCACTGGTATTAGGATTACAGTTAGCTAAGCGGGATGGCCCAGCAGGCAGTTGGACACCCAGGTCTAAAGCCAGGCTCGCTCTCCAATGGAGAGCTGTGAGGTGTGAGCATGAAGTCTGGAGCACTGGTCATTGCTGCTCTATCCTTCACTTCTGGATAAGTGTTTGAAAGGCCAGAGCCCTCCCAAAGTGTGAGAAAAACAGCTGCTTGACTTCAGGGGAGAGCAGGGGAGGTATCATTGCCCATTCAGAAAGGCACCTTCCCTGGAGTCAACTTTTTCCTCCAATCTGCTATTTCAACATCTTCTGAGATTTTAGCCCTTAGAGTAAAATGCTCTCAGAGCTCTTAGCTTTTATGGGAGAGTCTGACCCCTTTAGGAACCTGATGAAAGCTAAAATCTTCTGAGAAAAATGGGCATTCACAAAAAGCGACATACAATTTTTGGATTTTCACAAAGCTGTCTAAAATCCTTCCATCATTATCATCATCATCATCATCATCATCATCGCTAATATTATTGAGTATTGACTATGTACCAGGCTCTGAGCCCCCCATGTGAACAAAGCAGACACATTTCTGGCTTCATGGAGCTTCCATTTTAGAGGGAGAAATGCCAGAAAATAAACAGATCAATGCAGATAATAAATGAGAAGTGTCATGAAGGAGAAGAGCTGGGTGTGATGAAAGAGAATCCCAAGGGAAATAGTAGAGATAAGGGGGTCATGGAGGGCATCATAGGGGAAGCAACCTTCAGGCAGAGACCTATAGAGTGGGTGTAGATTTACGCAAATATCGTTAAGAAGACTATTCTATTCCAGACATGGAAAAGCATGTGCAAAGCTCTTAAGGCTGAAAAGAGCTCATCATTTCTGAAGAACTAATCGAAAGCCTGAGCAGCTAGACTGTAGTAAGAAGAGTGGCAGGAGATGCCTTTGGAGAGGTGAGCAGGGTCAAAACTAAGAACAGGCTTGTGAAGGATTCTGGTCTTTATCCTAAGAGTGTTTGGAAGGCATTGGCCAGCTGTAAACTGAGGAGTGACATAATCTGATTCACGTTCTTAAAAGACCACAGACTGCTCAGAAAGGAATGGATTAAAAAGGGATGAGAGTAGAACCAGAGGAACCATAGGAAGCTGTTGCCTCAACCTAGGCCAGAGTTGATATGCCTTGGAGTAGGGTGGTGGCAGTGGAGTGGACACACGTGTTGCTTTTTGGAGACAGAATCAGCAGGATGGAGTAGATGCAGAAAGTGGAGGAGTGGGAGGAGTCAAGGGGGATTCCCTGCTTTCTGGCTGAAGCAACTAGGTACATGGAGGTGCCATTTACTGAGTTTCATTTGATGGATAGGTGGGAAGCCCCATAAAATCAAGAGTTCCATTTAAGATGGAGTTTGAGATGCCTGCGAGAGATCCAAGAGTTATCAAGTAAGCAATTAGATATACATCAGGGCTCAGAAGAAAGGATCAGGGTACATATACGAAATAGAGACACCAGCATATAGACGGTATTTAAAACTTTGGGAATGGATGAGCTCACCCAGGAGAGGGCCCGGAAGCAAGCTCCCAGGACTAACTGCAGCTGACATATATTGAACCCTTAGAGACTGGGGAATGAAGGTGCCTGAGAAAGTGGGGCCAAGCTCTAACTTTGTGTCCATTCCTTTCTACAGTGGATGGAGGCTATGGCTACCTGAAGGATGCAATGTGGTGGGCTGGATTTCTCACCAGTAAGTGTGTTCTTTGCTGCTAATGACAGTGACCTATTGATGGCAGAGGCAGAGATGAAAGGAGGGGTGGATGGGGCATTTCCGTCTCTATTGTGCAAAGTATGAACCTGAGCCTTGGCAATCTTTGCAGGTAGAACATCTTACATGTTTCTCAGATCACTTTCTCAGCCCAAAGTCAGTCTTTCGTCCATGAAGCATCTATCCCCAGAGAGGTTTGTACAGAGTGGGTAAATGAAAAAGGCATTTTTCTCAACTTCCCTTGAAACATAGGGAGATATTACTGCCTATTGGAGTCTCCTGGTCTTCTTGCTGGGACTTCTAAGCCAGTTTCCCCATTCCACAGGCAATTTGTTGGCTCACTTAGGATATGGTTGGTCTACCACTTAAGGTTTGCCCAAATTTGCACGTTTACACATTTCTCCTGCTTTCCACCCACCCTCTCTGGCTTTCAAACCCGAATTCCTTTGGATGGAAAATTAGCCAGCTTTCCATTTATAATTTCCTAAGTCAGATTTTGATGTCAGTCTTAGCCAGAGCTATCATATTCATCATCTGATTTCAAAGGGCAGACCCAGATCATTCTCCACCAGCAGAAAGACAGAAAAAGCACTTGCAGGAGTCTGCAAACTGAAAACTCAAATGGGGTGAATTAGGCCCTTTGGAAATATCAGACTTTCTAACCACCTGCCTGTCAGTCTCGACTATCTACAGTTCCTCTGGGAAAGATAGCTACATCGGCCAACGCGTACCTAAAGAATCAATAGCTGTAGTTGTTTCTTTATTTGATAATTAACACTTTCTAGACCTTACCTTGAAGATACAGACCAAACATTGGCAGTCCCTGAGATACACTTAACAGTGCCTGGACTAGAAGCCAAGAGACATCAAGAACAAGAAGGCGTCTGCTACAAACACGTCATGTGACCTTGGACTCTGGGCCTGGCTTCCTCATCTTTAAAACGGAAAGATTCGATCAGAATAGTCTGGGCCTGACCTGATCAGATTCTCCAGGGAGAGAGCGTAATGATCAGGGTTTTAAGGAATGCTGGGCTGGGATTCTATGAATGGTTGAATACTGAACGAAGTCGTCTCTACCCAGATTCATTTGGGCTGGAGATGGTGCATCGGCTCCATACTAGCCTCTTTTCTCCCTTAATTTCCTAGTGGCTGCTGGAGAAGTTGCCAACTTCGGGGCCTACGCATTTGCTCCTGCAACAGTCATCACACCTCTGGGAGCACTGAGTGTCCTCATAAGGTTATTGTCACCTCTCTTGCTGTCTCTGGCTCCTTCCAATTTTCAGTTTGTTGAGGTTTGGAACTGCCAAGTGGGGTCACCTGCCACTTGCAGTCAGTCCCAGCTCCCAGAAAGTGGCAGTGTGCTGTCCAGCACTCTGGACCCTTGGATTGTTTGCTGCCAGTTGCTCTAGCATCCCATTGACTGACTGGGCAATGGAAGGGCAGGCCAAGCCCAAACCAGTTGGAAGGGCTTCCACTGCCGCCAAGCTGAATGTCTCAAGTCAATGTTTTGGTGCCGCACTGGGAGAAGCATCAAAGTCAAAAACATCCTCCCCAGATTAACACTCCCTGAGTTCTAACCTTGGCTTTACCACCTAGTAATTACGTTACCATGGGCAAGTCAGTTAACCACTCTGAGGCTCAGTTTCTCCAGCTGCTAAGTGGGGATGCTAATAATACCTACCTGAAGGCATTGCTGCAAGGACTAAATGACATAATGCACAGAAAGTGTGTGGTACAGACCTGGCACTGAACAATAACCACAGCTAACATCTATTGAGGGCTTACTATGTGCTAAATCTTCTAAATGTCTTGCACGTATCAACTCGTTTAATCCTCACAGCATCCTTCCTAATTAGAAAGTAGGAGAGCTGAGGCAGAGGCTAAGCAATTTGGCCAAGGTCACCCAGGTCCCAAGAGTCTAGGCCAGGACTCCCATCCAGGCAGTCTAATTTCAGAGTTCAGGTGTTAATCACAATGCCATGTTGCCTCTCAAATGTTTCATAGTTTTACAAATAAGTGATGTTAAATGCATGTGATTCCCATTGCCCCATTCTTCCACGCTACAAAAAAATGGTTCCTCTGTGGGGGGTCCTGAAGCCCCATTTGAAGCTGACTCTGATTGTCCGCTTAACCTTGGAGCCCTGGTAAATCCCAGCTAACCACACCCCGTTCTCGTAATTTCCTCTGTTTTGTATTACCGTCTTGATGACAAGTTTGCAGCATTTACTCAGTCAAGAAACAAATAGGACCATGACTCACATGGCACAATTCGCTGATGTAGCTGCGGCACACTATTGTGTGTCTGATTAGTTTATAAATTCCCGCCCCCAGGAAGTTGGAAGAGGCAGGGAATCCTCCAGTGTGACCTCTGCCTGTGCTGATGCCACCAGACTCTCTTGAGTGGGCATTGTGGTTAAATGTTTTTGGTAGTTTTAGAGGGGCCGTGGGAGACATGCAGAGGAACTTGGACATCCGTTCCCTCTCTCCTGATACCTTTAACCAGGACTTCGGAGGCTAGTTGAGTGCTGGGTGAGCCAACAGATTTTTATCCTAAACGGATGTCACCTTTGTAAAGAAACAGAAGTGTGCCCCAGCGATCATGCCTCTCTTGCCCAATTTCCCTCCCTTCTTCCCTCACTCCTGCTGGCTCATCTAAAGGATACGAGGGGAATGAAAATCACGCCACCAAGGATAGCAAGGAACCAGAGGCATTTTGCCAAGAAAAGAGAAGACTCAGGAAAGTCACAAGAATTCTCTTCAATGAGCTGTAGAGGAAAAACCATAGGCTTTATAATTAGACAGAACAAGCCCAAGTCCTGACTTAGCTACTTAGCAGTCGTATGACCTTGCGAAGTCATTTTGACTTCTATAAGACTCACTTTTCCCATCTAAAAAATGGAGATAGCATATTTTACTTCTCAAAGGGTTGTGAGATGTAGGTGAGATAATAAATGGGAAGTTTCTAGCATAATATCTAATACATAATACATGCCCAAGACAGAGTGCTAATAATTGTCATTTGGGTTGTTTATATTGGCTTATAATATATGGAATTATTATAAGGAAATGGAAGAAGGAATAGATTTGTTCTGTATGGCTCAAGGAATAGGAATGGGACAATGAGTAGAAATTACCATATTTTTGGTGAATAATTACAATGAACATATAATAGATTCATTTGCCTCATGAAGGAGTGAGCTGCTTGTCACCAGAGATATACAAGCCAAGGCTGAGAGCCATCTGTTTGCAGTGTTAAAAGAAGATGTGCTCTTTGGGTAGGAAGTTAGACAAGAGTGCTTTGAAGGGCCCTTCCAGCACTTCTGTTTTGGGACACTCCCAGCCTCTAAAATGAAAGAAATCCATGTGTATGTCAATTCCTCCAGCACACACTGTAACCCTCCCAGAAATGAGTTTCTATTTCAGATGTTTTTGGGGGGTCTAGAAAAGCTTTCGTGAGAGAGTAGTGAGTCCTGATCTGTTGTTCTCTGTGAGCACTTGCTCAGCCCCCATTTTTCTTCAGGACCCTGAGGCAGGCATGGCTGCCTAATCTCTTTCTCCCATTTCCACGTGCAGTGCCATCCTTTCCTCATATTTCCTGAGAGAGAGTCTGAATCTGCTGGGAAAGCTGGGCTGTGTCATCTGTGTGGCGGGCAGCACAGTGATGGTGATACATGCCCCTGAGGAAGAGAAGGTCACCACTGTCATTGAGATGGCTGCCAAGATGAAAGACACAGGTAGGCTCCAAGCCCTGGTGAACAGGAAGGCACTGGGGGATGAATCTTGTGGAGAGCCTGACTGGATTCTGAGCATCTCAGGTGCTGCCACCTGGAGGACGAGGCACGCTAAAGAAAGAAAGTTGGGCTGGTCCTAAGGTTAGCTTACAGGTTCCTGACCTGATATATAGTGATGCCATCTATTAAGTGTTTATTATGTGCCAGGCACTGTTCTAAATGCTTTATATGCATTGTCTTCATCAGTTAGGTCTGCTATAGCAGAATACCATAGACTGGGTGGCTTGTAAACAACAGAAATCTATTTCTCACAGTTCTAGAGGCTGGAAGTCCAAGATCAGGGTGCCAGCAGATTCGTGTCTGGCAGGAGCTTACTTCCTGATTCATAGATGGCCGTCTTCTCCGTGTCCTCACATGGTGGAAGGGGCAAAGGAACTCTCTGGGGTCCCTTTTGTTAGGGCACTAATCTCTTCATGAGGGCTCCACCCTCATGACCTAATCACCTCCCAAAGGCCCACCTCCAAATCCCATCACACTGGGGGTAGGGTTTCAGTCTATGAATTTGGGGGGGACACATTTAATCTATAGCATGCGTTATCTCATTTAATCTCCCCAAAGTAAAGCCCTATGAGGAAGGTCCTATTATTAGCCCTATTTTACAAATGAGGAAACTGAGGTCTTGGGGGTTTAATTAATACCTTGCCCAAGTTATTAAAGAAATTGTGAAGCTGGGACTGGAACCCATGTTTGTCTGACTCCAGAGCCCAAGTTCTTAATGCAACATCCCATTGCTGTGGGCAGGGGGCTCTAGGTGCTAATTGCATCCTCTAGAGCTCAGGTTCTCTCTCTTCCTCCCTTCCTGAAGGGTACATCGTGTTTGCTGTGCTTCTGCTGGTGTTCTGCCTCATCCTCATCTTCGTCATCGCCCCACGTTACGGGCAAAGGAATATCCTCGTTTACATCCTCATCTGCTCTGTGATCGGGGCCTTCTCTGTGTCCGCCGTGAAGGGTCTGGGCATCACCATTAAGAACTTCTTCCAGGGGATGCCAGTTGTGCGGCACCCCCTCCCCTACATCCTGTCCCTGATCCTAGCACTTTCGCTCAGCACTCAGGTCAACTTCCTCAACAGGGCGCTGGACATTTTTAATACCTCTCTGGTGTTCCCCATCTACTACGTGTTCTTTACCACAGTGGTGGTTACCTCCTCCGTCATCCTGTTTAAGGAGTGGTACAGCATGTCTGCTGTGGACATTGTGGGCACCCTCTCCGGCTTTATCACCATCATCCTGGGCGTGTTCATGCTTCATGCTTTCAAAGACCTGGACATCAGCCAGACCAGCTTGCCCCACATGCACAAAAACCCAACCCCACCTCCTGCCCCTGAGCCCACTGTCATTAGACTAGAAGACAAGAATGTCCTTGTGGACAATATGGAACTCGCCAGTACCCCATCGCCAGAAGAGAAGCCCAAAGTATTTATAATCCATTCCTAAAGCTTGGAATACGTGAGCAAGAAGATGAGCCCTACGGTACAGCCTGACTTCTCAATTTCAGAGCCACCTGGTTATTTTCAGCACAACTGTTACCAGTGGACTCTCTTTTCTGACACGTTTATTTATACCTCATTGCTGTTTCCAGGAGAAAAGTCCCTACCCAGTGAGTGGTGGTGGTAGAATTTCCTGGAAACACAGCCTCAGTGACCAAATACCCTACTTTACGTTGGTGCCAGCAGGTCCCAGGGACCTGCCTTCTCACTTGTTTCCTCGGTGCCGTCTCTATGTTGTTGGGAAGAAGGTAGAATTTGACCCGTTGAATGTAGCACAGGCCAAGAACTTTCCTGAAATGTTGGTCATCAGGAAATCCTTAGCACTAGCTCTCCTCCTGAGACTGAATCGCCATTCCTTAGCCCAAGGATGAAGTGCAGCTGGCTTCCAGGGACCCAGAGAGCTGTTCGCCAAGCCTCTTCATCCAGAGCTGATAGAGACACAACTAATGTAAGATGTCTTCCTGCTTTCGCCACTTCTTCTTCGGAGACAAAAGCAAGATCTCAGCTGACCTTCTTACTGCGAAAGCCACCTGATGTCTCAGGGAAACATTTCCACCAACCCCATTCCCCGAGCACTCCAGCCTGGAGGTCAGCATCTTAGTTTCCATCAGCTCCACCCTCCTCCCCACCCTTTCCCTCTCTCTATACGTCCTAAGAGGTCAGTCACTGAGACAGTCAGTTATCGTAGAACTCAAAACATCAATTTGCCTCCCTCTGGAGAGAGAACAGCAGTTGCACTGCTCTTAAAAGTAGCCTGGCTGTCCAGCTAGAATTTGGCAGAGTGCATTTTCCTTTTTCTCGAGGAGTAAACCAAAATATGATTGGGGGACCTGGGGAGAAGAGTGAGGAGCTAAGTCAGGATCTGGCAGAAAGCAGCCACAGGCTCTCTGGAAACCAGGGGGCCACCTTTTGTATTTGCTCTGGTGCCCCACCAAGAACCCAGGTGGAAAGGGCTCTGGGTAATTTCTGGCTGCAGCCTCAGAGGCTTGGCCAGTGGAATCAGCTTTGAACTTCAGTGACCACGTAGGGGTAGAGGCTTGGCGTGGGGTGCATTCTGGCTGTTGACCAGATTGCCGCCAAGTCTCCAACTCTCTGATGAACTGCCACACTGGGAAGCAGCGTGTCATGACTGCTCCAACACCACCTGCTTCGGGGACTGCCTTTGGTCCCCTCACATTTGGCCAGAGGCGTTCAAAACACAAGAGCAGCTGGAGAGATAGAATTGTTATTCCTTCCCTTCCTGTCTTCTTTTTAGCTGCAAGAGTGTGGGAGTTGGTGTAAGGACCATTGAAATGGAAGTGAGGGAGCCAGCATATTTGTAAAGAGGGAAGACTTGATCCTCAGCCCCCTAGCTGGTGCAGAGCTTCTCCTGTCTAACTCCACGTCTGTGTCCTGAATTTACGTCCCATGCCCTAAGAGAGGCAACCCCAGGCCAAACTCCTGCTGGCCTTGGAGCTCCAAAGGCTCAGCTGACCAACAGACTGGCTTCCTGCGCCTCCAGCCTCAAATCTCCAGTTTTAAGTGAATGTGGATTTCTGTCTGTAACTAAAATCAATGCAACATGTTGGATCTTGAGAAGAGCCATAATCTGTGGGCCCTGGGAGTGTGGTCTGCAGGGTCAGGAATAAAGACCTCTGAGTGTGTTTACTTGATACTTGCGTCTTGGCCTTCCTTGGACATGGAGCAATTAAACTGGTTCCTCTAGTGCTGGGGGACCAGTCCCACATCTCTGGAGGGTTGTGGCTGCCAAGGATGTCCCTGCACTGCCTTCCCCAGCCATGCCCTCACTACAGTGGGAAAGGCTGTTTTGGGAATAGAGTCAGCTGAAGACACTCTTCCCTTGTTAATGCCTGAGCCCTGACTAGGAGCCAAGCACAGTGTTAAGAGCTTCACGTGAAGTCTTTAAGTCCTCACAAATCCCCAAGGTAGATATATTTTTATCTCCGTTGTATATATGAGAAAAGGTCCCAGGGAGGTTAAGTAATCGCTCAAGGTCACACAGCCAGGAAGAGTTAAAGTTGATATGTGGCTCTGAGCCCACAGTCTCAAGGGCAGTGTGTCTCTCTAAAAGATTAAACTTGTCCCTGATTGCATAGTCTGACATTCCTCTGTTTGTTTCTTCTTGTGATCTGTGCTTCTCCCCTCTGGATGTATGCCCCATGAGAGTTGGTCTTTATTTACTGCTTATCCTCAGTGCCTAGCACATAGCTGGCACTCATAAAAACATATATTGAATGAAGGAACAATACCATTCCAAATAGTCCTTCTTTGCCCAAACTCTCTTGGGGGCCAGTTCCCATCCCAGAACAGATCCTAGTAGAAGCCCAGCATGTCAAGCAGAGCAACTCTAAAACAGACTTAGGCAGCAGTTTCTGAGCACATAGCCTGCACCAGGTATGGGTGGGTGCTTTCACATGGGGCACTTCCCTGGTGATCACGACACTTTTGAGGTGGGTGTTATTCCCACTGTACAGCAGAGCAACTCAGAGTTCTGGAATTTATCCACTGTCACACATCTAGGAAGCAGCAGAGCCAGGATTTGAACCCAGGTCTGTGTAGCCAGGCTCTGTCTTATGCTGCAGACCAGTCCATGACTATCAACCCAGAGACTGGCCGGCAGAGTGGGTACAGCGGCTGGTTTAGATGGGGGTGTTAAGTGGGCAGGGGTGTTTGGGTGGCGGCTCATTTCATGAGCAGGCATTTTAGTAGTTAAAGCATTTGTGTTTCGATGCTTTTGAGGTCCTTAGGCAATCTCATAATGGTGAGAAGTTAGAAAAGTATCATCAGCTCTCAGAGACCCAGGGCTTGGTGAAGATCGGATGAGCTAAAGCCGCATGCTATGCCTAGCATGTGTTAGGAGCTCAGGAAATGTTACCTCTTATTATGATTATTATGATTCCATCTGTCTTAACCTCAAAATTGAGGGTGGGATCCTTTTGCAGACTGGGAAGTACTAAAGGATGTGAGCTGTGTTGTCACACACGGCTCTAGAAGCAGAAAGCACACGCTCGGCACCTGCCCACCCAGCCCAACGGACCTTGGGCAAGTCCCTCCCCTCGTTGAAGTACAAGATCCCCAGGAACAAGATGAGGAGGCCAACAGAGGGTTTCGGCTGTCTCCTAAACGCCATAGTGTAGGATGAGAAATGTCTCAAAAATCCCACGGTCTTTCATGTCTTTCGTGACCTGAGACCTAATTAAACCAGACCAGCCTGTGTCCAGGTGCAAAGGGAAAGAGCCCCCTCGACTGGTCATGGGAAAACCCAGGGCTTTTCTATCAGCTCGAGGTCTCGCATTATGGCCTGATAGGCTGGACGGATGGTCTCTGTGGGAACTCTTCGGAAGAGTCCTCATGTGATGGATCCTACCCAGTCTGAGCAGTGGGATCTTAAAATAAAGAAACAAAACGAATTGCCAAAGCAGGCAACATCTCAAATGACAATTTATTTTAATTAAATACAAACAAGGAAAAAAGGCACCATGGCCCATTCAAGTATTTTGCATAGATGTACAAATATTGTAAACAATTAATAGGTGGACGAGAGAGAAGAGGATCTGTTTTCCATGAACAATCTCCCAAATAAAAAGAAAATTCACATTGCCCTGGATCCCAGACACATACGTACACACAGTGGATGGTTTGAGAGGATGCGCGGAAGGGCGACTTTGGGGGCGCTTGGCTTGGATTCTGCAGAACCTCTCCTTAGCGAGCTTCCCTAGGGATGGGGCGCCTTTCCAGTTGGCAGTCCCACGGCTTTCTCGAGTGTCCAGTAGAGCTGTTATACACACATTTAACGCAATCCCTGACTTTAGAACTGGTCCCCGATGTAAAATATGCAAGTCTTCCAGACCCTCTGCTAAATAAGAACAAATTTGGACATAGGTAAGGGGAGTCTTTATTCAAAAGGATTATTGCAAGAGATGAGGGAACAGCTATTGCAATACCCTAAGATCTGTAACGAGAGACCAGAAGATCTGCAAGCATCTCTGAGCGGGGGCAGAAGAGGCTTTTCCTTTACAGGGAGAAGTAAACAAGGCTAAAAAGAACCTATGGCAAGCAGGTAGCCACAGCCTGGGGGAGGTGCCCTAGCTAAAACTCCCACTGAGACAGAAGACAGGGGCGCCATCTCCCTTGAGGTCCCTTGAGGTTTACATTTCAGAGATGGCTCCCAGGCTCTTAAGAAAAACATTTCCAGGGTTGTAAAACTGGCAGGAGGCTAAGTTAACTTTTAAAAAGATTTACGTACATCTCCAGCTGAACAAAGGGCGGGTTAACTCACCAAGCCGTGGTTAAGTCTCTCCTCCCCACTCGACCCTGAGCCAGGATACAGCCCCTCCTCAGAAAGGCTGAGGACAAAGACGTTCCCTTCTCTGAATGCGGCTCCTTCTAGCTGAGGTCACTCCTTCCCATAAAAGAGGCCTCTTTCTTCTGAGCTTTGAGATGCTCACAGACCTTGCAACAGCTCCCCTGAGCATTGTCGCAATGGCCCCCTGCTCCTCTTGTAATAGTACCTCTCCTGGTCTTGCAGTAATCCTTTCCAAGAAAGTCCCTCCTTCCTGAAGTCTGTCTCTGTTTTTATTTGTCACCTCAAAGCAGCACATGGGCACAGGAGGGAAACAGAGCTTTGTAATGGCCGGTCTTGCTCCCCGGCAGCCTCCTTGGTCTGCCGAAATGGCGACTTCTGGCTCCTGAACAGAACCAGGAGTGAAACAGTAAATAGAACCGGCTGCCAAAACTCTCTATCAAATTTTAAAAATTCGATCGTCTTCCAGTTCACAGTACAATTTTATGGGGTGGAGGTGGTATTAAAAATGATGGAAAACAAAAACAAAGACAGAAAACAGCAACAACCTAGGTCTCTTTCCCATGTGGTTCCAGGGAGGGTGGATATCAGATTCAAAAGACTCATGCAGCCACGGTGGCTGTGGCATTTTCACTTCAGAGCCTCCTGCCTCCTGATGTGAGGGAGAAAAGCTGGATAAGCCATAGGAACTCTGTGAGGCAGGGCCTGGGTTTAAGGGTGATTTTTTAAGGGGGTGTTTTCACCTTTACTTTTCTGGGACCCGGCCTTGAGGCCTGAGGCATCTGGAGCAGCACGCTTAGATGGAAGGCTGTCCCCTGACTTAATCAGGCAGCAAAGAGAGTGGAGATCGGCTACGGGGAGCAATGGGGGCCATGTCAGGGAGACCCAGGGACGCAAATATCACCACTACCTGAGGGAAAAGAACCTCGTTTCCTGAGAGCGTTCTAAATCCACCCCACATGTGTACCCAGGTGCACATCCCTAATATCCCACTTGGCTACAAACCCCAGAACATCTATTGAGCACCTGTTGTGTGCAGAGCACTGTAAGGGCGTCCTGGGGGTGGCTGGGGAGTGAAAAGCTCAAGCCTCTTCTTTGCTTTGAGGTTTCAAGAGTAAACGACTGCTCATGCAGGAGCGGGGCCAGCCGCCCAGCACCCTTCTGGGGGTGGGAGACAGTCCCAGGGAACGTCTCCGGGGACTCGGTGAAAATCATCCTATCTAGCAGAGCACCACGCAGCCTCCTTCTCTGCCGCAGGAGGCCGGGGCCCGTGGGATGGCATCCCCTGGCTGCTCCAAGTTCTCTTTCAGTGAGGGTCAGAGGAGGGCCGTGGCCAGAGGAGAGGACACCAGGACGTGGACAATCAAAAAGCCTGGTTGGCCCCAGCTCAGACCACCCCATCAGGGCTGTGGATTGCTGCTTCTCCAGAGATCTCCAGAGGCAGGTCTGCTCTCTGCTCAGAGGGCAACAATCCTGCCTCAAGTCACTGACCAGACCTAGGGACAGGCTGGGGCATCTGCTTCCTTCATGGCACCTGTGGCCATCCCTGGGGACCTTACTCAGACTTAGGTGGGGGAGGAGGGGAGAAGACTCTCACCCTGCTGAGGTCACGAACACAATGGAAAATAAAGCTACGGCCCCCACAGCCCAAGTCTACTCCAGACAACACTCTTGGGAACCACAGCAGGAAATCCAGTGGCCAACCCTTGAGGCAGGACCCTGATGTGTGGGTCACAAGCACCAGGTCCCCAGGAAGTCAGGACTGCTGAGGGTCCACTCTCAGAGCATCGCACATCAGGTGGGTCCGAGCAGGGAAGGAGAAATCGAAAGCACAGGGCACTTGGAAAGTGCAGAAGAGAAAACAGAAGGCAACCAAGAATGGTGAGAGTGGACAGTGGCACCTTTGGCATTACGGCTCAGAGGAGGCCCAAGCCTGGTGCTCCCCCTGCTGTCTACACGGCCTACAAATAGTACCTGTGTGAGTCAGAGTGACCCGTGTGAATAAGGAGATGCAGGGATTTGGGAGGGTGTTGGGGGGGAGGGACTTGATTTGTTCACATGTAGCCAAAGAGCCGGGAGCTGTCACCTCACCCAAACCCTGGGCAGGGCCACAGCAGTGGCTGCTTTGACTCCTCTCAATCTCAGAGCTAAAAAGGATGGGTAAGTGCCCAGCCTCTATCTAGCCTGGGACCTTCGAGGATGACAGAAGCAATGGAAAGCTCTCATGCGTACCCTCCACCGTAGGATGTGGATGGATGGCTTCTCTAAGCTAAGTCCTGGACTGAAAGACTAAAAGAGACTTTTCCCAGCTGGACTCGCCAGCTCAGACAGCCTGGACCATCTCCATTGGCACCTCTAAGGTGAGGGGCCCGTTGAAGGGAGGTGGGAGGAGAAGCTGCCATTCATCCTCCTCCGTGCTCTCCCTTCCCTACCTGGGGCTGTCTATTGCACAAAACAACACTCAGATACCATCGGATAGCAGTCCTCCTGGGCCTCCAAGGAGGCCAAGGGGGCACTGAGTCAAGAAGGAGATTTGGAGATGCAGTGGTTCCGGGAGGAGGGGAGGAGGAGCTCGGAGGCGGCCAGACGTGCTTCTTCCAGATTCCGAGGTCACAGATCTTCCATGGTGTTCAGCAACCTCAAGGAAAGGGAGAAGCCCTTTCAGATGGGTCTAGATTTTCGAGCTAGTCATCATCCCAGACCTCTGTGATCTGTAATCAGGAAACTGTGGAAAGAAAGAGAAGGGAGAGAGAGACACATCAGCCAAATGCTGATCAGTGGCATCAACGGAGAGCTGTCCTCTTGCTTTTGACAGGTCGGAAGGATAGACAGACCATCAGCTGAGAAGAATGGTTTCCCGTAGAAGTTTGTCGACGTGTCTGCTTGTCCAGATCATCAACCCTACAGTGAGAGGCATGGTGGTGCCCCTACCCCGAGCTGATGAGCCATTCCCCCCTTCCCCCCCGCCCCAAAGCTGCAGCTTAGTCCACAGATTTCCTAGGGCCTTGTGGGAACATAGGGCAGTTAGCCACACTTCCTCACCCCCTCCCCTCTGCCCCAATTCCCAGGACTGGCAGCCTGAGAATATGTCAGCCCCACAGAAGAGGTAATAAGAGGGGCCATTTGTGTGCAGCCTAGCATAGGCCAGCAGTTCATATATAATCGACTGCTTTGACTTCACAGCAACCTGATGGAGCTGGTTATGGCTGCTTCTTATTGCCTCCTTATAGATAAGGAAATGGAGACTCAAGAAAGTGACTTGCTCAGGGCCACTCAGCTGCACAGTTGAAGATCCAAGTTTGAAGCCACTGTAGCTCAGGCTCCTAAGTGTCACTTTTCACACAAAACCAAAAACCCTATTGCCAATTTAAGACAGTCAGGCAGGAACCAAGGAACGCTAAATGTTTGCTTGTCCTTGGCTTTTGTTCTGGAAGCTCAGCCCTACCTACAACAAGAAGCATGAATTGGTTTGTTTGCTCAACCACATTCTTGCCCCATGGAGCTCTCCGGCCCCAGCTTTTACCCCGAGGGCTTCCACAGACTCACCTTTGGAGCAGGTGCTACCAGAGGCCGGGACTGCTGAGGGTCAGCGGCAGTGGGCCGCAGTATGGAGGTGCCACCCGGCCGGGGCAGACTCTTGCGGCCTGGCACTGGGTTAGCTGGGAGCGCCTTCTGGGGTGGCCGAGGCCTGGAGAAATCCTGCGGAGAAAGCCACAAGCCTGACTCAAAGGCCAGAGGGGCCTGTTCACAAGAAAATGTTCCCAATATATTATGGGTCAAAATGAGATGAGAAAAGAGATTTACTACAGGGTCCCATTTAAAAAGAAATTGTGTGTGTGTGCACATGCTCAAGAAAAAGCCGTTTTAGAGAGCAAGTTGGCAGTATCTATTAAAATTAGAAACGATCATTCTCTATCTAATAATTCCACTTCCTATTACCCATGCTAAAGAACTATTTGCACAAGGGCATGAAAATGAAACTGCAAGGATGTCCCTTGCAGTACTATTTGTGACAGCAAAAGAAATGATAAATAACCAACATTTGCATCAATAGACAAATTACTAAAATTATACAGTGATGTATGATGCAGCATTTAAAAAGAATGAAGTAGGCTGATATGTGCTGATGTGGAAAGAGGAGCCAGCCTCACTGTAAGCTGAAGCTCAAATGGTTGAGGTTTAGGTAAAATAAGTCACCATGCACCCCCACCCCACGTAAACGTAAACTACAGAAGGACGCCGGGAAGGACACAGACCAAAGTGCTAACAGAGGCTAGGGAGTGGGCATGGGGGCGCTGCCCAGGTGAACATTCAAGTTTTTTAAGGAGAGCATAAATGTGTATTACGTGCACAAATAAAATTTAGAAAAGAAGAAAATGCGTTTTTTCACACTGCTTGTCTATGGGTGGCACAATTAATGGGGATTCTTCCCTTTAGATTTTTATATCCCCTTCATGTCCTGTCACCTTCTCAATACGACCTTCCCTGACCACCTTATTTAAAATTACAACACCCCAACCCTGGCACTCAGCATTCCCAGACCCCTGTATCCTAATCTACTTTTTTTTTTTTTAATAAATCACTCATCCTCTTCCACATACTATACAATTTACTTATTTCGTATTTTCTGCCTCTCCATCCCACACTAGACCAGAAGCAGGGGCTGGGGTCCTTGTCTCTTTGGCTCACTGATACAGCTCAAGCTTCTAGAACAGTGCCTGGTATATAGGCAAACACTCAACACATATTAGTTGAATAAATAAGTTTCTGTGCTAGTCAAAATTTTTAAAATACGTATTTCTTCTGTGATCAAAAAACATATTGAAGGGGGGAAGAGTGGACTGTGCCACTACTCGCAGATCCCCAAGCTGGTGGGGTGTAAGAGAAGCCAGTTCGATAGGTGGGAGCTCCGCCTGCTGTCCTTGATTGTTCCCCTTCTTGAGTGGGTCACTAACAAGCACAAAAATGACCAAAAGGCAAGCATGTGGAGAGGGCGGGAGCAAATCAAAGAACTGGGATTTTCTGCAAGAAGCTTCTCGGCCATCAGTAAGCTGAAAGCAGAAACTAAAGCTCAGAGAAGAGAAGAGCAGCAGATTCTTGTCACCAAAAGACATATTCTCCAGCTCCATCCCTTCCCCAGAGGACAATGGGATCCCCCACCCTTCCAGCCCAGACAACAGCCAAATGGCCAAATGGCGGTGGTCTCTAGAGGCCAGGACAGAGACCTTCCGAGGGAAGAAACAGCTGGGTGCAGATGTCAGGCTACAGTTGGGAAATGCTGTGCTCCCTCAGCTGCTTGCTGTGCAAAGTGAGCTACTGGGTGGGGGAGGTGTATCCAGACAGGAGCCTTAGCAACATGGCAACACTGGGCCTCCGGGAGCAGCACCCTGCCGCAGGCCACACCTGCTATGACCCAGCTCTGCTGGACCAGGGGCCTCACCCAGCACTGTTTTCCAGAGGGAGGAACAGTCTCTGAACCCCCCCAGCCCATTGCTCCTTCCTCAGGGGACCGCACCTTCATCACACAGGCTGCACAAGCCAGTCACTGTGGTGGGGACGGGGGCAGGGTCTTCTCCTGCCAATCCCCATCAGCAACTGTTCCCCAAGTCTCGTCTATTTTCTCTTCTACACATCTCTCACCAGCTTCGCCCCATCACCCCTGCCCCCTCCGGCTCCAAGCTACCATCAGCTCTCCTCTGGACACCCTTTAAACCTTCTAACCAGTATGTCCGATCACCCAGTCTCATGCCCCTCCGATCAGTAATTTGCACTGCTGCTAGAGTGAGCTGTTCCTTTTTCAAAACTATTTTTTAATTGAAGTGTAATGTACATATAAAAACACGAATCATAAACAAACAACTGGATAAATTACCCCAGAGTAAATATATCTATGTAATCGCCACCCAGGTCAAAACATAGAAAGCTCACAGCCCTAGACACATCTATGGGCCCCTCCCAGGCACTGTGCCTCCCTGCTGCCTAACAGGCAGCCCAAAGCACGATCCTTGTAAATGGTAAATCTGATCACATCACCCATGCCCCACCACTATCCCCTTCCCATGGAATGAGACCGAAGCCCTGACCAAGGCCTGTGGCACAGCCTGGCCCCTGGGCTCTCCAGCCTTAGCTCAAAGCTCCTCGGCCCCCAGGCACCTGGGCCTTGAAGTTCCTTCCACGTGTGGGCCTCTCTCCCATCACTAAACCTCCACACCAGCAGGTCCCTGGACCAAGAAAGCTCTTTCCTGCTAACTCTTGCTCATCCCTCATGTCTCAGCACAAACATCACCTCCTCAGGGATGCCTTCCTGAATTTCCCAGACTAGGTAAAGTCCCCCTGTAATTTTCTTTCTGAAGCTCTCCTTCATAGCACTGATCACTATGGTAACCACATGTATCTGAGTCTCTTCCCCAGCAGAAAGTGAGCTCCGCGAGGCGGCGATGGCATCTGTTTTGCTTAGTGCTGCCTGGTACAGAGGAGATGCTCATACACATTTATAGAGAACAGAAGAGGTTACAAAGCTTCACCCACCACCTCTGCAGGGTGGTGCATGTCACTCAACCAGGAGGTGGGGGAGCTGAGCTCCAGAGAGGGTGCAGGACCCCACGGCAAGATGGCATCTCACTCAGCTCGAGATCCCAGGGTCTGAGCCAGGACCCGGCAGGCAGGTGGTGAAGGGTTTGGAGTCAGACCTGGGTTCAAGTCCTGACTCCTCACTTACAAACTGCAATCATGGGTTAGTCCCTCCAACCCTGTGAGACTCAGCTACCCCGGCGAGAAAATGAGGGTAGCAATAACTTGCTTCTTGGAATGGTTCTGAGGAAGAAGGCAGCTGCCCAGATCTAATCCCTGCAGCCTGTCCTCAGAGAAACCCCTGTCCGGGCCCCGGGGCCCAGGAGAAACTGTGCTTGGGATCTGTGTTTTGGGATGCCTGCCACTGGTTGGAAGCCTTCTGTGCTCTGGTTCCAGCCAGCAGCCACCAGGGAGAGCAGGAGTCAGGGCAGGACATGGAGCATCAGAATTTCTCCCCACAGCTGGATTCCACTACCCCCGGTGCCCCCCTGGCTACTGCTTGGCTTCTTGGGGTGACACTGACACCATCTTTGGTGAACAAGTCTCCAGAGTGGGTTTTTCAGGAATAAAGGTCTAAAAAGGCTGCTCCTCCCGCCCTTCCTCCCCCTGCACCTCTGCTCTCCCCTTACACCCTTGCCTCTACATGGTGGCTTTCTCCTCTCTTACTCCCTTCCTCTTCTTTCCTCCAGTACGGGCTGAACTATATCCCTCCACCGCAATTCATATGTTGCAGCCCTGACCCCCAGTAGCTCAGAAGGCGACTGCATTTGGAGACAGGGCCCTTAAAGAGCTGATTAAGTTAAAATGAGGCCATTAGAGTGGCCCTAATCCAATCTCATTGGTGTCCTTCTAAGAAGAGGAAATGTGGACACACAGAGAGACACTGTGGCACACATGCACCAAAGAAGGACCATATGAGGACATGGGAGAAGATGGTCGTATGCAAGCCAAGGACGGAGGCCGCAGAAGAAACCAAACCTACTGACATCTTGCTCTTGGATTTCTAGCCTCCAGAACCATGGGAAAGTACGTTTCTGTTGTTTAAGCCTCACAGTCTGGTACAGATGATCCCTGACTTATGATGGTTCGACTTAGGATTTTTCGCCTTTACAATGGGGGAAAGCAATATGCATTCATTAGAACCTATACTTCAAATTTTGAATTTTGATCTTTTCCCAGGCTAGAGATATGTGATAGGATACTCCCTCGTGATGCCGGGGCGAGGCAGTGAGCCACAGCTCCCAGGTAGCCGCGCAACCCCAAGGGTGAACAACCGATACACTGGTCCCATTCTGTCCCCAGACAACCATTCTGGTTTTCACTTTCAGTACAGGATTCAACAAACTACATGAGATATTCAACACTTTATTATAAAATAGGCTTTGTGTTAGACGATTTTGCTCAACTGTAGGCTAATGTAAGTGTTCTGAGCACATTTAAGGTCGGCTGGGCTAAGCTATGATGTTCAGTAGGTTAGGTGTATTACGTGAATTTTCGATTTACAATATTTTCAATTTATGATGGGTTTATCAGGACATAACCGCATCATAAGTCAAGATCTGTACTTTGTTACGGCCCCCCGAGCAGACTAACACACTCTCCATCTCCTCTTCTCTTCTCTCTACTCCTCTTGCTCTTTTCCCTTTCTCCCTCCATCTCCACTCTCCCTGTTAGTCTTTGCCCTCCCTTTCTGCATGGATTTTTCTATCCCACTCTTGCCCCAGATGAGAAAAATGGGAGAGTGGAGGTTTCACATCATCAGAGAACCGAACCTGATGCTCTCAACTCTGCTGAACTGTGACAATGCTCCATGTCCGAGGGACCTTCCAGAGCTGGTGCCAACTCTATAGTCTTTAGGGTCAGCCTGGGCCCCAGTGGAGCCCTCTGGACCATACCCAAGAAAAGCAGTCACAGCAGGAAAATGAGCAAGTCCCCTCTCCCACTTGAGGGGTCACACCCAAAACACGCAGGCCAGCTCCGGAAGGCACCACACCTGATCACTGCCCTGGACCCCACTGCCACCCTGGAAACATCTGTGTCTGCGGTGTGGGAATTTCTGCCACAAGGTACAGTTGGAGCCGTCAGAGCACAGACATGCCAGGTGAACAGGCTGCTGAGCAGCGCGGTTCTGCTTCCAACGAACACCAGTCACCGCGAGGGTGTACAGCCAGACCCCATTCACACCTCCCAGAGGCCCCTGCTCCTCGAATGAGCATGGCATCACAGTACCCTCCTCAGTCAGACTTCCCGACTAGTGGAAGACACTAATAGGTACAATTCGGTGGGATAAGTACTATGATGAGAGAAGCACAGGGGCACCAAACTCAGGCTTAGGGATCAGAGAAGGCTCCTCAGGGGGGGTGGCATCTAAGAGGAGACCTAAGGATGCATAATAGGCCAACCAGGGAGAAAATCCTCTGTGGTTTAGGGGCTGCCCAGGGCGTGTATCTCCCCATGCTCATCACCCTTACCTTCTGTGCGACCCCCACATTTACCAGAATGCAGGAAAGGCAGTCAGCTCATGACTCAGTAAGTGATCTGTCATTCTCCGCTGCAGTGGCCTTAAAAGCAACACCCCCGGCCTAGGGTTTCCAAGAGTCCACTTACCTGGGAGAGAATGCAGTTTGGTGCAGGGGGCACTGGCCGGCTCGGAGGAGGCCTCCTGGATGACTCGCTCCTCTCGACTTGGGACCCAGCCCCGAGGGAGTTCCTGGCAGCCCTGCTGAGGTGCGCTGACAATGGTGCAGGTAGGGTCCCGCCATGCAGATAGTCCGGAGGGGGCCGGGGAGGAGGCTGTGAGGGCTTCCGTGGGGTTTCAGGGGTGTTGGTCACCTGGATGCATAAGACAAGGAATGACTGAGACACAGGAACCCTCGATGCACTTAAAACCTCAGGGGGGCCCTTGTGTGTCTCACTGAGATGACCAGAGGCCAAGAGGAGGACAAGCTGGCCTCCTAGATCCCCAGGACCCCAGAGGTCAATGCAACCTTTAAAGTTATTAGGGGATGTCAGAACCAACAGAATGTCTCTCAAGCTAAGAAAGTGGCTTTTATTACCAATCCCACAGGCCACAGGGGCTCTTAGAAAAATCCAGAAGGGTCCTGAGGGATAAAAGAAAAACAGTAAAGTTCAACAGTGCAAATCCTTACCTTTCGCTTGCCCTGAGGGGTCTGTAACTTGAATGTTGGGTTGGCATGGCCAGTTCCACTGTTGTGAGACACCCTGAAGGGACAACTGGGAACAAGGAATGGGGGAAGAGGAGGAAGGGGGCATTTTCATCGAGGGTCAGTGTCTTGAGTTCCCTCTGACCCAAGCACAGCCAAGAAGCAGCTAAATCTTCCCCAGGTCTGCTCTGGAGGAAGCGGGATGGGTCCTCCTAAACCCCAGCTCCCTAGGTATGGAGACAGTGCATGGCCAATGGAGAGCTCTCAAGGAAAGGGAGTTGGCCTTTACGCAGCAGAGTTTTCCTCAGCACCTTCTCTTTGCCCCTTTAAAAACTTTCTCCCCCACGGAGACATAAGGATGTCACCAGCCATCAACCAATTCCCCTCTCCACAACAAGTGTAATTTAATAGAGGACTCAGGGCCTACACATCATCAACATCCAAAGCAATGAACTGCTTAAAAAAAAGTTAGTCTTTGTCTTGAGCTGATGTCCAGCGACCCCTGTGATTGACTTGGGCTACTCAGTCATTCTCTGTTGCCTCAGTATCCTGGATGGGGAGCAAATAAATTCGATAAAGGATGGCAAATCGATTTCATTTCATACTCCAACTTGAATTGGTTGGGAACATTCTGCTGAGAAGGACTCTGAAGAGATGACCAGGCTCAGTAGGGCGAACTTATAATAAAACCATCCAGCAAGGTCTGCCATGGTCATGGAGCATAGCAGATGGGGGAGGGGAGTGTGTACCTTGCATTTGCCTTCCTTGAATTAGATCCACCAACACAACTTTTTTACCAGGTATTGCTTACAGAAAGCTTTATGATCCATAGAGGACCCCAAGTCCTTCATGGTACCCCATCATACCTGAACTGTTGCCTCAACTTGGAAGGGAGGGCCAAGGGCTTGAGTTGGCCCAGTTTGTTGTTCTGTCTACAGCAGTAGTACATCAGCATAAGGGCCACCAGCACAAAGATAGCTGTGAACACTCCAGCTACCACAGCACCAACACCTTCCAGAAACAGAACCGAAGTGAGAGATTTAGAAGCGGTCTGGGCTGTGGATTTCAAACCACATACTCCTAATTCTTCTTCAGATATTTGATTTGCACTTAATTTGTATTACTTATTTTAACTTAAAATTATAATAAAAAACACATATTATGTACCACTGAGAAACCACTAATATTAGCTTAAATAGCTAGGTCAATTTGCTTTGTGCACACCACATAATAAAATTTCTCCAGCCACTTCTGTTTAATTGAAGAGAGTCCCTTTCAGGGCAAAGAGTTCCAGCTCTATTATTATTTATCACTACTTTTCAGCCTAAGTCATCGTTTTCCTAGACACAAAGAAACCAACACAAAACACTGAGGGACTTAGACTGACCTAAGACTAGAACTGTCACACATAATCTACAATTTCACATTTGGTTTCATCAAAGCTGCCCCAATGTTCTCATGAATTATCAATCTAACATACAAAATATATATATACCAGTGACACACTTTTATATATTGGGGTTTCTTCCTTGAAGGATTTTGTTAAAAAAAATACTTTGCTACTATTTTTTTAAAAAGCTTAGAAAGCAAAGCGTTAGAATTCCTGAGATTTCCACTAAAAAACTAAAATTTTCTTAGTGTCTGGTTCCCCATTTTAAGCTTTGTTCATTCAAGGGAATCTGAACCACTATAATTTGCCCCAGGTTCATGATTATTTTTAAGTGGCCGAGAAGGACTAATCGCCAACCTACCCCCCAAAAAAGGATGCAATTATTCAATAACCTACAGACTCTCTTAATCTTTCTCTTTCTAAGCAGGTTCACCCTCCTCAGTAGAAAGGACAGAGAAATAGCTACTGAGCTGAGCCCCCACGCCAGGCTGCTAGCCTCAGCCACTCCTCCCACTCAGCCCCTCTTTTTCTTATTCTCTTATCTACAAAATCAGGATCACGGAGCTGACTCATCTCTCTCCAACATGCCACTTGCCCCCACAGCACCCAACTCTCCTCACAAATGTGGGCAGAGGCCCAGAGCAGGCCAAGAACTCACTCTCAGGGGGCATGGGCCCGCTGTCGATGCTGCCCCCCAGGCCGGGCGTGTTGCAGAAGGGCGGGGCCCAGCCCCGGAAGCAGTGGCAGTTCTGGTTGTTGTTGCAGACCTGGAACGAGGGAAGGGCGGAGGCATCAGCACCCTGGAGAGCTCTGGCCTCCCACGGGGCCTGCTCCCATCGACACCCTCAAGGTGGGGCCCCGGACCCTGGGCACACGTACCCCTTGTCCATTGCACTTCTTGCTGCAGCCTTCCGTTTCAAAGAAGGAGGTGTTCCTGCACTGCCCCTCGAAGCAAATCTGCAGTGGGGAAGAAACCGAACCGTCAGTACAATGGAAGGAACACTGTTGGCAATCAGGAGACTGGGGTTTTGCACTTAGAACATATGGGACTCAAAAAGGCAGCCCCCTTCAGGTTATTTATTACAGTGACAACCTAAAAAGCCAAGGGCAGGACAGTAGTTAACTAAATTCTGCTATTATTTTTGTGACTAGGGAGAAAACAACAAATATTATATTGTTAAAACATTATACTTAATAATATAATATATATGTGTTATTACATTCTACATTACTGCTGTTGGTTATATGTTAATTATTTAATTGTATATTGACATGCACTAATTTTAATATTATACTTAAAAATAATGATGATGATGACAGCAGTCTACTCTGTGCCAAGTACCATACCAAGTGCTTCATATATTTTTTATAATTTCATCCTCATAGTTCACTCTGAGATAGGTACCACTATTTTCCCCTGGGCTTTCCTGATTCCTAGAGGAGTCCATTTCTTAATTCATATGATAATTAATGATGAGGATGATTGTGATAATAGCTAGCCAGTCTAAACGGTTTACAGGGATTATCTCATTTAATCCTTATAACAATTCTATGGGCTGGCTGCTTGCTATTACCAACACACTTTATAAAGGAAGCCACTGAGGCACAGAGAGGTTGGGGAAGGTACGATTCGAGCCCAGGCCTCCTCCCTCCTGAGCTCACAATTCCCAATCACTGCCCTCTACAGCCCAGCCCCTGAGGGAGGCTGGAGGAAGAGACTCACATGGTTGTAGCCACACTTGGTCCCAGTCATCACCAGGCCTGGGTCCAGCATGTCACCCTCCTCCTCAGGACCTCGGTAGACGTGGGTGCCCCGGCATCGGATCTGCCTCCCGTTCATGGTGATGGTGGTTTCAATGGGCACTGCGTTGGACTCCAAGGGCCTGGCCTCGTTACTCTGACACTGGATCTTCCCACATTTGGCATCTCTGGGCCCAGGAGAGGGAGAGAAGGAGGTGGAATCAGAGGCAGAGGAAGAGCTGGGGGGAAGAGCTTCAGTTTCTCTTGACCAGGACAGCAGGCTTGGATGGGGAAGGGGTGAGGGGGCAACAAATTTCCTCTAGGGACCCACCAGGAGAGACCTCATGTGGCCTTAGATCATGGGAAGGAAATAGGATTGTTGTCCCTAAGCAGATCTAGGCCAGAGAGTTGGCCTTGGGAAGTCCTCTTCACTTGTAAGGACAATGACCCAAACTGAGCAACGTGTCCCCTAATGATCCTTGCACCGTCATGCACCAAGGTGCTCCAGCCAGAAGCCTGGTATCACCCCCAACTCCCCATTCTCCCTCACTCTTGGGTTCAAGGAATTTTCAAGCTCTGTCAATCTTCCCTCCTATATATCTACCCTAATTCACCCCACCATCCTCTCTCACCTGGACACCGGGAAACCGATCTCCCTGTGTCCAGTCTTGCCCCTTTGGAATCTAATTTCCAAACTGCTCTCAAGCCACATTCCAAACTCCCCTAACCATGCATTCAAGACTTTTCATGATCTGGTCCCTGCTTAACTATCCAGGCTCATTTTTCAGCAGCTCCCTCTGCATTGTTCCCCAGCACTATACATTATATCAAATTGTTATCAGTTCTTCTGACCACCAGCTTTTCTCTGCTGATCTTTCTGCCTTGGACACTCTCCCATGTACCAGCACCTTTCCCCACCCTGTTCAACTAGATAATTTCTCCAGATCTCAGCTTAGGCATGACTTCCTTTGGGAAACCACCTCAACTCACTAAGATTGAGTTGGGTGGCTCTCTCCACATCTCCATTATCACACTACACCGTATTGTTAATTAAAAGTTCCATGTACTCAGCATGGTTTCTGGCATGTCGTAAATACTCAATAGATAAACTAAGTGGATGGGTGGGTAGGTGGATGGATGGATGGATGAATGGTTGGCTGAAATGAACGAACGAATGAGTGGATGAGTGAATCAATGATGGGCTATTCAGATGAAGGTATAATTAGCACCCTGCAGAAATGACCCAAGGGGGCTGATTCCCTGCCCTACTGTAAGAAGGTCCCAAAAGGAAGTCTGACCAGGTTTCCGGGAAGCATTCCCATCCACACCCTCCCTCTGACTTCTTTGGGGCTGAATGATGCATTGTCCAACAACGGGCCTGGAATAGATCACTGACTACAACCAAATTATTGAAAGGCCCAGCTCTGGGGCCAGCCAAGCTGTGGGGCTAGGGAGAAGTGAGGACAGAGCTCACCCCTCATCTCACGGGGTCTTCCCTATGGTCATCACCTCATGTTGCACTTCTTGTGTTCCCCATTCATGTCCTTCCCACAGTTTCCAAAGGTGTCCCCTGCCACATTCACCTTCTCGAAGCAGAGATCAGGAGCAGGCCGGGCTCCTGGGTGGGTAAGAAACATTTATCAGTACACTAGCCAACTTTAGTAGAAGTCAGAAGCCCCCAAAGGACAAAGCTAGCCCTTGGTAAAATGACGAGGGGAAGAAAGTTTCGGGGGAGGGAACATTCAGCCTTTTCTTCCTGCACCCCCATGAGGTTATTCCACTCCCATCTTCTCAAGACCTACTCATAGAAGGTTTTATATCAGTCCCGTATATCTTATTGTGGTTTCATATCTGTGGGAGGTCTGTGTGCTGAGCCTTCTCTCTAATGAAGGAGCCCTGTCCTACTTCAGGAATTTTAAAAATAGGCAATACGTGTACAAAATTTTAAAGAAATAAAGTCTGTCTTGGAAATTTTTCCAACTAGCCGTTCCAGTTCCTACTTCCCTACCCCCTAGAGAAGCAATCATAATTAACAATGTATCTTCCAGAGAGAATCTAATAAAGAATGGCAGCATATCCTATTCACTGTTCTGCATCTTGTATTTTTTCACCTAATTTATTGTAGGAATGATTTTATTCAGTACACACAGAGTTGCCTCCTTCTTTCATTCAGCTGCATTATGTTCCACCGTACAGATATACTAGAATTAATTTAAGCAGCCCCTACTGAAGGACATATAGGGTTGTTATTGCTATAACTAACAATGCTGCAGTGAATATCCTTGCAAATCTATCTTTACATTATTGTGCAAATACAGGTAAGATACATTCCTAAGTAGTGGAATGGATGGGTCCAATTTAACGGCATTTAAAATTTTGATATCTCCAAATTGCTTACTATAGGGGTTGTATCTATTTCTTCCCCACACTTTCCAAAAACACTATATTATTGTTCTTGTTATTGCAATTATAGTATCATTATTATATTAACTCTTCAGTCTTTGCCAATCCAATATATGAAAAATCCCATCTCATAGTAGTTATAATTTGCTTTCACTTAATACGAGTGAGGGTAAACATCTTTTCATAGCTTAAGGGCCACTTGCATTCCCTTTTCTGGCTCCATCCTCTGCCCATTTTTCTTTTGCATTACTCTTGTCCACCTACCCACTCTGAGAACTTAAAGCATCAAGGGACTGGGAAGAACACTGTCCACTGCCTCTCTCTGAAAGTCTACCCTGAGTCAAGGGGAGTACCTGGAGATGCTGTTTTGAAGCCAAGATTCTAAGCTACCCCGAGTGCCTGAAAGGGGAGGCTGGCTCGGCCATAGGGGGGCGGGGGGCGGGGGGGACCAGCAGAGCACTTACCAGGACCCCACAGCTGCTGGCACTGCTCTTGGTAGGTGAGGCACATGCCGTTGTAGCAGTAGGCCTGGCCACCCTCGCAGGGGGTGCCGTCCATCTGGTAGAAGTTGGTGGGGCAATGGGGAGACTCGCCCGTGCAGAACTCTGGGAGGTCACACTGCCGCGCCTGCTCCCGGCACAGGGTGCCTGGGGCCAGCAGCTGAACCGAGGAAGGCAAGGAAAAACAGTCAACCTCCTACCTGCCCTCAATCCTCATGAGCGTCACTCTCGTGGAACAGCATTTCCCATTACCATTATTTCACAGCACTTTTTACATGACCTCATTCGCTCAAACCATCGTCAACCTTCTAATATGAATAGTGGCTTATGAGTTTTCAAGGTGTTTTCAAAATACTAACTCACTTCCTCTTCATAGCAGTCTTAAGAAGTAGGTTAGAAATAATATTTATGCAACTATTTACAGTTTACTAAGTCCTTTAATAATTACAGCTATTTTTATGGAGCTCCCATTTAAGTGCCCAGTACAAATATTAATTCAGTTAGTTTCATGATAGTCCTATGTAGCGTAATTATCTCTGTTTTATAGATGATGAGACCTGAGGCTCAAAGAGGTTAAGCAATGTACCCAAAGTCTCATGGTTAGTAAATAGCAGAAGAGTCAGCCCCACTAATACATACACACAGATACAGACATACACACACACAGAGGCATACACAAACTCACATATGCAAACATACAGATCCATTTGCAAATATACATCTGCAAATACAATACAAATATAAGTACACATTCACCCCTAAACATCTACATGTATACCCATGTGTGGATACACACACACACTAAACTAGCATTCACACAACATCTTTGAACTTACAAAGCACTTTAGCAATAATACATCTCCATTATTGAGCCAGGCACCAGGCTGAATACGTTACACATATTTGTCTCACGCGATCCTCACAGCATCCATGAGATAGACACTGCTATCTGCCTCATTCTGCAGATGCAGTAACCTATCAACAGCACACCTTGGGCAAATGGTAGACTGAGCTTCCACTCGAGTCTTTCAGTCACTCTGGGTGGTCAGTGTTATCAGTACTCTTCCCATTTTACCGTTGAAGAACCTAGGGTATGATGGTTAAGAGGCTGCCCCAAATCACACAGCCGAGGCTTGCACTGAAGGCCTCAGACTCCAAGCCTCATCTTTCCCCACACACTTCTCTCTAGGGAATCCCTTCTGAAACTCAAACTGAAATCCTGGGATGGAACGAGACGAGTACTCTGCTCTGCATGCTTATTCTCAGGCCTTGGTCTGAGACTCGAAGGACCCGACCCAGCACAGCCTCCCAGGGGGGACGCCGGGTCTGCCCTTGAGTCAAACCAGATGGCGTTCTAGTTCGCCTGAGCCAGGCAAGGAGAGCTACGTCTGAGTATAGCACTCACCCTTGCTTCTGAGTGACTTCACGCCACCCACAATACGTCCCCCCAGAAGACAAGCTGAGAAGGGGCCATCTGAGCAGCTTGCTGAAAGCACAGAGCCTTGTTGCAAGGGTGGGCATGGGCAATGTGTAGAGGTGGAAGCCGCCAGATGCATCTCTCCATCCAGGAGCAGGATGGGGGAAGAGGACTCACCCTGGAGCCAGCCTGCCTGGGTTCAAATCCCAGCTCCTTAACCAGCAGCGGGGTCTGGGGCAGCTTCTTAACCTCTCTGTATTCACGCACCCATAAATGGGGATAACAACCCTCTCGTGGGGTTGCTAGAAGGCATGAGTTTGAATAAAACATGTGAACAATATCTGGCACATAATGAGCACTCAGCAAGTGGCAGGAGGAGCACAGGTCCACAGTTCCTATTCAAAACCTTGGGGCCAGATGGGCTTCGGACTTTTCAGATTTCAGAAGGCAGACAGTATACATATGTGTGCACATATGTGTATATACACATGTACATCACACATGTATATTACATAAGCCCCCAGCAAGGCCTGGGATTACACTTTATAATCAAACACATTAATATTTCTGCAAAGAAATATAAATGTTCACTTTAAGTCTGTGTGTGTGTATGGTTTTTTTTAAAGTCTATAATTAGTCTCATGGCAATTCAGGTCAAATTTTGTAGCCAAATGAGTTAAAAAAAATTTTTTTTTCAGTTTTTAGAACTTTCTGAATTTCCAAATCGTGGATAAGAGACTGTAGGCTAATAGTAAAACCTGTGGTCATATCTTCCACATCAATATTAAGAGCATGGGCTCCAGAGTCAGGGAGACCTGGGTTAGCCCCTTTCCGGCTGTGTGATCCTGGAAAGGTCACTTATCCCCTCTGAGCTCCAGCTTCCTCATCTTAAATGGAGGATAATAATATACATCTCATGGACTTTTGTGAAGACTGAATGAGAAGACATATATAAAATTTTCCACACAGTGCTTGGCATCTAATAAGAGGTCCACTAATCTTGATCAAATTTATGATGATTATTATTATAAGCTCCAAATAAAACCAAACCTACTCTCTCAGGACACTTCTTCTTTTAAAAAGAAATCTCCCATCTCCCAGGAGTCACAGCCCCCTGGGATGATGTCAACTCAGCAAGGCCCAGTGGAAGAAAGAGTAAACTTTGTTCACAGGGCCTTTCCAACTTTGATGCCGTCACTTCCCCAGGATGGAGCCTGCATCCCAGCCGTCACCCCCAGCTGAGCTTTGGGTTCCAGGTCAGACCCCGGGCAGGGGGAAGAGGGCCCCTTACCTTGCAGTGGTGGCAGCAGGATCCATGGGCACACTCCGCCCCTTCTCTCAGGGTGCAGTTGGAGGCATTGCAGCACGGGTTACTACATTCCTGGGGAAGCAGGGGCACGACGTGAGCCTCTGGGGCAGCAGGGAAGGGCGACAGGAGTCTGGGCAGGGTGAGGGCCTTCCCTGTCGCCTGCATTTCCCCGTTCCTGCCCTACATGCCCCTGGATCCCAAGTCCCCTGGAAGTCTTTACCAAAAAAATCACTGCATGGCATTATTGTTAGGTAATGTGTATTTATCATAGAAAATGGACAAACGCATAATCGTCAGTAACACCACAACGTTCAAACAGCTATGATTTGAGTGTGGATATTTTTCCAGGTGTTTTCCTCTCCACATATACAGACATATACTTGTTTTACAAAATCGCAATATCCTCATTGCTTTTTAACTTAACATGGTATGCACATTTCCCCTTGTAACCATGTATTCTTCTAAAATATGATTTTTGGCATAGTATCACACCATATGGAAATTCTGTCTGTCTTGTCCCCAACAGAACATCCAGGGACTCTGTGTTCTACAGCTGCCCTCCCTCGCCCGACACTCCCAGGCCTTGCTGCCCCGTAAAAAGTGGCCATCAGGAGTAAGGGCATGCTGGAACCACCTCCCTCCAAACACAGTTTATGTCAGCTTCCTGGCCTGCTTCCTCAGACTTCTTTCACTACCTGCTGCTCTTCCTCAACCCTCACTGGCCTGGATCTTTTCTGAATAGAAAGTCTCTACGGAGTTCCACGCTCTCCTCTCTTCCTTCCTGCCCTATAGGTCCTGATTTGTTAACATACGTGAGATTTACAAAGATGATGAGACACCCTAATGACTCTGAATGTCCTTATCACACTCCTACTCTGTTCACAGGCCTACCCATAAACCATTTCATGACAATGGTTTGAGCTCCATGCACAGATCCATCACAGCCTGGTGAGGCGGGATTATTCCAATTCACAGATAGGGAAATCAAGGCTCAGACAAGTCCAGTGCCTGGTCGAAGCACACGCCTCACAAATGTTGGAGCCGAATTCAAGCCATTTTTGCCTGGAGCCCACCCCATGCTTATTAACCATATCATAAGCATAACCACGTCCAGGGGTCTAGCATGGCACTGGCCAACCACAGATACCCATCCGCCTGTCTCTGCTAAGAGAAGGAACAAGAACACTTTCCTTCCACTAATCTCCCACCACCCTGGGCTCCAGGCAGACATGTTCCTTCCCTTCTAACATACCATGTTTCTTCCCATCTCAAGGCACAGTTCCTCCCCGACCTGAAATGTGCCTTCTCTCCTTGTGTTCCTCCCTAACTCCTAACTTTGTCTTTGGATATGGGGTCAGAGGTCATACTCTCATCCAGTAGGGTGGCTCCCTTCACACCACATATACTCACTCATAGCCCTACATCACAGGTTGCATTTATATACTTTGCAATTAATCTGGTCAGTGTGTGTTTCCTCCACTAGACTATACACTCCACAAGGACAGGGACCACATCCATTTTTGCTATCCATTCTATACCTAGCATGCAACATAGCACCCCACACTCCTTGCACATGTGTTGAATAAGCAACTGCTCCAAATATAAGCCAACTTGCTGAGCCCACTCATGGGCTGCTCCTCATCCCCACTGGGCTCTCCATGATAACACCACTCCCTCCTTTCTGAAGGGTCTGGGCTTATCCCTCTGAACTCCTGGTGGTGGGGGTGGTGGAGTCTTTAAACAGTTCTTGTTTTATTATGAAAGTTCTATGCTGGCATTAAAAAAAAAATCAAACCACAGAGAAGGTTATACAAATAGCCTTTTCCACATACACAGACCCTCAATCTCCCCCCATCCTTTACTGTTACTCATGTATTCCCCCCAGATTGTTTTGCATATGTTAGCCCACATATTTTCATTCTTCAAAAAATAGAGATGAAACTATCCAGTTCTGCTTTTTGCAGAACAACACACATCTGTTACAAACGACAGAGCTCCGCTGCGTGCTGGCCACACTCATTCTGAAGACAGAAGGAAGGGAACAGCTCCCACACAAACAGTTCTGCTCCTTCTTCCTCCTCGCAGCCCTTTCCAGGCCTGACAGTACTTCCTACATCCCCTTTCAATCATCTCTTCTCCAGGCTAAACAGCATGAGCTTGTTATTTTAAGCATCCTCCTAAGGCCCAGGTTCAAGTTCATATATCCGGCTCTGTGGCCTCCAGAATAAATTCGGTGCAGCTGGAGGGCCAAGGAGGCCAAATGGGGAAGAGACTGTGGTTTCTGGTTAGAACAGATGCTCCCAAAGAGAATGCCACCTTGACTTGGACCTGAATAGTGCCAACCTCAAACTGGGAGAGTCGGCAGAAATGGTCCATGTTTAAGGCCTACTCTCCACATCTGATTTATGATGGGGTCTTTGATAGCCACGTGTATGTAGGAAATGCCTACGACTAAGAAATTTTCAATTGCATTCTTTTTGACATTGAGATTGTAAACCAATGCATATTCTTCCCCTCCCAATAGCATTGCTGTGACACCTTACCTCTTCCTCCCCACAGTCACACTCTTCCCCTTCTTCCAGGTACCCGTTCCCACATCTCCGGCCACCATACAGCGTCCTGGTATCTGGCATGTTGGAGAGACACATCCCACCACCTGATTGCAGATACCTGTCTAGCTCCTTCCTGTTGCATCCATTGAATACTCGGGGGAAGGGATGCCTGGCAGAGAATAAGGTCAGAGTTAGTTGGGCATCTGAGCATCAAGCAGCCAGAAGAGCCATCAATCCTGCTGCCCATTAGGCTGATTCCACCTGGACTCAGACTCCCACAGTCAAATGCACATACATTCTGCTCCCTTAGAACATCACTGATACATTAACTTACAATCCTTTCTAACCACCCCATAATGTTTGGGTTTCTTTCCCACCTTCTGCATGGAGGAAGTATTTGAAAATCAGAAGTAGTACTTTCTGCCATTTGCATGAAGGAGTTGCAATAAATAAAGGGTTATGAGTATGATACAACAGGTTTCTTGAGCCTTAGAGCTGAATTAAATACCAGCCAACCCAAACTTTTCCTGAAGCTGATATTAGATGGAGAATTTCTTGGAACAGAGGACCAGGCTGAAAAAGGCCAAGATCATGGGTTTAACTTCTTCATTGGACCAGTGATTTGATCTCTGTTCTAAGGATGGAGGCAGCACTCCAAATTCGACCAGCCAAATCACAAATGCATGGTCTTTATCACAAGGGTATGAATGGTCCTGGGTCCCGCTGTTGGGAAAAAGAATCAAAAGTCATACATTCCCTGGTGGCAAGATAGTACCACCATTTGGGTCCATAAAGGGAGAATTATCCTGATCCCAATTCTCTAAACCAACTAAAGCTTACGCACAGGGGGTTTCCTTCAGTTGTCGCGTATGTCACAAGGAATTTTTTACTAACGATTGTTAAACTACTAAAATTTGTGAATAGTTTAAAAACAAACTGGAGTAGTAATTAACTCTCAACCATTTGTCTACAAATATGCTTTTTAGATTGGGAGAGAAAGGGGTAGACTTAACAGTGGGCTCATAGGGATCTGAGCATGACCCATGAACCATCTTTTACATATCACAGCTGACAGGTGACAGAAAAACACTGGACACTGGAGCTCCAAGAAAGCTGCATTTTCTCTAAGAAGTAGAAGCAGGTCCTAATAGTCTGGGGTGGGCTCCCACCATGACGCTTTCCAAAGAGTGACTCAGGTCCTGGAAGAACTCAATGCTCTCTGCTGTCTGAGTCCAGACACTAAACATAAGTCCTCTGAATAAACTCCAGAATTCTCTTTCAAAGGCTCTAGTTTAAAAACCCCTCACAACTACAGGCAGATGCTGCTGCCTTGTCCTTGTTCCTTATGGTAAACGCAGCCTGTGAATTCCCTGAGGAGTCACCCTGGGGTGTGTGGATGCTCCCCTTCCTTTTCCTTGTTCTGGATGCTACATCAGCACTTTCAATCAAGGCTGGGACATAACAGCACTCATCAAACTCCCTTGACAAGGAGAGATTAAGGGTTTTGGCTGTTATCAAAATGGTCCTTATCAAAAATTCACGCAGAGAGGGGCTGGCCCAGTGGCGCAGCGGTTAAGTGTGCACGTTCCGCTTCTCGGCGGCCCGGGGTTCGCTGGTTCGGATCCCAGGTGCGGATGTGGCACCACTTGGCAAAACACCATGCTGCGGTAGGCGTCCCACACATAAAGCAGAGGAAGATGGGCACAGATGTTAGCTCAGGGCCAGTCTTCCTCAGCAAAAAGAGGAGGATTGGCAGTAGTTAGCTCAGGGCTAAGCTTCCTCAAAAAAACAAACAAACAAATAAAAAATTCATGCAGAGAAAAAGATACAGGTGGTCAGGCCAATTTTACAGCTGAAGATCTTAAGACAGAAATTAAGTATATCCAGGGTTCCACCAGCACCAAACCTCTTGCTAGAAACCTAGTGCTCCTTCCATACATTTCCTTTCTTGGTCCCCTTCCAGTGTCTTTGTTGTCAAAGCTGCATTTCCCTCCAAGGCCCCCAGCAGAGGTATAGCAGAGGCTCCCTGGGGCCGGCTGGGAGGAGCACATGGGTTGCACCGGCCTCATATGCTCTGCCTTCTGCACCTTCCTATCTGACTCACCCAGTGGCAGCTGCCATGATGCACCCACCGTCGGCTGCGCTGGCTGAGCAGCAATCTGCAGAATCATGGCTCATGCCAAAGTTGTGGCCCATTTCGTGGGCCATGGTGGCAGCCACACCAATGGCATTCTCGGAATGGTCCTGCTCAGAGAGAGAGTTTAGGTCAAGAAGACAGCTCTCCCTACCCCCAACCCTGCCTTTTCTTTAGCCAAGCCTTGCAGCTCTGCACTGATTCCATGATCACCGTGCACACAGGCTGTGATAAAAGCCTATGCTTTTAAGTACCATGCTGCGACTGCTGATACACAGGATGGATACAGAGGGGTAGACAAACCGATCACAGCAGCCTCCTTGATACCTAATTCTCAGGCTAGAATTGAATAGTCAAAACACTCTCACAAAGTCAGAGAGAATTTCAAAGGAAGGTAGTAATTTCCCAATCATGACTTTGAGACAGGCTCTTGTTTCATAATGATATACATAACAACACAAGACCTAGAATAAAAAACATTTTTTATCTCTGTTATCTTACTACTCCCCAACCCCTGGTTTGGAATATATGAGAGATCTAGTGATGTATTAATGTAATCGTTTCAGGGTTCTCCTGAGCTTGAACATCGGGGATTAATTACAAATAAATGAAAATTCACCCCTGGCTACCTCCATCTCTTAGAACTTTATGACTTCATTTTAAACAATTGCCCTTTTTGATGTCAAGCTTTATTTTTTTCTGCAACAATAAATATAAAATTATTTTTTACAAGATGATATCCTGTCTTGTGAGGCAGCTTTCCGCTTTCTGCAGCATCAACATACTGGCTGAGACTCACCATGTTGACGCCTCCAGACTGGTACACAGAGCACATGGCCATGAGAGGGGCCAGGCCGATGGTGGTGCCATGGAAGGACATGCCCCTGCAGGAGGGAGGGAGAGACGGTGATTCGGATGGGGGCTACACGGGCTGTTCCAATGTGCCCAGGAGCAGGTGGTCATTATGGTGTTCCCAGGCCCCACAGACATTCCCAAGGAGAGAGGCCCTGGTATTCTAGCCTAACTGGACAACTTCCAGGTCACCACACCTCTCACTTCCTCTCACCTATTCTCTTACTGCTCCAAAGAAACAGAAAGAGAGAGCAAAAGGTCACTTTTTCCCACAATATGCCCATAGCCCCATTCCCTGGAAGGAAATGGGCAGGGCTTGCAAAGCTGCATCCCATTCCTGCTGCAGAGGAAAAGGTCAGAGGGAGGGGTAGAGGGAAGGGTGGCACAGGTTCTGGTGTTGAAGTGAATCACGCCCACTTCCGCCAGCTGCTGGGTTCCCATGCCACATCCCTGGCTCTCTGGTATGTGTATTGGAGTCGGGTGGGGGGATTGGGCAGCAGCTGTAGGGGCTGATGCTTCATTCCCACATCATTCAGGGGCCAAGGAAACAGATGTGTCCCATCAGGAGCCTCACAAAGTGCAGCTGGGTACAAGGATGAGCTGTTTCTGCCTCTGTTTTTCAATTGTGATCCTAATCTGCCAACAGCCAGACCTACATTCCCCCAGTTTAACACATCCCTCTCTGAGCTGTATACACCCAGGGCAGGGGAGAAGGAAAGAATAAAATACCAGTGTTTCCATGCATGCCACAAACATGTACTTCACTGGAAAGATCTACGTGGAAATTCATTACGTGGTACTTTTATATCTCTTCCATGTTTGTCTTCTCATCTGAAACACGATACCTTTGAGAGCCAAGACTCTCTTATTTATTTGGGGTCACCAGAACTTAGCATAGAATCTGACACATAGTAGGTGCTTAATGTTTGCTGAATTCAAGGCAGACTCTTCTTTAGGGAAACAATCTGCAAAGGAATATGTAAAATACATTCAAATCTAGATGAAGCCCTACAGGTTATTTCATCAACTGAGACATGGCTCTGAGGAAGTCCTTCCCAAAGCAGGACAACAGGCTTCCAGAATTTAGGTAACCAAAACCTCTTCCTGGGTGAATGTAGTGCCATGAAGTAACCACGCACAGACCAGACTTGGGGTACTTCCAGGCTACTTCCCTGGTTTCTTTTAAAGAGTAAACAAAGGTTTAAATGATTGCTGATTCAGAGAGATATTTAGGGAACAGAAGGAAAATGATTTTATTACCTATATGCCCTTGGTTGTAACTGCCTCAAAATAATAAATACCAGAGAATCACCCTCGGGGGACTTTCAGGAGCCACCATGACCCCCAACAGTGTCTATTCTTTTCTCTCCAGGATTAAAGAAACTCCCACCCACCCCCAATGTCTCCTTCCACTGAACACATGGTTCCTGCACTACCTGCCACTTTGACTATCTCGGCTCTCATCCCTGAGCCCCTGGAAATGCAGTGAAGGACCACCCAAGGAAGCCCCTCTCCTGCACCTGCTTTGAGAGCTTAGCTCACACACTAGAAAAAAGCGCCGAGAAGATCACGATGCGCCCCTTAGAAAGTCTGTTTCAAAGAGGCCCATGAGCAAGAGCCAGTCACTTCCCAAACACACCCCCAAACATTTCAGACGTTCAACATCTAAGTCTATTTTCCCATCTAGGTTGTAAACATTTCTTGGGACTGTTACGACTTGTAGGCCTTTTAACATTTTCCGGGGTGTGCTGGGTACAGAGCACAAGTCTGAGAATTCCTTGATTACCTGGACCAGAGAGGCAGCATGGCCTAGGACAACCAACACTCGACACTGGGAAAAGAAAGGGGCAGACAGCACACGCACTGGGGGCAGGGGCTTTGCAGCCAAGGCCAAGCCAACACACATGGAAAAAGGCTATTTACGTGATTAATTGTGCATTGTCATGGTTCTTCTGGGTGAGTAGTTTGCGCCTCCAACTGAGAAATGACCAGAGAGTAGAGTACGGGTTCTCCGAAACTTCACACATGTTCCCATGAGTCCACACTTCCAAGCCCACGAGGGCAATCCGGATGTTCAACGATCGGTAAAACTGAAAGCACACAGAAGAGCCACAGCGTCATCTGTCAACACCACCTGAGATTTACAAGGCCCTAAGTGCTCAGAGCAGACACCAGATTGCTCTGCTGCACATGCTGCCAAGGGAAGGAGACAATAGGTGTTATTTACCTTTTTCAGAAATGGGAACTGAGATCCTGAGAGAGATGCACAGCATTCTAGTGGCAGAGCTGGCGTGACTTAGCTTAGAGAAAAGACTGAGATAGGACATAGAGTTGCTTTCAAATATGTACAGAGCTCTCATGGGGAAAACGGCTCACTGTTGTTCCACATGGCCCTGAAGTAAGGTTCAGTCAATAGGTAAAACAGACAAAAAGACACATTCCATTTTAAAATAGGAAAAACACTTTCAAGTCAAGCTGGTTGTAAGTAAGCTCAGAGACAAGCCTTGCCATTGTCTGTAATAAGTACCCTTGGTCTGACTGTCAGGGATGATTATCCCTCCCAATTCCTTTCCTGGTCCTTATCTTTTTCATACTTGTCTACAATGTTCTCTCATATATGAATTTTTAAAAGCAATTTTATTGAGGTATAATTTACATAAAATCCACTCATTTTAGATGTACAGCTCAATATTTTTTAGTAAATTTACCAAGATGGTAAATTTGGTATTACGGTAAAGAGATCACCATAATCAAATTTTAGAATATTTTCATCACACCAGTAAGATCCTTTATGTCCATTTATATTTATTTCCCATTTTCACTGCCAGATTCTGGCAATCACTAATCTAGTTTCTGTCTCTATAGATTTACCTTTTCTGGACATTTCCTATAAACAGAATTATACAATATATGGTCTTTTGTGTCTGGCTTCATCCATCTTGTAGCCCATATGAGCTTGTCATTCCTTTTTATATTGCTGAATAGTCTTCTATTGTATGGATACTCCAAATTATATATGGATACATTATTGTAAGACGTCTCCTACTCATTTTGGAAGTAGATGGGTATAAATGATATACAAGTAGATAGATATGCTTACTCTCAGAAGTTTCCTTCTCCATCACTGGAGGTGTTCAGGCTTTGGCAAAGATACCATAAACAAGTTGCAAGCATTAGACTGCAAGGTCCCAAATAACCTTCAGGATTCTGTCCAACCTGGAGATCCTGAAATTCTATAAATGAGACCTGACTCTTGGGCTCCTTAAGGCCAGAACTACATCTGACCTTGATGACATGGGATCTTTCATCTCACACACAAATAAGCAGGAAGAGGGTTCTCTTTAAAGCTAAGTACTGGAAGGCCTAGGTTCAAGAAACTCGTTGACTGGCCTAGCCTAGAGATTACTGAGCCAGTGACTTTGAAAAAACAAAAGTCACATGTAAACCTAGGTCACCTGAGCAGGAGACACCACCTTAATCCATAAGTGACACGTACTGCCCTAGCTAAAAATAACAATGGTAAAGCCAATGTTTATCAAGCACTTGCTATGTATTAAGCACTGAGGCTTAGAGAAGGTCAGGAACTTGCCTGAAGTCTCAGCAGGAAGAATGTGGAGCCAGGGTTAAGGCCCAGATTGTGAGACCTCAGGGCCTACACATGATCCTACACTGCTTAAGACTTGGCATAGTTATACATCCAGAGAATCAACTTGCCTCCAAGAAACTGTGGTATGAGATGGGCTCCACGTGCAGTGAAATATCAGTTGATTTCAATGGAAATTTGATTTTCCTCTTTTGTGCCAGGTCAATCATTACAGAAAATAAATGGTTTGGATTCCAATTTGAACTGGCTTGACTAGGAATCTTTTTAAGGACTTAAACTTGGCTTTTTCACAGTTAAGAAAAAACACTTTGGATTGGGTTCAGGATTCAGCAAATTAGTGCAGTTCATTCCAGTTTTAGTTCAACAACAGTTCAGTTTGAGTAGCTGGGTCAGCACGCCTCAGAGAAGTGGATTCGCCTTCCTGCGCCCCAGCTGGGAGGGACTAACATTAGCCGCTGAGAAGAGAACCATGACTGCATCAGAGAATGGACCAGCCAGCAAGGCTGGGGCTTCACGTGAGGACTGGCGTTTGCTGATGCTCTCTTCTCCTTCCACTTCTCATCACACCCTTGGTTCTATCACCCAGACCAGCTGGACAGTTCACAAAGGAGAGACCTAGCCAAGTCTCCCACCTGCTGCGTCTCCAGAACAATAGATGTCACGTGGGTGACAACAGTGTCTGCCTCCTGTAGCTTTTCTTGTTTTCCCAGATGTTGAGTGTTTGGGATGTGGGATAATTTAGATGTTATTGTTGATTGAGCTGAGAGCTAGAGAGAGTACTAAACTGTGTCCCTGGAGTCCTTCCTTCCAGGAAATGCTAGTGTTTGACTTTCACCTGTCACTGACCACTGACTGGTGTTTCCAGAGCCATCTAGGGCAGAAAAGAACCATATGGCATAGATTCTCCCACCTGATGACTTCAGAACACCACCATTTGCTTGTAAATCCCTAAAAAATACTTAAGTTCTCTTCTTTATCTTCTAGTGTTTAGAAAAAAATGACTTCCCCTTTAGACCTGTGATGCAAGAATCCCTAACAGACTCAGAGTCAAGCTTCAGAAGTTCCGAGTGCCCTGAAATTGTACAATAAATGTTACCAGATTCTCAAAGAGACCTGTGACCCCAAAGATGTTAACATCTACTTTTTAAAACTATTTACACTAGCCTATCAAGAGGCTACTGTCGTTCTATGTTACCTATTCTACTGCATTTTGCACTATAAATACCCTCTTTCATATAAACAATATATAAATAAAGTACTCTCAAGTCCCGGACCAGCCTGTTCTAGTAAAATTCATGAATTTGGGTATTTCCGAAGAACATGTTTAAAAGGGTCTGACCTAAGAAAGTTAACCATCCGCACCATCTTTCTAAGAGAAAAGAAATAATTTCAGAACCGTTTTACAGATGAAGACTACTCTGATTGGCCCAAAATAACCCACCCCTAAACTTTTAAGGCTCTCTACCTTTCCCATGCTGAACTACCTCATCCCCTCCTAAGTCACAGAATTCCTGGGTTTTATACTTGGAAGGAACCTTAAAGAACCTTAAAGAACCTTAAAGCATTCTTAAACTGGGCTCCTCCATGTCCTAAGTTCCCCAGGAGGCACTGCAGGGGTGAGGGGAAGGGGTCAGAGGACAGTACTCTGGGTCCTCACCCCTGCTTCAGGTTAGAGCAATCTGTTTTCATCTGGCTTTTATATTAGACATTGGCATAAGATTTCATTTAAAAGAAGGATTCCACCAGAAAAACAAAAATAATCGAAAGCCATTGATTCAGACCAACCCCTCTATTTTGTAAATTAACAAAACAAAACTGCAACCCAAAGAAGATAAGTTACTTGGCTAAGGTCAAAGTGAGGGCTTTGTCATGACCACTCTGAGCCTCTATGGCATTATTATTGTCTCAGAAACTGGTTGCGGCAGCCATTCCATTGAAAGGCAACTCAGGTGCCACGTGATCTCCTATCCTTCGGCCCCTGAAAGGTGCTGGCACCTTTCCCACAAAGTACACACCTGGTCTCACCTTATCAACGTAATTGGCGATCTCCATGAGCTTGTATTTGGTGGCATCCTGGTCTCGTCGATTCTTCTGAAACTAAACGGAGCAAGCAGAACTGGGTGAGACTCCAAAACCCCTTGCAGGACCCCTCCTGTGCCCCATTACTTGTCTTTGAATTAGCTTTTGTCTTCTTCCATCTTCTATGAGCAATCGTTTTTATACAACTGTCTCCCCTACACACAGAGTATCAGCTCAGCAAGGGCAGAACCTGGGTCACATCCATCCTGGTATCCCCAACTACTCGCTCAATGCCGGGCACAGGTTGGGCATGCAATAGTTGTGTAGTGAACTGAATTCTCTTTCTCCAGCCCTTGAAGTCAACCTTGTTCATCTGTCCTTCAAATTACATGGCCTCTTGCAAACTCCCACTGGGACTTAGAAGAGGGACCAATCCAATCCTTGCCTTGGTCATCACCCCAACATGAAGCTACCATCACAGGGATCTCATGAGGCCTCCCTACATGTGATCAGTCAACATTGGTCAAATTGCTGTTGAATGCCTGCTTATGTGCAAGGCATTGTTCTTGGCACTAGGGAGGACACAGAGTGTGAAATCCTGGTACTAGCCTAGGGGAGCTTCAATCAAAATAGAGAGAGGGCCAGAAATAACAATAATGGCAGATTCCGTATTTAAGGAGTATACCATTGAAATGAGCTGAGAAAACGTGCACAGAAATAACTGCAATTAATAACTCAGATCGATTGGCAGTGCCTTCTACAGTGAGAAGAATTCTGAGACTGAATGGGGCTCGGCAGCAAAGAGTGCTGGGCTTGATTAGAAATGTGTGGCACGGGTACCAGGAGGAGGACATTCAGTATGTAGCCTCACATTTATCATTCCTGCTTCAGAAGGGTAGATCTCTTTCAGCTCCAACAATGAAAGAAAGCTTCACAGTGTAAAGATAAAATTTGCTACAACTGCAACCTAAATTTGCAAATGATGAGCATTTCCTGCCACTGCTATTCTTAGAAGGAATCTGGGTAGCTATCTGATTTACCTTTGTTACACGCTACATATGTCATTTCAATTCTAAACTTTCACGTCCATTCTCCACCACATCCCACAAGAATATCCAAGCAAGAAACAAAAAACAAATAAAACACTCTAAGATATTTGTCGGGATGGGGGTGTGTTCCAGCCATGACATAGGGAAGAAACCCACTGTTTCCTATTCTCCCACTGCTTTTGGACTTTCCTGGGCTTCCTCGGAACTGCCACTCATAAGAACTGTCAATTATCTCACTTTCACCGTCGCTTTCTGCAGAGTTAAATTCAATGTAAGGCCCTGTGACTTACAGTTTTCCAAGGTGCTAATCCCGAAATTTCTCACTATAGAGTCACCTCATTTCTAAATTGGTCTCATTGCACAGAAAGTGTTGCAGCATTTAGTGAATATTATTGAACACATTCAGATTTCCTTGTCTTTCAAAGACATTAATTCTGTCTTCCAATGACTGCCTGATAATCCCCCTGTAGTTTAAGGAACGTATCATGTTGGCCAGAAGAATCTCAAGTAGGAGTCAGAAAACTTTATCTGTAAATGGTTTTATTGTAAATATTTTGTAAATTATAAATTTATAGATCTGTAATTATAAATTACAAATATTTGTAATTATTTACAAATATTGTAAATATTTTGGACTTTGCAGGCTTATTTTCTCTATGACAACTACTCAACTCTGCCACTGTAGCTCAAAAGCAGCCACGAACAACATATATGGCAGTAGGCATGGATGTGTTCAGTAAAACTTTATTGACAAAAACATGTGGTGGTCTGGATTTGGCCATGGGCTGTAGTCTGCAGACCCCTGATCTATAGAAAGGAACATTTCAACCTTACACTTTCTAGGGTGACACAGGAAGTAAAACCTGGTGTGTCATCTGGCCTTTCCCAACTACCCCACATTCTGTCCGTATCATGAAAGTCCTCTGCATCTCTGTTTTTACAGCTATCCTGTCCCCTACAACATCTAACCTTGCTCTTCCCCCACCTGCATTTCCTGTTTCTGCTGAGGACTGAACAAGCTGAGAACCACCCCAGGCTCTCCCACCCACGCCCAGGGAGTGAGCAGCTGCTTGGGCATATTGACTGCTGACACCTTTCTCTCTAGGCAGCAACACTACCCGTGTCTCTGCTCCCCGTATTGAGCTCAGAGCCCAGAGGAGGAGCCTGGCCTGTCTCAGCACCAGGCTGTAAATCACAGATAAGGCAGCCCTCCTCTTCCCTGTCTTCCCATCCTCTCAGATTAATTAATTGTCAGGGATACATTTCTGCCTGCAGAGGATGAGAGGCCGCTGGAAGAGGGAGCGGGGAGGGGTGCTGAGGAGGGTGGGGATTTGTGAACCTGTGAACCCAGCCTGGCCTATGATGTCCCTCCCGCTCCGGGAACCATTCAAAGTCCAGGACCCTGAGAAATGAGCACGTTCCCTAGCCACCATGCTGCGTGAATCATGCCCTGCCGGGAACGCCTGTGAGGGTGTGCTGAGGGCACTCTCCTCTGGAACAAGAAGATGGCTCTAGGTGACACCACAGTCCTGGAGGCACCTTGGGCAGACACTTTTCTCTTGGGGGTTTGTGACCCTGGAGGTCAGGAGACTGAAGATGCCCAATCCCTACCCTGCCCCCACTACTCCAGCTTCCAGAGACTCACACCCAATGGGTGTTAAAACCCTGCACCAAGATTCCACCGGGGAGGGTGCAGGGTGGAAGGGGAGGGTCCCCGCACCTTCACATTAGAGCAGCTGCGTTTCTATATGCTTAGCTATCAGCGTCCCAGGAGCTTTCATCTGAACAAAGGATTCTGTGGCTGGAAAAAAAATGGCTCAAGACCACTGTATTAGACGATCTTAGATGCAAAGCTTAAAAGGAAAAATGTCCTGGAGTCAGAGGAGCTCAGCTTTCTTCCAGCAGCCCTCCCAGCACAGGTGGTCCTGCCCAGCAGGGGCCAGTGTCAATTACCTCCTCCCATGACCATAGAGCCTCCTTGGCTTTTAAATTAGCTTCATATTTTGCCCCTCACACTGCTCCCCCATCCTACACACACACCAGTCTTTAGAAAAAAAAAGAAAAAAAGAAAAGGCTGCTGGAGAAATCAATATCAACGCCAATTAAAAGCAAACCTCTTTTCAAGCAGAACATGATGTCCCCTAGGCCTGGAATGCCCTTTACCTCCACTTGCTGTGCAGTTAACAACTCTTTGTCTCTAAGACAACTCAAGGGACACCTCCTCCTGCCACTGGCCCGAAGTCTAGTGTTCTTTCCACTATCCCGCACTGCCTCCAGGATCTGTGCTTTGGGACTGTGCACTAGGTAGATCCGCTTCACAATGAGGCCTTTTGGAGGAGCTGGCAACTAAACCATCTGGATGGGGTACGAAAGAACCCGGAGCTGTGATGAATTTTGTCCTAAGGGAAGCTTCAGGTGAGCGTGCAGTCTTAGAACATGGCGAGTGCTCAGTTCATGATGACTTTCCATGGCCTGAAGATGTGTTTAGTTATGTGGTTGAGTCACTATGTAAAGTGAGAATTGGAGGTAAAATACAGCTAATTTGTGCAAATATGGGCTCTAGGGCCTGAACCCACTCTTCAGGTGTCAGCTTCAACATGACCGCCTCAAAGAAGCTTTCCCCAATTCCCAAAACCACGTTGGATCCCTCATTGTCTGCACTCTAATCCTCTATAATAAACCACCTTAGCAGTTATCACACCTGCAACTAGGGCATTTTTGCACTGCTATTGTAAACTCTGTGATGCCAGGGGTGGGTCTGTGCTTGGCACATAACAATAGAATCAAGAAATCATGGATGAATAAATGAAATAATAGAATGAGAGAGATGAGTTTCATCAAATCTTAGAAGCCAAGGCCTGTGAGAACCTGTTTAATTTGAGGAATATGGAAATAAAGGCCAAATAGCTATTCCTTTAGGTCAATAGTTCGCAAACATGCCTGTGTATCAGAATCCCCTACAGGGCTTGTTAAAATGTGGATTGCTGAACCCCAGCCCCACACTTTAGGATTCAGTGCATCTGAGGTGTGGCCCAAGAATTTGTATTTTCTCAGGTTCTGGAATGCTGCTGAAGCTGCTCGTCTAGGGACCACATTTTGGGAACCAAAGATTTAGGCTCTCATTTGGCACCAATATGATTACAAAAATGGACTCATACATGGGCAAGAAAATTGCATTCAGTCAGATGATTGAGAACACACTAGTAGTGTAAAAAAATATTTTCTAAAGTTCTGTAGAGAATTCATAGACTCCTTAAGAACAAGCATCAAAATCTAAAAGTCTTCAGACCCAGTCTAAGAAATGTTAATCCAAATAACATTAATTGTCTTCATTTTCTATCTGATTAATGTATCAAGCTAGAAGAGACTTTTTCTTGTTTTTTCCCCAACTATGTTTAAAATAGCAAAAACAGCCCTTGGTCGGATTTAAGGTCAAAATCACAGGACAAACCGGAAAAAGATGAATGCTTCAGCATTTCCCCAAAGCAGTTTGAAGCCTGGAATGGAAGCTATCAAGAGAATAGTTGTTCTGCTAAAACTCATTGCCTTCCCCTTACCTCTGCATAATCAGCCACGAGGTAAAGCTCCACATACTTCATGGAGTGTAAATCTTCCCTTTTTATCTAAGAAAGAGATATAAGCAGATCAGAGATGTAGAAATGGTGGACTTGGCCTCATTTCAAAAAACTGCTAAGAAATGGTAATAGTTGATAAGCAGTGGACCTCCTTACTAATTTTGTACTTGGCACTAGAGATAGGCCCGGCTGTGGTCGTCATCACCCTCACTACACCTTCCGCCCGCCATCTCGGTTATCACTGGAGGCTGGTCTGGGACACTGGGTCCTGTCCTTTATTCTCAAAAAATAATGAGCTAGGATGGTTAGTACAGGCAGAACAGAGGCCAACATACTGTGAGAGAACATGCTGACAAGGAAGTTCCCAAAAAACATTTAAACCACACACCTCTATTTGTGGTATAAATAAATACAAGCATTTTGTGCATATGGTTAAGTGGCTATTCCAAAAAGGGAGGCATATACTTTTTTCTCACATTTTAAAGTTTCTGAACTCAGCATCTCAGAATATTTTAAATGTAGTAGTGTTTTTCCCCAAAACAGTTATTCTATCGAATACAAGGGTATCTCACACTCGATAGTGACTTAAAGTAAAAGAAGAAAGTGATTTCCTCTTTCTTGGCCACATCCGTTTGATTTAGAAATACTCCTGGATGCAAAGGTCCTCAGAGGGGACAAGGCTATCCCCAGGCTGACTCCTGTGGTGAGGAACTCACCCTGTGAGGTCGTTTCTTGGTCTGGTTTGTAAACGGAAGGACCCAGTCCCTGGCGGTGGGCTTGGAGTGCTCGAACCCACAGTTCCCCGGGGGCAGCTTGAGATGTTCAGATCTGTAAATTAGGTGGTGGCCCTCGCTGTCAGGGAGGGGCTCGATGATGTAGCTGAGGTTACTGCTCACCATAATCAGTCCTCTGTCGACAGGAGAAATAGAACCTCGGGTCAAAGATCATGGTCTTGGAAAAGTCCCTTGCTCAGGCCTGTTTCCCCATATGCAAAATGACACAGATGATTTTGAATATTGGTTCTTAACCTTATTATGGGGTCATGCACCCTTTGGTGAGAATCTGATGCAAAGTCAGAGAAATAAATATGTATATGAAATGTGGTGCACAATTTCAGGGTACTAAAAGCTTGTCGTAGAGAAGCTCAAAAGGTTCTAAAAAGGCCAGACTAGGGACAGTTAACACTCATAAAGGACAGTAGGACCAGGATTCCAAAAAGCCTCCCCAATCCAAACATGGCATATGACAAATAACAGGTCGAAACTTTATGGACTCAGAAAAAAACAGTATGGTGACTGGAGAAAGAACACTGGCCTGGGGTTGAAGAGACCCAAGTTCTGGTCTTAGCACCAACATTGAATTGTCAAATGCTCTTCAACAAACCTCTTAAATCACTTTGAGCCTCAGTTTTCCCATGTGTAAATGCAAATGATAATTTACTAACTTAACGGGATTCTTGAGATAATTAAATGGGAAGACAAGTGCCTTTGTGCTTTAAAACCAAACCTAGAGGCATCACTAATGGCCTTCCTACCAGCCCCAACTTCCCTAGGTGAGCAAGACAGCCTTTTGGTGAAGTGACAGCCACAACCAAGCATGTGGGGCCACTTTTCTCTCAGTTATAGATGCTAGCGTTGAACTCAGAATATGTGTTCGTTCACTATATTCTTTCACTCACTGAGCCCTGACTCTGCACTAGATGTGATCTAGACATAATCCTTGTCCTCGAGTAAGTCAGCCCACTGGAGGACAGACAGTCATTCATTCCACAAATATTTCCTGAGCTCCTGCTATGTGCCAGGCATCATGCTATTGGATGACATCTATAAGGATGGAGTAGTGAACAAGATAGACACAGTGCCTGCCCTCATGGAGCTTAAAGTCCAAACATGGAAGTAAATCACTAGGGTGTATAACAGAGGCAGCAAAAAGGTTTCATCACCACTAACACAGAGGGATTGGAGGCAGCTGCCTGGAGCAGTGCATCAACGAGGCTTCTGAGAGCTTCGTCTGGATGGGGAGAAAGAGTGCCACGACTTACCGTCAATCACTATCACAAATATCAATGGAAGGGTGAGTAGGGGCCCGTGTAGCAGGTATCTGCCATCCGTGATACAGTGAGATGAACACTACAGTGAGGGAAAGTCCTCAGGGCTCTGGGTGAGGAAGAAGCCCAGCAGCAGTATGTGTGCTCCAAAACCTCAGGCCCTCATCCATCCCAAGATTTCAAAAGCAAAAGTATCTCCAAGCCAGTCTTTGCCACTCCAAATTAGCAAGATGTCTCTTGTGGCTTCTCGGCTTCCATCCTCTCCCTTCACCCCTCGGGATCCCTGCCCAGGTTTTGCCCTTTGGGAAGCGCCTGTGATGCTCTCAGGAGAGACAGTGCCAGGCTCTGATCAGCAGCAGCCCTTCCTGGAATCCATCCCTGGCTGACCTCATTCCAGTGCCATGGAGCCTGACGACTTCCTGGCTGCCTCGCCCAGGCTGACGCAGCAATCCCGGGTCAGCCCTTCAGCGGGACAACCAAGGTGCTCCCTGAACGGCTAGGGGTGGGAGTAGGGCAAAGAGCAAGGGTCACATCTGCTCCCAAGTCCAGACAGGAAAGGGCAGAAGGCAGAGCTGCTATGGGCATCCTGTTCCCAAGCTATCTTCTCATCTGGGCTGACCAAGTTCCCTTCCGTCACTTCAATTTCCCCCAATGGCTACAAATGTGAATAGAGAGATGACCACAAACCAGCTGATGGTTTGTGTGTATCAGGTTGTGGCTGCGGAGATAACACCCAGTGAATGGAAAGTTCCACATAGGGATTGGTGAACGTTCCAGTGTAGTCGACTGGACATCACTTGAATAAGCCTCTGGGCCAAATAGAGACCACACAGAAATTTGGTGCACAGTGAATAATAATCATGGTGGCTATAAATTATCAGGACTTTACTATGAACCAGGCACTGATGCTGAGTATTTCATTATTCACACCAACTTTTATGATCCTTACAAATATTATCCTCTCTATACAAACAAGAAAACTAAGGCTCAGTGAGGTTAATTAACTGACCCAGAGTCACACAGGCAGTAAGAATCTAAGCAGTCTTGTCCCAGGTCCCTGCCTCAGTCACAATAGCCCTGTAGAGAGGGTCAGAAAGACATCTCAGTCTACAGATGGCTACCAGTGACAGGCACCAGCAACTCTCCTCTGAGGTGTGAATGGCTGTTACCCAACTGGCCATCTGAAGTAAGACACCCGCTGGGAGATAAGAAGGCAAAGGAGGCATTCAGCCTCCTTTCCATTTTTACATACCACTTTTTGGGAGTTAACCACAGGCCCAGCACTATGCTTACAACTCTCATTCTTATTTCATTTCCACATCAACACTAGAAGGCACCATCATGAGTCCCATTGTATAGATGAAGAAACTGAGCCCCAGAAAGATTAAATAACAAGCTCTCATGGGTATCGGGAGCCAAAGATTTAAGGTCTGGGAGATTCTGGACCCCACGCCCTTAACCTCTATGCTATCAGCCTCCATCAGTGAGTTCCAAACCCATGTGTCAGAGATCTCTAGGATCAGAGCTTCCAGAGCTATTTATTAGAATATTCTATCGATTATATTAAAAATACAGATGTAGGAGCTATGGATTCTGTAGGCCTGAGCATCTGCATCGTGAACATGTCCCACAGTAGCTCCCTGCACAGCCACATTCAGCAACTTTGGCCTGGAGCCCAGGCTCTGCAGCAGGAGCCTGCCTTTTCACAGAGCCCCAAGCAATTCCACTTCAGGGAGTGGGCACATTATACTTTGAGAAACACAGGCTCACAAGGACGCTGAAGGTCTTTCCAGCAACAGGATTCTGTGGCAGCTCCCCTCCCTCCCCCTACTGTGGCCCTTGGTAACTCACCCCATGTCACAGATGCAATCCTCCCAGACTGCCCGGGATGGGGGATAGGCTGGCACCGACCCCAGCACTCAGAGAATGTCTGAGAATCTAGTTCCTGGGCCCCCCTCCATCGCCATCCCCAAGTCCTGCTAGCTGCCCTCCCCTGAGCACCCACCAGTCATTTATCCTTCTAGCAGCCTCTGTTGATCTAATTTGCTAAATATTAGCACTGGCAGAGCTCAGCTCGGGGCACGGGAGGAGGACCCAGGAGGCTGGGTGGCCGGGACCTCACACGCTATTCTTTGTTCTGCTCTGCATTCTATTTCTCATTGTTAAGAGCTTGATACAAATGAAATTGTACAGAGGAATCCTGGTGGGGCAGGCCAGGCAGGCAGCGGGGCAATTCATGATTAACCCCTGACTGACTAACTGCAGGACTCACCCAAATGCATCCTTCAAGGAACTAGGCAAGAACCACTTCCTGGGAATCTGCCCATTCAGAGCTACACCTAAGGGGACATATCCCACATCCCCACATCCAGAGCTATCTTAAGAGGTAACCACCCTGTTCCCCTTCTTTCCTTCCCCCCTAATCTGCATCCAAGTGAGACAGAGGTACAGGAAACTTCAAAGGCAGCCGAGAAGGGAGGAAAGAAGGCACAGAGGTGATGTGCTCCCTCTGCGATGGGGTGGCAAGGCACAAGAGGCAAGTCTGGGCTCAGGGGTGAGACACACCTGGATTCCAATTCTGGCTCTGGTTTCTACTAGCATTGTGTAAGTCACGAATGCTACCATCACATGGGTTTGCTATGATAACCGACTGAAGTAATGGGCAATGTTTACTAACAATCAAAGTCACATTTTAAAAGAATAGCTAAGAGTCATTGAGTGTGTATTAGACACTACACAGAGTGCAAACATTGTATTCAGTAGGCATTCAACACATATGTATTGAAAACCTGCTATGTGCCAGGAACTATGTTCTAGACAGGGGGATGCAGCATGACAAAAAAAAAAAAAGCCCTTCTCTCAAGGAGTTGGCACTCACCACCTAATGTAAATCCACCAGTGACGTCACTATTGTTTTCCCCATGTTATAAGTGAGAAAATTGACGCTGGAGAACTGAAGTAATCTGTCAGGCTTTAAACCAGGAACTGTCTGACTCGAGAATCTACACTTGTCATGACTTAACAGTACTGTCCTGTGAGGGCTTACTCCCCAAAGTACCTGACACAGAGGTAGCATTTATTATCTATTCTGCTCAAGGAAGGCCAGGTGTTCAAAGAGGAAAGGGCCATGCCACTCCTTGGCAAAGGGGCAGACAGGTATGCACTGGCTGCGTGCATGAGCCTCCTCCTCCTGCACCGGGCGCCCGGTCTCACTGCAGCCCAGAACTTCTGATGCTCAAGGGTCCTTTTCGTGGTCTGATCTACCTTAACGTTTCAGACGAGAGGAACCAAAGCGCAGAGGAAAAGGAACTTGCCCAAGGTCACCCAGTGAGTTACTGTTAGAGCCAGGGGCAGAACCCAGTCTCCCGATGTCCAGGCTCATTACTCCAAGGTGGGGCCCTGACTCCAGCCCCTACTCTCCACCCTCAACTCACAGCCTCCTGCACCGTGAGCACCATCTACAGAACAGAGTAAGGCCTGTGGGAGGCACCAGCCCAACCAAGGCAAAGATAAGGAGAAATTGAAATGAGGAGCAGAAAGCTCAGAGACCACACAGCCAGGAGATGTGGAGGTAGATCTCAAACTCAGGTCCCTCGATTCGAAATTCTGAGCCCCTTCCAGGCCATCATGCGCACACTCCCACACATTCTCTTACATTCGTTCTCAGTCTGATATCGTCTCTCTCATGGAATCTAAGTCCAGGGACCAGGGAACCGGAGTAAGCGTAGGCCCCTGAGTTTTGAGGACAGAGCTGCTATAATATGAGTGATGCATCAAATAGATCACTACAGATGATTGATCGTCTATCTTTGAAAGACTTTCTCTGTAATTAAACTTGCCAGACATTAGTACACAAGATACTACACAGCCATTCAAAGAATGAGATAGATCTATGTGTGCCTAAGACACAACGTTAAGGTGGAAAAAAACTACAGAATGTTTTGTATAGGGTAATCTCATTTGGATAAAATATAATACATCCATACACACACACACGTATTTCAACTGCGAATACCCCAACAGGGATTACAGATCTGGAATAGACTAACCAAGGAAGGGTGGGACAGGATAAAAATCCTTCACTTCTTTTAGTTTTACACTCCTGTATTATTTGAACGTTTAACACACTAATTAGTTATGTAATGATAACTTTTAATAAGCATTTTCTTTAAAAATGAACAACCTACCAATCAGATTAAAAAGAAAAAGGGTTTTTACTGCAATCAATCAATACCGCTCTTGCTGATAGACAGTGAGCTAGGAACACACACACACACACACACACACACAGAGCATCTCCCAGAACCCACAGGTTCAGTTAAGGACACTTCATCCCAGCACTATGTAGATTTCTTCACAAATAACCATTGCTCCTAACATTTATACTGTGTGTTAGTTTGCAAAGCATTTGCTGCGTGCAAGAAGTCATGAAGACATTTAGAGGCTGAGTCCTTAATCAGAGATGGCTTGGAGGGCATGGACACTCAACATCCCTAATGAAATGGCATGCCGTATCTTTTTATTGGTGTATTCTATAGGTATCCATGGCCACCACTTAATTCTCAAAGGGGTCAGTGGCCCAAATAAGATTATCAAGCACTATATCACATATCTCTGTTCTTTTTTTTGCAAGAAATATTTCTAAAAGGATACACAAGAAACTGGTAACAATGGCTGCCTCTGGGGAAGAGGCATCTGGAAATCTACAGGGAAAAAGAGACTTGCCTTTCACTGTATACTCTTTTGTACTATTTGAATTTCTTTTCACTATGATCACTTATTACTTCTACCATTAAGTAGCCTAAGGTATTGCTTTGGAGAGAAGAGGGGCCTAGCAACAATCGAGAGACTCAGCTGAATTCCTCTGTATTTGTATCATCAGCCTGAAGATCCCATTTGGTATAAATCCTACCTATTTTCTCCAATCACAAGGAGCATGTTTCCAGGAGAGAAGCACAATCACTATGGAGATTTTCCATTGCAGCATCGCTTTATGGGTCTTGGGGGGGCGACTTGACTGTTACAGGGGTTTGAAGGCTTCTGCTGCAGCTGCTCCTTCTCCAGAGTCTGAATCGAGCCATCTGGCATGCATCTCCAGCTCTTAAATCAGTCGGGCCACAGACACCCTCGGTTTCTTAAGGTGTAGTGAGAAGGCTGGGAAAGTAAGGCGGGTGGATGCCGCCAGAAGGAAGTGTGCAAAACAGAAACACATGGACAGCTCACCCGGTTTCCCCCTGTCAGCACGGCTGCGGGAATGATTTACAAGCGGCCACGCTGAGTTCCCACTGCTCCAGACCAAGGGGACAGAGGAAGAGGCAGGGAGAAGCAAGTCACACCCGCATGTTCCCTTTCCTCCTTCTTGGGACAGACATTGTTTACTTGCAGACTGCAGGTGGTGGTGGCTGGGCTTGTAAACACCACTGGGAGGCCAGTTGGCTTGGCTCAACCAAGTCACTTGAGCGGGAGATTTGGAGCCACTGTTACGGCCTCCCAGCCAAAGCTTGTTTCCTGCCTAATTCCCTCTGGCCAACTCACCACGGAGCCTTACAGAGGAGACACGTCCCAGTATACAAACAAACACGTGGCATCTGCAGCATGAGGAGCCTTGCATTTGCATGTGAGCCTGGCTAAGTCTTAGTGTGGTTTCACTGTTATAAGATGATACTGATCCTGTACATCTGTTGAGTGCTGTAGGGTCAACACAGCACTTAACACTCTCACCACACCTATCATTGATGCCCACTGTACAGATGAGGAAACCGAGGGCTCAGAAAATGACTTCTCAATGCCTATCTTTCTTCTACCTGTGTAGGGCATGGGTACAGAGTAGGCGCTCAGTATTAATTTGTTGAATGAAAGAAACAATCATTGAATGAATCAATTGACACAGAAGAAAGGTACACAGTGGAAACACCTCCTACTGGCTCCTGAGATCCACTCGTGTGAATATTTTCTCAATTCTGCCTTCAGTAACACCATATTGACAGCTTTAAATTGGTCATGGTGGGAGTATTTTTGCCACCATATTGGAAGATGCTACAAATCAGGGTGCTTTTTTCCTTTTCCTTTTTCATGGACCCAGTTTATCGACACACTGGGTATAGGTACCACACAACACAGGCAACTAAAACCCAGGCAATTAGTACAGGCAATTAGGATACAGGTTTTTCAGATCATCCTCTCTTTCCCAAAAGGAGAGGAGAGTGGGAAGAGTCTAAATAAATATTTATTACTTCAACATACACGTGTAGATCCTCTCACCTGCCAAGCACTAGGGTAGGCTGGAGGAGAAGAACAGATATTTGAGATATAATTCATATCCTCAAGGAACACACATTCTCAGGTACAAACTATAAGGTGCACACGAATCACCTGGGGATCTTGGTAAAATGCAGATTATGATCCAGTAGGTCTGGGTGGGACCTGAGAAGCTGCATTTTGAATGAGTTCCCAGGTGATGTTGATGCCACCCCGCTAAGGGCCACACCCAGGAAGCAAGGGTCTAGGAGGTTACTGAGTGCTCCTATGTGCCAGCCAGTTCTAAACATTAGGTATCTACAACAGTCAGTCCTCATGGTGCTAAGGATATTCTCATCCACGTTTTACAAAGGAGAGCATGGAGGCCCACTGTCCAGCTGGTAAACTGCTATTGGCTCAAACCCAGGTAGTCTCGCTCAGAGAATGAAGAGTCATTCTCTTTCCAACATGCCACCTAGTTGGAACTTTTCAGTTAATTTTCTGTCTTGAAAATTCTCCTTGCTTCTCCTTTCTCTTCCCACCAGCTGCCCATTTCCTTTTTCACCACCTACAAGTACTTCTACCAGAGAAGAGCAAAGGACAAGTGGGAATAAAGGCTCAAACTCATCAATTTCAAGAGTCTGAATCTGGCCTTCTATTTTCTATATTTTGAAGCTTTGACATCTGGGCCTTGTCCCTCCAGGGTTGGCCAATTCCTAGAGATAGTAAACAACTCACCAGTCAGCATGCCTTTCAAATGCAGCTCTCAACACCTGGGCCACGACCCTCTGCCCTGTTCACCCCAGGGCCAGGTACCAGACCACCAGGGACAGCCCCTGTGTCCCAGAGCCCGCTGAAGTTTTTCAAACTAGCCCAACCTAGGCCTGCTTACCCTGCCCCACCTGTTCCTTCCTGCAGAAACCACAGAAGGGCTCTCGCCCACATTTCCCCCCATGGCTCTCTGCTTCCTGGTGACCCCTGTGCTTCCCTCTGTGGCCCCTGGCAAGGCATGCCCCCTCCTCTTGGGAGCTTGAGAAGAACAAACTGTCTTTTCCATGGCAGTCATCTCCTGCTCCGTTGGCTTCACCATACCTAAATAATAATAAAGCCTCAGTTCCTCAGGGAAGAGAAAGCTGAATCTCAGGGAATTTGTGGATTATCTGGGATTTCCCTTGTCCCTCCAAGCTCAGCCCGTCTCAGAGCTGGCTTGCATATACTCTCAATGGACAGTTTCTCGAGGTCCCTGCCCAAGGCCAGCCCTGCTTGTCCTGAAAATTCCATTCCTGGGGAGAGTGCCAGGTGCCCCCCCACACCTTCAGGGCCTCTTACCTCATTCCCCGGCAGGTGCTAAGTGTGACACTGGACTGTTCTGCCTTCCTCACCGTCCCGTGGTAAAAGCAGTGATCCTAGCAGGGAGAAAGGAGGTAGTCAGGCCAAAGAACACTGACAGGCAGGGCAACGCTTATGTCCCGTGAAGGTCACGGACGATTCATGGCTATTACATATCTACCCCTACCTTACAGCCTGCAAAGAGCTCCCGGAGCCATCACTTTATTTGATGCTCATGATGGTCCTGGGAGGTGAAGCAGGGCAGCTGCCATCGTCCCCATTGAACAGATGAAGAAGCTAAGCCCAGAGGAACAAAGAGATTTACCACAGGTCTCCCTGACAGTTGGAGAACCCAGGATTTACAGATCTAGTTCAGAGCTCCTTCCACGACATGAAGTTGGCCACAGGAAACACTGTCTTCTGAAGTGCCTGCCTCCCCATCAGAGTCACCTGTGTGACCCTCCTGTAGGGCTGAATAGTGTCCCCCCCCCAAATTCATATCTACCCAGAACTTCAGACAGTGATCTTATTTGGAATAGGGTCTTTGCAGACGTGATTAAATTAAGATGAAGTCAAACTGGACTGGTGTCCTTATAAAAAGAGAGGACACAGAGAGACACACACACACAGAAGAAGGCCATTTGAAGATGGAGGCAGATATTAAAGTGATGAAACTACAAGCCAACGAGCACCAAGGATGGCCAGAGGCCACCAGAAGCTAGGAAGAGGCAAGGAAGGATTGTTCCCTAGACTGCAGAGGGAGCACAGCTCTGCTGACATCTTGATTTTGGACTTCTAGCCTCCAGAACTGGGAGAATGCATTTCCATTGATTTAAACCTCCAAGTTTGTGGTACTTTGTTACAGCAGCCCTAGGAAACTGAGAGACCCCCCCTTCCCCATCTCCCCTGAATCCCTGGGTGCCTGGATCAGACTTGATTTGGCACCTGCATCCACGGATGCATAGAGGCCTGACGCTGCCCTCTAGTCAGCGTGTCTCTCGGCCATCTGGTCTTCCCAGCTAGGCTGGATTCCTTCATGACTGCAAACAGCTGTTGAGCACCGCTGTGTGCCAGGTCCTCGGCGAGGCCCCTGAGACACAGCGATGAGCACACACACACACACAGCTCCAGCCTTTGCAGGACTTAGGGTTTTGTGAGAGCCAATCTTAATTAAAAAGCTGTGCAAAGATATGATTACAAACCATGAAGAGAGGCTGGAAATAAAAGTTTGAGGTGCCAGCAGAGTGTTTTACAAGTAGGGTAACCAGAGCATTTCTGAGGCAAACCAGGACACTGCTGAGAGTGCTAACACACGCAGACGGGCACAAACCAGGACTGTCCCCAGCACACAGAGGGGTGATAACAAGGGACACGCTCCTATAAGCTTCTTCCAAATAGGTCAAGAGAAATAAGCTGGTCAGAAAAGAGAGAGGGTAAGATGCTCAGGGCAGAGCTAGGTTCTAAAAAGGTCTTAAGCAGTTGCCGACACAGAAGCGTTCTCTTTTCCCCCCTAATACGCTGAGCCCATGCAGCCCCAATCAGGGATCTCTGGCATTTGCCCACATAGCAGTCCAAGTGATCCGTCACCAGGACCATGCATGCTTGTAGTTGTTCCCTGGTCCCGGCAGGCAGGGATGTGACCCAGGAGCCAGCTAACCCATTTGTCCCTATTCTGTGGCTCCAAACTCCCACGCAGCTCTAGGCATGAGTATAGCCTGAGAATTAAATTCAAGCATTTTGGCATAGCCAGGCCAGATTCAAATGCAAGCTCCCACACCTATCAGCTATGTAAACAGTTGCACAACCTCTCTCTGACCTCCAGCATCTTGAGCCTCTACCTCATGAGGTGGTTGTGAGAATAGTGTCCAGTAAGTGCAGGTACCTGGCCCACAGCAGCCGGCAATAAACATTAGTGATCATATTATCGGTACTAAATTCTCCTTTGTCAAAGGCAGAACGTGGCCTTGAGGGAGCTGGAAGGCCACCAGGGGGCTGAATCCTCAGCCTTAGCCGCATCAATTCTACGTCCTACCCAGCCGAGCTGCGTAGCCAGATCACAGGATACAGGCCAGGCTGGCGCTCAACCCAGGGTCAGCAGTATGGTTCCTCCGCCCATTCAAGTTCACGCAGTCGGGAGGAGGGACAGGTGCCCCTCTCTTTGTATCAAACTCTCCTGGACTTCATACATGTCACATTCTAACCTTCACAGGAGCACAAAGGAAAGCCACCATGCCAAGGACACCCCGCAGCAGCTATGAAAGAAGGTGAGGCAGGGACAGCCCTCCTTCCAGCCAGGATTCCATCTGATTTCAAGTGCCAGCCTGTCACAGGGCTTTTCCAACTAACCCAAGGCTCTGGGACCTGGAGGGCCACCATCAAAGCTCAAGTTCTGAACCTGATCTTTAGAATTCAGCAACAGGACCCTGAACAACACAACCCAGGATCACGCATGGGTAGAAGAGGGCACTGGGCCCGTATGGAGTAAACGGGGCTCATAGTTGTTGGAATGACAAAAGTGCAAAAGTTCAGAAAGATGGGTCTGCCATATTTTTGAAAATCCTGGTACTTCTTCAAGCAAAGAGAATTCAAATCCAGGGATGGATGTGAAGAATCCCTCTACCTCTTCCCATCTTTGGACTCATGCTAACAGTATTCACTGCCTGGGGGCTCTCTGAAATAGCATATCAAACGACTGTTGTAGTATGCTTTCAATCTACAAAGGGCTCTCACACATCATCACCTGTGATAATAATACCTGCCATTGACTGTTGTTAACAATAAGAGCTAACATCTATCCAGCTTTTACTGCTGGATAAACAACTTACATAGATTTCCTTTAATTCTGATCACAGCCTTAGAAGGTAGATATTATTATTCCCATTTTTTGAAAAGGGAAACTAAAGGATGGAGAGGTTATAAGTCATGATTTAAGTCAAGGCCACACAGCAAAGGGGAGATTCAAACTGCAGGATCCTGACTCTAGATCTCATGTTCTGCCCCTCCCAGCAAAAGCAGTCTCAGCAAAGTGCAAAAGACTTACTTTGTCAAAGCTCTACAGTCTTCTAGCACTAACAGAGCCTTAAGTTCTAGTCTAAACCTCGCCAGTTACTGGTTATCTGAACTGAAGCATGTTTCTTTTTCTCTTCTCCTCTCCATTTCCTCATCTGTAAAATATGGCATTGGAAGAGATGTTTATAAATTCCCATAAAATGAGTGATTCATCTTACCCTTCCACAGTCCTGAGAGTCAGATCTTAGCATATCCAATTTTCAGATGAGGAAACTCAACACTAGTATAGTCAAAAGGGTTGTTTAAGGTCACATAGCTAGTTAAAGCCAAGACTAACACCCTGGCTTCAGACCCCACGCTCTATAACTCTTTCTACTGGAACACAGTCACAGACCCATTCCCCCAGTGACCTGACCTAGATTAGGGCTGTAGCCTACAGGCCCGGAAGATGAGCTTGATAAGGTTCCCAGAACTCCCTCTACCCCAGGCCAAGTTTGGTAGTAGAGTATGGCCTTCAACATTTTGGTCAAGTGCAGATAAATGCTTTATTCCATTCCCATTTCTTTTTGAGTCCTCAGCTCCCAAATAAGAAAGCTAACTGGGAGCCTCACGGGGCTGGGTGGGAGCTTTACAAGAGTCGAGTAGCAGGCGAGGTGAGAAAACAATGAGTTGTCCCATACTTCAGCTAGGATGTATTTTGGTCCACAAGACCTTCAGGAAGGTGGGGCATTCTGAAAGTGAGGGGAAGTTCTCTCCCATTCCTCTGTTTCTGAAAGGCCTTTACAACATCTCTGCCTAACTCTGAGAGCACAAAGAACAAGTAAATGAACAGTCATGAAGTCATCGCATTCTTTCTCAGCTTCTCGGCCTGAGGGGACCACCCCGAGGGGGCTTTCAAGGCAGGAAGCATGAGCTCATGGCAAACTTGTGCACTGAGACCCATTCTTGATCTGTGGGCACAGAAGTGTGGGATCCAAACTCAGAGGAGGGTGCTTTTGTGAGGTTGTAATGGGTAGGGGCTTTTGAGGCATGCCTGTCTGGGGACACCCCTCCCGGAGGCAGAGAACCGAGGTCTTAAGGAAGGAAGGAGAAGTTTCAACCAAGCACTGAAGAAGGTGTGGAGTCACAGCGGGACAGCTTCCCCAGAGATGAGAAGACACACACAACTTGCCTGCTATGCGCACTGGCCACACGGCCAACACCTTCCCCATCCAAGAAGGTCTTGGAGAAGAAGGCAGCACTGATCTTCATGTCCAACAATCTAACACAACCCCTTACTGTTACTATGCTCTAGACCTCTTAGATCTATCAAAACTTAACTGTCCTCTGTCCCTTTACCCATTCAAAGGTAATCCGATAAAATAATCGGAGCTGTAAGTGACTGACAGTGGCTGTCATTGTCTTCTAAACTTTTGTACTGTGGCAGAGAGAGTTCAAAGAACAAGCCATGTGGGAATCTCAGGTTCCACGGGAAGCCGCTAGAAGATCACTGAGGCAGAGAGGCCTGTCCTGCTGTCCTACACACCACCCCTCCATGTCTGCATGCTACAGAAGTCCATTATGTCCTACCCCAAAGGCAAAAAGCCACTGCTGCTCCTGCTGGAGTCCAGCTTCCCTTCTCCTTCACATCTCATCAGCCAGAGTCTGAGAAGGATCACTCTAATCCAGACTTTCTCAACGGGAGCCTAGTGACATTCGGGCCAGATAATTCTCTGTTGTGGAGGGGCTGTCCTGTGCATTGTAGGACATCTAGCAGCATCCCTGGCCTCTAGATGCCAGTAGCATCCACCTCCCAGACATTACAATCAAAATTGTCTCCAGACATTGCCAGTGTGCCCTCTGTGGCACACACAGTTAAATGGTCAAACAAACAAATGGAATATTTTAGCATAACTGCATCTGATTGAAATTGGTATAAATCATCGTGAAGCATATTTACTTTGCTTTATGTTAGTTACCTACACATTAACAAAAGTTTAAGTAAAAGAAATTATTTAAACCAAAATCACTCTTAGTTGAGAACCACTGCTCTGATCTTACAAATTCTAACAGGTTCCCCAGTAGGAAAAGCTAGCAAACCATGAAGTGTGTACGATTCACTACCTTAAGTGTCCAGCAGTGGGGTGGGGTGAAGCAAACTAAAATATATCCATCTGAAAGACCATTTTTTAAATGATATATCTTTGTGCAAACAGCCAAACTCAAAAACAACTTTGAGGGGAAATATATCCAATATGAAGATAGCAATAAAATAAGAAAATTTTCATAACCTAAAGTCATATTAAAAAGGCAGACTACAAAACCTTACACATCCATATGAAAAAGAAACAAATACCTGATTGGGTGAGATGACAAAATTATCAGTACATCATTTCTTTCACTTAAACTTTTGTTAGTATGTGAATAATTAACATAAAGCAATGAAAATGTATGTTTCACAAAGATTTGTACCAGTGATAATCAGACGCAATTACACTAAAATATTGTTTGTTTGACCATTTTAGCCAGCAAAGGAGAGGGTGCATTTATGAAATGGCAAATCCCCATTCTGCTTCTCCTATTCGCTCCCTTGGTCCTCAGTCAGGGGAAATGATCCCTTCAGAGGACAGACTGTCTTCAACACACTTCATCATCCTGGGGGTGGGGTTGGGATATGGCAGCTGCTTGATAGATATCTGCTGACTGGAACTTACCTCAGACTTCAGCGTGGTCGTTTGAGGGTTGCCACTTGGAGTGTAATGGGTTTCTGTGTAGGCTGGAGCAAAAAGGTGCCTGCAAAGAATAAAAACAGACATTCATCTCTAGAGTTAACGGACTCCACCGTCCCAGGAACAGCAGCCAGTGATTCTTAGTGAACCAGGCAGAACCACCCCAAGCATCTCTATGCAGACGAAATGAGGAGGCCATAAGGGCCTAAGAACAAAAAGAAGACCAGGAGGAAGCTTGTTATTAATTTTGTATTCATTGGGATCATCATTTAGTTCAGACCCAGATGTTCAGTTCAGATGGAGTCAGTAGATAGAATTAAAGCAGTGATCCTAACTTTTTCTGGGTCCTGGGAAAATACACATGCAAATACACACACACACAACTTCCCAGGGTCTGTGGACCGTACTGTGTACCTTGATTGATTTTTTCCAGTGCATCTACCAACTTTTAGTACCAGCACACTGATTTTTCTGTAAGGGAATACCTCTCCCCTGCTGCATGTTTTGGTGAGATGTCAATCAAGGTGTCCCACCCGGCCCTAGCCAAGGGTGGCCCATACTGCAAGCTAGGCCAATGGAGTAGTGTTGCAAGAACTGAACAGAGGGGAGCTAGTCATCTGTTCCTTTGTTCCTTTGTTCCTGCTGTATGAATTCCCAGAGCTGCCTTTGCCTGTCCTTTCTGAGATCTAGTGGTTTAGATTTCCTGAGACCTGGGTGTTCTGTGTGTTATCCCTCCCATAAATTCTTTATTTTTCTTTTCTAAAATTGGACATTGGTTTCTCTCTAGCCACAGACCCCTTGAAGCTGAGGTTAAGAATCCCTCAGCAAAGGCAAGGCGACACCAAACAAGGTTCCTAGAATTTCTCTAAAAGTTAAAAGAAAAATGAAAGAACCAAATGGATGCTTCAACTAGCTCAGCCACATTAAAAGCAGAATGCATCTATAGGAAGTCAAGGTCAGAGGACAAAAAAGGTTTCTAATGGAAGAGAAATTGAGTCTAACAAAAAAACAATTAAGTGGATCTATATGACTAAGATGGAAAGATGTCTAAAATGTAGATAAAAACAATAAATTTCAGGAAAGCATGTATTTTAAAAATCCCTTTTAATGAAAAACTAACAAGAGTATACATTAGTGCATGCATTGAAAACAACTGGAGAAGCAAATGCCCATTGTTAATGGTGGTTATCTCAACGGACTGTGGAAGATATTCACAATGTAAGCTGCATATTTCTGAAAACTGGTGGATTTTTTAAAATAATGATCATGTATTTATTTTGAAAACTGAAACCCTAATTTGAAACTGCTTTAAAAAAGGAAGAAAATATAGGCTGAGGCCAGCTCAGAAAGTGAAGGGAATCTGCAGGGACCACCCTGGTTTTGGAAGAGGCGACATTTCCCAGCAAGAGAGAGTCACTAAAGAGGGTCTCTAGAGTCACTGAAGAGTCACTCCCAGCTCTAAGTTCTGGGACTCCTGACTCTCAGATTCCCCTCTACTCTCAGAGTGCAATCAGAAGGAAATGCCACAAGAACTGCCTCTTGTACTATGTCAAGCCCTTCAACATTCAGCCTTGGACGAGAAGAAAAGAAACCCAACAGCGAAATGTAAAAATAAGCAGAGCACAAAACCCAGCTTGTGTAGAGAAACTCTCATTCACATGGAAACTTTGGGTCACTTGCTAACTTGCCAGCTTGTGTCTCCCAGCCCTTTTTCTTTCTTCTTAGCATCTAACCAGCCAAGGATCCAAGGGAGGCATCACTCACTTGCTTGAAGGCGATACACTGTAAGCCCCACGACGACAAAGGCCAAGCTGTTTTGCTCACCAGTATATATCACTGGTGAACATTTATTCAATGAAAAAACGACTTAACTAATTATTGAATGAGTGAATGAGTGAATACATGAGTTGTTCAGTATACTAGGAGCTTAGAGCATGGTCTGGAGTCTGCGAGACTCAAGTCTCAATTCCAACTCTAACATTCACTGTCTCTATGGCCATGAGCGAGTTACTTGAACAGAACAATGTGCTTTCTCTTCTACCTAACGGCCCTCTCTGAACCTTTGTTTCCTCTTCTGCAAAAACAAGGATAATATACTTACTTGAGAGGGCTGTCTTAAGAGTAAAACAACAAAATGCATGAAAATGGCTTACCACCAGGCCTGGCACACAGTGAAACTCAGCAAAGGTCAGTGATTATCATTATTGCCTTCAACAGGGATTATGATGAGAGAACCCAGAAAAACTGATGGAATTTACCTATTTCCCTCTAACGCCACCCCCCAGCCATTAACTCTCCAGTGTGTCACTTGAGAGAGGTGAAAAAGCAATTAGCTCATTCCTACAGCCCATTTCCTGGGTCTGCTTTCACAGACTGCATAATGGACGGCTAGTCAGGGGTTCAGAGTTTAATGGTCCATCCCGGTGCCACTGGGGAGATGTGAATTTTCCCGCAGGAAATGCACTCCTAGTAAATACACTCTCAGCCTGTTCTCAGAGAGTCTTAGGGGGAAAAAAATCATTCATCCAGTGACGTCAAGATGCTCAGAGCCAGCCCCATGGCCAAGTGGTTAAAGTTCTGTGTGCTCTGCTTCGGTGGCCCAGGTTCACAGGTTCAGATCCCAGGCATGGACATACTCCACTCACTAGCCATGCTGTGGAGGTGTCCTACATACAAAATAGGGGAAGTCTGGGAAAGATGTTAGCTCAGGGCTAATCTTCCTCAAGCCAAAAAGAAAAGATGCTCCAAAGAGAGCAATCCAGATTGAGCCTCAGGTGTCCACATTCTTGTCAGTTCTTGGTCACACATCCTCAGAAGGGCAAGGATCTTTCTGCAGCTTCTTATTCTGAAGATCTGCCCCCATCATCATAGGCCTCTCAGAGCCTCAGCGTTGAAAGGGACCTTAGGGTTCATTTAGTCAAACTCACTCGACTGTGGGCTCCCTAAAAGCAGGGGGAACAGCTGCCTTGTTCAAGGCATCTTTCCAGTCCCAGAACCAACCAGTCATGGTAGTACACGCTTATTCTGTGAATAAGTGGATAAATGAGTAAACGAATGCATGAAAAGACCCTTCTACTTTGTGTAGGAATCTGCTAGCTGGCCATTCGGCATCGGACATCTCCAGTGACAGGGAGCTCCTGAGACCACTCATTCCATTTCTGAGCACATACAGTAATTAGAGAAAGCTCTTACATTGAACCAAAAATTACCTTTCTGTAACCAGCACCAACTGGCCTCACTCCGTCTTCTGAATTTGTCCAGAACAATCTACTTCCTCGTCTACCTAATGGCTCTTTCGGGACCAGCAGCTTCAGCATCACCTAAGAACTAGCTGAAACTGCAGACTGTTGGGCCCCACCCTAGATCTACTGAAGCAGACAGAAACTCTGAGGTGGAGGCCCAACTATTTCCAGTGATAACTCTCTGAGTGACTCTGATGCAAACCACTGCCCTAGACCACAAGTTCTCCACCTACCCTCAAGGCAGGCAAACTGCAGAAATATCAAAGTGTCTTGTTACCCAAGCCCCCATCACCTTCTTGCCTCCATCACATCCTGGAACATTCTGGGCTTCAGAAACCCAGAAAAGTTGCAATCACAATAGTGCACATGTATTTAACTGTTAAATCACAACACACCTATCCTTTTCCCATTTAGTAACTGAGAACACTGGGAACTCGAACATGTAATTTGTCCAGGTTCTCATAGCACAGTGTCAGAGCCCGGTCGGTTGGTACTGACCATACTTTTTAAGTCGTTTTCTGCTCTCTCTTAAAACGTAGAAACATAAAACTAAAGCACTGCCAGGAACCAGTAGTCCAAACTAAGATTTGATGGTGATGATAGCACCCTTGGGGAAATATGTGAGGTCCTAAAATAGAGACCATTAGCTCTCAGATGTGATTATATGCGGAGAAGAGCAATGGGGGAAAGCAATGTCAGGGGGAGGAAAAAGAGGATGGGCACACAAGAATTTCAGGGCTGGCTGTTTTGAAATAACAACCTTTTCCCCAAACGGGGTTGTAGATATTGACCAGGAAGGTCGTTCCTTCTAGAAGCAAAAGTAATGGTCATGTTTCATCACCATCATCTGTACAATTTTACTGATGAGCGAAAACTGCTTTCGAACGCTCCCCACTGCCCCAAGTGAGGCCCCTCTGTGCCCTTGTGCCCAGATGGTGCCCTGGCACTGCTCTTGGGACCAAAGACACTGCCATCCCCTGAGAGAGGGAGTCAGAGGGCCACTGAGCAGCCCAGCTGGGCCCACCCGCCCCTTCTCTGACCACATTTTGCTCTCATCTCCTCCCTGACAAGGGGCTGGCTCAGCAGATAGACAGGAAACTGTCTCTCACCACTGGAGAGTATTAGGATTTTCAGGAAACGAGTTGTGAGTGATGTGTGTCCAGGAAGAGAGGACTGTCCAAGATTTCCCACCCCGCCCCCTCCTTTTTCTGGCTCTGAAGGAAAATCAGTTTCTGTCAAGCGCCTCCCGCCCGTGCCTTCCAGGCTCACAAGCCCACAGGCAGGCAGAGATCCTCAGAGATTCTCATGGCTGCTAGCAGCAGCCAGCACTGGTGTGCTCACTGAGTGAAATGAGGTCCATCAGATCCCAAAGTCCTCAAGCAAAATCTGCATCTTCTGAATCCCACCTGGGAAAACAAGCTGCCCCCCAAATACCGGACAGAAAACATAAGGTCGCTCTCCAGGGAAGGACAACAGAATTGCCCAAGGCGGCCTAGAACTTGTTTGTACACCCAGCCAGACCTCAAAAGCACGATGCCATCTGAAACAGCCCTGACCAACCTTTCCTAAGGCTCAGAGCCTTCAAATCCAGAACTATCCCTTTAAGGACTGTTTACTGTTAGACAAATTTCAAACGCCTCTCCAAGCCTCGGATCTCTAATCTCCCTCTGGGGAGAGAGAAGCGGCAGGACTAAATCTGTATTTTTAATATTTCTTCCAGGTGATATTTCTTCAGGCTCTGGGAATTCTCCTAGTCAGTTTGATTGATTTTAACATTAAAAATGTTTTCCCATTTCTAGCCTCCTAATCACCCTCCTAAAATCTAAAGATGATATTAGCACAGCACGGAAGGAAAGTCTAGGGCTCTGAAAGCTTTGGTTTGAGTACCAGCTGCACTACTCTCTAGACGAGTGTCCTTTCAAACCCTGGAGATGAGGCGAAAGACGACCGCGGTTCCTTTCAATGTTGTACAAGAGCACTGTCACATTGTGGGCTCTAAGAGGCCTGTCTAAGGTTCTTTGGAACCTTAGCAGCTTTTAAAGACTATTTACAATTAACTAGGGCAGCTCTTGCACAACCCTGTACAATTAGATGTTAAATGGTAAAAACCTAGTAAGATATGACAGAGATGCAAATGATTTCCATCCGGAAGAAAACATAACTCCCAAGGTTATGGTTTTCCTGCCCCTAGGATATTAATTAAACAGTTGTCTATCTAATTTAGCAATCCTTTTTTTCAGTGTTGAAAAAAATACATATATATATGTTTCCCTTATCCAATTTTTAAACCAGTTTTATCATCTTGCTGGTTGACAAGCGCTCACTACGTATTTGTATGAGAACTGTTCCACCTGAGCCTCCCATTTTCTAGACTGCAAATGGACTGGGTAATAATTACTCTCTCGCAGCATCGTTGAGACAATGAAATGAGAAAATACATTCAAATACCAGCTCTGATGCTTAGAAGTTCTGTGAGCTTGGGCAAGTTGGTTAACCTCTCTGTGCCTCAGTTTTCTCGTCTATAAAATGAGGGTAATGATGGAATCTACTTCATAGGGTTGGTGTAAAATGTTAGAACAGTGCCTGACTATGAATATGTGTTAAATAAAATGAACAAGTGTGAAAGAATTCTTCGTAAAGTATAAAGTATTTGTATTCTACAGGTATAATTGTTATCATTTTCTCCAGGACTAGCTACGTGCACATGTGGCAAATCTTGATTTCTGTTCAATTGAGATAATGGTTTTCTGAGGGTTCATAATATTAATGTCTCTCCTTTTGGGTAAGTTTGGAAATTCTGATATTAATACTTTTTAACTAGCTAGGTGATACTATGTAAGTCACAAGCTGCTCAGCCTCAGTTTCCTTTTCCATCAAAAGGAAATGGTGATGCCCAGGACAGGCAGGCACTGGGTAGGATTTTTGAAAAGCAGAGGGTACTAATCTAACGTAGTGGCCAATGCATGCCCATATTTGGGACAAAATAACCAATTCAGTAAGTATTGTTTCATTTTGTTTTTGAACAGAGAGAAAGAAAAAGGGTGAAGAGATAGCTTGAGCTGTTTCAGACCAAGATTTCTGAACCAGTGCTCATTCCACCTCTGACTCCAAAGGAATGGAAACAAACCAACATGCCAAAGGCATGGCTCTAAAGCCAAATAAGGGATTGACAAGTCCAGGGACCCATAGGCAGAGGCATTCCTTTTTGAAGGAACAGAAAAGCCAAGGAAGAAGGAACTTTAAATGTTGCTCCTAATGTAAAGACTGGGGATCTCCTCTTAACCCAAGGACTCACCTGAACAAGCACCATTACTGCCAGAGGACCAGCTCCAGAAACAACACTGTGAAGCAAGATGGCACCACCCACAAGCCTGGCAAAAAGCCAAAGCTACTCAGCATGTTTTCTTTAACCTTCTATTAAGGAAGCTTCCAAACAATGCATTAAATCAACACTCCTTTTTACAACTGCTTCCCATTACATCTTCTCCCAGTCCCCACGAGACCTGGCACTTTTCCGACCAGCTCCTGGTCCTGTGTTTTGCTTTTAGGTTATATACCAAAGGATGTTTGGATGAGCACTGTTTACTGCGCTGACCAGCAGGGTCTTTATTTAATCCTCTTCATGCTTCCCTCTTGGCTGCCTCCACAAAGATAAATAACCTCTCTGTGCAAATAGGGCCGATTTCTTGGGATCAGGGAACTTAACTGGCAGGGACCTTGGGGGCGCCCTCAAAATGGCTCACCCAAGAAGAGTTTACAGGTTTGTTTTACAGTGTCCTAAATAGCCTATAATGGGTACTTACTGGAACCGGATAAGACCAGTTAAGGGAAATGGGGTACCACGTTCACTATTTCTGAGAAAAACAAAAAAGTGAAAACATTGCCTGACAGTGGCCTCTCTAGCAACCAGTTTTTGGTAAATAACCACAGTGTTGGTTTATCAGATTAACCTGACGGGAAGAACTAATGCAAGAAGTAATGACTATATTGCAGAGATAAACTTTGTAGATAGGACACAGGGGCAGTGAAGAAAAGGAACCTCTAAGACCTCTGGACCTTTGAGAATATGCTTAGAAAGAGGGGACCTGGTGGACCATCCCATGAAAAAAGCAAACAAACAAAAAGCACGTGGATGAAGACCACAAACCAACCTGCCCAGAATGTGGGTGCTTGGTCCCTTTTAGGCTCTGAATAAGTATCCAGCAACTTTGATAAACCTTACCCAATGTTAGCGTCCTAAAGCACAGGTCAAGAAGGTTAGAACTTGGAAAACCCACTTAGATCGTCGTGGACATCTGTTGTTCCAGGCTCCAGCATCCATACCACCTTCTGGGATAACAGTTCCCCAATGTGCCTTTAGAGAAATGGTCCCCTCTTGCTGCATGCTGACCAGGGGCACCTGGAGTCACTCACAACAAGCCAGGACAATCAGATCTCATTTCTCTGAATTTCAAGATGCGTGACACCTGGTACAAATGGCTGGAGGAGAGTCACCCCAGTGGTGGCCCCTGAAGGGACTCTCTGAATTCCTAGATCCTGTCCTTTTCAAGCCCTTAGTTCTTCAGCTTTTCCCTCATTCTATGTGGTGCCCCATATCCTTTTCATAAAGTTTTTTTGGAGGGGAGGGTGGTTAGCATATAAACTGCAGAGTCTACTGGAACAAAAGAATCTTTATACGCCAACCTCTGTCCAGTGCCTCCACCACTCCACTTTTACAGGTGAAGAAGCTGAAAAAGAGCAAAAGCAACTTACCTAGTATCACAGTTATATTTCGCTTCTAAGCCCATCAGTCTAAATAAACCAGAATAAGCTAAATGTCAGTGGTAGATAATTCAAGAGTTAGGCCATCCAGACACTCCCAGAAGGCAGAGAGGAAGGATGTTCGTGCAATCTCATCAATAATTGCTTATTAAGCAACATAATACAGTACAAACTGCAGGGCACATGGTATCAGGAAGACCAAGTTCCTCCTGGCTTGAATTCATCACTTGTTTGCTCTGGATCTTTGGCCAAGTTGCAGCACCTCTTCAGAACCTCAGGCTCTGTGTTTGCAAGCCCACTCACTCATTCCACAAATATTTATCGAGGCCAATCGTGTGCCAAGCACTGTGCTAGGGGATGTGAACGAGGCAAGCACATTTCCTGCCCTTCACCCGACATCTCCCCTCATGAAGATTAGAGCCAGCTGAAGGGGGCAGAATACACCACCCCAAATATGCCACTTCAGCAGAAGGATCATTTTGAGCTGAAGGTAACCAAGAAGAAGCAGACACAAGAAAAGCTCCCTATCCTCCCCCTATTTGCCTAAAAGCAGGACATCAGTTTTCAATGGCATCCCTCCCACCCTCTCTACCATTAAGGACAGAAGTTAATCACCAGAGACAACTTTAGACCCTTTCAGCCCCGAGAAGGCACTAGAGGAATCTACACAACAAACTTTACCCATTCACCTTTATCTGTCATTCATTTCCCATATATTTACCTGCCCACAGTTTACCGCTTTAGAAGCCTAAAATCTCTTTCCTTTGTCGTGTCATTTCTCTACAAATTTATTGTTCTTTGTTGAAGATGCTACAGAAGTCTGAATTCTGAGTTACACACGTTTTCCCATATATACGTGTATCTCCCATATACATGTTCATAAAATTCTGTTTGTTTTGCTCTTGTTAATCTGTCTTTTGTCACAGGGTTCCCAGCTGAGGGGAAATTATTTTTTTCTCTCCTACCAGGTCATTTGTAAAAGTACTCTGCAAACACGAACAGGCCACACAGAAGGCAGGACTTACCATCTTGTCCCTGGAAGCCAAGTCACTGTTTCACAGCCCAACTTCCTTCCTTCTGAGGAATTTCTGAGAAGTGCTGCAAACCAGTGCTGCAACCACCTTCCAATTTCCCCTAACAAGCTGTCCACACAGCTATGGAGAGTGGGTGCATGTGCATGAGTGTGCGTGCACCTTTGTGTGTGCGTGTGTGTGTGTGTGTGCATTGAGGGCAAGAGAGCAAGGTCACCCTAGGGATCAAGAACTCAGGATCCTCACTCAATGCTGCTGATCTCCTTTTCCACAGCCATATTCCTGTCACCACGTAACTGAAAGGCCAGTTTAACCTTTGCATTCTTCCCCAAGCCCCAAATCTAGCATCAAGAAGTCAAGAGATAAAGAGCTTCCAGAATTCAAGGAGCCTGACATCTCTCCCAACACTTACATCACCTCCTTCCCTAGCACTCCAGTCTCCCTCCAAAGGAATCCTTTTCCATGACTTGCCCTTCCTTTCCCCACAAATGGGTGGGGGTGGGGGAGGACTTGGAAAAAGAAACCATGCCTGATATAATGCAGCCATTATAGCCCCTCAGCCCATCTGGACCTCTCTCCAGGGAGACTGATGCAAGAGAAGAAAATGTGGAGGCTGCCAATTTTCTGCAAATCCATAACCTTGGGTAAAAAGAAAGAGGAAAAGGGGGCAGTGGGGCACAAGGGAGCTATGGAAGGGACTGGAAAAGAGCCATAAGTACAGAAGTCATAAAGACCCCATTTCTCCTTAAATTGGCTGAGGAAAGCCTGGCCCAGCTCCACCTACTCAATGATATCATTGTTTACAACAAAAGCCGGTTTGAGAACCCCCAAAGAGGCCCCCAGTAAGGCCTCAGCTGCTAGAATGGGCAAAGGTCTCACCAGTTCCTGAGAGATTAAGTGCTTAGAATTGTAGATAAGGAGGGAAGACTATGTAAGAGCCCAAATTACAGAGGGAACCAGGGTAAGCACAGACTTTGCTTCTTCCAGGCCTTTTAGGGTCCTGGAAAGAGCACAAGACACTACTTTTCTTATAGGTTTTATCAGTGGATCCCCACCATGATCCTGCAAAGTTGGTGACTGCAGACTATTACCTTCACGTAGTGAGAAAACTAAAGAGCTGAGAAAAGAAGTGGTTTGTCCAAGGTCCCACCACAAGCTAAGGACAAACCCAGGGACTGGCACTACTTACTCAAGCAGGAACCTCAGACTGGATCTTAATCCATTTTCTCCCTCAGCCCATATTCAACCCACCTCCCCATCTCCATGATTCCACCATGTAAATATCTCTGCAATCCACCATGTTCTCTCCACATCAGTTACGTCTTCCCCAAACTAGATGACCATAATTTCTCACTTAGATTACAATAAAGCTTTTGAGCAGGTCTTATTACTATTGCTAATCTTGCCCCTTCCACTTCATCCTCTACACTCCAGTTGAAGTAGTCCTTCTCAAATGTATTTTGGATGCTGCCACTATCTGGCTTTTAAAATATTCTTCATCAGCTTCCCATTGCCCTCAAGATAAACACCCAACCTCTTCGGGGAGCCTACAAGGCCCTTCTCACCCCTTCCTGCCCACCTGGCCAACTTATTTTCTCACCACTTCCTTCCTCCCTATCATTCTGCTCTAACCATAAAGAACTTCTTTTCTTCTTCAAGTGTTACTCTTGCCTTTGGACCTTTGTTCCTGCTGTTCGTGCTGCTTAGAACCCACCTTCCCTTGTATACGTCAACTCTACCACTCCCTCTACCACCGCCTACTTCTTCCTTACTTCACTTCATCCTAGAAGCCTTCCCTGACCCCAAATCCAGGGTAGGGTCCCCTCCCCATGTTCCCAGGGTACCATCTGCTTCCTCCATCACAGCATGCCCCACATTGTTCAGTAATGGTTTAGTTCTCTGTCTCCTCCACTAAGCTCTAAGCCCCATGATGGCAGAGACTGTTTTGCTTGCCATTGCTCTCCCAGAAACACCCAGGACCTAGCCCAATACCTGCCACGTACTTAGAACGCACAATATTTGTTGAATGAAGGAAGAGAAGGAAGGAAAGACAAGTTAAGAATTCCCAATGAGTAGTCCAGAGCCCCATACACTAGAGACTCTTGTCAGAGAAGCCAGGCACTCTGACCCCATATCCACCCCCAGTTAAATTTGAGCAAGGCCTGCAACTTGCCCCAGGGTGCCCAAAAGCCTATTCATTTAGTACTCAAGGTGTCAGCCAAACATCTGTGTATGCCACTGAGTTCTAAGTAGAGAAAGAGTAAGCTTACTTTTTTAAAATCAAAATACTTCTGAAGTGCAATGTAAATGCAGTTTCATTTCCAGGACAGAACTAGTCCAGAGGCCCCAGTATCAGCCTCCTCCTCCCATAGATGTTTTTTCCCAGGATAGTCATGCTCCATTGCCCAAGCAAAAAGGTTGGAGAGTAGAAACATCCTCCAACTTCCAGGGAGTCTGGATGAAGAGCTTCAGCACATCCTTAAAGCTAGGGAGAAATAGAGGTCTGGAAGATGAGACTTCCAGTGCATCTCCCAAATCCAAATACATTCATAAATCCATCTGTACCCCACCCACCACGCCCTGCTTCTCAAGGGATTCCCCTGCCTCCCCAAGTTGTGAAGAAGCCATCTCTGCCCTGTGCTCAGCCCCTTGCAGTCCATGACTCCATCCACCAGGCACATCTCTGTCCACTCAGCTCGGCCCAAATTTCCTTTCAATAGGGAAGGGCGGGGGAAGAACTTCTTCTCATCCAAGGTGTAGAAAATACAGCCTAGCTAGTGCATCTCAACCATCTTTCCCTAGAAGTACCATACCCACCTCCCTGACCACATAGTTTTACCTGAGGCAAGCGAGAGCCTAACTCAAAGTCAAAAATAGGAGAATGAAAAATTGAGCTTTAAGCCATTCAAATCCTCGGATAGCTGAGCCATGGAAGGAAAAGAAACCCCCTCCTCTTTCCCCACATACCACTCTTCTGAATTAAAATGACTTGGCTAGTTGGAATACTGAATTCCTAAGAGACTATTAGCACTACAGCTTTGGCTCCCCTTGATCCAGACGAACTGTTTACGTATTAATTTCTCAGTCTGAATTCCTTCCTCATTCTTCCACTCACCTCTCCTCTCCCTCATCCAAAGCCTCCCCTCCTTGCTCCTGCAAGACAGAGCTCCAAGGAACCCCCTTTAGTGAAGCTTTCTCTATCCCTCAGTCAGAAATTCTCTAATCCCTCTTGCCTCCACAACCCTTTTCTTTCAACTCTATTATGTAAACTTGTAATCTTCCTTGGATGATGCTGTTTGCTTACTGTCCCTCTCACACAGAGTAAACTGCCGGAGGGCAAGGATGGCGTGTTTGCATCTACTCCCTAGAGCACCTAGCATAGGACTCTACACATCAGTGCTCAATCAATATTTGCTGAAATCAACCTTGTAAAATGGAGACAAGTTATCTCTGGCTTAAAAGGCAGGAGATCCATCAACTGATAAACGGACAAACAAAATGTGGTATATCCACACAATGGAACACTAAATAGCAATAAAAAGGAATGAAGTACTGACACACGCCATTCAACGTGGAAACAACTCACAAACATTACACTAAGTGAAAGAAGCCAGTTACAAAAGACCACATATTGTACAATCCCTTTTAGATGAAATATCCAGAATAGGCAAAACTATGGAGACAGAAAGAAGATTAGTGGTTGCCTAGAGCTGATAGGGTGGGGAGAATGGGTGGGGAGTCGGGGGAGGGGGGTGACTGCTTATATTAGTTTGCTAGGGCTGTCTTAACAGAGTACCACAAACTGAGTGTTTTAGAAAACAAATTTATGGGGCTGGCCCAGTGACATAGTGGCTGGGTTTGCACACTCCACTTCAGTGGCCCAGGGTTTGCAGGTTTGGATCCTGGGTGCAGATCTACACATCACTCATCAAGCCATGCTGTGGTGGTGTCCCACATACAAAATAAAGGAAGACTGCCATGGATGTGTGAGCTCAGAGACAATCTTCCTCAAGCAAAAAGAGGAAGATTGGCAAAGGATGTTAGCTCAGGGCTTCCTCACCAAAAAAAAAAAAGAAAGAAAGCAAGAAAACAAACATATTATCTCACAGTTCTGGAGGCTAGAAGTCTAAGAAGAAGGTGTTGGCAGGGCCATGCTCCCTCTGAAGGTACTAGGGAAGGATCTTTCCAGGCCTCTCTCCTAGCCTCTGAGAGTTCCTTGGCTTGTGCCAGCATAGCTCGCATCTTCACACGGCATTCTCCCTGTGTGCATGTCTATGTCCAAATGCCCCATTTTATAAGGACACCAGACATACTGGAGTAGGGGCCCACCCTACTCCAGTATGATCTCACCTTAACTAGTTATATCCATAATGACTCTATTTCCAAATAAGGTCACTCTAAGGTACTGGGGGTTAGAACTTCAACATATGAATTTTGGGGACACATTCAACCCATAACACTGTTAATGGCTTCTTTTTGGAGTGATTAAAATGTTCAAAATTAGAATATGGTGGGGTTGTGTAACTTCATATGTATACTAAAAAAAAAACTGAACTGTATGCTTTAAATGGATGAACTATACATCTAAATAAAGCTGTTAAAAAAAAAAAGTGGGAGGGTTTGGGTTTAAAGAGTCTGCTCAAGCACAACAATCAACCCATCAGTGAGAGTGTGTGAAAACAACACTCTCAACAAGGCTGGTGGGATGTAACTTATAGAGAAACCAAAGGCAACGTGCCTTTACCCATCCATTTGTTTCACCTAAACTCCCTTTGACCCAGTGATTCACGATTAGGAGGTGATCCTCCAGAAGTATCTTCCAAAGAATACAAGGGTGTTCACTCTAGCACTGTTCGTAAAAATGAAAAAAAAAAGGAAATAGCTTGAATGCCCATGAATATAGGGTGATCACATTAATCTTGGCATCTTGATTATTACCGAAACTGGATGATGGGTATATGCAGATTTATTACATGATCCTCTCTACTTCCGTGTGCATTTGATAATTTTTCATTATAAGAAATTTTAAAAGTTAATTAGGGCATACATATACAAAGTAATATCAAACAGCCATTAAAAATGATCCAATAAATTTACATGGAAATGTATCTATAACATACTCTCATATTCCACGGTATGAAGGTAAAATGGTACAGTCTTTGGAGAGTAATCTGTGGAGTGGGAGGTATAATTTGTCAAAATTTAAGACATTTTAAACATGTGTGCTATGGGACCTTGCAACTCTACTTCTGGGTATCAATCCTACAGAAATACTTGCAAATATGCTTAAAGATTATGTATAAGTCCATTACTGCAGCACTATTTGTAATAGCAAGAAATTGGAAACCTAACTGTCCATTAACAGAGAAATTAATACATTTTGGTCCCTCCATTCAATGGAATCCTATGTCACCATTAAAAAGAACAAAATAGGTCTATAAATGTACTAGTGTGGAAAGATACTCAAGACAAAGAATGAAAAAGCAAATTGTAGAATGGCATATAAAGTATGATCTCATTTATTTTAAAACACTATTACTTGTATAATTTTTTTCTGGAATTCTATTATCAAAGTTTTCAAACATTCCTGAAAGGTCTCGTGCACATTTTTTCAAATGATTTGAGGATTGCCCAAGCTATGTTTCCAAGCAAAAAAAAATAAGTTACAAAGCTGAGGATACAGTATACACATAGGATTAAAAAAAAATCTATGTAAAATAGCACATTCATGGTAAACACTCACTCACTGGATGCCAACTATCGTTGTCTTAAGGCTGTTTACTTTAAGATACCCTGTTTACCCTGTTGGTAAAGGGATCCTCAAACTCACGAAATCAACCCTGACTTCCTCCAAGTGCACAGCTTCCCTTCCCTCCGACAAGGGTCGATCTGAGGTCAACAGGGCAGCTGACAGCTTCCTCCCATTCATTTTACCCCATGCGCCTGCTGAAGGGCCGCCAGGAGAAATAAGCTTGAGACAAAAGAAAACTGTGGACATCCTTCCTGGCTACACAGGCAGCCCAGGCTGTGGGTCCCTGGAAGGAGATAGAGCCGGAACTCGTGAACAAACCCCGACCTCCTTATCGGACAATTCGGGGCCTTGCCAAGGGAGGGGCTGGGCACCGATTCTGCAGGCACAGAAAAGAGGTACAGTTTGGCTGACCGGAGAACCCTGCAAAGCTGTGTTGTTGAGATACAGTTAGGTCAGACTGGGCATGGCTGGAGAGCAGAAGAGAGTTTCCTCCCAGGAGCAACGGGTTTCAAGGCCAAGTCTTCTTAATTACATTTGGAAACCAACTCAGGGGAATTCCCTCTTACTTCATTCTTAAATGTTTTTCCGACCCTGCAAAATACAAATAATAGCGACTATTTACTGGGCTTTCACAGAGCACCAGGCAGCATGTAAGTCCTTTAAGAGCATGACCTTACTGAATTCACGTGACATCTGACAAGGTGGCCACTATTATTAGCTCATCATGTGAATGAGGAAACTGAGACTCCAAAAGGTGAAGTGACTTGCCAAAGCTTACATCACCAGTGGGTACAAAGAGCCAGGCTCTGAATCCAACCTGCATGGATTACACCACTACAGTACATGGAAATCCAAATTCGAACCAGGGCCCATGGAAGGCAGAAGGAAAGGGAAGAGGGAGGGCAGAAAAGTAGAGTAATAATGCCAGTGCTAACCAAGAAGAGCATACTGAGCAAGGACAGGGCATCCAAGAGGCAATTTAACGCCACGGCTAAGAGCCTGGGCTTTAGAGTCAAAGAGATCTAGCTTCTCGTCCTGGCTCTGCCCTTCCCACCCAGGTGACCTTGGGCATGTCACACTGCTCTATGCCTCAGGGTTCCCACCTGCCAACAGGGCTAATACAGTTACCTACATCTCATAGGGTTGTTGTGACAATTCAAATAGATGAACCATGTAGAGATTGCAGAACAGAGCCTGCTATATAGGCACCTCCTACATGGTACCTATCACCACGATCGTTGACATCGTTATTCATATCTGACCACCATTCCTCAGCCAGAAGTTACCTGAAGGCAGACTGAGCATCAGAGAACATGACCTGGTACTTAGGAAATGCTTATAAACGTTAACCACACACGCTATTTCTCAATATGTTTTTCTCTTGTCACTTTCATACTTGAAGACAGTCACTGTGACCACATGCAACCCTTTGCACCACTAAGACACTTTAGAAAACACTTGTTCTTGATTTTGCACTAATGAAACTTAGCATGTATCAAAAACTTGCTTGTTACATGCCAGGCATTGTATTAAGCACATTATGACACGTTATTGCTAAACCTCAGAAACCCTGTGGCTTCTGTGTAACAAATTCCCACAAACTTGGCAGTTTAAAACAACAGAAAGTTAGCCTCCCACAGTTGTGGAGGCCAGAAGAACAAAACCGGTATTATTGAGCCAAAAGCAAGGTGTCAGCAAGGCTGTACTCCCTCTGAGAGATTCCATTCTTTCCCTTTTCTGGCTTCCGGTGGCTGCCTGCATTCCTTGGCTTGTGGCTGTATCACTCCAATCTCTCCCTCTGTGGCCACATTGCCTTCTCCTCTTCTGTCCTCGAGAAAATCTCCCTCTGCCTCCCTCTTAAAAATATACTTGTGACTGCATTTAGAGCCCACCCAGCTAATTCAGGATAATCTCTTCTCAAGATCCTTAACTTAGTCACACTTACAAAGATTATTTTTTGCCATATAAGGTAGCATAGTCTCACATTCCAGAGTTTAGAATGTGGATATTTTCGAGAGGTGGGGGACATTTTTCAGCCTACCTCACCCTGCAATGAAGGTATTAATGTCTATTTTCCATGCAGGCAGTAGAATATAATAAGAGGTAGGTAGACCTGAGTTCGACTCCTGGCTCAACCTGGCATTGGGTAAGTTACTAAATTCCTCACAGTTGAGTTTCCTCATTTATAAAGTGTAAATAACAATAATATTTCTTCAAAGGGCTGCCACAAAGACTAAACAAAACAGCATGTGAAGTGCCTTTGCACAGTGACTGGCTCTCAGTAAAGGTTCACTAAGGAGTGAGTGTTATTGTGAACACAGATGAAGAAATAACATTAGGAAGGCAAGTGATTTGTTGAAGGCCACCTAACCAGGAAGTGTCGGTACCTGGAACTGAATCTGGGTCTCTCTGGCACCAAAGCCCAAGCCTGTTCTACTCTATGGATTATGGTGTTTCAGGCTTATGCGCTCAAGGCCTTCAGAATCAATACATCTAGGTTATTTCTATTCCAGATGCTCCCTGACACTCTCCTCGGGCAGCCGTTTAGCTGCATCCCTTCATATCACCACTTGTAATTACTAGACTGAGTTTACGCAATGGACCGTAAGAAAGCAATGTCATGTTTCCAAAGATTAAGAAATAACGGGGACCCTGCGTATGCAGGGGTGGGGTTGAGAATTTGTGCAAAGATTGTATCAGATTGGCTGGCAATCCATTTGGCCTGCAACTCCAGGGGCTGGAAACATGAGAACTGTAAATGAAATCAGTCTCAGTCTGCAAAGCCGCAGTTGGAAACTACACCTCCAACAGGACCACAAGATCTCTCTGGAGCAAGGTGCCGAGCACAGCGCTTGGAACTTAAATTAGCTTACGCATTCACTGCCTCAGAGTCAACGCAGCAGGGTTAATTCAGTTCCTGATACTTAAAAAAAAAAATGTTTGAAGCAAATTTCAGACACTCACAAGTAGCTCTCATCAAATTCTGGTGTCTCCACCCAGCCGTCCAACGGCTTCCTCGGCACCAGTCCGCTTGGCTCATATAGTCTCAGCTGCGGGGAATGGGGAGCCCAGCTGTGGGCTGAGTTTGGAAAAACATTTTGAATACTTTAGATCTGCCAAATACTTGGTTAAAAAACGACATCCTCTAATTTCTTAAGCCATGTGTATTTTAAGTGAAATGTAATCCATATGTCTGTGACTCATTTAAATGCAACTCAGTGAAGCACAGTTTACCAAAAGCATCGGGATGTCATCTTAAGCCTTTCTTAAGCTTCTCTTTGATCCAGGAAATTGCATTTTGCCAACAACAAATGAAGCTCCTGACAAGAGAGAGTCAAAGAGAGCTGTCCTTTGTCCTAGATAAGATGTTAAAGTCTACTCTGGACCCATGAGGGAGCTGCGAAGGCAAGGGTGGGGGAGAGCTCCATGGCCTGGGTGGTACACAGGGTTTTGCTCTGGATCAGCTACACATTTCTCCCAGGCCTCCTCGGAAGAGAAGTGCAGCAGAGAGAGGTGGTAACTAACCCATCCTGTCTACTGCCGAAAAACTCCTTTCGTGCTGCTGATTCTCCCCTCCTCAGGCCCTCCAGGGTTATACAACTCAATAGCGGAGAGGGAAAAAGGAGAAAATGAGGGAGCTGGATCACTCCATTTGAGTAAATGATTGCTCATTTTCCAGGTTTGTAGCTTGATTTCCAGGACAACAAAAGCAGTCTCCTCCCCTATGGTATCTCTGAGGGAATGATAAGAAGTAAGAGACGTGAAAAGAGGTGAAGAGAGAGAAAGTCAGAAGTAACGGTGGAACTATAATCAGCAAACCTCTAAATGCCCAAATTCTGCGTTGATAATCATTGTTCCCCATGAGGTCAGGAGGTAGATAAACATACAAAAGAAAACAAATACCCATTCTTACTAGCTAGACTTGTACAAAAAGGATATCTCTTTAGCTAGGGCTGGAACACAATAAATGGGGGAGAGACCTAAGAACAGCTCTCCCTTTCCCAAGCCAAAACCTAAATCTTATCACCATTTGCACTCAAGGAAGACAGTACAGTGAAGAGATGAGAGTTCCAGAGTGTGCTTAAGAGACTAGCAGAGAGAAGCATACAGCCAACGGTCCTCTGGGCACAATGCCCACTAGTTGAGCTGCTCATTTGCTTTTGACGGTGACCTTGTAATGTAGTGATCCTGCCCTCTAGTAACGCAGCCCAATGAGCAGCCTGCAAACTGGTTCAACAGTTCAGTGTGCCCTCCTCTTGAAAAAAAAGTAGAGAAAGGAGAAGGGAGAGAGCCAGGGTCAACATCTCCCTGGAGGCATTCATCTCCCCAGACGCCTATGGCCAAGGAAGATTCCATTTGATTCCAGCAAACAAGTTTTTGTCCAATATGCTTTCTGGGTTGACAAGGCAGTCCTCAGAGCATGGGGAAAATTACATGGAGAAAAAATCTTATGGATTTATGCCTCAAAACTGTGGGCTGTGGAAATAGCAACCTATAATTTCTTCTCTGTAATTTCCGTTCTCGTGTTTATATTGCCATACGGTGGGTCCTGAGCTAGCATTTCATCCTCAACTTCAAGGTCCATGGTTTTGGGGGCCATTTGCCTTTATCTTACTGCCCTATTTCCAGGGATGTTCCATAACTGCGAGCAAACCTCTGAGACAGGGAATTCTTTTCCGTTTGTCCATTTACACAGTATCCTTTAAACAGGTAGTGCGGGAAAAGCTCTCAGAGCCCAAGTGGCACAAAATCCCCATTATACAGATGAGAAAGCTGAGGCCCAGGAAGGCCAGCTGGCTGGATGACCAATTCCACATCATCTGTCTCTGAGCTCAGTACTCTCCCTACTGTACCACACTGTCCCGATAGCAAGTAAGTTTCTCCTAACAACAGCTACACACCAACATATGTAAATTATGTATACATGCATGAGTAAATGTAAAACAATGTAATATGTACTTTATTAGAGCAGAGTACTACCTTCATGACACACAGTTGAGTCTAGAAAAACAAGTGTGGAACAATATGTATAACAGAATCTCATTTCTGCTCCTCCCTCCCCAACAAAAATAGCAGCCTGTGTGTGTGCTTCTGTGTGACTGTGTCTGAGATCTATGTGTGTGTTCTCAACCTGTAGGAAAGGCCCAGAGTATGCCCACCAAACTTTTAACACTCGGTCCTCCTTGTGGGTGGCAGACCCTCATTCTTTTACTTATTATCTTTGGTATTGCTACATGTTTTACAACGAGCATGTACTGCTTTTGCAATTAAAAAATCACGAGCGAGAAACAGCAGTTGCCATTGACTGAATATGGAATAAAAGTCAGGCACTATGCTGACCCCTTTACACACATCTCATTTCATCCTCCCCAAGGCTCTACAGCGTGGGACTATCACTATACCCCACATATGGAAACTGAGGCTTAGAGAGGGCACACAGCTAGTAAGTGGCAGACCCAGGATCTGAACCCAGGTCTGAGACTAAAGTCATATTCAAATCATCCTTACAATGTCACTTTTTCTCAGCTGCACTCAACAGAGAAAAGGGTGTGTGTCTCCCATGGGGATGTCATCCATTTATCCTGATTTGCTTCACAGCAGAAAAAGGCTGCTGGCTGCTGTGCTGTTGAACTAAGGCATCTTGGGGTATCTGCTGCCTGAGCCAAAAGCCGGCTTGCTCCATCCCCTCCCTCCTGGCCCATCCCCCGTGCTCCTCCGTCCTCACCATTCTTGGCCATCTCTCCATGTGTGAATGCCATTACAGGCCTGCTCACTGCTATTTTGGGCCATGCATTAGCACGTGGGGTTTGATTTGATGGGAGAAGGCCAGACACCTCAGGATGATGAGAAAGAAATTAGAAAGGTCCTCCCCCTCCCCTCAGAGTCCCAGAAGCCTTTGCCCACAATTCCTGGGAAGCCTGGGTCTCCACTGTATGGGGAAGTGGGGAGGGGAGTGGAAACCTTCATAAATCTGTTAGGGCCTTTGAACTTGGCTGTTCCTTCTCCTTGCAATTGTCATCTCCTAGCCATCCACATGGCTCACTTCCTCACCTCCTTCAGGTCTCGACTCACATATTAATTCATCACCAAGGCCTTTTCTGATCACTATTCCAATATAGCTCTTCCCTCCCCACCCCCTGCTCTCAAGTCCTTATGTTCCTTTGTTTCCTCCACAGCGCTTCTCATCAGACATACTCCACATTCACTTCTTTATTTGCTTACTGTTTCTGCCACTAGAATATAAGCTTCGTAAGGGCAGAACTGTTTTATTCACAGCTACATCCTCAGTACCGACACTGGTGCCTGGAATGCTACAGATGCATAGTAGATGAAAAAAATGAATGAATCCATTGAGGGAGTTAAGAACCAGATTCTGAGGAGTCACTTAGCACAGGACCTAGCTTCCCCTCAAATATCACAGGATTATAAAAACTAACACAGCAATTTGAAAAACCAGAAAAGCATCACCACCCCCCCCCCACCCCCCGCCAAGCTGTTTTGAATCCAGACTCGCACGCACCATGAATGGGAAGGCTTTGGGAAATAAACACACTAGGAAGTCGTGTGCGGTTGGAGTTCCGCTTGCTAACACGTGTTCAAAAACAAAAAGCCCAATTTAGACGAAAATAGCAGGAAGCCGTCCCCCAGGGATACCTGGTGAGGTCATATTGGTTGGCTCTGCTGCTTCCATTTTTGTCAAGTCTCCTGCCTCCTGCCAACTCAGGGAGGCCGGGAACCACATCCAGGCCCCCGCCAGTCACTGGGAAAGCACAGAGCTGCTGGGAGCAGCAGACAATAGAGCCGCATCATTGGGCTCTCCTCTGGAACCTCAGTGGAGGACAACAAAAATCACAAGAGTAGTCGACCACTCACCAGGTGTTCTGTAAGTACCCTGTGCACATCACGTCATTCAGTCCTCACAACCACCCTACGAGGTTGCCCGTACTAGCCTCATTTTATAAGTGAGGACACTGAGGTTCCAAAAGATGCATCAATCTGCCCCAGGTTAAACAGCTAGTAAGTTGAATCTGGGTTTCTATGACTCCAGACCCAAGCCAAGAACACAAATGAGCCTAGTCTCCTCTCTCTCATTTACTTTCTGTGTCACTTTAGACAAGTGCCTATCCCTTGAGTCAAATTTTCTACATCCATGCATAGGACCGTCACAGTCAGTGTTTTCTAAGGCCTCTTCCCGCTCTAACTTCCTATGACCTCTTGCAAAGTTTCCAAAATACGAGGGAAGGATGGGATCCCTGTTTGGCCAGTCCAGCTCCTAAGGATTTGCTCACGACATCACCTCCATCACTTGGACTATCCAGAGGAAGCTGAAGGGTCAAATGCTCTACCTGGGGGCAGAACAGGACAGATTAGATTGAGGAGGGAATAGGGACCCTTTAGACTAGACCTGGAGTTCAGGGGCCCTGAGAAGCTAAAGCAGGCCCTCGAGAGAGACTGTCAGGAACAGACCCTCTAATGGCTTTTTCCTACAAGACCAAAGGAAGAAAACGCGGGAAGAAATCCCAGGTAGGCAGAGCCTGCACCCTCTGGGCACTCAGCCAGCCAGGTCTGTTCCAGGGAAAGGGACAAAAGGAACACATTCCTGGGATGGTTGTACTCTCAGGAGGAAAGCAGCAAAAATGACCGAGAAGCTCATCTCTCTGGCTTCCCGAAGGCCACCATATACTGGAGGCAAAGGGAAGACGCGGACGAAGCCCCGTTACTGCACATGCTGTTTATGTTGAACTTTTACCACACTTCTGACTCCACTCACCCTATTTGCAAGTGTCCAAAAAGTCCAAATTTGGAATAATTTATATTCTCACTTTCCACCCAAGCTTAGCAGCCATTCCCATCCTTCTGGATATGGGAAGGTCCCTATCCATCCCTTTCTTGGCAGTGATGTGTTTGATTACTCATCTGCTCTCAGAGGACTCCGGAGGCTGCCAAGAGGAGACAGGCAGTTCTCTGAGCCATGCAGTCTTATCTGCAAGGTCTGTGCAGCAAATTAAAAATGGGACCATTGGAGGGGAAACACCAAAGGCCTTCAGGGTCCCCCAGCCAAGTAAAGGAGAGCCGTCCACTAGTCAAGCAGATTAAGAATGGCCAAAGAATGAGCAGCAGATGCAGCCATGCACTACGTCTATTCATCGGCTCAAAAATGAATCAAGATAAAACCGTGCTTGATGGCAAATCAATGTGGAAATATTTTTGAGCCAGGTGGCCACCCAAGATGAATGAGGTTAAGAACGTGGAGGAACTGGCTCGAGGAAGCCAGGAGACTGCTGACCATGCCCTTATTGGCAGAACCTCAGATTTAGCTGACCCAGAACAGATGGAGCAGCCAGGGTTTGAGGCGCCAAATCCCACAACACTCCGCCTTGCCTCTCTCCTCTCCACTGTTTTCCTCTAATCTCCTTCGCTTCCTGCCATGCGCTGTGCTGCAGCCAGTAAGACAGCTGCCGAAGTCCTCCAGTCATCCCTCCCTCATCTCCCACACACACGCACACACACACACACACACCCTGTGTGCCTGCAGTGAACTCTAAGAAGCCCCGGAAATACAGCCTAAAGAGATTCAAGGAAGATGTCAAACAGTCCAGTAATTTCACAGTGATTCAAGAAACTGGAAATGCTGTCTTTGCAAGACACTCCCCACAGAGGAACCAAGGATTGAGAGCTGAGGTCACTTCACTAACTGCTTCCTTCCAAAACAGCGGCACCTGCGTCCGGCGTTGACATGGAAGTGAGTTGTTTCATTTTACACAAAGGAGAAGTCCACTTACTCATTCTTCTCCAGGTCCAGGATCAGTTCTCGCCCTTCAGCCATTACCCTGAGCTCAGCTTTGAGTGGATGCTAAAAGAACAACAAAAGAATGTCAGTTCCTCAAAGCAGGGAATAAGATTCCCAGGAACGGGCACAGGCTTGAGCACAGAGCTCTCACATTGATCTACAGGAAGTGAATGAAAAGGGTCAATTGCATTTCCAGCCCAAACATGAAATAACTTCAATCCCAGAAGGACCCAATTCCCCTCCCCCATCTGCCTTCTCCTAAAAGACAGAGGAAAGGAAACTCCAAGCTGAAATGTGGTGTGAGTGCTTGCAGGTCTGGTAAAGGCAAATTTGGGAAAACACGATCTTCAACAGCAAATTTCGTTTGGAGCCAGATCTGGATTCAAGTGCTGGCTCTGACACTGCAGTAATATGAACTCAAGCATATTACTGATCCTCCCTACAGCTCAGTTTCCTCATTTATAAAGTAGAGATAACAACAGTCAACCTTACGGGGATCTTATGAGGATTAAGTGACATAGTGAACATAAAGAATTTATGACAGTGCCTGGAACACAGGAAGCCCCTCATACATGTTGACTATTATGTAAAATACCAGGAAAGCCTCTTTATGGTAGGTGCTTATTTTATTTTGGCTCTCAGGTTGGAGACCCCAATCATCTCAGAAGAGACAACTAGGAACACTTCAAACTAAGGTTTTACAGGTTTAAAAGAAGATATATTTTACACACAAGAGAAAATTTGCTGGTGGCCAAAGTTTCTATGCACCCAGCATAGGTCATTTAAGTTATCATACAAATGGCCAAGAAGCATGAAAAACATGGTCAGCATCACTGGTAACTGCTCCCTGCTCCTTTTTTTTTTAAAGATAGCTTTTAAAAAATCAAAGTGATGAAGCTCCTTTAAAACCAAAATCACAACGCAGTGAAGCACACTGTAAAATTGGCACTCTCGCACCCTACCGGTGAGAATTTAAATTGATACCAACTCACTGGAAAATAATTCGATAGTATGGACCAAGAGTTTTAATATGTCGAGACCCTCTGACCCAGTAGTATAAGACTGTGTCTGAAGCCAACAAATGGAAGGACAGGCAAAGGTCTGTACACAAGGATGCTCATTACTTATAATAACAACTAATGAAATATAACCTAAATATGCAAAACCAGGAGAGCGGTTAAACAAACGATGACCCATTCCAGTGATAAAACATTAAAAACAACGACTTTAAATAATTTTTAAATTATCAAGAAAATCTACATGACAGTTATTAAGCGCAAAGGTTCAAAACACAACACTGTATATTTTAGTTAAATATACTTTTGTAAAGGAAAAAAGAAGAGAGAAGTAAATCAAAGGGTTATCATGGTTACTTCTGGCAGCGGGATCATGGGTTAGTTTTATTTCATGCATCTTTCCTTGTTTTTATAATTGCTTTTATATTTTTTTAAACGGGCTTTTTATTTCTGTTCTGTTTACCTTATTCGTGTGGAAAATTTCAAAGAAATCAAAAATAAAAGTCATAATAAACTTCCATGCTTCAACAACTAAACTTAAGGCAGTTAACTTCTTTTTAAAGGAAGAAATTATTTATTTAAAACAGGAGTTTTACATATTTAAAACTATTTAAAACAGGATCAGTTCTCTGGAGTGTTTTATATACACGCTTTCTAACTTGAGACGGAGGAACCGGTGAACTCTTGAAGTCTCTTTCAATCCACAGAAGCTCTGGCTACAACGGATCTTCTTCCCCGTTTAAGGTTGACCCTAAAGCTTAGTTTTTGCGTGTCTGCTTTGCCACCTCTAGTTAGGAGCCTGCCTCTTCCGAGCATATTCCTCTTCTTATTTGCCCCAAACTCTACTTCCCAGTAGGGTCCTGAGCATCCCTGAGATTTTGGGGCCACCAAGAGCTCTGATGAGATCTGAATATTCTGATCCAGGACACTTGGGCAACCCTGTCCTTTGCTATTTTTTGTTAACTTATCCTGTTGACTTCTCTTAAGAAGGGACATTTCAAAACCATGGGGGGAGGAAGGTGAGGATGTTTGCCCAATAACTTTCACTAAAGGATTCACTTCTCTGTTTCTGATGCCCTGATTCAGCTCTGCCAACGCCTATTCTGGTTCTTTGCCACTTTACTCTGGGGAGTTCTGGAGCAAGTTCCCTGCTCAATCACATCAAGCATCAAGGACACAGTACCAAGTGGGCATTTGAGGAAAAGCACATGGCAACAGAGCTGTAGCAACTCCCTTATCCAAGAGGTAGGTGGCCACGTGACAGCCCACACAAAAAAGGAAAGGTGACACAAATCAAAGCACTGTCACCTCTCCCCCAAAGAGCTACAAGCTGCAACAAGAGTAGGAATATTTATTTTTAAGCGGGTAAGCCAAAAATATTTCTCTCTGGTCTGGAAAATGCTCAGACACTGATATTTAAAGTATGATGTTCTTTGTTTCCAGGGCACATTTCAAGCAAAACAATGAAGCAGCATTGCAAGATCTATGCAGCTTCCCTGTCCAGCTTTACTCAGCTTTTCTCTCAGAACTCCACTCCATGCTAGGAAGAGGCAACATCACCTCTCCTGGGAAGTGCAGGAAGCCAACCCGCTATTTTTACTTCCCCCAGGGATGGGTGAAAATTCCTTTCTCTTCAGGGTTGGATTAAACAGATCTTCAGCTCCACAGGGTATTGGAAATCTGTCCTATATATCTGCATCCCCCTTAAGATCTAGCACAATATTTGGTATACAGTGAATGATCAATTAACGTTTGATGAATGAATTAGATAATTGAGAATAAGAGGCCTGAGTGGACCTACCTTCTACTCTCTCTGTCTCTTTGACATTTATTTATTTGTTCATTCAACAAATACTTATGGTGCCAGGCACTATGCTGACTATTTCTACAAAATACAGTGACCCAGATTCTGGGCAGACAATGGCTAGAAACAAAGACAGGATCTCCACTTTGTTTCTCAGGCTCTTCCTGAGGATGCCCAGCATCCCACATCTGGAGGGAACAGAGAGGCCTCTACAAAAAGTATCAGATCCAGCCCTCAGGCAATAATGGATAGGTTGGACTATCCAAGATCTTAACTTTTAAAAATAACCTGCTCTATGAGGGCCATCCATTAACTTGTCTAGACGTTTCCTGAAGCTATTTTCAGCCTCTCCTACTTTTTGATGACATGAATTCCACACATTTACCGTCTTTAGGATAAAATGTTACTTGCTTTCATTTGTCCTAATATTTTCACTATAAGTTCCCTTATTTAATCCAAATCGGAGCATTTTTGGACAGGTCTGTATTACTCTAGCCATAACTTCAACGATTCCAGGCATTTCTCCTCTCCATTTACCTTTCCAGATTCAAGAGTCACAAAGTCTGAAATCTTTCCTGACACAGCTCTCTCCTTTCTCCTACTATAATCTTGCTCTTACACGTTGCCCAATAAATCACTGACCGTTTGAACGCAAAGGGATCTTATGAACTACCCCCTCTCCCCAGCTCTCTTCCTTCTTATTCACTCTAAGCCCTATTTTATAAATGAGGAAACTGAAGTTTAGAAAGTGGAAGGTCCCACAGTTGGTTACCAGCACACAGCAATCACATCATCTTTTCAAGCTTTTTCATGTCTCACTTAAACTGTAAAAACCTGAAACACAAAAAGTAACCTAGATGCACAGGTCCTCTCTGTAAGAACAGGATGATGTTTTCTGTCTTATTCCCAATCTCCATGATAAAGCCTGTGCATTTTGCTGGTATCAGAGCCCAAGGACCCTACTGGATTTTTAGACATATTCCCAGCACTAGGTCCCTACCCTGTCTCTTACAAATAAAAGAGTTTAGAGGGCCAGCCCGATGGCGTACTGGTTAAGTTCATGCACTCCACTTTGGCAGCCTAGGGTTCACAGGTTCGGATCCCAGGCACAGACCTAGCACCGCTCTCCATGCCATACTGTGGCAGCATCCCACATAAACTAGAAGATGGGTACAGATGTTAGCTCAGGGCCAGTCTTCTTCACACACACACACACCCACACAAAGAGTTTGGATTATCATTTTTCTCTCCAAGTACATTATCTCATCAATAAAATAAAGCATTTATTATGCAGAACAAAAATAATAATGACAATATTTAATCAATTCCAATTTAGAGTCAGTGATTTCTGTAACACATATTTGCACTTAGCTTGTATCAGCATTAATGCAGATTTTCATTTCCTCAACTAATAACATTCGGAAGTGATCTAAAACTTTGTCACACATGAAGGAAAGTCCCATCTAGGATTTCCAAAACCAACACACACGATAGAACGGGCCAGAAACAGAACTAATAGTGATGACTGGGCCTCCAGGAAAGCTGAGTAGGTCACCCCAAGCCTCACAGAATAGAGTGGTCACTCCTGCCTGTGAAAATGAGATACTTTGAGTCTTACCTTTTCTTTCGTGGGGCTTTCTGCAGTCTTCCACTGAGGTATTGTCAGTTCATGCTGTAGCAGGGGGCTGCCTTCCCCACTTCCTCCTGCCAATACAGGATGCACAACCATTGGAATCCCAGACCTCAGCAGCCTAGCGAAGCCAGGCAGGCACTGCCAAAGACCCCATATTGGGTCACCAGAAGACCTGCGGTATTGCAGGGCCCTGGTACTTGCTGCGGGTCAGGCACTCTGCTAGGTGTTGGCAACATAGCGGTAAACAGGGCTAACAAGGTCTCTGTACTCCTCACAAAGTTTACCTTCTAGAGGTGGGAGATGGACAGTACTATACATAAATATTCTCAAATGGTACAACAGGGTCATGGAATAAAGAGATGCCGAAGAGGCCGTGCCTATTTTAGAAAGGACGATCCGCAAAGATGGCATTGAATGGAGAGCCAAGGGACAAGAAGAAGGCAGCCTTGCAAAGATTTGGGGGAAGAATGACCCAGGTAGAGGGCCCAGCAAGTGCCATGGCCCTGCCTGAGCAGGGACAGACTTGGCCTGTTTGAAGAACAAGCAGAAGGCAGAGGTAGCTGGAGTCTAGTAAATGAGGGGGGAAGTTGGTAGGAGATGTGCTCAGCAAGGCAGCCATGGGTCTGATATCGCAGAAGCCATGGAAAGTGTCTGGATTTTATTATAAATAGACTTGGAAGGCACTGGAGGGTTTAGACACAGCAATACGATCTGTGTTCAGTTTTAAAACGATCACTCTGCCTGCTGGGGGGAGAAGGGGTTGGGGTGGGGGAGGGGGGAAGAGTGAGAGTAGAAGCAGGAAGGCAGAGCTGAAAACTTGCAGGAGCCCTGGTGAGAGATGATGGTGGCTCAGACTAGAATGACATCAGTGGAGAGGAATGAAGCAGTTGGATTCTGGGTATATTCTGGAGGTCAAGCCCATGGATATTATTCCCATTGAGCTTCAGTTTTCTCAACTGTAAAATGTAGACAATGATACCCGCCAGCCCATCTCAAAGCATTACTGGGGAGTGTCTCTTTGAAATTGCTTCCCAATCCACAAAGCATCATGGCACTAACTTGAGCTTCCTAATGGCAAGTTTGCATTTGCATATCACTTCCCAGTTTCCAAATCACTCTCCCAACCCAGTTCTCCCTCATCCTCAAGGCAACCCTGACAGGTAGTAGCAGGATCTTACAAGAAAGGTGAATTGAAACTTGTTTGAGGAGACACTTGTTGTGGGCAGTGCAGACCTCAAACACTGCTTGCAGACAATCTTCATAAAGTGGGAATTTCTCAAGACCTAGGTAAACTAGTCTCCACAAGAATAGGCCAAATCCATAGGATTCCTGGAGATGGGGGTGAGGACTCCAAAATCTATTCTCTCTAAACCAACCACAGAATATAATGAGCGATATAAAAGATGGCCATAGTTGTTCTGTTGGAGTGGCCGGATTATGAGTGATTAACCTTTCTTTCATATTACTGATATAATGTATTCTCAATCAAAATATATCCTAAAAAATAATCTCCTTAGACTAGCATTAGTTTCATTATATTGGTAAAAATCAGAAACAATGTATTCATTTATTCATTATGTGTTTTGTGAGTACTTAACTATGTACCAAGTACTATGCTAGGTGCTTGATATTCAGGGGGGACCAGAGAGACATAGACCCTGCTCTAGTGGCTCTAAGAAGTCTGGATTCTTTGCAACAAAAAGGAATTATATGATGTTTAATGAAATATTAAAGGAATTAAATGATCTTTATGATTGCACAAAATACTGAAAGCAATTTAAAGGCTCAATAATAGAGGAACACAGCACATCTTAAGAAAAATTGTTCAAAATCTGTAAATAAGGCAAAAAGCCAGCAGGATGTCTTTCAATCCACATTGGAGCATTGTTTGACAGGCCCTCCCATGGATCACTGAATTAACTAGGGGAGTGTACCTTTGCTTGACTTTGTAAATTGACTATTAATTAAAAGATTATACTCTGAAGTTCTGGGTTAACTCTAGATTTCTGTGGGCTAGAGATGCAAATAACTTCAGTATAATAGATAACCAAGAATCATGGTTGTTTGGGCCCACGGGGCATAGACCACTTTGTATCTGTCCCAGCACATGATTTCAACATTCTTCCTCCAATGCCTGTACCACTCCCGTTCTTCTAATGCTTTCCATCAGCTTTACCCTTCTATTCAATGCCTCATTAATGAATTAAATAAATCTTTGCCACCCATTCATCCTGTATTTGTATAAGAGTCATGTTTTTAACTTTTTGAAAATTATACTTCTGTGATTTCTTGATGGAATTTATAGTCATTAAAATCATGTTTTTGGAGAATGTAATGATGTGGGAAAATAATGTGCAGTGGGAAGTGCTCATAACGTGCAGTGGAAAATGCAAGCCACAAAACGGTACATATGGTATGGTTCCAATTTTATCAATATATATTTATAGGAACACACACACAAAGAAAAGGAGACTGGGAAAGCAGCGGACAGAGAAGCCGAAAGCAGTAAAACAGAGGAAAAAGAGAAAGAGAGAGGAAGGCGAGCGAGGGAGGGACCGGCTGTTTTCTGCCTGTCCTCGGTCTCCCGGACCTCCAACCACCTCCCGGGGCGCACAACGTGGGAACAAAGCCTGGGCTCCCAGGCTGGGGGCCGGCGGGGGCGCAGCCCCCCGGACTTGCGGGGGGCGATCCCCAGGTCTCCGGGCCACCCAACCCACCCGCCTCCATCCCTCCCCAGCACCCCGGCGCCCGGACACTTACTTCTGGTCCATCCTGGCAGGGCGAGCGCCAGCAGGCAGAGCCGGGCGGCGCCCACGCCCCCGGGCATGGTGGCAGCGGCCCCTCGCGCGCTCCGCTCTCACAAGCACGCGGCCATGCCAGCCCCCTAACCAGGCGGCGGCGCGTCTGGAACCCACTGCTCACCCTGCGCCTCCCAGCCCGGCTCCCAGCCATCAGCCGCGACGCTCCGCCCTCATCCCCGCAGGGCTCCGCCATGGGGTGGAGGAGGGGACGCGCCCGCCAGGAGACGGCGGGAGGGACCTCGAGGGGAGGAGCCAGCGGGACCCCTGGGGAGCCGGGCCGGCTCAGGTGATGGGGAGCAGAGGAGAGGGTCGGAGCCCGAGGAGAGGCAGGGATTCACGGTGGGCGCGGCCTGGGCAGGGTCGGGGGCTCGGCTTCTAGGAGTTAAACTGGACCCCTCTTGGGACAACTGCCCGCTTACTCCGTGTCGCACTGTGCTAGACGCCTTGGGTGACACTCAGAGGCTGCACAGCCAACACCGTCTCCCAGAAGCTGCCACTCTTGGAGGCAGGCTCCGAAAGAGTTAAGTGATTCACCAGGCACAAAGAACTAAGTGCTATATGGAGTTGTTTTCTTAGCAGGACACAAATCAAGGAGCCATTCCTCCTGACTGGGAGGAAGCGGGTTGTGAAGAGAGGATTCCCAGAGGAGAAGACATGTGAGCTGGGGAGGAGGAGAAATGGAGGACCAGGCAGGGAAAACGGCCTAGACAAACCGTACTAGGGCCAGAAAGCCCATCGGCTGCACTGGGGGGAAACTGGAATTTGGGATGGTTAGGATTTGGGGCTTTGGAGGTGACAAAATAGAAATGGCAAGCAATAGGATATATTGGAGTATATGAGGAAGCCATTTGGTGTAAACCTAATTCGGCCTGACTTTGTTTTTCCAAAAGGACCTGACTGTGGCTGTTGAGCACATATTGTATATCTACTTTAAAACATTTCCTGTGGCAAGAACAAAGGCCCTTGAGATAAAGGTGCAACTTCCTCCCACATTGGCATTTCCTTAGGGATAAGCATCTTTCCTTAGGCTAGGAACTGATTGCTGTGCTCACCTTTGACCACCCAGCTCACCTGTGACCACCCAGCTCCAGACAACAGACCTGCCACCCTGCCGTGTTCACCGGGACAGCAGACCTACCTGCTGTTTCCATCAATCGCTGTGCCAACAGAGCAGTCTCGCGACTATTGTAAAAGGGACATTTCAATCATGTGTGAAACATCCTGTTTGGGTGTATATAACCACTCTGTGCACCCCACTTATTTGGTGCCCTTTCTTCCTTCAGGAAGAAAGGCACCGGGCCATGGTCCTCAGATTTCAGCTCAGAATAAACTCTCCCAAATTTTCATTTATAGATTGGTTATAGATTATTTTCGTCAAAAGAGGGCAATAGACGGAGATGGGACCTGAAAATAATAACAGTGACATTCACTCACTGAGGGCTTACTATCTGCTAGAATAAGAAAACAATATAACTAAGACTGATAACACCCTTACTAAGTGCCAGACACTGTCCTCAGTACTTTGCATACATTAGCTTAGTTAATCAAGGAAAAGAACTACTTTTTATTGTCCTTTAATATGTTCCAGGGACTCTGCATACAACATCTCTTTTCATTAGCCCAATAACCCAATAATCTCCTGGGGTAGGTACTGATGCTGTTCTGTTTTACAGAGGAGAAAACCAAACCTGGGAGGCTAAGTAATTTGCCCAAGATCACACAGCTGATGTCAGAGTCTGAATTCAACCCCACATCTGTAGAACTCCAGAGCTTGAGGCAACACACCTTATTTTATAGATGGATAAACTGATAATCAGAGAGAAATGGCTTACCTAAGACCCGTTAGCAAATTTTGGCAAAGCCTGGTTCGAGAAACTGAGCCTCAGACCTCTCTGCCCTCTGTTCCTGCCAGCTGAACCTCTTTCTTCAAACCCAGGGTTGCACAAGTAAACAGGATGCTGTGGACTGGGGAGGACAAGGCACTCCTGAAGGTGATGAGTAGGTGGGTCTGTCAAAACCACTGGGCATCCATGGGATAAATAAAAGATACACTTTTTGCCATTGATGTATTTAGAAGCTGTATTAGTCTGCTCAAGCTGCCTAACAAAATACCCAGACTGGGTGGCTTAAACAACTGAATTTTATGTTTTCATAGTTCTGGAGGCTAAAAGTCCAAGATTAAGGTGCTGGCTTAGTTGTTTTCTGATAAGGCCTCTCTTCCTGGGTTATAGATGGCCATCTTCTCACTGCGTCCCCACATGGCCTCTTCTCTTGTGTGGAGACAGCATGCTCTGCTGTCTTCCTCTTCTTGAAAGGACGCTAATCCCCTCAGATAAGAGCCCCATCCTTACCATCTCATTTAATCTTTATTACCTCTTTATAGGCTCCATCTCCAAATACAGTCACATTGGGGATCAGGGCTCCAACATATGAATTTGCGGGGGAACACAGCTCAGTCCATACCAATCTGTCCTTTGGCCCCCCAAAATTCACGTCCTTCTTGCACGCAAAATACATTCACTCCATCTCAACAGCCCAAAAGTCTTAACCCATTCCAGCATCAATTCCAAGTCCAAAGTCTCGTCTAAATAGCATCTCAATCAGACATGGGTGAGACTCAAGGTGTGATTCATCCTGAGGCAAAATTCCTCTCCAGCTGTGAACCTGTGAAACCAGACAAGTTATGTGCTTCCAAAGCACAGGTGCAGGATAGACGCTCCCATTCCAAAAGGGAGAGATTGGAAAGAGGAAAGGAGAGATGGGTCCTGAGCAAATCCAAAACCTAGCAAGTCAAATTCTATTAAATTTTAAAGCTCTAGAATAATTCTCTGGCTAGATGCTCTGCCTTCTGGGCCCACTTGAGCAGTAGTGTTACCGCCACAGCCTGAGGCAGCAGGCCTGTCCTCTTGGCTGTGGGGAGCAGCCCTACCCCTGTGGCTTTTTGCTGCAGCACGGCACCTGAACCATTGGGCAGGGGCAGCCTGGCTCCCTAAAACCAAGAGGGGGCCACATCCTCTAGAACCAAGAATGGAATAGCCTTGCTTTCTGGGTCCTGTCCTTTAGTATCCCAGAATTCCAAAAGCCTTCCTTTATTTCATCCTGTCTCTGTTCCCTTTGGTCCAAACTGGCACTGTCTCTGCTGGTATGATCCCATCTCTATTCCTGGTTTCTGCTGACATGGCTGATTAAGTGCACGGGTCATCTCCTTATAGAGTGATTGTCCAGCCAGACCCTTGGTGTCACCTCTAGAACATGCGTTCTCGTTTTTGCAATATGGATGGGCTGAGAATTTTCCAAATCTTCAAGCTCTGGTTCCTTTTTGCTTTGCAATTCCTTCAATTTATCTATTTCCTTTCGAATATTACTATAAGCAGCAAGGAGAACACAGGCCACACCTTCAACACTTTGCTTAGAAATCTCCTCAGCCAAATATCCAAGTTCATCACTTGCAATTTCTACTTTCCACAAAACACTAGAACGCAATTCAGCCAAGTTCTTTGCCACTTTATGAGAAGGATCACCTTTCTTCCAGTTTCCAATAACGTGTTCTACATTTCCGTCTGAGACCTCACAAGAATCGCCTTTAACATTCATACCAACATTCTGTTCACGATGATATATGTCTTCTCTAAAGTGATAGAAGCTTTCTTTTCAGCTCTTCTCTTTTCTTCCTGAGCCCTCAGCAGAATTGCCTTTAACATCATATTTCTCCCAACAGTCCCTTCAAGGCATTCTAGGGTTTTTTCTAGCATGTGCCTCAAAGCTTTTCCAGCCTCTACGTTCACCCAGTTCCAAAGCCACTTCTATATTTTTAGGTATTTGTTACAGCAGCACCCCACTTCTTGGTACCAAAATCCATATTAGTCAGCTAGGGCTGCCATAACAGAATACCATAGACAGAGTGGCTTAAACAAAGAAATGTATTTTTTACAGTTATGGAGGCTGGAAGTCCAAAATCAAAGTGTTGGCAGGGCTGGTCTCTGGTGAGGTGTCTCTTCCTGGCTTGTAGATGGCCACCTTCTCACTATGTCCTCAGCGTGGCCTCTCCTCTGTGTGAGCATACAGAGAGAGAGAGAGAGCCCTAGTCTTCCTCTTACTATAGGAACACTAATTCTATTGGATAAGAGCCCCACCCTTATGACCTCACTTGACCTTTATTACCTCCTTATAGGCCCCGTCTCCAAATACAGTCACGTTGGGGGTTAGCGCTTCAACATATGAATTGGGGGGTTGAGGGGAGACATAATTCAGTCCATAACAGGAGCTTCAGCCCTAGTGCCATGAGACTAGAACTTTGGTCCCAGTTCTTTCCAACCAGCTCTGTGACTTTGGGTAAGTCCCTTCTCCTTTTTGGGCCTGAGTTTCTGAACAATGACCTGGGAATGGTAATGGTTGCTCCAATCTAACGCAGGAGCTGTGAGAAGCTGTTGAGATAATGGTGGTGAAAGAGCTGAGCCAAGTAAAAAAGGCTGAAGTGCCAAGTCTAACTGATTCTATGGACAATGTACTTGCAATAGGCATATAAACTCCATGCCTGAAATTTGCTTCCAATTGCTGACACTCAGCTGATCAATATTTAATCAGCAGGTACCCCGGAAAAATTGGGAAGTTGCTCACAAGAGAAAAAGTCCAGTGGTTACTTCACCGACCAAGGGGTAGGGAAGTTCCCAATTCTGTCTCTCATTCACCACCCTCCACATTTATTCACAGGAATAAGCATATCCACACTTTTGATTCCCTGGAAGCCTTTCCATTTATTCGGAAAGAATGTATTGGTTATTTATAAAGAATACTACATCTCCACATAATCTTTAAACTATTCATGACATTTAACCTAGTAATCACATTTCTGGGAAACTATCCTAAAACAATAATCTGCAACACACACAAAGATTTATGGACTAGAATGTTCATAGTGGTGTTATTTATAATAGTGAAAATACTACAAACAACCTAAAAATCCAACTGTGAAGGAACAGTTAATAAATTATAGAATATCCATATGATGGATTATTATGCAGCCATTTAAAATAACATTTACAAAGAGTTTATGCTCTGATATTTAGTGAAAAAAAGCCGAGTCCAAAGATACATTTAAATATGATCTCAGCTATGTAAATAAAAGACATTTAAAAAAGGAATAGAAGGAAATGTGCCAAAACATTAGCAGTGGTGATCTCTGGGTGACTGATGAGACTGCGGATGGATGAAGGTTTTTTGTTTTTGTCTTTTTTTTCTTTCCGATTCTGTTTTTTACAATACTTGTGAGTCAGTTCAGTAATGGGGGGAGGGGGGGTATATGTTAAACACAGGGAAGGAACGCTAAAGGAATAATGGTTTATCTGGTGTCTTATGCAGAGTTTTGATCTCTCTACACATGCTTGACTCTCTCTTCTGATGTTAGGGAAACAAGGCCAATTAGAGCAACCAGTTTCAGAGTCCAGGTGACCCAGCTCACTGTTCTTCTCTAGCTACAGTATACTATCGTGGTTTGGATGTGGCCATCCTGCCAGGATTTAAATCCCTTTGCTGTCCTTTACTAGCTGTGTGACCATAGGCAAATAAAGTTTTCTGTGACTGTTGCCTCATCTATAAAAGATGCTGATAAATACAGTTCCTAGCTCATAGGGTTTTTGTGAGGCTTAAATGGGTGCTTAGAGTTGCACCTCTCACGTAGTAAGCAGCCAATAAACGCTTGCTTTCATTATCCTCGTTCTGCTGCTAATAAGTGTGAGGGTGGAGAGAGTATTCATAATGCTTAGTTTGTGCTTTTAGTTGTGTGATGAGTTAAGAGTCTAATTAAATACTGATTCTTTAATTATTATCAAAGATAATGATTGTGTTATACTGTAATTGTCTTTTTCCTATCCCAACCCCACTGCATTCTGAGCCCTTTGTGAATAGGAGCTGGACCTTGTACTTCTCTCATCCTCCCAGCACTTAGAAGAGACAATAAATGTTTCATTAAATAAACTAAAAATTAGGGGCCAGCCCCATGATGTAGTGATTGAGTCTGGTGCACTCCGCTTTGGTGGCCTGGGTTCATGGGTTTGGATCCCAGGCATGCACCTACACCACTCATCAGCCATGCAGTGGTGGCGACTCACATACACCATAGAGGAAAACTGGCAACAGATGTTAGCCCAGAGCAAATCTTCCTCACAAAAAAATAAATAAATACATAAATAATAAATTAAATAATTAATAATAATAATTTTATTCTGGCTTAGCGTAAACTTCCAAGACGCTTGTGGGAGAATTGTCTTCATTGGTCCTTACTATGGGAATAATGTTGGCCCTGTGATAACTTTACTCTGTAAACCATTTTCCTAGCAACTAGCTCTTTTTTTTAAAGTCTGGTTTATTTGGGAGTAATTTATATACATTAACATTCTCCATTTTTTTAGTATATACAGTTATGAGTTTTGATGAATGTGTACAATTGAATAACCACTGCCACAATCAAGAACACCCCCAAAAACTACCCTCCTGTTCTGTCACTCCCAATTATGGCAATCACTGATCACCTTTGTGTCTCTATGGTGTTGTCTTTTCCAGAATGTCATATAAATGGAACCACACAGAATGTAGCCTTTCGAGTCTGGCTTCTTTCATCCAGCATAATGCATTTAAGATTCATTCATGTTGTCAAATGTACCAGTAGTTCCTTCCTTTTTACTGTTCAGTAGTATTCCCTTGTGTGGATGTACCACAGTTAGTTTATCCATCCACCAGTTGAGGAACATTTGGGTGTTTCCAGTTTTTGATGATTATCAATAAAGTCACTATGAATATTCAAGTTTTATGTGAAAATAAGTTTTCATTTTTCTAGGGTAAATAATGAGAAGTGGACTTGTTAGGTCTTGTGGTTAAATATATGTTTAACTTCATAAGAAACTGCAAAAAGTATTTTCCAAAGTGGCTGTACGATTCTGCACTCCCACCAGCAAAGTATGAGAACTCCAGTTGCTCTGCATCCTCATCAGGACTTGGTATTGTCAGTTCTTTTGATTTTAGCCATTCTAATAAATGAGTAGTTCCCCAGCAACTCTCCTGCTCTTCAAATACTCCACGAAGCAGCCAGGTTAGGATTACTGAATTCATTTTGATAGAAGGAATTAAAGCCTAAAGAGGGTTTTTTACCCAAAAGTCTCTTGGTTATGTTCAAGATTTTAGTCTTCAGTTCTGCTTTTTTCCTCTCCCCAAAATCCACAGGAAAAGAAAATCCCCCAAATCCATGAGAAATACATATAGATCTTGTACATATTTTGCTAGATTTCTATCTAAGTATTTCATTTATGGGGATGCTAAGGCAAATGGCATTGTGTTTTTAATTTCAAATTCTACTTGTTCATTGCTGATATATAGGAAAGCAATTGACTTTTGTATATTAACCTTGTATCCTGCAACCTTGCTATAATTGCTTATTAGTTCCACGGATTTTTTTTTTATCAATTCGTTCAAATTTTTTACATAGATGATCATGTCATCTATGAATATAGTTTTATTTCTTCCTCTCCAATCTGTATATATTTTGTTCCCTTTTCTTGTCTTATTGCATTAGCTAGAACTTCCAGTATGATGTTGAAAAGCAGTAGTGAAAGGGGACATCCTTGCCTTATACTTGATCTTAATGAGAAAGCTTCAGTGCTCTGAAGTTCCTCCCATTTCAGTGTGAATTCAGGCTTTGTCTCCAACCTAGCAGCTTTTGTATTAATTGATTTTCTCTATTGATTTCTTGTTTTCAATGTCATTGATATCTGCTCTAATTTTTATTATTTATTTTCTTCTGCTTACTTTGAATTTAAATTGCTCTTCTTTTTCCAGTTTTCTAAGGTGGAAGGTTAGGTTAATTTTAGATCTTTCTTCTTTTCTAACATGTACATTCAATGCTATAAATTCCCTCTATGCACTGCTTTCATTATATATTTACAAATTTAAGTTGTTTTCATTTTCACATAGTTCAAAATATTTTTTTAATTTCTCTTTAGATTTCTTCTTTGATCCATTTGGTTATTTGTAAGTGTATTATTTAATCTATAATTTTGAAATTTTCCAGTTATCTTTTTGTTATTGATTTCTAGTTTAATTCCACTGTGGTCTGAAAGTTGACATTGTATGATTTCTATTCTTTTAAATTTGTTAAGGTGTAAGATCAATGGAACAGAATTGAAAACCCAGAAATAAAACCACATGTCTACGGACAGCTAATCTTCAATAAAGGAGCCAAGAACATAAAATAGAGAAAGGAAAGTCTCTTCAATAAATGGTATTGGGAAAACTGGACAGCTACATGCAAAAAAATGAAAATAGACCATCATCTTACACCATACACAAGAATTAACTCAAAATAGATTAAACATTTGAATGTAACACCTGAAACCATAAAACTCCTAGAAGAAAATATAGGCAGTACACTTTTTGACATCGGTCTTAGCAGTATCTTTTCAAATACCATGTCTACTCTGACAAAGGAAACAAAAGAAAAAAGAAACAAATGGGAGCTACATCAGACTAAAAAGCTTCTACAAGGCAAAGGAAACCATTAAAAAAATGAAAAGACAACCCACCAACTGGGAGAAAATATTTGCAAACCATATACCTGACAAAGAGTTGATTTCCAAAATATATAAAGAACTCATATAACTCAACAACAAAACAAGTAACCTGATAAAAATAGGCAGAGGATAAGAACAGACATTTTTCCAAAGAAGACATGCAGATGGCCAACAGACAAATGAAAAGATTTTCAACATCACTAATTATTAAGGAAATGCAAATAAAAACTACAATGAGATATCACCTTACACCTGTCAGAATGGTGATAATTAAGAAGAGAATAAATAACAAATCTTGTAGAGGATGTGGAGAAAAGGGAACCCTCATATGCTGGTGGAAATGCAAACTGGTGCAGCCACTTTGGAAAACTGTATGAAGATTTCTAAAAAAATTAAAAATAGAGAGCCAGCCCCAATGCCCTAGAAGTTAAAGTTTGGCACACTCTGCTTCAGTGGCCTAGGTTCAGTCCCCACGTGCAAAACCATACCACTTGTCTGTCAGTAGCCATGCTGTGGTGGTGCCTCACATAGAAGAACCAAAAGGACTTATGATTAGAATATACAACTATGTACTGGGGTTTTGGGAAGGAAAAAAAGAAAAGAGAGGAAGATGAGCAACAGATGTTACCTCAGGGCGAATCTTTCCCAGCAAAGTTTTTAAAAAGTTAAAAATAGAAATACCATATGATCCAGCTATCCCACTGCTGGATATTTACCCAAAGAACATGAAATCAACAATTCAAAGAGATTTATGCATCCCTATGTTCATCACAGCATTATTGATAGGCAACCCAAGTGCCCATCAATGGATGAATGGATAAAGAAGATGTGAAACACACACACACACACACACACACACACACACACACACACACAGTGGAATAGTACTCAGCCATAAAAAAGACAAAATCCTGCCATTTGCGACAACAACGGGTGGACCTTAAAGGTATAATGCTAAGTGAAATAAGCGCAACAGAGAAAGCCAAACATGGTATAATTTCACTCATATATGGAAGATAAAAAAACACACTGATAAGGAGAACAGATTTGTGGTTACCAGAGGGGAATGGAATGGGAGGAGGGCGAAAGGGGTAAAGGGGCACATGTGTGTGGTGACAGATAAAAACTAGACTATTGGTGGTGAACACAATGCAATCTACATAGAAACTGATATATAATAACGTACACCTGAAATTTAGGCAATGTTATAAGCCAACATGACCTCAATAAAATAATTTAAAAATTTTAAAAATAAATTTGTTAAGATGTGTTTTATGCCTCTGAATGTGGTCTATAGTGGTGAATGTCCCACGTGATCTTGAGGAGAATGTGTATTCTGCTATTGTTTGATGAAGTAGTCTATAGAAGTCAATTATGTCCAGTTGATTGATGGTGTTGTTGAGATCAATTATATCCTTACTGATTTTCTGCCTGCTGGATCTGTCTGTTTGTGACAGAGGTGTGTTGAATTCTCCAGCTTTGATAGTGGATTCATCTATTTCCTTTCGTAGTTCTATCAGTTTGTGCCTCACATAGTTTGATGCTCTGTTGTTAGGCACAAACACATTAAGGATTGTTATGTCTTCTTGGAATATTGACCCCTTTATCACTATACAATACCCTTCTTCATCCCTGATAAATTTTCTTGCTTTGAGGTCTGCTCTGTCTGAAACTAATATAGCTACTCCTGCTTTCTTTTGAATAGTGTTAGCATGGTGTATTTTTCTCCATCTATTTATTTTTAATACATATATTTAAAGCAAGTTTCTTGTACACAACATATAATTGGGTCTTGTTTTTTGATCCACTTTGACAATCTCTTTTTTTAATTTGTGCATTTAGATCATTGACATTCAAAGCGATTATTGGTATAGTTAGATTAATATCTATTATATTTGTTACTGTTTTCTATTTGTTGCCTTTGTTCTTTCTTCCTGTTTTTGTCTTCCACTCTTTTTCTACCTTTTGTGGTTTTATTTGAATGTCTTATGTCATTCCATTTTCTCTCTTTTCTTAGCATATCAGGTATACTCCTATTTTTTACTTTTTTTACTGGTTTCCCTAGAGTTTGCAATATGCATTTACAGCTAATCCAAGTCCACTTTCAAATACCACTACACCACTTCACAGGTTGTGTGAGTACCTTGTAATAACAAAATAATCCTAATTCCTCCTCCTGTGCCTTGTATCATTGCCTTCATTCATTTCACTTACATATGAGCATATATAAGCATAAATATACATATACACAGGCTGATGCTTTGTTCTCAGGTGATGCTGATGCTGTTGATTAGGGAACACATTTTGAGAACCACTGCGTCTGGATGCCATTGAAAGGAATTGCAGTCATCCTTTTGCCTCACTTCCAAATTTGGGATAATTTTTCTCAACAGTTCTCCTCAAAAAATCAGGAGATTTATTTCCTTATTTTTAATCCTGATCTTGTCTTCTTTTGAAAAATTACAAAGACAGGCAATAGTAAGCCTAGATTCTCCCATCGTGACAATTGGCTGGAGACCAGTATTAGCTGCTCCTTTTAGATAGAACATTTGTTCTCCATTTTGTCACAGTCACCACCACCCCCAGCTCACATCACTTATTTATTTTAAAGGCATTTGATTTTGCTATCACTGCAAAAGATAGTGGAGACATAAGGCAGAATTTTGAGAAGGGGCATGAGCATAGCTGGTTTATCCTATCTGATTAGTTCAGGCACTCAGGGCTGACTTCACAGAAGTGTGACCCGGGCAGTTGCATAGGACCACGCTCTCAGAAGGGCTCCATACTTGGCCTAATGATCTGCTGTTGCTATCTTGAAATTCTTAATAATTTTTTAACAAGTGGACCTACATTTTCATTTTGAATGGGGACCCGCAAATCATGTGGCTGGTCCTGTAGCCACCCCACACTCAATGGTACCTTTTTCATCACCAGATTGCTAAGGAGGAGGGAAAGTTACTCCTGGGATCAGAGATCTGGGTGGCACTTCAGAAACCATCTTGGTCAGCAGATGGTAATTATTTCATTTTATAGCTAGAGCTACGAAGGTCCAGAAAAGAAAAACAGACTTCTTCAAGGTCATGGACAAACCCTGAAAAAGGAGCCAAATTAGAAGTCTAAAGTGATGAGTCTGCAAGGCAGTCAATACTGAGGTTGCCAATGAGTTTATGTATGTGATGTACCTCCGCATACCAACGAGAAAATTTCTGTTTGTCACTTAGCTCAGTCAATTCTGGGTTGAACTGATTGAAGCAGGAGAAGGAGGTAAGTAGAACGGAAGGCTGGGGGGTGTGCTCTTTAAACAGATGAAGAAAATTGTATAAACAGACCCAGTTTAGGACTAGGGTTGGGAAGGAGGAAAATGTTATATATGAACTCCACCTCTATGTTTGTTACAAGGGGCAGACCTCCACCTGAACCCCACATAAATTGCAAAGGGCAAAGGCATTCAGGGAATGCCAATCTAGTGCCCGATTAAAAATGGCAATCAAGGTTCAAGGAAGCACTTAATTTCAGCTGGTCCCACTTAGCTGGAAAAATAGCTCAATTACTTGTAGGTCTCAGCTGCCTGGTTTTAGGTTAATGGTTGCATATACCCAGTGAGAGAGCTGAGTCGCTGCAGCTGGTTGAGTGGTAAGTTAGACCAGGAGTTAGGCAAATAAATCAGCCCCAGGTGGCTTTGCACCTGTTCACATCTGCGCTTGTGGTTTGTGTGGGGTGAAGCCTCCTCTCTCACCCCTCCACCCCCCCAGACATAGTCAAGGAACCACGCCTGGGTGTAGAACTTCATCCCCATACCCACTGTGCTTGGCTCAGTGATGAGTGTGTAGCCCTAAGTGGCACCAATGAGCATCCTCCCCAAGACTCTTGACAGCCATATCAAAAAGTTGCTTCCTTTTCTTCTGAGATGGTGAGCAATGTAAATCTGGGACTATGGGTGGTCCTTTTGCCACCATGTCAGGAAAGAATCTGAAAATAAAGTCAAATAGTGGCAAGAGATAGAAAGAGAGAGAAAGGAGCTAAATAATATTATTTAAACCTACGGATCCAGCCATGTCTGAAGTGAATCTACCCCTTGAACTTCTGTATTACATGAGCCCAAAATTTTCTTTTTTTGCTTAAGCCTGTCTGAGTTAGGAGTTTGTCACTTGTGGCTGAAAACATCTCACTAATATAAAGCCCTTCTCCATCCTAGGCACTGTGCAAGATGCTGGTATTACAACAGTGGACAAGACGCACATCATTCCTACCTTTGTGGTACCTAGAGTCCAGTGGGAGGATAGAATAGGCAAGCAACTACACAAATAAATAAAATAGAATCATTATACATTGGGATTTGTAAACAAAAAGAGCTAAGAAAGGAACACTGCTTTAGGCAGCATGGTGGGGAAAGGACCTCAGCTGAGTGTCTTTTAAGCTGAGAGTCAGTGGTATGGAGAACAGACGAAGAGAGTTCTGAGCAGAGCAAACAGGAGCTGCTCTTAGTCTTGAGAGGGCCTGATTCGTTCAAGCAACTGAAAGAAGGCCTTGATTTATTCATCCATTTGCCTGTTCAGCAAACATCTACTAGGCGTGGCATGGTGCTAGGCACAGGATACAAAGATAAACAAAAACAGTCCCTGACAACTGGGCAAGATATATTGAAAGCCATAAAAATGTTCAAACCATTCAATTTAACAGTTCCACTTCTAGGAATTTAGTCAAAAGAAAAAACACCACAAGGATGTCTGCAAAGATATAGCTACAAGGGCGTTCACTGCAGCATTATTTATTTTTTCTACTTTGCATTGAAGTACAACATACATACTTGTATTGAGTGCACATATCATAAGTATACAGCTCAACTATTTTCACAACCTAAACACACCCACAAGATTGGTACCCAGATCAAGAAAGAGAACATGGCCTGTACTCCAGAACCCCCTTTTGCCCCCTTTCTAGTCACAAATCTCCTTTCCATCAAGGGTAACTATTAGCCTGACTTCTAACAGTATAATTAATTTTATCTCCTTTTGTACTTTATATAAGTAGAATCACACATTATGTAGTTAGGGGGCGGTGGGAGTTGGGATGTCCTGGTTTCTTCTGTTTAACGTTATGAGATTCCACTATATTGTTTATGTAATGATAGATTGCTTATTCTGTATAGTATTCCATTATTGGAATGTACCACAAGTTATTTACCTATTCTGCTATTTATAGACATGTGGGTAGTTTCCAGACTGAGACTATTATAAACAGTGCTGTTGGGAACAGTCTTTTGGTTAACGTATATCTGCATTTCTTTGGGGTATATAGCTAGGAATGACTTTGCTGAGTCATAGAATGCTGGGTCCCGGTATGTGATCCACTTTAGCACATATTGCTAAACAGTTTAACAAAACGATTCCACCAATTTACACCCCTATCAGCTTTGTAAAAGAGTTCTGTTTTCTTTACATCTTTAATAACACTTTATAATGTCCCTTATTAAAAAATTTTAGCCATCTGGTGGGTGTGTTAGTACCAAATTGTGCTTTCAATTTTCATTTCCCTAATGATTAGAGAGGTTGAACACTTCTTCATGTGATTATTATTTTTTCTTTCAATTTACGTGTGTTATTTTTTCAAATGATTACCAAGTTGTTAGGATATAAAAATTTACTAAGTTGTTTGCATCTAACTACTTAATAAACAGAATTATTAGGTATCTCTTTTGGCCTAGAGGTGCTATAGAAAAATTACTGAGACATTAAAGGTGCCATGTATCAAGAAAGTTTGCGGGACTGGGGCCGGCCTAGTGGCACAGCAGTTAAGTTCACACATTCTGCTTCTACGGCCCAGGGTTCGCTGGTTCGGATCCCGGGTGCGGACACGGCATGGCTCAGCAGGCCATGCGGTGGTAGGCGTCCCACATATAAAAAAAAATGTAGAGGAAGATGGGCACGGATGTTAGCTCAGGGCCAGTCTTCCTCAGCAAAAAGAGGAAGATTGGCAGCAGATGGTAGCTCAGGGCTAATCTTCCTCAAAATGAAAGAAAGTTTGGGAACTTCACTGAGGCAGAGTCTAGGGCAGTGCCCATGATTCCACCCTGGTGTGTGTGTTCTTGTGTGATCCCCTCCTTGCGAGTGTGACTTGCTTCTAACCAACAGACTATGGCAAAGGTGATAGGATGTATGTGACTATATGTATATGATTATGTTACGTAAAATTGTACCATCTGACTTGGGAGGAGTCTCTCTCTCTCTCCCTCTTTCTCTTGCTTTGAAGAAGCAAGCTGCCATGATGTGAGCTTCTCCATGGAGAAAGGCATGCAGCAAGGAGGTAAGGGTGGCCTCAGGCCAACAGTCAGCAAAAAACTGAGGCCCTGTTTGGCAGCCTTCAAGGAATTGAATCCTGCCAAGAATCACATGAGTGAGACTCTTCCCCAGCTGAACCTCTGCTGAGACTACAGCCCCAGTCAACATATTGATTGGAGCTTTGTGAGACTCTTAAGCATGCCCAAACTCTTATCTACAGAAACTTTAATAAAGTGTGCATTGTGTTAAGCGCAATTTTGTGGTAATATTGTTACACATCAATAGATAACTAACACACTCGCCATATGGATATCTCATTTACCAGCGTCATGTAATGAAAAGACCATTCTTTGCAATGTCACTTTTAACATAAATCAGACAGCATTTTTTATAATAATGAGAAGTAGAAACCACCTGAATTTCTAATAGAGTTTTGATGAATAGATCATGGTACATTTTATCCACTTGACAGGATAATAGATGGCCAATAAAAATCATGTGGTGGGGCTGGCTCCGTGGCCGAGTGGTTAAGTTTGCACGCTCCGCTGCAGGTGGCCCAGTGTTTCGTTGGTTCAAATCCTGGGCGCGGACATGGCACTGCTCATCAAACCACACTGAGGTAGCGTCCCACATGCCACAACTAGAAGGACCCACAACTAAGAAGATACAACTATGTACCAGGGGGCTTTGGGGAGAAAAAGGAAAAAAAAAAGAATAAAATCTTTAAAAAAAAAATCATGTGGAAAAGTAGTTAATTACATGGTAAAGTTTTCGCAATATGTCACTAAATGAAAAAATGAGTTAGAAAATCATACATTCAATTATATCCTAATAGTGTCAGATGTGAGTTTTGTGTGTATCTGCATTGCAAAAAAACTGTTAAAATGTCTTTGGGAGTCCCTAGGGAGGATTACAGATATTCAGCAACCTTTTTGTGCATTTTTTATTTTTCTACAGAGAAACTGCCTACAAATTTCATACAAAGAGAAAGTATTACTTTTATACACACACAAATTCATACACATATTTTTTCAGTCAAAGAATTGTCCCTGCCTTGAAGGAATTTACAACGTGGTAGAAGGAGACAGGCAATAGACAAATAAGGGCACTATAGAGTTAGAGATTGTGTGTCCACAACCATTCAGAGACCCAACCAGAACCATCTTAACACAAAAGTCTTGTGGACTGTGATTGTTTTCTCACTGGGGTTAATACCATCCTTGCATCAGTTGCAATCGCCAGAATGTGGGGTTCTAGGCCAGCATCAAGAGCCCACCCTGGGGCCAGCCCCATGGCTGAGTGGTTAAGTTTGCGCAGTCTGCTTCTCCAGCCCGGGGTTTCGCCGGTTTGGATCCTGGGTGCAGACATGGCACTGCTCATCAGGACATGCTGAGGCGGTGTCCCACACTGCACAGCCAGGAGGACCTACAGCTAGAATATACAACTATGTATTGGGGGGGGAGGGCCTTGGGGAGGAGGAGGAGGAGAAGAAGAAGAAGAAGAAGAAGAAGGAGAAGAAGAGGAGCAGGAAGAGGAAGAAGGAGGAGGAGGAGGAGGAGAAGGAAAAGATTGGCAACAGATGTTAGCTCAGGTACCAATCTTTAAAACAGAAAGAAAAAGCCCACCCTATGGAGAGTTGAGGGGAATGTTTCCAAACAAAGGTGGTGTCACAATCAGAAGAAGAAGGCGGATGAGAAAGGGGACAGTGAAAGACAAAACAAGAAGCAGTCAACACTGCATGGAGGAGCAGGGCAAAGGCAAGAAGGAAGTGATCATCGAAGGTGAGGCATTTCCGGACAGCTGGGGTCAGGAGGGCATCTGGAGAGGAGAGAGGGAGAGGTACAAACAACAGTGGTAAAGGGAGCCAGAGACACAGATGGAGACCAGGTCATCCGGAAGTGGCTTTTGTATCAGGCTAAGGTGTTGAACCTTCCTCCTAAGGATGATGGCAGCTCCAGAAGGATTGAAGGCAAGGACAGATGCGTTTGATCACCTTTGTTTCCCCCAAAATATACAATGCCTGGTGAATACTATTACAAGCAAGAATGGTGATAATATTTTCTGTCTCCTGCATTAGACTCCATGAACTCTCAAGTGACTGTGAGGAGGACAGTTTGAGAAATCTTGTACAATAGCCTCCACAAAATCAGTGTGTCTTCCTGTTTTTGACCATGATCCTCAATAAGAAATGCCTTTTACATCACAATTCAAACTGAATTTCACTGAATTGTGTTAAAAACAAACAAACAAACTTCCCTAGACCACTAACTCCATGACGGTAGTGACCGGACTGTACAACTCTTGATTATCACTATAGCTTCTATGTCTGGCATAACGCTTGTCCCATGGTGGGCCCATAATATTACTATTATTACAAGTAAGTATTTACTGAATGAATCGATAAATTATTCAAATGCCTTGCAAACTACAAAGAGTTGTACAGATGCAAACAATTGCTGTTAGCAACCAACTTCAACTTATGAAGACTGTGTGTTAGATAAATCACCAGAGCTGGCAGTGGGAGTGGATGCTGAAGGCAGAGTAGAGTTGGGTGGGTGGGTGCCCAGTACACTACATTGGAATGATTCATACTACTTCCTGGGCCAGAGTCCTTCCCCACAGCTGCAATTCCTCTTTTACAGACCATGAATAATTTCAGTGGTATCCAGGAATCATGATTCAGAAACTGGAAGTGAGAGGGTTTTCTTTGATGGCTGGAAGATTCCATCGCAAATGCGCAAGGTAGTTTTTCTCTCTGAATAGAGACCTGGGTTTAAAAAAGTCACTGCTGTAGATATCTTGAAAGTGCATCTGGCTCAGGGATGGTCACCAGGGACCACTTAAGCCCATCATTTCCTCCCTGCCTCTTGAAGCTTATTGATCAGTATCAGTTGCAAAGCCCTTCCCACATGTTCTCTGTAACCAACGTTCTCTAAGTAAACAGCCAAGCCAAGGAAAAAACTTTAAAAGGTGCAGTTTGCCCAAAGATTAGCAATGCTAACTGGCGCTGAGCAATGACTTCCTCCCAGTGTCAATAATCCTGCAAAGTTTAAGGACTCAGATCTCATTTGAAGAAGGGCTTGTCAGAAGAAATAATGATTTCCTGTCTTTTTCAAAGAGCCAGAAACCTTCATGATGGATGAAGTCGTCATTAAGGATCTTTAGTTCAGGATTGCTCTAACTGTTTAACAGTTATAGATGACTGGCGGGGGGCGGGGGGGAGGTGGTGGAATTTCCAATACCAATCACACTGAGACTTTTTCATTCAACAAGCAAGCTGAGAATTAAGACCATGTTCTAAAGAGTCCTTAGGGTTCAAGATTAAGGGACTTTGGGAACACACAGACCTGGGCTGGATTCCAGTCTCTTCCCTGTGCCTTTTAAGTAATCACTTTGGTCATGTGAGCCTCAAATTCCTAAGCTATAAAATTTCAAAATAAAATTTCTGAAGATTAGAAAAAAAATATGGAAAAGAATTTAGCACTGTACCTGGCACATCGTAAGTGTTGAATAAATAGTTGCAGTGGTGGTGATGATAATGACGATGATGATGGTGATAATCCTTATTATTATTTTGCTTTAAAGAAACATAAGCTCAGGTTCATATTCCAAATCCAGTTGATGAGTTGGATTCCCAAATAATCACAATGCTAAGCCGTATTTGAGAATGACTAGTACATTCCTATCCTCTAGCCTTTGTCTAAGCTGTTCCATCTACTGGAAAAGACCTCTCACACCATGCTCACCTTCTCAAATACAGCCAGACTTAATTTCAAGTGCTGTTATTCTACTGGGCTCCCCTTGGTTGCTTAAGTCAAGCAAGTTGTCCTGCAAACCCTCTGCCCCCCACCCCCACCCTTTGTTTGTGTAAGTCCCCCTGTAGCCTTTCAATAAACACTGATGTCTACTTGAGCTAATTTGAGTGAGTTTGTGCTTCTTGCAAACCAAAACAGGTTTGATTCAGGTACCACCAATGCATGTGTTTTTAAACATAGTAAGTGTGATGCTGTTGGAAACACAAAACAGGATGGAAGCAAGCCAGGAAGAGGGTGAGATGTGAGTCACAGACTGATTACCCAGAGACCTCTGTGGAGAGAAAGAGAAATGAGAGAAAAGACTGGAAACATGACCAATTTCAAGAACTTAGATAAGTTCTTCTTTCATTAAAAGAAACCGCACTACTGTTGAGCATCCGGTGTGTGTGGCCAGGCACTATGGAGGCTTTGAGAGAGGATACAAAGAAGAACAAACACAACCTCCGCCCTTTGGGAAATTACGGTTCCACCTAATCGACTATTGAGTACAGATTAAGTGCAAGGACGATTATCTTGCAGTTCTTTCTCTCAGGGGTCCTAAAGCCTAAGATGAATGAGTCACACAAGATCAGATCAAATAACATATTCAAAAGTGCTTGGTAAATGGAAAATAGCTTTGTAAATATAATTGACATTAGTATTCAGACCAGAAATAATAACAGTCTACAATTATGGAGAAACTACTGTACCAATCAAAGTAGCAAATCTTTTATATGTATTTATTCTTTGAAAGAAAGTAGGTACTATTATCCCATTTTACAGATAAAGAAATGGAGCCTCAGAGCAGCCAAGTATTTGTGCAAAGTCATGAAGCTAGTAGCAGAACCAGGAGTAAACCCGCATTTATGTTTAGCAGATTTTTGACAGAAGTGTGAAGTTAATTCAATGGGTAAAAGATGATCTTTTCAGTCAATAGTAATGAAATAACTGGATATCTAAATAAAAAAGCAATCTTGACCTCTACTTCACATCATACACAAAAAGTACCTTGAAATAAATCAAAGAGTTAAAAGTAAAAGCTAAAACTACAAACTTCTAGAAGAAATCATAGGAGAAAATATTCATGACCTCGAGATAGCCAAAGATTTCATGGACAGAACACAAAAGCATATACCATAAGAGAAAAAAACTGATAAATTAGACTTTGTAAAAAAAAAAACGAAAACCAAACTTCGGAACTTCAAAAGACGCTTTTAAGAAACTGAAACAACAAACCACAATCTGTAATATTTGTAATGCAAATACTAGATAAAGGGCTTTTAACTAGAATGTATAAAGAACTCTGAAAATTCAAGAAAAAGAAAGTAACTCAATAAAAAATCAATGGACTGAAGCTTTGAACGGACCCTTCAAAAAAGATGCCAACAAGCATATGAAAAGATGTCCAACATGATTAGTTATCAGAGAAATACAAATTAAAACCACTGTGAGAGACCATTTTGCTCTGAGAATGACTAAACTCAAACTACTGACGATACCAAATATCAGTGAGGAGGTGAAGCAACTGGAACTTTCAGATATTCCACTTTAGGAAATGGTTTGGCAGTTTCTTATTAACTTAAACATACACTTATTCTACGTCCTTTCACTTGTAGGTATTTGCCCAAGAGAAATGCAGGCAGATGTCCACAAAAAGATTTTTACATGAATGCGCACAGCCACTTTATTCATAATAATCAAAAACCACTAAACTCAAATGTCTAGACAGATTGTGGGACATGCATACAGTAGCACATTACTCTGCAGTAAAAAAGAGCTATTAATATGTGCAGCAACACTGATGAATCTCAAAAACTTTAGAATGAGTGAAGGAAGTCAGGAACAAAATACTATATACTCTATGATTCAATCTATATGAAATTCTGGAAAAGGCAAAACTAAGTTGTAGTGACAGTAGGTAGATCAGCAGTGGCTCAGGGTGGGGTGGGGGAAGATGATTGGCTGGAATGGGGAGGTAAGAATTTTTACAGTGATGGAAGTGTTCTAAATCTTGATTGTGGCGGTGGTTGTATGATGGTTGTATGGGTGTACACATATGTCAAAATTTATCGAGCTGCGTGTACTCTTAAAATGGGTGCATATTAGTACATGTAACTCACACCTCCAAAAGTGATTTAAAGTAGAAAAAGAACCTTGAAGCATGGTGAATTTTTCCACAGGTGCTGTGGCAGAGAGGGCCTCCTTGGGTAGACATACTGTGGAAGACGTGGAAGTAGGCAAGGGCTGGAAACCTTCAGGGAACAATTTAGTTTATAAAGTCACTCTCCACTTTGCAAAGACCATTCACGCACTTAGAGTTTGCAATCCGTCCTCAGGTCCCCTGTCAATATGAAGTGCTGGCCTGGCAGGAAGAGAGCTGTCCAAAGGACAACAATGTGGAGAAAGAGGCCTTTTTTTCCCACTCGCTCCCTGGAACCCAGGACAGATAATTTGATTTAGTTCTGAGTTCTCCATAAAAACCTTCATGGCCTCTCTCCTCCTGCCTCACGTCCCTACCTCCCTTCCTTAGGAGTCTGTCTCTCTGGCTCTCACTCAGATGCCAGGGGCCCCTCCCCAGGTTGCTGGGCTGCACAGAGACTGTAACAGCCATCCAAGTGCTGCGCCTTCTTCTTCAGCGAGGCCATAGGAAACACTGGATGGAATGAATCTTGCCAGTCACAAGTGGTCAGACATTGTCATAACTACTGTTCTTTTAAAAAGCTGGAAAGTTAGGTTGAGGAGTTTGGGGCTATTATTAGCACCAAACACTATAAAAAGGAAATGCCACTGACAATCTTAGATGTCTGTATTTTTATATGGGATAAATCAAGCTCGTTTCTTAGAATTCCCAGTCATAAGAAATCCTTTATAAAAATACTACCTCACATCATACCCTCAAGCCCAGCTTAACATTGCTGAAATCCTTTGGGATTATTCAAGTCAGGACTGACTGGGACAACTAAGATTGTATATTTAGCCCATTCTTATGGCTGCCCCCTTCTGAATTGCTCAAGTCTGTCCTACCAGAGGAAAATAATCAGTTATTCAAACTACATGCAAATATTTATTTGTAGTCACTATGTGGAGGCAGCTTGGCAAAGGGGTTGGTATGCAGGCTCTTAGACTTAGTCAAGGCTGGTCCCTGTGTGGCATCAGGCAAGTTGCTCAACCCTTCTGAGCTTCCCCTACAAAATGGGTTGTTGTGAAACCTTTGAGCTAATGCCTGATGTCTGGCACTTAGTAAATTTTCAGTAAATGTTAATTCATTATTACTACGTGTTTAGTCACGTCTCATCATGGGGACTGCAAAAGTGTGGTTTTGTCTTGGGGAATTCTACACTTTATCTTCATACACAAAGCATGCAGACAGGAACATAAAACAACAGAAATAATGAGATCTTGTGTTGGTGGAGGTGCTAAAAACCCTGCACTTTAGTCTTTCAGACGCCGCTGGCCCAGAGCTTCGAGCTGTATTGGTGAGCAATTTGTCAGTGTGTGTCAAAAGTCTTTAAAATATGTTTGCTCTTAAGGAAATAATTAAGCTTGTGAACAAAGATTTAGCCTAGATATTACTTAGAGTAGCAAAAATTTGATAACAGTCTAAATATCTAGCAACAGAAGTTCACTGCACATTTAGACATTACAATTGATGAAGATTTACACAGAGCAGGTCACAAAACAATATGCACAATACGGGTCCATTTCAAGGGCATCACCTGATGTAGTGTTTTGATGAAGAATTTCTTGTGACCGAGAAGGTTGAATTATTCCCATATAAAAATACAGATATACAGGTATCTGTATACATATATAGAGAAAAGATCTATAGACTTTGGCTTAACACAATGGTTTCACATGTGTGTGGCACTTTTGAGTTGCTTTTTTTTTTTTTAAAGATTTTATTTTTTCCTTTTTCTCCCCAAAGCCCCCCAGTACATAGTTTTATATTCTTCGTTATGGGTCCTTCTAGTTGTGGCATGTGGGATGCCGCCTCAGCATGGTTTGATGAGCAGTGCCATGTCCGCGCCCAGGATTCAAACCAACGAAACACTGTGCCGCCTGCAGCGGAGCGCGCGAACTTAACCACTAGGCCACGGGGCCAGCCCCTTGAGTTGCTTTTTTGTTTCGCTTATTTGTATTTATATGGAGGCCCATTGCTTTCATAAAAGAAAAAAATCCCCCGAAATTAGAAAAATAAGCAGATCCACCAATTTAGAAAACAAAGAGAGAACAAATACAGCACAATAGTTAAGTAAGAAGTGACCGATTTTTTATTTGACATTTCTGAGAATTTTGTGCCTTCCCACAAATACACTGATTCACTGGGGCAGGCTTTTCTCCTCTCTACTCTCAGTTTTCCTTCTGTAAAATGCATGAGTTGGGCTAGGTCAGGGGTGGCAAATGACATTTACCTTGAGTGTCAACTTCATATTGTTGCTAGGAACTGCCAGGACCACCTCTGTGATGAGAAGGCATGTCTGAAAGAAGGCAAGAGCTCTGCAACTAACAATATCTGCCATGGACAAAAGAATGAGGAATAACAGAGGAGAACCACGCAGTTCATACATGGAGACTAGAAAACTTTAAGATCTCTTAGAATTCTATGAGTCTGGGGTTCTGAAAGCAAAAATATTAATCTGAATATGTAAAGTCATAGGGGTTGGGGCTACCTCACTCCATGTATTCATTTTCTTTAGGTTGTACCAGATCACTAATTTTCCATCTTATTTCATAGAATTCAACTTGGGATTTACTGAAGGAGAAAATAGTCATGGCAGTTGTGTCTCCATTGTATTTCACCCATCACCTTCCATCCCAAGAACAAGGAATAAATCTGCAGTTGTTATTTCAACTTCTTCAATCTGAAACAATTTGAAAATGACAGCTGTTAGAGGCATAAACCTGATCCCAGCTTTGTCCTTGGTCCATGTCTCACGTTTCGTGGAATTCTCTAAAAGCCACACTTCTGGGGGTTGAGTTAGAGAAAGCCACTTCTCCTAATCATCACGCTCCCAGGAAGCAGAAATGCTGCGTGCTCATTCCCAAGGGGACTTCCCAGGGTGAAGTACAGCCTGTTCATGTCTTGAGTCAATGGAACCAAGCCCCTAAGAGGGGTGCTGACATTCCTAAAGTCATACAGTAAGTTCAACTACTATCCAGCTTCAACCACTGCCAAGCAGACATGGATACTTTGGCAAATACCAGCATCTGGCTCCAAGCAGCTTGGCTATTTGGAGGAAGGGGCAGTCTGGGAGGCTTTACTGCATCTCAAGTTAACTAAGCTAATCTCCCCAAGCTTCCACAGAGGACAGCAGGCTGTATTCAGGGATCTCAGCAACAGCTGTGCCTTCCAAACCAAGACTGTTCGGAAAGATGAGCCAATTGTGGGCTGTGTGTTTCAGCAGGATTTGGTGGGCCTTTCCTAGTCAAATGGCCCTTTGTGTGCTTCTAAAAGGCAGGGCATTAACCTCACACGAGGCTAAAGCATGATGGATGACTTGGAGTTCTCAATTTACATTTGGCTGGTGGTCAGAACTGAACTGTCAAAATGCCTGGATATCTGATGGACAGTGCCCAGCTTGTTCAGACTTGTTTCTGATGGAGTGGGTTGATCTTGGGGTTTTTGCTCCATCCAGGTTTGAAAAGAGAAACAAGGCTGGACTGTTACAAAGCCTGACTCCAGAGTTCCTCTTGGGGCAGCAGAATTCAGTGTCCTGAATTGGTAGCCTCTATTATTATCTTCATTTATCTTCAGCATATTTTCCTACTTCTGGGTCTACTCCCACATCTACCCATCTGTTGCAAGGTGTGGTCCTGCCCAAGACTGGGGCATCCGGAGCACAGGGCCTGTGCTCAAGTCACTGCTAGCCAGCTTCATAAAGTCATCTTCTTGGTCCTGTTGCCTTCTCAGTAAGATACTTTCTAAGTGTGAAGTGCTTCTGGATTCTATCTGTGCTCTGGACTGTCTTCTCAGGCTAAGGGGAATCAGAAGTTGACCTGCTGTCATCCTGACTGTCACTGGCTTGTGCCATTATATGAGAGAGTTCAACACTCCCAAGCTGGAGCTAAGGGGTGTCTCACCCCATCCCTTCTCCCTCAAACCGGAGTGGAGAAGGGGCTGCTTCACCTTCTGGTGAAGAACTGAGCTTTGAGAGATTACAGAATGCTGCAGGAGTCTTGGTTCCCAACAAATGCTGTGGAGGAGACTCAGGGTGGCCTGCTGCACTCACCCCTTGACTAAGCCCAATGGGAAAACAAGTTATCACATGGGAGGAGCTAAGCTAAGTACCTGTGGTGTCACAAGAGGTTATGAGCCAAGAATCTAGGCATTATAAACCTAACAAAGGATCCAAGGGAACGAGCCCATATGGGTTCCCCTGGCCTGGCAGACCCTTCACTCCATCTGGGTGTTAAACCTGAGATGTTGTAGGCAGCCTCCCAAAGAAGGGAGGCCTGGGGTGGGGTGGAGTGTGGCTGCATCTGCCATCATGGATCCCCAATTCTATGTGCAGCCTTTGCACTGCTTGTGGACTTAGACAATAGTAAATCAAAGTGAGAGCAACCCCACTAGAGTGAGATATCCTCTCACTTATCCTCAGACCCAACCAGCCTTTGTGCTCTGGCCTAACTCAGAGTAACCAAGAGAACCTCTTAGAAAGTTTAACTCATTGGAATCTTTTAAAAGATTCATGTCTTTTGAGCTCTGGCAGTGAATTTACTTGCAGAAATCTATCCTAAAGAAAAAAACTTGTCTTGGCTGTAAGGATGTCAGTGTTGGTAGTCACAATACATGTCAGAAACAATTCAAATCCCAATAGTAAGAGATTGGTTAAAGAAATTATAGTGTATCTATATAAGTAAACCATTAAAAGTTGAATTCTAGATTAATACTTCCTCGTGGAAGTACAACCCACCACCTAGGAAGTGTTCTGATCAAACCTGTAGATTTAACTAGCAATTTATAGGAAATTTAGAGGCCAGAGGAACACGTTAAATGACACCAAGGGAGTGTGATCAGGAAAATCACAATCAGAATATAAGTATTCCACAAAACAGACCTAGGTTCACCTTTAGCAACAAAAAAATACAAGAAAAAAAAAAGACCTAGTAGGAACACATAGAGAAAAAGAGACTTAGGATACATCTGAACCAAATGCAATGAGCAGAACTTGCTTGAATCCTGATTCAAACATACAATTGTAAACAAAAAGGTCATCTATGAGACAATCGGGAAAGTTGAACGCTGGATATTTGATGATATTAATGAATGGTTGCAATTTTTGGTTATTTTTTAAAAGAGTCCTAATCTTTCAGAGATATATACTGAAATATTTATGGATAAAATGATATAATATTTGCAATTTTATTTAAAAAATCCATTGAGTGGTGGAGTAGGGCATATAGAATTGGTAATTCTTGAATGTAGGTGATAGGTACAGAAAGTTTATTAGAGTATTCCTGCTACTTTTATATGGTTGGAAGTTTTTCATAATAAAAATTTTTTTAAATTATGTTGTAGAGGAAAATCTAGTGTCATGGAAAAGTGTTTATGACATATTACATAAAAAGAAAGAGAGGGAGTCTACAAGGGAGTCATAGCTTAAGTCCCCCTGTGACCCCATTTTTGTAACTGTCTGGGTAGATATGTGAAAAAGCCTGTAAAATATGAATCAAAATGACTGATGAACTATGATTAATTCTGAATGACTGAATTACAGTGACATACTTTTTTATGGTGTTCACTTCTATGAATTTTTTACAATAATCATTGTTACTCTTATAAGCAGAAAACAACAAAAAGTCTATTTACAATCAGAAAAAATATATGCATAACTATATTTGCATAGAAAAAGTTACAGAAGGATAGTGCTTCTGGGTGACGGGATTTGGGGCATTTCTTTGTTTTCCTATTGCAAAGAGTACAATTTGTCGCAAAAAGAAATTTAGAAGAGAGAAAACAGCTTTAAATCATTTTAAGAAAGTGTTTAAATACTTCATAACTACAGATTTGTACATTCCATCTCTGTGCAAAATCAAGCTCTGCTCTGGCAGACCTGAGTTCTACTTTTCCAACAAGGAGAAGCTGCTGATGTGGGACAAGTCAATTGCTCCTTTCTAGGTCTCAGTTTCTTCACCTTTCACCTAAGTTTTTTGTGAAGTTCAAAGGAGAAAGCAAAGTGTTCTGAAAGACTTTATCAAATGTGAGGAGTGGTAGTAGCTAGTCTTCTGCTGACCATTGTACCATCACATCTTAAGGAGAGAAAGAGAAGCTAAACCCTGGGGCAGGTGGACACTTGAGTGCAAACTTATTTCCCTCCCAACCATTTTCTCAAGGTTGGCCTTGTCCTAGCAACTTGGAGGATTTAAAATGGGTGTCCCAGAGACATTATAAAGTAGAGTGGGGAGGGGATGATGTGTGCTGTTGCTAAAAACATAAGAGGGAAACACGAGGACATAACTACTGCTCATAACATGCACCCAACACTGTGTATAATGGTTAATCCTCCTCAACAATTCAATAGGTTATGTACGATTATTATTATTATTGTTCAGAAAAGAGAACTGAGGCTCAGAGAGATGAAGTTACTTGTCCAATGTCACACAACTCCAAAGTGATGGAGCCAGGACTATTTCCCAGTTATTCTTGACCCTAAAATTGATAGAAATTTCTAAACATTATTCTATACAGCATCACTAGAGGTGAAAAACGTGCAGTGTAAAGAGTATTCACTGGGTTTCAAGATGTTGGCTGGCTCCTTGCACCACATGAAGGGGTCTTTTCATATGTCCCTGTGTTTGTCCAGAGTAATTTGTAAGAAATAAAAACACACTACCACAGCAAAAAATGCTTCCACTAGCTAACTGGCTCAAGGACCAGTGTAGATGTGAAGTTGAGCTCTGTGGTGAATGGAATCAGAGACTCAACGTCTGGATTCTCTGTCTGTCTTCCTGTCTCTGCTTCTGTGTTGGCATCATTTGCTCCTACGAAAGATGAGCTTTGCCCAAAAGAGAGGGAACATGGCCATAGGCAGCTCCAATGTCACATTCTTAGAGAATCATTTTCTATAAGGAAAGCAAAGTTGCACCACCATGTGTACTTAGAAAAATCCTTGTGAAGGTTCTGATCAGCCTGAAGAATAGTGCACCCAACCCTGGAAACTTCATTGTGTACAGAGCTAATGTGTACAGAACCCCAGAACTAATGGCTGCAAAGGATCCCCAAAAGGAACAGGTGGGGAGTGGTGGTCACAATAGAGGGAAAATGTAGGGGGCCCCCCATTATGCTCTGGAAGTAGTGACAAAATTAGGAATAAGTTGATGGTCCCTTTAACCTTGCAGATTCCTTTTATGTTTTCTTCCATCCTAAGCTAGCTCAGCCTTCTATATCTGATGCAAGAAAATCTATCAATCTTAGAGTTCCAGTTGAGGTGGATTTTACCCCAGAATTGTTTGTCAGCAAGGGCAATGTGGTGAAGCAGAAAAAGTGATGAGTTTGGAGGCAGAGAGACTTGAGTTCAACTGTCAACTCTTCTGCTCACTTTCTGGTGGCCTTGGATGAGTAACTTCTTTAGGTCTCCAGTTTTTTCATTGGTTAAGTAGAGATGATAACCCCTATTTACAAGCTTTTTATGAGGATTGAGTGGAATAATCACTTAAAATATCAGATACAGGGGCACACAGTAGGAGCTCAACAAAGTGTAGCTTCTATCTATTAATAAATCCAACAAATATTTATTGAGCATGTAATACACTGCAGGCACAGTGCTAGGTGTTAGGGTCCATACACCAAGCAAGAAAGACAATGTTCCTATTCTCTTGGAGCTTCTAGCAGTGGGGATTGTTGGGGAGAAAATAAACAAGGAAACAAACAAGATGACCGTGATAAGCACTTTGGAAAAGTGAAATTATTTCTATGCTTATATTTATTATTAGTATAAAAACTCTCCTGTTCAATCTCTCTCCACCCCTTCATCTGTGTGTTGGGAGCCACTCTCAAAGAGAGTTCAGTAATTACATTATGCTTGAGCTTGGAAACGCATTGAGCTGTTGGCTGTTATGGTGATAGAAGAAGAAAGAGAGAGGAAAGGAAAATGGGATGTTGGTGGGAGGAAAATTCTGACACTGTCCTTTGGGACATCCACATGCCATTTTGTGAATCATTGCCTGATGGGCTTCAGACTCAACTGCGGAGCCTTTAAAAGATCTAGACTCCCAGTTCCCATCCTTGAATATTCAAATTCTGGAGGCCCAGGCTGTTTTTTTTTTTAAGTTCCCTAGTAATTCTTATGGGCAATCAGACATGGGAAGCACTGCTTGTCAGCCAGCCTGTAAATTCCATTACTCACTGAGGCTGAGAATACAGGGCTGAGTCTCTTATTCGGCCGGCACTATATGTTTATTTTTCCAGTTTCTAGGATATTTGCCCCAGTTGGCCCTCAAAAAGTTTAGAATCTAGTGGGAGACATAAATGAAGGTACTGTGGGAATATAAAGCAGGAAAACTAACTTAGTCTTTGAAGGTTAGAGAAAACTTTCTGTAAGGGAAGAATTCTGGATGAGTTAGAATTCAGTTCAGCTGCATGTGACAGAAAACACAAAATTATAGTGAATTAAACTAGATAGAAATTTGTCTGTCATATGAGATTCTTGAGGAAAGTAATCTCATGCTGGTATGGTGCTTTAGACTCCTCTCTTGTTTTTTTTGCCATCCTCAGCATGAGGCCTATGTGGTCCAAGATGGTTGCTCAGATTCCAGTCATCATTTCTATATTCCTGCCAGTAGCAAGGACAAGGGGCATAACTTCTCCTTTTAAGGGTACATACTTTCTGGAAGCTGCACATGAAGCTTCCTTTGACATTCTACAATCTAGAACTTAAGTATTTGGCCACACCTTGCTTCAAGAGATGAAGTGTAGCTGAAAATCTACAGTCCTATTACCAGAAAAGAAAAGGAAAACAGCCATTGGAAGACTACTGGCAGATCTCTAAGCTGAGATATGAAGAATAACTAGCAATCAGGCAGGGGAAGTTACAAAGCAAAGACTGTCGAGAATGGGGACTGGTGTGTCCCCTTCAGCAGGAAGGGACACAATGCAGCACTTTTCTTTCTAAATGCTCTGCTCATCGTCCTTCATATTGTGTCCCAAAGTCCACCTAGAAGGAGTCTGCCTGCCCTAGCTATTCAGCGATCAGATCTAAAATGACCTCTAAAATGACATCAAAACCCATCATGTTGCTGAAATTACGGCTGCTCAGAGATACTCCCTTCCTTCTAGTCTGTAAGAGAGCTCACTCTGAAATCTTGTCATTGAAATTTACTAAGACAAATTACTGACAGAAATCTGGAAGAAACTAGAATCCTAACACTTTCATATGATTAATTATGGCACATTTGTCTGAAGCAATATTATGCAAACATGAAAGATGGTCAGTTGTGAAGCTGTAGACTATGAAAAACAGCTCATTTAAAAATACTGAAGATATGCACAATTGTGTATATACAAAATTGTGCAAGTGTTGTGTTTATAATCATGCGGAAAAAAATGTATATGGACAAATACTAGAAAGACCACAAAATAAAAACAATTATTGGATGGATTAAAGGTTTTTCTTCTCTGAAAACCAGTGTATTATACTGTTTTCATAACATAAAATTTCTAATAAGTCTCACAAACTTTACTTACTGTGAAAAGGTAGGTGTGCCTAACAATCACCTGAGAAGCTTATTAAAAATGGAGATTTTCAGACTCTAGCCAAAGAGGGTGTGATTCTATGATTCTATAGGCCTGGGGAATGGTGGCGTTTGTAGCAAGCACCCCAGGTCATTTTGTTGGAAGTAGTGCAGTGACCACATTTGAAAAACACCACTGTCACTAGTGTTTCGGAGACACCTAAAAAAGCATAGAACGTGGAAATTATTTGTGTCAAAGCAGCCTAGCTTTGTGTTGGGCTAAAGACTATGGCCAATATTCCTCTACCATTGTTAGGGAAAACAGTACGAAAGTTTAAAACAAAGACTCTATATTAACAAGAATGCTTTCTCTCCTTGGCTTGTAAAGTGAAATATCACTAAAAGGTACAGATTTGATCATTTTTCTTTTAGTCTTCCAAGTAAACTTGAAACACTCCAGGTATTGACAGTTAATGTACGTCCAGTTCTCTTACAGTCCCTGCATGTCTGTAACTTAACCCAAGCCCTTCTGATAGGACTGACACAAGTTCAGCGATAATCTGCCTTTGTGAGTGAAGAATGACGATTTCAAACTCTATATCTGGATGACAAAGTCTGCATAAGCCAGCCCTCTGGATGATTCTATACTAGTTTTATTTGCTAGGGTGACCAGCTTGTCTTGGTTTGCCCAGGAATTTTCTGATTTTAGCACTGAGAGTCCCATGTCCTGAGACTCCTTGCCCCTCAGTACTGGGCAAATCAGGACAGTTGGTCACACTACACCTTTCCTTTGCCTATGACCCACGTAATTATGTATAGCTTAAAAGAGACAACATTCTCCAGGAAGGGTTCTCAGCCTCCATAGACAGTGTCCCAGAGAACACAGGCAAAAACTTAGCTTTCTGAAGATCTTCCTTTGAAAAGATCACATGTAAGATGCTGTTCATTATTTTTAGAAATAAAACATTTCCCTGAAGTGGTTTCAGAGCCAGAGATATAAAGATGTAGCAAACAGCCCTCTCCCAATTTCCCTTTTTTCCTATAATCATCCATTACCTAGTGAAAAGTTTACTAAGATTTGCGTGTGTTTTAACATCCAAAAGGACACATGTAAGGTTGGTTCAGGTAGTTAGAATGCAGAACATAGAGATAAAGGGTAAATATGTCTAGAGGATATGGAATTTTTCATCAAGCAGAATTAGATAGAAAGTAACTCCTTCTACACCTGTTTTTAGAGAAGCGGTTTTATTGTGAAGCCTTTGAGATTTCTCTAAAATCCTAAAATGTTAAGATGATTCAGAAGACTAAAAAAGGATATGCCTCAGCAGAGTCTGTTCCAAAACATAGGACAGAAATTTCTCAGAATTACCCTGCCCACAGCAAAATTATATGGCTTTAAAATATTGCAAGTAGTTCATAGGATCCCCAGAATTTAATTTCAAAATCAGTTTCAAACTACAACTTTCCAAAGTAGCTTACAATTTTGGTTTAGGAATAATCTTACTGACAGCTGGCTTACAGTTAGAAAAGTATACTTCTATGGGAATTTAGCACATTTGCCCACTTGAACTCTTGGGTGGAATATCAACTTTCATTAAAAGGCCAGTTTTGTAAAGAATGGCAATTCACAAGGGCTATAAGTTCCAGTTCTTCAATCTTTTAAGACCATCAGGTATTTAACACAGAAAACAGTTTATTTAGCCACTGCCCTCTTTCAGTAAAGGCTTTAAGGTGATCAATGTAGAAAACAGTATGTGAAGTCAACAATTGAAAACCAAAGCCACCAGCTATGATTGTATTAGCATTTTCCAAAGTGGGTTCTGTGAGATGTTAGTGGACATCATGTTAAAACAAAATGGAGGGGGCCAGTCTCAAACTAAATATGTTTGGGGAGCACTGCAATAAGCAGAGTTCCACACCTTTCTTCACTGCAAGACTTTTGAGAACCTTTACAATGATAATGGGCACTAACAGTGTCCAAGTTCGGGGCATAGCATGTGTTTCCCAAACTTATTTGACCAAATATTGTCAGAATATCTAGAAGGCTTGGGTTCCAACTAACATACTTAGAGAAATACTGCTCTTGCCTTTCTAAATTTGATAACTTAGCTACTTGAAAGTTGGAACCAAATCTATTTTTAGTTTATTTGCAATGAAAACAGTTTTTATTTACAAATAGCCAAAGCAGCTTTGTCCAAAACACAGAACAGTTTGACATTCTAAAGACATTAACATTTCAACATACTTTTAAAGGGGGCTATTGTTATTACAAATATCATTACTTCCAATTTATAATAAGAACAAACAGGGCAGTGAGACTATTAGAAAGTGATTATGGCTTCAAGCTTAGAGAATTTCACTTTGATGACTTGGAGAGGCAGATGAATCAGTGCCAATGGGGCAGGGTTTTGTTTAGTCTGTGGATCTCTAGTCAAAGCCAACAGTGGTTTGAAGAGCTATAAATGAGCACGCTTGTCTGCAATTGGGTCCTTTTCTACATAAGAGCTACCCATATATCCCAGCCCAAATTATACTGTATCTGTAAAGCAATTTAAACTTCTGACTTCTGATCCCAGCACTGAGGAAGAAGATTAAAGGAGCTGCCCACTCTCAAAAGCCATTGAAAAGATGATTTGGGAAGGAATTGGTGGTGCAAGGCTAGACTGAAGATAGTTAGGAAACACTGACCTTTGGTCTATATCGTTCCACTTTCTTACACAGGGATCCCCCAACCAAATTGTCTAAAAGAATAAGGTCTGTGATCAAAACCCAGTTTAGCCACTAAAGTGTTATTAAATTGAGACAGAGTAAAATAGGTCAAATTGTCGCATACTTTTTTCCTTCGTGGTGTAAACATTAAATGTGAAGACAATCAATGTTGCTTTAATTCCAATGTGAAGTTAGGTGTTTGCTCTTCACCAAGAAATTCAAGTGTTGCTCTATAACTACATTGAAATGACATTGCACAGAGTAATATGGAATATGAAATATGAAAATAAAATTTTTATTGGGAAGAGGAAATGTTATGTACATTTAAGTATAGGATTGATGAAATTACATTAACAACTTTTACTTAAGGAATAAATGTAGATTTAGTAAAGGAAGAAGTTGGAAGCTTAGAACAGGTTTTCATACACAATTTCCAAGCAGTTTTAAGTAACAAAATCTCAATTTGCATAAATTATACAGATCATGAAAGGAAAAGTGTATTGGTTTGTGGCTATTTCCCGTCATCAATTCACTTCATGCCTTGCAGATCTCTTTTACCCTGATCTTAACTCTGCTGGTCCTGATCCTGCTGTAAAAAGTTCTCTCCATCAAGAAGTGGGCACTTACCAAGAGGTCATTTCACAAACAGGATTTTTTTGCTCATTGTGAATTAAGTAAATTCCACCTGCTTTTATACGAACTCCACGGTTTTAAAGACAGCTGCTTGAAGCACATCTGGAAGAGCTCTTCCATTTTGGAAAGTGCCTATGTCACATGTACACATGTGTAAAGAGTGTGGAAATTGCATTGGAATATGTGCACAACATCTTTGTTGACAGTTTTAAGTCTCATGTAAGCTAATATGATCTGTGCAGTTCTGCAGACTATTAGGTAAAAATAAATACCTGCATGTGGCATGAAAACCACTCTCATTTTAACAATATTCGTTTTGCTTATTTCTATGCCCCAAACAGAAAACATCCAACAAGAACAGTTTTCTCTATGTTTATTTAATTAAAGCAAAAGTAGAATAAAGCATACCAAACGGAAAAAGATATCCAAAAAAGATGATGAAAATGTTTAGGAACAGAAATGACTAATTTAGCTGAAGGAATTACCCAGGTGCCATTAAAACACATATGCAACTTATAATTGTTATTAGTGTGAATTAAATTTAGTCACTGAGTCCAAATTCACTAATAAAAGTTATCAAAATATTTTCAAAATGTTACAACTGATAACATCTATAAGTATTACATAAAAAACACACAAAAAATCATGTAATAAAATAAATAAATGTATCTTGAGATAAAATACAAGTGAGGATTCTGTATTTTGCACGTTCCAAGGTAAAGTAATGATAATATATGTTGATGCAAATTTCAGCCATAAAAATAAACTACTTCATATCTTAAATATTCCTATGATGAAACATCAGGACTCCAGTTTCACTAATCAAAAGTTTATGAAGGCATAAATTGCAATTGGTTTGACTCCTCAAATCATGGCTGAAAACTCTCAGCGAAGCATTCTAGGCTTTTTTTTCTCACACCAACTGACCCAGAATATATTTTAAGAAATGTTTATTTTCTGTGCATATTTGTTTTAAAATTATAAATTCCTGAGCACTTTTTCTTCTTCCTCCTCATCACTGTCAGTGACGTGGACTTGCTGGATGCTGGAGGGAGTTGATGTTGGGGCTGTGAAGACGTTTTCCAAGGCTCCAATGTCCAGCTGAGGTACGGGATTTAAGTACTCCTCCCCACCGTGGCTATGACTGTTATAGTAAGAGGTCCCATCCACGCTCTCACAACTTCGAGAATCTTCGCTGTGCGTGCGTTCATCCGGGTAGTCTCTAAAAGGATAGTCTCTATTTAAAGCTGAAAACATAGCCTCGTGTTTTTGGTACCTGTCTTCATAATAACCAAGGCATTCTGGCATTGAACTTGGAAAGTTTCCATAGCCAAAAGGAGGCCGACTATAAGGGCACGTGCTGCAGCAGAAAGACAAAAAGGAATTAGATCATACCTTGTCCACATGTTGCCTTGCACACAGACTAACAGAGCAAGTTTAACTGCATCCTCTTTGGGGCCTGCAAAGTTCCCAAGATAACTTTCTGCAAACACTTCATGTATTCATCTGCTCTTCTCCTACTACGTAATCCTGACATAAAATAAGTGGCAGAGTAAGCTTGTGACTGGAATACTCACCAGCACTATTATTCCATTAGCACAGTCCATTCCAGCACATTACTCCACCCCAGCCTTAGGCTTCTTACCTTTTGATAGCCTTGATAAAGAAAAATTGCTTATCTGGGCCTTTCTCTCACTATGCCTTACACCATGTAAGGTTTTAGAAACGCAGGCATATGTTGTTCTAAGCTAACAATGGACAAAGTAAGCAGTACAGCAATTGTTCTTACTAGTATTTGAAATAAAGCTTATGAGGAGGAAACTGGGTTGAGATCAAGAGCTCCTGGCGGGGGCACTGGAACAGAAAATAACCACCTAACTTTTTAATTGACACTAATAACAAAGTAAATTAAAAACACACTAACTACTAGAAAGATTTAGAACTGATACTAAACTGTAGTTTTTAAAAGATCTTTTCCAAAAAACTTTTGGAGGGCAGGATTGTGAAAAACTGAAAAGATTATTTTGCTGTTTTAAAAACTGATGATTTTTTTAAGGGAAGTCTAAAAATCCTGGCTTTCAAACCCACTTGTCAATTTTTTAAAATATTATCCTCTCTTTGAAAGGCACAGAACAGGAATCATAGGAACAGGTATATAGAAAAAGTCCAACCAAGAGTTCCCTGGGCTCACGGACTCCATCTAGTGACAGATAACATAAAGATAATGACCGCACTCATTAGCAAAACCCATTACAAGTCGGGTATTCTATTTCATGCTCCCACATTTTTTTTAAAAAAGGTCAATTTCACTTCCTCCTCTTTAAAAACATAAGTATGATCGACACGGTAGACCATACTGTCCCAAACTCTTTGAAAATATGGGGTGTATCTTTGTGGTTTAATGCCCCAGCCCCAAATCTCCAAGTGCTAGGGACCTTGCCAATGTTAAATATCAAATATGAGGCAAGGTTTCTAAAATGTTTCAGGTTTCCATTCCTACTGTCACATTCTCTTCCAGGCATTTTTAATTTAATACATATGTCCTGAATACATTGTACCTTCAGCTACGACTTTGCTCCTGTAGGTCCTTCACCTTCAGGGCGCTCCATCCATTAAATTCCACAGATGCTTTAAAGAGGTGCTCAAATCTACCTCCTCCACAAAGCCCTCCCTTCAGCTACAAACAACTCACCCAATAACTGTTTTTTTCAGGACTCAGTGTAGGCAAGACACTCTGCAAGGCTTGGTGGAGAATTAAAAAAAAAAAAAAAGATCTAAAATCTAGGTATATCTTAGGCATGTGCTAAAGCCTACAAAGCAAACACCACACAGCTACTATATTGGTGTGGTAAAGGCAAGTTAGTGTCATATCCAGAGAACAAAAAGCTCAGTTAAGACAATGGTCACCCTAGAAGGTTACGTGGATGAAAATGAATAACTACAAAAGCATTATGGTGTAGTGAGAAAAGCATCAATTAAAATTATTAGAATAATAATATTAGGTAACATATAATAAACATTTACTATGTTTTCCAGGTGTTGGTGAAGGAGTTTATAACATATCTCAATTATTCCTTAGAACAACCCTATGAGATAGATACTATAATATCTCCACTTTACAGAAAAGCAAACAGAGACTTAAAGAGACTAAATAACTTGCTCAAAGTCACATGATTAGTAAGTAGTAGAACAGAATCAGGCAATCTGACTCTAGAACTTGTTCTCCTAACTACCATGCCATGCTACCTGGGCACTAGATCTAGCTGTGCCACTTACAAACTTGATAACCTAAGTGAATCTTAATTTATCTCAGCCTTAGGTCCTTCTTACATGAAATAGGGATAATATTGCCTGTTCTGCCGACTTAAAAGGTCTGTCATGAGGAACCTGGAAAAGGATGTATACAAGTGCTTTGGAAACTAGAAACGTTTTCAATGTATGATTAGTCCTACAAGAAGTTACATTTAATAATATATTCATAAATACACACATACATGTACATTTTGCTTTTATTTTTAAAAAGAAAGAATACAGGGGCTGGCCCCGTGGCCGAGTGGTTGAGTTCGCGCGCTCCGCTGCACGCGGCCCAGTGTTTCCTTAGTTCGAATCTTGGGCGCGGACATGGCACTGCTCATCAAGCCACGCTGAGGCAGCGTCCCACATGCCACAACTAGAAGAACCCACAACGAAGAATACACAACTATGTACCGGGGGGGCTTTGGGGAGAAAAAGGAAAAAATTAAAAAAAAAAATCTTTAAAAAAAAAAGAAAGAAAGAATACAAATATAGAACAAAATCTAATTAAAATGGTTATTTATAGGAGGAGAGAAGGCAGAGAGGAGGAGAGAAAAGAAGCTAGACTTCTCAGAATGTACTTTGTATTATGGTTTTGACTTTGAAACCATGTAAATATTTTACATAACTTTAAAACAAATTTGATTTCTTAAAAAGTAATCCCTAAAAATTGAAAGCAAATGAAAATAAATGAACCCAAGTTTATATCAAGTTGTAGTTGCCTTAACTAGACAGAGAAAAATTACTTCAAGATCATTTAAATCCTTCCTGATAAGATATACCCGAAAGAGAAAGAGAATCACAAACAAGTCTTAAACTGCATTCAGTAATTTTATTGTTTGTGATATTGCTGCACTGAAACTATTGATATCATTGTTTTGAAACTATACTCTCTCTCTCTTCATATTTATATACATGTATGTATATCAGAAACAAAACATGTTTAGTAGGATTAAGCAAATAAGTAATTATGTTATTATCATTAGGAACCAAGATTTTTAGGAGGAAAAGATACTAGAACATAAAATCAAAGATCTCCATTTGAAACTCTATAATATCACAATTTATTTTGGAAATACTAACAGACACACAAACTATTTTTCTCATTCAAAAAAACACATATTATCTCATATTTTCCACTGAAAAGGTCTAGATAACTCCATTAACTCAGTAGCAGTAAGCACTCCTATTGTCCAAATTGTGATTTCTAAACACCACCTTTAGTAAAAGGAACTTGGACTTTTGGGTAAAACGGCTGATTCCAGCTTGGCATAGATAATGAACAAGACGAGCCTGGGACATATTGTGCCAGAAAGCAAAAAAACCATCAAAGATTAAGGACATAGTAGCCAACTTGTAGCAAATTGGACAAAAAAGGGGAAAATTTGAGCATCAAGTGATATAATAAACAATGACTACAATGTATCAAAACATACCAAATATGTAAAAATCCACTTCTTCATAATGATATTCCCAAAACAAAACAAGACTCACTGATATGGGCAAAGACTCAAGAGTTTACCCTGCCCTTCCCGTATTTTAGAGTAACCAAATAGTTGATGAGGGAAAGTTTTCCTTCGTGAAAGAATTCCAGCTAATGAATGAAAGCACATCAAATCAGAAAATTACCATTTTGCAATCTCGTGGATCTAGGCAACAATAACTATAGCTACTAAAATCATTACGCTGGTATTTCTCAACCTTAGCTGACCTTTAGAATCACATGGGGAAACTTTTAAAGAATACTGCTGCCCAGGTCCTAACCCCCCTACAGATTCTGATTTATTTGGTCTGAGCTCTTCAAGTGATGCTACTGTACCACAAAGAATTGAGGAGAAACACTGCTTTAGATGAAAGGTTGATGGGGAAACTTATAATCAGACTGATAATACCTGAACCTCCAGACCATTCTTAACATCACTAATAGAGAAAAACAGACTTACGTACCTCTTGATGTGATACAATACAAAGTACACAACACCACCTGTCAGGTATCATTGCCAAAAAAAGAAAGAAAATAAAGAAGAAAAAACAAATCGAACCTGACTCTAATCAAGTTGCAAGATCTAACTACCATTTTACAGGAAAGTTGGGTGATAGGGAACCATGTTAAACAATACCCAAGAATGTAATACGCCAAATCCAGGATGTGGATAATTTCTTGTTCCTTCAATAAATACATAGCATTAAAAAAATAAGAGTCTAGAACACTATTGTAGCATAAAAGAGGCTTACAGACATAACCACATCCAATGTGTCCTTGGATCCTGTTTTACACAAACCAATTGTGCAAAGACAGTTTTGAGGCAATGGAGGAAAATTAAACAGACTAATTGTTGAACAACAATAAGAAATTATTAATTTTTCAGGTATGAAAATGGTAGGAGGTTTGTTCTCAAGTCCATAAGTAGTAAGTATATATACTGATATATTTGCAGGTGAAATTAAACGACATCTGTGATTCACTTTAAAATAATTAAGACACTTCCCCTCAAAAAGTAGTGAACCAAGAATAGCTAAAATGTTGACAATTATTGAAGCTGGGTGATGGGTACATGGCAATTCATTATACTATTCCATCTGCTTTGCATATGAAAATATCTATAATAAAATGGTAAATAAGGCAAAAATAAAATACTATTTATGGTTTCTCTCACTTAGTGATATGCATGTAAGGTTCCTCCACGTCTTTTCACTGCTTTATAGCTCATCTCTTTTCAGCTGAATAATATTCCATTGTTTAGATGTACCACAGTTTAACTACTCACCTACTGAAGGACATCTTGATTGCTTCTAAGATTTGGCAATTACGAACAAAGCTACTATAAAGATCCATGTTCAAGTTTTTGCGTGGACACAAGTTTTCAATTCACTCTGGTGAACACCAAGGAGTGTGATTGCTGGATCATATGATGAGTATTTTTAGTTTTGTAAGAAACCACCAAACTGTCTTCCAAAGTGGTTGTACCATTGTGCATTCCTGCCAGCAACTAATTCAAGTTTCCTTTGTTCCACGTCACTGTCAGGATTTGGTGGTGTCAGTGTTTTGGATTTTGGCAATTCTGATAGGAATGTAGTAGTATCTCATTGTTGCTTAAATTTGCAATTCCCTAATGATACATGAAGTGGAGCATCTTTTCATATGCTCAATTGCCATATGTACATCTTATTTGGTGAGGTGTCTGTTCAGGTCTTTTGTCTATTTTTAATTGGGTTGTTCATTTTCTTATTGTTGAGTTTTAAGAGTTCTTTGTGTATTTTGAATAATGGTCTTTGATCAGATATATCTTTTGCAAATATTTTCTCCCAATCTGTGGCTTGTCTTCTCATTCTCTCGATACCCCATTGTTTAACATAGTAATTTTGTAGTAAGTTTGAAATCAGGAATTGTGAGCCCTTCAACTTTGTTCTTTGTCAAGTTTGTTTTAACTATTCCAGGTCACAATTCATTACGAATTGTAGGATTAGCTTTTCCATTACTGCAAAAAAAAAAAAACCACTGGAATTTTGAGAGGGATTGTATTGATTCTGTAAATCAGTTTGGGAGGTATTGACATCTCAACAATATTTTCTTCCACTGAATGAAAACAGATACCTTTCCATTTATTTTGGTCTTCTTAAATTTCTTTCAGCAAACTTTGTAGTTTTCAGTTCGCATGTCTTATACCTCCTTGGTTAGATTTACTCTAAGTATTTTATTCTTTTTGATGCTTTTGTAAATGGAATTGTTTTCTCAATTTCCTTCTTGGATTACTCATTGCTAGTATATAGAAATACAAGTGATTTTTGTATATTGATCTTATACCCTGCAACTTTGCTGAATTCATTCATTAGCTCCAACAAAGTTTTGTGTATTCTTTATGATTTCCTATATATAGGATCATGTGCTAATAAAAATAATTTTATTTCTTTTCTATGTTGGATGTCTTTTTTTTTCTTGCCAAATTGCTCTGGCTAGAACTTCTGGTACAATGTTGAACAGCAGTGGTGAAAGCAAGCATCCTTGTCTTGTTCCTGATCTTAGGGAGAAAAGTTTTTGGTCCTTCATCGAGTATGATTTTAACTGTGGGTTGTGATAAATGCCCTTTACCACATTGAGGAAGTTCCCTTCTATTCCTTGTTTGCTGAGTAAGCTTTGAAATCAGGAATTGACTTTTATCATGAAAAGGTGTTGGATTTTCTCAAACGCTTTTCTGCATCAATTGAGATGATCAGGTGGTTTTGTTCCTTCATTCTATTAGCAAGGTGTATTATGCTGATTGATTTTCAAATGTTGAACCACCTTTACATTCCTGGGGTAAATTCCACTTGGTCTTGGTGTATAATCCTTCGAATACACTGCTGGATTCAGTGTGCTAGTATTTTGTTAGTATATTTCACATCTATATTCATAAGATATATTGGTCCGTAACACTCTTTCTTGTGATATCTTTGTCTGGTTTTGGTGACAGAGTAATGCTGGCCTTAGAAGTATTCCCTCATATTTTTTGGAAGAGTTTGAGAAGGACTGGTGTTAATTCCTCTTTAAACGTTTTGTAGAATTCACCAGTGAAGCTATCTAGTCCAGGGTTTTCTTTTTGGGGAGGTTTTTGATTGCTGATTCAATCTCTTGATATAGGTCTCTCTTCTTGAGTCAGTTTTGGTAATTCATGTATTTTTCCATTTCACCTAGGTTATCTAACCTTTTGGTGTACAAAGATTCATTGTATTCTCCTATAATCATTTTTATTTTTGTAAGGTCAGCAGTAATATACCCAATTTCATATCTGATTTTAGTAATTTATGTCTTCTCCCTTTTCTCTTAGTCAGTCTAGCTGAAGGTTTATCCATTTTGTTGATTTTTTCAAAAAGTCAACTTTTGTTCACTTGGTTTTCTCTATTTCATTAAACTGTCTATTGTTTTTCTATTTTTATGTCATTTATCTCTACTCTAATCTTTATTATTTCCTTCCTTCTTCTAGCTTTGGTTTTTGTTTGTCCTTCTTTTTCTGGTTTCGTAAGGTCTAAAGTTAGGTTGTTGCTTTGAGATCTTTCTTTTTAAATGTAGGCCATTGCAGCTATAAATTTCTCTATCACACTGCTTTTGCTACAAAATCCCTTAAGTTTTGGTATGCTGTGTTTTCATTTTCATTCATCTCAAAGTATTTTCTAATTTCCCTTGTGAAGTGTTATTTGACCCATTGGTCATTTAAGAGTACACTGTTTAATTTCCATATACTTGTGAATTTTCTAGTTTTCTTTCTGTTATTGATTACCAGTTTCATTCCATCATGGTTGGAGAAGAAACTTTGCATAATTTCAGTCTTTTAAAGTTTTTTGAGATTTGTTTTATGATCTAACATATGGTCTATCCTACAGAATATACCATGTACACTTGAGAAAAATCTATATTCTGGTTTTGGGTGGAATATTATATATGTGTATTAGATCTAGTTGATTTACAGTGTTGCACAGTCTATTTTCTTATCGATCTTCATCCATTTTTGGATGGGTATATTCACAGCTAACATTATACTAAATGGTGAAAAGCAGAAAGCTTTTCCTCTAAGATCCAGAACAAGCCAAGAATACCCACTCTTGCCACTTTTATTCAACATAGTACTTGGAAGTTCTAAGCAGAGCAATTAGGCAAGAAAAAAACAATAAAAGATATTCAAGTTGGAAAGGAAAAAGTAAAACTATCTCTAGTTATAGACGGTATGATATTATATATAGAAAACCCTAAAGACTCTACCAAAAAATCTATTAGAACTAATCAACAAATTCAGTAAAGTTGCAGGATACAAAATCAATACACAAAAATCAGTTACATTTGTATACACTAACAACAAACTCCCAGAAAAAAAAATTAAGAAAACAATCCCATTTATAATGCATCAAAAGAATAAAATAACTAGGAATAAATTTAACCAAGGAGGTGAAAGACCTATACACTGAAAACTATATGACATTGATTAAAGAAACTGAAGAAAACACAAATAAATGGAAATATATTCTGTGCTCATGGACTGGAAGAAATAACATTGTTAAAATTTCCATATTACTCAAAGAAATCCACAGATTCAATGCAATCCCTATGAATTCCAATGGCATTTTTCACAGAGAAAGAACAAACAATCCTAAAATTTGTATGGAACCACAAAAGATCCTGAATAGCCAAAACAATCTTTATAAAGAAGAAAAAAGCTGAAGACATTATGATCCTTGATTTCAAACAATATTACAAAGCCACAGTAATCAAAACAGTATGATATTGGCAAAAAACAGACATATAGATAAATCAACAGAATAGAGAGCCCAGAAATAAACCCACACATAAATAGCTAATTAATTTACAACCAAGGAGTCAAGAATATACAGCAGGGAAAGGATAGCATCTTCAATAAGTGGTATGGAGAAAACTGGCCAACCACAAGCAAAAGAGTGAAACTGGACCCCTATCTTACATCATAACACACAAGTTTACTCAAAATAGATTAAAGACTTAAGCATAAGACCTGAAACCATAAAATCCCTAGAAGAAAATATAGGCAGTATACTCCTCGATATCAGTCTTGGCAATGATATTGTGGATTTGACACCAAAAGCAAAGACAGAAAAGCAAAAATAAACAAGTGGGATTACATCAAACTGAAAAGCTTCTCCACAGCAAAGGAAAACATCAACATGAAAAGGCAATTTACTGAATGGGAGAAAATGCTTGCAAATCACGTATCTGATAAGTGGTTAATATCCAAAATATATAAAGAACTCATATAATTCAATAGCAAAACCCAAACAATCTGATTAAAAAATGGGCCGAACATCTGAATAGACATTTTTACAAAGAAGACATACAGATGGCCAACAAGTATGTGAAAAAGTGCTCAATATCACAAATAATCAGAGAAATGCACATCAAAACCACAATGAGATACCACTTCACCCCTGTTAGAATGGGTATTATGAATAAGACAAGAGATAATAAGTGTTGGTGAGGATGTGGAGAAAAGGGAACCCTCGTGCACTACTGGTAGGAATGTAAATTGGTGCAGCCACTATGGAAAATAGTATGGAGGCTTTCTAAAAAATTAAAAACGGAACTACCACATGATCCAGCAATTCCATTTCTGGCTCTTTATCTAAAGGAAATGAAAACACTAACTTGAAAAAATATTTGCATCCCCACATTCACTGCAGAATTATTTACAATAGCCAAGACAGAGAAGCTACCTGAGGGTCCATTGACGGATGAATAGATAAAGAAAATGTGTATATATACACACACACAATATAATATAATATAATATATATACACACACACAATATAATATAATATAATATATATATACACACACAATATAATATAATATAATATATATACACACACACAATATAATATAATATAATATATATATACACACACACAATATAATATAATATAATATATATATACACACACACAATATAATATAATATAATATATATATACACACACAATATAATATAATATTATATATATACACACAATAGAATATAATTCAGCCATAGAAAAGAAGGAAATCCTGCCATTCACAACAACATGGATGGACCTTGAGGATATTATGCTAAGTGAAATAAGTCAGCAAGAAAGACAAATACCATATGATCTCACTTATATGTGGAATCTGAAAAGAAACAAAACCAAACTCATAGATACAGAGAACAGATTGGTGGTTGCTAGAGATAGGGGATGGGAGATGGGCAAAATGGGTGAAGGTAGTCAAAAGGTACAAACTTGCAGTTATAAAATAAATAAGTGCTGGGGATGCAAGGTATAGGAAAATGACTATAGTTAACACTATATTGTAAAGTTGCTAAGACAGTAAATCTTAAAAAGTTCTCATGACAAGAAAAAAAATTATGTTGTATACCTGAAACTAATGTAACATTATATGTCAATTATATCTTAATAAAAAAATAAATAAATGGGGCTGGCCCGGTGGCACAACGGTTAAGTTCACATGTTCTACTTCTCAGCGGCCTGGGGTTGGCGGGTTCGGATCCCAGGTGCGGACATGGCACCACTTGGCAAAAGCCATGCTTTGGTAGGCGTCCCACATATAAAGTAGAGGAAGATGGGCATGAATGTCAGCTCAGGGCCAATCTTCCTCAGCAAAAAGAGGAGGATTGGCAGTAGTTAGCTCAGGGCTAATCTTCCTCAAAAAAAATAATAAATTAATTAAATAAATAAATAAAAATTAAATAAAATAAAGTATTGAAGTCTTCAATTATTATTGTAGAACTGTGTGTTTTTCCCTTCAATTCTGCCAATTCTTGCTTCATATATTTTGGGGCCCAGTTGTTGCATATGTATATGATTGTTAAATCTTCTTACTGTATTGACTCTTTTATTAATATATAATGTCCTTTTTGTCTCTTGTAACAATTTTTGACATAAAGTCTATTTTGTCTAGTATTACTATAGCCACCACACCTCTCTTTTGGCTACTGTTTGCATGGAATATCTTTTTATATTTTTTCATTTTCAAGCTATTTGTGTCTTTGGATCTAAAGAGAGTGTCTTGTAGACAGGATATATTTTAACCATATTTTTAATCCATTCTGGCATCCCTGCCTTTTAATTAGAGAGTTTAATCCACTTACATTTAAAGTAATTAGTGATAAGAACTTACTCTGCCATTTTGCTATTTGTTTTCTATATGTCATATTTTTTTGCTTCTCAGTTCCTCCATGACTGCCTTCTTTTGTGCTTAATGGATTTTTCTAGTGTACTATTTTGATTCCCTCATTTCCTTCTCATATGTTTTTAAGTTATTTTCTTAAATGGTTACCATGGGGATTACAATTAACATCCTAAATTTATAACAATCTATTATGAATTGATATTAATTTACCTTAATTAGCAAAAGAAAACTCTGCTTGTATATGGCACTACTCCCCCTTTATATTGTTATTGTCATAAATTAAATATTTATACATTTTATATCCATTAACATAGATTTATAATAATTGTTTTATGTATCTGCCTTTTAAATCATACAGGGGGAAAAAAAAGAGAAGTTACTAACCAAAAATACAATACTGGCTTTTATATTTACCTAGGTAGTAACATCTACCAGTGTTCTTTATTTCTTCATTTGAATTCAAGTTACTGTCTAGTGTCTTTTCATTTCAGACTGAAATACTCCCTTTAACATTTCTTGTAGGGTAGGTCTACTAGTGATGAACTTCTTCAGCTTTTGTTTATCAGAGAATGTCTTAATTTCTCCCTCATTTTTTGAAGGATAGTTTTGGCAGTTATAGAATTCTTGGTTGATAGTGTTTTTCTTTCAGCACTGTTATCCCACTGCCTTCTGGCTTCTGTGGGTTCTGATGAGAAATTGGCTGTTAACCTTATTGAGACTCTCCTGTACAAGAGAAGTAACTTCCTTCTTACTGCTTTTAAGACTCTCTCTTTTTCTTTGGCTTTCAGTAGTTTGATTATAACGTATCTCAGTGTGAATGTCTTTAAATTTATTCTACTTAGTGTTCATTGAGCTTCTTGAATTCATATCTCTCTTCAAATTTGGGAACTTTTTGGTCATTATTTCTTTAAATATTCTTTATGCTCCTTCTTCTCTCTCCTTTTCTTCTGGGACTCCCATGATGTTTATCTTGGTACACTTGATGGTGTCCCACAGGTCCCTTAGGCTCTGTTCACTTTTCTTCATTCTTTTTTGTTTCTGCCACTCAGACTGGATAATTTCAATTAACCTATCATCATATTCATTGATTCTTCTGCCTATTCAAGTCTGCTGCTGAATCCCTGTAGTAAATTTTTTATTTCAGTCACTGTAATTTTCAGTTCCAGTATTTCTATTTTGTTCCTTTTTGTAATTTCTATATCTTTATTGATGTTCTCTATTTGGTGGCATACTGTTCTCCTGGTCTCACTTAGTTCTTTGTCCACAGTTTCCTTTAGTTCCTTGAGCATACTCAAGGCAGTTGACTTAAAGTTCTTTGTCTAGTAAGTCCAATGTCTGGGCTTCCGCAGGGACAATTTCTGTTAATTTTTTGTGAATGCCATAACTTATTGTTTCTTTGCACAACTAGCATTTTTTTGTTGTTGAAAATTGGACATTTTGAGTATTAAAATGTATCATCTCTGGAAATCAGATTCTTCTTCCTCCCCAGGGTATGCTGTTATTGCTTCTTTTGGATTGTACTTGTGTGTTTGGTTAGTGACTTTTCTGAACTATTTTTTGTAAAGACTGTATTCTTTGTTATGTGTGGCTCTTGAAGTCTCTGTTCTATTAGTTTAGTGGTCAGCTAGTGATTTGACAGAGATTTACTTAAATACCTAGAGATAAAACAAAAAATACTCACTCAGTCTTTGCAGATTGATTCTGGGTTAATATACTCCTTCAATGCTTAGCCAGGCCATTTACAATTCTTCCTTAGCCTTGAGTTCCTACTTACACAGAGGCTAAAGATCAGTCAGAGGTGAAATCTTACGGTCTTCTCAGGTGTTTGCTGAACAAGCATCTGGTCCTGGAAACGTGTGTGCACTTCTGGATTCCCAGGATACATGGGATATTTTCGAAGCCCTTATTCCCCTATGTATCTCTCTTCCCAATCTCTTCTAGGCTTTTCAATTTGTCTGCTGCTTGCCCCATCTGTTGTCTTTTACCCCAGGAAGCTGTGGGTAGTAAACACCTTTAAATATTTTCCACAACCACCACCTGGGAGGCCACTCCAGCCCTGAAAGAGTTCTGAGGAAAGTGAAACAAAGGTAAGCCCCTGAACCAATTCTTCAGGAAACCACCAGACAGGCCAAAATGCACAACCATAATACTTTGACAGCAAAATCTGTATTGCCTCCTCTAACAGCAACAAATCATACCAGGAACATGGGTCACATCCCCTTGTCCATCACTGAGCTAGAAAATGGCAGGTAGTTGTAGCAAAAATGCCACAATACCTCTCTTACCAAAATTTAGTAGCTGCTTCTTTTATTAAGCACCCCCCTCCAGTTGTTAAACATTTTTTAATTAAATTCTAGAGTTTGAAAAATAAGTTGATTCTGACCATTTTTGCCACCTTAATTTTTCCTTCAGTGGAGGGATAGATTCTTGGAGATCCCCATTCTGACACTCTCAGTGACATCCTAACTCAACAGTGTTTTGTAGTTTTTAGAGTATAAGTTTGGCACTTCTTTTGTTAAATTTATTCCTAAGGATTTTTATTCTTTTTGATTTTATTGTAAATGAAATTGTTTTCTCAATTTCATTTTCTGTTTATTCATTGCTATTGTATAGAAATGCAATTGTTTTCTATATATTGGTCTTGTATCCTGCAAACTTGTTGAATTCATTTGTAATTTATAATAGCTTTTTTGTGGATTCCGTAGGATTTTCTATATACAAGATTGTGCAATCTACAAGTAGAGAGAGTTTCATTTATTCCTTTACAACTTGGATAACTTTTATTTCTCTTTCATATCTAATTATCTGGGATTAAATCTCCAATAAAATGTTGAATACAAGTGGCAAAAATGGACATCCTTGTCTTGGTTCCTGATCTTAAGTGGATCTACCTGATGTTCAGTCTTTCACCATTACATATGGCATTTGTTGCAGTTTTTTTGTAGATACCCTTTGTCAAGTTGAGGAAGTTTCCCTGTATTCCTACTTTATGGAGTACTTCATGTTCAACATGAAGAAGTGATGAATTTTGTCAAATGCTTTTTTCTGTGTCTATTAAGATGATCATGTGGTTCTGTCTCTTATTCTATTGATATGATGTATTATATTAGTTGATTTTCAGACGTTAAAACTCACATTCTTGGGATAAACCCAACTTGGCTACGGCATATAATTCTTTCAGTTTGCTGCTGGATTCAGTTTGCTAGTATTTTGTTGATGATTTTTGCATTTGTATCCATAAGAGATATTGGCCTATAGTTCTTCCTTCTTGTGTTGTCTTTGTCTGGTTTTGGTATCAGGGCAATATTGGCCTCATAGAATGAGGTCCTCCTCTTCTATTTTCTGGAAGAGTTTGACTCTAAAGTGTGTCTCCTGTATATAGCATATGGTAAGATCTCAATTTTTATCCAGTTTGACAATATCTGCCTTTTGATTGTTTAATCCATTCAAATTTAATGTTATTATTGATATAGTTAAATTTATGTCTGCCATTTTATTTTTTGTTTTCCATGTATCTCATATTTTCCTTTTGGTCTTCTATTCCTCTTCAATGCTTTCTTTTGCATCAAGAAAATATTTTATAGTGTAACTTTTTAGCTCCTTTAACAATTTTTCACCTTTTTTTGGTTATTTTCTTAGTGGTTGCTCTAGGGCTAACCATGTACTCTTATCAGAATCAATTTCAGATTTATACTAACATAATTCCAGTAAGATACAGAAAAGTTGCTTCTATATATCTCTATTCCCTCTTCCCCTTTATTGTACTATTACTGTTATGCAAATTACAGCTATATATGTTACAAAACCAACAATATATTGTTATGATTGTTACTTTATATAATTTTATGTCAAATAAGCTGAGAAGAGAAAGGAGAGCAGGTATATATTTATGAAGTTTGTTATACTCAACTTCTTATTTACCATCTCTGGTTTTCTTCATTTGTTCCTGTGGATTCAAGTTACCACCTGGTATCATTCCCTTACTCCAAAACAACTTTGATTCCACCTACCTCTTGTGCTTTTATTGTCAAATATACTAGATTTCTATATGTTATAGGTCCCAAAAAGTAATTTACATATGGTTTTATACAACTGCTTTTGAAATCAGTCAAAAGAAAGAAATGTGCATTTATACTGTCTTTTATAATTACATATTTGCTTTTACTAGAGCTCTCCAGGTTTTTGTTTGTTTGGATTCCAATTTCTATCAGGAGTCACTTACTTTCAGACTAAAGAATTTCCTTTAATATTTCTTATAATGCAAGTGTCCTAGCAATCTCAGTTTTGGATTATCTGATAACGTCTTTATTTTGCCTTCATTTTTGAAAGATAGCTTTGCTAAATATAAGATTCTTTTTTGACAGGTTTTTTTCAGTACTTTATGCATTCTGGCATCCACTGTCCCTGATGAGAAGTCAGCTGTTAATTTTATTTGGATTTCCTTGTATATGATGAGTCTTTTTTTTTTTTTTTTTTGAGGCTTTCAAGATTTTTCTCTTTGGCTTTAGCTTTTGGTATTTTACTATGACATGTTTGGCTGTGGATCTTTGTGTTTACCCTCCTTGGAATTCAATGAGCTTCTTAGATGTGTAATGTTTTTCACCAAATTTGGGAAGTTTTCAACTATTATTTCTTCAAGTATTTTTTTCTGCCCCTTTTTCTGTCTTCACTCCTTCTGGTACTCATATTATGTGTATATTGGTGCACTTAATAGCGTCTCCGTTCTGAGGCTCTGTTCATTTTTCTTCATTTTTTTTCCTCTCTGTTCTTCAGATTGTATAATCACTATCAGTCTATTTCCAAGTTTTCTGATTCGTTCTTGTGCCAGTTCAGTTCTACTGTTGAGCCTCTCTATGAATTTTTTCATCTTGCTTATTGTTCTTTTCAACTCTAGAATTTCCATTTGGTTCTTTTTATAATTTTTATGTCTTTACTGATATTCTGTCTTTCAGGAGACCTCATCATCAAAATGTTCTTTACTTCTTTAAGAATTGTTTCCTTTAGTTGTTTGAATATATTTATAATGGCTTTGAAGTCTTTGTCAAATCCAATATCTGGGTTGGATCAGATCCAATCCCTTCCACTTCTCCAGGGCTAGCTTTTGTTGTTGTTTGTTTATTTGTTTAGTGACTCAACTAGACTATTTTATTGAAGTCTATTTCCTTTGCAGTGAAAAACCTTGAGTGTCACTACTTAGATGGCACGGACTTAGACATGAATACAGTCACCCTGAGATGACATTCATTTTGGCAAGACTCTCTTTGACTACTTCTTTCTCTGGTTTTTCTGTTAAACTGTCTGCCTCACAATTGCTATACATCCAGCTGTTAGACTCCACCAATTGCTGGCTGATTGCTCTATTATTTTCAACTATGTCCTGGGGCAGAGGTTGCTCCACAGTGTGATCCAATTAAATTCAGGCAGGGGTAATTTTTGGGGAGTCTTTGAGGTTTGTTGTGACTTCAGGAGGGCTGTTCTTAGCTGTCTCTTTCCCTAGTTCTCTCTGGTATACTAGCTGACCTGTGGTTAGCTTGTTACTCTTAATTAAGAGAAGCCTCCTCTTATTTTCTTACCACCAAAATATTGTTCTTAAGAGAGTCCTTAGGCTTGAACTTCCCACATTGTTTTAAATAAAGTCAAATTCCTCTGAAGAGAGCTTCTGAGCTCTCTGTTCTTATGGACTGACTCTCTCCCTTGGCAAAATCTCTGGTCTTCTTAGCTTGCCAATCCCAGCATGGAAAATCTCCCCTACAAAACCTGGGGCAAGGATGCTCATGGTTACAATATTCTCTGCCTGTCATCTTTGGGGTTGAGCTGCTGTCCTATGAGTAGGGGGTGGGTGAAGAAAAGGAGCGCCCAACCTCTTAGTCACACTCACCACCAATTTAGGCTCTTCAATTAAGACCTGGAGAGGATAAGAAGTGCTGCCTCTCCCTGTAAGATACTGTATCTCTTGATTAGGAGCTGAGGGGACAGAGAACTGTCTTCTTGGCCATACCTGCCCAGAGTGGGGCTTCCATCAAGCTGAACTGGGGGTGGGGGTGGGAATGGGCAAACAGTTTGATCACTTTAAGTCTTAATTTTAAGAATTTTTAGATTGAACTATAGCCACATTTAATCTAGGGCTAGCTGAAGCAAGATCTTCGGAGTACTCAATGCCCCATTAAGGTTTTCCAATCTATTTGGTGGGAACAGGCACTATTCCCAGCTCTGTATGAGTGCTGGGCACTGTTATCTCTAATCTTTCAAGTGGTTCTTTCAGCAGCCTTGAGTAGTTTTCCTCACAATCATACAGTGATCAGTGTTCAGTCAAATACTCAGGAGGGAATCTTTACAGAAATCTGGAGTTCTTGCTCTGTGCAGCTTTCTTCTCTCAAGTACACTCTCCTGAGAATTCTAGCTCACTTGGTTTCACTGGACTCTCAGCTCTGTCTCCTCAACTCAGGGAGTCTGCCAGGATCTTTCTGTTTCTCCTCCTTATGTCACTGTTTCCAGGCCAGTAAGCTGGGTAAATTGCAAGGCTTACCTTATTTGTTTCCTATCTCTCAGGAATCTCTTTCCTTGATTACCTGAAAAACAGTATCTTGAAAATCATATCTTCACATATTTTGTCTGGCATTTTTACTGTTTCAGATGACGGTAGATTCAGTCCCTGTTACTGCACACTTGGCTGGCACAGAGATTCTCTTTAATCATTTGAAATATTGATATTTAGTCTCTTCTTGACTTTCAGTTATTTCAAGTTCTTGGGGGTGTTAATCTTCCTATTTGTAAGGTCTAGTGACTCCTGTTCTTTTTTTTCTGCTTTATCTCCCCAAATACCCCCGGTACATAGATGTATATCTTAGTTGCAGGTCCTTCTAGTTGTGGCATGTGAGATGCCGCCTCAACGTGGCCTGACAAGTGCTGCCATGTCCGCACCCAGGATCCGAACCTGCAAAACCCTGGGCCGCCGCAGTGGAGCACACAAACTTAACCGGCCCCTAGTGACTCCTGTTCTTAATGAAGCCTTTCCTCATATTCTACAATTTTTTAAAGCTCATCTTTAGTGACAATTTTCCTCCTTTGGAAATCCTAAGTGTCCTAGATGGTGGAAGTGTTCCTCTGGAATAGGTGCCCAAGGTAAGTCAGCGCAGAACTAATTTGTATGTTAATTTCTCAGTTTATCAAAGTGAATAGGATGATTTTAGATTCTGAACCAGTCTATAGTGCAACTTGGGGTTTTGATTTCTAATAGAAGACTTTTTTTTCCATATACAGCCCTAGGTAAAAACAAATTCCTCTTTGTGCTTTCTCTGGGTCAGTGATAAAAATTTTCTATTCCTTTACCAAGGTTGAGAAGCTCTTCCAGGGTTTTGGCTTTATGGAGAGATTTTAGTTTCAGCTTTTCACCTTGAGCAGGGTCAAGACCTCATTTCCTCTCCTAATGTAGGCATTAGAACCCAAGGTTATAAAGGCTGAGACTATTTCTGAGTCTGAAAACCACCTCCAGGACCACAGTACTAGTTTTCAGCTTGTTGGTCATTTTGGCACAGGGGGATTTAGTTTCCCTTCCAGCGAGTTTAGTGAGGTATTAAATTGTTCACACTTAAATTCAACATTTCTAGACAGTTACAGAGAAGGTATTCCATGTTAGCTAAGTCTATAATGTTTTGGGGCTATAAATTCCTTCCTCCATAAGGGTTAGGTAAAAGATTGTATATGTATGTGGATGTGCATTATTATAGGAGGTGGGTCCACAACTTCAATCACATTCTTAAATAGGTCTATAACCCAAACAAAGGTTAAGAATATTTGTTTTTAAAACAAGAAAAAAACCAAATAAGCAACCTTAAAGTACACCTAACTGAACTAGAGAAAAAAGAACAAATAAAGCCCAAAGTCAGCAAAAGGAGAGAAACAATAAAAATCAGAGCAGAAATAAATACTATTGAAATGAAAAAGGCAGTAGAAAGGATCAATGAAACAAAGAGCTGGTTTTTGAGAAGATAAATAAAATTGACAAACCTCTAGCCAGACTAACAAAGAAAAAAAAGGGAGAAAGCTCAAATAAACAAAATCAGAAATGAGCGAGGAGAAATAACAACAGACTCTGCAGAAATACAAGGGATTATAAGAGAATACTACAAAAAACTATATGCCAACAGAATGGATAATCTAGAGGAAATGGATAAATTCTTGGACTCCTACAATCTCCCAAAGCTCACTCAAGAAGTAGCAGACAATTTGAACAGACCAATCACAAGGAAAGAGATTGAAACAGCAATCAAAAACATCCCAAAGAATAAAACCCCAGGACCAGATGGCTTTCCTGGGGAATTCTACCAAACTTTCAGAGAAGATTTAATACCTATCCTTTTCAAGCTATTCCAAAAAATTAGGGAAGATGGAACACTTCCTAACACATTCTACGAGGCCAACATCACACTGATACCAAAACCAGACAAGGACACCATGAAAAAAGAGAACTACAGGCCAATATCACTGATGAACATAGATGCAAAAGTTCTAAACAAAATTTTGGCAACCAGAATTCAGCAATTCATCAAAAGGATCATACATCATGATCAGGTGGGATTCATACCAGGGACACAGGGATGGTTCAACATCCGCAAATCAATCAACGTGATACACCACATCAACAAACTGAGGAATAAAAACCACATGATCATCTCAATATACACAGAGAAGGCATTTGACAAGATCCAACAGCCATTTATGATAAAAACTCTGAACAAAATGGCCATAGAAACTACCTCAACATAATAAAGGCCATATATGACAAACCCATAGCCAACATCATACTCAATGGGCAAAAACTGAACGCCATCCCCCTGAAAACAGGAACGAGACAAGGATGCCCTCTATCACCACTCTTATTTAACATAGTACTGGAGGTCCTGGCCAGGGCAATCAGGCAAGAAAAAGGAATAAAAGGAATCCAAATAGGGAGGGAATAAGTGAAACTCTCGCTGTTTGCAGACGACATGATCTTATATATAGAAAACCCCAAAGAATCCATTGGAAAACTCTTAGAAGTAATCAACAACTACAGCAAAGTTGCAGGGTATAAAATCAATTTGCATAAATCAGTAGCATTTCTATACTCCAATAATGAACTAACAGAAAAAGAACTCAAGAACACAATACCATTCACAATCGCAACAAAAAGAATAAAATATCTTGGGGTAAATTTAACTAAGGAAGTGAAGGACATATATAATGAAAATTACAAGGCCTTTCTGAGAGAATTGGATGACGACATAAGGAGATGGAAAGACATTCCATGTACATGGATTGGAAGAATAAACATAGTTAAAATGTCCGTTCTACCTAAAGCAATCTACAGATTCAACGCCATCCCAATCAGAATCCCAATGACATTCTTTACAGAATTATAAAAAAGAATCCTAAAATTCATACGGGGCGACAAAAGACCCCGAATTTCTAAAGCAATCCTGAGAAAAAAGAACAAAACGGGAGGCATCACAATCCCTGACTTCAAAACATACTACAAAGCTACAGTAATCAAAACAGCATGGTACTGGTACAAAAACAGGTGCACACATCAATGGAACAGAATTGAAAGCCCAGAAATAAAACCTCACATCTATGGACAGCTTATCTTTGACAAAGGAGCTGAGGGTATACAATGGAGAGAAGAAAGTCTTTTCAACAAATGGTGCTGGGAAAACTGGAAAGCCACATGTAAAAGAATGAAAATTGACCATTCTTTTTCACCATTCACAAAAATAAACTCAAAATGGATCAAAGACCTAAAGGTGAGACCTGAAACCATAAGGCTTCTGGAAGAAAACGTAGGCAGTACACTCTTTGACATCAGTATTAAAAGGATCTTTTCGGACACCATGCCTTCTCAGAGAAGGGAAACAATATAAAGAATAAACAAATGGGACTTCATCAGACTAAAGAGCTTCTTCAAGGCAAATGAAAACAGGATTTGAAACAAAAAAACAACCCACTAACTGGGAAAAAATATTTGCAAGTCATATATCTGACAAAGGCTTAATATCCATAATATATAAAGAACTCTCACAACTCAACAACAAAACATCAAACAACCCAATCAAAAAATGGGCTGGAGACATGAACAGAACATTTCTCCAAAGAAGATATACTGATGGCCAATAGGCACATGAAAAGATGCTCATCATCGCTGATCATCAGGGAAATGCAAATCAAAACTACACTAAGATACCACCTTACACCGATTAGAATGACAAAAATATCTGAAACTAATAGTAACAAATGTTGGAGAGGTTGCGGAGAAAAAGGAACCCTCATACACTGCTGGTGGGAATGCAAACTGGTGCAGCCACTATGGAAAACAGTATGGAGATTCCTCAAAAAACTAAAAATAGAACTACCATACGATCCAGCCATCCCACTACTGGGTATTTATCCAAAGAGCTTGAAGTCAGCAATCCCAAAAGTCCTATGCACCCCAATGTTCATTGCAGCATTATTTACAATAGCCAAGACATGGAAGCAACCTAAGTGCCCATCAACAGATGATTGGATAAAGAAGATGTGGTACATATATACAATGGAATACTACTCAGCTGTAAAACAGAACAAAATCATTCCATTTGCAATAACATGGATGGACCTTGAGGGAATTATGTTAAGTGAAATAAGCCAGGGAGAGAAGGATAATCTGTGTATGACTCCACTCATATGAGGAATTTAAAATTATGGACTAAGAACAGTTTAGTGGATACCAGGGGAAAGGTGGGGTGGGGGGTGGGCACAAAGGGTGAAGTGGTGCACCTACAACACAACTGACAAACATTAATGTACAACTGAAATTTCACAAGATTGTAACCTATCATTAACTCAATAAAAAAAAATCTATATATATATAATTCATAATAAACTTATTTGGTTTCTGAAAAAAAAAAGAATATTTGTTTTTAACCTTTGATGTGTTTGTCTAAAAGGTTACAGTTAAGATGCTATATATTCCCACAAAGCCAGGAATTCTTTGCACTTACCTTCTCTACTATGTGTGTCTGATTACATTTTCTACATATTTTAAGCTAATAAATCCCCATTTGTCTTTCATATGCTTTCGATATCCTTAATTGCAATAGACTTTTAAACACATTTGTTTACCTAATGGCCAACAGGACATAGATCCTAGATATCTCCTTTGCATGCAAAAGTATAAATACTATAAGAAGGAGGAGGAAGAAGAGAAAGGGTGGGGGGAGAAAAGAAGAACTAATCTAAGAAATTAATGTAGTACAGAAAGAGAGTGTTTCATTAAGCACAGTATGAGGATGGTTAAGTTTTGAAGACAATAAGAAGATGTCAGCCTTCAGAGCTAGGGATCAGCAGTTTTGAGTGTCCATCTGTTTCATAAAAATGACTCCTTGATTAAACTGCCTGATCCCCTACCAGGCAAAATACACTGTTTGGCAAACATGTATATTTGATATATATTTATATATTTGAGATATATATACATATATATATATATATATAATGTCATTACAATTACGGTATTGAAATGGTTGAATAATTCCACACATAGATTATATTAGGGAAGAAATATTCTTTATAGAAGATTTTGTTATCAGTTGGGAAAACAGACAAAAGAAAAATTGAGACGGTATCAATTAATTTTGTTATTTAGACAGGCTGGATTTTACTGAAATATACTATCTAAACAAGCATAGATAAGATTATCCATTTCTCTGGGGAAATTATCATCACACACATGCAAGTAGAAGCTACAAAAACAACAAGACAATATTATAATTTATAAGGCTGGTCTTCTGTTCTGGAAAACTATATGCAGCTTAATGTTTATAGCTGATGTACTGCTTTGACATTCTTTTTTTCTTTTCTGCTTTTTCTCCCCAAATCACCCCAGTACGTAGTTGTATATTTTAGTTGTGGGTCCTTATAGTTGTGGCTTGTGGGACGCTGCCTCAACATGGCCTGATGAGCAGTGCCATGTCCACTCCCAGGATCCGAACTGATGAAACCCTGGGCCGCTGAAGCAGAGCACGTGAACTTAACCACTCAGCCACAGGGCCGGCCCCGACCTTCTTAAATGAAGTAAAATACAGTATAATATTCCTAATTCACTTCATTTGCTTCCTCCAGTAGCATTATTATTAACTAGAAATAATGGTATTAAAGATAAAGGTATAGTTTCTGTCTTCTAAGGGCTTACTTTCCAGAGCTTCCTTTTAAAATAGTCTTTAAGTTATCTGACGATTTGTACATTAACAGCCAAATCCTGTAAGCCTTATCATGAGTAAAGAAGATAAACTTTCTATGGTTTTATCTATTTATTATCTAAGGAAACATTATCTTCCCCAAAGTTCACTAGACTGCAGGAGTTTTCCATTCAAAAGCATGTGTTTTCCATACGTTTCTCTGCTGGCAACTAACAGCTCTGCCTCCTCTGCCCATCAAGAGGAGCCGTTATATTGAGAAGCCTCACTGATACAGTGAAAATAACAAATATGGAATTCAGAACCAGACAGGCAAACCTAAGTCTGACTACTGGCTCTGCCATTTACTAGTGTGACCTTAACAAAGCAATTTAACTTGTGATCAATTTCTTTATCTGAAAAAGTGGGGGAGTATTATACTCAAGTCACAGGATTGCTGTGAGAATTACATGTAAAAATGCCTAGCTCTCAAAATGCTAAAAAGAAAAAGCAGTAACAACCAGGATGAGATTGCGAGGCACGGCCTCTTCTAGATGCCTCTTTTTCTCCGTCCCTGTGAGTAAATACTGTCCAGGTCTTTCCTGTTCTGTGAAATGAGTTATGTAACACAGATAAAATTTCTGCAGTTCTAGTTTGTGGACCTCAAGCTTCTAACTAAGGTTGATCTTCTCAAACCTATTAATTTATTAAATTTCAGCTATGTCCTTAGCACTCTTCTTATATCTGGAAAAGACTAAAATTCTCTAGAATTCCTGAAAAATCTCACATCTTGGCAGATAGCAATGAGAATATATTATCAACCCCTGGCCTTAGGAGTCTCGACGTTTGATTCCTTGAACTAAAAGACTTCTGAAAGCTGCTAAGATAAAAAGAGCCTACAGAGAAAAGTAAAACCTCAGAGAGCAAAATCTTCCTTTCTCCTGATCTGATCCCCTGGTTCCACTTTCTTTCAGTTCTGGGTTAAGGATTTGAAAGCAAGCAGTCCCACTGTGAATTGAAGCAACGTAATATACACCTTAAAAGTTCTTTCTCTGAGGCTTTGGTATACCCAGTGGGGAGTAGTTTTACTTTCTAAATAAGTAACAATAGAAGATGGATGCTAGACATGTAACTCCAATCTCAACAGAAAGTATCTTTGTCTACACACTTAATAGCAATTGAAAAGTAGAGGTTAATACCACTCTATTAGGACGTTTGCAAGGGAGTTAAATTCCACCACTCTAAAATGAAAAGTGACAAATTAGTTTTCTCTAGATACTTCCCTACGAAAATCAATTCCTTGACTGATAATTTATATGGGAAATTTTTTGGTTAAAAAGGGCACTGAAAGGGAGTGTTACTTTGGACAAATCACAACCTCTCAGACCAAGTGCTCTCCTCTATACCCTTGCTGTTCAAAGTGTGGTCCACATAGCAGAAGGATTGGCATCACATGGGAGCTTGTTGGAAATGCAGAATATCAAGCTTACTATACTCTTGTATAGGATACCACTATACCCAGACCTCCTGACTCAGAATCTACCTTTTAACAAGATCACATGTGATTCACGCATACACATAAAAGTCTGGCAAGCACAGCTCTATACAAAAAGGGGGTTTGACTACATGATCCTAAGGTCCCTTATAACTGATTCTTCTCATGAAAACCAGACCTGACACTGTTGGAGCCCATATTCTCATGTGGAAATAGTTGGCTAGAGCTGAATAGCAGCTCCCCCTTTAGACGTAAAAAAGAGATGCCTTCAGAGCTAAAAATTCACTGGCTATATGTATTTTTAGGCTAAAGGAAAAAAAATATTCATTTACCTTGATGGGAAGTAGTGAGGTCCAGGTAGGAAGTAAGGGTGATGAAAAGAGAATCGCGGTGGTGTCCCAAACAATGTGGCTGGATGACCAAGGGGAGGGGGCTGGTAGACATGTGAATGTGGAATAGGAGGAGCCTGGGGGATTGGAGCACTTCTGGGACAAGCGGAAACGCTGGGATACTCCTTGGGAGGCTGGATGGTTGAGGTTGCAAATCTGGCATGGGCAGTACTTGCACTAGTTGGAATCTTGTTAGTGCTCTCCAGAGAGACAGGAGTGGCTCTCTTCACAGAGAGACTGGCTCCGGAATGCAGCCGATGAGTGTCCGTTTGAGAGGGCCCAGAAAAGTGCTGGGGTGGGAGTGCTGGACAGAGGGGCAGACTTGGAGCCTGGACAGCCACCGGGGCCGTACTGGAGACGCTGGGCTGGAAAAGTGGGATGGGGTTTGGGCGCTGGACTGCAGGGGTGGGCAGCTGGATGGCAGGTGGGGCTTCACCTTTAGAAATAAAAATAGCATAGGTCAGGCATTAAGTGAGTCACTCCACGTTTTTCTTTTTTCAGTAGAATTTAATAAACAGTACAACCAGAAGTTTTCACTAACCACCTTACCTAATAGCATCACCACATCAAAACACTCTTTTTCTTTTATAGCATTTTGAACAAACTGAAGTCATCTTGTTTACTTATTTTACATTTTTGTCTCTCTTTCCCATCCAGATTCTCAGTGCCATGACAAGAGAGACCCTTTCTGTTTTATTCACAGCTGTATCCCCAGGGCTCAAAATTCTGCCTGGCACAGAATAGGCCCTCAACAAATATTTTTTTGATGAATAAATAAATGAATAAAATTATTGAGTGATTGAGTGAAAGACGAATCCCACAAATGCTGGTACGTACACACAAACATTTCAGAAAGAAATAATATGAAACTACTGACTGGTTACTTTTAAGGAACAGTCATTTGGGAGAGCAGACAGGGCAATAGGGCAATAAGAAAAGCTAGACTTTCATTTTAGACCTATCGGTACTGTCTGAATTTTCTTTTCTCTAAATATATTAATTTTATCTTAAATATTAATAGAAGTTTCAGCTTAGCGATATGGGTCTTTTTTTTATTTTGTAGACTTCTCTATGTTAAACTAAATTATGAATGACATTTAATTTTTTAATTGAGAAAAACTAAAGAAACAATCACTAAAATTATTTCACTTTATTGTATCCATTGTGAATACAGAAGGAAATTCCAAAGTGACGATAAGACTTGTCACAGGTCAACAATTTGTGACAGATATGAAAGGAATATTATTGCAGCAGGGCATGACAGATAAGGCAGAATTTTTAAAGGTAGGTGAAATGATCATGTATTTGATCTTTCTGTTCCTGAAGAATAGAGGACTGCCGATTGAGTTGCTGAGTTATCCAAATGACACAGCCTAAATTTAACTAAACTCTCCCAGAGAAATACAGAGAGAAGCCAGAGCAATAGATTCCTGGTCTAGTTCATTCCAGTGTAGTTGGATCTCTGTTAACACAGAAGACGTAGTCCAAGAACAGACTGTACGGTTAGAAACGTCTCTGTCAGAGGCTGAAAGGAGTGTGGATCTTCTCTCAGCCTTGTCCAGGAAAGACCTTCCCCTCCTTCCTTCTCCCAGATAAGGCAGATAATGGCCCCTCTTAAACCCGGAGGTAGGGCATCTGTTTCAAGATGGCCTCTGACCCAGTGCAGAAGAGGCAGCACAGGAGCAGGGTGTAAATGAAGCTGTCCTGATTCTCCTTTGGTGGGGTTACATGGACTAGCCCTCCCATCTGTGAGCCAAGGCCTTCATCAGGCCCTTCCCGATTAATCAAGCACAAAGTCATCTCCCTCCTCTACGCTCCCTCAGAACCTGTAAATCTGTCACTTATCATGAAATAGTGTAAATATTTGTTATTTGCATGTCTGCCACCCCTACCACAATCATGAAACTGGGTGCTTGAAAGCAGGAACAGTTTTTTGTTGTTGTTGTTGTTTTTTAAATTGGCACCTGAGCTAACAACTGTTGCCAATCTTCTCTTTTTTGTTTTTTCTGCTTTTCTCCCTAAATCTCCCCAGTACCTAGTTGTATATTTTAGTTGTGGATTCCTCTAGTTGTGGCATGTGGGACGCCGCCTCAACATGGCCTGACGAGTGGTGCCATGTCTGTGCCCGGGATCCAAACCGACAAGACCCTGGGCCGCCAAAGCGGAGCACGCGAACTTAACCACTCGGCCACGGGGCCGGCCCCAGGAACAGTTTTACTCATGTTTGCATCCGCAGTATCTGACACAAAACCTGGTTAATAATACTTAAGAAAAGTATGACTAGATGAAAGAAAAACAAACTAGCCAATAAGCCTCTAGCTGACAGCTCTTCTCCCACTGATCTGGTAAAGGAGAACCTTCTCCTCCAAACAACTACGAAGCCAGGCTGACTCATAAAATCTCTCAAAGTTGTTTTAATTGAATAATCACTGTACTCAAGACCTCTGCTCCTAAAATCTACCCTGACGCAGATTTCTTCTCCCTACATCCAGTACAAGAAGCTCTTAGTCTTCAGCAAAGAAGTATGGTTATTCTAGGCAAAGGAAACATAAATTACAGGAGCTATACAGACCATTGATATTACTTCAGTTACTGAAGAAGGAAGAGGAAGAGACATCTTTCAGCTGATGCCAAATGCTCTTCTCTACCAAAGATATCTCCATAAAAGAAGGGGTACCGATGAGGCATAGGGTAATAATCATGCACTCATTTAATTCAAGAATATTCACTAAGCAGCTAACATGTGTCAGGCACTGTTTGGGTCTGAGGTAAAAAATAATTAGACGCATAGAGCGTGATACGGAAGTATAATGAAGGTGTCCTAAATGTCAAAACTCAGGTTGCTTAGCAGGAGGTTAAAGTCGGCAGCATCCAGCCATCACTGATAAACTGTCAGAGAACAAGAAAGACTTGTGGAAAGCACAGAGCTCTCATGTATCAAACTGTAGGTAAGGTATGGGAGAGACTAGCCAGTCACCCATTTTCTCTTCTTCTAGCACACAGATGATTACATTTCCCAGCCTTCCTTGCAGTTAGGAGTTGTCATGTGGCCAAGTCTCCCCAGTGGAATGTAAGTAGAAGTGATGTGCACCACTTCTGAGACTGGCCCATAAAAACCTCTTGTGCATGATCCTCCATGCTCTTTCCCCTTTTGCAGGCTCATGCACACTAGTACAGTGGCCTTAGATGAGACATATTAAAGATGGCAGAGTCACAGCATAGAAGAAGCCTATGCCCATGAATCAACCCTTGGAAGAGAACCATCTACCAACCAGAAATACCTATTTTGGACTTTAAATGAGTAAAAAATAAACCATAATTCTGTTTAAACCATTATGTTTAAGTGCTTGTTAAAGCAGCTAGCATTATCTAATCATTATATGAGGTAAAGAGCAAAAGTTTAGATCTATAGTATAGCATGACAATCACAAAAGAAAAAGTTATTAATAGATTCAAGAATTCTTGAAAATCTCCCACCACCTGCCCCCAAAGAGGAAGAATCCACCGCCTGTGCTGAATGGATGAAGGGTGCAAGAGGCTTGACTTGCATGACTTGCATGACTGGGATGAACAGGGAAGGAGTGGCAAATGGAAGACACTGAGGACAGACCAAATTTCTCTACAAGAAAAAGCTGTATGGAGGTAGTAAGAAGGAGAGGACGACCAGCATCTGTGGCGGAGCAGAGAGAAAGAGAGACAGAGAGCGAAGAAAAGGAGAGAGAGAAATAGAGTAAGAGGCAGAGACAGAGGTGAGGACAGAGAAATCAGAGGAATAGTTAGGCAACTTCTAAGAACAGTGGGACTCTGGGGAGAGACAAAGGTAATGAGAAGCCCGAAGAAGACTTACAATATGTTGAACCATAGGATTCCTCCTTCCCTGTCCCCTCAAGAAAACCTACAATAAAGCACTACATCACTTTTCAAGGAATTTTCAAGCCAGATTTGTGTTTCTTATGGACATAACACTTTGCTGGAATGGACCATAAGGCAGGGACAAGACTAGCTTTTTTCAGATTATAACAGTATCAGAGTGATGGAGGGTTTTCTGTTTTGTTATAGTAAACAAGAAGAGGTGGGTAAACCCAAATGGTACCGTAAGTCTACTACAAAAAATTAAAGCAGTAGTAAGCATTTTTTAAATCAAAACTTTAGAGAAAAAGTATGAATTCAGAAGAGTGAAAGATGTCAAATGAGTTAAAATGTAAAAAGGAAAACTCATTCCAGACATGGGAAATAAAATGTAGAGAACAAAATAATATCACCAGAAAATTCACATATGTATAAAGTGACATTTAAAGGCCAGTCTAAAATAAATATAGCTTCTACCAAAGTTCCAAGAGCCTTTAAAATAAACAAATTTGAATGCTTAATATAAAATGAAAATGCTAGCATAAGTGGCATCAAAGACATTTGATAAAAAAAAATCTAAAATAATTCTGGACTATGATGGTGTAAGCACTTTCAGAAACTAAAAGCAGGAGAAGAGACTGAGATGTGGCATTGAATGTGAGAGAAAGTAAATATAATGCACTGCTTATAAAAATAACACCAAATAAGAAAAGCACTATAGATTCTATCAAACAAATAGTAAAATTAGTTATATTTGTATCTATGCTTTCTACAGCTTCCTTATGAACTCTGACAGCAGAGACTGTAAAAAGGTCTTTGCATTGTGTCCCCGGCACCAAGTTTGATCCATAATCAGTACTTAATAAACATTAGGTAGTCGGGGGCACGTAGGCAGATATGCAAACGTGGCACTGGAGAACACTATAAATACTGAGAAAGCATCTAAGATGGAAACATTCACCAAAACAAGGGAGAATACCAAATTACATTGGCAGATTTCAAATAGATTGACTAATGGGATAAAAATGTACTGGGACGATCTGGTACAGGACAAATAATTGCTTATTAGAACAAACAAGTTTAGTAGAATACACAGTAAAATGAAATAAGCTTGACTAAGAACCAAATAACGGATAAAAATTACTAGAAAGTGCATGAATTCTGTTTGTGAAATATTGGGCAGTAGTGATCACAACATAAATTTAATTTTAAGATTCTAACAAAAAAATATCTACCCTGGGGTTATTAGATTTTTGGAAGTACAGATATTGGCTAGGAAAAAAAAGGCTGATAGAGATAACTCAAATTAAAAGTTCATAGACAAAGGAAGGTTACTTTATATGATAATGCTAAAAACCCAGAAGGAAAAAATGTGTCTCAAAAATCAGAAAGTCGTGGTTAACTGACCAAATCAAAGAGAACCCATCAAAAGGGGAAGACATCATTTGACAATGAAAAGCGTGTCCAAACGTGTAAGACAGAGAAGCCCAAGTGCGAAGTCAGATGCAAATAAAAATTAGGAAGTCCAAAGGAAAACTGAAGGAGTCACAACTGAGGGACCTCAAAGTCAATACTAAGCAACTCTTTAAATACTTTTACAGAAAGAAGAGACTCAGTGGAATAGTCATTACAGTATAAAAGGCAACTGAAATAACAGAGAGACTCAATAAACCCCTTCCTACTAAAGAAGACCTTAAGAAGATTTCTGAATCCTAATTCATCTTCACAGCAGGTAGGTTAAGAATATTAGATCAACTGCGGTACAATGGCAAGTTCACAGAGTGTTCAAACCCAAATTGACAAAATGAATATAACTAGATCTCAGGTGGCATTCGCCTAAGAACTGCAGAGAAACTCAAAGTTAGAACTGAGAAACTATTTGATAAAGTAGATACAATGGTCTCTCTGCCAAAAATGCCATGCCACAGCATTTTCGGAAAGTCAATATAACTCCCAGTTATTAGAAGTGATGACCTTGAGAAATATAGCTTGGTGAGCCTGTTTTCTACATCTGAAAGCCTGGTGAAATCTATACAATATGTTAGTGCACAAAGCTTGCTAGAAAAAAAAACAGAGCAAATTGTTTCTCTAAGAGAAAAATCATACCTCACTAACTTGATATCTTTCTTCCATGGGAATAAAGAAAACAAGTTTAAAAAATAAAATTACCCTGACTTTATATTTAGTATATAATGTAAAATTAGTTGAATGAAACAAAAAAAAAAAGGGAAGATACAAAAACTTGCATCTGCAGATGATAAGTGATTAAAAGTATGATTCCCCTAGGGATTTGTGCTAAAATTTGTTCTTATTTAATAGTTTCATAAATGATTTAGAATATAAAATATATAGTAAAATTTCCAAATTTGCAAGTGATACCAACTCCTCTAAGTAATATAATGCCAAGCTGATGAGAACAAACTAAAAGAACATATTCCAAAGTTGCATGATTGGGCAACACAGTAGCAGATAAATCTTATCATAACTACTAAGGTATATACCCGTGAAAATAATTCCCTAACTATGCTTATAAGATAAAGATCTTGTTTATCATTTGAGACCCAAGAAACGAATCTTTACTCATACCACATGTCACCAGAAATAAGAAAAATTGGAAAAAAAAAAAAGCAAACAAAAACAAAAGATCATTATCTTGCCTTAGATTTGATTACTGCTGTGTATGGCTCTGAAATGCTTCCTACAATTCTGCCTGTCATACTTAAATAAAATATCATGATGCAAGAGCTCTGCCAACATTAGAGGAAAATCTTTCTATCCACCTCAAATCTTTGTGCAGAACTGCATAAAATTAATGTTTTGTATAAAACTGTCAGCTGCCTCAAATGAGAACATTGATAAATCTGTTCCTGGAAGGAGAAAACAAACAGCATTTAACTCTAGGTAGAAACAGATGGAAGAGAGGTGTTGGAAAAGGGATAAAAAGAAAAAATATTGATTATGAAAGCAGAGATCCTATTTAAATAAGCATAACAGACAAAACAAAGTAAGTTAACAAAAGCATAATTAAGCCTAGGTTGAAACATAGGATTAAACGAGATACTACGAAATAGTGAAGGGTGAAAGTCCCTGACTGTGCTGGGAGAGAACAGGGTGACAGGATCAGCTTTCTGCATTCTTCTCTTGAGCCTAGACATCTTGAATGCAGCTTTGTTGCTATCAACCGCTGTAATGATATACAGGGGGAAAAAACCATCACAAACGCATAAGATTCTAATCAGTCAATTTTTAAGATACCTAAACCTCTCAGCACGCAGAGGTGGCTTTATTACCAGAAGGATCTGAGCAGGTGGAAACTGGAAAGAGCAGTAGTTTTAAGACAAGTGGTAGCAAGTAGCAAATGTATAAAGCTCTGCCTAAGGAATGGTTAAAATAGGTGCTGGAAGAACAAATCAATGATGGACAGCCTCATAACAAGTTATTAAGATACTAGATTCTCAATTTGGGTTTCTTAAAAGCAACAGCCAGAAATGTTGTAAAGAACTGATAATAGAGGAGAAATTTAGGGAAAGACAGTAAAATGAATCAAATATTTGGTAGAAAATAGATTACTTCCATTGCTTTTCTAGAGCAGCGAGAGAATGGGCTTCATATATCAATCATCATTACTAAATTCCAGGACAGGATGCCTCATACACCATTAGCAAGGCATTCTTTTATGCTGATAGTGAAGAGACACTCCTATTTCCTATTGAATTACCTCAGTCATTTCCTGCATTATCTGCCTAATCTATGGGCTCATCCTGATTTGCTTAAAAGGTCTGAGGTTTTACACATGGAATATTTGCTACTCTGGCAAACCAAGTGCTTTGAACTCTACTGAAATTTTTCCTTCCTGATTTTATGTTTTCACTTTTTCTCTTCTTACTTTTCTTCTTTAATGTTGTTGTTCTAAATTCTTAAGCTAAGAGAAACAAAATTTCAACTAAAAAGGTAAAATTTTCACATAGCTATTAAAAAATTAATAATCTACATTAAAACCAACTCACCAACTGGATGAGTGATGGTGTTCTGTAGGCTGGGAATTACCACAGAGTAGGTAGGTGAGCGATAAGGATAAATTGTTGTAGGATTCGTAGAGATGATATTTTGTGTGGTACCAGAAAATACATTGGAAACACTTAGAGGGAAGCGTTTTCGCTTCCCTGGACGAGGCTGATAAACCCAACCTATAGAAAAAGATAAACTGTTTTAAATTTGAACATATAGACCCTATTTAGCCTTTAAATAGTTCTTTTCACATTAAAAATCCAAAACATTTCTAAATTTAAAAAAATAAGTGATGTCTAAAGTGTCCTTTCCAGCTCTATGATACTATTTCTGTGCATTTTAGCATATATATCTACATAGCTCCTAACTAGTGGGCAATGTTGTAACCCATAATTCAAAGGAAGAGCAAGCTCAAATGTCTTATATCCAAAGACATATATTGAATCTGTAGTAAAATCAACATTAAAGGCATTGAGTTTGAATCCCAAAGCTTTTCCTTTTCCTGTAAAACAATGCCCCAGTAAGATAGTATTTGTCTCCTCCTGTTTCCTCACTTTCCATAAGATACAATTGTCCATATCTTACAATGAAATGGTCACTAATGACCAGTCACTATTTTCATGCCTAGTTCAGGAAGAGTCACTCTCCTAGACTTGGCAATCTCCAAGTCCACAAACAACTCAGTTTCCTTCCAAAGTCAGAAGAGAGAAGTTAAGGCAGTTGTAGCCACTGTATAACCAGGAGAATCACTGGTTCCCTGTAATTGCTGCCTCTGACCAACCCCCTAGACCCTCACTGCTCATACTTCAGAAAAAAAATGATTCTTTTCTACCATGCAAAGTCATGTCAGCCATACACTGTGCATTTACCCAAGCTTAATCTCAACGTCCTCACTTCTGGCAAGGAAATCAGAATTCATTTCAAATGATATCATGATAAAGATAAATCTATCAATCAGAAGGCAGGACTATGTTCTGATAACCATCCAATATTAAAATGGAACATGAGAATCCCTGCATTCTCATTGTCTTTGTGTGCACTGCATATTTTTTTCTGTTGCTGTGATTTTAACACTTCATTTTCTAGCATATCCGCAAAATTATAGCCTAGAACTCTGGAGATTTACCTTAAGTTCATATCTATACATTTAATCAAAACTACAGTAGAACTGTATGTCTCCTGGTTTGCATTGTTTGGCAAATATGAGACCAGATATCCCTCTACTTGGTTCTAAGGAAACTGATGCCCAGTATCAATTCAATCACTTCTATAATATTAGCCATTATTCTCTTTATTGTACATATCAGATTAGAAAAAAATTATGCATATTCGTCCTTCAATATCAACCTAACCTAATCTTTATCTAAATAAATTAATTTAAAAGAAATTAGAAAGAGCCTTTGTTCATTTCATTTGATTACCAGGAAATTCCTCTCTGTGCTTTTCTTTAATCTTTTGTGCTTCATCATAATAGGGTTTCTTTTGTTCTTCACTAAGTTTGTTCCACTCTAACCCGAGCTGGACACTGATTTCTGCATTGTTGGCTGCTGGGTTAGCTTTGGCTAGTGCTGGCCGGTGGATCCTTGCCCAAACCATAAATGCATTCATGGGTCGCTTCACATGACCATTTCTGTCCTTACTGAAGGGTGTGTCTGGTATTCCTACATGACAAAAATTAAGAGACTAAATTAATGTGCCACACACACACAATTTTAAAGTGAAGTGCACCTCCATCTATATTTATTCTTTAAACATCTGGAGAAAATACACACTTCAATATAGCCAAAGAACTGCCAGTATTCCAGAATTCCTCATAACCCCTGAACTCAGCATTCTAAACTATAGCTTAGAATGACTATTCCTTTCATAAAAAAGAATAATATGGTTGAAGATCTAGTGGAAGTAATAATGCTGAAGACACAGTAAACTGCTGGCATATTACCTCTCTGAGCTTTATTAATACCTCTAACAATAATTAATATTTTTTCCCATTAAAAATATTCTATTACTGGGGGACAGGAACTATGACTTATTAATGACTATAGCCTTGGGTAGGCATCCCCTAAATGTTTAAAGGAACTCATTTACATGCTGATGTAGTGGCCATTCAAGCAAAAATAGTTATAATATTATAATGCTATATTACTTGTATTTCATTATGAAGGTGGAGGCCTGCAAGGGGGGTCATCAACACTAGTCCCATGTCCAGGGGAAAAATAACAAAAGTGACTTTTTGAGAGTCACAGAGCCAGTTGAAGTTACAATAAAGGAAGTTGGCCAAATTCACATCTCTTACATAATTCATCACAAACAACTGTCTATAAACTTCTTATACTGTTTCTCTTTATTTTAGGGTTACTTGATATGCAACATTCTAAAAAACGCACAAAGAATGAAATGAGAATTACAAAGAAAGCTTTCCCTTTCTCTCCTCTAGAAAATGAAAACAAAGCTTAAAAACTATTGAAGATAAAAGCAAGATGGGGAGATAGGGAAGAATAATCAGTAAAAAAAAAAAAAAAAGGAACAAAAACAATAAAAAGTTTACAAAATCATGAAGATTAATACGACTTTCCATGACATTCATTGGCATAGTATTCTGTCTGAATTAAATCTTAAAATAAGAATCTTCTAAGTATATATTTGGAAATAATGGATAGAAATAAAATATCTACTTGTAGTTGTTACTGCTGTAACTATAGTCGTTTCTTTGAAAACAATTTTTCTAGCTTATTCTACAACACTTTCATTTTCTGTAAGTCCTTAGCTTCTAGAATACTAAAATGTTACATTTAATCATGTACTGTTTTCTCCCAGAAAAATGTTTACTGTTCATTTTTACAGAAAACAAATCCCCTTTAAATTCAGTACAAACTTTCCTGTTTAACCATTTATCGTTAAACACCATTTTTTCTTCTGTTTCTTGATACACATAAAAATACTGACCTACTACAACACAATATTTTAAAATGTTGATTATCTGCAGCATGTAAACTGAGGGCTTTGTGTTACCTAACAAAATATTTCTATGTTTGTGTATAACCATTAATCACATCTAAATCTCATTACGCACTGGGCCTAAAAATAGATTTTTTTTTTTTAATGTTTGGGAATCTTGAAGGTGTTAGTGTATTTTACTGGTCTATGTACAAATCAATCAGAAGTGACACCTGTGCAGACTTTGCCCTGAAAAGAATCGGTTCCATGATTTTATTTTCCTAGTTTAGTATCAGTTACGGGGCAACACAGATGAACTTTGAAAACCAGATTCCCCTGCCGTCTAATACCTGCATCTGAGGGAAGCACGGTGAGCGGGACATCTTTGGTTTCAATTTTTACAGAAGGCTCCAGTAAGGACTGCATTTTAATAGGCACTGGTGTCAAGGGGACCTTGGTCAACCGTATCAGCTCTGACGGAGGAGGTCCCTGAAACTGAATCCGGGCCCCAGGGGGGACAGGGTGGAGAGTCAAAGGGATCCTGAGGTCTTGCTGATGCGGACCAAAGGCGTTGGACGGCTGGGCCAAGATGACCTCCTTGCTGCCGTGGACCAGGCCATTGGACGCGGGCTCCGCGCCGAGCCTGCAGTCCTCGCGGAGACTCTCGGGCTGCTCCGTTTTGATGACTCTTTCTCGGAGGGCCGCCAGGCTTTTGCCTTCCCCGCCTTTCGCCGCGTCCCTCATGACCTCCTCCACCGCCAACTTGCCCTTCTTCTCGTCCCCTCGGCGGCTGCCGACGGCCAGTCCGGGGCCTTCCGCCTTGGCCGCCCTGGAAGCCCTGGGGCCCGCCTCGACGGCCCTCCGCGGCCCCACCGATGGCTCCAAGCCGGACCCCGGCTCCTGCTTCTCGGCCTTGACGTGCAGCGCCCGGGGCTGCACCGGGTGCAACTCGGGCCTGCAAGGGGCGCCCTCGGACGGGGACGGAGGCGGCGGCGGCGGCAGCAGCAGCAGCTCGGGCCTCAGCTGCAGCAGCCGCGCCTGCGCGGGCGAGGCGGCGGCGCCGTCGTCCCGGGCCTGAGGCAGGGATGGCCCTGGCGGCAGCAGCAACACCTGCTCCGGCTTCACCTGCAGCAGCCGCCGTGCCGCGGGCTGGACGCCAGACGCCGGGGCCTCCCTGCACGACGAGGCCATGGCGGCCGCGCCCGAGCCGGGCGGCAACGGAGGGGGTTCGGCGGCCGCCGCCCGAAAGGAGGAGCCCTCGACCGGCAGCGGGGGCGGAGCGGGGCGCAGCGGGCGCGGCGGGGTCGCCCGCGGCAGTTGGCGCGGCTGAGGCGGCGGCTCCGGCCTGGCCCTCTCCATGGGGGAGGGGGACGCTCCGGCTTGGTCCTGGCGGGGATTGTGAGCTCAGCCGTTTGTTGGCGACCTTCCCCCTCCCCCTTTCGGTTAAGACCCTTCCAAGGCCTTTGCTACCCAGCACCCCACGCGGTTCAAAAAGCCGCCCTCCCTCTGGGCCTCGCCCAATCACAAGCGTCCCCGGGCCTCGGCCCGCCCTCCGCTCTCGCCTCGTGCTGAGCCCTCGAATCACCCGCGACGGCCGGGGCCGCGGCACGTGCTGCCCATTTTTCCCTCTGACTCTCCCTCTCTTCCGGAGTTCTCTTCCGCTGTAGTCCTTAGTTACCCCGCCCCCGCCTGGACCGGGACAATGGCGTTGCCCAGGAAACAGTGCAGTTCCACGCTACTGACCTCCAGGGGATAAAATCCCGTGAGTCCTTTGCACTTACTGGGGAACTGGATGTGCTGTTTGCGCTGCCAGAGTACGCGATCGGCGCTGAGCATCGACTGGGCCTTTGGCTCAGTATCGAGGGGAAAAAGGGGACATTTTGCAACTTCTCAATAACCCCATTAGTTGATCTTGCTGGGAAGAGTGTTCGACTTTCACTTAATCACCAGTCCTGTGGGCCCTACTTGCAAAATACATCCCAAATTCATCCACTAGTTTAGGTTTCCTCCACCATTACTGTTCCAAGCGTCCATCATCTTTCACCTGGATACTGCCCTGTAGCTGATCTCCCTGCTTTTCACACTTGTGCCACTACACTGCAGCTGCCAGGGATCTTTCAAAAATACAAATCTAGCCCTGTCACACCCCACTCTCCTAAATCTTGCAATGGCTCCCCATTGGCCACATGATAAAGGTCTAATACTCTTGGCAAAGCCTTTAAAGCCTCAAATGGCTTGGGCTCTACGAACTGCTACTGCACAGCGTTTAGCCCTGATTCTGTGTGGCCTCTCATCATTCTCTCTCCTACCTCAAGGGCCTTTGAATATGCCCCCATAGATCGTCGTTATTTCCGTTAAATATCACCAAGATGAAGAAATGATAGCCTGACTAAAAGCTATAGATTTATCTTGAAGCAGATGATTTTTGCAACACAAGTCACCTCTCAAAGAAGACCTGCCCCAATTCTCCTTCTGATCCCTTGTTGTCAAATGTGGAAAACCAGAGTTCTCACACCTGGCAGGGAGACGACGGCAGTGGTTCTCAAACGTTTTTTTAACTCAGGAGCCGTTTATGCCCACAAAAATGATTGAAGAGTCTCAAGAGTTTTTATTGATGTGGTTTTATCTATTAATAAATTCCACATAAATAAAAACTGAGGACATCAAAAAATATTTAGCTATCCATTCATTGAAAATGTCAATAATAAATCCATTACATGTTAACATAAGACATTTTCATGATAAAACTATGTTTTTCCCAAAATTAGAAGTGTGGCATTGTGAATCTAATATCTAGCTTAGTAAAGAAATCAGTTAGATTCTCATGTCTGCTTCTGCGTCCAATCTGTTGTGATTCGCATGCCACATAGGCTCTGGAAAGCTTCGCTCATGAAAGAATGAAGTGGAAAAGGCAAATATTGCCTTAGAATTATTATGAAAATAGCTGTGAACCTAGCAGACTCTCTGAAAGGAGTCAGTCCCTGAGCCACACTTTGAGAACCACTGAACTAGAGTTTAAACAAAAGAGCCAAATATGTGCATGAACAAAGGCTGGTAAAAGAAGCAGACATATCAAGTTAGTATTGATTTGTTCAAGACTGGTTCATATTCCAATCTGAGTTAGTAATTCAATAAAAGTGATGTGACAGTCCTTTGTAATAGCAATGCAAATAGTATGCGGGAGTGTATTGTATGCAGAAAGCAACCTTTTTTTCTGTAAAAAACAGCTTTATTGAGGTTTGGTTTATATATCCTAAGTTTAAGTTAAATGTACAATTTGATTTGTTTTAATAAATTATAAAGTATTGTAAGCATAACTGCAATCCAGTTTCAGAACAATGCCATTAACCCTCCAAAATTGGGAAAGGGAACCCATTTGCAGTCAATCTCTGCCCCCACCTCCAACTCCAGACAGTCACTTGTATGCTTTCTGTCTCTATAATTTTGCCTTTTCTAGAAATTTCACATAAATACGATAATATAATATGGAGGCTTATATGTCGGGCTTCTTAGCATAAGGTTTTGAGGTTCATCCAGTTTGAATTTATCAGTACTTCATTCCTTTTTTATTGCAGAGTAGTATTCCATTGTGTGGAAATACCAAATTGTACATGGATATTTTATTGTGTCTCCCACTCATTTTGCTATCCATTCACTAGTTGGTGGACATTTGGGTTATGCCTAGGTTTTGGCTACTATGAATATGACATCCATTTGTATACAAATATTTTGGGGAACATAGTTTTGTATCTCTCTTGGGTAGACAACTAGGAGCAAAATTCTACGTTATATGGTTAAGTGTATGTATAACATTTTACAGAAGTGTCAAATTGCTTTGCAAAATGTCTGTACCATTTTGTGTTTCCACCTGCAACATGTGAGAGCTACAGTTTCTCTACCTCTTCTCCAACATTTAGTATCTTCAGTCTTTTAAATTTTAGCCATTCTGGTGGATGGATAGCAGTAAATAATCGTGGTTTAAAATTGTGCTTTCACAACGAATAGTGACGTTGAGTGTCTTTTTATGAGCTTTGTTGCTATTCATATATCTTCATTGCCTGGTGTCTATTGAAGTCTTTTTGCCCATTTTTTAGATTGGGTTGTTGGTTTTCTTATTGTTGATTTTTAAGAATTTTTAACATATTCTGGATAGAAGTCCTTTATTAGATATATGTTATCAAATATTTTCTTCCAGTCTATGTCTTGTCTTTTCATTCTTTTTATTTCATTCTTAATGGTATCTTTTGAAGAGCAAAAGTTTTTAACTTTGAGGAAGTCTAATTTATCAATATGCCTTGGATCATATCTAAGAAATCTTTGCCTAACCTAAGGTTACAAAGGTTTTGCTCTCACGTTTTTCTCTAGCAGTGCTAAAGATTTAGCTCTTAGATTTAGCACTATGATTCAATTCAAGTTAATTTTTATGCAAAGAACCTAGATCCTTACATCACACCATAATGTTGTTCCGATACCGTTTGTTGAAAAGACTATCCTTTGCCCGTTGAATTACCTTAGCACTTTTGTCCAAAATTATTTGACATTGTATGTGTGGGTTTACTTCTGAACTCTATTCTGTTTCTGTCTTATTCTTTGATCTATATGTCTATCTTTATGCCTGTACCACACTGTCTTGATTAGTATGGCTTTATGGTAAATTTTGGAATTAGGTCATATAAGTTCTCAAACTTAGTTCTTTTTCAAAAGCATATTAACTGTTCTTGGTCCTTTGGATTTCCATATAAATTTTAGCATCAGCTTATCAATTTTCACCAAAAAAAAGCCAGCTAGTATTTATATAAGAATTACGCTGAATCTGTGGATCAATTTTGGAAAAACTGACATTTTAACAATATTGAGTCTTCCAATTTGCAGACATGGAACATATCTCCATTTATTTCATTCTTTAATTCTCTTGACAATGTGTTGTAATTTTCAGTTTACAGTTCTGCACTTCTTTTGTTAAATTTATCCCTGAATACTTTTTTTTTGATGCTGTTGTGAATGTGATTGTTAATTTCATTTCTGGTTGATTGTATATTGATTTTATATTTATATTTTCTTGTCTTATTTGCACTGGCTAGAAGCTCCAGTCCAGTGTTGAATGGAAGTGGTGAGAGTGGACATCCTTGCTTTGTAACCAATGTCAGGAGGAAAGCATTACCTTTCATTTTCAAGTGTGATGTTAGTTGTAGGTTTTATGTAGCTGCCTTTTATCAAATTAAAGAAATTTCTTTCTATTCCTAGTTTGTTGAGAGCTTTATCATGAATGTTGAATTTTATCAAATGCTTTTTCTACACCTATTAAGATGATCATCTGACTTTCTCTTTATTCCGGGGATCAGTAACATTTTCCAGAAAGGACCATATAGTAAGTATTTTTTGTTTTGTGAGCTATATGATCTCTGTGGCAACCAATCAATTGTGCTATTGTAGCATGAAAGTAATTATAGACAACATGTAACTGAATAGACATGGTTGTGTTCCAATAAAACTTTATTTACAAAAACAAAAGGCATGGCAGATTTGGCCTAAGGGCTGTAATTTGCTGACCCCGTTTTACTCTGTTGATAGATGCATTACATTAATTGGTATTCAGATGTTAAGCTAACCTGCATTCCTGGATAAACCCACTCGGTCATAATGTATAATCCTTTTTATACATTACTGGATCCAACTGCTATTCTTTTAAGAATTTGAGCATTTATATTCATGAAGGATATTGGTCTACAATTTTCTTGTCTTTGTCTGCAGCCTTGGTATAAGGGTAAAATGAGCTGGAAAGTGTTCCCTTCTCTTCTATTTTTGAAAAGATTTGTGTTGGATTGGAATTATTAATTTAATAAATGTCAATAGAATTCATTGACTTCTATAGACTGGACTTTTCTTTGTAGGAAGTTTTTTAATAACTCAAATAATTTAATGTCTTTACTTGATATAGATCTATTCAGATTTTATATTTCTTCTTAAGTCAACTTTGATTATTTCTGTCTGCGTATTTGCCCATTTCAACTAAGTTGTCAAATTGTTGGCATAAGGTTGTTCATAATATTCCTTTATAATCCTTTTAATTTCTGTAGAGTTCAGAATGTTTCTTCTTTCATTCCTAATTTTGGTATTTTGTGTCTTTACTTTTTTCTTGGTCATTTTACCAAAATTTTATCAACTTCATAGGTCTTTTCAAAGAAACAACCATCAGTTTCACTGAGATTCTCTACTGTTTTGCTAGCTTTTTTAAAGAAATGTCTTCTGGTGTGGTCTTTATTATTTTTTTACTTATTCTACTTACTTTGGGTTTGATTTGCTCTTCTGTTTCTAATATCTTAAGGTGGGAAGCTAAGTTAATTGAATTTTATAGGTTATTGATTTTAAATCTTGTTTCCTTTCTAATATAAGCATTTAAAGCTATAAATTTCCCTTTATTCCCTGCTTTACCATTGTTCCATTAATTTTGATATGTCATGATTTTATGTTCATTCAGTAGAAAATATATTCTAATTTCCTTAGTGATTTCTTCTTTGACCCATAAGTTATTTAGAAGCACGTTGTTTAATTTCCAACTATATGGAAATTTTCCAGATTGCTTTCTGCTATTGATTTCTAATTTAATTCCACATGGTCAGAGAACATACTTTGTATTATTTCAGTCCTTGTAAATGTTTTGTGACTTGTTCTATTACCTTGCATATGGTCTATTCTTGAGAATCTTTTGTATATGCTTGAAAAGAATGTAGATTCTACTGTCATTGGGTGGAGTGTTCTAGTTGTTAAGTAGCATTGCTCAAGTATTCTATATTCTTTCTGATTTGCTGTCTAGTTGTAGTATCAATAATGAGCGAGAAATATTGAAATATGTAACTATAATTACTGAATAGTCTATTTCTCCTTTCAATTTTGTCAACTTTTGCTTCACTTATTTTGGGGCTCTCTTTTTAGGTGCAAGTATATTTGTAATTGCTGTATCTTTTTGGTAAATTGACCCTTTTATCATTATGAAATGTTTCTCTCTGTCCTAGTGATATTTCTTGGATTAAAGTCTATTTTAATATACCCTCTCCAGCTTTCTTATGGTTACTGCTTACTATGTATACCTTTTCCCATCCTATTACTGTCAATTCATTGTATTTTAAATATAAAGAGTTTCTCCTGTAGGTAGAATGTGCTTTTTAATCTCGACTGTTCTACCTATTGATTGGAGTTTTTAGTCCAGTAAAATTTAATGCAATTATTGATGTGCTTAGAATTGTGGCTGTCACTTTGGAATTTGTTTTCTATATGCTTTTTGTTCCTCTTGTTTCTCCCATACTGCTTTCCTTTGGTTGTACAAATATCTTTAGTATACCATTTTAATTCCTCTGTTGATTTTTTTAGATGAGTTTATGAATTGTAGTGTGTGTGAGTATGAGTGTGTGTGTGTGCATGCTTTTTGGTTTACAATATTCATCTTTAACTTATCACAGTCTTTTTCAGGTTAATACTGACTTAATTCTGGTAAAATATAACAACATTTCACCAGTAGAATTCCATTTCCTCTTCATTCCTTTATGCTATTATTGTCATATATTTTACACTTATGTATGTTACAAACCAAGTAATCTAGTAATATATTTATTGCCTTAAACAATATTGAGTTTTTAAAAGAAATTAAGAAAAGAAAGAAAAATTATAGTCTTTTATATTTCCCCACATATTTACTATTTTGCATGCTCTTTTTTCCTTCCTGTAGATCCAAGTTATTGTCTAATGTCATTTCCTTTAGTATTTCTTGGAAGGCAGGTCTGCTAGCAACATATTCTCTCAATTTTTGCTTATCTGCAAATATCTTTATTTCACCTTCATCTTTGAAGGCTAGTTTCACTGGATATAGAATTCATGGTTGACCTGCTTTTCTTTTTTCTTTCAGCACCTCAAATGTGTCATTCCACTACCCTCTTTTGTTTCTGAGGAGAAATCAGTCAGTAATTATACTTTTATTTCCCCTATGCATGATGAGACGTCTTTCTTTTGGCAGCTGTCAAAGTTTTCTCTTTCCTTTTTGACTTTCGAGAATTTGGCTATTGTTAGTCTAGGTGTGATTCTCTTTGTGTTTATCCTACTTGGGATTTGTTGAGATTCTTGTATCTGTAAGTTTTGTTTTAAGTCAAATTTGAGAAGGTTTAAGTCATTATTTCTTCAAGTGTTTTTTCTACCCATTCTCTTTCTCTTGTCCTTTAAGGACTTCCATCAACATGTGCTGGACTCCTTACCATTACCCTGCAAACCTCTGATGCTCAGTTCATTTTTCTTCAGTCCTTTTTATCTCTATTCTCTGGATTGGGTAGTTTGTATTGATCTATCTTCAAGCTTGCTGATTCTTTCTTCTACCATCTCGATTCTACTGTTGAGCTTATCTAGTGAAGTTTTCATTTCAATTGTACTTTTCAACTCTAGAATTTCAATTTTTAATAATTTTCTATTTGTTAAGTTTCCTATTTGTTATTTTCATACTTTTATTTAATTCTTTGAACATATTTATAATAGCTTCTTTGAAGTTTTTGTTTGTTAAACCTAACATCTGGACCCCACTCAGAGTAAGTTTCTTTTTACAGAAAGCTATCTTTTGATTTGCTAATGAGTCTGATAGATTTTTTGCTCTTATGTCTCATGTAAGGGCACCAATAATGATTGTCAAATAACATAAGATATCAATTTCAGTAGTTGCTTCCTTTATGATTTATGTAGGGCATAGCCGGTGTTACTTATTTATTTACTTAATGATGGAAATCTATCTGTAGTGACCTTTTCTTTCAGATTCCTTGTAATGGGTTGAATAGTGCCCCCCTCAAAATTCATATTCAGAACCTCAGAATGTGACCTTATTTGGAAATAGGGTCTTTGGAGATGTAATTACTTAACGATTGAGAGGAAATAATACTGGATTTGGGTGAACCTTAAATCCAATGACTGGTGTTCTTATAAGAGAAGAAGACAGATGCACAGAGAAGGTGACATAAAGATGGAGGCAGAGTTGGAGGGATGCATCTGCAAGCCAAGGAATGCCAAGGATTGCTGGAAGCCACCAGAAGCTAGGAAGAGGCATTAAACAGATTTTCCCTCAGAACCTCCAGGAGGGCTCAATCTGCCTACACCTTGATTTCAGAGTGCTGGTGTCCAGAACTGAGAGCCAACATGTTTCTGTTGTTTTAGGTCCCAAGTTTGTGGTACTTTGTTACAGTAGCCTTTGTAAACTAACACATTCCCTTTTCTTCTCTCTCTTTTCTTAACAGAGAATGTGCAGCAGAAAGTTCTGGGTTTAGTTCTTTTTTATGACTGCTACCATCCATTGACTAAGGTCTAGAGGAGAGTTTCCATTCACTGATTGATTTATTTATTCATTCAACAAATATTTACTGAACCCCTGGAATGTGCCAAGCTCTGTGCTAGACCCTAGGAATACAACAAGAAATAAGACAAGTGATTCTTCTTTCCTTACACAACTTATCTTTTTAAAAGGAAATGTTAAATTCATACCAGAACTGTCCAAGGTCAAAAAAATGTCCCCAAAGAAGGTTACTTAAAGTGAATCCACTAAAACAATGTTATGGACTAAATGTTTGTGACCCACAAAATTTGTATGCTGAAACCCTAACCCCCAGTGTCTGTATTTGGAGATGAGGCCTCTAAGGAAGTAATTAAGGTTAAATGAGGTCATAAGGGCGGGGCCCTGATCCAATACGATTAGTGTTTATGTGAGAAGAGACACCAGAGAGCTCTGTCCACTTCCACTTCCCTCAAGAACACACTGAGGAAAGGCCATGCATGTGAGGACATAGTGAGAAGGTGGCCATCTAAAAGCCAAGAAGAGAGTTCTCACCAGGAACTGACCCTGCTGGAGATCGATCTGGGACTTCCAGCCTCCAGAAGTGTGAGAAAATAAATTTCTGTTGTTTAAGCCATCCAGCCTGTGGTATTTTGTTATGCCAGCCCAAGCAGATTAATACAAACAGGAAAAATATCCATACTAGTAGTATGTAGTAGTATATAGTAGTAGGAAAAGGGTACTTTTTATCCTTAAAAGATTATGAAATGAGTTTAATTAAACTTATATTTTAGAAATTTTAGATTATAATTGCCAATACATGCTACTTCTTAGAACAAACATAGAATGAACCAAGTACTAATTTTTTTTTTTTTTGGGGGGAAGATTAGCGCTGAGCTAACATCTGCTGCCAATCCTCCTCCTTTTGCTGAGGAAGACTGGCCCTGACCTAACATCCATGCCCATCTTCCTCTACTTTATACATGGGACGCCTGCCAAAGCATGGCTTTTGCCAAGTGGTGCCATGTCCACACCCGGGATCCAAACTGTCGAGCCCGGGACCACCGAGAAGCAGAACGTGTGAACTTAACCACTGCGCCACCGGGCTGGCCCCCAAGTGCTAATTATTGATGGAGGAAGTTGGACATTTCTTTTTGGACCTTTAATGCAGAGAGCTGACTTAATTATTCTTCACAGTTCCAGCAGAGTATTATCTTTGGTCTGTGCAAGTACCCGTATTAGTTTCCTATTGCTATTGTAGCAAATCCCCACAAATTTACTGGCTTTAAACAACACAAATTTATTATCTTACAGTTCTGAAGGTAGAAGTCTTAAATGGGTCACGTGGGACTAAAACGAAGGTGTCAGTAAAGCTGCTTTCCTTCTGGCAGCTCAGGGGAAGAATCCATTCCTTAGCTTTTCCAGTTTCTAGAGGCTGCCCACATTTCTTGACTCATGGACCTTTTCCATCTTCAAACCAACAATTGCATCACTCTGACCCCAAGTTCCTCAAAGAAATTCTCTTTTATTTTCTTCCATGAGTTCTGTAATTTTACCTTTTATATTTAGGTCTTTAGCGTATATGGGATTTTCCTTCATATATGATGTATAATAGAGATCCACGTTCATTTCATATGGTAATCTAGTTATCCTAACAGCATCTAACGATCCATGTTTTTTCTCCTACTTTAGCCTGTCTCCATGTATCAAGTGGCCCTATATAAGCAGTCACATGGAGAGAACTGCAGCTTCCTGCCAACAGCCATGTAAGTGAATATCGTGTTGGCTGCAGATCCTCTATCCCCATTCAAGCCTTCGGATGATGACAGACACAGCTGACATCTTAATTATAACCTCATGAAAGACTCTGAGCCAAAACCACCCTGCTAGTCTACTCCTGAATTCTTGACTTAAAGAAACTACGTGAGACAATAAATGTTTATTGTTGTTTTAAACCATTAAATTTTGGGATAATTTGTTATACAACTGAGAATAATTAATACAATTTTTTAATTGAAGTATATTTGACATACAATATCATATTAGTTTCAGATGTACATCATAGTGATTCAATATTTATATACATTACAAAATGATCACCACAATAATGTAGTTACCATCTGTCATCATACAATGTTATTACAATATTGTTGATTCTATTCCCTCTGCTGTACATTACATTCGCATGAGACTTATTTTATAATGAAGTTTGTACCTCTTAATCTCATTCACCTATTTTGCCTGCTCCCCAACCCCTTCCTGCTCTTGTAATCATCAGTTTATTTCCTATATCTGTGAGTCTGTTTCTGTTTTGTTTTGTTTGTTCGTTTGTTTTGGTTTTTAGATTTCACATATAAGTGAAATCATACGGTATTTGTCTTTCTCTGTCTAACTTATTTCACTTAGCATAATACCTTCTAGGTCTATTCATGTTGTTGCAAATGGCAAGATTTCATTCTTTTTTATGGCTAAGTAATATTCCATTGTGTATATATATATATATATATACCACATGCTCCTTATCCATTCATCTGTTGATGGGTACTTAGGTTGCTTCCATATCTTGGCTATTGTAAATAATGCTGCAGTGAACATAAGGATTCATGTGCCTTTGTTTTCATCACATACATACCCAGAAGTGGAATTGCTGGATCAAATGGTAGTTCTATTTTTAATTCTTCGAAGAACATCCATTGCTGGCTTTTCCATAGTGGCTGCACTAACTTACATTCCCACTAACAGTGTATGAGGGTTCCCTTTTCTCCACATCTTTGCCAATTCTTGTTATTTTTTGTCTTTTTGATAATAGTCATTTTGACAGGTGTGAGATGATATCTCATTGCGGTTTTGATTTGCATTTCCCTCATGATTAGTGATGTTGAGTATCTTTTCTTATGCCCATTGACCATCTGTATGTCTTCTTTGGAAAAATGTCTATTCAAGTCATCTGCCCATTTGTGTGCGTGGGTGAGGAAGATTGGCCCTGAGCTAACATCTGTTGCCAATCTTCCTCTTTTTGCTTGAGGAAGATTGTTGCTGAGCTAACATCTGTGCCAATCTTCCCCTATTTTATATGGCATGCCACTGCAGCGTGGCTTGATGAGCAGTGCTAGGTCTATGCCTGGGATCTGAACCTGCGAACCCCAGGCCACCAAAACAGAGCACTCAAACTTAACCACTACGCCACTGGGCCAGCCCTTCTGCCTATTTTTCAATCAGCTTGTTTGGTTTTTTGATATCACCTTGTGTAAGTTCTTTATATTTATTTTGGATATTAACCCCTTATCAAATGTATGATTTTCAAATATCTTCTCCCATTCAGTAGGTTGCCTTTTCATTTTGTTGATGGTTTCCTTTCTGTGCAAAAGCTTTTTAGTTTAATGTAATCCCATTTGTTTATTTTCTCTCTTGTTTCCCTTGCCTGAGGAGACTGGTTCCAAAAAATATTGCTAAGACCGATGTCAAAGAGCTGACTGCTAATGTTTTCTTCTAGGAGTTTTATGTTTTCAGGTCTTACATTCAAGTCTTTAATACACTTTGAAATTATTTTTATATATAGTGTAAGATAGTAGTCCAGTTTCATTCTTTAGCATATGGCTGTCCAGTTTTCCCAACATCATTTATTGAAGAGACTGTTTTTTCCTCGTATATTCTTGCCTCCTTTGTCATAGATTAATTAACCATAAATGCATGTGTTTATTTCTGGGCTCTCTATTCTATTCCATTGACCTATGTGTCTGTTTTCATGCCAGTACCATACTGTTTTGATTATTATCACTTTTTAGTATAGTTTGGAATCAGGGAGTGTGATACCTCCAACTTTGTTCTTCTTTCTCGAGATTGCCTTGGGTATTCAGAGTCTTTTGTGACTCCATACAAATTTTAGGATTCTTTGCCCTAGTTTTGTGAAAAATACTATTGGTGTTTTGATGTGATTGCACTGAATCTGCAGACTGCTTTTGGTAGTGTGGCCATTTTAACAATATTATTTCTTCCAATCCACAAGCATGGTATATCTTTCCATTTATTTGTGTCATCTTCAAGGTCCTTCATCAAAGTCTTATAGTTTTCAGAGTACAGGTCTTTCACCTCCTTGGTTAAATTTATTCCTAGGTATTTTATTTGTTTTGATGCAATTGTAACTGGGATTGTTTTCTTAATTTGTCTTTCTGAAAGCTTGTTATTAGTGTATAGAAACACAACTGATTTTTGTATATTAATTTTGTATCCTGCAACTTTACTAAATTCATTTATTAGTTCTAATAGTTTTTCTTGGAGTCTTTAGGGTTTTCTATATATGGTGTCATGTCATCTGCAAATAGGACCGTTTCTTCTTTCTTTCCAATTTGGATGCCTTTTATTTCTTTTTCTTACCTAATTGCTGTGGCTTGGACTTTGAATACTATGTTGAATACAAGTGGCAAGAGTGGGCATCCCTGTCTTGTTCCTAATCTTAGAGGGGAAACTTTTAGCTTTTAACCACTGAGTATGATGAACTCAATGGTGGGGCTTGTCATATAGGGCCTTTATTATGTTGAGGTGCATTCCTTCTATACTAACTTTGTTGAGAGTTTTTATCACAAATGGATGTTGAATTTTGTCAATGCTTTTTCTCCACCTATTGAAATGGTCATATGATTTTTATCCTTTCTTTTGTTAGCATGGTGTATCATGTTGATTGACTTGTAGATATTTAACCATCCTTGTGTCCCTGGAATAAATCCCACTTGATCATGGTTTATGATCCCTTCAATGTATTGTTTAATTCTGTTTGCTAATATTGTGTTGAGGATTTTTGCAGCTATGTTCATCAGGGATATTGGCCTGTGATTTTCTTTTTTTGTGGTGTCTTGGGTTTTGGTATCAGGGTAATCTTGGCTTCATAAAGTGAGTTTTGAAACATTCCTTCCTCTTCAATTTTTTTGGACTAAATTGAGAAGGATAGGTATTAACTCTTCTTTAAACGTTTGGTAGAATTCATCTGTGAAGCCATCTGGCCTCGGACTTTTGTTTTTTTGGGAGGTTTTAAATTACTGATTCAATTCTACTACTTGTAATTGATCTATTTGGATTTTCTATTTATTCCTTATTCAGTCTTGGAAAATTTTGTGTCTCTAGATATTTATCCATTTGTTCTAGGTTTTCCAATATGTTGATGTATAATTGTTGGTAGTAGTCTCTTATGATCCTTTGTATTTCTGTGGTGTCAGTTGTAACTTCTCCTCTTTCAGTCTGACTTTATTTGGGCCCTCTACTTTTTTAAAATTTTGTTTTGTTTTATTTATTTATTTATATATTTATTTGGTGAGGAAGATTGTTGCTGAGCTAACATCTGTGCCAATCTTCCTCTATTTTGTGTGTTGGATGCCACTACAGCTTGGTTTGATGAGCAGTGTGTAGGTCCATGCCCAGGATGTGAACCCACGAACCCCAGGATGCTGAAACAGAGTGTGCAAACTTAAACACTGTGCAACTAGGCTGGCCCCTCCACTTTTTTTTAATGAGTCTATCTAAAGGTTTATCTATTTTGTTTACCTTTTCAAAGAACCAGCTTTTAGTTTCACTGATCTTTCTATTGTTTTTTAGGTTCTATTTCATTTATTTCTGCTCTGATCTTTATTATTTCCTTCCTTCTACTAACTTTGGGCTTTGGTATTCTTTTTCTAATTCTTTTAGATGTAAAGTTAGATGGTTTATTTGAGATTTTTCTGGTTTCTTAAAGTAGGCTTTTATTGCTATGAACTTCCCTCTTAGAACTATTTTTGCTGCATCCCATAGATTTTGGAACATTGTGTTTCCATTTTCACTTGGCTCAAGGCATTTTTTGATTTCCTCTTTGATTTGTTCATTCACTCATTGGTGGTTTAGTAGCGTGTTGTTTAGTCTCCACGTGTTTGTCTTGTTTCCAGGGGTTTTTTTTTTTTTTTTTTTTGTAATTGATTTCTAGTTTCAGACCATTATGATTGGAAAAGATGCTTGATATGATTTCAGTTTCCATAAATTTATTGAGACTTGGTTTGTGGCCTAATACATGATCTATCATGGAGAATGTTCCATGTGCACTTGAAAAGAATGTGTTTTCTTCCCTTTGTAAATGGAATGATCTGTATACATCTATTAAGTCCATCTGGCCTAATGTGTCATTTAAGGCCAATGTTTCCTTATTGATTTTCTGTCTAGATAACCTGTCCATTGATGTAAGTGAGGTGCTAAAGTCCCTTACTATTATTGTGTTTGTCACTTCATCTCTTATGTTTGTTAATATTTTATTTGTGTCTTTAGCTGCTTCTATGTTGGGTGCATAAATATTTATTAATGTCATATCCTCTTCTTAGATTGACCCCTTGATCATTTTGCAATGCCCTTCTTTATCTTTTGGCACAGTCTTTGTTTTAAAGTCTATTTTGTCTGATATGAATATTACTATAACAGTTTTCCTTGCATTTCTGTTTACATGGGATAACTTTTTTTTTTTTGCAGTTGATTTGAAGGTGATAGTCACTTAAGTTCTAATGCATTCTGAAAGCACTACATTTTTACTCTCCCCCATGTTTTATGCTTTTGATGTTATATTTTACATCTTTTATTTTGTGTATTTCTTAAATACTTATTGTAGTTATGGCTGATTTTACTACTTTTGTCTTTTAACCTTTATGCTAGCTTTTTTTTTTTTTTGAGGAAGATTAGCCCTGAGCTAACATCTGCTGCTAATCCTACCCTTTTTTGCTGAGGAAGACTGACTGTGAGCTAACATCTGTGCCCATCTTCCTCTACTTTATATCTGGGATGCCTACCACAGCATGGCTTGCCAAGTGGTGCCATGTCCGCACCTGGGATCCGAACCAGTGAACCCTGGGCCGCCAAAGTGGAATGTGAAAACTTAACCAGTATGCCACCAGGCTGGCCCCTATACTAGCTTTTTAAGTCACTGATCCACTGCCTTTACTAAATATTTGCCTCTACCAGTGACATTTTTTTCTTTCATATATATTCTTGTTTCTAGTTATAGCCTTTTCTTTTCTACTTAAATTGCAACTCTCTATCAGAGCAGGTTAGCAAATACATAATTATAACATTAAAGACAAAGGGAAGGAAAACATCAAAAATAATTATAATCATTCCTTTTAACCACAAATTCACAACACAAAACAGAATAAGTTGTGACAACAATAACTTAGATGTGGAAGGGAAAGGTATGGAACCTGCTTAGACAAAGGAAATAAAAAGTTATCAGAAAATGCTATCTCATCTACAAGATCTTTTATACAAACCTCATGGTAACCACTAAAACACTCAGAACAGAGATGTAAATGATAAAGAGAAAACTGAGAAAACCATCATAGAGAACCACCAAACTGAATTGGCAGACCAAAATACATGGGATGAGAAACAAGGGAAATGCAGAACAACTGGAAAACAAGTGATAAAATGGCAGCATTAAGCCCTCATATGTCAATACTGACTTCAAATGTAAATGGGTTGAATTCTCCAATAAAAAGACACAGAGTGGCTGGAAGGATTGAAAAACAAGACCCAACAATATGCTGCCTCCAGGAAACACATCTCAGCTCTAAAGACCAACACAGGCTCAGAGTGAAGGGATGGAAGATGATACTACAAGCTAATAAATGAAAGCAGATGTTGCTATACTTATATCAGACAAAGTAGACTTCAAGATAAAAGAGGCAATGAGAAACAAAGAGGGGCAGTATATTGATAAAAGGGACACTCCACCAAGAGGACATAACATTTATAAACATATATGCATCTAATACAGGATCACCAAAGTATAAAAAGCAACTATTAACAGACCTAGAAGGAGATATTAACAGCAACATGATAATACTACAGGACCTTAACCCCCCGTTTACATGAATGGATAGATAATCCAGACAGAAAGTCAACAAGGAAATAGTGAAATTAAGTGAAAAACTAGACCAGATGGACTTAATAGATATATATAGAACAATCCATACAAAAACAGCAGAATACACTTTCTTCTCAAGTGCACATGGGACATTCTCAAAGATAGACCATATGTTGGGAAACAAGGCAAGCCTCAATAAATTTGAGAAGATTTAAATCATATCAAGCGTCTTTTCTGACCACAATGCTATGAAACTATAAAACAACTACAAGAAAAAAGCTGAGAAAGTGACAAATATGTGGAGACTAAACAACATGCTACTAAACAACCAATGGATCGTTGAAGAAATTAAAGGAGAAATAAAAAAATCTGGACACAAATGAAAATGAAAATAGACCATACTGCCTCATACGGGATGCAGCCAAAGCAGTCCTAAGAGGGAAATTCATAGCAATACAGGTCGCCCTTAACAAACAAGAAAAATCTCAAATAAGCAATCTTAAACTACACCTAACAGAACTAGAAAAAGACGAACAAACAAAACCCAAAGTCAGAAGAAAGCGGGAAATAGTAAAAATTGGAGCAGAAATAAATGAAATTGAAACCACAAGAAACAGTAGAAAGGATCAATGAAACTAAGAGCTGCTTCTTCGAGAAGGTAAACAAAATTTACAAACCGTTAGCCAGACTCATCAAGAAAAAAAGAGAGAAGGCTCAAATAAAATGAGAAATGACAGAGAAGAAATTACAACAGATAACATAGAAATACAAAGGATTATAAGAGATTACTATGAAAAACTATTTGCCAACAAATTGGACAAACTAGATGAAATGGATAAATTCCTAGACTCATACAACATCCCAAAACTGAATTAAGAAGTATTAGAAAATCTGAATAGACAAATCACAAGTAAAGAGATTGAAACAGTAATCAAAAACCTCCCCCAAATAAAAGTCTGGGACCAGATGGCTTCTCTGGAGAATTCTCCCAAACATTCAAAGAAGACTTAATACCTATCTTTCTCAAACTATTCCAAAAAATTGAAGAAGATGGAACAATTCCTAACACATTTTACAAAGCCAACATCACCCTGATCCCAAAGCCAGACAAGAACAACACAAAGAAGGTTAATTACAGGCCAATATCTTTGATTAACATAGATGCAAAAATCCTCAACAAAATATTGGCAAACTGAATACAGCAATACATTAAAAGGATCAAATACCATGATCAAGTGGTATTTATACCAGGCATGAAGTGATGGTTCAACATCTGCAAATCAATCAATGTGATACATCACATTGAGAAAATGAAGAATAAAAACCACATGATCATCTAAATAGATGCGGAGAAAGCATTTGAAAGATCCACAATCCATTTATGACAAAAACTCTCAATAAAATGGGTATAGAAGGAAAATACCTCAACATAATAAAGGCCATATAAGGTAGACCCACAGCCAGCATCATATTCAACAGGGAATAACTGAAAGCCATCCCTCTGAGAACAGGAACAAGATAAGTGTGCCCACTCTCACCACTCTTATTCAACATAGTCCTGAAGGTTTTGGCCAGAGAAATTAGGCAAGAAAAATAAGTAAAAGGTATCCAAGTTGGCAGAGAAGAAGTGAAACTCTCACTGTTCACAGAAGACATGATTTTATATATACAAAACCCTAAAGAATCCATCAGAAAACTATTAGAAATAACCAACCACTACACCAAGGTTATAGCATACAAAATCAACTTATAAAAATTGGTTGCATTTCTATACTCTAATAACAAACTAACAGAAAGAGAACTCAAGAATGCAATCCCATTTACAATCACAACAAAAATAATGAAATATCTAGGAATAAATTTAACCAAGGAAGTGAAAGACGTATACAATGAAAACTATAAGACATTATTGAAAGAAATTGATGATGACATAAAGAAATGGAAAGATATTCCATGCACATGGATTGGAAGAATAAACATAGTTAAAATGTCCATACCACCTAAAGCAATCTACAGATTCAGTACAATCCCAATCAGAATCCCAGTGACATTCCTCACAGAAATAGAACAAAGAATCCTGAAATTCATGTGGGGCAACAAAAGACCCCAAATAGCTAGAGCAATCCTGTGAAAAAAGAACAAAGCTGGAGGCATCACAATCCCTGACTTCAAAATATACTACAAAGTTATAATAATCAAAACAGCATGGTACTGGTACAAAAATAGACACAGGGGTCAATGGAAAAGAATTGAAAGCCCAGAAATAAAATCACACACCTACAGACAGCTAATCTTTGACAAAGAAGCTAAGAACATACAATGGAGAAGGGACAGTCTCTTCAATAAATGGTGTTGGGAAAACTGGACAGTCACATGCAAAACGATGAAAGTAAATCATCTTTCACCATACACAAAAGTTAACTCAAAATGGATCAAAGACTTGAAGGTAACATGTGAAACCATAAAACTCCTAGAAGAAAATATAGGCGGTACACTCTTTGACATCAGTCTTGAAGGATTTTTTCGAATACCATGTCTACTTGGGCAAGGGAAACAAAAGAAAAAATAAACAAGTGGGATTTCATCTGACTAAAGAGCTTCTGCAAGGCAAATGAAACCGGGAACAAAACAAAAAGACAATCCACCAACTGGAAGGAAATATTTGCAAATCATATATCCAACAAGGAGCTAATCTCCAAAATATATAAAGAACTCACACAACTCAGCAAAAAAGAAACCAAACAACCTGATGAAAAAATGGGCAGAGGATATGACTAGACATTTTTCCAAGGAAGATACACAGATGGCCAATAGGCACATGAAAAGATGTTGAACATCACTAATCTTCAGGGAAATGCAAATCAAAACTACACTTAGATGTCATCTTACAACCATTAGAATGGCTATAACCACCAACACAAAAAATAAAAAATGTTGGAGAGGATGTGGAGAAAAGGGAACCCTCATACGCTACTGGTGGGAATGCAAATTGGTGCAGCTGCTATGGGAAACAGTATGGATATTTTGCAAAAATTAAAAATAGAAATACCATATGATCCAGCTATCCCGCTACTGGGTGTTTATCCAAAGAACTTGAAATCAACAATTCAAAGAGACTTATGCACTCCTATGTTTGTAGCATTATTCACAATAGCCAAGATATAGAAGCAACCCAAGTGCCCATCAACTGATGAGTGGATAAAAAAGATGTGATGTGTATATATATATATATGTGTGTGTGTGTGTGTGTGTGTGTGTGTATACAATGGAACACTGCTCAGCTATAAAAAACACAAAATTGTCCCATTTGCAGCAACATGGTGGACCTTGAGGGTATTATGTTAAGCGAAATAAGCCAGACCGAGAACGACAAACACCATATGATTTCACTCATATGTGGGAGATAAACAAACACATGGACAAAGAGAACAAAGCCCTGTGGCTGAGTGGTTAAGTTCATGCGCTCTGCTTTGGCGGCCCAGGGTCTCACTGGTTCAGATCCTGGGCGTGAACCTGGCATCACTCACAAAGCCATGCTGAGGTGGTGTCCCACATGCCACAACTAGAAGGACCCACAACTAAAAATATACAACTATGTGCCAGGGGGCTTTGTGGAGAAGAAGGACAAACAAAACCTTTGAAAAAAAAAAAAAGAGAACAGATTAGTGGTTACCAGAGGGGAAGGGGGTTGGGAATGGGCATAAAGGGTAAAGGGACACATGCATATGGTGACTGAAAAATAATAGTGTACAACTGAAATTTCACAATGTTATAAACTATTATGACCTCAATAAAAAAAATTCTCAGCACAAGAAACAAAATTTCTAACTACGTATAGTGACGGATGTTAACTAGACTTGTTGTGGTGATCATTTCATAATATATACAAATATCTAATCATTATGTTTTGCACTTGAAACTCATATAATGTTATATGTTAATTATACCTCAATAAAAAAAAGTATGAAAAAAAGATTCTCCCTTTGTCTTTAACTTTTGCCATGTTAATTATAATGTCTCTTGGTGTGGGCCCCTTTAGTTCATCTTGTTTGGGACTCTCTATGCTTTCTCAACCTGGATGTCTGTTTCTTTCTCCAGGTTAGGCGAGTTTTCAGCCATTATTTCTTCAAACAAGTTTTCTGCCCGTTTCTCTCTCTCTCTTCTCCTTCTGGGACCCCTATAATGTGAATGTTAGTATACTTGATGTTGTACCAGATGTCTCTTTAACTACCTTCATTTTTAAAAGTTCTTTTTTCTTTATGCTGTTCTGATTGGGTCATTTCCACTGTTTTGTCTTCCAGATTGCTGATCCATTCTTCTGTATCATCTAATATGCTGTTGATTCTCTATAGTTTTTCATTTCATTTCAGTTATTGTGTTCTTCAGCTCTGATTGGTTCTTTCTTATATTTTCTAACTCTTTGTTGAATTTCTCATTGTGTTCCTCCATTCTTTTCTGGAGTTCTGTGAGCATCTTTATGACCATTACTTTGAACTTTTTATCAGGTAAATTACTTATCTCCATTTCATTAGAGTTTTTTATGGGGTTTTATATTGTTCTTTTGTTGAAACATATTCCTTTATCTCCTCATGTTGTTTGACTTTCTGTGTTTGTTTCTATAAATTAGGTGAAACAGCTACCTCTCCCAGTCTTGAAGGAGTGGCCAAGTGTAAGATTATCCACTGTGTAGACTCTGTGTGCTGGACAGCTTTGGCAGGCTAGCTAGAGCTGGAGTAGGCACAGGCCTGGGAAGTCCTGAGGTGCACTGCATCCAGGCTGCCTTGTTAGGCCAGCTGGAGCTGAAGTGGGCATGGGCTGGGAGTCCCAGGGTGCACCACACCAGGCCACCCTGGCTAGATGGCTGGAGCTGATGTGGGCCAGGCACCCAGAGTACACTCGGGCTGCTTTAGCAGCCTTGCTAGAGTGTTTTGACCAGTGCTCCCACCCATGCTTTGAAAGTGGAAGGGGAATGCAAAAAATGGTGCCCACTGGTGCCTCCAACCCCAGAAAGAATTCCAGCAGTTCCCTGCTTGTATGGAAGATGCTCTAGGGTTAGTAAATGGATTTCCTTCTCATGTGGTCTAGGTTCCCTTTAAACTGCTGTATTTTTGCTGTGCCCCAGGTTGGGCAAGGCAGCCCATGGGTCCCTCAGTGATATCCCTGCCTGCTGCAGGTTGCGGGATTGGTGGTGGGGTTCCCATCAATACCGTGTCTTGGTCTCTCCTACTCATCTCTATCTGGTCACTCTATTGTTTTTGTGCAGAAGCTGTTCTTCTTCTTCAAGAGGATTGCTCTGTGTGTAGGTGTAGATTTGATATGTGGTGTGTCTGTGGGAGGAGGTGAGTTCATGGTCTTCCTGTGTTGCCATCTTGGACCACTAATAGAACTTTAATACTGAATCAAGAGCAAGTGGAACTCTTTGGTCTCCATCACACAGTGCTCTGCAGTTTCTATTTCATGGTTATCAGAACCAAAAGCATCCAAATTGATAGAAAGGGAAACGAAAATAACATTTGTTAAATACTTGTAATATGCTTGAATTTTTTGTTAACGTGTTTTTCTCCCTAAATTGGTAGGGTAGGGGTCTTGTCTTAATCAATCCCCAGCACCTTCTATAGTCTCTGATTTAGAATGGTTGCTTAAGAAATGTTTGTGCAATGAATAAATAAATTAATAAATAGTGAGTAAATCCATAAATCAACACGATGATGTTATTGGCAGGCAGTGTAGAAAAATTGGCTAAGAGCCTAAGTTCTGGCCTTGCTTTTGTGGCTTCCAGTCCTGGCTACACCATTTACTAGCTATGTGACCTTGGGTAAGTCACTTGATCTCTACAAGGCTGTTTCCTCAGCTACAAGATGGGGATGACAACAGTATATAGCCAAGAGACTGTTGTGAGGACATTAAATGTTCTGTGTAATGGTCTCAATACAGATTTTGGCACCTAATAAACACTAAACATGTTAGCCATTATTATTGGAAAAGGATAGAGGAGAGCCAACAGTGATCCCAAATTTCCAAGCCTGGTGAGTGGGAAAAGGAAAATAAATCTGGCCAAAATTCAGTGTGGAAATGGAAAAGCTGAGGTTCATCTTCAGACACGCGTGAAACAAAGCCTAGCTATAGTTCGAGAGTGAGAGTATTTTGGTTATATTTATATAGAGAGAGTTACTCTACTTAGATTCTGATTTATATTGCAGTTACTCATCCTGAAATTCTACAATTACAGAATTGTACTTTTAACTATAGTAATTTAAAGAGGAGGGTAACTTTAAGATTGCATCTATCAGGAATGAAATCCAGGTGGATGGTAGTTTCTGAGATTCTGCATAAGAATGTGTTCCCAAGTAGTGATCATTAAAAAGAAAATATCACAGAGAGAACAGATCTCCTTAAATGGTGTAAATATGTGCAGTGTCAGTGATGTGCTGTGACTCGGTCTCTGAAATCCTTTGAATTCTCTTTGCAATTTGATGTTTCTTCAGAGAAACAGAGGAAAACTATGCCGGAAATATTTACAGGCAAAAATCTATGTATTAGTGTTTCCCAGCTAGCCAGAACAAGTAATAAAAATCAAGCATGGGTATTTGTTAGCATGAGCATGTAGTATTTGTTATGCAGGTTTGTTTTTTTTTTTAGTTTTTAAAATGAAAAAGAAGATCTCACTAAACTCAGATTAAGAAATAATTCTTCCCAAGCAAATTACTTAAAAATTACGTACTGGATTTTCTTTTACCCTTAATTTCCATTGCTTAGGAATGAGTAACAGTATAAGCCAAGTAGAACGTCAGTTCACATTCTAGATTCCACTTTTAGATGGGCATGCAGATTTCAATTTCTTTTATCCAGTAAACCAGCCCAGCCTCTGGAAAAAAAATTAAATTTAAATATATCTTTCTGTATCAATGTCACTACCAACTGATGGCCCATTTAGGGCCAATATTATGGGCCACTCAATATGCAGCCCTATAAATAACTCCTAGTTATGTGGTGGAATTTATGCTTCATTGAACATGACTCTGCCTCTCTATCAGTAATAATATCTATATTATTTCAAGATGTCTTAATACCTTGCCTTTTCTAAAAAGAATTAAAGCTCTTTGTAATTTAGGATCTCAAAACATTGTATGGACACCAAATTCTTTGTTTTTCTTTTTCCATCCATCTCTTCCATTTAATCAGCACTATTTCAAATATTGAAATAGATTCTCATTAGCCTAGCTGCCTCTGGGTTTTCTTCACTCTCATTACCCTTCATACAATAGCCAGATTAATTTTCCTAAAACACTATTAGATAGATCAAGGCCAGAGTCCTTAGCTTGTACTTAATAGTCTCAAGTCTGATTTTGTCTCTCATAGCTTTTCTCCCACTCCCTACTTTCCATCTCTTGGTGGGTCTCCACATGTCGCTCAATCTACCCTGCATATATTACTCACACTCCTGAATTTATCCAGAATGTTATCCTATTCTCTTTCAATCTATATAAATTGCTTTTGATCCAACTCAAACCCGGTAAACAGAATGTTAAGTGGAATTTTTCCTCTTGTTCTGAAATTATACCAAAGGCCCAAAGCTGAGAACATAAGATGTGAATTAGCCCGCCTCTAAGTTCAAAGAACCCCTCCTAAGCCACTAGTAGTTTGGGACCAGCTATCACCCTGAAGGGATTGCTGAAAGAAGCCAGCACCAGATCTGCTATATCGACCACCTCCCCACCCTCCATTGATAGAGGAATAAGACTGAGCAGGAGAGGGGCTGGCTCCGTGGCTGAGTGGTTAAGTTCGCGTGCTCTGCTGTGGCGGCCCAGGGTTCGGATCCTGGGCGCGGAGATGGCACCGCTCGTCAGGCCAAGTTGAGGCGGCATTCCACATCCCACAACTGGAAGGACATGCAACTAGGATATACAACTGTGTACAGGGAGGGTTTGGGGAGATAAAGCAGAAAAAAGAAAAAGAAAGAAAGATTGGCAACAGTTGTTAGCCCAGGTACCAATCTTTAAAAAAAAAAAAAAAGAAGACTGAGCGGGAGAAAGTTACCTGCGTTGAGGGAGCACAGAGCTCTTGACCAATCTTGAATACCAACACTAACACATTTTACTAACTGGGAAGTTATGGGATCTGGTCACAATTCTCTAAGGGAATTGCTAACCAGCAAGAAAGGAGAACATGAGAAAGCAGTCATTGGGAGAAAAATGAAGTTAGTATTTATTTATACCCCAATGAATTGAGACTTTTAAAAACTCAATTTCATATACAAAAAAGGAACTTACAGCTTAATCTGTCAACAAATATATATTGATTTCTTCCCATGTACCAGGCATTCTTCCAGGCATGGGGGATAGAGCTTTGAAAAATATTAAGCAAGGTCCCTACCCTCTTGGAACTTGTAAGAGTCTAGGAGTTGTGCTGGCTCCAGGCATGATGTTCCAACAATGTCATCAGAAATTTTTTCTCTATCTCTCTGATTTTTTTTTCCCTTTGTATAGGCCTAATTCATGGGCAAGCTCTTCCTTCTTGAAGGCAACATGGCCACCAGTGTAGCAATTCTAATGGGAAGAGAGTCTATTTTTCCCAGTCCTTCTGGCAGACTGCCAGACTGTCTCATTGACATGGCTTGGGTTAGGTGCACATCTCTGAATCTGAATGGCCAGGTCGTGGTCATTGGTAGTGCCACCAGGAATATTTGTGCTAGTTGTTCACTGCAAAGAGGACAAACAGTGGCTGAAATCCAGGGTGGGACATACTTACCATACCTTTGCCTGGTGCATGACTATGTCTGCCCAGAGAGGGGTGTCTTTTTATAATTCACACTGAGACACTACAGGGGTCTTGGTCGCGTGTTCACCCTGGAGCAAAGGTGAGATGGGATTATCCTCACCTGAACCACACGATCTGAGGATGGAGAAAGGACAGTTAGGGTGCCGTTGCCAGAAGACAACGAATACATACAAATGAATGTTGGAGAGGCAAAAACAACAGCTGTCCATTTCATTCCTTAAAGGCATGGAAAGGCAAGGTGATAGAGTGGAGAGGACTCTGGACTTGGCATCAAAAGGACTGGGTTCTAATTCTAGTTCTGGAAGGTGTGGAACATTGGGAAAATCACTTGGTTAGGTTTGGCTCCCACAAAGTTTGTTTTCTTTCTTATAAAATGGAGAAAATTATTGTTCTACCTCCCCACAGTCTCATTGAAAGGAAAAAAATAATGTGTGATAATAAGGTACGAAAATATGGTTTGGAAACTCTGTTTCTTTCACCTGGAAGATATTATTATTATTGTTGTTATTATTATTATTATAATTTATATTCTCCCAGTCAGTACCTTGCCCAGTACTCTAACATATTGAAGGTACTCAATAGATGTTTATTAGTTGGCTGATCCATGATGGAAACTCACATTACCCTGGGTACTTTTTTCCAAAATCGTATACAAGCAAAATACTTTGGCAAAACGTTCATTCAGCATTAAAATTCAACAATTCCAGGGATATATGAATAAAGCTGTGTTTTGGTCTCATCATTCAGGTCTCAATTTAAATATTACTTCCTCAGGGAAAACTTCATGGACCATCCCCAGCCCCGCAATCAGGGCAGGGCCTCCAACTTGTTTCACACTACTTAACACAATTCTAGTCCAAGACTTACTTGTGAAACTCTTTGTTTAATGTCTGTCTTCCCCAACCGACCATGAACTCTACTGTGCAGGCACCATGGCTGTCTTGTTTGCTGTTGCATCCTATTATGCATGGCATGTAGTGGTAAATTAATAAATATTTGTTCAATGAATGAGTAAATTCATGGGATTAAGTGGAACAAGGTCAAGTGGGCTAGGAAACATACATCTAATTTTCCCTTTGTGTTCTCCTAACATCTTTTTCCAAGCCCTCCAGTGACAACATCCTCACAACTTCTGGAACCTCTGCTAAGTAAAGAAAGAATGGGTGGTTGACTAAACATGTCCCTTTAATAACAATCAATGACTATTTAGAAATAAAATCCGTTCACTGACCTATGCAAACTACATCTCAAAAATGCAGGACAAATATAGCAATTTCAAGGCCCTGTAGTCATTAATTTATTCTGGAATAATAGTTCTAAATTTTATACCCGTGTATATCCTGGTATGTCCTAATGCTCCTTTCTGCCTCAAAACCATGGCAGAACTAGGCAGTCCCTTCCCGGAAGCATTTACGTTACTCCCAGCCAGAAATTTGATTAGAGTGATTCAGAGGAGGAAGGAGTCTTTAGAGACAAATTATTCCTTCTTCTTACCCTGCTCCACCCTCAATTTCATTTACATAATGCAGCTCTTAGTGCAAATGAAATGAGTCAGCACTGGGGAAGACAAACTGAAATATGACTTTCATACCAGAGACAATTACTTTTCTTTCTGTCAGCCTCAGTGAGTAAGTGATCTTCTAAGTAATAGAAATTTTTAAAAAATAAAAGTCAGTGTCCATTTAGGTCATAAATATCTGTTATGCAGAATGTTTTTATCTTTAACTATGATAAAATACACATAACATAAAATTTACCATCTCAACCATTTTTAAGTGTACAATTTAGTAGTATTAAGTACATTCACATTGTCATACAACTAATCTCCAGAACTCTTTTCATCTTGCAAAAGTGAAATTCTATACCCATTACACAAAAACTCTCCTTTCCCCTCTCCCCTTATTCCCCAGCAACCATCATTCTACTTTCTGTCTATGAGTTTGACTACTGTAAGCACCTCATTGAGTTTCTGGAATCATACAGTATTTGTCTTTTTGTGACAAATGCTCCCTGCTTCCCGTCCCCAGCATGGGCCAGACCTATTAGTGAAGGGGCTTGGAACGGGAGGCCCTGGGACTGCTCTATCTCTCTGCTCCTACTCCAAACACCTGGAGTGGAAGTGGGAGGCATGGTCTGATTCTGAGATCCTCTGCACCACTCCCCTCTTTTCAAGGCTTAATTCCCATTGCGGCCTGGTCTGGGGTATAGGCAAAGCAGAGGCCTCCTTATGCAATTGGCCTTTGACCTGGTGGTGGGAAGTCTTCTCTCTTCCTGCTTTGGCATGGTGCATGATTGTCCTGGGGCCATTTTTAGTACCAGCCTGATCCTCCAAGGATCCCTTGGAGAGGAGCAGCCATCGCTCTGCTTGGCCCTTTCAGGTCTCTCCAGGAGGGGTGACTTTACTTGCCCAGTGACCTCAGAGGCAACTTCCAGCTCCTGCCTCCACCTCTAACCTCCAAGCTCCTTCTTATGGGACCAATGATAGATGATGAGCTTTTCCAGCCTCCAAAGGCTGAGGAGGACTGCAGGGAGGTATCCCATACTTTCCTCAGGCACATCAAATGGTTGTTCCTTCTTAGCTACTGGCCCAGACGGCTCCAGAAACCTCTAAGGATGATGCAGTCACTGGTCTCTACATTCACGTACACACCCAGACTTGGGGGGAGCATGAGAGATGACACCTATCAGGATCTCCCACTGACTCTCCTAGTGCCCTCCTACAGTAGCAGCACCAGGAAAACTCTGCAGGGCCCCAGCCATGAAGTGAGGAAGCAGTCTTCCCTTCTTACCTGTCCTTGGAGCCTCCTCTACCTGCCATTATTGTCCTTGCCCCTGAGGGAGGGGGAGGGCAGGTGGTGGAGGATGGAAGTATGGGGAGGGAAGGAAGTAACATCTCACCTGGAATTCCCACCTAATCCTCCTGTCCCTTCTTTTCTTTCTCTGACTTCTGCTTTTATAGACTAACTGAGAGGGTGATGAGGGGGAGGAAAGAGAGCAGCCTAGAGGAGTTGGGGTGATGGTTCAGGGTAAGAGGGCCTGTTAGACTGCCCCTTTATAATCCCTGTTGGCTTCTGTGGCAGAAACTTCCAGCTGTCCATGCAATATCTTTCTCCCTTCTTCCTTTCTAAAAAATTCTATGTTGTTGGAGACAGCCAACTGTCCAGCTAAAAGGACTACATTTCCCAGGCTCCCTTGCAGATAAAGAAGTCCCAAAACACATTAGCAGAAGCTGTGTAGCTTTAGTAAAAGCACTATAACGAGAAATGATTCAACTGGGAGATGTGACCTTTTGCTCTCGTCCCCTTTCTCCTTCTTCCCTCCTGGAACACAGATACAATGGCTGGAGCTCCAGCTATCAAGGATAGAAGCCACATACCAAAATTGGAGGACCCAACCACAATGGGCAGTTGTGCCAAATAAATGAGATAGCCTATGTAATGTGACTAGTATAGGGCCTGGCACAGAGTAGATGCTTAACGAATGGTCCCTGGTATTAACTGCTAAACCTAAGGCAGATCTCAGGAGAGTTCTGTTTTGGCTTTTGACCTGCCCTTTCTCATCCACATTTTCATAAGTCGTAGAAGGGAAAGGGAATTCTGAGCTGGATCTAGTTCTGCTGCTGACTTCTTGCATGACTTTGAGCATGTCTGGTAATGTTCAGTGCTTGTTTTCCTTGTTGGCAAAATGACAAAGAAAACCAAAAAATATCCTATCACAAAGCATGAGCATTATATATTGGAATCGCATTTATCTTAATAGTCACCCTCTATTTTTGGCATGTGATACAGATTTTCCATTAATGATAATGACATCATTTCCCTTTCAAATGAATTCACTGAAATATTAAACAGTGAGTTTTTTAAAAAGGGGCAAGTGATTTGAACACATACTTCACAGTAAAGGATATCCAAGTGGCCAATAAGTATAAGAAAAGATGTTCAATATTGTTAATCATCATGGAAATGTATACCACAAAAGGTCTACTACATATAAGCCAAAATGATGCAGCATAATTTTTTTAAAAATTAACAATATCAAGTGTTGGTAAGGACGTGGAGCAATGCACACACTGTTGTTAGTAATGTAAATTGGTACAAACATTTTGGGAAAAGTACGACATTATCTACTTAAAGTGAACAACTGCATTCTCCATAACACAGAAATTCCAGTCTTACGTATATACCCAACATAAACTCAGGTGCATGTACACTAAGAGACATGTACAAAAATGTTCATAGTGTTACCACACAAAACTGGGGTTCTCCGCCTGATGTGTGTTAAGCAAGCCAATTAATTATGGCATCAGCCTTCATTGGGGAGAAATCAAATTTTATTCTGTGAGATCAATCTTCAGGGAAGACAGGGGCCGTGTGCCCTCAGATCTGTATCCTGATTCAGGATTTGGGGCAAAATTTAAGAGGTTAGGGAGAACAGGCTGGCATGCGGAAACACTGGTGGGACAGGTTTTGATTGGTGGGGTTTCAGCATTAAGGTTTTAAACATTTATGTCAGGGTTCTAAACATTTTTGATGAGGTGGGGAAGGAATTTTAACACTGGATCTTCGTGAATGAGGGACCCCTCACTTCTGATAAGAGTCTGACTTTCAAGTTCCAGTCATGTCCTGGTCCTTGGGTTCCTTGAGGAGGAAGATCTTTGGTTCCAAGGTCATTTCAGGTCACAATTTCTTCTTTTGCGCATGCCCTGTCTATGTGACTTTGCAGTTCTTCTGAAAATAATAGGGTCAGTTGAACTGGTCCTGAAGGGCCTGTGTTGCAAATAGTAGCATTTTTCATAGTACCCCCAAACTGGAAACAACCCAAATGTCTATTCAACAATACAATGGATAAACTGGTCCAGTCATACAGTGGGATACTATAGAAGAATGAAGACTAATGAACTACAGTTACACTGTGCAACTTGGTTGAATCTCTCAAACATATTAGTCTAAAGAAACCAGATGTCAAAGAATACATACTGGAAGATTCCACTTATATAAAGTGCAGAAATGAGCATAAGTTACTGATGCGAATGAAGGTCATTACTTTTGGAAAGAAGGGGTGGTAATAATTTTGAAGGACTCCTGGGGACTGGCAATGTTCTCTTTCTTGACTGAGTGCTGGTTATATCATGTTTTGTGTACTTTTCTACAAGTACGTTCATTTTTGAGAAAAAAGATTTTAAAAGAAGAGAGTTGACAAAGAAAAATATTAATAAAATAAGGTAGTACATGGATATGACAAAATTCAGAGTGACTATATTTGAATAAATTATGTTTGAGGATTAAGGGATTGGACGACCCATGTACCTCTATAATTTAAGGATTCATTGAGGTGCTAAGTGATTGGCACAGGCAAAAACTACTGTACAGCTTGTGAATGAAAGCAGAGAGAGAAAAAGGGAGATGGTACTGAGAAGTGGCTAAGAGCTTGAGCTCTGTGGTTAAAATAACTAAATTGGAATCTTTCACCTGCCACCTGCTGACTCTGTAATGTTAGGCAAGTTACTTAACCTCTCTCCACTCAATTCCTACATCCATAAAAATAGGAATAATAATAGCAGCTATTTCCATTCCTCTCTCCTAGCTTCTGGTGACAGCTGGCAATCTTTGGCCTTCCTTGGCTTGTAGAGGCGTCACTCTACTCTCTGCCTCCTTCTCCACATGGCACTCTCCTTCTGTGGCTCTGTTTTCTCTTATAAGCCATATTGGATTAAGGGCCCATATTGGATTAATGACATCTGCAAAGACCCTATTTCCAAAGAGTTACATTCACAGGTACCTCAGGTTAGGCCTATAACATATCTTGTGGGAGGACACAATCAACCCAAAACATGGAAAAGTTGAAAAAAATAGTATAATAAATACCCATGTAACCACGACTAGATTCAATAATTGTTAACATTTTGCCACTTTTTCTTCACGTATCTCCTAAGGTTAAAGTTATCCTTCTATAAGACCACATTCTCATCATTATCATGCTGGCAAAATTAACAATAATTCCCTAATATCAACTAATAAATAGTTGCAGTAGATTGCATTATTGTTCAAAATTATTCATTTCTCCCTTCCTTGTAGGAGGGTTACACATCCCTGCCCTATCATCTTTGCACTTGACTATATTGTTACATTGCTTTAGCAGACATAATACGAACAGCAAGATGTATTCTATGGTGCAGAAGCTTTTTGAACCATTGCCTGGGTTTTGGAATGAGAAGACACATGGATCAGAGCAGCTGCCTGAAGGATTGCCACAGCCAACTAGGAGCCTGCAAGCGACCTGAGCAAGAAATCAATCTTTGTTTTGTAAGCCACTAAAACTTAGGGCTGTTTATAATTGCCAGTTTCCCCAGTAAATTTAGAGCTACAGGCATACCTCATTTTATTGTGCCTTGCAGATACTATGTTTTTTACAAGACCCTCCACCAGCAAAAAATATTATGACTCACTGAAGACTCAGATGATGGTTAGTATTTTTTAGCAATAAAGTATTTCTTAATTAAGATATGTACATTGTTTTTTTAGACATAATGCTAACGCACACAATATACTACAGTATAGTGTAAACATAACTTTTCTATGCACTGGGAAACCAAAAAATTCATGTGACTTGCTTTATTGCAATAGTCACTTTATTGCCGTGGTCTGGAACCAAACCTGCAGAATCTCTGAGGTATGCCTGTATTTTTAATATTTTTCATGCCAGTATGCAGTCCAGATTTTCACATTGCACTTGGTTCTTATGTCTCTTAAATCTCTTTGATTCTGGAGCAGTCCCCCACATTTTCCTCCTTTCTTTATTTCCTTCCCTCCTTTTTTTTTTTTTCCTTTTCCTTTTTCTTCTTCACGAAATTTACTTTTTGAAGTTGTCAATAATTTTATATAATATCCCCAATTGTGAATTTGTCCCATTATTTTCTCTTGTGTGTTTTAACTTTTTACTCTAAGTACTTGATTTTGGTTGCACATTGACATCACCTTTGGATATTATACCAGTATCTTTGTATGTCCCCATCACATTACTACAAATGCTATCCATCTTCTCCCTTGATGCTCACAATAGCTGACAGGGAAGCAAGGGAGAATTAGTGTCTCCACTTGACAAAGGGGAAATCTAAGCCTCAAAGACAAAAAGCAACTTATGTAAGGTCACATAACCAAAAAGTAGCAGAGTCAGGACATAAATCTATGACATCCCCATCCTTCCTGTTGCTTTGAAGTATATATATATATATATATATAGGCGCATTACTTCAGCTCTTCACCCAATTGCCAGCAATTTTGTTAGATATCTTTGAGAGTAATATATATATATATATATATTCTATCTCTCCTTGCATGGATGTACAAGAAACTGGTAACAGTAATTGCATGAAGTAGGGAGTTAGGAGCCAGTGACTTACTTGTCACTGTACATCCCTTTATATCATTTGAATAATTTTGTTGAGGATAAAAAACTAATGTAAGCACGTAATGAATTCAAAAGAGCTTTATAAATCATAAAACATCATATAAATATTAGAGTTTTATTGTTGCTATTATCTACCAGCAAGAGGAAATCAAACACTGGGTCTTTGTTCAGCGGTGAAAAAGTTGCATAGGTTAATTTAGTACATCTATACGTTAGAATGAGTTCATTTTTCTTTTTAAAATGATGCTTTGGAATATTTAATGACATTGGAAAATAAGCTGAGTGGGAAAAATATAAAAATTGTATTGGTGTCTGATTCCAATTTTGTGTGTTCTGTGTGAAAACAGACGTATATAAAAAGAAAAGACACAGGAAGGAACCATCCACAATGCTTGCACCGGGACAAGGGAGATAATGAGGTGTTAATTTTGTCAATTATATTTTTCAGTATATTCCACATTTTATGCAACAAATTAATAAATGCTATTTAGAAAGAAAAAGATCACAACTAAACCTTCGAACTTGGTCAGAAAGGAATTTTTAAAAGCTTCCTCAGAGTGATCTATTCCAAGACCAGAGGAGAAAGGCGAGGAAGCCGAGGAAGCCAGAAAGGTAACCTCCTCCCTGGTCCGGGCGTTGGGTTAAGGACTACAAGGAGAGGCGAGAGAGCTGGGGACCTCCACTGCGGCTAGAGCGGCCACGAAGGGAAAGAGGAACTTCCGGGGCGGGGCTTCCGGCTGCTTTCCCTTCCGCGGGGTGGGGGATGTGGGCTACTTGCAACGTGAAGGTTCGCGATTGCTTAGCCGCCGCTTCCGTCACTCTGAGACGGTGCCTGAAACTGGGGGTGGCCATGGCAAAGAGCAAGTTCGAGTACGTGCGGGACTTCGAGGCTGACGACACGTGCCTGGCCCACTGCTGGGTGGTGGTGCGGCTGGACGGCAGGAATTTTCATCGGTGAGCAGGTTCAGCTTGTGGCCGAGTAGTGTGCGCCAGCGCTTCCGGGGAATCCAACGTCTCCTGTCGCAGTTGCAGCTCGTGGTTACCGGGGTAACGCAGCAGCCAATGAGCGCGCGGTGTTGAGCATCTCCCTACGGGCTGGCCGCGACGTGCTTGAACGCGAGCTGGTCAGGGTAGTTAAATGGGGCAGGATGCTGCCCTGTTGAGAAAGTGGCCTCGGATGACCGTGCTAAGTGAGCAGAGACCTGCTAGCAAGGAACTGGTGGAAAAAGTCACTCTTGAGCGCATTACTTCAGCTCTTCAGCCAATTGCCCAGCTATTTTGTTAGATATCTTTGAGGGCAGACTATTCAGAGGCCTGTTTAGGCCTTGCTGTGGGCAACACTTTAAAGTATGGTCTTGTTTCATTGTCAGTAACAGGCCACATGGATTGGATTCAGGAGTAAATATGGGTCAGAAAAAAGGGAGAAAGAAGTGTAAAAGAAAGATGGGAATTTATTTTTTTTAAAGTGCTACTTTAACAATAATGATTATTGTAACTAACATTTATTTATTGAACACTTCAAAGAAGCCAAGGAAAATTATATTTATCTCCTTCGAATCTTCAGGACAATCCTAGGAAGTAAAAACACGTTTTCTCCATTTCACAGAAAAGGGAATCTAGGCTTAGCCGTTTGCTCCTTTTTCTTATTTGATCAGGACAAGAAAAAACTAGAGTTCTTAAGGAAATAGATTCAGTTGTGGCTAGTGCAATGTTTGGACTCAACACTATTACAGTATCTTCCTCTTTGAATATCTTCTTTGATCTGTATTGTTAATGACAAGCTCTCTTCCATCCCGGCCCTTTTCCCCTCTTCTTTCCCCTATGAAGGTTTGCTGAGAAGCACAACTTTGCAAAACCTAATGACAGCCGTGCTCTCCACCTAATGACCAAATGTGCCCAGACTGTAATGCAAGAACTGGAGGATATTGTGATTGCATATGGACAGAGTGACGAGTATAGCTTTGTGTTCAAGCGAAAAACCAATTGGTTTAAAAGAAGAGCCAGGTAATTCCATGGCCTAGCTCCTAAATATTTCCTACTAGCATGTGGTTTCTGCTTATCTTAATCTCAGACTTGCAGACTATAGATGGTGTTTTCAGTATTTACAACTGCAGAATGTATGTATATTTCCTGTTTAGAGTATTGTACTTCCATCTGATATCTGAACATTCCATATGCCTCTTTATCTGATGCTTTCCCCTCCTTTCCCCATCAGCTTAGCCTCTAGACTGATCAGGCATTAAACATTGAGACGAGAACTAGAGACCATAGAGTATAATATCAATGATTCATAGGTTGGCTTCAGTCATTGACAGTCTATACATGCATTGCGGTATTGCTTAAACTTTTAATTAAGGAGCATCTCAGTGCAAAATAGACAAACCCGAGATTTGATTTGGCAGTATTTTGAAACTCTCACAGGAAACAAATCATATAATAAATTGGTAATGTTTTTACAACAATGGTTCCCCTCCCTCCAAGACTTAAAAAAAAACAAACTCTTGAGCCATAAATTCATGTCATGTCCTACAGAGAAAAATTTGGTATTAGTAAATTACTTATAGGACCGGAGGGAGAGGCAAACTGCATTTCAAATATATAGCTGAAATATTAAAATAGTTTTTCTTGGCCCAACGCATTTTATCTCTGGGCTACAGGGCAGTTTGTGTTATCTGTTGCACCCACAGATGCGTGTGGTTCCGCTGTCATGGTGTGGCGTTAATATCATGTCTTTTTTCTCTTCTTGCTCCACCCAATGTGCCTTACTTGCAAGTAAGTTCATGACTCACGTGGCCTCCCAGTTCGCCTCCAGCTATGTGTTTTATTGGCGGGATTACTTTGAGGAGCAGCCCCTTCTCTATCCCCCAGGCTTTGATGGAAGAGTAGTGGTGTATCCTAGCAACCAGACCTTAAAGGACTACCTCAGCTGGCGGCAAGCAGATTGTAAGTGAAACCAAATAAACAGATGTAAATACCAATTCCATACATTGGAGGTGGTGATCTGGTACAGATGTGGCTCGTGTGTATTTTGTTTGAAATGAAATATTTCAAATTTTTTAAATTAGTTGAAAATAATTTAAAAATTTGGAAATTTTATATTAATATTTGCTGTTTCTAGCTTTTTTGAAAAATCAGATCTGGCATTACGGGGTCTACATTCCCACTTAGTGTTGGACAGAAGCTGTGCAGTGACTGCTGCATTTATACACACACGCCCCCACACAGGAGCCAGTGTGCCGTAGGCTCTACCTTTCCCTGTTGTTCCCCTGGGGTCACCTACTCTGCTTTACATGTTTATGTTCGTGCTGGCCTCAGTGGGTATTTGAGTTGTGACCTCTGCCTTATATGACTATGATGAAATGTTCACAAGACTTTTACTCATTTGGTGTATCTTGACTTTGCCAGAACTGGAAAAGAGGTGGGAATAATGTAAATCAAATAACTTTGAAAGTATTCCTAAGCTTAATGGACAGGTTAACAGATTTGTGTGTAAAGCATAACTGAAATGACAGAATAAAACTGTTAGGAAATGAGGTTTTTTTCTGTTTTACCACCTCCCCTCATGTTCCTGTGTATGGCTTTGGGCAAGTCACTAAACGTTTCTGAGATCTCTTTATAGAGGAGAGAGGCGGGGCTCTAGGATTCTTGGACACTTGAATATTGAATAAAGATTCTGTATGTATAAACAGTGCCACTTTGTTCTCTTCACAGGTCACATCAATAATCTTTATAATACAGTTTTCTGGGCACTTGTACAACAGTCTGGACTAACACCAGCGCAAGCCCAAGAGAGATTACAGGTAGAAAGATCTTCCCGTATTAATACTTGGCTGGGACAGTTTTCTGTACACTCTCCCATAACAGTTTGCATTCTTTTGTAGCTCTCTTTATAGCTTTGTTTTGAAAGGATATAAAAATCATATTAGTGGCAGCTCGCTTGCTTGCTCTGTGACCCTAGCAGAGTTACTACTCCTCCCTGATCCACGTGTCCTCAGCTGGAAAATGGAATCAGTGCCACTGGCTCTGCGTTCCCACATGGTGACAGTTGGCTGGAGCTGCGGATTGGCTGCCCTCTGTAGACAGGGCATGTGCTCTTCTTTTTGATGTCAGTCCCATCTGGCCTCTTCCCTTGTTGCCATTCCCTGCTAGGCACCTAGAGTTTCTTGGGTTTATGACCCCTGTGTATTGTTAAGAGTCTAGGCTCTGGGGACCAAGTAATCATACTCAGATCATGCTTCTGTTTAATTTTATCCTCTCTGCCTTCATTCTTTATAGGTAAAATGTGGAAAATAATAGTTCTTACCTCATAGGTATATGGTGAGAATTAAATGGCATGATGCCTGTAAAACACATAGGATAGTACAAAGCATACTGTGAGTACTTAATAAATCCTGGCTTTTGTTATTAGATGACAGTGCTACTTATAGGATGACTAACTCTAAAATGAGGTGCTCTGTTGTAACAGCTCCTAGTACAATGCCTGGTACATTATAATTACTCAGTAAATGGTTGTCATTATTAACAATAGTGATGAAGATTTATATATGGCAATAATAGGAAGGCTGGTAGATCTGTATACAGAGTTTGGAAGAGCCAAGTTTAGACTTTGATTCTTCTTATAAGAATAAGAGCAACCTTCAGCCTAGGGAATTTATGTAATCTTTCTAAGCTTGAGTTCTCATCTCTGAAATGGAGATGGTCATGAGGGTCAAATAGGAAGATAAACATAGTGTATCTTTTACAGAATAGGTACACAGTTACTGTTCATTCCTCTCACCCCATCACGGTCATTTCTTGTGAAGCCAGTTGTTTGCTACAGAAGAGAATCTTAGGAATTTAAACACTGAAATGAGATTGAACTACTGTTAAAATGAAAATTCATTAGTATCTATAAGACGTTTGATAAAACCCTTCCACTTCTTGATTTCTTTGTGGAAGTTTAGACAGAGGGTGGAAAGGATAGGTGGCGTTAGGGGAGAGAGAAGACTTATAAAGCTTTTTATATCTGTTTTTATTTCCCCAGGGAACTCTTGCAGCAGACAAAAATGAAATTTTGTTTTCTGAATTCAACATCAACTACAACGATGAGCCACTGATGTACAGGAAAGGGACTGTGTTGATATGGCAGAAGGTAATGCAGTTATGTCCAAAGAAAAATGGAGGTCAGGGAAGAAGAGAGCCTGTGCCCAGCCCATCTTGCCTGCCACCTGTATGCTGATGTGACTCCAGTCACTAGCATGAATTAGATCCTCTCCAAAACAAAATGTCACCGATGATTATTTTGGATGCTTATTTTGTCAGTCAGTGCTCATTTTGTCAGTTTCTTTGTCATTGAACTTCGTGATCAGGAATCTTCCCTCCTATAAGTAGAATCACAGAATTTTAGAACCAGTACACTTATTTTTCTGTCATAAGCTCTCCCCAAATCAAATAAATCCCCTTTAAAAGGGTACAGTGCAGATATGAGGATTTTTGCATTCATAGAACATTTAAAAAGTACTTTCTGCCACACTAGATAATACCATTGAATGGTCTGTCCATCCCAGGACACCTGTGATATGAGGCACTAAAAGATGTTGGATATGAGCAATCTCTCACTTGCAGAATGTTCATGAGAGTCCCCAGGCATTCATACTTACCTTAATATTCTGTAATAAGTCTGTATATTTACCTAAATCCTTAATTCTACCAATGTTTTCTCTCTGTACCAGCTCCTGGGCATAATGATTTCTCTAAATTTATTTCCTTCCGTGTAAAGTAGTTTTTTCTGAAATGAATGTTTTCAAGTATTAATGGGTACCTTGAGAGCTAGTCATTCCACTGGTAACTTCGTTGCCTTTATTAGTATTTTTAAAATACATTTGTTACTTGGCACAGACTTACATAATGCAAGTGGGAGAGCAGAAATACTCTTAATTTCTATAGTTATTGCTAACAAGGATCCTTGAATCCTTCCTTTGTTCCTAAGATCTCCTTTCAGAATATAGCAACATAACTTTGAAAAGTATTTTTAATTGTAAATAAGTTCATGTTGAGATATGTGTGTGCATCTACCTGATAAATATGTATTAATCAGAAGTATATGAAGTAAAAATGTGAACTTCCCGCACATCTCCTTCTCTCCCAAACCGACTCTAGTTAACAGTGTCAATATTTTAACTTTTTCTCGTAGGTGGGTGAAGTCACAACAAAAGAAGTTAAGCTGCCAGCAGAAATGGAAGGAAAAAAGATGGCAGTGATCCGGACCAGGACTAAGCCAGTGCCCTTATATTGTGATATCATCGGGGATGCTTTCTGGAAGGAACATCCAGAGATCCTACATGAAGACAGCTGACCCTTTGCTTTTCAGTCCTGGCGTGCTTAACCCTGCACGGCCCCCCAAGTCTCCTGGCCTTAGGTGGCCCTGGCATCTCTACCACCCAGAAGAGTGTGCCGGGAGTGACTTGACTCTGGTTGGGAGGGGAACGGGAGAGGAAAAGATGGACGGGGGGAGTGTATCTTGTTCTGCTTTAAGTGGAACACCTCTTTTGCAGTGTTGGAACATGTTTCCTTTGGTAGAAGTGCAGTTTTTTTAAAATCATGATACTATTTTTATAAAGCAAGAACTATTTTATGCCTTCCAGAATGAATCATTTTTAGATTGTGACATCAGTCTTATAAAAACCTGTCAAGCTCTTTCCACCTGTGATAGAAGACGAGCCCAAACTTTACTCTCACTCACCTATTCTTAACTACAGAATCCAGTGACCTGGAAAATCTCACCTTTCCCACACATCTACTTGCATTCATCTTTGGCAGACCTGGCATCAGTATGGGTTGATGGCTTCACGATGCTTCTGAATTCAGGAATTCCTGGGAAAACTCAGGCTTTGTGCCAGTCTCCAATTTGGCAACTTTGGCTGAAGAAATGAGTAGTAGTTTGCATGTCCTTGTGTAAACATTCCATAGATTGATTTTGTGGAGTTGTCAGCATGATCATCATCATTTTCTTGCCAGGACCATTGTTTCCAAGGCCACTTAACCTCTTTCTAAGAAGAAAGAATTATGTGTATATATGAGAGAAAGAAAACGTGAGTGAGGATGAATGAACAAGGAGGGAGAAACATTTACTCCATGTCCTCTAGATACTGCAGTTTTAAAAGTCACCTTCCTGTTGGACTTCCTGGAAAGGATTCTCAGGTAGCCTCCGTATAATCAAAACAATGACATTTGCATTGCAGAGCTGAGGGGTCAGCATGCCCCTTGGGGGTCAGAGGTGCAGGTGTTAAGGGAGTCTTCAGAGACCCACCTGCCGAAGGGCCAGCGGAGGTGAGTGAGGAGCAGCAGACAGCAGCTGCAGTCTGCGTATGGCCAAGCTGCTGGCCTCTGAAGGGGGCAGGTGGTGGGGGTAGGTGGTGAGACAACTCACAGTACCTCTTGTCCTCATTTCATATTTTAGAGGAAAAAGATGATTTGGCTCTATTAAGAATTAATTAAGAGATAGCCCACGTCCCAGTGCCTGGTCTTGCATTGCAGAATTTACAGCCAAGAAGAAGATGTATTTTTGAAAGTGTGACAGCTGGGCTCATCCCTCATTAGTTGACACCGCATCTGTCAATGCCATTTTTCCCCTCCTGTTCTCACTCCCCGGGAATAAGAGAGAGGGCTCATGTTTGGTAATTGATAAAATTTCTTTGAAGAAAAATAAAGGTTGCAACTCCCTTGGCCTAATTTTTCATTTCATTTTTTCATACAAATGCAGTATATGAATTCAACTTCTGTGTCTGTGTGTGTGTTTTACATAAGCCAGGATACACATACCTTCATCAGAGGAGTGGTTCACAGACTTCTGGATACAAAAATTACTTGGGACGCTTGTTTTAAATGCTGACTCCAGGCTCCCTCTCCCATGAAGATTTGGGGTTCAGATTTTCAACCCCAAAGGCTTCTGATGCCTATCTTTGGGTGTCCATCTACTGCACTTTGGACAACAAGATACACTGTGGTAGGCCAAGTGAAGCAGTAAGATAATGTAGCTCTTGACTGGCAAATGTAACTTAGTGGTAAGTCAATTTATAGCATTTTATATCAAAATAAATATAGATACACATAGGCATTAGAGTACAAACTTCCGAGACAAAGCCATTTAAAGAAATAGGCTTTCTGTGGATGCTATATGATACTACAAAAGCTATCACAATTTGTCATAAGATATGGGAACAAGCCCTTATTCATTGAATTGTCAGCAGTTTGCAACTTTGAGTTTCTTGGGCAGGGAGTTTGAGCAAAGGAATATCCTGGGCTTAATACTCATGCCATAACTTACCCTGTAGTGCCATTACTTAGAAGCTCGACGCTCAGTGGTTTTCACATTATCCTTGTTGCAGTATGTATATATTGCACATTTGTATATTAATTTTCATCTTGTTCTCTTAAGGTAAAGAATAGTATTCTCTCAGGCTTCCTTTCCAAATCTAAGGAAACTTTAAAATACACACAAAAGCAGCTAGTATAGAATTAATACTAGTTAATAGTTTGGGGGAGTGGTGGTAGTTAAAATTATTTGTGTGGCGTATAGGTGACTGGAAACATCTTAGGTCTGTTAGATGCGGGGGTAATACCTGGGCCTTTGCTGTCGATACTTTAATATCCAAAAACAAATGGCTTCCTGAACGGTGTCTATAAAGTGCAACCAGGTCTGGTAAGTCCTCCATCATCCTGTCTTCCAAGAGCTGGATCCTCACTTCCTCCAGTTGCTTAACAATGCTGAGAAAATCAGTGATAGAATGAATTTTCTTGAATACCAAGGTCTCTGGTGTTAGTGCCAATTACTTTTTCCATAGGGTGTAGGAAATGGAGCAATGGGATCCACCCATCCTTCATAGTTTCACTGTCCTTTTAACCAAAAATTACCTAACGTTCACAGAGCATTTATTATGCACTCTACATCCACACTCTCTTCATTCTTAGGACAATTCTATGAGGTAGGTACTATTTCTATCATATTTCAGATGAGATTGTAAAGACGCAGAGAAGCTAAGTAATTTGAGTCCAGATGGGCTACCCCCAGTGGAACTCAGCAGGAAAGCAAACGGGGACCTTGGTTGCCCTCTTCCCGCCAGCTCCAGCTGCGGGTAGCCTGCACTTCCAGAGAGCAAAGGCTTGGGGAGCTTGTTAAAACGCCGGTCTCGGCTTCATCCCCAGGGAATCTGGACTGTTAACAAACACCCAAGTGATAATATAGATGGAGAAATACTGCTTTAAAGCAGATTAACCTGTCACCGGGCGCTGAGCCGCTGGGGGCCCGGCGGGTCGCAGTGTCCCGCCACGCCCCCGGCGGGGCAGAGCGCGGACAGATGCTGCCCCCCGGCGGCCGCTCGGGCGCAGTGAGGCCCCGCGCCGCGGCTGCGCAGTGCCGCCCTCTGGCGGCTCCGCTCCTTCTTCCCATCGGCCTCGGCTTGCGGGCCTTTCAAACATGGAGGAGCGGGAGCGGGGGGCGAGGCCGGCTGGCGCCGGGAGCCCCGCGCGCCCGCCCAGCCCGCGCCTGGACGTCAGCTCTGACAGCTTCGACCCGCTGCTGGCCCTGTACGCGCCGCGCCTGCCTCCCATCCCCTACCCCAACGCGCCCTGCTTCAACAACCTGGCCGAGTATGAGAGCTTCCTCCGGACCGGCAGCCGGGGCGGCGGGCGCGGGCGGGCGCGGGGCGCGGCCGCGGGCTCGGGGGGCCCCGCCGCCGCCGGGCCCTCGGGCAGGACCCGCCGCCGCCCGGACGCCCCCGCCCCGGACTCCGACCGCATCCAGCGCCTCCGCCGCCTCATGGTGGCCAAGGAGGAAGGGGATGGGGCCGCCGGGGCCGCCGGGGCCGCCGGGGCGCGCCGCCGGGGTCCGGCTCGGAGCAGGAAGGCGCCGCGCAACGTGCTCACGCGGATGCCCTGTGAGTTCGGCCCGCGGTCCGGAAGCGGGCGGCCGAGGGGGCTCTGCGGGCTGCACGGGGCTGGGCGCAGGGCTGCACGTCCGAGGGGCAGGGTCTGGGTGAAGGTTTGCAGAGATAATCGGGGACCGTGGGGAGGTTCTGCTTGAGTCCTGTGGGTAACGGGGGCGTGGGGAGTGTCGTCTTGGCTGCAGAAGGGTCTGCAAGAGCGGTGGGGGAAGAGTGGAGGCTGTAGAGGGCATAAGGAGCCCTGGGGAGGGGCCGCCTGGGTAACAGGTGGAGGAGGTCTGCAGAGATGATGGGGTCCGTGGTCGTGGTTACAGGGGTGATGTGGAGGCTGTGGAGAGGAGCTGCAGCAGTGATGGGGTGTGGAGAGGGCGGGGGGCCTGGAAACAGGACGTCATAGGGAGGCTCTGCAGAGGTGGTGGGAGGTCTTGGAGACCACAGACGGAGGAGGTGGTGACAGCCTGTATCGGGGGAAGGAGAGTGTTTGGTCAGTGGGGTTTGAGGATGATGGGATGGAGTGTGGAGAGATCTGTTCAGATAGCAAAGGGGACAAAATGTGATAACCCCTGCACGTTGACAGCTCATTCTCGGTTTCTGTAAACGGGAGAAGGGCCCCAGGGTCTTGATACACTTGTGTTCACGTTACCAAATCACGAATGTTGGAATGCAGCGACCACAAAGTGCCCCTAAGACAGAGAGTGTTTTACAGCCGCTCTGCCAGGCTGGGTGCAGGACTGTGTCTGTCAGGCTCCTATTACCACCATATGCGCGGGTTATTTTCAGTTCTGAAGGTGTAAATGGCACACGGGGATTTCTTGGAGCCTCCTAAGAGTTCCTTGGAGTAAAGCTGTAAATAGCAGAGGTTGCTAATGTGTGAGTTAGGTCTTGTATAAATGGAATAAAAACAACCCAGAGTTATATCTTTTGTCATCTGGCAAGCAGTTCTGACATCTGCCGGGTGAACACCATGACCTACTTAGCCATTCAGAGCATCTGTATCCTGATAGCTAAATTGTGACATTATTAAATCACTGCCTTTGGAATGGAAGGTTGTGCTAAGCAAGGGGATATTTTGTTTCATTCCTAGAAATGTGTTTATTGAGAAAGAAACATCCTGAAAAGCTGTGTGCTGTGGAGGGTGCCTTTGTCAGGTGATTTCTTGTGCCTGAGCATCCCCACCCAAGCCAGAGTTTACCCCAGCTCGCTTGCCCAGCAGTAACACAGATAGAGTATGCATGTTCTTAAAGTGGGAGCAGCCTGGGGGGCCTTATTCTGCCTATGCTTTGTGCAGCTGTACATGGTTGAAATGCACTTCAAGTCTCAGATGGTAACATTTCTTTCCATTTGGCCAGTTATTGCTTTGCTACCGAGATTACCAAGGAAAAGAAATATTTCTATGTAGTCTGCTATGACAGAGCTTCGTAAAGGCCAGCTTTGTCGACTTCCCACGACTAAATATATGTCTGAAATCAAGGTCTCAGAGAATGTGTCCAACACACTGAAAATTTTAGTCACGCCTCTGGAAACAGTTGGCCGTACATGATAGAGATGAGTAGCCATCACAGAGTCGATGACCTTCAGAAAGAAAAAGAAAGGACAAAAGCATAGGTGAGGATTAGATTTATTTAAGAAAGTTCCTTTAAGAGGTCAGCTTTAGGTCTTGAAGTTAAGGAAGGCCATAGTTGAGGATGACAGTAATTATTTGAAAATCAGGCTATTGAGGTGTAATTTATATGTAGAAAATTCACCTCTTTTTTTTTATGGTTAGCAATTTTTTTATTGAAGGTGGTAGTTTATAACATTGTGAAATTTCAGTTGTACTTTATTATTATTTGTCAGTCACCGTATAAATGTGCCCCTTCACCCCTCGTGCCCACCCCCAGTCCCCTTACCCTCTGGTAACCACTAAACTGTTCTCCTTGTCCGTGTGTTCGTTTATCTTCCACATGTGAGTGAAATCATATGGTGTTTATCTCTCTCTGTCTGGCTTATTTCCTTTAACATCACACCATCAAGGTCCGTCCATGCTGTTGCAAATGGGAGGATTTTGTCTTTATGCCTGAGTAGTATTCCATTATATATATGTATATACACACCACATCTTCTTTATCCACTCATCAGTCGATGGGCATTTGGGTTGCTTCCACATCTTGGCTATTGTGAATAATACTGCAATGAACATAGGGGTGCATAAACCTCTGAATTGTTGATTTCAAGTCCTTTGGATAAATACCCAGTAGTGGGATAGGTGGGTCATATGGTATTTCTATTTTTAATATTTTGAGAAATCGCCTTACTGTTTTCCAGAGTGGCTGTACCAGTTTGCATTCCCACCAGCAGTGTATGAGGGTTCCCTTTTTTCTACAACCTTTCCAACATTTGTTATTTTTTTGTCTTGGTGGTTACAGCCGTTCTATTGGAAATAAGGCGATATCTTAGTGTAGTTTTGACTTGCATTTCCCTGAAGATTAGTGGTGTTGAACATCTTTTCATGTGCCTATTAGCCATCTGTATATCTCCTTTGGAAAAATGTCTGTTCATATCCTCTGCCCATTTTTTGATCGGGTTATTTGTTTTTTTGTTGTTCAGTTGTGTGAGTTCTTTATATGTTTTGGAGATTAACCCCTTGTTGGATATATGATTTGCAAGTATTTTCTCCTACTTGGTGGGTGGTCCTTTCACTTTGATCCTGGTTTCCTTTGCCTTGCAGAAGCTCTTTAGTCTGATGAAGTTCCGCTTGTTTATTTTTCTTTTGTTTCCCTTGTCTGAGTAGACCTGGTATTCGAAGAGATCTTTCTGAGACCAATGTCAAAGAGTGTACTGCCTATATTTTCTTATAGTTTTATGGTTTCAGGTCTTACTTTCAAGATTTTGATCCATTTTGAGTTACTTTTTGTGTACGGCAAAAAGGTAATGATCTCCTTTCATTCTTTTGCATGTGGCTGTCCAGTTTTCCCAACACCATTTATTGAAGAGACTTTCCTTTCTCCGTTGTTTGTTCTATGTCTGTGAAGAGTGTCATTGGGATTCTTATTGGGATTGCATTGAGTCTGTAGACTGCTTTAGTTAGTATGAACATTTTAACTATGTTTATTCTTCCAGTCCATGTGCATGGAATATCCTTCCATTTCTTTATGTCATCATCAATTTCTTTCAATAACGCCTTATAGTTTTCATTATATAAGTCTTTCACCTCCTTGGTTAAATTTATTCCTAGATAGAAAATTCACCTTTTTTAAAGTGAGTTTTGGCAAATTTTGGTATAGTCGTGAAACTGACCACCACGATCAAGACAGAACATGTCTATCACCTCAGAAAGTTTCCCCCTGCCCCTTTGTAAGTCAGGTGATCATTTTATTGTTGCTAATAATAGCTACTGTTATTGAGCACATCTGTGCTTTACACTTTGCTAAGCCCTTTAGATACATTATATCTCATTTTTCCCCTGGATACTACTTTATCGATGAGGAAACTGAGGCTCCTTGAGCTTAACTACTTGCCTAGGGTCACATAGCTAGTGAGTTTGCAGGTGATACTTAAACCTGAGTCTGTCCAACTCCGGGGCCCATGTGCTTAACCAGTATGTTCATCTCAGGAGAGCGAAGAGAGTACATTCTCGTATTTCCTTGCTTGTTTTGGTGAGTGGAGGATGCTGCATATGTGATGCGAGGGTTCCTGTCCAGAGCAATGAGAACTGAATTTGGGTCCAGAGAGGGATTTGTTGCTAGAATGCTTTGAAGACCCAAACCAAAGAGTTTCTGTTTGAGTTTGTTATGCTAGAGAGTGGGAACCATGCTGTATATTCTTAAGCAAAAGCACTTTTGGGCCGATGTTTCTAGGAGCTGAGTTTCCAGTAGTAAAATGTTTTGGTGGGTAGAGCACAGCTCAGGCTCAGGGGTTTGACTGCCTGCGTCTGAACACTGGCCTCTCCACTTTCCAGCTGTTTTCCTTTAGACAAGTTATTTAAACTCTTTGGGGCCTCAGTTTCCTCATCTATAAAATGAGTTGTGAGGTTTAGGTTACTTAACACATTTAAAGCATTTACAGTAGTGATGTTCCCTACCACGTAGGGAAGTTCTCAATGAATGTTAAATGTCACTGTTATTGTTGTAGGTTGTTGTTGTGGTTATTATTATTTTTAGACTGTCATGATTAAAAGCCCCCGGTCAGGATGCATATAACCTGCCTCTATTCAGTGTTGGCTGAGCTGTTTGCTAGGTCAGTAACCTTGAGCCAATTATTTAAACCTTTCTGGGCCTCAGTTTGCTCATCTATAAAATGGGGTGGAATAACAGTACCCATGTGTTAGAGTTGTGAGGATTAAATAAGATAATGTATGTAAAGTTAAACTTCCCTCAGGGCCTGGCTCGTACCAAGGGCTCAGTAATTGATGATCATGATGGTGACAGTGATGACAATGATGTTGTTGATGTGATTGATGGGAGCTAGGAGGCTGTTGCAGTAAACCAGTCATCTGCTGAGGCTCTGGACTGTATTTTTGGTTGTGGAAAGAGAAAGGAAAGGGCAGGTCTGACTTATTGAGAATCTATTGACCTGTATTTGGAAGGGTGTAGCCCAAAGTAGTGGCAGTGGAGAAGGGGATTTGGAAGAATAACTTTCTTAAAAATAAAGGGTGTGTGTGTGTGTGTGTTTGTCTTAAGTTTTAGAAGCCTGTGTGTATTTATTTATTTATTTATTTATTGTCATATTAAGTTTCAGAAGCCTGACTTGAGCTCCATATGGAGTCTGTCACAGAGCCTCCTGGAGGAGATTCAGAGGGTGCATTCTCATTCAGAATGTGGAGCTCGTTTTCGCCTTGGCAGTTTGCTCTGATAGGTGGTGCTAGTATATTTTTGATGACACAAGGACAGAAGTGCTCCCTGAAATTACACCTTATTAAATCTTTGGAAGAAAAAGAAAATCAAGAGAAAGGTAGAGATGTGAGAGTTGAAAGACTTGAGTTTGCCATTTGTTTAGTTAGAATAAGAAATTGTTGTTAAGATATATGCTTGTCCTTTCTCTCTGTCTTGGGGGTTTGGGGGGGAAGTTGTGCCCCTGTTTTTCTCCAAGTTAGAAGAGGAATAGTCTTTCCACTCTTCATGGAAACACCTGTGTGTGTAGTGGTGGTGGTTGGTGGGGTGGAGAGGGGCGCGTGCAGTGAATGTGTGTAAGTAATGGGAGTAATCCAGGCATTGTAATCAGTTTCTAAGGAATTGAATTATAGAGACTTATTCCTAAAATGAATCTGGAAGTTAACTATTCTAACCTCAACTTATGAATGAGGAAATTCAGACTGGTAGAGAAAGTTACTCACCAAGGTCACACAACTAGTTAAAATGAAAAGTTGTTTACAATGCTTGACGTAACACAGTCTGTAACACATACAGATATGTGTACATGCACACACACGCACACACACATACCCATATAAATCAAAAGTTCAAAGAATTTTAAAATCTTGCCTCTACAGAGGAAGGGTAGATGATGAAGGTCAGACCAAGGTTCTCATGTTCCTTTCCAAGGCCGCTGTTTCTGCCACTCTGCCTCCAACTGTGCCTTCTTGCTGAATCTTCAATCTGGCATAAGCTCCTACCTCTCACCTGCTATGTCACTTTCTTCCAAGAGTATTTTCTTTTGTAATTTCATCCCTGCCATCATTTATAAGCCAGTCCATGAGTGGGGGATAAGGAGAGCATGAGTAATCAACCTAGTTATCCACACTAAGTGCAGGACTCTTCTTCCCCTTTTGCCACTGAGAACAAAACAAAGGGAGCTTTTTTGTTTGTTTACTATTAATGGCAATAATTGCCAAAGAATTTTCCTTGCAAGCTTGGGAGGGAAAAATTGAGACTGTGTATGTGTGAGTGTAAGAATGTGTGTCTGTATGTGTGTGGTTTTCTTTTGGGAGGTTTTATATAGTATAGCCAGCATACTGTGAAGGCTAAGTTAACATGAAGTAATAAAAATAAAATTCATTCCTGCTCCCAAGCTCTGAAAAAAAGAATCCATCATAGTAAAAGCTGCAATTGATAGTCCCAATATTTTTGCCATAAATTGTTATACTGCTCTTTTTGCATGATGCTTATCAGCAGTCTCATAGGAGCCAGATGCTCAGTAGGTGTCTTTATACCATCAAGGCTTGGAATACAACCAGTCTTCCTCCTAATGTGAAGATGATGTGCATTGAAACATTAGTGACCCCAGAGAGCTTGTGCATGGAGTAGTTCAGACTAGGGGGGCCAAAAGGCCATTCTCTTAGAGGATTACATTCATGAGATTCATGAGAACTGTCCTGGAAAAAAAAAATTGCCTAACAAGGCACAGAATTGAGAACAATCTAGCTGTTCATGTGTATATTTAATGTGGTCTTTCTGTTTTGTCCAAAAAAGCTTTTAAATGATGGTCCAACTTAGAATTAGTGACATCAGAGAAATAAGCTATATAGGTAGTGGAACATTTGGATGACAGCCATGCGTGTGGTTTACCCACATTCTGGTGGAGTCTTGCCTCGTTTCAGTGTATGTTGCCTGTACTAGCAGTGTTGTCCATTGGGCCTTCCAGCTCCCGCGGTGAGATTGCCTCTGCACCATGTTGCCTTGTGCTGCCAGAGATGGTTGGGGGGTCTTGGTAGTTAATCTGGGGAATGAGAGCAGATCTTCATGCCATGCTGACCGTTCTCTTGTTCCAGTGCACGAAGGCAGCCCTCTGGGTGAACTGCATCGCTGTATCCGGGAGGGGGTGAAGGTGAATGTTCACGTCCGCACGTTCAAGGGACTGCGGGGCGTCTGTACGGGCTTCCTCGTCGCATTTGACAAGTTCTGGAATATGGTAATTAAGCCTTTCTCACGGGGCTGGAGGACCTCCTAGGGATTAAATCTGTTGTAGACCTGAGTAACCTAATTCACCAAAACCTACAGAATAACTTCCCAGAGGAACTGGAATCTTTGCATTCTCTTGGCCAGCACAACAAAGTTCTTTTTATTGCTTCATGTTCCTTCAGACAGAGGCTTTCAACTGGGGCAGTTTTGCCCTTCTCTCCCTCCTGGGGACATTTGGCACTGTCTGGGGACATGTTTTTGAAGATCACAACTATGGGATGGAGTGCTACTGGCATCTAGTGCGTAGAGGCCAGGGATGCTGCCGGACGTCCTGTAATTCAAAGACAGCGCCCCAACAACAAAGAATGATCTGGTCCAAAATGTCATCAGTGTCAAGGTTGAGAAACCTAGCCTTAAGGAGTAGTTACTTATTTCATCTGTTTGGTAATTTTATATGGATTTCCCAGCAACCATTCTTTGATTCATTTAAAAATATACATTGACTTCCCATGGGCTGGGCACAGTGCTAGGTACAGAAATTTCAGAAAGGAACTTTCACTCTACAGTTTTGGGAACAATAGATAAGGATAGATGGGAGGCAGACATATTAATAAACAAGCCACTTTGCATGATGTTTCCTTATGAAGAAGTGTACCACGTGCCCCCAGCCATCTGAGGGTGTTCACTGGACGTTTGTAGGAGAGAAGGGATGTATTACAGCACAACCATAATACGACGCAGTTAAAATAGGAGCCACCAGGGCTTTCCAGTGCTGCTTTTCCATATGGTCTTCCATCTCCAACTTTTCTTTTCCCTGTGCTTTATCTGCATCCCTGCATTCTCCTGGATAATAATAGTTGCTAATATTTATTAAGCCCTGACTGTGTGCCAGATACTATACTAAAGACTTTATATAGATTATCTCAGTTATTGAGTTGAAGGTGTATTACTATTCCATTTCACAGATGAAGAAATTGAGGCTAGAGCTAGTGGAAGATTAGCCCAAGATCACACTGTTAGTAAGTGGAAGTACCAGGACTTGATCCCAGGTCTTTCTGACTCTTAAAACCATGTTTTCAACTGCTATGGAATCAGAAAACCCGGACTTTAAGCCTAGTTTTACCCCTTGGTAGCTGTGTGACTCTAGGCAAGATAATTTCTCTCAGCCTCAGTTTTTTCATCTCTAAAATGTAGGAAGAAATATTCTATTAGAATTTTACCTTTGGGGGGAAGATTTGAGAGGGTATACTTGATGACTGGATGGTAACGATTATACTGCCAGCTTCCGTTTGTAAGGTGATGTACACTTTTCATAGTAATTTCTCATACACAGTCTCATTTGAGTCTAACACCTGTGCGGTGAGGTTGATCTCTCAGTGGCAAGAATTCACTAGCAATTCTGTGGGCAGCCATGGTTCATCTCTGTTGACTGCTGTGATAAGATGTAGAAGCTGAAGAGGGAAGGAAGCAGTTGAGTAGTGTTTCTCAGAGTGTGCTCTAAGGCCGTCCTGCCTCAGCATTATGAGGTTTCTGGTCAAAACAGAAAGTTTCTGGGCTTCGTTCCAGACCTCCTGAGTCAGAATCTCTAGAAGAGTAGCCTTGGATTTATAATTAATAAGCTTCCTAGATGGTTCTGCTCCCCGGATTTAAGAACCTGTGCCGTGCAGTTGTAAAGGCCGCTCACCATAGAAGAAGCGTGTCTTTTGTGCTGGTAGCAGCTTGGAAATCCTACTCGGAATCTGCCCGGTATTACCATTTTTTCCTGCCCCAGAGCTGAGTCACCTGTTAAGTTTAGTTCTGCTACAATTAGATGTTATTCTGCCTTTTTAAAGTTTTCCTGAAAGCTGTAAAAATAATGTCTTTAATTCTGCCTCGTTTTTTCCCCTTTGGGCTGTTTCTCTAGGCACTTACTGACGTGGATGAGACCTACCGGAAACCTGTGCTAGGCAAAGCATATGAACGGGACTCTTCACTGACTCTCACGAGGGTAGGCGGCTCCCCACTTCCTGAGCCCCCAGCATACTTTCAGGGTTAAGAATCAAGGTCACTGAGCCCGGTGACTGGGGTTTCCTAGCGGGAAAGCCGTGTTGCTGTCAACCAGCCATGCCTGGACCAAAGTCTTCCTTAGTCTCTCTTCTGTGCATCCAGCTAATCTCACATGAGTCTGTGCTTCTGACCTGCATGTTGTTTGAGCAACAAGTTCCTTCTTATAAGGCTTAAAAGTCTTTTAGTTTTATACTATAGAAATAAGCAAGTGCCTTTTCTCTTGACATACTTAATGACTTATCTGAGCTATGGCTGGAAGTAGAAAATTCATTACTAACTTTTTAAGAATTGCCAAGCAAGAAGTCCACAGAGCTTAATTAAGGAATCTGGTCTTTTTTCTGTGTATTAAAAGAGGGATGTTGAAGGCTAGAAGAGAAGGCTGATATTTGTCATTGCTTTCCTTATAGCTGTTTGATCGACTAAGACTTCAAGATTCCTCCAAGAAGGAAGCAGATTCTAAGTCTGCAGTTGAAGACTCCACTCTGTCCAGATACTCCCAGACATCCACTTGGAAGGTGGCTTCAGTGTGGGGAAGAGGAGACACTGACCGGGGCTCACGCAAGCGTTCCCGCTCCGTCCCTTCTTCCCTGCAGGCGTCTACAAGGGAGGAATCCCGGTCAGAGCTATCAGGGAGGACTACACGGACAGAAGGGTCAAGCGCAGGGGGTACCTTTTCCAGGGCTACCACCCTTTCCAGGGGCCAGCCCCGTAAGAAAAAGCGAAAGCCCAAAGTGGATTACCAGCAGGTATTCACTCGACACATAAATCAGATTTTCATTCGAGGTGAGAATGTCCTCCTGGTTCATCTTGCACAGTGACCAGCTCGGCCTCACTTGAGCTTTGGTTTTAGAAGTAAAATGCATGAATTGCTGCTGTGCTGTATCCTAGTATCCCAGTGAAACTCTGAGTTGGAATGATCCTCTCTGGTCCTGCATGTGCGGAGCATAGAGCCAGGCTCAAGCCCTCTGGGAGATGAGCTCCCTGAAGGGGAGATAGGCCTTGGAAGGGCGGGTGGGTGTTTGCACTAATATCAAGGCAAAGTCTGTACAGAGGTACATGCATCTGCTTTGGTATCATGGTCTACTTCAGACACTCAAACTAAATATAGGGTCTTCATTTGAATTAAGGGTCATGGTATGAATTGAATTCATTCTACAGACACTACAGCATGGGGGAGATAAAACCAGCTCGAAAAAGAGTGATCTCATTTCTAAAAGCTAGTGCTCTGAGTACTCAGGAATTTCATTCTAAGAGTAGCAGTATAGGCTGCCCTGGAGCCCTGCACCCATGTGTTGTAACTGACCTTTGAATTTTGCTCTACACCATTCTCTCTTGATTAGGAAATGTAATGTATTATCTTTGAATATCTGTAAGATCTCAGAAAGCTACGAACTTATGTAAGAGTGAAGTTTGCATAGGTTGTATGCTCAAAGGAGCCAGCAATGAAAGCTCTGTTTTATCCTCCTCCTTATTATCTGTCTTCCCCTTAACCAGAGGTAGCTTCTGCGAATGGCATACCAGATGGGACTGTAAGATGCTCGTGTGGTAGCTTCTTGTCCTTCTCTCTCACTTCTGTGGCATGGTGCTAGTGCATGTACCGTGTGTATTGCCCCTCTGTACGGAGTGTAACCTGTCCTTGGAGCTTTATGGCAGGGGACTGTGACCTTCATGTCTGGCTTTAAAGAGTTCTGCGTGAACTCAATGATGCCGATACATCACGCGGCTGAGAGTCCCCTTTCCAGGCAGGGCTGGCCCTGTGTGGAATATCTTCTAGAATGGTTTTCCATCAAACAGGGGTGGTAGTTTTATTCCCTTGTGTCAGGCCAAAGAGGTTCTCACAAGTACAATGGGTGGTGTCTGTAAGGGACACTTTACTCACAGCCTGGCTTGAGTAACAGGAACCCCACAGCACCCCCTAATGCTTCTACTTGAATCTTATTATATGCTTTCTCAATCACCAGTGCAGAATAGGCTGTTTCTTGACACAGACTGTTAGGCAATATTGATTTTTTGTTTTGTTAGTTTATATTTGGTTTTATTTTAGATAACCTATGTTCAAAGTAAGAATAAGAAATAGCTAACTAGTTAAAATGTTTGAAAAGAGAAATTTCCCCTGCTGTATTTGTTGTGTAACTTAGAGAAGCCTTCTGAGCAGCAGGGTGCATAAAGTCTATGGAGCTGGGACACCTGGTCCTTCTGCCTCCTGGGCCGCTGGCTTGTCATCCAATGCAAGGAGAGCAGACGCACCCCTCTGTGCTCAGCTTTTCCCCATCAGACACCTACCTCACAGGAGCCCTGAGACAAAGATTTTCAGGAAGACATTTTAAAGTCTCCAAACATGTTTACGTGCCATGAATAGTTTTTAGTAACTCTGTTTCATTGCTTGGTAAGAATTCTATGTCTTATGAGCAAGGCAGGTGCTACATGAGAGGGTAGTCTCTGTAGGTGTCATATTGATGACGTTGTTGTGACCAGAAGGCAGTGGCATCTTCGGGAACTATTTCCCGTAGTCCACTCCTTTCTCCTGAGGGACAGTGGCAGTTCTCAAAATATCTTCAGTAAGAGAAAAGTAACATTTCTTTGCTGCTTCCCTCACTTCCCAGGCCCACCCTGTTCTGATCATTATCAGAGAGAATTCCCCTGAGCTTTTCAAGGGGTTCATATGATAGTTCCAAAGGGAGAGTGTGCATCTAAAAATGACACGTCCCCAAAGGGGAGTTTTTGGAATTTTTTGGTTTTCTTGTTTATTTGTTTTTATTTTTATTTATTTTTTTATTTTTACTTCTCCCCAAAGCCCCCCAGTACAGTTGTATAATTTTTAGTTGTGGGTCCTTGTAGTTGTGGCATGTGGGATGCCGCCTCAACGTGGCCTGATGAGCAGTGCCAGGTCCGTGCCCAGGATCCAAACTGGCGAAACCCTGGGCCGCCGAAGCAGAGCGTGTGAACTTAACCACTCGGCCACAGGACCAGCCCCTGTTTTTGTTTTTAAATGCGTTTTAAATATACCCTTTAGAGCCAGATCAGATGCACTAAACATTTAGAGAGGTTCCAGGTTACAAGCTTAAGTGAATAGTTATCTTTGGAATCTGCCAATCTAAATTCTCTTCTAAATATTGTGTCTAAAATCTCAGTTCCCCAATTAATGTCATCAGGCGCCCCTCCCTCTTGCTCTTTACCAATCTCCTCCGTTTGGCTGGTCCCCATCTCTCTGTCCTCTTGTCACTCAGCTAGAAGCTATAATAGACACTAGATTTTCCCAATAAAGTGGAAATTTGGAATCAAAAGGAGTCTAATCAGTTTCCATTTTTCTAGTGCCTGATTAAATCTAACCCGATTTATTTTAAACACTTGCTGCTTTTCATATTTGCATATAATTTTCATATATCCATGTAAGGATTGATTTACTTTTCTGCCCAACTTAACAATTCTGGCTCTGAAAATTATTTTGAAACGTGTGTGATCTGTCATATGTGCCCATATGCCCCCGTTTATTTATTCCATTTGGACAGTGATTTGATTCTGGAATGAATACTATCTAGTAATGTGCTATTTTGTACAAAGCATTATAATTATTTTTTTTAGAGAAGTCAGTTATTTTTAATTATTGTCTTTTCCTTATTATTGGAGAAGTTTTTCAAAAAGAAGAAAAAATAAGTCCTAATAATGTATATGTTATTCAAAAAATGTGATCACCTAGGACATTATAATCAGTTGCTATGGAAATAATTGAAACTGATTTCTAGTATTCCAGGGATGTGGGCTTGGGACACTTGGTAGGAATAGTACTTATTTTTGAAAATCCAACATTGGTTCTTCAAAGTAATGTCTAGATGTGGGAATGTGTTTTCAAGACAATTCACAGGGCATTGCTGTGCACCTGAGGTCTTCCCAGGAGCATCCGGCTTTGCTAGATAGTAACCAGGGATTGAGAAATGGAAGGTGTGCTTTCATGCTCAGAACCATTTCACATGCCGTCCTTTGTACACAGTGGTGATCCTACTGGTCTACCACCAGGAGAGCTTGCACTGTAAATGGTTTGTTCTAGTATTTGGGAAGCATTTAGGCTTCTTTTCAGAGACCATCTTGTGACAGAGGTGTGCCATTTGTGAGGTGGTAGCCAGAGTTAGCAGTGTCGAAGGCAGGTGACTTTAGACTGGTTGGTACCTTGCTCTCTGTGCATGGTGCATGTCAAGTCAGAAAGCCCGGACACCATTAACATTAGTCTAGGTGCCTGGAAGTCCTTGCTATGTGTTGTTAGTGGGTCAGGAGGGGTTTCATCTATCCTGGTGGGGAAATAGTCCAGGCGCACCTTTAGAGATAGTCAGATCATGAGCTATGAGCTGCCCTTAATCCTCAGAAGCCTTGCAGAAATCTAGGTATACCACTTCCACCCCTTGAGAAAAAATGGAAATCTAACTTGATGCAGAGTGGATATTTGTATTTCTCTTTGCACTATTCCCACAGCAGCTGACATGGGCAAAATCATGAAATAGAATTGGTTCTGTAAATTACTTCTTTAAATTTTCTCTAAATTTTGCCTTTAGAAAAATTAAAATCATTCAAAGACAGCTAGCTGTCACTGGTGCTGCCCCAAAGCTTTCCAATCTTTGTATTTTTTATGAATGAAATGGTTGCTGTGGGAAGGTCAAGGTTCATGTAAGAACATCATAGTATAAATATAATGGTTTTGCAACTGTTTAATTTTTCTCTTCCTGTGCCAGATATAGAATGCAGTTGACCCCTTTTCAGTAGCTTCTGTTCATCAGCCTGTGTTTTCCTGGGCAGACAGCTTTTCTTAGTGATTGTAAAGCAAGAAAATCCTATATAGGCCACTGTTGCAAATGTGGGTGGTCAGTCATTACTTTAGAGGAAATTGAGTGATGAATTTAGGATAAGCCTTTGGGGTTCCCGTCACAGTTTCCTGGCCTCTGAGGAAGGGTTGGGCCACCTTTGTTCTCAGTGTTTTGAGTATTTTTCAAATGTTTGTATGTTCTCCTGCACTCCTCCAATAAAAATGAAAGCTCTCTGTTGAGAAATGGCTTTGGATGGTTCGGAGATCTAGAGGAAAAGAAGTGAGCGCACCTGAGACCTTCAGTTGGTCTTTTATTTATTTAGAATAAAAAGTAAGTTTGATAAGCTACCAGAGTTAGTGCTTCTTTAAAAAGACTCTGAAAATATGGGAACTGTCCTTCAGGAAAGCTAGAAAAGCTATTCCCAATACATTGCAATTGCTTTTGATTTTTAGTCCTTTGGAGCCAATATCTGATGTTATGTTTTTAGAGCTGTAGGGGGAAAAAGGTGTAAAAAATTTTAAGGGGTGTTATTTAAGCAATTATTTGTGAGCTAGGTTCTAGGGCAGCTGTCCAGTTCTTTTTATGTTGTCCTGACAGTAAAGCAGATAATAAGCAATGTCTTGAAAAGTGATTTGCTTATTTCATACTGACATCTAAAGGCAGTAGCCTTCTGTTTGGCAACCTGGGGGTTACCCTCTGCACCATGACTTATTAATGTCCTTTAGACAAAGCTAACCCTGGAAGACTCTATGTATTTATAGTTTCCTGTTCATGTACCAGCTGCTAAAAGAAAAAGCATAGCTTGTAATCTTGTCTTGAAATTACTCCTAATTGTTAAGTTCACCGGAACCCTTCCTGTTTAGGGAGGATTGCTGCTAGTAATGTCAGTTTGCAATGTTCTGCTTTGGGGATGTGTCGTATGGAGGTCTGGAAACTGTAATAAATGATTGTATTCATGTGCCGGCTGCCTATCTCTGCTGATTTGGGGAGTGGTGGAGGGGAAGAGGTGAGGGAGCCTGCTACGGAGTGAAGACACAGACCTAGAAAGTTAAAACATCTCAAGCCTTCTGCAGTCTCCTTGTTGTGACCTTGTGCTTTTTCTTTACCAAAGCACACACATCCAGATCACTCTCCTTGAGGTAGCTTTGTTCTTCCGAGTTTATTTGAAGTTCATGCTTAGAAAAGGAGGTTGGCTCACATTGCGAATTATCTCTTCTAAGCCCCAAGCAATGGTAATTGCCCTGTGAATTTATTCTACTTACTAGCTCACTGGCATTAATCCACTATCTTCACAATCTGCTGAGATCACGTTGACTCTGCTCCCCTTTGAGGGTTTTACCATGTTTGACTAATTGATCCTCACATGGTTCCAGAATTATCTGAATTTACCACCAGCTTTCCTCTGCGCATGTACAGGAAATCAAGCTGCTCAAAAATTTGCCACGTCGATTACTTGGTCTCCTCTGTGTGCCTCCAGAAATGTCACCCGGGCAAGGTGGGCAAACAAAAATCACATTGGTTCCTAGAGAGGGAAACCTCAAGTTAACTGTCCAGACCCAGTTCCCCACTTGCAGAGAGTACATTAAGTTGGGCTTGGCTGACATTCAGGAAATTCTAACCACCACAGTGGAGGAGAGGGAGGCAAGACCCACAGGCTCCAGTTCTGGCTCTTGCTTGTTTTGTATCTCAAAGACTCCTGATTAAATGAGAATATCCTCATTCATCAAAATAAAGGCAAAAGAGTTGGTTGGCTTGACGTTTAAAATACACAGTGACAGTTAAATATTGGCAGGGGAGTGGAGGCCGGTGGAATGAGATGTATCTATCACTCTTCCCTGTGCTTCCTGGATAGGAGTTCCTCACCCAAGCTCCTTCTCTCCTGGATTCTAAGTGACGTTTTCTGGTCTGCTCCGTTACCACTAGGTGGCAGTGGGCTAAAGAGAACTGCTCACCTAGAGGCCCCAGAAGAGCCTGAGTCTCCAGATCTCCAGTCACTGCCGCAATCCGTTGTTAAATGCTCACCAGAGTTGTCTGCGATAATGAAGGAAAAACAAGCTATAATCAACCCCAGTGGCAACTTAAATGTTTCTTGCCAATGTTGGATTTACCTAATTTGAAGCTTAGGAAGCCTGACTGTTGGCGATCAGCCAGTGAGTGTGCTTGGGGAAGAGTCCTGGAGAAGAGATTGCCCAGTGGCCAGTGTTTCAGGGAGGCTGTTGCTATTCTCACATCAGGGGTTCCTCATTCCGTCTCAGGATACCGTCGACTCCGCCCAGCCTCTTCCCACCTGCTGGGAAAACTGTCTTGATGCCCCTATTTCTCAGCAGCTGTCTCACTTTCGGAAACAATTCAGTTCCCCACAGTGGATGCCTGAGAGCCCATTGGCGAGAAAGGTTGCAGAGTGGAGCCTCCGCTCCCAGACTGAGCAGACGTGCTCCCAAGTCAGAGGGAGATTTACGCAGACACAGAGAAGTCCGTTGTTGGAGGGTGGGCACCAGGGGCAGAAGGGGTGGGTGGGCAGTGCTGGTAAGACACCTAGCACTTATGTCAAGGCCTTCAAAAGACCTCTCAGCCTCAAGAAATGATTCCCAGCAGCTGTGGGGAAGAGAAATACACTATGAAATAATAAATGGATACTGGTCTTCAAACGAATAGCTGGAAATAAGATTTTAGCAAAGAGCTTTATCACATGCCTTTTTGGACCTTGGCAGCTTGCATCATGTTCCTCTCAGCCACGCTACGTGAAGGGGCAGAGGACAGATCAGGCAATAGGAAATACTGCCGTTTTTGAGCATTTCAGCCCTGTGCCAAGCACTGTACATTCCTTACCTTGTTCAGATACAACCACCTTGGGAGGAAGATTTTATTCCTATTATATATGTGATGGAACAAAAACAGAAAGGTTAAGTAACTTTCCAACATCTCTGCTAATAAATGGCAAATTTGAGATTCCACCTACATCTGTCCAACTCTTCAAGTTGATTGTTAGCCAACTGCACCTTAAAAATACAAAATCTCTCAGGCACTAACCATGAACCTTAGAGGGCAAGCTGAGAGTCATCCCCTTAGACTGATCAGAAACCAGAGGGCTGAGTTAAAATATGGCTTGGTGGTTTGCTTCCAGCGTCTCTATCCTGTCTGATTCACACTGTTCTTTGACTGAAAGTGGACATGCACACGGGGCCTCATGGCTTGCAGAGAGGACCATGGCGGTGGGCACCTCCAGGGCAGTGGGCCAGCTGTGGCCCTGGGAAGAGCGGCTGCCAAGTGAGCACCAGGGGGTATTTCACCCACCAGTTAGGTTGGCCCTGGAAGGAGGATGGATCCAATAGTCTTGTTATAAAGAAGATGGAGTGACTAGTGGTCTACCCCAGCTCTTCAGTATGCATTTAGAAAGTCTGCCATCCCTTTCTGTCCGACGTTCTCCAACACTTGGGAAGAATGCTTTCTCTCGGCCTTGACTATAAATTCATCTTGTTAAAAAAAACTTTTCTTAAGCCTAAACTATGGATATGCTAAAGTTACAGAAGAAATGAACACGTGAAGACCTGTAGTATTTCTTCTGAGTCCCAAAAGGGGACCCAAGCAGAAAGGTTTGACCCGCTGTCTGCCTATCTTGGAAAACTTCCCTACAACTTGGTGAGGTGTTAATTTCAGAATGTGGCAATCCTGGGAGGAGCCCACTATCCTATGCTCTTTCACTAGTTCCTTCTGAGCCTCAGTTTGATCTCTAAAATAGGGATAATAGCACCTGCCTCATAGGGTTGGTGATGGCAACTGCTCGGCCCAAACAGCAAGGACTTAATGTCATTTATACTGTGATAACCTGGCGGTGTGATGCTCAGCAGCATTCTTTACCCCCTTGTGGTTGCATTCCATGTCCCAAGATCAGGCCTGGCAAACAAATGGACACAGCAGAATGTTGTTCTCCTCCTTTCTAGCACACAGGTGCTTGAAAGATTGTTCCCAGGCTTCCTGAGCTCTCCGTGCTTCCTCACTTGGCTCTCCCTGGGTTAGAACTTCAGACTCTCATCAACTTCACTGCCAGGAGAGCTGTGTACTCCCCCCAGAATGACATTAGGCTCCATGGGACATTCATTAGTTGGGGTTAAGAGAGGACCACAGGGCACTGGAATGGTAATTTCCTACATGGGACCCCAGTGACCCAGAGCAAGCTAGCTCAGCTGGTCTGAGCCTGTGGCTAATGAGGGAAGGGTCATGGTTTCACTCCTGTGTGGGCCAATTAGTGTCACGTGGAAAAGTACGCTCCTGGGGCATCAGGCAGCAGCCCTATATGTGTGTGGCACTGGTCACCAGGATCGTTCAGTGTGGTCATCGTCACTATCAGAAATCCAACCCAAAGCCTCCATCTTTCTGATTATTACAGAGCCCATTGTTTCCAAAACTTGGGTCATTTGCAAGAGCACCTTCATGATTTTTGCATTATCCTAAGCAGACCACTGCATTTTTTATTTATTCAATATTTTTCTCTAAATTGACTCACTTTTTGGCTTACATTTAAAAGGAAGCTGGGCATCACTACCATCAGTGGAAAATTGTGAAATTTACCCTAAATTGAAAGTACACATTAAAATAAATATACAACTATTGAAATTAAAATGTCCGTCTTCATACTATCTGTAAACACCTCCTGAGCCACAAGTAATCATCGTACTGTGCGTTAATAAATGTTGCATGTGTATAAGCTGCATGATAATACGTTGTTCTGTACTAAAGTGGTCACATCAGCAGAAACAATAATATAAAGCAATTGCTTTAGTGGGAAGAGTCGGGATCAGTGACTGGGGAGTTTCACACTTGAAGCTATGAAATTGTTCTTGCAGGGATTTCAACAGCAAAGGTCTTTCTAATAACCAGAACTGTGTAGCTATAAAACCTAAACTCTGAACAAATGTAGGGTTTAATTTACATCAAGCTTTTACTCAAAAGTCATGGCTTTTGTTCGCACTCTCCACTGGCACTGTCATTAACGCTGGTCTTCTTACACATCCTTATTATTACCACCCGTTTTATGATAAACAAAGCACAAACATGCAAAGCAGGTGTGTTGGCTATGCAGCATCTTTGTTCCGCTCCAGTCATGAGCCACTTCACGCTAATCTCCCCGGTTGGCCAGTTCCTTATGGAGATCAAGATGTAACCAATAGTGCTGTTGGTAATAAAAATGTATGCCCTAATTAATTGAGCATGTTACAGCCAATCTAGTTATGAAAATGTACACTGGAGGACAGATACACATAAAAAGACACACACGCACACACACATATGCGCGCGCACACGCTCTTGGGCCTCTTCAGGGTTCAGAGAAACCCTGGTCACTTCCGTTATTTGAGGTTTCCAATACGTTAAAAAATGAAATGTCAAAGCAGAGTTGTAAAAGTTAGGGTATATTTTACAAATTCAAGGCAGCCTTCAATGCTCTCTGTACCTGTGGGAGGGTACGCAGCCTCATTAGGAGGTAAAGCCACAAGTCTGTACATGAGGTCTTTGTGAGTGTGATGTCCAAAGGGCCCTGCCTCTCCACCCCAGGTCCGGAGATGAGCCCCACCAGGAGCATTGACTTACATGGGGATCTGGGTTCAAATCGTCCATAAAGCAGAGCGTAACATTTTAGCAATGTGGAAACACAGAGTGGTCTGTGGTGGGGAAGGGCGGGAAGGTAAGCAGCTTCCCTTTCCTTCTTGTGTCCCCCTTACCTTGTGGATTCTTGCTGTGCCCACTCCTGTCATGTCAGTGCTGCTTGCCTTATCCCACTTATTGCTTTCTCATCGTCCTTGGAAAGCCATTAATTGGTAGCAAGAGGAACAGACCATTTTATAAGTGCCAGAAGACGTACATAGACCAGAAAATCAAAATATTAAGAAGCGGGATCGCAGTTATAGCTTTCTTTCATTGCACGTGGACCTGATGATTGCTTTAACCACAGGAATTACTTTAATGACTGTGCGCACGTGTCACACACACACACACAGAGTAAAGAGCAGGAAAGGACTCCATGCTGTTAACATCTACAAAGCTCTCATTGCACAATACTTGCTGGAACAGTAAGATTGTGTAATTGGAGAGTGTTTTGTATGTATTTACATAAAACAGTGTAAAAGTAGTATTTACTCAAGAATAACCTATTAGGATTCTGTTTGTATGGCCTTGTTCTAAGACCGATGCTTGCTTGTGATCTTTGCCCCTGAGGGCAGAAGGCGATTAGTTCAATTGGTACTCTGGGTGAGGAGTCTGAGGCCCGTGTGTGGCCTCCTCCCTACCCTTGCTGGGTCCAATTATGCCTCAGGAGTCCTCTCATCCTGCCTCCTCCCTGCCCCCAAGTTCATCTGAGCACATCTGCTTCTCCATGAGAAATGTTTTGGCGGAAGCTAGCCTCACCTGTACTGAGAGTCATCTGTCCTGACTGGCTTATAGTCACTTTATTTAAATAAATAAATCATATATATATAGTCACATTTATATACCTTTTACATATTAATATGTACATCATTTTAATAGAGAGACCAACATTATGACATCAAACCAAGAGCCATATAGAGATTCTGACTCCAAAATGGTTGGGAGAAACTATTTTAAACTCAGATGCCAGAAGCTGGAAGGATTCTGACTGTTTCCTTCCAGCTCTACCTTCTACTTCAGTCCTTCCCAGATATAACCTTCAGCGAGCATATCTTGAATCTAGGCTCTCTCGCACAGAGTGGGTATTCAAAATTTAATACTAACCCTTCATTTTGAAAAATGTTATCAGGGACCTAGTAGGTCTATTTCAAGTCACAGAGATCTTACCAGAAAGTAACATACCTGGGGACTCATCCTGCAAACGTTGACCCAAATGGTAAGCCATGGCATTTTGACTTATATAATTGATGCCTCGGTTCTTGGGGCAGCTGGAACCTCTGTGCCAGTCATCTCCAGCCATGGGCATCAGCGGCTTCATCAGGGTCCCTCAGGGATGGCTGAATGGAACAAGATGCTAAGGGGTGGGCTGTGGTTATGTGAACATTGAGCCTGACGAGCCTGATGACATCCAGATTGTTATGCTCCATGTCCAGGAGTTGAATGCAGCAGCTAAGAAGTTGCTTTCCATGTCAAAAGCCAGTGGTAACAAATGCCACTGCCCATCACGGGAAAAGGCGCAGGGTAGCTACTGAAGGAGTTTGTGTTCCAGGTGCCAACCGGCTACGTAATTTGCAGGGCCCAGTGAAACATGAAAATATGGGGCCACTTGATCAAAAATCGTTTCAAGATGGAGATAACAGATCATTAAACCAAGCACAGGGTTCTTCTAAGCATGGGGCCCTGTGTGATTGCATAGGTTGCACACCTCTGCAAGGAGCACAGGACCAGGACAAAGTGGAGCCGGTCAGAAGTTCAACAGGGGCGGGGAGAGGGGCAAGGTGCCCTTGGCAGGCACAGCGCTGAATTTGTCTCCACACATATTGGGTTCTTTCTTCTGTTTGTGTCTGATGTGCCTGTTCAGTGGTGTCCGTGCTGGGTGTGCTTAGTAACTTCTCTAGCTATGCGTGAGTGGTCTACAAATTAAAGCAGTGTCATTTTGAAACACTTTGCTTGAGAAAATTCCCAAAGATTTGAAGTCCACTCACATAATCTCAAGGAATTTCAACAGTGCAACTGTCAATGCAAGAAAAGGAAGAACTGTTAGATTCTGTAAATATGATTCAATTACAAAATTTGGGATGGTTTCAAAAAATGTCTTTCTTTTTGAATATCACTTACTTGTGTTAACAAAGTTTATCATTAGTGATGACTAGCAAGAATTTGAAGAGACCATGATTAAGAAGTCTTGATTGGATTGAAAAAGTCTTCATCAGGAATTGCTATTTCAAGCATAAAATCTGATATTAAAAAGCCATATTCATAAAAAGCAAATGCAAACTTCTCATTAAAAATTAAAGAGATTATTTTGTTGGAAATTTTATACAAATTCAGTATTAATATCTTCCCTAAATTTTGAATTTTATTTTCTTTTAATTATATAATATAAAGAAAGAGTAGTGACGGCTTTTGCCTAACCCCCTATAGATACCCCAAGTCTCCTCCAGTTTACCCCCGTGTAACCTTTAAAATATTATCATTTTCTATGTGTGCTATAAAGTGAAAAATGTTGGGAGCAGCAATCTAGCCAGCAGCTCTCTCCAGGAATCTGAAGCAACTCATCTGCTTTCGCCCACGGGGGTGGCAGAAGCTACTGGGATCTGATTTGGGAAATCAAGACATGACTGAAAACTGGGTTCCACCATGAGACACCGCACGTCAAGTGCTCAGAACAATGCCTAGAACACAGGAAATACTCAATGAATGGTAGTTACTCTTACCTGGCACCTTGGATCACTAATAAATTGACAAATTCTGTTGATTCTATGTCCACAATGCCTCAACTCTGTTCCCAACTCTACTTTCTATTCCTCCTGCTCCACCCCACCGTAATTTAGCATTTTATCACTGCTTATCTGACGTTTATATTAGCCTCTTGTCCTTCAGCTTCGAGGGTCTTCATTTTTGAGCCATTTGGTTCAAGTAAGATACTTTAGGTGGCAAGTAACAGAATATCAAACTTAAACTTATTCTTTCATACCTTAAAACATGCAAAGTTTCCAGAGTTGGTTCAGCAATTCAACAATATCAGGGCTCAGGTTTAGGGAATGTGTGCGTGTGGTGTTTTGTTTGTTTGTTTTGCCTTACCCCTCATGGTCTCAAGATGGCTGCTGTAGCTCCAAGTATCACCTCCACTCATGACAACATCAAATGCATGGAGGAAAGGTGTGTTCTCATTGTGTGTCTCCTTTTATCAGAGTTGAAAATTCTTTCAGAAAGCCTCTTAGAGTCCTTCAGAACACATCTACCTTAAACAAATCATAGGCAAAGGGCCATGGAATTACAATAATTGGTTTAGACATCTCACCATTTATCCTTGGTCCTGGGCCTACGTTCTCTAAGCATAGTACTAGTCCTGTACCCAAATACCATTGGGGTTCAAAGCCAGGAAAGAGTGATGGCTGTTGAGTAAACCACCACCAATTTCAGCCAGTCCTTCTTACACACCACTGCCAGATTCATCAAGCATTTCCTGCTTGAACGAGAGTTCACAGTCTGCTGGGTCCCTTCACCTGGAATTAAGTGTTTGGTCACCAATCTAGAAGACAAAGTCAGATTTCACCACAACATCCTCTTGGAGCATCTTATACTTTTCCTTCATAGTTGCTTTTCACCCCTTGTAATTATACATGAATTGAGGGAAGTGCATGGCTGGTATCTCAACCCAACCAACTCCAGAATATAAACTCCGTAAGGACTGTGTCTGTTTTGCTCAGCATTATACTCAACACCTAACACAGTTCTTGGACACAGCAGACACTCATAAATATTTGTTGAGTGAATGAATGTCTATACCTGTCAAACGGAGCGAGCAGCACTTCCAACAGTTAGATATTTATTCTGGCAAAAGCAGGTTTCTATGTAGCTATCAAAAGAGGTTGAAAGAATTTGGTACCTCAACATCACCAACATTTTGTTAAAGGACTAATTGCCAAGCCCTGTGTGCACGTGGGACCATTAGTAATTCTGTAGCTATGCAAATTAAAACAGTGATGTATGATTTATAGCTTTAATAACATTCTGAAGGCTCTTAAATTTTAATCACTTGCAACATCCTTTTTAATATTCAATTACTTTATTAACTAATTAGGTCACTTGCTGAAAAAGCACATAAGGCTGGTGCTATTTTAATATCAGCTGAGCCTCACAAAATACCTTTGAAATGGTGCAAACGGTTTATTTATTTTAAACAGATCATTAAGGTGCTATAATTAATAAACCAATTACGATAAAAAGGCCCGATAGTGATGGATGCACAAGTACAATAACAGTGTCCGATGGATTAGTCATTTTTATACACATACATCAAGGGGCAAAACTTAAATGAAAACCCACTGTAAAAAGTGCTTTCCTAAATAATTAATTTATGCAATGAGCGATAACCTGTCGCGGCAAAACTAACTCGAGGCTTGTTCATTACACAAACCTGTAACATGTACCTTCGTCTCATCTAACGACATTCAGGAGGGGAAAGTCCACAGCACGCGAAACTTGGTGTTCCTTGATTACTTACAAGGGCCTTAATTTGCAGACTGAGCCGGGCACTTCACGACTTATCAGCGTGTTGGAGTGAGCCGAGCCTCCCAGAGGAGAATCAGAAGGAGACACATCCAGGGTCAGCAGCATCCCTGCTTATTGATTTCTTAGCACCGTGTTAAGGTCTTCAAAGCAAACAATGTGAACAAAGGAAGCTGAGGCCAGGCCCGCGGGGATTTTTCACCCAGTGTTCTCAAAAGGAGACTGTGGCTGTGAGCGCCAAGCCTGCACTGCTAATCCAGAGAGATGCTGGGACTGCGGCTGAGGTGCGGAGGGGCAGCTCTTAGATTCGGAGCAGAATTCTGTTTCTAAGATCAGGGTGAGGGGAGAGGAACCAAACCATTTCACTGGGCTGGGAAAGAACATCATCAAATCCTAGAGGCCAGGTAATTTTTCTGGGTAACAACAATATAATAATAAAAACGTAATAACCACCGCTTATTATTTACTATCTACTTACTAGATACTGTGTTGACTGCCTGCCTTATCTTCTTGGATATCTCAGGGTATTTGTTTAGGCAATATTTATTTACTGAGCACCCACGGGACCAGGCACTATACTAGGCACTGGAGATACCGGGATGAATGGGATAGACAAGCTCCCTGCTCTCGTGGTGTTTACAGTCTACTGGGGAAAAGAGACAAAAATTATACATTGCAAGGAAACAGAGCATAAACAGCAGCTTCAGGCAACGCAAGGTGCCATGAGGAAAATCAAAGCAGAGAATGGGAGAGTGGGATGGAAGGTGACTGGCGCAGCTCTTTTTGACTGAATAACAGGGAAGCCTTCTCAGAAGAAAGTAACGCTGACAAACAGTCAGGAGGGTCTTGAACAACTTAGAATTCGTTCTTCTCCCAGTGTCACCAGTTGTTTTCTGCTTTGTGTCCTTGTCAAGTTCATGGAGAAGAACGGGGAAGGCAACTAGGGAAAGAGATGGAGAGGTGGGGTGGGGGTGAGAGGTAAGAGAGAGGCTGAAGGAGAATGGGGCATGGCATCATGATGTTGCCATTATTATTGTTTTGGAAGTGCAGACACTCTTCTGTAATCAGACTCCAAGATGAAAGTGCGTGTGTTATGTTGTTAGTATGTGGGCTGGTAGGTAAAAAACTGCGAGCAGAGTTGTTTCTCATCCCTTACTTCTTCCTGCCACGGGCATGCTCTGCAAGTGGTTCCATCTATGTTTTGTGTACAGTGTTTCCCTCTGTTTTAGCACCTTCATGAGGTATTGATGAAACTTTAAAATATTCGTACATTTCCACGTTGTCCCATGGATACTAAGTTCTTTGGAAAAAGCAACCTAGCCAAAACAATAAATCTGTTGTGGTGCTGCTCAAATACGTGGAAAAAATTATCATTCTGCCTCGTTCCCTAAGGGAAAACATCAGAAAGCACCCCCCCCCCCCCCCCCGCATAATCTCCATCAATTGTGAATTAAACAGCATTCCAGTAAAGTGGGCCACTCAGTTCCTGGGCCGCTCACCTGGTGACCACTGGAATTTTTTTACACCCATGGGGACCAATATATACCCAACTCCCAACACAGGCTGAATTATCTCTGAGAAATGTGTGAAGAACATTCTTTTCAAACGAGACAAGTAAAGGGTAAACACAGGCAGAGCCCTGTATTAATGAGTAACTACTTTGGTGGCTGAAGTTCCATCAGTGTCAAAAGAACAAAAAGTCTTTCTCTCTTCACCGACCCAGAATGGATCCCAACCGTGAAAGGAAGTGAAAGGAGTGACTAGTATACTCTAGCATGAAGGAAGACAAGAGCTGTGAGTTTTGCAGTGAATTTAGGCAAGAAAAAGCTAGTTCTTGCATCTTTCATGTCCCCGAAGGAGACTAGAAACCCTTTTCAAAGTCTTCACACAAGTCTCTCTTTCTCATTCTCGTGACTTTCTCCACCACACGGTTCAAAATAAACTATTCTCACTCAATTTTTGTTCCATTTAATCACTAGAACTGTAACAGCATTATAATCTATAAATTGTTGCAAATGTCTGTGTCTGCCACGATGAGTATGAAATAGATCTTTGCTAAGGAAAGGAATTACTGTAAACTGTTTTCATAGAAAAATTGATTCTGAGTTGTAAATGAATACTAAGAAAATTTGGGAACTTGGTTCATTTGTGGCTCGGGTCTTTTTTCCTTTTTTAAGTTTGGAACAGGAGCAAAATAGTCGGTTCTGAGCTCTCCAAAGGACTGAAAAACAGGCTCCACTCCTTCACACGTGAGGGTGCGCTCTTGGACTTGTATCTTTCACATAAGAGTGGATTCCTCAGCGTCCTCTGCACTCTCTGACTTCCCCTCCCTCAGGGATAGATAGGGTGAGAGAGAGGACGTGTGCCCAGAGCAAATCGTCTGCAAACACACGGATAGTGCACGTCCTGGGGTTTATCAACGCCTTTCCCACACCTGGGAGTGACCAAACGTTTTTGGTTGAATGTCCTATCTGTAAAATGGTATTTCCTGTCCCACTCCCAAATATGTATATTTGCAACAAAGATATCAGTTCCACTGTCAGTCTGTATATTAATCATTAGTAAAATTGACTTTTCTATATTTTAGATAAAAGAAATACAAGTAGATATTCCATCCTTCTCGTGCCACAGCCAGTCCTCTTGCATTCTCCCAGGGCTTGTGATCACCACTCTGAACAATGGAAGTAACCTGAGGTAAACATGCTTTCTTGTAGACAAGTGCCCCACATTGATGGGGAACAGATCTACTGCTAAGAGCACCATAAGAGCATTTTGGGCATTTTTTTGCATAAGAATCTGGCTGTAAAATGCATTAAACAGAAAATCTGGCCTTGACCTTCCCAGGAACTTCTCTTGGTATCACTGGTCAAAGCTTTCAGAGATGTTCAGTCATTTCTTATGCGAGGGTTTCCCCAAGTTCTGCTCCTCTCATAATTACTATCACAATTTTTGCCTTGTCAGAGTACCATGATATTGTTATTTTAGGAATACTTTTCTTTAAATTTTCTGATTTTCACTTAAATTAGTATATTTGAAAAGATCCCTTATATCACTACCATAAATAGAATGCCAACCTCACTTTCTGTAAATAGAAAGAAATAAAAACGTTAAGTGTGTAATTATTAAATTTTTAAAAACCACAACTAGATATCACCTCACAACTGATAGAATGACTGTCATCAAAAAGTCAAGAGATAATAAGTGTGGGCGAAGATGTGGAGAAAAGGGGACCCTTGCGCACTGTGGGAGGGAATGTAAATTGGTGCAGCCAATATGGGAAACAGTATGGAGTTTCCTCAAAAAAATTAAAAATAGAAATATAATATGATGCAGCAATCCCACTTCTGGTGTGTATGCAAAGGAAATGAAAACAAGATATTGAAGAGATTATCTACCTGCCCATGTTCATTGCAGCATTATTCACAGTAGCCAAGATATGGAAACAACCTAAGCGTCCATCAGTGGATGAATGGATAACGAAGACGTAGTGTATATACACACCATGGAATATTTTTTAGCCATGCCGTATGTGACAATATGGATAGACCTTGAAGGCATTATGCTAAGTGAAATGAGCCAGAGAGAGAAAGGCAAATTCTGTGGAATCTAAATATATGTAGAGTCTAAAAAAAGAAAAGAAGTCAAGCTCATAGAAACAGAGTAGAAAAGTGGCTGCCAGAGGCTGGGGGTGGGAGAAATAGGGAGAAGTTGGTAAAAGAGAACAGACTTCCAGCTATTAGGTGAATAAGGTCTAAGGATCTAACGTATAACATGGTGACTATGGTTGATGACACTGTATGGTATAATTGAAAGTTGCAAAGAGAGTAGAACTTAAATGGTCTCATCAAAAAAAATAAATAAATAAAGGGGCTGGCCCTGTGGTGCAGCAGTTGAGTTTGCACATTCTGCTTCAGCGGCCCCGGGTTCACCGGTTCAGATCCCGGGTGCAGACCTACACACCACTTGTCAAGCCATGGTGCGGCAGGCGTCCCACATAAAATAGAGGAAGATGGGCATGCATGTTAGCTCAGGGCCAGTCTTCCTCAGCAAAAAGAGGAGGATTTGCAGCAGATGTCAGCTCAGGGCTAATCTTCCTCAAAAATAAAATAAAATAAAATAAAGATGCGAGGTGATGGATGTGCTCATGAACAAGATGGGGTAATCCTTTCATAACATAAATGCCTATCAAATCACCACACTGTACACTTTAAATATCTCACAATTTTATTTGTCAATTATATCTCAACAAAGATGAAAAAAAACCTTTAAAAATGGCCAAAAAGAAAAATTTTTTCCATGTGCTATCAAAAATCACCCAACCAACCCAAACAAACAGAAACCCCAAAGAGCCACACTTTGGGAAATATTGCCTTAAGCTATTTAAACACTAACACCGTGTTTACCAGATCTTCCTTTCGTGGGTTTTGCTGGCTGTCTTGACCCTGGAATCAAGCAGCAGATTATATCCTCAGCTCCAACACATGCTTTCCCTTCCCATTTGGAGGCCATAAAATTTGCAGAGCACGTCCTTCTCTGCCCAGCCTCTGGCCTCGCTCGGCCGTCAAGTGATGTGCTGGATGATGCAGTGTCTTGGCTCCCTCACCCATCCATTGAGAAGTCGACATTATTCTCAGCTCTGTCAAATGTCAGTGGTTTCCTTCCCATAACAGATTTGTGTTTTGTGATTTTTATTAAAAAAAATGATCTTGTTGGGGGTTAGTGATGCTAAATATTTGAGAATTTACTTTTATATTTTCTGGAAATATTGAGCCCCAGTTTTCCTCCTAGCTCTATAAACAAAGTTATAGCACCACAGTTTCTCCCTCTAGAAAAGGAGGCTAACACACTTGCTATTTAGCCTAGTGTAACTGAAGCATACCGGGCAGAAGAGAGTCCTTTTTTTTTGAGGAGAAAAAAGGATGCTACATGATGAAAGAAGAACCTGTCTCTGTAACACCCAGACAGGTGTGAATCCTGGCAACCCAGTCATCACCTTCACCCAACAGAAATGTCCTGAGTACTGTGGTGGCCGAGTCAACAGGGCCTACATGCTCCACAAGTTTATTGTCATTGAAGAAAGATGGGTGGGTCGGCCACAGCTCAAGGCAGCGGGTGGTAAGTACCCCTCAAGCGCAGCGACAAGGGCCACATTCCTCACCTTCAGCAGGTTGGTGAACAGCGTGGGCTTTTCGTAAAGTGAACTTCAAGTGTGACCTAGTGTTTGAAGACTCAGTGCCCTACAATTATATTCCACTTAGATGTATTTTGTTCTGTGCTGTACACAACTCTACATGTTTATACGTATATATTGTTGTGTAGGTGCATGTACATAAAACCATGTATAATTTAAGGGATTTTCAAGGGCAATTCTAATTCTACCCAATCTCTGCCGTATTCCTGCTTCTATAGTCAAAGTCCCATAGAAGCTGTAACCTCACTGTAATACCAGCTGGCAGGTCATCGTGAGAATTCAAAGGGAGAATGTATGTAAGCTCCTTAGCATAGTGCCTGGCATAGCGCTCATAGTAAAGGGTAAGATAACCATAATAACAATGGTATTATTCTTGTTTTCCATCCAGGGAGGGAACCATCAGTTACAAGTACTCTATGGTTATTACTAATAAAATTATCCAAGGAAGGACAGAGAGATCACCTTCCCTGGGGCTACTCAGTCTTCGCAAAGAAGAATGGGTATTTCAACAGGCAGACCCTGAACCCAGGTGAAGGTCTCCCAGTGCCAGATGCCAGGACTGGCCTGGAGCAGTGTTAAGGGAAGAGAAACAGATGCAAAGGGTTCCAGGAGTGAGGAGCCATTTCCTTTGGTTGGCACATGTGAGAGGAGCCAGGGGATAAAATCTGGTAAGGTAGCCCATGGTTAGATGGCCTTGAATACCTGGACTTGATTCAGAGGGGAATAGGGAGCCATTGATAGTTCATGCACTGGAGAGAGATGCACAAGACATTTGAAGTGAAGGAGAAGCTAGAAGTGTGGAAAGCAGTTAGGAAGCTGTTACAGGACTTTTCTGAGAAGTCATTCTGAGCTCAAACGAGAATGGTGGTAGAGGGAATAGAAAAGATATTGGTTGGTTCAGAGCAATGATAATCCTGTATATTTTCTGAGCAGATCTTGGCTATTTTATTGCTCTTTTTTGCTGCAAAGAATTATATATTCCCATCTTTTCAAAAGTTTTGATGTGTTTCTTACCATTCAAAAATGAATTTTTTAAAAAGCCTTTCCAGGTAAAAAATATGGATTTATGAAGCTGCAACTAACAGGAATTTAAATAATGACAACATTACTGAAGACTTTTACAACCCACAGCACTACAGGCTGAATCCTGAGAATGCAACTGTTATGGGAAGCCCATGAAAAATCCCCAATGTGGGGCCCACACTAGTCCTACAACAATAAGAATACAACACAGGGGCTGGCCCCGTGGCCGAGTGGTTGAGTTCGCGCCCTCCACTGCAGGCGGCCCAGTGTTTCGTTGGTTTGAATCCTGGGTGCGGACATGGCACTGCTCATCAAACCATGCTGAGGCAGCGTCCCACATGCCACAACTAGAAGGACCCACAACGAAGAATATACAACTATGTACCGGGGGGCTTTGGGGAGAAAAAGGAAAAAATAAAATCTTAAAAAAAAAAAATAGAATACAACACATAACCTTGACAGACAAAAACGCTGTCATAGATTGCACTCCCAATTGAAACCAACTGAACCTGTCGTCTGCCCCAAGGAGTTTTGGAACGTGATGAGGTAAAGGGAAAAAGAAGAGCTGAATAATAAAAGGGAGTTGTCTTGCAAATATGTTACCAGGGGTGAATGAATATTATTATTGACATCTCCTGAGTTTGCCATTTATTTGCTAGTGTCCAAGATATGCAGGTGTACATAGAAGATGCATCACAATTTTTTAAGGATTTTTTTCTCAAAAAATGAAAATTTATTTTTTCATCGTACTTGCATTGAAAATGACACAAGTATGATGGCATCCGCCTGATAGTGTCTGCCTCAGTATGACGTTGGAATTCCTTCAAATAAATGTCTCCCCTCTTGTTAAGAGTTAGAGAATATTGTTGCATATCCAAATATATGATTTCTTGCTAGATTGTGGTATAGAATATTGGCATATTTGCATGGACAATACAACCTGTTCTTCTCTACAAAACCGTTTCCCTCTGTCACTGAGCCAATCCATCAGTTGAAGTTTTTGGTATTTGTCTTTCCATCTGAAATGCGAGCATGTTAGATGAGGCGGTAGTTGGGGTGGTAATTTTCATATAGTTTTAGGGGGAAATGGAACTTAACATTCCTACAAATAAGGTAATAATCTCTGTATAGGAATTCAAGGTGATGTTTTATTTAACAAAGAGTCACACAACTAAGAGATTACAGGCGTATATATATGTATTTGATGCTGGGGGTTCTTTCAAAGACAGCTGTAATTCTCAGCTTGCGATAGAACACCACATTACTAATAAATTGCTTTCCTGTTGTGGACAGTGGGTGAGCCTCAATTCCCATTTTTTTACTTATTCCCATAGTGTGCATTTTAATTTATTTTCCAGCCATGAAATGAGAAAAAAAAAACAATATAAAAAGAATAAAGTCAAAGGTTATATTGAACTTTCTCCTTGAAAAGTCCAAGGGGAAAAATGGAATCTGATCCAGCGCCTTGTGTCAAAGGAAGGAGAACAGAAATCTAAAACCAGCCAAATGACACTTCCTCAAAATCTAAGCACAGCATTGCCACATGATAGAGCAAGTCCACTTTGGGATATGTACTCAGAAGAATTGAAAGCAGGGGCTCAGGCAGGTATTTGTGCACCCATGTTCATGGCGGCATTGTTCACAATAACTCAAGGGTGGGAACAGTGTAAGTGTCCAACAGATAAATGGATAAACCAAATGTGGTACGTACATACAATGGAATATTTTTGAGCCTTAAAAGGAATGGAATTCTGACATGTTCTACAAGATGGATGAACCTTGAGACATGCGAACTGAAATAAGCCAGAAAAAGGACAAATATTGTAAGATTCCACTTATGTGAGATAGCTAGAGAAATCAAATTCATAGACAGAGTAGAATGGTTGTTGCTGGGAGCTGAGGGGAGAGGGGAATGTGGAGTTATCAGTTAATGGGTACAGAGTTTTAGTTTGGGGAGATGAAAAAGTTCTAGAGATGGATGGTGGTGATGGTTGCACAACAATGTGAATGTATCTAATACCACTGAACTATACACTTAAAAATGGTAAATTTCATGTTATTTTACATTTAAACACATAAATGTACCACACTATACACAAAAATATAATATGTGTATATTACCACAATTTAAAAAGATAAGCCAAATGAAATAGGGAAGGTGGTTGAATTTATAAGAATTGAATTTCCAGTCTTCCTCCTTGCCCTTAATATTCCCCCAAAACAGAATTGTGAGCACTTTGATGGGAATAGAGTGACGGGGATGCGTTTGGTTGTGAAAGCGCAGGCTCCTTTAGGTCTAATCTCCCCTCACCTATAGTCTCAAACAAAGCTTCTATGAATATGTCCCTCACAAAGTCTCAACCAATAACCTGGAGAAGTGTGATCCTAATTGCCCAACCGTCAGGTGGGTGTACCACTTACTGAGGGCCTCATTTAGACCAGCGAATCGCTGGCTGCATAGGGAGTGAGGCGTTCTCTCAGAAGGACCCAACAGTTCCCAAGTTACCTGCAGACACAGACGTTTCCTTCTAAACATTTTTCAATTCACTGGAAGTCCTTCTTGCACCAAGTTGATCCTGCTATCTCCTGCCTTTCCCATCCGGAGATGACTCTTGTGTTTTAAAGAGTCTTGGCAAACATTTGGTTTAGTGGAACAAGATGGAGGACGTTTCTGAAACACAGACATTGTAAGCCTCAAATCAGGAGATCAGGAGAAAGAAGTTGTACATCAGAAACGTGGCCACCAGTTTGGAAAGAGTGTTAGCACAAGTGTAGAGCTACAAAGACACGAGTAGCTAACAGTTGGTTGTTAACCTCCCAAACTCAATTCAATGTGACAGTGACACTTCACAGCACATTGCATCCAATCTCATTTGAAGCTGACAAAGATGGTTTCTGCTTTACATCTATTGGTTTATTAATGGTCTACAGCCTCTTAAGCAGATGCATATTCATTAGGTAGCCAGCTGTTAAGAGGTTCCCAGATGTCGAATGCAACTCTGTCTTGGAACATATTTTTTTTTTCCTTATCATGAAACAAAGTAATTGAGGCCTTATTAAAGAACCAGTTAATTACTAAAGTGGTACCTTATGGCACCCTTTTTATCATTCAAATATGAGTACTCTTGGGACAACTAAAAAACTTGGTGAAGAGACAGTGTTTAAGAGTCAACCTTTATTATATATTTATATATAGATGCTGGATGTGTGGAGACACACACGCATATGCTTCCATGTTGGAGGATTTAAAAGTACATGAAAAGTTCTTAACAATTGAAAGATTTTCAGCTACAATATCCTTTCCTTGGTTCATTATAGGAATTAGGTCCAAAGGACAACACTGATAAACCTAGTAAATTAATTAAAATTAAAGGTACTTTAATATTTCTTTTATCTAATCTTAGTACTTTCCTGTAAAAGATGACTTGAAAAATGGTTGTGTAACTTATGCCTCAAACTTCATTTTATATTTTCCATTAAAGTCAGTTATTTTGGGGGGCTGGCCCAGTGGCACAGCTGTTGAGTGTGCAAGTTCCACTTCTCGGCAGCCCAGGGTTCACTGGTTCAGATCCCGGATGCAGACCTGGCACTGCTTGGCGGGCCATACTGTGGTAGGCATGCCATGTATGCGGTGGAGGAGGATGGGCAGGGATGTTGGCTTGGGGCCAGTCTTCCTCAGCAAGAGGAGGAGGATTGGCAGTAGTTGGCTCGGGGCTAATCTTCCTCAAAAAAAAAAAAAGTTAGTTATTTTTTCACTATCAAAAATAAGATAGCTCAGGGGCTGGCCCTGTGGCCAAGTGGTTAGGTTCATATGCTCCACTTTGGCGGCCCAGGGTTTCACTGGTTCAGATCTTGGGTGTGGACACGGCACCGCTCATCAGGCCATGCTGAGGCAGCATCCCACACAGCAAAACCACAAGGACCTACAACTAGAATATACAAGTATGTACTGGAGGGCTTTGGGAAGAAAGCAAAAAAAAAAAAGATTGGCTACAGATGTTAGCACAGGTGCCAATCTTAAATGAAATAAAATATATATAATAATAAAAAAGAATAAGATAGCTCAACTATTGGCAATCAGGCTACGGTTTTCAAATTGCCAGGTATTTCTAAATGCCCTTTTAAAGCTTTATTCTAAAGATGTCAATTCAAGTATTCCCTTAACACCTTAAATCTAGAAATTCCATTTCTACTTTTTGTGTGTGTGTATGTGAGGAATATTGGTCCTGAGCTAACATCCGTGCCAATCTTCCTCTCCTTTGTATGTGGGACGTCACCACAGAATGGTTTGATGAGCAGTGTGTAGGCCCATGCTGGGATCTGGACCCGGGAACCCTGGGCCACTGAAGCAGAGAGCTGAACTTAACCACTACTCCACCGGGCCGGCCTCCTTCCATTTCTACTTTTATCTGATGGCTGGGCAACTCTATTCTATTTCTCAAATGCAATAAGCACAGGAGCAAATGAAAAATTGCCAAGGGGACACAGTCTTTTTAAAAAACATTGCAGTGCGCTTTTTGAAATGGATTCCTTAAACAAGCCACCCAAGGCCATCCGCCTTTACTGCGGCGTGCTCTCAACACATCTTCTGATCCCTTGAGGAGTCTTCGTGTTACGCTACTCCAAACCTGCTGGAATTCTCTGCTTTTGAGATTTGGCTAATGTCTTAGCCTAAATTATATCACCATTTTTACAAAACAAACAAAAGGTTTCACTCTTCAGAAAAGATCAGTTTTTATTTGCTCTGTGGCTCATCTCCTGCTGGTGACCTTTAGAAAATGTAAATAGATTTCATAAACATTCAGAGCTTACTTAAAAAAACATATTATTTAACAACCACTTACTAGCTGCCTACCATGTGTGGAGGATTACATGGCATCTGGGACAATGTGGTCAGAGATCAGGGGTGTGCAAGAAAAAGCTGGCAATTAATCTGGATGGCATGCACAATCTTCAAATTACAAGGTCTGAAATATTAAGTGAGGAGTATTAGGGGATAGTGGAATGCAGCTGGATTTGGTTTCCAAAGACCTGTCCCAGGAGACCTGGCTTCAGGAGCCACTTTGATCTCTTGGAGCCCGTTTCCTAGTATAGGACAAGGGGATCGTAACTGTCTTACCTTCTTAGCTTAGAGCTATTGCGATGATCAGGGAGGAAAGGAGTGTGAACCCACTCTGCATAATATGCAAATCTACATCATCACTGTATGAAATACTCAATTTGTATTTATAAATGGCCCTTTAGATATAAAAATTCATACCTTTCACATATAAATGAACTGCTAATCTATTTCAGGTTCAACAGTAAATAGCAAATGATTGCCATACAATTTTGCACTCAACTTTTTTAAAGTCCAAGCCAAGTTTTTCAAAGTGAGCTCTGTTGACGACCATGGCAATGAAAATGAATGGGGCCTTCAGAATACACCATCTCCGGTGGTCATAGTCCCCTCAGAGGAACTTTTGAGGAGAGTGAAGCAATTAGTTTTCTCAGCACCCTAAACATCAGTTACTACCATGTCTCCCTGATTCCACTCCTTTTACATTGAGCTCCAGCCACACCCAATGAACTTCTGGTGGTTCTTTCTCCACGTAGAGTCTTCCCGTTTGTAGTTCATATGGCTGGCTCCTTCTCACCATTCCTCAGATCTCTATGTAAAACTCCCTTCTCAGAGAGGCCATTCTGAGTTACCCTGTCTAAATTAGGCCTCTCCTTCTAGTCTTGTATAACAGCAACTTGATTATCTCCTTCAGAGCACTTACGCATGCACACACATCCACATAGAAATCTTATGGGTAGGTTTCTGTTGGAGTCACCGTAGCGCATAACTCAAGGTAGTGCAGGCAGTAGGCACCTAAGTAGGAATAAACACACGGAAGAAAATTTGGGTAGTGGTCCTCTGGTTTAGTGCTCCATTATCATGTTGCAGTCTCATTTCTTAGATGGGAGGGTTTGGACTTTCTGCATTTTGATCATGACTGTTTTGTTATTGTTTTCCTTGATTTAATTTTTCGTGATTGAGAAGTGAAATATCATGAAAAAAATTTAGGAATAATATTTTAGCTGAATTTTAGGAAATACAGTTTAACAAAAGTGGTTTGTAAATTACCAGGCACAAAAGATCACATCTTCAGTGCTTCATTCATTAACAAAAGTTGATTCCGTGCCTACTAGAAACACTAGTTTCCAAAACGAAGCTCTTCTGAGATGAAAGAGAATTCTGCCTAGGATTTCATTCTTCTTTCCGTGATATAAAAATTCTGCCAAACGTACTTACTGAAGGCTCACCTTGGTGACCAGTTAGTGAAAATCTGGGGATCAAATCTATCTACCATCCGTAAGGAACTTGATGAACGTGGATGAGCTATTTCTATAGCCACGCCCGTCTGTGGAGCGTTTGCCAGAGAACACAGGACACAAAGTTGCCAGGACCCCTTGCAAACAGGTCAGAGACCCTCGGTTCTGACACATTTTACTCTCTCTTCTCACAGGACGGAAAATGAGGTTCAAAAGGGGTCAATTCACCAAGCACTCAACACCTAGTCTCGCAGTCTAAGCTTTTCTAAAATACCCAATGTGGGTAAGAAACCTACTTCTTCATAATTATAAAAGTTAGTAAATATGTACCATATATCAGAAGAAATAATCTTGAAAACTGAGAAAAGCTATGGAGTCACCAATTTTTAATATTTAGTATCCAGAGTGCAAATTGATGTGACAGGCATTTTGCTTGCGACTAAAGTGAAAGGCAAAACGAAATTCTTTGTACTCAAGCAGATCACCTTATAAGCAGAATAAATCAAGCGAATGGATACATGGTTACTAGGAAGTAATCTTATCCGTTAATTCTCAATAGATAGCGGCAGTTCCCCAGATGTGGCCTGAGGACCACTGGGGAGCCCCGGGATTCATTCAGGGGAACTGCAAGGTTCCACCCTTTCCAACCACACATCCCCGAGGTCCAAGTTTTTTTCATGTACTTCCATCAAAACAATATAGCACAGTAGACTGAATGCAGAAGCGAGTAAGGGAATCCAGCTGTATTCTATTAAGCCAGGTAACAGAGATTTTCAAAAATACAGAACAATGCCACTCATCACAAATTTCTATTTTGGAAAATACAGTTTTCTACAAAATTGTAATTTCACAGGTAATAGGTTTGTTATTATAACACCAATTACTATTTTTAAAGTTTCTCAGTTTTTATTCTGAATACTTTAAGTATTGATAGATATGATCCACATAAACAAAAGCTCTTTGGGGTCCTCAGTAATTGTTAAGGGCATAAAGGGGGTTCTGAGACCAAAGTGCTCCATGTATTGACTCTCTCTTATCTCGTTACAAAATGGGAAAGAGTGTGCTTGGAGCATGTAAAGAACACAGCTGCAAGACATACGGGTAAGACATACGGTTAAGAAAAATCAAAAGGAAAAGAAATGTAGGGTTTCCTAGTCCAGAACTCAGTTATTTAAAGTAATGACACCTATTTTAAAGAGTAACAAATGAAACCCATGTTTGCCAATCAGGACTTTGAAATCCCACCAAAATCCGTGGGCAGCCAAGCGTCTGAATTGGCTGCGTGCTGACTGCCCACCCATTGGGGTAAAGCATAAGTACAGCGTGAAGCCTTGCCAGGAGCTACTTACTGTGTCTGTGAAGAACAACACATTAGCAAGGTTGCCATTATTAAAGAAGGAAGACACACAAGAATTAAGGTCATAATGAGTTAAAAGTAAACAAAAAACCCACTTCCATGGATGGTTCTTTTTTGTAGTCTTGCTATCTGATTGCATACCTGGGTAGTAGAACAGCAAGATGCTAGTCAACAAAACTGCAAGAAGTCAAAAGAAAATTGAGATCTCTGCTGCTTCTAAACGCTGAGAACATTCTGAGGGTTATTTGTGTGACAAGAGCTCACTTCCATAGTTCTCTCCATCACATCTGCACTAATGTGCTAAGTAGAAGTGAGTCAGTACATTAAAAAAACAGTTCATTTACAATTTCCTTGTCTGTTAAAAAAAGAAAGTGGAATTAAATTCAGGCAGACAGGAAAATCTTCCATTAGAAATCCACTCATTAGAGTCTCTCAGGCTTTCTTAACTACATACTGCTTTTAGGAATAAAATAGGAATATGAACTTTCAGGTTTGCTGTGTAGACTAAACAACAGGCATGTGAAGTGTCTCACAGTGACTGGCACATAGGAAGTTCTTGATAGGCAAGTACTTTACATAAATAGTAATAAAAATGGGAGGCAGAGAAACATTTACAACATATGTATGTCAGGGCTGGTGGATCTCACTGACTACTTCATTTAATTATCCAACACTTCCAGATTTTGAGTTCATTTTAGAAAAAGGTGTACCAGGCCCAGAGAAGTCAGGTGAATTGATCAAGGTGCCACAGAGATAGTGAGTGGTTGAACTGGGATTACATCTGTCAGGTTCCAAGTCCACGCTCTTTCCACAATGCAACACTGTCTCCCAGGAGAGGGGAAATACAAAGCCAATTTATTTCAGAAATCTATTTACCATAAGGTATGCTCTGCGCTTAGGACAGTTAGCTTTATTTTACTAATGTATTTCATAAGTACTTGAGAAGAAAAAGTATTAACCCTTCCCTCCAAATATAAGTAACTATCGGCCTCAACTTATTAGTTACCATCCCCAAACCAACAGCATTATAGCTATCATTTGCGCAATTTATCTTAAACAAAAAAGGAAACATCCGAAGTACTATACAAGACCACTGTACATTTATGGCTCCTAACGATCAGAAGTAAAAAAAATTCCAAGAGGAAAAACAATGAATCTGGAGCGCCAGTGGAGACTCACTCATTATATATAAATTGCTAGAATGGTAACTATTTCCCACTCCCCCACCCAAAATATTAGGCAGAATGAAAGACAACAGAAGCTGTTGAAAAGGGAAAGGGTTTTAGAAGAGGTAGAAGGGAGCCCAACAGATTATTAAACTATTTTCTTGACAACTCCAAATGATTTTGGGGTATTCGAACCTTTCTTTGAAGTATCACTTAGTAACCCTTTCAGAGACAAATCATTAAATTGGATGGACCCCCAATGAGGCACTTATTTTTCCTCCCTCGTGGGCTCTGAAATAAAAAATTCTGGTAAGATAGCAAACTGTACGCTGAGGTGCAATAACAACTGAGATGGGGACTACCTTCCGTTCTCAGAGACAGACCACAGGAAGAAGGCATAGTGCAGAAAACGCTTTAAGAAATGAATCTTAATATTAGAAAAAAATTTAAACACAAAAGCTTAGAAACAAAATATTTATTTCCTCTGAGAACCATGTATATTTGAAAGGTGACGCTATAGTTCTCAATTTAAAGGAAAAATTCATTTAAGATTAGGAGTTTTAAATATCATGGAAGATTCTCTCCATGCTGCCACCAGAACCTGGCTTGATTGCTGTGAAGTAACAACACTTGAAAGCTCCTATTCTTTGAAACTCATTTAAACACACTGAATTGTTGAAAGATTAAAAACCGCAGTCAGCTAATTACGCTCACTCTCATCTCTTATTCAGCAAATGAATCACTTTTCACTACCACTTAGCTGAAGTACATGAATTTCTGCCTAATTAGAAATGTTGTAGATGGAACATTAGCAAGAATGGAGCGGGTCAGGATATCTTTGCTGCTTCATTTTTAATTCCTAACAGTAGAGTCTGATAGGAAGAATAGCGAAGTCATTAAATAATTTTCAATTATTTATAAAAATTACTTTGCCCAAATTATAATTATTTTTTCCCCAAATGGTCTCAAATATCTAACAGAATGAAAGAAAAAGAAGATCAACATTGATTTTAACGAACATTTTAATGTTATGTATAACAGAACATTATGAATACACTGGAAACAAAGTTTTATCAATTTAATAAAAAAAATTTCAACACAAAGTGGGGAGGTAATAATTTGATACCTATATTATAGTATTTACTTTAAAAAATATTCCCAGCTTGAGGGTGAAACAATTAATTTTGCATTCCAAACTCTAGAATCATGATTTTCATGTGAGCTTAATGCAGAATTACAGCAGGAAAACAAAAACATTTTAATTAATTTCCTTTATTTGCCATTAAATCAATAAAATCTTTGACTGCTACAGGTCTCCTTTAATAATATATTTTTAACTCCTCTCTATTGGAACCATATCGCTAATGCCATACTATATACACTCAAAACCAAAACAGTATGTATAAAATCTAAACGCCAACATCGTTGAGTTCTAACATTTATATTTAACGTAAGGTTTTAATGGATTTTTACCTTTTCAAATTTTTGAAAAGACATCAAAAAATAAAAATAAATATTTTTCTCGACTGTTCCTGTGAAATGGTGGCTACAGGGATAAACACGGAAGGAAGCCTTGCCAAGTTAATCACTGCAAAGTAAATAATGACTGCCAAAAACAAACAAAAATACTGGAGGGTTTTTTTTTTCTTTTAAAGGAAACCATACAGCAGTCCTGAAAAAAATATTTTTCCTAGTTCTGCACAGGACAATTATAGCAGAAGATATGGAAAAAGTCCCATAGTTATCACCAATTGCTTAAAGAGGTTTTGTTACAATAAAAATTTGGATAGTATAATAGCAGTGTTGCTGGAATATTAGCAAAAGTATATACAGCCCAGTTACCTTTGATTTAGCCATAATCACATATGTATGCCTTTTTTGGACAAAAATATATTTTTTTATAAAAAACTGATCATCCAACTTTAATGATTTCATATATGGACTCAAAGTGGTAGTAAAAGGAACAGACCCAATTATGACAAGGAGATTCAGGGACAGAAAAATCAAGTTCCTCAGGAAAAGAAAAGTATAAAATTAGAGATTCAAACACATTTATTCAGCCCTATTCCAGTCTTCCCACAAATTATGATGTTAAAATGGGCTCTTCAATTTATAAAGGCTTTCGAAGGTCTCACTATCCCATCTGTGGTCTACTGTCACTGGGAAAAATGATTTTGACTGCCTCCTCTGAAGCGCCCATGCCTGGCCGTCTGAAATACTACATATTTCACTTTTATAAAACAGCCTTTTTGGTTCTTTATGTAGGTTTATTGTAATTAATTGATAAAAGAAAGGGGAGTTGATTAGCATTTCCATCCCAACATCACCTATCTGTACCACTAAAAATCCTTCATTCAATCTGCTCCTTTACAATCTCTTATTTGCTAAAGTTGGCGAAATTTGCAAAGGCATCTTGCTTGGGTTGCACAGTTCCAGAAGTCATGGCTAAATTGGGCATGCCCATTCCCATTGTGCCCGTCAGGCCCATCCCAGCAGGTGACATCCCTATGTTCATGTTCATGCCCATCATGCTCTGGTTCATCATTGGAGTATTTCCAAGAGGGGCCATCCCCATGGTGCCAGTCATCACATTGGGCATGCTCATAGGCATGGGTCCTCCCATCATAGGGTTAGTTTGGGGCCGGACAGGAAGCATGTTTGATGGAGAACTGAGGTTCACGGCTCCAAAACTTTGGGTCATCACATTCATAGGTTGTTGCATATCTACCAGAAGAAAAGAGACAAAGAACTTTACCACAATGAATTTTTAAATTCATAGAGCAGAAAAATAACACAATCTTCCTGACCATCAATACTTACAAGCCCCAATAAAATTCTTTTATAGTGATTTTACAAGAGAAGTCAATTAACTCACACTGTTTACTCTTGAGAAATATTCAGTGCCTGTTAGCTCTGGTTTTTCAAAGATGTAGAAAGAGTGAAGAGTGGGCTGGGGGAAAAGATGAGCACTTTAAAATCACTCTTACAAAATCTATTGTTGAATCTGACCTAACAAGTTGTCAAGAGCTATTGTGTATCAAAAGCCTTAAAAAAGTTTACATCCTTTGACTTGCTCTATTTTTAGAACATTATATTAAGGAAAAAAATCACAAGTACAAAGATTTACAAAAATCATGGAGTTATTTCTAATAGCAAAAAGCTGGAAACAATTTTTAACAACTGACAATAGAGGAACTGTACACTGATATGATGGATAACAACAAAGATCTAAATATTTTTTCTTAAGAATATTCAACACAGGAAAAATGATAATGTTGAATGAGAACTTCAAGAAACAAAACAATACAGAAAGAATTATCTTAACATTAAAAATATAGTTAGAAAAGATGGAAAGAAATATGAACTAAGAGTGATTATCCCTGGATTATGGAGTTCAGATGATTTCTGTTTCCTTGTCATATATATTTACCAGTATTTAAAAAAATTTTCTACAACACATTTTCATTTTAGTGATCAAGCCCCCAAAACTCAACACAATAAAATAAATGTTATCATGCCAAGAATACAAAGAAATTCAATGTGCCAGGAGGGATATCAAGTGTTCCATGAAAAACTCTCAAGTGAACACACAGTTGGCCTGCACACAGTGGTGTTATGTATTTTACCTTCATGGTTTGAAGTAGTCCTGGTATCAGGGCAAAACGTTCTAAGTACACAAAGGAAAGGGATGTCTTGTGGTAACTTACTCTGTTGTTGAATCATTGTATTGAGCGATGGTTGCTGGGGTTTGGAAGGCTGCATACCAGGTAGTAAGTTGTCTAGGCTGATGTTTACACTGGGGTCAGACCAAGTAGAGGGCAGGGTTTTGCTGGCTGACTTCTGGACCATATCTGTATTCTGATTATAGAGAGGATTAGGCTTCTGCAGCACTGTGCTAACATTTTGCAAAGGCTGGAAAATAGAAAAATGCTCTAAAAATTAAGCATCTGCTCTATAAAGATTATCAAATGGCAATTTCATCACAATAACTCCAAATATATACTAGACTTTGTTATAACTCCTGAAACCAAAAAGAACCAGAAATATGCTATGCTAAGGTTGTCAATATCCTGAATCACTAGCTTTCCAAAAATGTTCCTCTGAAGTCCAAATAATGCTTGGTGTGGGAAAAACCAACATATTTACACTAACAATTATCCTCCCGTCACCCAAAGTCTAGAAGCCACTATCCCAGAACAACTACCAACTAAAGGTTAGCACAGCTTCAAGGAAATACACAAGTGGAAATTTATTCTTCCAAAATGGAATTCAGGATATAATTTCTCATGCTATAAAAAGCAAAACTGGAGCCGGCTCAGTGGTGCAGTGGTTAAGTGCGCACGTTCTGCTTTGGGGGCCTGGGGTTCGCTGGTTCGGATCCCGGGTGCGGACCTGGCACCATTCAGCAAGCCATGCTGTGGCAGGCGTCCCACATATAAAGTAGAGGAAGATGTGCACGGATGTTAGCTCAGGGCCAGTCTTCCTCAGCAAAAAAGAGGAGGACGGCAGCAGATGTTAGCTCAGGGCTTATCTTTCTCAAACAAACAAAAAGCAAAACCATCAAAACATAAAATTATATTTCATCTATCCTGACTGACATTTCCCTGCTCTGTGTACATTTCTACTGCCTAAAGCACGCAACACTAGTGGAACTCAATATATGTGGACCAATTCAGGAGAAATGAGAAATTCAGGAGAAAGAAGCAGAGGTGTCTGGTAGTTACTAAGGGTAACTGTGAAAGGACAGAAAAAGGGAAAAGACTAGGAATAGAAAGAAGAAATTAAAATGTACCAATGCAAAGAATCACAACACAGTTGTAATTAAGGTTGCAAATAAGTAGATTAGCTTTATGTTTAGGAAACTCAAACTGGCTTGGGATTGTTCAGTGGTGAACAGTTCAATTTAATGGTATTAGTGTAGTTTCCATGCCCATTTTCTTAATGTTAGGTCTAATTTCTGTTATATAGAGCCGTCACCTTTCTGCTTCTTTCTTCTCTTCCTTCATCCTAACACCTCAAAGAGCAGAAGCTACACATTAAAATAAGCAATTAGCATCATAAAGAAATATTCTGAACAGCTTGAATCAAAAATAGTAAGTTCCTGATACAACTCAGACATATATTCTAACCCTGCACTTTTTCTGTTCCAATTCTAAGCTAATATTAGGTGACATAGATTTAACTATAAAAAAGCGAATTAAAAAGCTCTCATTTAGTTGTTTTTATTTATGAAAATGAGAGTGAAGAGCCTATATAAACTATGTAATAGAGCAGGCCCAGAATAGGGAAGAATATTCATCATTTTAGAGAATGACTTCCTATATTAGCAATGATTGTTTGCAACCAATTAAGTGACACATTTTAAAGGATATGACCAGAGATTTTACTGAGTGAATGCTGACCATGGGTGAAGCAATATCTCTATTCTTTCTTTCTAAAAAATTTTTTTTAACTATTAAATACAAATTTATTAAGTCAACAAATTTTCAGCAATTGCCTCTGTGCAAGCCACTATGCTTGCCTTTGCATGGACTATAAGATGGGTGAGAAGGCCGTGTCCTGCAGAACCCAAATGACTATGCCAGGGGCAAGAGGGTAAGGTAAACACAACGAGCAAAAGCAATCTGTGTATCACTTGCTTATTTTTCTGTTTTATGGTAATCTACTATTAGATCAGTTAGAGCACCTCCAAGGTTAGGAACCACAATTTCCAAGGGAGGCAGACAACTTACCTGTGATCTTGACATGGGCAAACCCAGCCCTACTGTATTAGAGCTCATCATAGAGAAATTCATACTCTGGGAAGATGTCATGGTTGCCTGGGACGAGCCCATAAGATCAAATAGGTCTGAAGAATTTGAGGCAGCTGGAGGTGGGCCTAAAGCTGGTTGCGAGCCACTGACAAGTTCTACAGCTGGCTGTGAGGCAGTGCCGAAGAGTTCACCACTGGCGGCAACAGGGCCCGACTGGGCTTGGTTAAAGGCACTCCAGTCACCAAAGTCTCCATTCCCACTTGTTGCTGTTACTGAGAAAGAAAGCACGATAAGGGTAAGAAACTTTCTGAAACGCACAGAACAACTATAACAATCTATGAACTGAAACAAATTAGAGCTGATCTATGTCCATCCAGATTAACATCTGAAGATACCATCTCCATCTGGACATTATTCTTTCTCATGAATATTCCATGAGTGTTAACGAGTAGGCAAAGGAAAACATAAAACTCCCACATATAAAGTAAAATCCATCTCTTGCCAGGTCTTAGGTGACACAGAGAAATTACAATCAAAATTTCCCTTCAATCTAAGTTTGCATATCAAATACGCTTCCAGCTAAACCAATATGAACTAGCCAGAGACCCCAAAAAGCAAGAAGAAAATTCTAAACTGGTTGAACTTTGTGCTGGGAGATTCAGAATCTTCATGCGAGGAGACAGTAAAATCAGAGCATTCAACTAATTTCGTTCATTCATTATTTGGAAAGGTTCAAAGAGAAATCAAACTATGATTTATACCACTTCATGTAAATAACCCCCCAAATTCATGAGATTAAATTTATAAAAAAACAAAACAGAAAAGCATGGAGAAAAAATTCAATAAAATTAAGAGCAGGATTAGTAAATTTCTGTAAGAAGTTCTCACCCATTTGGCCATGCTTCCGCTAACACAAGGGCTACAGATAGCCACAATATAACCTTAGTACACTGCTGCTTCAAATGGGACTGTTCAATTTATTTACTTAAATAAAAAGTGGGGTATAGTCTTAAGAGGGGAACTCATGCTAATATAAAAATAAATAAATAAATAAAACTCTATCACTACCCTTTGAAGTATAATTATAACAAGTTTAATGGATTCAATGATAAAAAAATTGACAATAGGTTAATTAATAGACTATAATATTTAAAAGCATAACTTTTGTACCTTACTAGCTGTGTGACAAGCTACTTAACCCTCTCTGTGCTGCACTTTTTTTGTGCGTGTGTGTGTGAGGAAGATTGCTGCTGAGCTAACATCTGTGCCAATCTTCCTCCATTTTTGTATGTGGGACACCACCACAACATGGCTTGATGAGCAGTGTGTAGGTCCGCACCCAGGATCCGAACCAGAGAACCCTGGGCCACTGAAGCAGAGCATGCGAACTTACCCAGTATGCCACTGGGCTGGCCCCAAGTGCTGCACCTTTAAAAAAAACCTAAATTGTGAAGATTAACTAATACATAGTAAGTAGCACTTACTGTTTGCTATTGTTACTCTGGATTAACTGTGAAAAGACAGGGGAGAGAGACGGCACCGCACTCTCTCTCTTCTAGGTATGCCAAGTAATAGTGTAAGTCAAGCTTCTGTCAATTCTGCATACATAATATTAACTATTTGGAACACAATAAATATAAAGGCAAGTGGTATCTAAAAAGTTTTTTTAACTAGGCTAGATATAATTCTAAACCTTTCTTTAAGAAAGGGACAAATAGGTAAACATGAATTAATGAAAGTTGAAAAAGCAAAGGTGAAGAAAGAACTACATATAAACTGTCACCTGAAAGTGAGTAGCATGTATTTCCAAGTTAATTAACACCATCTCTTTGCACTCCATGTTCACTTACAAGTTGGAAAGACATTTTGTCTAGCCTAAAAGGTAACCAACCACTGCAATACTGTCTCATTATGCTAAACATCAAAAGAACAATAACATTAAGTCTTTAAAATTATATTCTTCTATTACCATACTAAAATGTAAGCACCCTCTAAAGAGAAAATAATTTGCTTAGAAAACCCAAGCTCTACTAGCAATTTAATACAAGAACTGGGCTGATATTCATTACCTCAGGGTTTTACTAAAACTTGTCTTTGATCTTCTTTACAAGAGAGACTGAATTAAGAATTTCACAATTAGTTCTATATATTAAACAATTTAAACTAATTTAAGCAAGACTGATGGATAAAGGTAAACTTTATACTGATTTTCTATTTGCTTGATCTATATACAACAGAATAAGAATGGAAACTGGGGCAAAAACGTGTTGCCCCATCTGAAAACTTTATCTGAGATGATTAATCATGGGAGGAAGAGATTTCTAGTGGGGCATATATTGTTCAGAAATGATTAATCATTGCTGCAACAGTTTCAGTCCCTTGTGTAATGGTGATCAGGTTATATTAATCACATGCATACAGATAAAGAGATGTATCACTTAGCAATATTAACATATTCAAATTATTTGCATAGTAGGCAACTTTATATACATAAAAACTTTGAGAATTATATGGGCAGTCTGTAAAATTAGGGCAATGTTTATCTTCCACTTTGCTTTGCCTTAAGTAAGGTATTAACCCTTACAAGGCATAACCACACTTCTAAAATGAAGCAGTTAATTACTCCACAATTCTGGTTTCTGGAAAATACTTGGAATTTACAAAAGTAGGCTGTCAAAATAACCCTAAATCACACTAAAAACTATGCATCTTTCTTCCTAAATCCTAAACCAGACATTACTAAATATAAACTTTAATCCAATTAATGTAACAGCAATAGATAACTCTATTTGAAATAAATATTAAGACTAATTCAGTTAAATCACCTCTTTCCTTCCTGCCTCACCTCATGTTGAAGTTTTGGTTTTTTCCTTTTGGTGAGGAAGATTGGCTCTGAGCTAACATCTGTTGCCAATCTTTCTCTTTTTGGTTGAAGAAGATTGTCGCTGAGCTAACACCTGGTCCAATCTTCCTCTATTTTTTTGTATGTGAGACACCCCCACAGCATGGCTTGATGAGCAGTGTGTAGGTCCATGCCCAGGATCTGAACCCGCGAACCCGGGACCACTGAAGCACAGTATGCAAACTCAACCACTATGCCACTGGGCTGGTCCCAACATTTTGTTTTTGTTTTTTGTTGAGGAAGATTCACCCTGAGCTAACATCTGTTGCCAATCTTCCTCTTTTTGGTTGAAGAAGATTGTCGCTGAGCTAACACCTGGTCCAATCTTCCTCTATTTTTTTGTATGTGAGACACCCCCACAGCATGGCTTGATGAGCAGTGTGTAGGTCCATGCCCAGGATCTGAACCCGCGAACCCGGGACCACTGAAGCACAGTATGCAAACTCAACCACTATGCCACTGGGCTGGCTCCAACATTTTGTTTTTGTTTTTTGTTGAGGAGATTCACCCTGAGCTAACATCTGTTGCCAATCTTCTTTTTTTCTTTTGCTTGAAGACTAGCCCTGAGCTAACATCTGTGCCAGTCTTTCTCTGTTTTGTACATGGGACACCGCCACAGCATGCCTGATGAGTGGAGTAGGTCCATGCCTGGGATCCCAAGGCCCTAACCTGGGCTGCCAAAGTGGAGTATGCGGAACTTGTAACCACTCAGCCACAGGGCCAGCCCCTGGCTCCAAGATTTTTGTAGTTAAACTTTTAGTATTATCTCTCAAGCTTCAGACTGATGAGATTTTACAGAAAAAATACTACAGCCAGACACTTTACAACCTTAAAAAAAAAAAAAAGACAAAATAACTAACTTACTAACTTAGGCCCTTTTCTACACGCTTCTATGGACATTATCTTTATAAAGAACCATGCCAAGTAGCATGACTCCCTATTTTAGAAAGTTGGAGGCTCAGAGGCTTTCCCAAAGTTAAACAGCTACTACAGTATATGGCAGAGGTAATAAGATAAAAATATTAAAAAACAGAGAGAGAAAAAAGACAAGTCTTTCTTCTCAATCCTTGATATTTAAGCCTATATTCTGCTTGGGGGTAGGCTTTTTTTTGGTCCTTTTTTTAGTTGAGGTATAATTGACATACAATGTTATATTAGTTTCAGTTGTACAACATAATGATTTGATATTTGTACATACTGCAAAATGATCACTACAATGAGTCTAGGGCATTTTCAAATTTCTAGTCTAACATGGATGAGGAAGTTTTGCCTGAGGTTCAACTGCTCACTGTTTAGGATGTGTCAAAATGAAGTTCAGTTATTTTTCATGGAAATGCTCTTGAGATACCTAAATTACAAAGAAATAAATTTTAGTAAGATACTCTGCCCAATCTGAATGTTCTTGAATTTCATTCATAAAAATCATGTAAGCTAAACATAAATCATAATAATCTTACTGCTAAAATAAGATTATTTATATTTATTCACATTGTCCCCCCCAACAAAAAAAAGGCTGAGAGTCACTTATGAATAAGGGCAATTTTATTTAGGTCTACCTGAGTAGTTTGCAACCAAATTTATTCATTTGGCACACTTAAGGCACTGGCTCAATAAAACACCTTAGGAATTATAAATACTACAAGGAGAAAAACACCAAAAAGAAGTAATCTGGGGGGAGAGGGGGTTGCTTGTGCTGACAATCTTTTCACTGCCCCTAGAGTTCTGGCCCACCAGACTGTATCATACCTTGGGAAGGGAAACTGCTTGATGCAGCAGCTGAACTGAAGTCAGCAAATCCTCCAAATAAATCAGCTGATCCTCCTAGAAATTAAGTACGAGGAAAAAGTTAAACTGTCAGAACCACAGAATAATTGATAGCAATTTCAGGAAGTCATTTTAACACCACATTTAACCCCAATAATAGCAGCCCCAGACCCACCATAAAGGCCAGTTTGTTGACCTAGGTTTTCATGTCACCATGTCCCCTTGAAGCTACCACAGACTCTCTTACATTCCTCAGTTCTATATCTAGTAAGATACTGACACTACAACTGTGGTTAAAGGTATCCCTCATAAGCACTTCACGAACATAAGATAGGCATGCAGTTTATCCAGCCAACTATGCTCTTTATCAGAATCTTTAATGGATGCTAAAACCTGGGTAAAATGTTGCTGGGGAATAAGACAGTCACATATTCTTAAAACATCACCCCACAGATGACTTATTAAATACAAGGGGATGAAACTACTTTTACAATGGAGAAATCGGATGGATACCACCTTAAACACCTGATCAAACTTAATGCCACTAATAATTGGACAAAATAGTATTCATGGACCTTCTAATGTCAAAGACTGAAGAAGAGATCATCACCCATGTAGAAATTCCTTCCAAAAACATTTAAGCTGAATCTAATCACGAGGAATGAATCAGACAAAAACAAATACAAATCAGAGGGACATTCAGCAAAACAATTCTCAAGACTCTCCAGAAAACTGTCAACATCTTTTTAAGAGACAAAAGACTGGGACTGCTGTAGATTAAAGGAGCCTAAAGAAATGACACAAGTAAATGAAATGCATGATGCTTGATTGGACTCCAGATTTTCTGTAAAGTGCTATCCTGAAATAGCATAATTGAGACACATTCCAATTCGGAAATTTGAATATGGTCTGTATTTTAGACAACAATACTGTTTTAACGTTAAATTTCCCAAGTATGATAATTTTATTGTTGTAAAGGAGAGATAACCTTGTTGTAAGCAGATATATGCTGAAGTACTTTAGGAGCAAAATGTCATGATGTTTGCAATTTTCTCTCAAATGGTGTACAATAAACAAACAATGTCAAAAAAGAACTAGAGAGAGAAATAAAAAAAAATGTGGCAAATTTTCTGTAGGTTTGAAATTTTTTTAAAGTAAAAAGTTAGGAGGGTCTGGTCCCACGGCTGAGTGGTTAAGTTTGTGCGCTCTGCTTTGGTGGCCCAGGATTTCGCTGGTTCGGATCCTGGGCGCGGACATGGCACCAGTGGTCAGGCCATGCTGAAGCGGTGTCCCACATGCCACAACTAGAAGGACCCACAACTAAAAAAAAATATACAACTATGTACTGGGGGGATTTGGGGAGAAAAAGCAGGAAAAAAAAAAGAAGCTACCAGTTGTTAGCTCAGGTGCCAATCTTTAAAAAATAAAAACAGGGAAAGGGGCCAGCCCCGTGGCTGAGTGATTAAGGTTCTGCATGCTCTGCTTTGGCGGCCTGGGTTCACAGGTTCAGATCCCAGGTATGTACCCACTCCACTCATCAGCCATGCTGTGGGGGCATCCCACATATAAAGGAGAGGAAGACTGGTGCAGATGTTAGCTCAGAGCTAATTCTTCCTCAATGAAAAAAAAGAGGATTGGCAATGGATGTTAGCTTAGGGCAAATATTCCTCACAAACCGCCCCCCCCCACCAAAAAAAAATTGGGGAAAAGCTTCAAGTTGATTTGTACAAAATCAGCTTTAATAGTTATAGGAATAAAAATGAATGCAATGATTTTGATGGATTAATTTTTCTATTCTATACTCCATGAACAAGCAAATACTGGTATTTTTAATACCCGAAAAAAATAATAGTTTTGCTGCTTCTAGACTGGTGTTTTTAAAGGGGGTGAGATCCAAATCGTAAGGCTTCAAATCAATCTGCATAACAGCACATCTCTATATGGGTAAGAATATTTACTTTTGTCTACAATTTGAACACTAATATATTAAATTTCAATATTCTATTTCTCTCCAATTCAGCTATCAATGAAACTGCCAACAGCCAAAAGATCTAAAACCTTAAATAGTTGTCCTTATTTTTGTTTGTCTTTAAAGATTTCACCTAAGAGTCACAACCTTAGAAGTTTAGAGCAGCAGTTCAATTATGGTGCTTTTAGCATTATGCGAACATTATATAGGTTACATCACAGCTGCTTAGCCTGCAGTGCTTAGAAACTAGCCAGGTGGGACTGGAACATCTGGGCTGCACTCAAACACCACCAGGGACAGCTTCCAACATCTGGTGCCATTTCTGAATTGTCTTATCGCTGCAAGACATTCTGCCCCATCTGCTACACTCAACTGGGTTAATTAAACTAGAACCATCTCCCCTTCTTAATAAATGGCCAGCAGTAATAAAAGGAACAAATCAGTTTCTGATACATGTGTACCTGGTATTTCGTTTTAATGCACATTACTGTAGTCAACTATCAGCAGATATAACTAATTCCTCATTCCTTCACCTCATTACAGATGCACATATTCCCATATATCCTCATTTATCATTAACTAACTCCCACCAAGGCCAAGGTTCTCCACTCCTGCCAACACTACAGCTCCCATGTCCACTTCTGCTTTATCCAAAGGATAGTATCAGGCATTCGTTTTTCTCTTCTTTAAAGATAGACACATGATAAAATGTGACGAGGTGCACAAAAGATCAATGAGCTACATTTTTAAACTTTATAAACAAGTACATATATTAATAAAAACTAGCAGAGACATGAATGTTGCAAACAGTTGCTGCTTAATATTCATAAATTTGTCTTCTGTAATGTTCCTTCATGTTAAAAATATTGATCAAAGTATACTGTTAGGTAACAGAATGATAGTTAATCATTTACTATAACATTAAGGGATTTGAAAATTGAAGATTATTTTAATTTGCTTTACCCAAGCAGTGAATAAACATCAATATGTAATTTATTATGCCAAACAAGTCAGGGATTTTCAAATCTTATTCAGTCTGGGCTACAAAGAAAATTCAGGCTGCAGATAAAAGCACTGAATACGGTAGATTTCAACTTCAAACTGGGTAAGATATTTTATTTTTGTCATATCCTGAATTTAATATTTCAGATAATTACCTACTTTGGTTATTCCACTGCTCTATCTTCTAACAACTAAACTGAAATTAAACTATGTTTGTAACTTATCGATAGCAAATATTATTCCTCTCCATCTATACTATAGGGAGTCTGATTACAATGTGACTAATTGAAGAACACTGGGAGAAAAGAATGGAAACATACATAGGTATTTTACAAATAGAAGCCACCTTTCCTTGAAAATGATTTAACTTTAATCTTTTGAATTGCCACAGATTATGCTTCTACTTGTGTTTTACACAATGCGACCTTCAACTTTAAAAACTATCTTAAAAATTAAAAATCTCTTTACTTCACTTAGGAAAAGTTTCTCCCTTCTAGGAGGAACTATCCATACCTATATGCATGATGTTATTCATACCAAGGCCTTAAATTCAACAGAAATTTTCTATACTTAAGCATTTTCCCAGTTAACTTCTATCTAAGGGAATTTTAAATAAAAGTCTACCCAAAATTGCTGCATGTGGAAGACTGCTAAATTGCAGAGCTATCCTTCAAGATTCCCACATGAGAGCTGTCATTATAAATGAACCATTTCCATCTGCCTTTCCAGGGCAGCAAGAAGGTTATTTACAATCACCAGCTGGGAACGTGTATTTTCTAAAGCAATACTGTGAACAGGAAAAATACAGTTAAACTTGACAATGCTTAAACTACAAACGGAAATTTTCTTCAACAGAGAAGTTAATCTAGATTACGTTACAAAAAAACAAACGTTTGCATGAAGAATTCTAATATATATAAAATTAAAAGAAATGATAAAATGCAAAAAAATTGTAAATATATGACAAAAATTTATACATATAAGAAGATTTTTAAAAATAAGGATGAACTCCTCCAGTTACAAAAATGGACATAGGACATGAATAGACAAGTTACAATTGGCCTATAAAAACATGGAAAGTATTCAAACTCAGTTATCAAACAAACGCAAAATAAAATGAAATACTATTTTCTCCTTAACCAAAGTGGAAGATTTTGAAAGATGTTATTTTACTACTTAATAACAAAAAAAATTCGGAAAAAACCCCACAAAACCTAATGTCCAAAAAAATAAGAGATTGATTGGTTAAATAAATTATAGCATATCCATAAAATGTTAAAATTATAAAGCAACTAAAAGGTCTGTAAAAGACGACCAACTATCATAAGGAAATGGTCATGAAATCTTGGGTGAAAAGTAGTTTACAAAAAAAAAATCCTTGTCTGGAAGCCTGAAAAAGATCTGTTCCATAATAAATGCTTAAATAATAATACTGAGTATACAGAAAACATATTTTTAAAAAAGAGTATTCACCAAAATAATTAATAATTAAACTACGTATCTAAGTCATGGTGAATCACTTGTTTCCCATCAAATTTCTAAAATGAGCATGCATTACTTTTAATTAGTGAAAAGGAGAGTATGTTAAAAAATTTTACTTTTTGGAAACTTGGTTCAAACAAGACATGTTCCAGGGAAATTGTAATACATGAGTTGCTGTACTGAGGATGTAAAATGGTGGGTTCATATTCATGTAAATATCCTCAACTAATTTTAGTGATTACTGGGTACAAGGCAACAGGTTCAAATGTAAACATAATGAAAATTTTGGATGTGATATACCTTAATCTTTTAACTTTTTTTAACTTAAAAAGGAAAGAGAATTCAGAACATTGCAAATCATGTAACATCTTTCTATTTGTACTGACTGTGGTATAGGTATATTTTTCTCTTCAATCTCACTTACTATACTAGAAAAATAACTTAGGTAACAGTACGTTAATCGAGACCTAACTTCCTCAATTACAAAGGGACAAGGAAGACAACGTGGGCTTTTATAGAGGTAAGGTATATTAAAAAATAAAATGGAATGGTTTTTGGCATTCTATTTCTAATTGGCTTTATTACTCATTTTTTTAAATGTTTACTTAGAAATATACTATATGCAAAAGCCACCATTTGAGGACAGATTTTAAAAGAACATCACCACAGTGGGACATTTATCAAGACAGTCTCAAGTAAATCTTCATGAATAGGTTTCACATGTGTATTTTTAAACTTGGTAGATATTCTACAATGATCTGAAGATGCTTTCACAGATGCTAACAAGAAGGAGGTAATAACACATATAAAAAAGAAAATCTGAGCATTTTCTCAGAGGAGATATTTATCTGATGAGTGTTACAGATGCCATATCTGCTTAGGTTTACAGTTCACGTCCATATTACCTGCATGGCAGTACTATAAATATAGGCACATCTGGTAAATGACACCCAAATGGCATACCAAATAGCAATGCTAATATGCTACATTCTTAGACTTTCTCACGTGTAGGTGCTAAAGATTTAATATCTAATTTTTTTCCCACTGCCGAATTCAATTGAAAATATATTACTAAAACATTTAGAGATTTGGCGTAATGAAATTTATGTACTGATTGGAGGGGCTATGCACAAACTGTTTAAACATACTGCTTCAAATAGGAGATAACTTTAAAAAATAATTCTGATGCCAATCCACATTCAGTTGTTTTTTAGAGAATATTAATATAAAATAAACTTTAAGGCAAGAAACCTTCTAGATCTCATTCAGACTTTGTCTCAATTACTGTATTAGTATTAACTGCTAGTTCTATTTAATTAGTCAATCTACTGTTCGCACTGGAGAAGAAAAACCACTCAAAGGTTTCTTGCCAAGCAAAGGAAGCATGTTGGTATTTAATAATTCTTTCTGTTCAAAGCAATCTTGATATCACTGAGGAAAAAAGTTACACCCACTCATCTGACCTTCCTAGTTAATTCTTCCCTGATTGCTCCATTAAAACTTGCCACAGATGCATGAAAGGGGCTCTTTAACATTTCATGCCAGGAAGTCCAAAATAGGTGTTATTCTGTGTCACAATGTGTGTATTATATGACTACATGCTAACTACCAGTTAAAATCACAGTTAAAATCTTAAACATATAAAAAGACAGCACACAAATTGTTAAACAACTAATGCAGTTGTTTGTAACCTTGGGCATGACAGTTCAATAAAGTTTAAAGAATAATTTTAGGGATCATTATAGTTACAGAAAAGGGGGAAAGTGAATCGAAGAATCTCAGAAACTAGGCTGAACTATATGCCCTATGAAGTTCACTCCCAGTTCAAGAATTTTATGAGAGAAGGCAAGGAGAAGAAACTAACAAGAGACTAGATTAATTACATACACTAAACTATCAATGAAAAGTCATTTCCAACATCCACTTCCACTTCAACACTGATGTAAATTTTAAAACAATTTGGTTTTAAAATACTAGGAACAACAGATTTATTTTGCACATCACTTATATGCCAATCTTGCCATCTACATTTTAATGTGAAATGAACTTTAAAGAGGTTGGGAAAGACTGTCTTTAAATAGAAGTTGTATTTCTTAAGCTGTTGTGATTTGCAGCACAGGAGTTTATTAAAACTCCATCATCAAACACAACCTAAAATATCAATTTTCTTGAAAACAGTTTATAGGGAGTTACTCAAATAAAATCTAGCACATACTGGAAATCAAATTGAAAAAATCATTAATCCTATCTTTGAGGAAATCTTGGTAAATGGATATTTTTATACTGCAGCCCTCTTAGTCAGGTAGGTAGTTACACACTTTCACAGAATGACCCTTTCCTCCAAAGCACTCTGCATGTTTGTAAGTAGGTAACTATTTGTGGCTCTTTGATTAATGCTTACTTCCTCCACTTGACCTTCCCCTGAGGGCAAGAACTCTGTTGTATTAAGCATTATACCTCAAGAACCAGACCAGTGTCTGGTTCAACAAATGTCTGTTGAACAAATGAATGAAAAGTTTAAATGAACTCTAGGTATGGCTGATGTTGAGAGACAGAATTAAGATTTAGGGAAAGAAAGTAAAATGGGCAGAGCAGTACATTCTGCTTGTAAAGAAAGCAAAGGAGCCCAAACACTTAGGGCTGAAGAAATTAAGGAGAGAGAGATTACTGAATTATCAGTCAAATATTTAAGCACTCTTTTTCTTTACTTTAAGCAATTAAACAATTCCCCCTAAATATTGCTCAAGGCTCATTATTTCATACTAAAAATAAATCCAATGCAAAAAAAAAAAATCATTTTTCATTCCATCTTTTATTTGGCATTTAAATAAAATTACTCTGAAATGAAGGTTACTAAAAAGAAAAAGCCTGTGGAAGCTTACCTGTTGACTGGCTAGTACCATCAAACAGATCAACAAGGTCACCAGATGACTTGCTGCTAGGCACTGAAGTCTGAAAACACACACAGAACTAATAGGCTTAGAAAACAAATTTCCACTATTTTTTCTAAATCTGCTCTACTCATCTCTAATCCCCAACTTATGCACAAATACCTGTGATTATCTTAAGTAAGGGTAGTTGTCATCTTCTAAAAAAAAAAAGAAATGACCTTGATTGAATCCTTATGGAGAGGTAAAGTATTTTTAAGTACTTCTATTCCCAGCACTGTAACAGTCCCTAACATCCATACTCTTTTCCCTAACTTCTTTTCTTACTGCATTTCACTCTGGAAAACACACCTTTCAGATCCCACTTAAATCTTAATACTATGTATCAAAATCATCTGAGAAGCATTAAAAAATACATATGCCCCAGCCTTATTACATCATACTGAGTCTTCACTGCCCAGGGTGGGATCTTGGCTGCTACCGTCTTACAAAGTTCCTTCGATAATTTCAACGCATAACAAAATCTGAGAACCACTGGATTAGAGGCCAAGATCTATCCAGCTCTGACGTTCTATGATTCTGTGAACTTTAGCAACATTCACTGTTTGTATACCACACAAGTCAGTATAGTTCTGTTTCTGATCTATCTTGACATCTAATTGTTTCATATTTAGTTCCTAAACTGAAGTGTGACGCTGGCGTTCTAATATAATTTTTCTCTTCTCCATAGTCGTAAGCACCCTGATGCATATATCCTGTATGTTCAATTTATACATGCTAAATTGGAACAGAATTGCTAGGCAAACAGGGAAACACTGTAAGTTCCTAGGCATGTTAATTTGAACTTTGAAGATTAAACTACTATATCGTGGTTCAAAAAAGGCCTTGAGATTGAAAGAGATCCAAAGCAACTGAGTAACTTTTCAAGACTTCAGCCATCCAGACTTTTTTTTGTAGTGAAAAACAAAATCAAAAAGCTTACACTACAAATAGAAAATATTCATGGCAGAGTGACATATGTTCAGGCTGTACTATAAACTGATACTTAAAATCTTTTAAGATACAAAAGTCTCAATTTATCGTTAAAATTACACACTTTGAATATTTTCCTCATGCAACCGTAAATGAGTTCTCCATATAACAGCCATTATGTATTTGGGTTTTATAATTATGACCAGATCCTGTATAGCCATCAGTAAGCCAACTGTATCTACAGTAGAGGAAAACTCAGACCACAGAGAAATAACAGAGGCATTTCTCCTCTTTAACTACGACTAAAGTTGAGTTACAATTTTGAGGTTTTCATCAAAACTAAAAAGATCACAATATGGGTGAAATTACACACCAGTACAAAAGTTATTTGGCAAAAGCTGACAGAGTACTTGTTCTTGCCACCTAGTAGGACTAACTTTATTTTTAGTCACCTACAATTTGAAGGATACAATAGAATAATATTTTCCCTAGCTTTTAGCTACTTCCAATGCAAAGATACGAGTTGGTTAAACACTAGTGAGGAGGGAGTGACAAAAACAATTTAGTCTTTTGGGGCAAATATCCCTCTTTGGCAGATTTCTGTCCAAAGATTAGCTTGCGGCCAGGTATCTAGTAGGTGGATTTCATTTCTGTGGTGAATAAAAAACAAATGAAGAAGGTCTAAGAGGCAGTGCTGCTACTGATCAGTAGTGACCACATAAGTCTCCCTTTACAGGCACCATCTCTATATTAAATGAGACCACTTCCCCTGTACGTCTACTTGGTCCTCTTTTGTCATTTCTTAGAATTTTCAAATACTCCCATGTTTTCCTTACTGAATCTTGTGCTTGGTAACCAGCGGTGGTATCTAGAAGGAAACAGGTGCACTACACTCTGATTCACAACCTTTCCCAAATGAACCAAGAGTGTCATCTTTACTTTTACAGAAAGTGCACAGATAATCATTCAGCAATTGGACAGGTTTCTTCCCCCAAAGAGATTTCTTATTATTAATGACTCTGAGAAATACATGCCAGATGATCTATAATTAATACGATTGCCTAGAAACACCCAAGCCTACTAACGCACTAATTCTAAAGTAATTTATAAGAGTAAAGCCATGTATAATGTGTAAACTTCTGCCATTCCCACCTTAACTGAAGCCTGAGGTGTATGAGTTGAAGCATTCTGATCTGGACTTGCTTTCTCCCCTGTGTAATGTGCTGCTGCTCCAAGATCAATGGTTTTGGAAGGATTTGCTGTGCGTTTGTGTCTGGTTGTGGTGGTCTCTGTGGCCTGTGTGATATGGATATGCTTTGTCGTCACAGTCTCCTCCTCATCTTTGAATTCACCTTTGGGAGATCTGCCTCTTCTCGCTTTCTTTTCTTCATCACTGTCGCTAAAAGATATTAAAAATGAAGCAAAATAATAAGACCAGGGATTATTTTAAAATGGAGCCCTCAGTGATTTGAGCTAAAGAATTTCAAATGCGGTAACTCCAAAGTTCCATACTTTGACTATTTGACAGGGATCAACAGAATGTTACTTAAGCTATCTGAATAATGATATCTGTGTGCTGGGGAGGGGAACTGGGAACTCACCAAATTCCCTAGGTAAGTCTAAAACACTACTATAAAAAAATATTTACATAAATGTGGACAAATAAAAAATGTCTGAAATAATTCAAATGCTTATTATAGATTTAAAACTTAATTAAAAAATAAAATAGCAAGATTATCATCACATCATAATCAACTGATGAGACCCTGGAAACTCAAATATCTACATTTGATGACCATTTTATTGAAACGGATTGTGTGCAAACAACTCGAGTTCCATTTATATAACATAATTCTGCCACTGACTCTCATATACTAATGCAAATACATAATAAAAAAAATTATAATTTCAATGAACACCTTTTAAATATTATCCTATCTGAATTCAAATGATTAAACGCTCATCAGTAACTACAAAAAAATATGAGGTAATACACTTTATGATTGTGCTCTGTCTTACCATAGTAGCAGAAGATCAAACTTTTATATAATTATGAAAACTGCTTTACATAAAACAAATATATTTAAATTGTGAAAGAACACCTTTTCAGGCACATTCAAAAAATGTTTTTTTTCTTTTTCTTTTCTAATAGTGGAAAAGAAAAAAATACGTAATGAGTAAAAAGCTGGGGTTTTTATACACCACGAATTAAAAATTGCAAGCACAGTCAGCATTCGGTTTTTTTCTGGTGCAAGTAGGACAGAGAGAAAAATTACCTGAAATATGTTCCATTACCTATATTACTTAATTTTAGAGTAGGTGGTTTAATTTATAAATATTCTGAAAATAAGACACTTAACATTCTTCTGAAAACTATGACTATTATTACTGATGCAATTTAACTGAGACTAATCTAAAGCAATTTCTACTTAAATATAAAACAATCTGGAACAAGTAAAATCCAAGGATCAAGAAGAACGACTTCTCACACAGAACAAAGGGGTTAAATGTATTTTTATAGATAAGCATTTTAGGAAATCTACAAGTTCTGATTAAGTATTCAAAAACCCTTGTCACTCAGTAATTTCTCAGCAACAAATGACCTAAAGATTCCCACCATCAGTCCTATCAGTAAAACTGAAATTTCTTACCTTTCTGATGTCTACTTTGATTTCAGTGCAAGGTAATTTCTTTACAAGTTAAGAATATAAAACTGACTAGCACACAATGAAGTGGAAGCTTCATATTTGATTAATGCTCAAAAATTCCTGAATCTAACAATGAACTACTAAGTCTGAAATTCTGGTAACATGCCTGAGAGGTGACATGCAACTTGGTCTAAAAATCTACTCTTCTCTCACAAATATTCCAAGATATAAAGTCCCTGGTGTCCCCTTTAGTTACAATAAATAAGACACACTATATTTTCACTCTTTAAACCTAAATGCTCTATATAAATACTGTATATCAAAGATTAGGAACTCTAGCAGATCCCGTCTTGGAGGCAACATACAAAAAAAAATCAAAGGAGAAAGAGGAAAAAAAAAAGAAAAGAATAGGAAGGCAAAGCAAGGGGGAAAAAATTGAGGGTGGACGGGTAAAGGAGAGGAAGTAACAACACAAGAATGTACATAGTTAGATCTCTAACCAGCCTACCTACCTGATTCCTACACTTCTTTAGGAAATAGCAACAGAATATAAATCAAATAAAAAACAAACACACAGGCCATAAGAACATTAATAAGGGAAAAATAGCACAGAATATTTGAAGTAGGTATTGTTTCCCAAAGTTTAGTACTTATTATTACCATATAAATACTCTTTCAGTATAAAACTGCTAGAAATGTAGTTGTAAAATAGATGTATTCAAAGTCCTAAAAATAAATTCTGGCTCTTCAAAGATCATATTCCAGAAATAGTCTTTAAAAAGACAGGAGTTTCAGGGACTTAATAAACAGGGAAACAGACTGAAAAGATACTAAACAAATATTTCAGAGCCTGAATAGTTTCAAAATTGTATTTTTACTTCTTTGTAATGACCCTTAAATTTGACTTAAGATTTTTTTAGGAAAAAAGATGGTATTTAGTCACAAGAACTCACTTGAAGGTTTTTGTTCTATCACTAACTGTGTTGCTTTAGGCAAGTTCCACACAGCCCGACTGGGCCTCAGGTTTTACATCTAAAAAATAAGAGTAAAATCCTCGCTCTAGCCTATGTAATAGAGATACTGTGAGGCGCAAATGACAAAGCCCTTGTAAAACTCGCTTTGCAAATTCAGTGCTATCTACACTGCCCTTTTAACTGGCAGAAAAACTAGTTTATAGCTATATTGGTAGGTAAGAACAAAAGTGAATGCTGAAAAGTTCCAAGTATGTAAAACTAAATACAAATGCCCTACCATCATAAAATGTAGTTTATGAAAATATAGGGCTATACTCAAAAACATTTTAGTCCAAAAATCCATTTGGATTTTTTTCTGCTATACACTGGCACAGAATTATTATGAAATGTCACCGTAAGAATTAAATTTCAAACCCTTTAACTTGCATTTAAACTTAATATATAAACTTCATCACCCCTCAGCAAATGGTGGTCTAGTAGTTAAGGTTTGGTGCTCTCACTGCCATGACCCGGGTTTGTCTCTGGTCAGGGAACCAGAGCACCCATTTGTCGGCTGTCATACTGCAGCGGCTACATGTTGCTGTGATGCTGAGAGCTGTGCCGCCAGTATTTCAGAAAGGAGCACAGGGTCACCCATGGTGGACACGTTTCAGTAGAGCTTCCAGACTAAGACAGACTAGGAAGAAGGACCTGGCCACCTACTTTCGAAAAAATTCGTCACGAAAACCCTATGGACAGTAGTGGAGCACTGTCTGATAGAGCGCCGGAAGGTGAGAGGATGGCGCAAAAAGACCAGCAGGGTTCTGCTCTGCTGTACACAGGGGTCACTGTTAGAATCAGCTCGACAGCACTAACAAAAACTACCTCAGCAAAACCTTAAATCCCTGGATCACCTGATGCCAAAATGGAAAATAAGCTGTGAAAGATGTTATTGGGGGAAAAAATTCCAGTAAATAGTCCAAATAAAAACATACAGGAAATGTATCAACTTCAGAAATAAATGAACATAGATAACACGGAAACTGTCAATACTAATAGCAAATAATGTTTGACCAAGCATCTTAAAAACAGCTGCATAGTGCTCACATGGGCAGCAAATACAGTCATGTGCCACACCATGATGTTTTGGTCAACGATGGGCCACAGATAGAACAGTGGTGCCATAAGATCAGCACCATACAGTCTAGATGTGTAGTAGGCTATATTATTTAGGTATGTGTAAGTACACTCTGATGTATGCACAATGACGAAATCACCTAATGACACATTTCTCAGAACACACCCCCATCGTTAGGTGACATGTGACTGTATCCGAAAACTGGAACAATATAGAGAAAATTAGCATGCCCCTTGTGCAAGGATGACATGCAAATTCATGAATCGTTCCATATTTTTGCACAGGGCATTTTTAGGGCGATGACACTATTCTGCGTGGTTATGTAATGGTAGATATTATGCATTTGTCAACTGTACAACACTGTGAACCCTAATGCAAACACGATTTAATAAATAATAATATTTCAAGATTGTTTATCAATTGTTAATAAATGTACCAGACTAATGCAAGATGATAATAAAAGGAGAAATCGTGTGTGTGTGGGTGCACATGCACACGCAAGCGGATATGGCAACTCTTCATATTTTATACACAATTTTTCTGTGAACCTAAATCTGTTCTAAAAAATAAAACCTATTAAAAAAAAAAAAAGCTGAACTTCAGATAATGCTGATACCCAAAACAAAAACCCAGCTGCATAAATTTAGCACCCTTTCCAAAAGACAGAGGAGACAAAATGTTAATACCTGCATCTTTCTGGAGAGTCTTCTCTATCTTTCCTCCGGAACTTGCTGATGGTGTCATCAATTGTGCTTCCAATTTTATCACTCAGTTCACCTAATTTATCACTGAATGGAAAAGCACTCTTGTTTTTATCCCACTCCTCATCCCATTTTGATTTGGGCTCAGGATCGTATCTTTCACCTATATAAAGCATTAAAAAAAAAGCAACTCTAAGGATATTAAATTCAAAAGATATCTATAGTCTTTATTTCTGAAGCTTTTCTTCATAATAAAATAGTTTTCAAAGGAAAACAGAAAGCTCCCACAGTGCTGAATCAACACAATTACAGCAAGGCACAGCATGTAGTGCCAGTCATTAAGTGGCAAGAATGCAGATTCAAAAGCTTTTGTTTATGAAAACTTACAGAACCTTAATGCACAGCACAGCATATCAGGAAGTTCTTAAAGGCTGTTGAAAGGAGTAGAGGAAAACAGAAAAACCAACACAGGCTATACTAGCAAAAGAGAAATGGAAATCTTTTTGTTTTTACAAAAATCACAATGCATTATATTTCATTCCTGTCTCTTAATGGTTTTCAATTATTAGAAAAGTGTTAGACAGCAAAAGTCTCTTAAAAAACACAAACTATAGGCAACACTACTCTGAATGCTACACATCCCAATATGCTATAATGACTCATAACTATCATTCTTTAGTATCAAACTAAATAACTCAATGGATTTCATGCATGAGAAAGCATCTTTTAATTACCATAAAAAGAAAAGAATATTCTAACTACCAAAAACTACACAGACTAGAATCATGAAACATGCTGAAGCAGTTCAGAATGATGATCTACTCAAACACCAAGTCCAAACATATGCTAGGACTGGCAAAACCTACGGATCCTCTGTGTGAATTTGAGAATGAAGAGAGCAGATCATGGCAGTGTATGAAAACCCCAAAATGTCAAGATTTGTCTTAGTCCTTGACCTTGGGGGCCTAAAGGAGAGACAGGAATTATAGGCACTAAATGGAACCTTTCCATTTCCATTTCCATGACCAAACTCAACTTAGGAGGCAAGAGTAGAAAGTACAGAGAAATCATGTGAGGTTAAAAAGAACAAAACACTGAAAATTAAGGAAAGTCAGAAAAGGGAAAGGAAAATGAGAACAAAATAATCAAAGATGGCTAAACAAGCTTTTGTTCTGAATTTGGCTAACAGGTTCTAATGGCATACGTGCCCTTTGGAGACCAAACAAAACAATTTTGCCGAACTGCCTGCTAAAATCACAAAGCTAAAATTTTCTCTTAAGAGTGTGAGGATTTTAAAATATGTCTACTAAATCTGAAAGTGACCATCAACTTAAAGAGAACAAACATGACAAATGAAATTTTCCAGACAAAATTTAAAACAGGATGGTTTTATAAAAATGAGTGGTTTTCCAATAACGTGTACGTACATTTCAATGATAACTAGAAGAACTAGACTTTGAAAAGAAACAAATCTACAGGAAAAATGAAAGTAGATGAAAACTAAATGGATTAGCATAGTGGACATCATACCAAATGAGTACCAAAGACACTGGATATTGGTAAGACATTATCTAATAAACTGAAAAACATATAAAACAGTTAAAGTTGATTAGTTAAGTCTCTGGATCATATATATAGCATTAAAAATAATTTATAAAAGAATGTGATGTAAATGCACAGGACATTCAACTCTAGCTCTAATGCAGATACTGTGATTAGTTCACTGTGACTGAGTCTGAAAACTTACTCAATTTTCCAAATTTATCTGATATAATTACATATTGTGCTGGTAAAAAAGATTTACAAGAAAGCAGAATGAGGAAATGAGTTGCAAATAGCAATTTATACTCAGAAACATTAAACTGCCATGGCTATTTTGAAAAAGCTGAAGAATAAAATAACTGCTTGGGCAAATAATCCCAAGACCTCTTACTTTCCTAAACAAATAAAAACTCAAAACATATTTATATGATTTAAGAAAAATATCTTGCCTACTTTGAGAATTGACTTTTATATGATGCTTAGACGTAAAAGAAAGGAATTTTTCTACTGTTAGAAACATCCTTTAACAGCTAATTAAATGCAGTATTTTTTTTCTTTGAGGGCAAGAAAGGAGAGGTGCAAAGGAGTGAAGATACTTTTTTATAAGTAACTACAAGAAAAGAAGTAGAAGATTTTAAAATGGTTCCAAAGAAGGAGTTTCAAGACCTCATATAATCCAAATATAACAAAACTCAGATATGAGTGGAGGGAGCTACAGAGCCCCAATAAGCCTCTCTGTGTATACACAAAAATGACCAGGTGACTGCCAGAGCTCACAGAAGACAGAATGAGTCCAAAGGGACATGTGCTGTGAAAGAGAGTTCTTATTTTCTGTATCTGTTTCAAGCACTTAATGATCTATTTAGGGAAACTATATCATTACATTAAACATAAACAGGAGAGATGAATGTTCTAGCAGCTCTTAAATGTGTTAGGAACAATAAAGTGATAGGCCTAGATCAAAAACTGGTGGTACTGTCAGTCACTTTTTTCCATGTCAAATGAACACACTGCTTAATTAAGGGAAGAGATTGAGGCTGAACTAACTTCTAAGAAGTTTATTTTTGGACAAAAATAGTGCTAAATTGGTTCTGAATTAGGAAGATGAATCTCTTGATCAAACTTCGTATTTTTATGCTCTAAACAGTGAGTTAGAGAAATCTTTTTTCCTTTAGAATGGTAACCCCAAGAGGGAAGGGGATACATTTGTTTTATTGTCTGTATGTCAACTCAAAATTTGCAGTCATTTAATTAACAATTAATGGTTAAAATCAGCTTCTTGAAACCACAAAAGTAAAAAATAGGAAGATTCCCAAAATTCATGGGAGCCAAAATAAACATTACATATATTTTAGTATCCTATATATTCCTGGAAAAAAATAGCATTTTGGTCTTTCATATTCCAACGATTCTTAAAATATACCCAAGAAGCTAAACTGATGCTTAAGCGCCAATCTTTCTTTGATACTCACTGTATCTGAATCCTCCAACACTGTCAGAGGAAACCCCAACATATTTGTCTTTGTTCTTCTTTGCTTTCTTTCGCTCTTCACGAAGCCTGTCGTCATCCTGGGCAAATTCAACCAATTCTTTCACCTTCTGGCGAATATTTATACCTTGATCCTTGCCATGCTCATCTGTGAGGATGGTAAGGGAAAAACAAAACCTTAAGAATTCAGTTAATATATATCAAACCCTTTAACACAAAAAACAGACATGAAAATTTCAACATAAGAAACGAACTTCAATATTTTAAAATTAATAAAAAGAGGCAAATTGTGCTACTAAATTTTGTCATTTCCTTATTAGCACATTCTAAGTCTTGAGATACAATTTTGGCTTATAAGAACATGTAAAGACGAACTAAAAAGGACGACACATAATGGTGCTATGCAAGATCAATTAAAGATCCACTAAAAAGGATTACTAATAATGACCATATGAAATGGACTTATATCCATAAATGTCTTCTTTTTCTATCGTATTTTAACAAAACAAAATAAAACTCACTTTAACATTTTAATGACTTAAAGGCATCCAAATGCCTTGGTTTCCCTGTACACAAGTTTGGAAACACTAACTATCAGGATTTAGTGTAGCTGAAAAACTGAATTTTTAAAGTGCTTTTAACTGGGGTATGCTACAAAATGAAATGTGATTCATTCTGTATCCTGTTTCACATTCAAAACACACTCTGGCCTTGCTGCCTTTGCACAGTAAATATTATTTGGTGGGAGGAAAAAAAACCCCAGCTTCAAACAGATGTGTGTGTTTTGGAGCTCTAACCTTTTCTTCCCATATGATTAAAGCTATTCCTTTATGGACACCACAGGGGACCAGTCTCCAGTGCATATTTTAATATAAACCCGAACACTCATGTTGTGTTGGTTCTGTTGTTATTAGCCAGTCTTTTCTGCAAGTTCTTGTCTTCACTAATTAATACTCTAGGGCCCCACGTCTTGGATTCTGCACTCGTCACACAACCAGCAACAGTCACATTCTAATTAGAGCGGAGAAGCTTCTAAGCTGGTTCAGGTGACTGACAACTCCAACTACTGTTTTAATTTGCTTATAAGGTTTTTCTATTGCTCACCTACAAAGTGGTAATTTTCCAGGGATCGCAAATCATAAATGTGTTCTCTGGCACTTGTAACAACACGCTCTGATCCATTCCTTATGAGGTAAGCTAGGAGCAGCAATGACTGTAAAAATACAAAGCAGCAAATGATTTATCAAAATAAATTCTGGAAGAGCTTTGGTAAATAGTTAAAAAAAGTAATTCCAACATTAGCAAATAATCTTCATCCATGTGTTTATGTGTGGGGGATTTCTTTACCTTATGTTAGACTTTAAATACATAGTCTAAAACTTATATTATCAATTTGAAGTTCCTCTTATATCAAGCATAGTAAATAATTATAAACTATCCACTGGATAACATATGTCAAAAGATTGGAAAAAAAAATTCTGATGTTAAAAAATATCTGAATGTATGCTATAAATGAACACTAAGCTTTTAGAAAGCTGGCTCAGATTTTACTTTTCATCTGGCATTACACAAGTGTGAATTGTTAGAACAAGTATTCGGTAATTATATGATCCCATAGCATTTTCCCCAGATAAAATTTAATTCAGGGAGTTAATGATGTGGCTTTTGTTTCAAAAACTTGCTGCCAACAAATAAGAGAAAAAAACAATGTTCATGGGGTTTATTTGGGGGGTGATGAAAATGTTCTGGTATAGATAGTGGTGACTGCTGCACAACTTTGTGGAACACTAAAAACCACTGAGCTACGCATTTTGAACTTAACTTTGCTTGGAACAAACCTCACATAAATAAGATTAGATTTATGAAAATCTAGTTAGATTGGCAAAACTGAGGGGCAAAAAAATCTCATCCTTCTAGGAATTTATTCTTCAAAAAAGTAATTTATCCAAGAATTATTTCTTTTAAAAAAGCTCTAAATAAAAAAAGTTACAGAAATCTCAACTATTTCATCACAACTACTGTACAAGCCGAGGGAATGACAATGAATGTTTTCAGAAACAATTAACATCAAAAACACGCAACTAAATAAAGCACTGATTTTCAATCCTGAAAGCCAGAAAAGTTGCTTTCAAAGTTTCAAATATGAATATTATGTGCCATTTTGGAAAGCACAGAAAAACTTACTACTAGGAGCAAGAAAACATGGTGGGGATGGAAGAACAGATGACTTATCTTCTTGTAGAATTCTACACTACATTATGATGAGATCAGAACTAAATGAAAGAAGTCTGATAAACAGTACATATTCGCAAATTTAAAATGTTAGAATTTTAACATGTTTTAGAATCTGTAATTATATTTTAAATTAATATATATTTTTTGGTACAGAATACTGTGATATCACTGTTATAAGACAGGCAAATTTTTATGTACAGACCACAAATCATACTAGACTGATTTTCATCGTAACTGTTCATATATTAAACATGCATACTACTACAGATTCATTACTTTTGATACCCACAAATGTATTTTTAGTAAGAATAATTATAACAAATACAATAAAAATATTCAACATTTGGAAGTATTATTAATTTTAAACATTTCACATTAAGAATAGTTGTTTACAGTCCTAGAAAACAGAACACAAATAGCAAATCTACTTCTTTTACCTGTTTGAGAATATTCTGTTCTAGGATTTAATATCTTTCATAATCACTTCATAATCACTTATGTATGTACACCTTAAAATTTCAAGCACTTACTGTCAACATGTCAAATAATAAAAACACACTAATGCTCATACCTTATAAACTCTTCTCCAATTTTTTTTGTTGTCTTTTAACATTCGTGACCAAAGCATGTTCATAAGTTCTGGAAATTGTTCATACATGAATGTAGCCCTGAAAAAAAAAATTTTTTCCTCAAGAGTTTGCAATATGCTAATTTTGACAATAGATGGCAGGCTTGTTCCAAGTTACTGGGTTTTCCCAAAGAGCTTTAAAAAAATTAATTCAAAAAATTTAGATGATCTGCTTCCTTAAAAATGTTTTTCCTACATTTTATAAAATATCTAGCACATTCGTAAGTCCCACTAATTAATATCATATTTTACAAGCCCTTCATTCACGGCCATAGTGATCCAGATGTTCATCAGGAAAAAATTTTCATAACCTTTATTTCAAGTTATTTTATACACATTTGTCAAAAGCTTACATGGTAAGATACAGTTAAGTCTCTAAACTTCATTAAAAAAAGTGAATTTTGTTTTACTTTTTTGAGCTAATTTTTAAGGGGAACAGACCCTGTGTAAAACTTCCTCCATTAATATCTGAACGATTATGCAAAATTTCTATCTGGTAGCTAAAAAGTTTAAAACTGAAAGCAAATCTCACATTTCTGTGTAAAGACAGTTAGATTCTTTCTGCACTGCTGAGTCAAATTATCACTTACTTGGCAATCTCTCCCATGAGCTGCCCAGAAGGTCCCCAAGGATCATCATTCGTTGCTTCTCGAACTTTAGACTCGATCTCTGAATAATTCATAACCACATTGGTGCTGCAGAGAAAAAAAAATGCACGCACATACGCACAAAGATTAGCATCAAAACTGAGAAACACATGAAAACTTAATAATGACACTACTGGGTGTCCTAATGAGATAGTTCTACGGGGTGGGAAAGAAAACATCTTTTGTGCACAAGCTACCCCGAGGACACTATATAACACATTTAAGTTATCTTTAAGAAGATTTTACTATTCCATTAGCCTTCAAGAATACAGATGAGAGATAACATTAGAGCTGGCACAAGTCCAGTAAAAAATGGCTTTGGGTCAAATTAAAAAGGAAATTGAACATGCTAGAGCCTATTTTAAAACTAAGTTGTCAGTTTCCTGACCAGACCTGGTTTATATGCAGTCTTATATTTCCTGCTTACAGAAATTCTGTAAATTAATCAGCAAAATTATATAACAGCTGAACATTATGTATATTGTATAAAACAGCAACGACAAATCAAAGATAACATTCTAAAGATGTTTTGAACCACTATGAACATTTAACTGCAATCCTTTAGTCTTTTTTCATTTATTATATCATATACATTTTCCATGCCACTGTAGTCACTGTAACCCTCACTTTTAATGGCTACATAATACTCTATCAGTATGATAATGTATTTAACTTTCACTTAAGACTTCAGCCGTGATTAAGAACATGGGTTGTAGGATTCAGAAAGATCTGACTCCAATCTCTTACTTTGTCACCTTTGGAAAAATTACTTTAATTGTCTTAATCTCAGTTTCCTCAAATATAAAATGAGAATTAAGAAAGAATACCACCTCAAAGGGTAATATATCAAACGGTTCTTACAAGCACAGTGTCTGACATACAGAAAGTGCTCAATAAATGTTAGCCATTATTATTATTATTATTAGACATAATAATCATCTATTAGGAGAATTGTAAAATATTAAGTAATACTTTTATAAGAATTAACTTTGAAAAGAGTATCTTAAAATTAAGACATGAGCTGGCAAAATGGTCGTTAAAACAGAATTTCTCATGTTATATAGACTTAAGAATTCAAAGACATTCTGAGGAATAAGGAAATACTGTAGGGGGCTGGCCCCATGGTGTGGTGGTTGAGTTCTGTGTGCTCCACTTTGGTGGCCTAGGTTTGTGGGTTCAGATCCTGGGCTCGGACCTACACCACTTGTCAGTCATGCTGAGGTGGCGACCTACATACAAAATAGAGGAAAACTGGCACAGATGTTAGCTCAGGGCAAATCGAAAGGGAGGGAAGGAGGGAGGGAGGGAAGGAGGGAAGGATGGAAGGAAGGAAAGCGAGGAAGGAATGAAGGCAGGAAGAAAGACAAAGACAGAAAGACTGACAGACGAAATAATGTGAAAACGTCACATACCATAGTAGTATCCATTTGACATCTGAAGTTCCAATTATTACTGAATAATTGTTATAACAGATGCCTCTGAATATGGTAAATCAAATCTTTCACTCAAAATTGAGTCTTAGAAATAGTGAAAAATCAGAATTCGGTAACTATTACTTACACACACCCCAATTTTGCTGTATGGTTTTTCAGTCAGCAAAAATTCCATTTTTCAAGTAAGGAAGGTTTGGTTATAATTTGCACTTGAATCTCTTTCTCAAATATAGACAGAAATTTCAAATTTATTGCAAACACTTCAATTTCTTTACTTTTAAGGAAGAGACTAATAAACAATTTTGGGTCAAATTTTAAAGGAACCATTATGCATATAAATCTGGCTTCTAGATTTACAATCAGACTACTGTTCAACTAAGGGAGAAAAGGGAAATCCTATTATTTTCTTTTAATCTTTGAGAATGCTGTCTCTTAAAATATCAACTAGTTTGATAAAATAAATACAAATTATTCCCGAGACTAAAATAAATCCATAATCTCCACTGCCTCCTTCAAATTTAAGACAATTAATGAACGAATTTTTATAAAAATCCAGCAATGATTCTATTGACAATAATTTTACGTATAAATATAAAGGAATAACATTTATTTCTCACTTTGTCAACAACAGAACCAAAATAAAATCAAGGGAGCCAATGACATATTTGCCATTTAAGATGGCAGAAAATGATAGATTTCAGAATGCCTTTGTTTATCCTAGTGGCTGAAGCATGCATGGCTTAGGCAGTTAAAAGTGTCAAAATGCAGCTGTGGGAATGAACAATAGCAATTAGGATTATATTTCACCCAAGCATTTCATTACCAAGAATGCACTTGAAATCTGTTTGCATTGTTTAATTTGTTGGAGAACAAGATGAAAGGAGTTAATCTCTAGTCCATGTACATGAAATATTTTTACTAGAGCTTTCATAAATGCTGTAGCTTTCAGAACACTACTTTCCTTGTTCAAGCTACAAAAGCCCATGGGTCAAATGAGAAAGGTCCTGTTTCTCTAACCCTTCACAAGACTCTTAGCTGAAGGCCTGTGTGTTTGAGTGCTGTGTATTTAGAGGAAGAGGTGGCAGAGCGCCAACAATTTAAGAATCTCCTCATTTCCTTGGTTGAAAAACAATGGAAACTATGTAAAGGGACAACTTGCCATTAGAACACACTCACGATATAGTCATAAAGTATATCCACAGAAAGATACGGGAACAATAATACAAAAATATCAAAGTTAGAACACTTCCATGAAGAGAATCAGGTCCTATTTTTTAAAGCCATTTTCCAATGAAATCGTTGCTTTCAGAAACTGGAAAGAACTCTCTCTTAAGATGAAATCTCACGGCATAAAGAATTCCAAAACAAAGTATTTTTAAGCTGTACTTAATTCAGAAACAAATATAAACTAAAACAAAACAAAATAACATTGTATAGTTTGGCCTTATTCCAGGTCATTCAAAAATAACTATTTCTAAAAAGGTAGAAATAGCATTTTGATCCTTCCTTTCCCATGTTTTCTATTGCCCTCAATCCACGCCCTACCCATAATTCCGGTGACCTTTTAAAAAAGGAAAACAATCCCCACCCTCCCCCCCCAAAAAGAGAAGTAAAAAAAATTGTGTCCAGATGTGAAAAGAAAAAACAGCTAGTTTAATTCCTAAAATTTCCTGACTGACACAAATGTTTTAAGAATGGATATTTCAGACACTAGAGGGGGCTCTCTCATCAGTTTTTCAAAACACATGCAAAATTCAGACAAAGGTCAAGGATCCATTCTGCAAACAAAATTATAGGCAATTACCAGGGAATGACCAAAGAGTGAAGAATACAAGAAGCTGCTCATGTTCTGAAGTTTTTACTGTAAAGCAATATTGAACCAATGCTTTTTACAAGGATGAAATCCACATTAAAATCATTATTGTTTGTATTTGTAAACATAGCAACTGTTCGTTGCTTCCACAGTGCTTTTACACACTTGCACATTTACTCTTCACAACACCCCAGTAATAGACAGGACAGGACTAAGAGAGTCTCCAGTGAGAGTACTTGCTCTGGACAACACAGCACCACTCACTCACTGGATCTTCAATGCCAACTGCTAAGTTATCATCCTCAAGTTCTGCACGCTTGTTTCTACGGATGTGTGAACATAGCTAATGTTCAATTAGTCAAGGATTGATTATTCAATCTGTAAATTATTAGTGTTCATTTTGGCCCTCCTCTTTATTCCCCATTTTCCGCTTATTTCACCACTCACTACTGATAAAATATCAAGTTATTTTACTTGATAACAGTTTGGGTTCCGGTTTTAGAGGCAAGATTGGTTGTAAGTAAAAGCTAAAATGGGGCTTTTACTTACTGATGGTCAATGCATCCTCTAATCTGATTAAGAATAATCAGTAAAATGACTGACAAAAACAATTTGAATAGTCTTTATTCATATACTTCCTGTCAAACATTCAAGAATATGCTTTGCTAAAACAAAATTATACACCCAGAGGAAAGGTAAAGTATAGGTAGAATCCAGTCCTAACTGCTACCAGAGGAATAAGAAAATTGAAACGGACTGATGTAGTAAGAAGTATTTTTCCCAGCTTGCCTTTTTAATTTTACTTCCTTAAAAAATAAAAATGGAGTCAAATGGGTCTGTATTTTTAACATGGTTTCTTCTTTTTGTTTTTAACTAATTATAAAGACTTCATTGACTCTGAGATCAGAAAAATATTTAGCAGTATTTTTTTAGACCTTTGAACTTCTGTTTTGTCATATGCATACATATGTACATCCACACTTACTGACACAGAGAAAAGGAAAGACAGGGGCAGCAAGAGACAAGGTAGTGGTTTTAAATAATAGTATTTTTTTCTTTATACTTTCCCACATTTTCCAAATTTTCCCCATGAACATCATAGTGTAACCTAGGGAAAACTATTAAATGCCATTAAAAATATAAGTCGAGTGCTATATCATCACTAACTACACTTTATTTACGGGCAAATAAGCTTCATGGTAGACCACATGAGTATTATTTCTACTTCCAAAGTCTTATTTTCTCTGAGTAAAAAGTGTAGCAAACTAGTAACTAAAATATATCTACACATAAGAAAATACGTATACCAGGTGCTATGTGTGTAAAACAGGGAACAATTTAAGTATCTAATATTGAAATTAACATGATTTTTAAAAACTGTATCAGGGAGAAATGATTTCCAACATAAAAAGCTATATTAAAAAGTGACCTCTTAACTTCAATGACACAAAGATTTCAGAAGATACTTTTATGATGCAGATAAAACTATTATGATCCTTACAAAGTATCGATCTTTTAGACTTTTTTAAATTAATAAAACATCCATAAAATGAACAGTGAAAAAGAAGGCTGTCTCAGGTAAAATGTCACTTAAGCCAGGAAATTTTTTCTTTTTAATGTTTTTAGCCAAAACATTAGGGAAGCAGTTTTAAGAATACTTGCTCTAGGGCTGGCCCCATGGCCGAGTGGTTAAGCTTGTGCACTCTGCTTTGGCGGCCCAGGGTTTTGCCAATTTGGATCCTGGTCGAGGACCTAGCACTGCTTATCAAGCCATACTGAGGCGGTGTTCCACATAGCAGAATGAGAAGGACCTACAACTAGAATATACAAGTACGTACTGGGGAGTTTTGGGGAGAAGAAGAAAAACAAAAAAAAGATTGGCAACAGATGTTAGCTCAGGGCCAATCTTTAAAAAAAAAAAAAAAAAGAATATTTGCTCTAAAAGATTGATAATGAACCATGTGGTACTCATTTTTCATCCCAAGATGGCCTTCACCACATTACCCTTATTTTCAATCTGAACATTTTACAGGTTCAAAACTAATATTTTAAAATCAAGTTACATGTTATTACAGTCCCGTGAACAACATCAAATTTATGCTCAACAACCAAGAAGTCTAGTGCTCCTAAATTCAACAAATGCATAACTTTTGTTGTTAGCAGAAATCTGAGGTCGTATAGAAATGGTGTGAGGAGGTGGGAAAACTAATTTGTCCACTTGGCTGGATATTTGCTACCCAACAAAACAAGTCTTGTCTTGACCTGAAAATGAAACACAAAGCATTGAAAAATGTCTCAACAGGAGCAGTGGTTCCATAGAAGAATTAATGTTGCTAAAGCAAATGTTACCATATTTGATTATAAAGTATTTTAGTTATAAAACAGCTACGGTGCTAGCACAGGGAATAAACGACAGTACTCCCTCCATACCATAAGAAGAAAACCAATAAATATGGGAAAGTACAGAAGTAGTAAACATAACAAACTTAATGCTGGCTAACTTCTACCTAGTGTTGCCATCACCAGCAGCTCTCCCCTACCAAAAAACAAAAAAATTGAGTGAGCAGAGAGAAAACATATTTAATAGCAATTCCTTAGCAGAGAAGTTAAACTCACAACTAGGAAACGGCAACAGATCTTTAAACTTTGTTAGGTTTTTCTAATTCCAAAGCCCATTTTCTATTATGCCACAATGCCCTAAAATCAGAAAATTCGTAATATTACCTCACCTAAATGAAAAAGTCTACTAGTTAATATATAAGATGACATCACAAACTGCACTAAAGGAACTAAATGCTGAATTAATGTTTAAAAAAATACCTTCTCAGTCATGAAAATTATATATTCTCTGGTTTTAGTAAATACTAAATACAAACTATCCAACTGAAAATGAGGAAACCAATGTACCCCCTTCAAAAACACACATTTCTTTAAAAAAAAAATTTTATTGATGTCATATTGGTTTATAACATTGAGTAAATTTCAGGTGTACATCACTATATTTCAGTTTCGGTATAGACTGCATCATGTTTACCACCAATAGTCTAGTTTTTATCCACCACCATACATATGTGCCCCTTTACCCCTTTTGCCCTCCCCTCACCCCTTTCCCCTCTGGTAACCGCTAATCTCTTCTCCTTATCCATGTGTTTATCTTCCACCTATGAGTGAAATCATACAGAAATACACACACTCTTAAAAGCAAGGTAAAGAAATATCAGTTTGAATAGGGAAAAACTAAACTGAAGACATCTAAAATCTGAGGCTCTCTTATCCATTCTTCTGCAGTAATGAAGCTTCAGAAAAGAGTAGCCTTATTAATTAAAAAAACATATACTCTATTTCAATCCAATTATATTGTAAGTATGTGGGATGTGCATGCATATTATTTATGACTTCACCTATTTACACAGAGCACTATGCTGGATTATACACCTTCTGTTTTCCTCTTTACTTTTCAAGAGGGAACATTAAAATGCTAAATGCTGAAACATGAAACTGTCTGCTTTTTAAAATAACCATCAAGAACTTGCACTGAAATATTATACCTCATCCTTTAGCTATCATAGTGAAAAAAAAACTTAAAACCAAATAAATATTAAAGAGCAGTTTACTGCCAGGTTTTATTGAGGGAGGAGGGGAGTACCACAATCCTTTTTAATTCTGGATACTCAAAGATCAAGTTAGATACCATAACTGGATATCTAAAACATTCTAAAAACATGGTACAGACAGAAAAACTGTCTAAGTCCAAACTCAAGCTGCCTGCATGACACTAAAATCACTGAAACTGTATTAAATGTTCAAAAATACCACTTCATTTGTTCCCTCCTCTCATGATGTAAGACAACAGAAAAGCATCCTTAACTGATACAACTATTTTTGAAATTCTAATTATTTTAAGTTGTAAGAAAATTAAGGACTGTATACTCTTATCTAAACCAAAAGCTATTCTCACATCAATTCTACTAACGAATTCTTTGATCTATTCTGACCGATGCTGGCCTTCAATTTCAGTAACAGTTCAGTCCAGTATTATCAAGGGGGTGGAGAACTGAAACATACAATTTTAATCACTCTTGACGTTTCCTATCACTGAATATTGTTGACCGACATGGCTCAATATTTTTAGACTCCATTTGTAGATAAACACCATGAAACTGTTTTCTAGAAAAGTATTTTTCAGTTGTTTATTGGCGGAATGGGGAGCAAATTAAACACTGTGAACACTACTTTGCAGGTAGTAAAAACTTAAGAACAAACCCCTAATATTCTTGAAAGACTAGCTGAAGACCTTTGTGTATCTTCAAAATTATGAAAATGAAAATGTTTATACAGACTCTTGACAATCTCCCAGATTCAATCAAGAGTTAAGGTATTCTGTGTATATTACAATTGCTCAAAAAGGTAACAACGTTTAGATTCACCAAGTTTTCTCAGGTAAGCAACTTTTGCATGGCAGAACACTTTTCATAAATTTTTTTACTGATTCTGTATAGATCTGATTGTGTCATCAATCCAAGGTACCACCAAACCCGATTTGCTCCTCTCTAAATATATGTAAAGCTTCTATTTTCGGTCCGTGAATCATTATTTTCTTAGGCTCTGCCACATTCACTCACTACCAGTACTGGAGGTTGGCTTTCTTTGAGCTGTTTTTCACAAAGAACTTAAGTTGTTACTACAGCCCCAGAGCTGGAGCACAACAAAGCTGAGACGTGGAGGCAAGTGACGGGCTTAGCTAGATGACTTGGTTCCACACATGCAAGTCAGATTTGGATCCTAACAAAATTATACATTATTTCCTGATAACAAATCTCCTAGATCTGTTTTAAAAAGTCAAAACTTTGAACAGAAAAATCTATCAAAAATCTACTACATTTTAGAAAGGAAAATGGTTACACAGTAGGAAATGTAAGCAAAAAAAAATTAATCTAAGAACTTTTATCAGTAACTGACATTAACCAATTTATAACATATTTTCTCTTCTAATCTCTAAAAATATCCATGACGGATTATCAGTATTCCAAATGATATATTTATCTAAAGATTTCAAGCTTAAAAACCAGCATTTCAAATCCATACAGTTTCAAATTGTTCATTAAAGAAAATACTTGGTCCCCTGCTTATGGAAGAGTTTACCTAACATTCCAGGATAATTTCCAGTATTGATTTAATATCAGTTTGCAGGGGACAAAACTAACTAGAGTCACATCTAAAATTTCTGAGATTTCTAATGACTGATATGTTAAGTACAAAACTGTCCTAAAATGTAAATGTAACTAGCAGAAGTAATAATTCTTAGGAATTTCCGCAAAAAACACAGAAAATCATTATTTTATGGTTTGCGTAAAATTCAAGGTCAGGAAAGATTACATAAAACGAGTAACTGTGAAATGGCTATAATCACCAAGACAAAAAATAACAAATGTTGGAGAGGTTGTGGAGAAAGGGAAACTCTCACACACTGCTGGTGGGAATGCAAACTGGTGCAGCCACTATGGAAAGCAGTATGAAGATTATTCAAAAAATTAAAAATAGAAATACCATATGACCCAGGTATACCACTACTGGGTATTTATCCAAAGAACCTGAAATCAACAATACAAAGAGGCTTATGCACCCCTGTGCTCACTGCAGCATTATCCACAACAACCAGACGTAGAAGCAACCCAAGTGCCCATCAACTGTTGAGTGGATAAAGATGTGGTATATATATACAATGGAATACTACTCAGCCATAAAAAAAGACAAAATCATCCCATTTGCAACCACATGGATGGACCTTCAGGGTATTATGTTAAGTGAAATAAGCCAGACAGAGAAAGACAAACACCATATGATTTTACTTATTTGTGGAATATAAACAAACTTACGGACAAAGAACAGTTTAGTGGTTACCAGGGGGAAGGGAGCTGGAGGGTGGACACAAGGGGTGAAGGGGCACACTTCTACAGTGTCTAACAAATAACGTACAAATGAAATTTCACAATGTTACAAAATAAATCTTAAAAAAATGAATAATTGTTAAAGAAGTCAACATTCCAAATTTAGTTTCAAATGGCAAACCGTGCCAGACTAGAATGTATACATAAATTGATCATTGAGAAGATAAAAACTTTCACAAGCAGTGACTAAAATACCTCATTTTATATAAAGAATTATTAAATATTTATAGCCCAACATAAAGTCCTGTGGGAAACACTAGAAACCACATATAATTATTTCAATGCCTCAAAAAATAAAGGAATTGATCCAAAACAAAAAAATACTTAAACCAGGATGGTAGTTGGATTTCTGCCCCTCAAAGTCTGTCATTTAATTCTTTTTTTCCAAAAGGCACCGACCTCTTGATCACTATTAAGTGTGACTTAAACTGGCAACTTTTCAAGGAAATAGTTTAGTAATTTATGTAACAGATGTGCAAGAAAAACTACGTGAATGAGATAAGCCAAGAAAAACATCCTGATGTCCATAACTAAATTATAACCTGTGGGAGGAAGAAACTATAAAAATATTTCCCTTTCCTTACAACTTCAGTGGTTAGCAGTACCAAATAAAATAATCCATTTGATAGCAGCCCATTTTCAGATATTAAAATGGGCCTTGACTCCAGGAACTGTTCCAAAGCACAAGGCCACACTAAAGGAAAATACTGCACATTAATATATTCTCATAATCTGCATCTTTTATGGCTATTTTGTGTAAAAGCAAAGTAATATGTATATTAACTAAGCAATGATTTATCAGAAATTAATAGGGCCCAAATCTTGTCTCTGATGCCTGGACGAATTAACCACTCCGTGTCTGTTTCCTTATCTGAAAGGTAGCTCCTATATATTATTAGAGATTAAATGAAATGATATGTGAAAAGCATTTAGCACCCACAGTTCAACAATTTTTCTGCCAGTATTTATTATTTTTAGTTTGAAGATATTCTTTATATGGCTCCTTGGAGTTGACTGGCATAATACTTATTACGTACCCACATCTCACTCACTGGTGCAGAACTTTACAATCACAGTAACTAACAATCTATCTGACCCACAGTGTAGACACTAAAATGAAGGTTTTGAAGACACAACTACACAGCAAGGAAGAAATTATTCTACTATTAAAAAATCGCCAAAGAGCTGGAAATGAGTATCACTAAAAGACAGGACAAGTATCTATTAATACAAGCCCCAGCACAGAACAATTGCTACTTTATTAATAGAGTTCATATTTTGAAGTACACTCTCCTTAATACTCTTGGTATACCAACTGTGAGGCAGGGTTTTATTATACACTAAGTAGCAACTTCTCCCTTAGTGGTAATCTTACATTCTCTGATAAAATAAATAAAAAATCTCTAACTTTTTTTTTGATTCACTAAACTCATTTATACCAACTACTGGAGTCACACATTCCAAAGCAAATTATGCCAAAAACAAAGACTTTTTAAGCTACTATAATAAGAAGGGAAATTATCTAGCGTGAAGTTTATACAGTCATGCATCGCTTAACGATGGGGATAAATTCTCAGAAATGTGTCTTTAGGCGATTTAGTCACTTTGCAAACATCACAGAGGGTACTTACACAAACCTACCTGGTATAGCCTACTACACGCCTAGGCTATATGGTCAGTAATCTTACGGGACCACCATTGCATATGCAGTCCATCACTGACCAAAACATTGCTATATGGACCATGACTGTATTTACAATTTAGGAATATCAAACTAGCAGAAGTCTAAGGTTTCAAAACGGAAAAATAAGGTCCACATAACTCACTCCATGAGGTGTCTGGCTGAAAAAGGGTTTTAGAAGGGCCCCAATACCCAGGTTCTGTACACTGTTTCCTCTGTAAGAGCACAAATCATCATATTAGGAAATGTCTGGACATTCATGGGTCTTGATGGTTTATATGGAGTCCTTCTACTCTCTAGCACGGGCACTGCTGCTATCATGACTTGGGCAGCAGACAGGCTGACAGAAAAGGTGTAAGACTATTTACACACACTATTCCCATGGTGTCAAGGAGTTATTATTTTCCAGAGAGGCATTCTGGCAGCAATAAGATTTGGGGAGGGGGTATTCTATGGACAGCAAAAGGGAAGAATGCGTTGTGTGTTTCAGGGAAGCAGGATGAAAAGTTGCTTCCAAAATGTGGCAGCAATGGTGCTTGGAATAACACAGCAACACAACAGGCAGATCAGCCACCACTAGAACATTCTTTTCTTTTCATGGTTATAGGAAAAGAGCTCTCACAACACAAAATTGTATGAACACTAACCACTACCAACTATATAAAAACACATGTGCCAGTGGACAAAGTCTAGGGAAAAAACCATGAAAACAAGAATGGTGGGGGGAATATTTATTTAAAATTTTATTTTTACAATGAAAAAACTGATCTTTTTTTTTAAAGAAAAGAAAAATAGCACTTGTACATGAAACTTCTCTTCACTTGCTTGGGAAGCGTCCCATAGCTGGGCTGATTTAATTCTGCTGAGGATCAGTTTCCACTCCCCTGGCTCAGCAGCCTGTGTGCAATGTCAGTGCCCTGTCAGCACAGATAAAAGCTTTCTGAAAAGACAGCTTTGAGTGGAGGACCAGAAGGCAAGAGTGTCAAGTTGCTCTCTGCCCCTTGGCTAGCTGCAGAACAGTGCTGCTGCCTCCACAGACTATTCCCTACCAATGCCAGACTCAGCCCAAAACTATTTTCTAATTTTAGCCGATGTTTTTCTTTTTTATCACATATCTCTGTAACTTTTCATTTTTATTTTCTTCTAAAACAGTACTCTAGCGTTTTGTGAAAAATCCTCTAGGAGATATTATTAGGTGTTATGTGAGAAAAGGGTTCCATGGTGAGGTTTGGCAAATGTTATGTAAAACAAAGGCAACTTTACTACTGCAACACTTCTCAGAGACTTTACTACTCTTATGTGCACTGTGAGTCTCCAAGAGGGGACAATATTAAACATTTCTAAAACTTTGGGGACAACAGGTCTTTTCCCTGGAGCATTTTCCAAGTGTCCCACGAAATCCACTTTGGTATACACTATTTTTTTTAATTGCCCCTTTTTTCGAACTTCTAAAAATATTGTCAGTTTACCTTTCATCTTACCATTCTTGTTTTTCGTATGTTATTTCTTACTTTTTATCTAATAGATAGCTTTTCCTTTAACCTTTTCTTTTTATGTTTTTAAACTCATCTATTGGCTGGCTTTCAGCCTTTAATCTTGCTTTACATCTCATTTATTTTTACTGTATTTTTTAGAAAAACTCTTGATTGGGGCCACCCTGGTGGCACAGTGGTTAAGTTTGCACATTCTGCTTTGGCAGCCCAGGGTTCGCCAGTTCAGATCCCAGGTGCAGACATGGCACCGCTTGGCAAGCCGTGCTGTGGCAGGCGTCCCACATATAAAGTGGAGGAAGATGGGCGCGGATGTTAGTTCAGGGCCAGTCTTCCTTAGCAAAAAGAGGAGGATTGGCAGCAAATGTTAGCTCAGGGCTAATCTTCCTCAAAAAAAAAAACACTCTTGATTGATCTTTAGCGTTGACCTTAGTTTTGTATCTTGTTTAAGTCTCATGTGTTGTACTCTTTTTTCCATTGGTTATTCCAACTCTTTCAAAGTTCTCACTTTACTTATTTTTTTAGTTTTAAGTTTTAATTTCTTAATCCTCATTTAACAAACCTACATTAAACATCTGTCTTTTTTCCTATATATTTTATAATGCATAGCTGAACAAACAGAAAAGGGCAAAGAGCTCAGGAAAAGAGATGAACGGCCTCTCCCCACAGCCCCTTACCCTCTCACAGCAGTAGCTGCTTTTCTGGGCCCCCTCATGCAGAGGCAACATTTTTCACAAGGATCAATTAAATATGAATACAAGATACTAAGAAAAGAAAAAAATCAGCTTTATCGAGTCCCAAGGGTTAAAAAAATGATTATTCTGACAAATTAGAGCTGCTTTTTAACAATAAAATGTTAGTTGCTATGCAGGTGCCCCTTGGGAGTCCGCAGGACGCCCCCCGCTCAGATATCAAAATCCCTTATATAAAATGGTGCAATATTTGCACATAAGCTACGCACATCCTCCCATTTAAATCATCTCTAGATTACTTATAATACATGAAACAATACAAGTGCTATGTAAAGAGTTGCTATACTATATATAATACCTAAAACAATATATGTGCTATATAAATAGTTGCTATACTATACTGTTTAGCGAATAATGCTAAGAAAAAAAAGTCTGCATATGTTTAGTACAGATGCAAACACCATAGCTTTTGATCCACAGTTGGTTAAATCCACAGACACAGAACCCACAGATATGAAAGGCCAGCTGTATTTGAGAAGTAGCAACATAAAGGTAGCTTTACTATTTTGTATCCTGAAAAATGATCTTAGGGCACATCCTAAAGCCAGGCAGGCTGCGTGCAGTAGTTAGGATGTTTGGAGTCATCTTTGGGAGGCTTTTCCCTCAGCGCCTACTTCCCATTAATTTCCAAGACCTGTTCATTTTGCATTAAAAATACAGGCACTCACCTCTAGCCTTGACTCCGACAAAAGCCATTTAACCATTTCTCTATTTTCAGTGTATTCTCCTTTTATTCATCCTCCAAACCATGACCAGATTCATCTTCCTAATATTTAGCGTTGGCCATGTCAGTCCACATGAATTCATCACCATGTTCCCCCAAACATTTTCCTCCTCCTTTATCAGGGGACAGTACCATCCAGGGTTATGGCTTGAATATCACTACTGATTACTTCTCTCCCCTCATTCTGTCCAGCATCCAATCCATTCCCATGCGTTTTCAAATCTGTTTCCTAAGTAGCTCTCAAATACGTCCGTCCACTTCTCCCTACCCACACTGCCACTACCCTACCTTAATCCAGGGTCACCACCATTTCTCACCAGCATTATCGCCAACAACCTTGTAACTCCTCTATCTCCCGCCAGGCTAGAGCCAAAGTGAACTCTTGCTGAAATACAAAGCCTATCTAATTAAGCCCCCATTTTAAATCCAGCAAAGGCTTTATTACCTTCAAGATGAAGTCCAAACTCCTTAACATAACAAAAAAGGTCCTTCATGTGAGATACCAATTAATTTCTTCACTCCCATCACTGTCATTCTCACATCTATGCCTTTGCACAGGCTGTTCCCTGTTTTTAAGTCCTCTGTCCACCCATCCCTGTCTCCCAGCTAACTCTACCTCATCATCAGGTTTTAGCTTAAATGCCACTTCCTCCAAGAAATCTTCCTTTGACCCTGGGGATCTGCCTATATGCTCCTCAGAGCACCCTGTGCTTTCTATTATCTTACACTAAAACTAAAACCAGGTATGCTTGTCTTCCTGTTGACAGGAGACTTGCCTATCTGCCCATCTGGACTGAAAACACTCAGAGGACACAAAATGTCTTACTCACTTAAAGATCCCCAGTGCCTAGAACAGGCTTGGTGACAGCAGATGTTCAATAAATATTTAGTGAGCAATTGAACAAAAAGACTAAAATTCTTAAACAGTTTAGTTTCTTTCCTCTGACTAAAAAAGTCCTAACTGAACTGGTGATCTGTACCTGCATGATCTGGTTTCAACCCACCTGTCTAGCCTTTTCTCCCACTACTTCTGTTTCATTTCCTTCATGTGACAATTATACGGCATTACTAGCTGAGATTTAAACATGCCCTTTTCTTTCTTATTTCAGTAACGGTTCACTCCTGCGACTGCCACCTCTCCTTTCAGTTAAAATCAAACCTAGTTTTTAACAAAGAAACAAAAACGATGCCTTCCTGATTCTTTCCAACCCATAATCTCTCCTTCCTAAGATGAAATAAACATTACATTTATAACTTTTATGAATTATATTCTACCCTGCACAACGGTTGTTATGAATTTATTTGATTCTCTTAATATATTCTAAGTTTTCAAAAAGCAAGTCGAGTTGATCTTCATTATTTGTGGACTTTGTATTTGCGAGTTTGCTCACTAAAATGTATCTGCAACACCAAAATCAACATTCACAGGGCTTTCATGATCATTTGTGAACACGTGCAAAGCAGTGAAAAATTTGAATCATCTGTCGCACACATTCCCAGTTGAGGTCAAAAGGGATGCTCTGCCTTCTTGTTTCAGTTCTCATACTGTAAACAAGCATCTTTTCTCTGATCCATTCAGTGCCATGTTTTTTCACATCTTTGTGCTTGTTGTTGGTGATTCCACTGTTTAATATGGCCCCCAAGTCTAGTGATGAAGTGCTGTCTTAGTGTTCCTAAGCATAAGAAGGCTGTGATGCGTCTTAGAGAAAAAATACCTCTGTTCGATAAGCTTTGTTCAGGCACGAGGTATGCTCGCCCTGAGTTCAATGCTAATGAATCAACTATATGTGTGTGTGTATATATATATATATATATATATATATATATATATAAAATAAGGTGTTTTTAAACAAACACACATAAAACGAGGTTATGTACTGATTGATGAAAATGTTATGACCAGAAGCCCACAAGAACCTAACCCTGTATTTCCCCTAGGAGTAATGGCTCAGTATTTGCTAATTCAGTGTTTGTGGTGGCTATAGAACATTAATGCCTCAAATAAGAAGAAACGGCTGTACTATATATTATGCATTTCTGTTTCCCTCTCAGTGCCTAACAATGAATGCCACAGATAAAAGGGTTATTTAGTAACTAACTAATGAATACATAAATGAAACCCATGATCTCTTGGTAACAGAGAGGGGGATGGAAGAGAAGGAAGCTGAAGCTAAGACTAAGATATGAACAGATTAAGAAATGAATAGATGGGACTAAAATTAACATCCCCCACCAACAAACACCCAAGGAGAATGACATGAGAAATGCCACCCTCACAAAAATTTTTTTTAAAAAAGCTATCACGGAATAACGTTTTAATCTGAGGTCTTTTGAGGGTACAGCCAGAAAGACCTGTTAATTTGCTATCTCCCCTAAAATTAACTGACCCCTAACAAATACTTAAAAAGTTAAGATACCTTAGCATAAGATTTCTATGTCCCACAGAAACATGTGAAGAGCTAAAATATGAAATCTAGGCTAAAAAAAATACTTCAAAAACTTTAAATCTCCTCCTACTCACGCTCAGGGTCAACTATGGATCTGAGAGCTATCAAGGATTTCACTCCTATAGATGCTGTAATTCTTATATACAAGCAGCCCTCGCTTTGCACAGCACCTTGTTAACTGAAACTTGTACATACTGGAACCATGTCCTAGCTTTGTACAATCTGTTACCACAGAAGAGCTGTGCAAAGCAAAGACTAAAAGAATAGCATTAATTTCCTGTGTGTTCCTTTCAAAGTAATGCAAACGGCAGAGGCAAGTGAGCACATTTTATTGCTTGCTTCACATTCTATTCTGTAAGATGGCCAAATTTATTTGTTTATTGGTTTTTAAAGACTTATGTAACTCTATGGGCCAGGCAATTTCCTAAGCCCTTTACAAATAATTCATCTAATCCTCCTAAGAATTCAGCAAGGCAGATACTATTATTATCCTAATTTTACAGATGAGAAAACTGAGGCAAAAAGAGGCTAAGTATCTCATTCAATGCCACACAACCATCAAGAGGCGATCTCAGGATTTGAACCTAGGCAGTCTAACTCCAGAAATACAGGTCAAGAGCTTATGCTCCTAACTGCTATGTTATAGTCATGATTTTAACCAGTGCCCTCTTCTACTCTTGTCCCCTCTCTGATCCATTATCCAACTCAGCACTAAGGGTAAGCTACATAAGTGGGATCATTTCACTCCCTTGCTTATCAAAATTCCTCACTGGCTTCTTATTACACTCACAATAAATTCAAACTCCATGCAATGGCCTACAATACCGCTCTTCTTCCATGCTCTTGCCACACTGTTCTCTGACTCTCTTACCAGCTCTTTCCCCACTTAGGGCCTTTGCTCATTCTGTAATATCCTCTGCCTAGAACACTCTTTGCTCTACTCTCTGCACTCTACTTTAAATTCTTTAAGTCTTAACAGAGATGCCATATCCTCAGAAAGGCCTCCTTTGACCACCCTATTTAAAATGGCCCCATTTATCATTCTCTACTTCAGCCCCTTTTCTTTCTTTTTTTTTTTTTTTGAGGAAGATTAGCCCTGAGCTAACTGCTGCCAATCCTCCTCTTTTTTCTGAGGAAGGCTGGCCCTGAGCTAACATCCATGCCCATCTTCCTCTACTTTACATATGGGACACCTACCACAGCATGGCTTGCCAAGCGGTGCCATGTCCGCACCCGGGATCCGAACTGGCAAACCCCAGGCTGCTGAAGTGGAATGTGCACACTTAACTGCTGTGCCACCGGGCCAGTCCCCAGCCCCTTTTCTTCATAACACTTAAAAAATATATAATAATTTTGTTCACATGTTCTTTTTACCTATCTCTCTCAACACAAACTTGTTTACGACTGTACTTCAAGTATCTGAAAGAGCTCCAGATGATCAATAAATATTCATTAAATGAATAAGCCAGGTTATCCTGTGGCTTCCTGCAATTCTTACTACAATTCCTCATTCTCTTTGTCATATGGGTATCTGACCTGAGAAGCATACCTATAATATGAGTCTTAGAGATTATACAAACATGAAGAATATACTCTAAATCAATCACTAAAAGATGATCATCACATATTCTAAAAAACTCATATCTGAAAAATGTTAATCAGTCTAAAAGGAATGTCAATTATGTGTTATTATTTTCTAATTACTCCTTATAAATCCCAACATGACCAAAGGAATATTACTTGTGCTAAATTCAAACACTGTTTTTGTATCTCCAGCAAATTTCTCAAGCTTTTCTACTCTTAATGTTCACATTACTTGTATTTAATTACTTAAAATTGTGTGATTTTGCTGCGTCCTAATGTATACACATATATAATTTTTCTATTTGTTGGAAAAATGCCACTCTCAGCATATAACCAGTTTTTTCCAATTTAAGTGAAAAGAATTTCATATTCCAAATGAATTATGTATTTGATTCGGGGGTAAAGTAGGCATAAGTCTACACTTACGATATACATCCTAAGATTATCTGCAGAAAATTAATCCTTAAAACTTATTTCTACAAATGTCACAAACATAGATATTTTACACTTGTTTGCTAAATAAAGTGTCAACATCCAGCATTCTAATTAGAAAGTGCTGCCATAATTGAGATTTAAATTACTCAGTAATCAGCTGAACAGTATAAACAATTCAAAAGCCAAACAGGAGTTATAATACGACAGAAGTATGTGAATTGCAGGTAGACAGTTCTAAGAGGAAATATCATTAGGAAGAACACATTCTATGGAAGCATTTTATTGACATAACCAGAGTATCTTCAATATATACACTTGCATAGCATACGCTATGATTTTTGTCTTTTCATACTTGATTTATGGAAAGCAAATTACATTGCTGGAGGTGGGAAAAGCAGGGAGAGAACAGCAACGTAATATCCTTCACAAATCTTATTCTCTCAAGGTTTAAAAATATGAAAACAAAATCTTAAACTTTAATTATCCAAAAGAAAAATACCACCACCACACTTCCAAAGAGTTCTCTGCCCCACGTGCCAACTCTTTGTACTGTAGATGTTCCTACAAACTCAGAAGTTCTAGCAACATCTTAATTATGACAAAAATCTCTCTATATAATCTACCATATAATCCCTACTTTAGAAATCTGCCTCATCACCAAAAGGAACCAAACCCAGGGGTCCTTGGAGAAATGGGTGACCCCAGGGCAGAAGCAGTGAAAGTATAGGATAAGCTTGAAACATCTTGTGCCAGAGAGAAGTGCTCAAAAAAAAAGGCATGTCAAAGGACCAGGGAGCTTTACAGGGCTCCCATTGCCCAAATGAGTGACAACTTGGGTATTGAAACAAATAAGGGCAGTAACGGATTACAACTCATCGAATAACATGAAAATTCATAAGGGAGGGAAGGAAGGAAGAAAAAAAATGAGAGTTCTTGCTTACAGTAAACTGATAAATAAAGAGAGATGGGTGGAGCTGGGGGGCGTGGGGGAACCACCATTTGTAACCATTATAGTAAAGACTGGCACAAGCAAGAAGCATCAGTAGATGCTAAAACTAGGGGGTGGGTGATCGACGAGGAGAGGTCTCAGAGTATCTCTGCACTGACTGCTTACTAGTTGCAATGAGAAAATAGTACTATACGGTAGAGGAACCAGACAATACCTTGACTGAGTGATCAAAATTAACATCACTAATGAGGAAAAGACATTATTTTCTTCCTGAAAAGGGCATATCACTTAATGTAACATTTCAGCTGAGAATATATAACCTGAGGAAACATCAGCTAAACTTTTTTTTTTTTAAATATTGGCACCTGAGCTAATATCTGTTGTTAATCTTTTTTTTTTCCTCCTTCTTCTCCCCAAAGCTCCCCAGTACATAATTGTATATTCTGGTTGTAGGTCCTTCTGGTTGTGCTATGTGGGACGCTGCCTCAGCATGGCCTGATGAGCAGTGCCACGTCCACGCCCAGGATCCAAACCGGCGAAACCCTGGGACACTGAAGCAGAGTGTGGGAACTTAACCACTCGGCCACAGGGCCTCCCCCTCAGCTAAACTTAAATTGAGGGATATTCTATAAAATAACAGGCCTGTAATCTTCAAAAATGCAATGCCATGAAAGACAAAGAAAGGTTAAGAAACTCTTCATTAAAGGAGACTAAAGAGTCATGACAATTAAATACAATACTTGATCCTGGACAGAATCCTGTACTGGAGTGGGACAACTGACAAAACTGGAATATGGACTACAGAGAGATAAAGTTGTTGTTTCAATGGTACTTTTTCTGAACCTAATAATTATACTGTGCTTATGTAAGAGAATAATCCTTGTTCTTAGGAAATGCACTCTGAAGTCTTGAGGCAAAGGGGGCATGTAACCTACTTTCAAATGGATCAGAAAAGTGTGTGAGAGTGTGTGTGTATAGACATAGAGTGGAAGTGAAGGAAAAGAGAGAATGACAAGCAAATATGGAAAATCATAAAAATTGGTGAACCTGGATAAAGAGTACATATGTGCTCTTTACTATTCTTAAAATTAATTTCAAAATAAAAAGTTATTTAAAAATCTGCCTCATTGCACAACACTGTGAATGTACTAAATGCCACTGAATTCAACACTTTAGAATGATTAATTTTATATTATGTGAATTTTACCTCACTAAAAATAAACTTTTTTAAAAATCTGCTTCTACATAACACATACAACTTGGAACAAAGTCAATCTTCATGAAAAGAATGGGTTGGTATATTTCCTTTCCATTTTGAGCTGTTATGTTCTTGACTCTACAATTTGGAGAACATTTTTTTCAGTGTCAAACTAGGCAATAACTAGCTTTCTCAAGTGCAATCACTCCTACCTTAAAGCATCAGAATGTAGATAGAGAGTAAACATTATGCTTTTAGATAAAGAATGCATAAGTTTTAATGTAAAGGAAGTTTATCAGAGTTAAAACACATTAAGAAATTTAGGATTACTTGATTTTTTTTTTCTGGTGAGGAAGACTGGCCCTGAGCTAACATCTGTTGCCAATCTTCCTCTTTTTGCTTGAAGAAGATTGTTCCTGAGCTAACACCTGTGCTTCCTCTACTTTTTGCATGTGGGATGCTGCCACAGCATGGCTTGATGAGCGGTGTGTTGGCCCGTGCACCCAGGATCTGAACCTGCAAATTGCAGGCCAGTGAAGTGCACTGTGAGAACTTAACCACTATGCCACTGGGCCAGCCCCTAGGCTTACCTGATTTTTATAATTAATAGTCATTTTATTTTATATTTAAGTTATAGTGAAAGGAACAACTAGTTATATTAAGTTATACAAATCTTACTCTTTTGGGACACCAACCACCACACTTCCTCCCCAAACCATGTCAGCATGTCAAGAAGTCTTAAGTATTTGCATCAGTAAAAATGCCTAAAGGTCAAACATTTTATTCAACTAATAAATAGGCCAAAAACACCCTCAATAAAACTCTTAGGATTGTTCTAGTTACAAAGTTTTCCTGTAACATAGTAACCTATTACCATATTTAATGACAAAAGTTAATAAAAGCTGGCAAGACATATTTAGATACAATAGTAATAGACTATTTATGACTCTAAATAACTAGGACACCCATTCCCACTTGCTAGAAAAACTTTTAGCCAAATATACAGCATAAAATATTTATTTGGAAGTTGTTTTGCAAATATCAGTCATTACAAATTCAACTGTTTATCTTATAGTACACATTATCAATTCAAGCACAAGTTCCTCAACTGCAATTTTTTTTTTTTTAAGGAAGATTAGCCCTGAGCTAACTGCTGCTAATCCTCCTCTTTTTGCTGAGGAAGACTGGCCCTGAGCTAACATCCGTGCCCATCTTCCTCTGCTTCATATGTGGGATGCCTACCACAGCATGGCTTGCCAAGTGGTGCCATGTCCGCACCTGGGATCCGAACCGGCGAACCCCAGGCCGCCGAAGCAGAACCTGTGGAGTTAACCACTGTGCCACTGGGCCAGCCTCCTGCAGTTTTTAAATTCTAAAAGCCTGAGCTCCCAAGGCCTTCTTTTTTTTTTTAAAGTATGGGAATATTATTCCTATTCGACAACCAAAAACATTCCTACTCTGTACTTAAAGCAGCTGCACTGTTTTGTGTCTGTTTAATTGTGAAACAATCTTTCCTATTGATGGCAGTTGCTTAAGGCCATTTGCACAGGTTGTTTTTTTTTGTAAATCGATTTTTTTTAAAAGAAAGGACAGTGTGATGTTTTTCTTGTCAAGAAGTATTATACGTTAAAATAGTTTCACAAGCAGATCAAATATCCAAGGTATTAAAAAAAGGAGTATAGCTAAGAATTTTATTTGCATTATAGATCCCAATTTCACTTTTTACAGGTATGATAAAATAGCCATTAAAATAATTTTAATAGTAAAAATATACCTTTAAAGGGGTTTAAAAGTTTATTTAAAAAGTTCACCAACTTTTAAACTCCGATTAATTACAACTAATCTAGGGAATAAGTCTTTGTTCATTTATACCTTTTAATTTGGGGTTACAGCTTTTTAAAATTGTCTTTGAATTGACTTCATGTCCACTGGATAAATACTTAGTAGTGGGATAGCTGGATCATAAGGTATTTCTATTTTTAACTTTTTGAGAAATCTCCACACTGCTTTCCAGAGTGGCTGTACCAGTCTGCATTCCCATCAGCAGTGTATGAGGGTTCCCTTGCATCCTTATGTTCACTGCAGCATTATTGACAGTAGCCAAAATGTGGAGGCAACCCACGTGCCCATCAATGGATGAATGGATAAAGAAGATGTGGTGTGTGTACATATACATATACATATATATGTATATGTATACATATATATACTATACGGAATACTACTCAGCCACAAAAAAGACAAAATTGCGCCATTTGCGACAATATGGACAGACCCTGAGGGTATTATGCCACGGGAAATAAATCAAAGACAGACAAACCCGGTATGATTTCACTCATATATGGAAGATAAACACATGGATAAGGAGAACAGATTAGTGGTTAATGGAGGGGAAGGGAGTGGGGGGAGGGCAAAAGGGGTAAAGTGGTACGTATGTACGATGATGGATAAAAACAAGACTATTGGTGGTGAACATGATGCAGTCTATACAGAAACTGAAACATAGTGATGTACACCTGAAATTTACACAATATAAGCCAATAAAGTTGTCTGATGACAAAACTAAATAAACAAAATCAAAGAAGAATTTTCTTGAGAACACAACGGTAATCATTTTTGCAATATACTAACTGATTTAATTCTCTTAAATGTCTTGGAAGGTAGACCTTATCCCCATTTTATACAGCAGAAGTGGTACCCCTCCCCCACCCTTCATTTAAAAACAAAATTGAAACCCAAAGAAATCTGTTCAGCTTGGACACATTCATTACCAATTATCTTTTTAAAATACGTGGTACTCTGTTTAAAATACCCTACTAGTGCAGTTTCATTAAACGCGTTATTTGACTCCAGGAAAAAATCGAAAAGAAAATATTGAAATTAGTTAATCTTAAAAAAGAAAATGCATAAAACCCTTCTAAGAGAATGATAAAATGATGAGTTATTCTGCACTGGGACAATATGTGAAAATTACATCTTTATAGATATAAAACTTTATTTTGTACAATCTGATTACATCACTTACTGATTTTTTTCACATCTATATCCTTAGGTTTAGGTGCAGTGCCAAATAGCAAACACTAACTGAAGGTACATAACCATCCTATCAACAAAAAACCCTATCAACAAAATGATAAAAGGAGAAATCTTGAACCTCAACAGTGGTAAGCTTGTAAAACTATCTCCACGTGAACTCAAATACTTGGCATTTTGTTTAAATTAAGTGAGTAAGTTTTTTCATTTTCCATCCGTGATTGATTTAAACTTAGATTTACCCAAATGCATTTCCAAATCCCAAAAACTAGACTCAACTTTTCTTACATGAAGGGAATTGTTTCCAGAACCTCACTACTAAAATTTTAAAAACTTTATAATTTATCTCCCCTCAAGCTTTCAAAAAAACCAACCATCTACACTTTAAATTATTTAATTTGGACTATTTGATTGTTGTAGAAGGGGGACCTCCTTTTTTCAACAGAACAGCTTCTCACAGCGTTCAATGATGTCACCCTATGCTTGGAACCATTTCAGAGTAGGTTCTTACCAGTGAGCCTACATCATTTGACCTGTGTTTCAGATTTTTGACTCCATGTCTGATACTTCATTTGGCCTCACTTTCCTTTCAGCAAATACACATTTTTAAAATACCAGGATCTATCTCCTTCATGAACCTTTTGCTCAGTCTTAATTGTTCTTTCCATTCTCTGAATTTCTACAGTATTTATACCCTGTACCCCAAATTCAGATATCACACCTTCTTGTATCATTCTCTATTTCTTTTCCATGTGCTTTTCATGTGCATCCTCTTGACAGAATCATAAGCTGCCACTGGAACCATAAGGTCTATCTCTTGTCTTACGGTACTCTACAGGGATCATGGTAGGTATTTAATAAGCATCACTGAAGAACCCTTATAAGGTATGGCCAAGATTAGTAAGGATATCAGCAACATATTTTCAATTATTGTATAACTTTTAAATATTTATAACTTAGGTCAAAATAAACTACTTGGATAGGTACATAATGAACTAAGAAAAACTATTCCTAAATGATCCAATTTGAACATAAGAAAAATTGGGAAAAGTTGTGCATAAATCACAAATTAATATGACATAGGACTATGGGCACAACAAACTGACCACAACATAAAGATCACAGGATTAAGTGAAACTTATTAAAGTTCTGGAAGCTGGTTACAGAGGACTACTAATTCTGAAGCACAAAATACAGTTCATGACTATCACAACATTTTTTAGGATTAATTACAGTGAGTACCTTTGTTACAATAGTGAAGATTTTCTTTTTCACCTACAGAAACATCTGTCTCCTTCCCTTTCGTTGAGAGGAATCCAACTTACAGATGTTATTCAGAGTAGCCCAAGAGGCTAGAACAATTTTCCTTTATGACAGGTACAAACAGGGAAAAAATAATGAACGCTCTCAAAATTTGGTTCACAAATGTTAAGTACTATAAATTTTTTTCCCAGTAATTTTTAACTTGTATAAGGTATATATTAGTAATTCACCTTTATTATAGTGAAATATAACAATTTTTTGTTTAATGTTTTGCAAAAGTCAGCAAAAACTTTGAAATATATGTTCTGAAAGCAGATCATCTAGATTTAAATCTAGACTCTATTTTCTAAATATGTTATTTTGGGCAAGTTCCTGGACTTCTGTGTGGCCAGCTTCCTCATCAACAAATTGAGAATAATAATGATGTTGTCACCATTGTTCTTGGCACATGGCAAACGCTCAATAACTATTAGCTTTTATTAGAAACATCTAGACTTAAAAGGTCTCCTTGGTAATAAAAATCAACTTATCAAATTTAACATACTCATTCAAAAATATTTCTTGAGCGCTTACTATACGTCGTACACTGTTCTAGGAGTTAGTAATACAGCAGTAACAAAACAAAGTCCCTGTCCTCAAGGAGCTTACATTCCAGACGCAGCCGACAATACATGTAAACAAAAGAAGCAGAGGGGAAAAAAAGAGTGATGTGTGTGAATGCACGCTATTTTATACAGGAAGAGAACTAAGAGAAAGGTGGTAGATGAAGTCAGAGGGGGCAGCAGAGAGCCAGATCACGTAGAGGCTGGTAAGCAGTGAGAGAAGGGACTGGGAGACTTCTGGCAGATACGACTTAATATTTTTAAAGAAATCACTCTTGTTGCTGTGTGGAGAGCAGATAACAGGGTCAAAATTTTTATGTGGCTTCATGAGAAATGAGTCACACTTCAAAAGCCCATTCAGTACCAAACTTAAAACTATAAGCCAAACACATCAAACTAAGGATATCATTTAACCATGGTGGTTTAAACTGCAAATAGAAACACAGCTTTAATCATACAACCTTAAGTCACTTTAAAAAATGACAACTAAAGAATGAAGATGAGAATTAATAGAAAAAAGCTCAGTATGTTTATTTGCATTGTTCTTTTCATGCTAAAAATGCATAAAAACAAATGGCAAGAGAAACAAGAAACTGAATTTTCAATGCATGTCTTTTTTTCTATAATAAAAATATAAGGCTACCTGGATGAGAATTTTTGAGTAAAGCATTTCAAAAGCATGCATACACATTTACTACATAATGGTATTTGTGTGGAAGTTATAAAAAAAACTTATACTAGAATTATGTAGAACTTAAATGCACTCCTAAGAATTCAGAAATTAAAATTCGTATGTCAAAAGAGGACATTTTAAAATAATTGGCTAACTAGACTTTTCTTAAGTGAAGTACAAAATATGCCTGTTTGTTGCATATTAACGAAATCACTCATATTTAATAATTCATTAGCTAAATCTATCTACAAGTCATAAATACCTATAAATTGGTTCCAACATGGGACTATGTTATGTTCTTTTACCTGTATTTAATTTCCAGGCTAAAAGGCTCTGGTAAGCCAAAAGACTTTCTTGCCAATTTGGGAGAATGGGTTGAGTAATTGGAAAGCCCTTTCTGCAACGTGCTTTCCTTGTGAATAGCACATCTATTGTCAGAGATCATGAATTTGATACCATATTTTAGAGGGTTCTTTTTCTTGATATTGTTCAGTCTCTTTAAGGATAAAATGTCAACTTCAATTTGCCTTCATAAAATAAATCTTTTTACAGTTTAGAAGAAATGTTTTACATTAGCAGTATCTTTAAAATCTTGAGAAAATTCAAAACAAACAACAAAAATTAGCAGATGGAAATTACAGTATGTCTTTCCAAAGACTTTATTCCTCAACATGTCTTTCAAAAGAGTTACTTCTGTAATATGTTTTATAATATTAAAGTAAGAGCATTTATGATTAGGTCAACACAACACAAGGCACACACAATAGTGACATTTCCATGAGTTTCCCTATATGTAGGTTAAGATGTCTATTCAAGTGAAGAGTTTTAGGAGACAGGGCCCTCTGAAAATAATGATTCACAGAGTAAGACACAGTTCTTATATATTTGTGAGTAATCAAGTACTAGACAACAATATTTTCTTTATTCTTTCAAACATTATTATTTCTTTGACTTTTCTGGATGTTATAAATTATTTTGGGCAATAATAATAGGTGTTTCAAGAGTTTTATGTTAAGCACCATGCTAAGTGTTTCACATGCATTTAATCCTCATAAGAACCCTTTTACAGATACGGAAATTTATAGATAGGGAAATTTAGAGATACTGTTTCAATGCCCAATATTACCGCTTCTTCGTAGTGGACTTAGGATTTCAATCCAGCTCTGTTCTCAGAATCACAAACTGTTTCCTAGATCCATTAAATAACACCTAGAGGTGCCTAGGTATACCAGGAGAGTGTGTATGGCTAGGAAATTACTATAAAAATACATTTACAGACACACACACATAATTAGGCCAAACAAGGAAAGTTCATATGAAGTGATACCTTAAAAAAACAGTTAAATACATTGTCCAAGAATGTTAAGTAATGTCAGCTGAGACTAAAAGGAGTTACCTCTTAGTACATAAGACCCATTACAAGTACTAAAAATGTACTTTGAATCTATGAAGTAGTCTTGCTGCTCAAAAATTGGAACGTGAATTTGATCAAGTGACTCGATACAATTACCAATTTACAGGAAATACAGAGGTTAGAGAAACATTTAAATAATCCATGGAGATCCAATTAGCAAAATCCAGACTGCAGGAAATACAAATAATCCAGTTTCTTCAACAAGTAAACAGCAAGGGGAAAAAAAGACGATGGAGGTTGAACCTATAGATTAAGAGAATCAAGAGATATACCCACCAGTCAGAAAAAGCAAAAAGGAATTACAAGGCAATTAAGAAATGAATACTGACTGGACATTTGATATTAAGTAATCATTTTTTTTAAAGGTGTGATAATGGCATCATGGGTATGACAGAAAAAAAAAGACTCCTTACCTCTTAGAGATTGATATATTTATAGATGAAATAATATGGTGTCTGGGATTTGCTTCAACATAATACGGAGCAGGGGTGTTAGGTAGAAGTACAGATGAAGCAAGAGTGGCCAAATTGTTGAAGGTAGGTGTGTACATAGTTCATTACAAAAGTCCATTCGTTTTTGGATATATTTGAAATTTTCCATAATAAAAGCTAAAAAATAAATTCCAGCTAGATATAAAATCTAGATATAACTGTCAAAGATAAAACAATAAAATTTCTTCAAGATTAAAAAAGGTTACTTAAGCTGTCTATACTCTTTTTTCTTAAAGGAAATATTACATAAACACCAGAAACAAGTAAGAAAGTAATACAAGAGCATGGAAAAATGTTCAACTGTGGAGCCATACTATAAAAACTTGGAGTACTAATAAGTGGTACTTAAAATAAAAAAGGCCAAGTACTTTTAATGGATGTCTTGGTAAACAGATGAAAAACTACTTGTAAACTAACTTTAAAGGCCACAGGAAAACATAAGAGTTAAAAAGCTAAGTGATTTTTTAAAAGCACCTTAACAGTAGTCCCACATGGACTAATTTAAACTACAGAAAATCATCCCTAAGAAGTGCTGGCAGAAGATAAATTTAACTCATCTTTCTTGGAATTAAATCCTTAATATCTACTTGTGTCCAGTTACTAGAAGAGAGGAAAGATAATTAATTTACTGTTTCAAAGAAAAGCTGATACGGGAAGACTAGATAGCTGACAATCATCTTTGCTTTCAAGTTCTAAGAAGCAAACTGAACAGAGATTTACTGGTAAGATAAGGAAAACAAGGAGGAAAACATCTGAGGACTGAAAGAAAAGCAAACGAATGATAAATAAGTCCAAGTTGTGGCATATTTATAGTGGCAAGGTTCTTGAAGGCAGGTACAGTATTGTACTTTCAACTGAGTTCAGAAAATACAGAACTAATCCTATAAATAATAAATATATTATTTGGTGAAATAATTGAACAAACTATTTTCTATAAAACCAAAAGATTCTCCCTTGGGGTCAGCTAGAGTAGAACAGTAGTTTCTACAGCTCTACTACATTACCAAAACATTTAGGAATTAAAAACATGCAAATAACATCAACAAAAATCAACTTATGGGGGGGAAATGCAAGCTGTGCTTAAAAGAATAACTTAAAATGGACTGCCTATAGCAGTTGCCTTAAGACCTTGGCCAGCACTGTTTGAATCACTATCACAGAATAAGGGCCACTGATGAAATAGATTTACCATTAATATTACTCCCTGCGATGAAAAAGAAGGATTAGCAGGGCTTGAACAACAAGTAACAGTTTTTATCTACCACTACCATATTGCCTTCACTACATTTTCAAAATCTGGAGGAAAAACAGAACTGTAGCAACTTTCAATTTATACCATGTCTGGGATGACAACACATAGAAGTATCTCATTTTTTTAGAGCCTCAAATAAAGGGAGGCAGGTCACAGGATAACAATGATCAAGCTAGTCTTAGTTGGTGGGAGTGGTGTCACTTATCCCTTCCTGCCACAGTTGCTTTTTATGCAACTTGAGTACAAACGGGAGGAAACTGGAACTCCAAGCCCTGGCTGGCCTATGGTTTTATCTGCTTTCCTCAGTTCCACAATGCTCTGCAAAACAGAGCCATTTAATACCACCAGGAGGTGCAATAATTGTGGAAAATCTCTCCCCACCCTCCATAAAAGACTTCAAGGTCTCAAAAGCCAGTATTTGAAATATATCATTATATTTAAGAGCTGCCACCATACTGGATCTAACAGTAGCTCCAGGGAACACATTTTGAAGAATCCATTTTTCGTTCTGAAGTAAACCTCATCGGGCAGGGATATATGCTAAACAAAAGTCCTAGTTTTCCTCAGTTGTGGGTCTGCCCTTATTTACTACATGAAGCATTTAAATGTAACATTTATTGATTACTACTTTTTTTTTTTTAACAAACTTCTTTTTTCAGCCAAAACTATCTCCACAGGATAATGACTTCCCAAAATTTATCTGCTACTATGAAATACTAGTTCCAGGGTTTTTTTCCCTGATGGAAATTCACATCTCCAAACAGCCAGAGAAGTTGGAAAAAGTCTTACTCTAGCCCAATCCTCTCATTTTATAGATAAGGAATCCATGGTCTGGAGCTTCATGTGATTCTGCCTCAAATCACACATGTCTAGTTTAACAGGAAGTGTCAGAATCTAAACCCAGGTCTCCAAAACCCTAACCTGTGCCCTTTCTATGATATAAAGCCTCATTCTATTAATCCAAGCTCTCAGAGCAATCCTTAATCACTTCATTGTTTCCTCATCTGCAAGTTCCCTCATCACCTTATCCTATTGATAATCAGAGCAGTCATTCTATGGATCTGCTTCACCTCCATTATGGCATTTTAAGATGAACAGTCTCAAGTGGGCACAGTGCCATAGGTACTGGTTCTATAAGATGCTTACATTTTGGGGGAAGAATTTCTTCTCTCCTGCCAGTGAAAGATGAAAATTAAATCCCGAGTATTCATCAGTAAAAAAACCTCACGTTCTAATCTTAATATCATGTGTCAGACACCCACAAAACCTTTGAAAAGTCCTTGGTGGCAACATTCTTACATGTCCTGAATAACTTGGTTTGAGTCTCCATTCTAAATTGGGTGGTAAAAAGGAAGACAAGTTATTTTTCAACAATGGCTCTTCCATTAGATGACTTCATAGCTATTTACATGGCAAATTTAACCTGAAGCACTTGAAGATGAGTGACATAGGTGATAAAGACAAACAATATGAAACGAACAACAGCAGAGGAATACTGCCTTGATGTCTGTCTAGTGAAAAATGTACAGCCTCTTCAAATTTTTGAGTACCACAAATTTAGTCCTCTAAGATAACAAGATATTTCTTAGTGGTTTTCTTCTGATGTTCTCTGGCTTAGAAATAAAGAGATAGTTCTGTAGAGACTTCTGGACTTTTAAAGACTATTTGAGCTGGTACCTTAGTCTTTATACCATACATTAAAAAGCAACCAATGAATCAGGATCTGGAAAAGAACTGTGATTTTATCTTATCTTTGGAAAGCAAAAGCAAAGGGTATATAAATAGCAAAATAACTGTCTGAGGGCTTAATGGTCAAATGAATAGCTGATGACGGAGAATTATTAATGTCAATCACTTTTCAAACATGGAGCTTCTCTCTTAATGAAGTTTATCCCACTCTCAATGAAGAACATCTGCTATAGTTATCAAAAGTATACTGATCTGCACATATTGTGTGAAGACCTTTATATACTATCTAGGCCCTTAGCCTTTAATCCCCACAACGACATTCTAAGGTAGGTATCTGTCATTATTTTCATATTGCACCTGAGAAAACTGGGGCACTTTAAGTTAAGTAACTTACCAAGGTTACAGAGCTTGAACCCCACCCCCCGCAGGTTCTGAAAGGTGTGTTCCTTAGGCCTTTTACTGTCTCCTTAGAAAGGCACAGAAAATGTAAAAATATGGTCAAACTCTAAATTCTATCCGATGCATAATCCAAACCATTGTGAATTATTTTCTTCTGGTGCCAAGAAAGCCTCAATAGTATGCCACCTACATTTCCTGATTTTAGGTTGGGTGGATGGCACAAATGACCTGGTTTTGTCATCATGCTTATTGCATAATCACCAAAACCCAAAAGGAAGGGGACTGCTTAAATTCTTAAACTTTATTTCCTGCTGGCCTAGAAGACCTTACTTAACCACTATTACATCTGATACACTCAATTTAAGTGTTAATGTTTTCCTACCATAATAAGACACTAAAGTTATCATTTAAGTCTTAAAGGAAATCAACTATGTGTTAGTGATTTTACCTGTCAGAGAAGTTAAAAGCAGATCAACAGGATATAAAGGTAGGTTGCTTTCTTCTTTAGGGGAAATTTCTTAATGACTTGTTAATTAAACTGAATGGAACAAGTGGCTCTCCAAAAACGCAGTGTAACGGAAAAGGAAACGGAGGAAAAGAATCACAAGAAGTTATCTACTTTCACTAGTGTCAGTAAAGCAAAGGATGAGTCTCCTTTTGAGTAACTTCAGCCTGATCGTAATGACCACTTGTTACACCTACCACCCACTCTAACACCTTAGGTTCATTAGGAATGAAACCTTGCAAAGTAAAGGACTTATCCCGACCAGGCCTGAGGTATCCGCACCAAACCCTGAGGGGCAACGAGGGCCAGTGCACTGCGTCCCCCACACCCAAGCCTACGCTGCTGTCCAGGAGGCAAAACCCACAGCCTGGGGCCAAGACAGTCCTCGGGCCAGCGCGGTGACCCAGCTCTAGACTACCCTACCCCCTCCCCTACCAAAGGGTCTGTGCCTAGAGGAGTGGGGGTAGGGGAGGTGAGAAAGGCCTGGCTAGGACTGCAGGGAACTCAGCGGATGTTTCGAACGAGGACGGGTCCCTTCCCAGCCTTGCCGGTGGCGCGGCTCGGGCCCGGGAGAGAGCCGGCCGCCGCCATGATGGGGCTGGCCGGGCCGGGGGGCGTGACGCGGACGCCCCGCGCGCAGGGTCAGCTCCCCGTTCCCCTCACTTCCCTCCCCTGCGTGGGCCTCGGCCACAACTGCCCCCCGATACTCACGCTTTGTCCACCAGCTCCCGCACCTTCCACATGTTCAACATGGTGCCCCGCGCGGGCCGGGCCGCCGCCTCCCTCTCCTGCTCCCCACGGACACCGGAACACTTCCGCGCCGGGACAGATCCAGGCCGGGGTCGCCGCTGCCACCGCCCGCCGCCTCGAACTCTCCCAGTCAGCTCCTTCTCTTCCCACAGCCGCGGCGCCGCCGGTGACACGTCGAGACGCGGGGACAGAAGCGCTGCGTGGAGCGGAAGTGCCCGGCCTTCCGCCCGCTGCGCGCGGAGCACGCCGGGACTTGGAGTTCTCTGCGCGTCAAGCCGGGCTGGTTAAGCTGAGAGTTGGTGTGGTAAGGTTTGCAGGATTTCTGTTAAAGTCTTCCCGTCCTTCTCACCCCTCCCCATCCCCGTGACCTACAGAACCAGAAACTCTGAGGGTGGGGCCCAGCAATCTGTGCTTTAACAAATCCTCCGGTCTCAAGTTTCAGAACCACTGGTATAGGATCTAACCATACTCAAACATGCTTTTCAAATATAAAGTATTGCCATGTTATTAATAATGATTATGCGAAAGTGTGGTTGGCATATGTATTCCTCATTGACAGAAACATCCCTGTATTTGGTTCCAAGCGTCCAAATCTACTTCCTTTCCTGGGCATTAGTTTCCATCCCTGTAAATTGAAGAGGTTGTATTCTAAAACCTATTCCACTCTAATACTATGATACAGTGGTTTTATTTTTAGACAGATACCTATTATGTTTGTCAGATACTTTATTATAAAGCTCAAAAACTCAGTTCACACTCCATGGGAAACTGTACAAACACAGCCCTACAACACTATGACATGCTCAAGAAGTTGGCAGGTTTATATTCTTTTTTTTGAGGAACATTAGCTCTGAGCTAACATCTGCCGCCAATCCTCCTCTTTTTCCTGAGGAAGACTGGTCCTGAGCTGACATCTGTGCCCATCTTCCTCTACTTTATATGTGAGACGCCTGCCACAGCATGGCTTGCTGACTGTGCCAAGTCTGCACACTGGATCTGAACCGGCGCACCCGGGCTGCCAAAGTGGAACGTGCTCACTTAACCGCGGCGCCACTGGGCCAGCCCGGCAGGTTTATATTCTTAATGCATAAATATATACACACACTGCATTCAGTGTTTTATTGCAATAATTGTTGTCACTTCATTTTTAACTTACTCATTTTTGACAGTGTTCATGTTAAAGGTGCAAACAACTCAAAGTTCATTTGGTCCAGCTGCTTAAGTTTTCCAGTTCTTTTCATTCTACACGTATTTATTGAGCATCTTCTATGTGCCAAGAGTGGAGAATACAGCTAGGAACAAGACAGACAAGCCTTAGCTCTCTTTGGATTTTAAAGGTCTTTGGAGGAAATGTAATAATCAAGGAAACATTTAAGATAATTGCAGATAGAAAATGCTTGAAGAAAACAAAACAATGTTATAGAGAATCATGTTAGAGGAAAATAACATTACAGAATATTTGGAGCCTCTTTGAGGATATTATATTTAAGCGGAAACTTGAATGATAAAATGGAGCAGGCCATAAAAAAACTATCTACAAGAAAAGAATTCCTTGTGGAGGGACCAGATGAAGACTCTGACTCGTAGAGAAGAAGTGAAATTGATTGCTGCTAGTCATGAAGCTGGGTAACAATAATCCCAAATCAAGAACCCAGAACCTCTGACCCCTAGTTCCTCATGGCAAGTCACCTCTTCATGTTGCATCCACTTGATTACTGGAAGCAGCTTTGAAAAGGGTTTCAATAAGGCTTTGGGATTAAGGTCTGAGAGAAGCAAGTTTGAGGGAATTGCCAGGCAGAAAAGTACGAAAAGCAGAAATCAGGACAAAGGTATCTCAGAGCTTTGTCAAGATAAGAGTGCTTGGGCAGACACAAAGTAAACTGAAGATGTAGGTGGGGAGGGACAGATGAAGATGAGCAGAGATAGGTAGAGAAATGGGGCATTAAAATCAGAAGTTTGTGTTTTATGTTGAAAGGACTGTCCAGCTCAAGGTTCAAAGGCTGGAATGTAGCCAGAGGAGATAAGAAAGAGAAACTACTTTGCATAAATAAGACCTTAGCAAGTTAACTTTCAAACAAGCGGGTCCAGGGTACACTTGCAGAATGGGCCTGGCATAAAAGTAACCGCCTTCCCCGCCCTGGGTCTGTTGGCACCTTCCTGACAATTCACAGTCAGCCCTTCCCAGAGTTACCCAGAGAGTATAATGTCGTTGTCTACTTTGCTTGTTCCAACACCAAATTTGAAAGTTTCTAGACTTATTCCAGAGTTGTCACCTGTGACATTTTCACAGTTGGCTGGAGCCATCTACAATGTAAGACCAAAAAACCTGCCTGTCCACCTTTGGGTCAAGAGAGCTCCTGATGGACTCAGAAGAACCAGACAAGGAGAGTTTGTTAAAAAGTGGTCCCAAAAGACTGACAATTTGCATGCCAACAAAGTGTTCCATTTTTACTTTTATCTTGCAAGTTTGGGAGCAGTTTCCATAGTAACTTCTTTGTGGCAGTTTAAATGTATCCACGGTAGAAAAATAAATGAGAAAACTCCCCACCCACCCCCTTCAGGAAAATTAAGTTTTTTTAATAAATGAACTGACTCTTTTAGTAAGGCCAAACCAACACATAGTTGGAAAGCAAAAGTACTCAGCTGTGTTACTTATATGTGAGGATCAGGCTGTAGACGCTGACTGCTTATCTCAGGTGGTTGGCTCCTTGATGTTTCCTTCGGAGAAGTTTGATGGTACGCCAGTGTGGCAGGCATGGAAGGCACTGCCGAGATCTTTCTTCAAGAGAACGAACTGCAAGTGGTGTGGATGGCCGACAGCTTTCAGCAGCCACTCCTCAGGGATCAGCCACAGCTTTTACACCTAGGCCATGATCTCACGGGGCTACTCCCAGGCAATGACTGAGCAAGGAGTGCTGGAGCCAGGCCATTGCAGTCTCCTCTACTGGGCACGCATTGGCCTGGGCTCCCCATTAACCTGGCCCAGATTTCCTCAGAGCTTTGCTGCAATTGGACGGATGCTCTTCCTACCCAATCTTCCTTCCTTTTCCCCTCCCTTGACAAATATCAGAATTTCCTTGTGGTCTGAGGCTCTCCCCACCTACTTTTGTTCCCTCTTCCTTTTATCCTTCAAAGGTGTTTCCCCAAATAAATCTCTTACACTTCTAATTCCATCTTGGCTTGTGCTTCCTGCTGTATCCAACTGACAACAGGCAAACAGTTGTACCTTGGTTTCAATATTTGGCCTGATGAGTCTTCTTTTTTATCACACCTGACTGCTTCTCTCTAGAACTCAGGGTACTCAGTTTATAATCATATTATGAGTGTTGCCACAAGCCATGCAGATTAGGTATTGTACAACCCCAGGGACACCATTTATGTGGACTACCATGAACTGCCAATTAACCACAGAAAGGAAGTATAAAGTGTGGTTAAAGAGTGCAGATTCTGAACTCAGACAAACCTAGGCCCAAATTCTACATCCGCTCTTCAGTAGCTTGGTCATTCTGGATAAGTTAATTAAACCAATATAGCATAGTGGTTGTGAACTGGGACTCTGGTTATGAACTGGGACTCTGGAACCAGATTGCCTATGTATGAATCTTAGTTTTGCCACTTCCTAGCTGTGTGAATTTGGAGAAATTATTTGACGTCTCTGTAACTCAGTTTTCTCATCATAATGGGGGATAATAGAAACCTACTTTAAAGGCTTTTTCAGACAATTAAATAAGGTAATGATTAAAAAGAACTTAGAACAGCACCTAAGACAAAATAAACACTCAATAAATGTTAGTGATGCTGCTCATACTATTATTATTGCTACTACCACTACTACAAGTAGTAATTACATTAATCTGTAAAATTTATTCAATATTCAACAAGTATTTAGCAAGCTCCTCCTATGTTCCAGGCACTGTGCTAGGTGAGGGATGTACTGTTGTAGACAAAACATAGTAAACAAGCAAATAGATGTGGTAAACTTAGTAAACTCAAGGTGATATGCTGAAGATCGTCTGAAGATCACCTCACATTGGGTCCTCCACGTAGTAAGTGCTTATTAAGTTCTACCTCATTATTATTATCAAATCCCTTATCTTATGTGGATCTCAGCTGTTTTCCTTATAAACTGGGAGGCTGGCCTGTCAGAGTATCCTAAACTTAGCCGTACATCAGCAATTCCGGAACATCTTTAGAATTTCAGGTTGTCTTGTCCTAGCCCTTGCATTCCTGCTTAAGTAGGTGTGTTATACCCTATACTTTTGGTCACAAGTGACAGAAACTCGAAACTAGCTTAAGCAGAGCAAGGGAATTTATTGACACAGGAGACTGGGGAGTTCAGACACAGAATTTCCCTCAAGAACTTAGCAAATATTGTCAGCACTCTCTCTCTGATTCTCATTTTCCTTCAGGGCAGATAGGTTTCTCTTAGTTGGCAGGAAATAGGGCTACCACCTTGTGGAGAATGGGTTACATTTTTTCAACTAGGTAGCCAAAGGAGAGGAGACACTTTTTGTCTTTCAGCCACTGAGTCTAATGTCACAGGAATGACTCTGACTGGCCCAGTTTGCATTATGTGCCTATTTCAGGGCCAGTCACAGCTAGCGAGACATGCATTACAGAATTGGTAGCCTTAGAAAACCACATAGAGTGGGGGAAAGAAGAGTTCTCTGAAGAAACTCTGAAGAAAGCCATGCTGTGGCAGACAAAAGCAATAGTTGTTCACGACTGTAGGTTTAAGGTGGAGTCTAGGAATCTGTATTCTAAAAAACCTTCCTAAGTGATTTTGCCAGGGTTTGGGATGCCCGGGGTTAGATGACAAAAGTCCTTTCTAACTCTGACAACCTATTTTTGTGTGTATGTGAGGAAGATTGGCCCTGAGCTAACATCTGTGCCAATCTTCCTCTGTTTTATGTGGGATGCAGCCACAGCATGGCTTGACGATTGGTGCTAGGTGGGTGCCTGGGATTGGAACCTGTGAACCCCTCTGGCCGCTGAACCAGAGTGTGCAAACTTAATTTCTATGCCACTGGGCCAGCCCTTGTATTTCTATTTTTTTAAGGTCCAAATTCCACAAAAGAAGCTGGGCTGGAGAGAGCAAAAGTGAAAAGAATACCATAGGGGATAATAGAAAAGAAAAAGAAGCAATAAGAAGGAAGGAGTCAGGTGGAGTTGCAGCATTGTGCAGCAGGTAAGCTGTAGCAGGGCATGCCCTCGCTAGCTCTTTGTTCTGCTGACAGTTGGGCTCTTGGCTGAAATTCGATCTCCTTTCAGGGCTGTCAGCAGGGCTCAGGTGGGCCTATTCAGAAAGCCTGGTAGGTGCTCTAAAGGGCTAACGTATTCTGCAAGAACATAGAGGAGCTGGCAGGCGAGATGGAGGAGAAGTAGTCTTGGAATCATTTCCCTGCCTCCTGGGATGCTGTCTCTCCTTCTGTCTCCTGACCAGGCAAGCCCAGAGTGGACATGCTGCTCCTAATGTCTAGGCCTCTGAAAACTCTATTCACAGGAAGCCAAGTGTCATCAATGAAGCAACTAGGCAGCTTGTCACTGTGGGAACTGATCCTGCGTTGTCAAGTCAGATTCAGGAGGGAAAGGGGTGGGTGTCAGAAAGGATGGGCTGGCTGGATTCTGAGGGTCTTTCTGGATAAGGTCAAGCGTCTTGAGAAAGTCCCCAGCTGTCCAGAGTTCCCATGGAAGCTCTGCTGGTCCTTAAACACTGTCAGTTCGTTAAAAGAACTGTGCTCTGGAGGAAGAGTTCACTGCAGTGGACGTGAAGAGTCTGATGGACAGACCACTGCTCTCTAATAAACAGAATGAATGTGGCTAAAGATTTGAGGAGTCAGTCAGCATAAGGCATGCTTTCTTGGTAGGAAAGAGTCAACATTTGTCGTTTATTGAGCATCTGCAATGTGCAATTTGGTTAAACAGATGACTAAAACCTGTTGTTTCTCAGGGACTTATAGTCTAATATGGAAGATAGACATATAAACAAACCAAAAAAAACCACCGTGAGATATTTAAGGAGGCAGTGTAGTGTAGAGGAGAGGTCATAGCACTGGCTGTGGTATCAACAGGACCTTAGTTCACACCACATAGCTGTGTGACCTTCGCTAAATTACTTGACCACTTGGTGCCCTCATTGGGAAAATGGGGCTAAGAGTCCCTGAATCATAGGGTTGTTGTGAAAAGTGAATGAGGTTTTGCTTTCCACAGGTTCAGTGACCTGAGGTCAACCGTAGTCTGAAAACGTTAAATGCAAAATTGCAGAAATAAACAATTCATAAGTGTTAAACTGTGCACCATTCTGAGCAGCATGATGAAATCTCTCCCCATCCCACTCCATGCAGCCCAGGACATGAATCATCCCTCTGTCTAGCATATCTACATCGTAATGCTACCCCCCTGTTAGTCACTTAGTTGTGGTCTTGGTTATCAGATTGACTCTTGGGGTATCACAGTGCTTGTGTTCAAGTCACCCTTATTTTACTTAATAATGGCCCCAAAGTGCAAGAGTAGTGATGCAGGTGGTTTGGATATGCCAAATAGAGCCATAAAGTGCCTCCTTTAAGTGAAAAGGTGAATGTTCTTGGCTTAAAGGAAGGAAAAAATTCTATGCTGACGTTACTAAGATCTATGATAACTTTTATTACAGTATGTTATAATTGTTCTTTTTTATTATTAGTTATTGCTGTTAATCTCTTACTGTGCCTAATTTATAAATTAAACTTCATCATAGGTATGTATGTAAAGGAGAAAACATAGTCTATAAAGGGTTTGGTACTATCTGTGGTTTCAGGCATCCACTGGGGGTCTTGGAACATATCCCCCGGGGATAAGGCGGACTAATATACATTGAATTTCTAGCACCGTGCTTGATATGTAACCAGGACTGATTAAATGAGACCTGTTATCATTGCTAAACTGTTTGTATCCAGAGATCATGCACGATGTGGGAGACATTGTTAGAACAGGTTTGTTAAATCTTTCAATAAATATGTATTTGGGCACTTGTCTCATTGCCAAGAATTGTACTGTGAAAAACAGACACAATTCCTGTGCCTATGAAGTTTACAGTCTGAGGGAGATGGATGATAAACAAGTAACGCCTTGATAAATCTGTCATTGCAAACAACAATGAATGCTGTGGGAGAAAAGAAGAGGGTGCTATGAGAGAATACAACAGTGGTATTTCATTCAGATTGGGTAGGGGCAAGGGCCAGGAAGGGCCTCTCTGGGAAAGTGACTTTTAAGGTGAAGATAGAAAGATAATTTTGAGTTAACGAGGTGAAGATGATACTGACCCTGATACCAGTTTCCCTACATTAAACCCAGCATATATGGGGTTAAAACCAAAACACTCATTCCTTGCTTACTCCCTGGCTTCCTGGTTCTAGAACATGGAGACAGACACAGCCAAGGACAAGCACCTGGATTTGCTGTCTCCTCCCCGCCAAGGAGATACAGGCTGGTGGGAAAGCTGCTGACCAGCAAGGTCATGGCCCCCTCCTCTCTGCAAGTAGTCTTAAGGCCAAAGACAAGCTGGTGGGAAAGCTCCAACCAGCAAGGCCATACGATTCCACTCCCCTACCTAAAACCCCAAATAAAAACCCTTTCTTTTAGCTTTTCAGGGAGTTTGGGATTTCAGCGTTAGCTGCCCTTTTTCCTAGCTCAGCGCTGTGCAATAATAAAATTCTTACTTTCTTCCACTACACCTGGTGTCAGAGATTGGCTTGCTGTGCAACGGGTGAGTGAACTCACTTCAGATTCGATATCAAAGAGAGAGGGGAAGAGCATTCCAGATAGAGAGAATAGCCTGTGCCAAGGCGCGAGGGAGGGTGCAGCTTGGCCTGTTCCAGGACATGAAAGGAGGGCTAATGCAGGCTGGAGAGAGAGGGGGAGAATGGTCAGAGATGAGCGGAGGAGGTGAGCAAGGACATGCTGGTCATTTGCCTGCTCAATCCATTCTTCATACTTCTCTGCCCTGCTCTGTGCCCTCCTGACCTCTGTGGACTCCATTACCTACATTCTCGTGGCTTCTAGCTTCTAGTTCAATGCTGTTAATGCGGCGAGGGTGGATCAGACAATGGAGGAGAGATAAGTGCTGATATTTCTTTCCCCTTTCTCCCTCTTCAGAACATGGTTTCTGGCCCGCTGTGGCCATTCCTGGTGTCAGGTGGCCCCCCTTCCATGGCTCCAGCTCTGAGTTTCCTTCCCTTGCCTCTTCAGCCTTCGGGTGGCAATGTCTTCACCCTGATGCTAACCCCTGGGTGCTTCCCCAAATGTTATTTTCCTCACCCTGCCTGCCCTGGTGTAAATTATCCCTTTGTTATGTTCTCTTCAGCTAAACTCTGAGTGTGCCAGTGTTTGCAGCTGGGACCCTGACTCATATAAGGACTCACAACACGGAGGAATTTGTATGTCATGTTAAGCACGTGGCCTTTTAGATTGTTATCTAAAGTGCAACCAGAAGCTGCAAACATGCTATTGTCACTTCCTTATCATTTCCTCTTCTTCCAGCTACAGCCCAGTCTCTCTGCTCTCCTTAACAGAAGGCTATCATCTTCACCAACTGGCTCCTCTTCATTACTTCTCAAGCCATAATTGACACTTCTTCCTTCTCCAAACTCCCTGCTCTCTTAGCTTTCATGATCCCACAGTCTTCTAGTTCTTCCTACCTTGCAGGCTCCTTAGAAACCTTTTGTTCCTCTCCCTGGCTTGTAGATGTTGAGGGGCCCTCTAGGGCTTACTTCTCTTTCTCCACTGCCCATGTCAACGGTAACCATCTCTCATCTGAACTGCTGCAAATGCTTCCTAATTTGTTTCTTCAAGATCTTTTTCAATCATAAATCGGACCATGTTACTACTTGCAAAAAGTACTTCACTGGCTTCCCACGTACTTAGAATTCAAACTTGACCTATTAGGAGTCCATCCCTGATCCAAAAAGCTGTATCCTGGAGGAAAGACCGATACTGTGACCCTCCTGTGGGTTAGGCCTCAAGGCCAGTTCTGTGAAAAAAGGGTGATGGCAGGCCATGGGCGTAGCAAGTACCCCCAAAATCTGTCATTGACAGTGTGGTAGTACTTTTTGTTTTAACATTTAAAAATATATGTTTATTCCAGTCAGTCCTTCCTAAGAATAGGTCTTTGTGGTATGGATTGGATTTTTGTAGCATCTTGGACTTTCAGTTTAGGTTTTGAAGTTACCAAGTTTTAGTTCACAATTTGTTTATAAACCCACCCTTGCGGTGAGGTTACTTCTGCTACTGTCATTCTTGATGTGTTGATTTGACTAGTTTCAAAACCTGCTCTTTTCTTCTTCTTCTTTTTAATGCTAAGTATCTATTTTGGTGACACCTTATTATTATAGAAAAGGAGTGTCATGAGTTTTGTTTTGTTTGCCGGTAGTTTCTGACTGTGGAAGCTGCTTTTCCTGTGTGGTAGCAGTTCTTTTGAACTATCGCTTGAGTCTTATGTCTTCTGGTGGGTGGTGACTAAATCTAGTTCCTGTCAGGAAGGTATAACATTAGAATTTCCCCAGTTTTGATGATTCACCCTGACAAGTGATGGATCCCTGACATGGCCTGGGAAGCCTAAGGTCTGAGACCCACACACCTATGGGGAGGGGACAGTATAGAGAAAAAGATAGCAAGTATTATTATCTTTTTTTAATACAGATTCATTCTCTTTCTTCAAAATTTTTCTTTGAAATAATTTTTATTAGTTTTTTTGTTACAAAAGTAAAATATGTTCATACATCCTCATATATCAACCCTTTGACCCAGCAATTCAACTCCCAGGTACTTATCCAAGAGAAATGGAAATCTATATCAAAATTCTTGTGAGAGAATGTTCATAGCAGCTTTATTCACAACAGCCCAAATCTATAAACAACAGAGATGTCCATCAATAGGGTATGGGTAAACAAATTGTGATACATCTTTGAATGGAATATGACTCAGCAATAAAAAGGAATGAACTGCTAATACATGCAACCACCTGGATGAATCTCGCAGATACAGTAGTGAATGAAGGAAACTAGACACAAAAGTTATAGCTCCCTTTATGTAAAGTTCTGGAACAGACAAAATTGATCCAAGGTGAAATAAATTAGGACCTTGGTTGCCTGATGTGGAAGGAGGGGTAGGGACAGGAGAGTTAAAGTAATATACACCTATTTCAACAGGTGCAACAATGCAAAAATGCATAAAGAAAAGTTAATTCTTTTCCATTTATTTTCACCCCACTATGGTAATCCTGTTAAAAGCTTGATATATATTTTTCCAAACTCTTACCATGCTCACACAAATATAAACAAATATATGTGCACATGTGTAAGTTTTGCTTTACAATGATACTATACATGATGCTGGCTTTTTAAAATACCTGCTTAATAATATCATGGATATCCCTCCAGTTCAATAAATATAGGTCTAACTCATTCTTTTTAATACTGCTTTATTCGTTAATACAAATGTACCATAATTTATAGAGCCATTTTCTTATTGATGGATAGTCAGATTGTTTCTATTTTTTTTTTTTTGCCACTGTAAACAATGTTGCAATAAAATAGATCTTTGTATATGGTGTTTAGAGTAGATTCTCAAAAGTGGGACCAAGGAAAGATATGTGTTTTTTATTTAGTTGGATATTGGCAGATTGTGTACCAGAGAGATATAGCAGTTCTCACTCTCACTGGGCAACATACGGGAAAGCCCATTTTGTCACATCCTCATCAGCACTAGATGCTATTGCTCTTTTGAATTTTTGCCAATTGGATTAATAAAAATAAGTTGCCTTAATTTCAAAGTAATTCTAACTGAGGTAAACCTGTGCTTTCATACCTTATATAAAAGTCCCTTTTAACACCTCTCCCATTTCTCAGTCCTGTTTCTTCTTGATCTGTACAGCTTATACCCCTCAAAATTGTACTTCCAGGTATATTGGGAGATGAAAGGCAGGCATAGCAGAGAAGGAGCTATTCCCATTCTTTTTGTTTGTTTGTTTGTTTGTTTTTCTTCTACTTCAAATATTCAGCCTAATAGGAAGAATGAAATGAGTGATCTATCCAGAGATATGAAAGTAGTTACAAATCCTAGCTCCATGGCCCAGGGCAGAGACACCTGAAAAAGAGTGACTTGATCCTGAAGTGGATTCCTCAGCTGAGTTTGCCATCTCTTTGCTTCCAATAGCTTTGCGTTTCCATCAAGCTCTTTGCTGCAGGTGTTAACTGGCGTAAAAAGAGTTAACCAGGGGCCGGCCAGTGGCCAGAGTGGTTAAATTCCCGTGCTTGGCTTCCTCGGCCCAGGGTTTCACTGGTTCAGATCCTGGGCACGGACATGGCACTGCTCAATAGGCCACACTGAGGCGGCATCCCACATGCCACAACTAGAAGGACCCACAGCCAGAGTATACAACTATATGCTGGGGGGCTTTGGGGAGAAACAGCAGAAAAAAACCAAAAAGATTGGCAACAGTTGTAGCTCAGGTGCCAATCTTAAAAAAAAAAGTTAATCAGGCTGTCCCTAACCACTCTGCCTAAAGTTGGTTCTGTCATTCCCTATCATATCAGCCTTCTTATTTCCATCCTGGTACCAACAAGAACCTGTGATTGTCTTATTTATTTATTTATTGCTTGTTTAGACAGGGTCGCAGAACACAGAACAGAAAACAGTACTCAAAAGGGTTTAATTGAAGAGAATGAAGCCAATAGACCATTTATGGAGGCAAGGTCAGGGTTAAGAATATTAATAAGGATGTCAAGGCACCTGGGACTAGCAGTGGTGAAGACCTATTTACTGATAGTTTAGTTATCTATTGCTGTGTAAAAACCACCCCACAACTTAGTGACTTAAAAAGAACCCACTATTTATTTTCTTGTAATTCTTCAATTTGAGCAAGGCTTGGTGGAAATGGCTCATCTCCACTCTGCGTTTGGTGTAGTTGGCTGGGGCAACTCAGTTGGAGCTGCATGAAGATCCAAGATGGATTCACTCACAGATCTGGTGCCTCTGTTGGGGTGGCTGGAATGGCAAGGGGTGGGCTGGACTTGTTTTTCTTTCTTTCCATATGGTCTCTGATCATTTAATAATTTAGCCTGAGCACTTAATAGGTGGCTACATCCGAAAAAAGTCAAAGTGGAAGCTGCTGAGCCCCTTAAGGACTTGTCCCAGAACTGACAGAGCATCACATTTGCCTCGTTACTGGTCAAAGCAAGTCACGATGCAAGTCCAGCTTCAAGGGGAAGTGAAATAGATACTACCTTTTAAGGGGAGGAGCAGCATGTGCATATAGAGTTGAGACGAATAATAAGTAGCCATCTTTGCAGATAATCTACCACATGTGCCTCAGTATGAAAAGAAAGAGAAAATAGAATTTCCAATGAGATCTGGCACTGTGGAGGAAGGTCTGTCTTACAGGAGATGTAGTAGTTGAAATCTACTACCAGCTGCTGAGGCAGGGAGAGAGCAGTAGAAGAAATACTCAGATCTCTCTCCTGCTGCCTGATTTCCAGCCACTACAAGGGAGCCTGGGTGATGCAATTCAGAGGTCAACCCCACCTCTCCTTGACACAGAGCAGGTTAGAAAAGGCCATCTAATGGATTGGGGATGGGTGGGCAATTGAAGAGGGACCAGCATATTTTTTTATTATCTGTTTCTTATATTAGAATATAAGTTTCCTTGAGGCAGGAGTGTCTATCCTGAATACAGCTGGTACCCTGGGTCTAGCAAGTGTCTGGCACTTCCCAAGTGCTCAGTAAAATGTGTTGAATTGAATTGAGTTCAATTATCTGAGAACAAGTCATAAGCTTGACCTTTCTGTTATTGCAGAGGAAACACCTGAAAGATGGCAAGATGGAGGTCAATGAGAATGAGACCAGCTTGGTTCTAAGGCCACAGTTTCACTTTGGGGCTACTCAGGATATAAAGCATGAATGTAAATTCCCTAGAGACTGACATGGAGTGCCACTAAAGTACTTTAGAGTCATAGAAACCAATCTGACCTCCCTGGTGGTTTTCTGAGCATTGTTCTTTTCTCACTTTGCTCCTTGATGGTGGGCTTAGGCGCCCTGAATTAAGTGATTTATTGTTTTCTTAATTACTGCCTGTGGAAAGCTGAAAGTTATTCTTTTTATTTTTAATTGAGATATAATTCACATGCTATAATACTCAGTCTTTTAAAGTGTGAATTCAGTGATTTTTAGTATATTCACAAGGTATGCAGCCATTCCAGTATCTAATTCCAGAACATATCATCATCCCCCCCTGAAAAAACCCCACCTCCATTAGCAGTCATTTCCCTTCCCCCTCACCTCCCAGCTCCTGGCAACCATCAGTGTGCTTATTTTCTGTCTCTATGGATTTGCCTATTGTCAACATTTCATTATAAATGGAATCATACAATGCGTGGCCCTTTGTGTCTGGCATCTTACACTAAGCATTATGTTTTCAAGGTTCATTCATTCATAGCATGTATCAGAACTTCATTTCTCTTTCATGGCTGAATATTATTCCATTGTATGGATATACTATGTTTTGTTTATCCATGCATCAGTTGATGTACATTTTTTCTACTTTTTGTCTACTTTGAATCATGTTGCCATGAGCATTTGCGTACAAACTTTTATGTGGACATAGTGTTTTCACTTCTCTTGAGTATATGCTTAGGAGCAGAATTACTGGGTCATGTGGTAATTCCGTGTTTAACTCTTTGAGGAACTGCCGGAATGTTTTCCAAAGTGGCCACACCATTTTCCATTCCTAACAGCAATGTATGAGGGTTCCAATTTCTCCACATCCTCATGAGCACTTGATTATAGCCATCCAAGTAGGTGTTAAAGGGTATCTCATTATGGTTTTGATTTGTTTCCCTAATGGCTGATGATGTTGAACATCTTTTTATGTGCTTATTTGCCATTTGTATATCTGCTTTGTAAAATTGTCTGAGTCCTTTGCTCATATTTTTATTGAATTATTTGTCTTTTACTGTTGAGTTCTTTATATATTCTAGATATAAGTCCCTTATCAGATATGTGATTTGCAAGTATTGTGTCCCATTCTGTGGGTTGTCTTTTCACTTTCTTGATAGTGTACTTTGAAGCACAAAAATGTTTAATTTTGATGAAGTCCAATTTATCTATTTTTTCTTCGGCTGCTTGTGCTTTTGGTGTTTTATCTAAGAAACCATTGCTTAATCCAAGGTCATAAATATTTACATTCAGATTTTTGATCCATTTTGAGTTAATTTTTATATATGATGTGAGGTAGGGAACCAACTTTATTCCTTGCATGAAGATATACAGTTGTCCCAGCACCCTTTGTTGAAAAGATTATTCTTTCCCCAGTGAATTGTTTTGGTACCTTGTTGAAAATCAATTGATGATAACTTTAGGAAGTTATTCCTAATGTCAGTAATAATTACTAGAATTATTGCTGGCTTCTGGTTTACACGAAGAACTTTTGTCTCCTCCCATTTGAGCACTTTTGTTTCACAGACCATACTAGGATCTCAAACTTCTGTTCTTGATTAATACAACACTGAACCCAGCAAGGGAGGTGGTGGAGGGAGGGTAGTGATATAAGCCCCAGTCCAAGTCTGAAGGCCCTAGAACCGGGAGTGCTGATGTCTGAGGGGAGGAGAAGATGGATGTCCCAGCTAACAGGGAAAGAGAATGAATTCATCCTTCCTCCACCTTTTTATTCTATTCAGGTCCTCAATGTATTGGATGATGCCCACCCACACTGGGGAGGGCCAGCTGCTTTACTCAGTTGACCAATTAAAATGCTAATCTCTTCTGGAAACACTCTCACAGACACCTCCAATTTTATCAGCTATCTGGTCACTGCTTAACTCAGTCAAGTTGACATATAAAATTAACTATCAAAGGGATTAAACAAGTTTAAAAAGATGCCTCTATATAGAACTATACATTAAGGGGAATAAGTGTGAAATGCTTTACTGATATAAAGAAGGCAAACTTCAATGCTTTGGCAAGAGTTGGACCAGGATGTCAGAAGGCAAGCTTTACTCTGTGATTAATTAGCTGAGTGACCTTGCCCAATCACTTAAACTCTCTGAATCTCAATTTCCTGGTCTATTGAATGTAAGTAATAATGCCAAGTCTAACGACCTTTCTGTGTTCTTGTGAGATTGAAACAGGGTAGTAGGTGTAAAACTGCTTTGGAAAACTTAACTTGTTATTCTGGGCATTGCAAGGAAGTCACAGAGAATTGCTTGCTTTTATTCTAAAAACTGCCTTTGAATTGTTTATAGTACCAACTTATCCTTCTACTTGGGGCCAGCCCCAAGAAGTGTTTTCTGAAATAAAATATTAACATGAGATTTCTCAGCACTTTCCTGGGTAATGGACAGGCCCTGGAAGTTGGCTCCAAGAAAGTAGTTATACTGTACAGGGTTTAATAACAACCAGGCTCTCAGGGAACTCTCAATAAATACTTTTGGTGCTGGGGTAAAATGTGACCAAAGAATATCACCACAGTCTTTTATTGATCACTCAGAATGTAGAGGAAGTGTGTTAAAAAAAGAAAAGTCTCAGACTACTTTATTTACATTGTGATGGAGCTGGAAGACCTAAACCTTCATACCTTCACCCACCCACCTCCCATTCGTTCCAGGGAGCTGTGGGGAGGAAAATGGTTTGCCCAAGGGAGCCCAGTTTGAGAGGAGGGAGATCATGAACCAAATCAATGAACTATTGTAATCCAAAGCACTAACTCCATTGTTGAGGAAGATACACTTGCAAATTATGAAGCATTTAGGGCCCTTTCTCTACATCCGTATGGGTTGGTTTAGATGTAACTGCTCTTGACAATTAATGTTAATCTTTGGGAGATGCCTGTAGATCCAACAGTTATTGACAGGCCAAGATAGAATAAAGATCTTTGTCACCTACCATGTCAGAGAGACACCAAAGATGACCAGACACCTGGAGTGCCAACAATCCCCTCCCCCACACTGCCGCCTCCCTGACAAGTTTCTGAGTCTTATTCTAGACTGAGTAATTCAGACTTTGGAATTTTTCACCTATTGGGAACACATCACCTGATGGGGGAAGAATGGCCCTGGAGCAGGAACAGCCGTTGTGTGAGGAAGGGTGGAATTTCCCAGAAAGTGGTAGAGAGGAAGGCAGTACTCATATGAGAATATGGAGATCCAGAAACAAGGTTTAGACCTGCAGGCTTCCAGGAAGGAAACTCCATTATGAAGGGTTTAACCTCTTAGGTACTTTTCCCTTTAACCACAAAAAGTTATACTTTGTATATAGTTTAGTCTATTTCCCTCCTGCTCTGTAATTCCCTTTTGCTTCTCCCAATGCTTCAGTAAAGTTTGATACACAGCTACTTATCAGTTTTGCCTAAGTTTTCTTATCTGTAAAATGGAGATAATATCTACCTCATAGGTGAGGATTACATGAATTAGTACATGTTTATTAATGTGCTAATTATTGTGAGTTACAGTAGGACGCCTGGCGGGGCCTGACATAAAAGTGCCCAGTATATGTTGACTGTTGTGACCGTTCTTACTCCACCTTCTCCTCTTCCTCTTCTCAAGGCCTTTCAGACATCAAGAGAGGCCAGGGCCACTTCCATTTTTGAGGCTACCCGTACATTAAAAAATAAGGAAATTACAAGTATGATTGCAGAAGATTGTGGTATGCTTTAAATATTTACATATAACAAATTAAAACACAAAAAAATACAAGCAATAAAACTGTGCTCTTCACAGGGTAGTTACACAGAGCACAAATTGGGTACTACAGATACTTTGGCTCAGGGAGAGGGTACAAGGCGAACACCAATATCTTCTAGTCCGGTCAGCCTGTCTTCCTAGCTTTATATATAACCTCATTTGGAAATAACTTTAAAGGCAAATTTTAGTCCTTTCATGAATGGGAGGCTACACCAGAAGGCCCTTTTGCATCCCTCTACCCTCAATCCTTTGGGCTCAAAATAGGGGAAGTAAGGGCCCCTTCTCCCCGGACACCCTCCCACCACCTTGGCAGAGAGAAGAGTGGTCAGAGAACAGCCAGCTTGAAGGAGCAGTGTCAAGAGGATGATTCTGTAAGGGACAAATCATTAATGCCCACCTCCACCTCAACTCTTTCCCTAATATTCATGAGGGCGGTAAAAATCTACGGAGAGAGAGAAGCTGACATTTCAGTAGCTTGAATAATGCCCGGCTGTATAGCATTGCAGGCCAGCCAAGCTTCAGCTTCATGGGCTGAAACTTTCAATTTTAATCTCTCTTGATGGAAATCTTTCTAAAATGAAGTCTGCTTCCCCAGATTATTAAAAAGAGCATAGTGACAATAAAAAACAGAACCAAAACATACTCTCCAAATGAAAAAGATCGATGCCATTTTATTTGAGATACCGTGTGCCTGTGATTCATGTCTGAGGAGTTTCATTTTGCCATGGAGGAAAACCTAGAAATTCATAGCAGAAGATAAAGAATGCACGTCTATTTTTCACACTATCTCTGTTTCCTTCATATTCTCATGTCAGTATTGTAGCTCAACATATGTCATCACAGGCATAAAGAGAAGGTTTGGTATTCATCTCTGTGAAAGTGAACCTGCAGAAGAAATGTGACCGCAAGCATTTCTCTTGGATAAGGACCATTTTAAGTGCTTTTTAAAATAAAGAACACTGATAGAGGACAAAACAAGATAAGCTCTTAAAACTAGTTTCCTTAACAACACAGAAAGAAAACTGAAAGGTTTATTTCCAGATTGAGGCCACTCTGTCTTGACTCAAGTTTCTGCCTTTATTTCATTCCCTTTCGGACCCCAGACGCAGAGTGGGGTAGGGGAAAGAGCATACAAGTTGTCAACTAAAGTCCCAGGTGCTGGTTTGTCTCAGGTCCTTACCAGCTTGTGGTTTCAGGCATCTTTGAGTCTTGGATTCCCTATTTGTAAAATGACCCAATTTTCCCCCTTCTCCAGGAATGTTATAAAGGTGAGAAGCAGTAGAGATTTGTGACTATACATATTCATGGATAGTGTTGCCTGGTGCCTGTCCTGGAATCTAGCCAGTGCTCTGCAAAGGTTGGCTGCTATTATTTGTTAGCCACGTTTATTTCCAGTTGTGCTCCTCAGTACATTAGTCTTCCCTGTTTTTGTCTCAGTTGTTTTCCTCTTGCTCAGTGGGATGCATGGCACGACTACCTGTTCTTTCATTCGTTTACTTATTTATAAACTTTTAATTATGGAAAACTTCAAGTATATCCCAAAGTGGAGAGAATGGTATAATAAAACCCAATGTACCCATCACCTGGAAATGATCATTAACTCATCACCATTCTTGTTTCATCTACATCCTTCCTACCTCCTTCCCCACTGGATTATTTTGAAATAAATCCCTGATGTCTTATCACCCATCTGTAAATATTTCAATATGTGTCTCTAAAAGACAAGGACTCTTTTAAAAAACGTAATCACAATAGCATTATCACACCTACAAATAATAGTAATGCCTTCATATTATAAAAAAAATTCAGGGGCCAGCCCAGTGGCATAGTGGTTGAGTTTGCATGCTCTACTTTAGTGGCCTGGGGTTCACGGGTTTGGATCCTGGGTGCAGACCTACACTCCACTCATCAAGCCATGCTGTGGCAGCATCCCATATACAAAATAGAGGAGGATTGGCACAGATATTAGCTCAGCGACAATCTTGATCAAGCAAAAGGAGGAAGATTGACAACAGATGTTAGCTGAGGGCCAATCTTCCACACCAAAAGAAAAGAAAAGAAAAGAATTATTTGGTTGCATTGGGATCCACACAAGGCAAAAAGATAGCATTTGGTTCATCTGTCTTAAGCCTCTGCTACTCTGTGGGTACCCCTCTTCCTCTTTCTTTTGTTTTTGCAGTTTATTTGTTATAGAAACAGGTTAATTGTCTGAGTTTTCCCAATTCTGAGTTTTGCTGATTACATTTCGACTGTGTTGTTTAACATGTTTGTCTCCTCCACATATTCCCTGTAAATTGGCATTTAGTTCTGGAGACTTGATCTGATTCAGATTCTAGTTTTGGGCAAGAATATTTCATGGGGGTGTAATGGACTGAATTGTATATCCCCAAATTCACATGTAGGAGGCCTAACTCTCAGTCTCTCAAAATGTGTAACTGTGGAGACAAGGTCTTGAAAGAGGTAATTTAGTTAAAATGACGTCATTAGGGTGGGCCCTAATCCAATATGACTGATGTCCTTATACGGACAGGAAATTTGGACAAAGACAGTTACAGAGGGAAGACCATGGGAAAACATAAATCTCTAAGCTAAGAGGAGAGGCCTTAGAAGAAACCAACCCTGCTGATACGTATCAAGGTGGACTTCCAGCCTCCAGAACTGTGGGAAAATAAATTTCTGTTGTTTCAGCCACCCAGTCTGGGGTACTGTTGGCAGCTGTAGCAAACTCATACAGCTGATGTTGGGAATTTCCATCAGGAAGCATATGGTATGTGGGGGGTCGTCTCTGTCTATGGTAATATTAGCTGTCATTGATGCTTATTGCCTAGATCAGTTATTTCATTCTGGGTTTGCAAAAATGGTCATGTTCTGGGCCAGCCCTGGTGGCTTAGTGGTTAATTTAATGTGCTCCACTTTGGTGGCCCAGGTTCAGTTCACGAGTGTGGATCTATACCACCCATCTGTCAGTGGCCATGCTATGGTGACAGCTCACATACAAAATAGAGGAAGTTTGGCAACAGATGTTATCTCAGGGTGAATCTTCCTCAGCAAAAATAAATAAGTAAGTAAATAAATAAATAAAAGATCATGTTCTAATTCTGTCATTCCTTCTTCATTTAACTGGAATTATTTTCTAAAGAGAAGTTTTTCCCTCATCGGTTATTAGGAAACTCTGAGAACAAGGATAAATGCTTGACCCTTTCTCTATTCATCAGTATTTAGAATAATAGATTGGTTCCCTAGCATCTTTCAAAACTGAGCAATTTTTTTTAAATGAACTCGTGATGTTTAATACATTTGACTTGTTTGAATCAATTATAGTTATTATTCTTTTTAATGTTCAAATTATCCCAACTTTGGCCAAAGAGAGCTTTTTCACTACGGCATCTGAGTCTTTTTGACACACCACCAGATTTCTTTAATTGCTTTCTTGCTTTTTATTATGACAAGATATCCAGGCTGTTTTCTGCATTTCCTGCCCCAACCTAGAGTCTGCCATTTCTCCAAGGAAATGGTATTTTAGAGGTCACAGTCTGAAGATGAGCAGTGCTTATTACTGTTGGTTTTATTAGTTTCTAGGACTTTTCAGTGGAGATAGCTTGGAAATACTTTTTGTTTCTTTTAAAGAAAAAACATTATGAGTTCATGATAATTCAAAATTTATTATGAGGGTATTAGTTAATTTCTTTGATTTTTATATTTGTATTTCTTTTCTCCTACTCTGAAAATCTCAGTTTCTCACAACATTAACAATTACTTATTTGCTTTATTCTAATGTGAGTATAATAGTTTCAGAATAATAATAGCAATATTGTTACTAACAATATGAATACTAAAAATAGTTTAAGACAGTTTTTGCACTTTTTCTCCTCTAGGGATATAGTCAAATTACTATGTTTTAAAATCATGTGAAATAATTCTTTTCAATATACTATTAGTTTTTGTTTTATTTTGTTTTTGTTTCTTACGGTGGGTATTTTTATCTTTGTTAATCATATAAATGTTTGTGTGGTTGCAAGTCAAATCTATGAAGCAAATTATATTCAGAAGTCTAGCTTCTCACCTTACCCCTTCTACTCAGTTCCCTCCCTCCCCGAGAGATAACAATCTATTTTAAGTTTATATAAACATTATATATAGACATATATAAGTATACTTCCTTCTGTATATATATGTACATAGATACATACATACATACATAGAACATATAAATAAGCATGTATGTATTTAAACAGGAACTTACTAGAATAATTTTTCTCTGCTTTGCTTTCTCACTCATTGTTAAACCTTGGCGATCACTTCATAGCATTTTTACAGCTTAGAGAACTTCACTGCAGGTATGTACTCTTATTTATGCAGCCAGATCTCTACTGATGAACATTTGGGTTGATTCTAGTCTTTCACTATTCTTAATGATGCTAATTTATACTTGGCACAGTTTACACACAACTTTTTAGATTTGTCAGCTTATTTTGGGGATAGATACTTGGAAGTGGGATTTCTGGGTCAAAGAGAAAATGAAAATGACCATTTTGTAGATATTGCCAATTCTACTCTATAGAGGTTGTACCATTTTGCCTTCCCACCATCAAGGAATGAAAGGATCTGTTGCCCCAAAGTATCATCAGAGAATATGTTGTCAATCTTTTGGATTGTTTGCCAGTCTGATAAGTGAGAAATGATACCTCAGCATGGTTTTAATTCACATTTCTCTCATGAGCAAGATGGAGCATCTTTTCATATGTTTAAGAGTCATTTGCATTTCTTTTTTTTAATGAAATGATAATTCTTTCTGGCTCCTCCTTCTCCATGATCTCCCAGTACTTTCTAGGTCTTTGGTGCTCCAAAGGCCCTTAGGCAGAGTAGTCCCCACTTATCTGTGAAAAATACGTTCCAAGACTCCCAGTGGATGCCTGAAACCACGGATAGTACTGACCCCTGTATATACTATGTTTTTTTCTATAATACATACCTATGATAAAGTTTAATTTCTAAATTAGGCATAGTAAGAGATTAACAATGATAACTTCTCTTTGGCATATCCAAATTGCCAGAATCACTACTCTTGCGCTTTGGGGCCATTATTAAGTAAAATAAGGGTTACTTGAACACAAGCACTGTGATACCACGACAGTCAATCTGCTAACTGAGTGGCCTACTAAGTAGCTAAGAGCGGGTAGTGCATACAGCATGGATATGCTGGACAAAGGGATGATTTGCGTCCCAGGTGGGACGGAGTGGGACAGTGAGAGATTTCATCAGGCTACTCAGAATGGGGCACAATTTAAAACTTATGAATTGATTATTTCTGGAATTTTCTATTTAATATTTTCGAACTGTGGGTAACTGAAACTGCAGAAAGCGAAACCGCAGATAAGGGGGGACTACTGTACACATTCAGCTCTAGACTTCTGCAGCTGTGCCTGCATCAGAGGCCAAGTGGTGGGAGAACAGTGAGAAGAAAAAGCAATAGGTGTTCTCCCACCTTATTGGGACGAGAGCCTCTCTGATCAAATAGGAAGTCTCACCTCCTCAGAATGTAGGCACCTATGGGCCCCGGAATGCTGCTGTTACTGTTGCTGTCATTTCTGCTGTGGCCACCATGGGCTTGCCTGGGGGCCAGTGTATGAGAGAATGGAGAACAACCCTGAAGAATTTTTCCATTTTGCCTTAGCCTTAGGAGTTCCTCTTCTCTCTCCTGAGGCCAGAGCTAGACGGCTTCTCCTGGACCTCTCTTTCTGTGCCCAGTGTCCATCTCTGGATATTGGGATGTCTTGAAACCAGTTGTAGGATACCAGACAAAAAAGGGAAATTCACAGCTGGTTCAGTGGTACTTGAAATTCTGGTGTTCTCCAATTTGCCTTCTATCATCCGAATTAAGAAAACTCCATGCTTTCCAGCTTCATCTACTGGGAGAGACAGGATAGGATGCACTTACTACATCTTACCTAGAACTGGAACTCCTGCCTCAGGGATTTTGCACTTAATGTTTCTCTGCTGGAAATCCTTTTCACCTAGATCTTTTTTTTTTTTTCTGTTTTATTTCCCAAACCGTGCCCCCCCCACCCCCCGCCCCGGTACATAGTTGTATATCTTAGTTGCACGGCCTTCTAGTTGTGGGATGTGGGACGCCGCCTCAACGTGGCCTGACGAGCGGTGCCATGTCCACGCCCAGGATCCGAACCCTGGGCCCCGCAGCGGAGCGCGCGAACGTAACCACTCGGCCACGGAGCCGGCCCCTCACCTAGATCTTTGATTGACGAACTCCAACTCATATTTCAGGTTTTACCTCAAATATCACCTGCTCAGAGAAACCTTTTCTGACCACTTTCTCTAGAGTAACCTCTTCCAATCCCAGCACCCTTTGCCACATTACTCTATTATGTTGTCTTCACAGCATTTATCACAAATTGAACTTATTTTATTTATGTTTTTACTTGCTTCTTGTCTGTTTGCCCCCCACTCTGTGAAGGCAAGAACTTATCTTGCTAGTTATGTTTTTGCCTGTGTTTAGAACATTGACATATAGAAAATGCTCAGTAAATAGGTATTGAATAAAGGAATGCAAAGGAATTAAGCACATTTGGGTAAAATAATATTTTTTGGCTGATAGTCTGCGAAAGGTAATATCATTAAACTGAGGTCACAAACATGGGGCAGTGGCCGTGTGGTGTAGGAGCGGGAATCAAGATTGTGGCCCTCGTCCTGGCTCGGCCACTAGTTTGCTCTGTGATTCTGGAAAAGTCACTTCATCTCTTTAGCCTTTAATTTTCTCAGCTGAGAAATATTAGATTAAGATTCATTGAACACAAAAGTTCTTCCGACTTCAGCATCTTAGGTTCTCAAACATTTAAGTCAACAGCGTGCCTTTAAAGTTTAGTTACATGATTCAAAAGAGTCAGTTATACCAGAAGAACCTGTCTCTGCAATACGAAATCTTCCTTTGGCAAGAAAGAGAACGAGATAATTATGGGAAAAGAGGTGTCCTTAGGTTCTGATGCTGAAATAACGTGCTCACTCCTGATGATATACATCTATTTTAACAATTATTTTTTGTTCTTCCGTTTCACATACAGCACCTACTCCGAATATAAGACCCTACTCCTATACCATAGTCTCATGTTAACTTAGGAAATTGTTGCGTGTTTCATTATCCAGGTTCCCGACACACACAGCACACAGAGAAAGAGGGAGTTTCCTGAAACTTTTGGCACTACCACTCTGTCTCCTCCCCATGCATTTTCCCCGGCACTGATCCTCTAGCTAAGTCTGGATTAGTAGAGTCACACTTCCCCTTGCCACTGTAATAAGTGTGGACACAGAGACTCTATTATTTTTAGCTTGTGACACACATCCTGGCCCCCTCCAATTTGGCTTAAATATTTTGGTTTCCCTCAAGTTCCTTGGGGGGTTGGGTTTGGGGAGACCTCAGACCAAACCCAAACATGCCGAGGCCCTAGAAGGCTGCACCAGAAATGGGGTCGTGTGTCAGTGAATCCCTTTGCTATTTATATTTCTCTCTAGTGTTGGTGTGTGAAGTGTATTTAAGTTACTTGCCACAATGCAATGAATAGCCTTTTTCAGAGAAGTCTGAAAAGAGGGTCTATTTTCTCCCTTTCTCTAGTTTCTCTCATGTTTTCATCTATTTACTGCACCTTGATACTCATTTATTCACAAACATTTGCTATGTTCTAAACCTCTCTAGCCCATGGGATGAGTCTACATGCGAGGAAAGTTTTTATTTTCATTTATAGATATTTTGACTTTTTATGGCTGTTCAGTTCTTCCATGACTATTTCTGAGTCTCTGATGATATACTGCCTGTAGTTTCCTTAATATAAAGCTAATAAAATAGTCACTCAGAGCATTTTTAAATAACCTGTATAATTATCAGATAGTCTTGCTGCTTGGCAGTGGAGTATAATTTGATTTTGCTGTCATAAAGTGTTAAAGTGAGAAAGTTTATGGACTGTATGGACTGTTGGGAGAGAGTTATTTTTCATTATCTATGTGGGCCCATATTAAAGAGTGATGCAGAGATTCAAACATAAAGTATATAAACATCACACTTTAAGGTCAGAGATGTTCATTACTGTGCCATTTGTCATATAAAACATTGAATGTGATCTGGTCGTCCAACACTAGAGAATTGATTAAATAGAAGAGAATTCAGTAGAGCCATTACAATTATTTTATAATTGTAATTATTTTATTTCTTAAATTATTTTATAATTGCAATAATATTGGAATGTTTGCTATATATTGTTAAATAAAAGAATTAGGTTACAGCAGCAAACGACCTGATTTTATTTTTAAATGGTAAATAAATGTATGTGTAAAAAATATGTTTAAAATGTAAAACTATGTTGATAATTCACATGTAAATAAATAAATTGTAAATAAATAAATGTATTTACCAATATATTATATACATATATGTATATATATGAACAGATGTGTGTGTGTATATATATGTGTGTGTGTGTATATATTTTCACCAACCCAAAGGAAAATACTAAATTCTATGTAAATATTAATAGTCAGTGATTATCTCTAAATTATGGGTGATTTATAATATGGCATAATGGTTAATCTTATGGAATCTGGAGCTAGATTGCATGGATACAAATCCTGGCTCTACCAGGCTGTGTGACCTTTGGCAAGTTACATAAACGCTACATGCCTCAATTTCCTCTCTGTAAAGTGTGGATGATAAAAACTGTACTTGCTTCATGGGATTGTTTTGAGTAATAACTTTGTTAAGAGAGGAAAAGTGCTTAGAATAGTGCCTGGTACATGGTAAACACTGTGTCATTACAATTTTTGGTATTAATATTATTAGCAGTGATCATATAGTCTTCTATACTTAGAAAACAATTCAGTAAATGTTATTTTTAACCAAAAATGTATTGCATTATTCATGTAATCTTTCCAGAAATGTATCCCCTTTTTATCATAAATATGTTGTTAGGAGAAAATCACAATGAAAATAATGTGCATTAGGTTTCTAGAATAAATTATTTAAAAAATAAATTATTTAAAATTATTAAAAAATAAATTATTAAAAAAATTTAAATAAGTTCACCTTTTTCTGTCCATTTAGTCTCAAATATAAGCAGATGATGAAGAGTTTCTCCTCCAGCAATGGTTGTCAAGCTGTGGCATGCATCAGAATCACTTGGAGGTCTTGTTGAATCCCAGATTGCTGGGACGTACCCCCAGAGATTCTGATTAGGCAGATCTGGGATAGACCCTGAGAATTTGCATTTCTAACAAGTTCCCAATTGATACTGATGCTGTTGGTTCTTAGGACCATACTTTGAGAATAACTGACCTATAGCACCTAATGTCATGATCAAGTGGAAGGACCTATGACCAGGGAATCGGCACCCTGGAGCTTTCAGTCATGCCTAACTGTATATCTTCCTTTCCTCCCTCCCTTTCTTCCTTCTACCAACTCATGGAGCACCTACCAAGGGCCAGGCATTATGTTAGGTGCTGGGGATAAGAAAGTTTTTGCTCTCAATGAGCTTACAGTTTAGGGGGAACCTTAGGCAAGTTATTTAATCTGATCTCTGATATGTCAACCAGGAAATGAAGAGTTTAGTCATTAATTAATTTTAATGGCAATTATGAAACATCTACTATGTCCCAGGCTCTGTGAAAAGCAAAAATAAAATAAAACCATTTAAATGATATAATGTTTTCAGTAAGCAAAATGTATCCATAATTATCTCAATTGATTCTCACACCAACCATTCGAGGTAGATAACATATGATTAACCCTATTTCACAGATGAGCCAACCAAAGCACACGGAGGTCATGAGTTTGCCTGAGCTGAAAAGTAGCTAAGAGGGGCTTGAACTCAGTTCTTTGTTCCCCATGCCAGAGTCTTTCATATACGTATACCATCCTGAACTAGTTTTCTCCAAGGTCCCTTCATGCTCTTTTAGTAAGTGACTTTGTGATAAATATTGGTTGAATTAAACGGTGATCGTTTTTTACCTATTGTTCCAAAACTGTGGGTAATACTTCTAGATAAGCATTGGAAACTCACTTAACACTGTTGGCTGTGTAAGTCAGCAAATATTTATTGAGTATCTCACACATAATACGGAATGTGTTAAGTGTTGGAGATAAAAATATATACAAAATATAAATATATAGGCTTTGCAGCACAATCATTTTATTGTTCTTTGCAGACCTTGCATTTTTTACAAATTGAAAGTTTGTGGCAACCCTTCATTGAACAAGTCTATTGGTGCCATTTTTCCAATGGCATTTGCTCACTTTGTGTCTCTTTGTCACATTTTGGTAATTCTTGCCATATTTCAAACTTTTTCATTATTATTATATTTGTTATGATGATCTGTCATCAGTAATCTTGCATGTTATTATTGTAATTGTTTTGGGGCACCATGAACCTCACCTATGTAAGACAGTGAACATAATCAATCAATGCTGTGTCTGTTCTGACTGTTCCACTGACTGGCCGTTCTCCCATTTCTCTCCCTCTCCTTGGGCCTTCTTATTCCCTGAGACACAATAATATTGAGATAAGCCCAATTAATAACCCTACAATGGCCTCTGAGTGTTCAAGTGAAAGGAAAAGTCGCATGTCTCTCACTTTAAATCAAAGCTAGAAGTGATTAAGCTCAGTGAGGAAGGCCTGTCAAGAGCAGAGATAGGCCGAAAGCTAGGCCTCTTGAGCCAAACAGTTAGCCACATCACGAATGCAAAGGAAAAGTTCTTGAAGGAAATTAAAAGTGCTGCTTCAGTGAACACATGAATGATAAGAAAGTTAAATAGCCTTATTGCTGATATGGAGAAAGTTGTAGTGGTCTGGATAGAAGATCAAACCAGTCACAAAATTTCCTTAAGCCAAAACCTAATCCAGAGCAAGGCCCTAACTCTCTTCAATTCTATGAAGGCTGAGAGAGGTGAGGAAGCTGCAGAAGAAAAGTTTGAAGCTAGCAGAGGTTGGTTCCCAAGGTTAAAGGAAAGAAGCCATCTCTGTAACATAAAAGTACAAGGTGAAGCAAGAAGTGCTGATGAAAAAGCTGAAGCAAGTTAACCAGAAGACCTAGCTAAGATGATTAATAAAGGCGGCTACACTAAACAACAGATATTCAATGTAGACAAAACAGCCTTCTATTGGAAGAAGATGCCATCTAGGACCTTCATAGCTAGAGAGGAGAAGTCAATGCCTGGCTTCAAAACTTCAAAAGACAGGCTGACTCTCTTGTTAGGGGATAATGCAGCTGATATCTTTAAGCTGAAGTCAATGCTCATTTGCAATTCTGAAAATCCTAGGGCCCTTGAGAATTACGCTAAATTTACTCTGCCTGTGCTCTTTAAATGGAACGACAAAGCCTGGATGACAGCACATCTGTTTACAGTATGGTTTAGTGAATATTTTAAGGCTGCTGCTGAGAACTACTGCTCAGAAAAAAAGATTCCTTTCAAAGTATTACTGCTCATTGACAAAGCACTTGGTTACCCAAGAACTGTGATGGAGATGTACAATAAGATTATTGTTGTTTTCATGCCTACTGACACAACATCCATTTTGCAGCCAATGGCTCAAGGAGTCATTTTGACTTTCAAGTCTTATTATTTAAGAAATACATTTTGTAAAGCTATAGCTGCCATAGACAGTGATTCCTCTGATGGATCTGAGCAAAGTAAACTGAAAACCTTCTGGAAAGGATTCACCATTCTAGATGCCATTAAGAACATTCATGATCCATGGGAAGAGGTCAAAATATCAACATTAACAGGAGTTTGGAAGAAGTTGATTCCAACCTTCATGGATGACTTTGAGGGGTTCAAGACTCCAGTGGAGGAAGCAACTGCAGATGTGTTGGAAATAGCAAGAGAACTAGAATTAGAAGTAGAGCCTGAAGATGTGACTGAAATGCTGCCACCTCTTGATGAAACTTGAATGGATGAGGAGTTGCTTCTTATGAATGAGGAAATAAAGTGGTTTCTTTAGATGGAATCTACTCATGGTGTAGATGCCGAGAAGATTGTTGAAATGACAACAGAGTCTTTAGAATATTCCATATATTTAGTTGATAAAGCAGCAGCAGGGTTTGAGAGGATTGACTTCAATTTTGAAGGCAGTTCTACTGTGGGTAAAATGCTATCAAACTGCATCACATGCTACAGAGAAATCGTTCGTGAAAGGAAGAGTCCATCGACATAGCAAACTTCATTGTTGTTTTATTTTAAGAAATTGCCACAGCCACCCCAGACTTCAGCAACCACCTCCCTGATCAGTCAGCAACCATCAACATTGAGGCAAGACCCTCCCTCAACAAAAAGATTATGACTCACTGACGGCTTAGATGATGGTTAGCATTTTTTAGCAACAAAGTATTTTTTAATTAAGGTATGTACATTGTTTTTCTAGACATAATGCTATTGGACACTTAATAGACTATAGTATAGTGTAAACACAACTTTTATATGCACTGGGAAGCCAAAAAGTTCATATTGACTCACTCTGTTGTGATATTAGCTTTATTCTGGTAGTCTGGAACCGAACCCACAATATCTCCAAGGTATGCCTGGTATCTAAATATACATAAAAATATATTTATATTTTATAGATATAACAGGATATGTATGTCTGTGTATTATAGTTCCTGTTTTTGAAGGGGCTTAAAGTCTAGTAGGACAGATAAATAAACAGGAAATACAATATTACAATATGATGTGATAAAGACAATGACAGAAGAATGCCTAAGGTGCTATAGGGCAACAGAGTCAGGACAGAAAAACACCCTGGAGAAAGGATTGGGGAAGGTTTTCCAGGAAGCTTATGTCTCAGCTGATTTGTGTGCAATGAATGAGCAAAAGGGGTGGGGAGCCGGTGATCCTGGTAGAGCACCCATTTGAACTAAGGCTCTGAGGTGTAAAACAGCAGCGTGTGTTCTGGGAGTTGTACTTCTTTGATGGACCTGAAATGTGATGTGTGGTGTACATAAGTCTGGAGAGATGGGCAGGGGCTTAGTAAGCCATGCTTGGGCATATCCTGGATATGGTAGGAAGACTACATATCATATAGGTTCAAAGCTTAGCCTTTCAAATCAGACAATGTGTCCTTGACCTCAGGTCTTATATGTATTAGCTGGTGATCATGGGCAATTTAATCTCTCTGAGCTTTGATTTTCACAGCTGGAAAGTTGGGATAATAATGCCCACTTCTATGGGTTGTTCTGAGGATAAAATGAGGTAATGTGTGTACAGCTCTCGAGATAGTGCTTATCACAAAATAAGCTCCCAATAAATGGTAATATATGATAATGATGATAATTATTATTAGAAGGGGTCATCATAAATAACTGTCTAGTGGTGCATCATATTGTAATTATATTACAAAGTAAACATTTGGTGATGACTTTCTGGGAATTTACTGTCTTAGAGACCACACTAACTTGGAAAAGAAAGCAAGAACAAGTTGTGTAAGCGACTTTGCATTTCCATGCCTATCAATAAAGGTTTACTGTTATTTACCAAAACTGGGAGGACAGAGAAATCACCAAGGTTCTGCATCAAGCAGGCTATCATTAATAATTATTTAGGTTATGCTTTGTTTTATTCATTGCGGTAGACTCAGAGCCAAAGAAGGAGTAGGTAAATTTTTCCTTCACATCTGAGGAAGGGCAAGCAGCCTTGAGTTTTGGGTTCCCCACTCCACAGGTGTATTGACAGCCTTCTTCATTTACCAGATGAGAGGGCTGTGCTGAAGTTCCATCCTGGAGATTGCGGAAGGATAAGGACTGTACACTTCTGTGTAGGGTGTCTGAAATCTAGGCTGCCTCTTGTACAAAGCCCTTCAAAAATTGCAGGCTGTTGGCCAGCAGGTGGTTGTGTGGATGCTGTGCTCTTGGGCAGAGTGTCTCGGCCCCTGTGGCCTAGGGACCTAGGGAGGAGAAGGCTGAAGGAGCATTCAGAGCAGCCAACACCAACAAATGGAAGCAACAGCTCTCACTCGTGGCGCACATATTAGAAGGCACAGTGATGATAATAGTGACTGCCAGGGACTGACGACCAGAGCTCTTACTTCCGTTTTTACCTGGCATGCACCAGCACCCATGTTCTGAAACAAACCAAGGCAGAGAGAGGAAGCCACAAAAATGACAGATGTAAGTTTTCTTAGTGACCTCATTGCGTGGGGAGGGAAGGTGGATTTTGTGTGGTTTAGAAAAATGAAGACATGACATTGTTCAAATCTAGAGTATTGAGTCACAATTTCTACTCATTAAAATAACTTTCATACAGACTTCAATTCATTGCAAGTATTGGCAAGCATCAACACATATGCCAAAGAAAACTGGCATGAGAATAACCTTCCCCATCTTACCGCCCCGGGTAAAACACCTGAGTTTGAGGCCTATTGCTTTTCTTGCTTCCTTCCTTCTCTACTCTCAGTGCCTGGTACCCACAGTACCGTAGATGCTGGCACAGTTTCATCAAATGGAAGAGCATGCATAGAGTCTTGGATGGGTGCTTTTGAAAGATTGCCTACCCTGGCTTATTGTATTTCCTGATGGGGGTCAGGATATTTTAGCAGGCACCCTATCTTTTTCTATTAATGGCTATCCAGATTTTGGACGGTTATCAGCTCTGCTGCTGCTGTCACACATACATAGTCTTGGCAAGACAATGTCACACCACCCTCTCCACTGCCCGCATCCACCTACCACACCCCTTTCTTGTAAACCTCAAAGGACTCCAAGGAAGGAGGGAGTTGCCACCTGCTGCACTGCCCTCCACCAGTTTGACTGGTTTTTCCTGCTATAGCAGCCCAGTCGCTCTGCTTCTGAGGCCTTGGTGACCCATGGAGACCTGTGTGGTTAACAGCAGTAGGACAAAAAACTCAGATTTAGCAGGCAAACAGTAAAATTGGTCTTTTCAATTGATTCTGAGAACCTGAAGTGTGACTTTGTTGTAAAACCTATGATTTCCCTCTCTGCTTTCCAATGAGTTGGATTTTTGAACTATACTTAGTATTCAGAACTCAAAGTACTCTCTGTACTCATTGCTTGAGAATGTATTTCAAAGTGAACCCTTTCTCTCAGTAAGGGGCAGAGGGTTTTTGAAGAACCCTGCTGCTGTCCTTCAGATGGTAATCATATCTGACACACTTCAACTGGCCATCATCACACCAGGTTCTTAGTACATTTCTGAGCAAGGAAGAGGGAAAAACTATTCTCCTACTCTTAAAAAGAAATTCCCCCAAATTACTAGCTTAATTTAAGCCTTTTCTAGATAGGAACTGATTACTATAGAAAGTGAAGCAAGAAACTAACATCTACTGTAACACCTACTATGTGTTGGGGGCTTGGTACACATATACTCTTGTTTAATCCTTCAGCAGGCTCGCTTGGCAGGCTGTCATTGGTATCTGGCAGGCTCTCATGAATTAACATGGCCGCAGCTCCAGGAGCCATTCCAGAAACTGCAAGACCAATTGAGCTGCCCAGTGTCACCTATAGCATATTCTATTGCTTCAAGCAGGTGATGAGGCCAACCCAGATTGAAGCGGTGGGGAAACAGACACCACCTCTTGGTGGGAGTTGCTGCAAAAAGGTGTGCAATACAAAGGATGGGTGGAATTGTTGAGGTCATCTTGGCAGATCAACTACCACACTGGACCTGAAAAAAAAGGAGTAATGACAGCTGACTCATACCTAACTCCAAAGGTGTAATATTAAATGAAACAACATTCACAAAGTGTTTTGAGCCCCTTGGCAGAAAAGTGCAGTGTATGATCAAGGTGTAGGGGCAAGTATCCACTATAAATAAACATAAATAGTTTCTGTTTGTCACCATGACCTGCAAAATCAATTAGGTAGATTTAATCAGATTTGGAGGATGTGTTTGCAATGATCAGACAAAATATAGGCAATATTTATTTGGCATACATGTAATTCACTGTAAGGAGCTCTGGGGAAGTCATTCGCTAGAGTTATTGAAATTGAACTGGGGCCTGTAGACTGCTGGCTAGGAGAGATGTGCCAAAGGATTAGGATGCCGTGGACAGAGAAAACACACAGATTTGAAATATGAGTCCTAAATTGAAAGTCAAAGGGTAGATGCTCCTAATGACACGTGTTGATTTGCAACTGAGCTGCTTCTCACATAAGCAACTCTGAGAAGCATGTTCTGGATAAGCAACAGCCATGATTTGTTTATCTAACAATGGTTAATAATTGTCCAAGCCACACCAGGTTGACGTGCTAGTTATTAGGGTCTATTGTTATTTCCTTATATCTAAAGGCTTTCTATCGCTGACAGTTACTGTGATAAGCAGGGTTTCATATCTCAATGAAGTTTACTTCTTAGAGTGGCCTTGGTGTCCCCTGGTGATGGATTCAGAAAGCAGACAAGGAAACACTGCAGCTGGTGGGGGAGAGATGGAAAATCCCTGAACTTACAATACCGTACCCAGGGGGAAGAACGGCAATAACATCAGATTGGGATGTAGAAGACCTGGCTTTAATCTGAGCTCTGCCGCTCACCAGCTGTGTAGCCTTAGATGCTTCCCTCTTTTTTACCCCCACAACAGTTAGCGTCTGTAGGTATCTCTTGAATCTAACTACTGTGAAATCCATCTCTCCTGCCATGATCCAGGCCTTCATCAACTATCTTTTGCATTAAAGTAACACCTTCCTAGAGTTCATATCTGAACGTGTCACTCTTCCCTGGCTCTCCAGTGCCTCTCCAAACACCTGAGTTTGGAAAACAAGACTTTTTATATTTTGGACCTGGAAGTTTACTTCTTACCACTGCTCTCCCTCTGTAGTAGGTTGATTTTTAAAAATAGCCTAACTGCTTCCTTCCTGTATCCATATGCTTTGCAGAAAGATTGTGTAGCTTCTCCCATCAAGGGATGGAGTCTCTCTCCTCATGCCTTGACTCTGGGCTGTCCTTGTGACTTGCTTTGGCTTATTGAATGCACTGGAAGTAGCACTGCGTCAATTCTGAGCCTAGGCATCAGAGGCCTGGAGTGCTTCTGTTCTCTCTCTTGGAAGCCTGCTACTGCTATGTGGACAAGGCCAGGCCAGCCTGCTGGAGGATGAGAGACTATGTGGAAGAGACCCAGCTATCACAGCCATGGCTTTCCTAAACCAGTCTACAGTGCGCTGATGCCCAGACGTGAAAGAGAGCTACCTGCCCAGCTTTCAGTGGACTGCCACTACATGAATGAGCCTAGCCAAAACTAGAACTGCTCAGCTAACCCAGAGACTCATGAACAATAATCTGTCTTTATTTTAAGCCACTGAGTTTTGGGATGGTTTGTTACACAGCAATAGCTAATTGATACACCCTTGATTCCACCTCTCTGCACTGTGGGCTCAAGTCAAGCTAAATTTATTGTAGTTTTCTATATATGCCATTCTCATTTTCATCTTTTGGTGTTTGCACAGGCTGGTTCCTTTGCCTGAAATGTTCTTATCCTTCAGCTTCACCCTTTGCTTGGCTAAAGTCATTTCAACTTTCATGACTAGCATACATGGCTCTTCCTCCAGCAAGATTTGCCTAACCCTCATCAAGAGTAGGTTAGCTGTCACTGCCATGTTCTCCCATAGCATCCTGCCCTTACCTCTTTCTTAATACTTGTCACACTATATTGTAATTACCTGTCCTCTCATCTGATTTCCCACTCTCATTTAAGTTCCTGAAGGCAGACATGTATCTTCTTTGAAGGAACATTGTGGGAGTTTAGCATAATGTCTAGTATATAGTAGGGACAAAATGTAAGTTTGTCAATGAATGAATGAAGTGATTGTACTTCCCTACATTTTGGTTTCCTCATCTATAAAGTGTAAGGGGTGGAAAGAATCAGGGATGAAAATAGGTTTTATTTTGTATGCTGACTCTGATCCATTGGTCCTGAATGTCTGTAGTTCTATACTGAGGAAGATTGTGAGGCTGTGACTAGAGTTATAGGGAAGAATGTCACAATTAATTAGCTATGCCTGCCACGGTCAGGAAATAGGAAGTAACAGCAGACGTACTAAAGATGTGCCAATCTAGTGAAAGATGATTTCTCTGACTACTGTAAATTTGAATGTTATTCAGCCCAGTCATATCTGCATTATATATTGTGCTAATGAAGGAAAACCAAATATGAAACTGACTAGATGCTAAAACTAATGTCACTTGTTATGGTAGACACTAGGTGCTTGCCAATCCATTTTCTCTTCTGCCTGGGCACATACTGGACTATTTTTCTCCATCCTCTTGTATTAAGCCTGGGCCATATGACTAGTTCCCACCAATATAATGTAAGCTGAAGTGATGTAAGTGGCCTCTGGGCTGAGCTGGTTAAGCACAGGAAAGCTTTCTTTGTTCTCCTTCCTTCTCCCTTCTTGACCAGCTCCAAAGAGAGAATCTACTGGAAGGATCAGGGTGCCTGAGGGACTGCATCCCACTTTGGACTGTGATGGGAAGGATAAATAAAACTTTATCTTTCAAATCACTGAGATTTGAAGGGGAGCATTATTTCCTAATATATCTGTGTATTACTTTTTCTTCTTTTTATTTTTATTTGTGCAAGCATGGGGGAGTGAGATGTCAAATGTTAATGGCGTCTGTGGAAGTCAATAAAAGTTGTGTTTGATACTTCATGTCCTTCAGGTAACCTGAAATAATCACTTTATAAATTGAAGTACTTTAAAAGCCTATGCTGTTCTGATCTACATATATTATTTTTCTTTCTACCCTTGGGTTCCTTACCCATATAAAGTGACCAGCCATAAGGACATGATAAATGCTTCACGTGGAACACCCTCCCCAACCCCTTTCTTTTCATATCTGTCATCCAACAGACCCTGCAGATGAAAAAAATTATCCTCTTTAGGCCCAAGAAGGCAATGCTTTCTCCCCTCAAACTTCCTGCCTTCCACAATTTAATTGCAAAAGTTTCCAAGCTCATGATAGAAACAGAAAACGTAGATTTAAAATATTCACACCTTTCTGTCTGCAGCAGCATGGGTCCATGAATATGCATATCCAGTCAGACAGCTGTTGCCTTCTGGTTCAGGGAGGCAGGACTCTGCTACAAGCAGGGAAGATGGAGAAGTTGACCTTTCCTATATCTCTGCCCTACAGTCTTGGGAATCTTACCTTCTAAGTTCCTGGATATCAACCCTCATTCTTCCCCCAATAATTGTGGTCCCCAGAGTTGCCTGTTTCTCATGCAGTAAAAGGTTTTCTCCCTATGATTCCATCAAAACTTCCCCATCCTACGGCCTGGCTCTCTCACTCAACTCCCTTTTCAATGCACTAATCTGATCAATTTTTATGAACTAATGACTTACTGGTGAACTAAGGAGGGAAGTGGCTTTCTTTCATCTGTCATGTAATAAATGGACATCTCTGTAGTAGCCCATGGAGGGATGATGTTTCCTAAACTGGAAGTTTCACACTGGACATTTTAGCCCAGTAAGGACAAAAGGAAGGCTCTGCAGTAGACCAGTGGGAGGAGGTCCTTGGATAAGCATGTCACCCTTTGAAGGTAGTAGTGTGATCTGCCAGTGCCCAAGGCTGGTTCAGTGTGTATGCTGTGATGGCAGAAGAGACCAAAGTAATGGAGATAGCAGGCGTTTTTATGTAATTGGCAAAAGGGTTTTAATGTATGGCAGGGTGGCTGTGGAAAGGCTGTCTGAGTAAAGGTCATTGGATGGTGTAGATTTCTGGTAAAAACAGAGCAGGAGGAGAGCCCTGGAACTAGGTGGGAATAGAGGTTTAAAAATGCAACAAACAAGAAAATGAGGCAACTTGGAGTTTGTTTTTTTTTCTCTTGATGATTGATTGATTTTTGTGGGTAACAAAGAGTGGGCCTGAAGGCTTGAATTTGCCCATGACTTTGATTGACAGGTGAAGCCCACACCACTACTACCACCACCACTATACAAGATCATATTTATTGAGCCTTTACCATGTGCCACTGATTCCTTTATTGCTTCCTAAAACTCTTTGCGGTCTCAGTATCGTTATCCCACATTTATGGATGAAACTGCAGTTAAAAAATAACTTGTGTAAGGTTACAAAGCTAGTAAAGTGGCAGAGACTTGAGCCCTGTTCTTAACCACCACAGCTTACTGTTTACAAGCGCCCCAGAAAGATAAGGGCAGCAGAAACCTTTGTAGGGCCTGGACCTCCTGTTATCAGCCCCACCTTTTTCGTGAAAATTTAGTGGAAAGCCAAAAGGGTGAGGAAGCCAGTGCTGAGCTGTTTGGTTGGGGGAGTCAGTCCTACCAGCAAGGATTCCACCAGCATCTTTGGCTGACCACATTCTCTCTAGACAAGTCTTTTTGATCAGTGTCCTTGGGCTGATTTGAGAAAGGGAGCTGCCAGCTCACATAAGGTAAAGCCTCATCAGTGCCAGAGAAAAGGAAACATCGAGGTGAAAGCCTTAGAGAGTCTGGAGTTGTCATACACCCTGTCAGTCAGCCAAGGCCTCCCAATGGAAGATTCCTTAGCCATTCCATCGCCACAAAGGAAGCTGACGTGCTGCCCTTCAGAGAACTGAGGCGATGACAGAAGACATGCAGACATAACTGTACATTTCTGAGTGGAAAACGCATCATGACAACAGGCTGCATTTGAGTCACCAAATGGGCTCTGCCACTTGGCTGGAACTCGACCGCCACAGCACGTCTGGAGAAGTCAGCCGGGGCTCCGGCCAGGGCCACCAGTGCGAGGGAAGCAGTTCAGCAATCAGATCTTTCAAAATCCATTTTGCTCAGGCTCCAAAGTCCTGGCTGCAATTGACAGCAACTTCCTTCCTGGTTACTTTAACCATCAGATAAAAGTGCTGAACTGTTCTAAATCTTGTTGAGGCCCTGACTCACCTTCAAGTGGAATTTTAAGAGGCACCTACGTGCAAAGAGATTTGAGTTAATTCCAGACCTTTCCTTCCCAATTGTGTGAATAATTAGCAGAGCAATCCTGACCTTTGGTACCTGGAGATTTGTGTACAATGATCCAAAGTGGGAAATATTAAAGAATCCGGTCCTAGTCGTGGTGGAGTAAAAAGATTTCTACCCACTTTCTGTGTTCGATGAAATGGGGACAACATTAATGAACTCGGCTGGGTGGGCGCAGGCCAATTAGTCCAAGTTTGTAGAGCTCAGCGTCTTATTACAGCTTTACTGTTCGTGGAGAGTGGGCAGCACCTTCCTGTGACTTTGCATGTGAAACTAATTGCCCTGGAAATGTCGGGAATTTGATCTTCCATCAAATCCTCCAGCCCTTCAGATCCCTTGACAATCTTTGGCTATTTGCATCTCAAGGTTAAAGGAGGCTGTTGCTTTCTGGATACTAATCAGTTGTGAAAACTTTTGATCTCCTCTTGAAAACTAAAGCCCAGTTGCAATTGCCCTATTCCAGAGCAGGGTGAGACCGGAGCAGAGGTGCAGACAGGTTGGTTTTCTCAGAATGAACGATGTGTTTAGCAGTTGTGAGTTTTAATTCTAGTTTCCTTAGGGCTCTGTGGGATCCTGGAAAATCACTTAATATTTCTGAGTGTTTTTCCTCCCGAATGTGATATGAATTTTGTCATATCTCCCCAGGCCTGGAGAAATTATCATTATAAAACTAGTTCATAATAGCATGTAGAGTTAAGGAAACTTTGCAAACATATTTTCTGGGAAAAAATATACATATGTATTGTCTTCCTACTGTGCTATTTTAGTTATACTAGGTACTTTTTAGAGATAAAAATTCTCCTTCTACATTAGAGCATCTCAACAGCAGCACTATTGACATTTTGGACCAACTTATTCTTTGCTGTGGGGAGGCTGTCCTGGGCATTGTAGAAATTTAGCAGCATCCCTGGTCTTTACCTACTAGATGCCAATAGCACCCTGTTAAATTAATTACACAAGTACACCATTTGACTGAGGAGGTTTTAATGCCTTAGCAGCCTATGTAAACCAACCAAAACCTAAGCCTGTAAATGCCCCAAGGTTAAGAAATCTAAGGACAACCATTCACAAACAGCCAACTAGGCTTTGTCAAGTATAGCAACCACTTAGGCTATAGCCTGTCAAACAATTTTCTTGCATTGCTTCCACATCTTCTCTAGGAAGTCTTGACCCTAGCTCCTGTCAGAGCACTCCTAACTACTTCCTGTTTGGTACTGCCTGATTTGAATCGAATTTTGCTCAAATAAACTCTTAAAAGGTTTAATATGCCTCAGTTTATCTTTTAACACCCCCCCCCCCCGCAAGTCATGATAATAAAAAATGGCTCCAGACATTGCCACATGTCCCCTCGGGAAGGATTGCCAGATTTAGCAAATAAATATATAGAATGCCTACTTAGATTTGAATTTGAGAGAAACAATGAATAAATTTTAGAATATATAAACTTAACTGGGTGTACTATATTTAATCTGGAAACCTACCTGGGGGACAGGATCTCCCCCTAGTTAAGAACCACTCTTCTAGATAAAGATTTGCATTTATCAATAAACTCGCATTATCAACCATCTCATCCTTCTCTTATTCCAACCCCACTTTCCTTTCTTTCCCAACTGTCTCCCTAATTCCAGCCTTCATGATAGAGGATGAAATAAATTACGTTGTGGGCCTCACCACAAATTGTTGCTAGCCTTAGGCATGAGAGCAAATAGAAACTAATTGCTACTATATGTGTAATACTGTGATAAAACGGGAGTCAGTCAAAAAACAAGAACAGTAAGGCAATTCAAAATCATGCCTCTCAGAGCAGAGTCCTTCTGTGAATGGCACAGGACCCAGTCAGATTAGCCTTTGAGGAAAAGAAACTCTGTGTGCTTCCAAGATCTCCATGGATCCTATGAAAGTCAAGACCAGAAGTCACTGAGTTTTTTCTGTCTAATCAACACATAGTTTTGAGCAGTCACAGTATCAACCATTTGCTGCATGGCATACAAATAAGGAAAAGTCACATTTTTGCCCCTGGTAGAGAAGAAACAGTTTGTCCTTCTGTAGAGAGATACTTGTTAATAACAGGTGGCATATTCCCAGAACCTAAGCAGGATGCAGATGATAAGCAAGAGGAGAAACATCACTGTGGGCAGAGTGGGAGGCAGGGAAGCCTTTGTAGAGTAGGTAAGATGGGAGGATGGGTAGAGGTAAACAAAGCTGGCTAGAGACATGTGACTGCATCCCAAGGATCATTGATTTGGTGCTTAGAGCAGCCCAATAATATAGTGATCCTTTAAAGTGATAGTCCTTAGATGTTTGTTTAGTGTTAGTTTAGAGGAGCATGCATGGGGGAAGGACAGAGAAGGAGGCTGGCTTTTGTTAGCCTTTAGTCTCTCCTTTATTGTCTCCAAGGATTTGTTATTGCTCCACTCTGCAAAACAAAAGTTAATCAGACCACCAGCTTAGAGACCATCTGTTAGTGCTGAGCCTGTTGCTTGAGGGGACTGTTGGTTTCCACTCCCTGCAAACAGCCTATTTGATATTTCATCCAATTTCATAGGAGCTCTTGATGAGACAAGTTTTCCACTTTCTTAAATTTGTCACTGTGTTTCACGGTCCCTTATAGATTGTTGATTGCTCACCTAGTCCCCTTCTTAACTCGGCTTTAAGCCTATCAGGATATTATTGACACAGATGTTGTGATTAAGCCATTTATATGTAAATATTCACTCCGTGAAAGGGTCTTCACCAAATGTTCCACGGAGGGCTTTCTCTGGTAGTGGCAGAAGGGGCAGGACACAGTGCTGCTGTGGATGGAGCATTTGGTTGTGAGGCAGGAGGCTAGTTTTGAGGCAAAGCTAGCCTCTGTGCCCATCTTCCTCCATTTTGTATGTGGGATGCCTCCATAGCTTGGCTTGATGAGCAGTGTGTAGTTCTGCCCCGGGGATCCAAACCTGAGAACACCAGGCCGCCAAAGAGGAGCACACGGACTTAACCACTATGCCATCAGGTGGACCCTTGAGGATAAAATCTTACATGCCAATTCCTATTGATTGTTAGCAACTCCCTGGAATGCTGCATAGAGGAAGCTTGATATGGGCTCTGGAAGAAAGAGCGATCAATTAGCGATGTCTGCTATGGGTGAAAAGGGGATGGTGGTGGTGATGACAACATGGTGCCTCATTTTTAGGATCCCTTGATTGAAGAGGCTCTAAGAAATTCCAATCAGAGTTCTGAGACAATGCGAATATTGGTTAAACATTGAAAGAGAGTTTCTGTATTAAGAATTAGGGTTCTGTGGATTTTTCCAAAAATGATAGTTGGGTTGTTTAGAGAAGCAGAATAACTATAATTCTGTGCTTCATTTAGGACAACTTTGCCTCCATCAAAAGGATCTACACACCTGTGGTTTGTCTAGAAGTGGGGAGTTCTTACACTGATAGAGTTACACTGTCACTAAGTCCACTGGCACACACTGAAATTTTTTATTCTAAAATAAGTTGATATGACCCTAACCAAAACAAAATAAAACAAAGCCAAACATTGTAAACCAAATTAAAAGGTAAACTATAGGCTGAGTGAAAATATTTGCAAATATTTACCTAAAATGTACTTACAAGATAAAGAACTCCTAAAATCAACAAGAAAAAGACTGACAAGTCTGTAGAAAAAACAAAGAATATAAACAGGCAACTCAAAGAAGAAGAAATATAAACCTATTAGACATGTGAAAGATATGAAAGAGTCAATCATTTTAATAAAGAAATGCAAAATGAGGCAGCATATTCTTTCTTTTTATCATATTGGCAAATAATATCCAGTGTTGACAAGGAAGCAGGGCAGAAAAGGGTGTAAATTGGCACACCATTTGGAGAACAATTTGGATCCATCTATAACACTTTGGATGCATATATCCTCTGACCTAGCAATTCCACTTCTAAGAATTTGTCTTAAAAAGTACTGGTACAAAGATATTTATTGTAGCAATTTTAAACAGTAGACACATAGAATCAACTTAAATACCTATAATCAAAAAAGGAATGAAGAAATAAAGCATGATACACCTACGTTTTAGTATACTACGTGTGTTAGATTATGCTGAGTCGACTTGGTTCATCTGGGCATTGTTTCCCAGAGTTCCCTTCCCTGTATGGTTCTGTGTTAGAGTTGGACTAAAAAGGAGCTTTCGTGAGATTGGGAAGGTTGAAGTGAGGAAGTGGCCATTCCTCTCAGAGGGTTCTTGTGATCAATTGTGGTGACAGACTGAGGCCAGGAGGTTTCAGTTTGTCCTTGGTGCTGTCCTCAGGTCTTCCTAACTGTGGGCTTCAGACTCAAAAGCAGATGCTTGGCTGTGGACCCACATAGGCAGTAGTAACACAGAAATAATAGCTTTCCATAGACCTTTCCACAAGCCCCTTATTTGTGGTTCTACTTCAGAGGCAATTGTTCTTGGCTGCTCAGATTGACAGGTTAGTGGCTCTTCTGATCTTCTGGGTGTCCCTACTTAACCTTTCTTTCCCAGCAAATTTCACAGTTGTTTAAAGTCTAATTTCTATATTAAATTATATCTTTCATATACTCATGGTGATTCTGCTTCCCTGACTGAACCCTCTCTGATACAGTTATTGGTACCGGGAATGGTTCCAGGGAATAAAACCATAAGGATAGAAATCCGGAATTGGTTCTTGATCTGATTTTAAGACATAGATGAGCCTGTTGCCAGTGGTAAATGGGAGACTGGTAGTATATGATATGCAGTGGCAAATCAGTTAGTTAACCTGTAGTCACCTGGAGCCAAGTGCCTACGGAAGGACAGTTAACCAAGTAGTTGCTGCCATGGAACATTGTAGTGGAAATAAAGAATATAGGGACTGTGGAGTTGGTTAACTACTTGAGGACACCAGAGAATTTGGAGAAAGCTTTTCAATTTTTAGCTCAAGGGCCAAGTAAGGAAACACAAAGCTTCTATGACTTCCCTGAAAGAAAATCCTACCTTTTATAGCCACAGGGTCTACGTTTTTGAAAATCAAACCCAAAGTCTAATCCTATGAGTGGCTGAATTACAACACAAATGGAATTTGTAATCTCACAGGGTCTCTTATGTTAAATTTAGGCATTGAATGGGCAGGAGTGGGATCCTGAAAATTAAGATGAGAATAGATGGCAGATTCCAACAAAGCTGAGTGCCTTGAAAGTCTAAATTTTGCTAAACTTCCTTGGCGACTAGCAGTGACCTTCCATCTTTGAGAAGTCTAGTTTCCCTTGCCTGAAGAACCTGTTATGGCCTCTCTTGAGGTGGGAACCTGACAGCAGAATGCTGATTCTTCTCAAGACCTATCTCCCACCACTCTCATTGCTTCCACACCTAACCCAGACTCAGTCCTGGCAGGATTCAGGAGGTCAGGTACAAAGGTAATGACAGGAAAGTATTATAAATGCCAAGAATTTTTGGAAGATTTTGTCAATTTATATTGACAGAAACCTAAGGGATATATAAGGGAATAAATCTGCGTGTGTGAGAATAAAAGGAATATTATGCCAGATTCAGCCAAATTTATTGGGTTGGGTGCCCAAGGAAGAAATTTTGTTTTTATTGTGGGGTGGAATCAGGGAACCACTGGACCCACTGTGAGATGGACCTGAGTCATAAGTCCCTTTTCTAACTGGTAGACCACAATGGCATCATGCAACTCTAGGAATTAGTGTTAATTCAATAATCTCCAAAACTGTCTGATTATATTCCCACAGAAGTAGGAAAAAACCCTATGTATGTGGTTGTATGTACACACACACACACACACACACGCAGACACACATATACAATTCATATCAGTTTATTCGTGGAAAAAAGCCTGGAAAGCCCCACACCAAATTGTTAGCAGTGGTTAATTCAGGATTGGGATTTGATTGTGGTGGTGAGGGTGGATGAGCAGATTTTGCCTTTTAAATGTTTTTATTGTTTAACTTTGTTATAATAAATATAAAGGCATATTTGAGAAAAAATGCAAACTTCAAAAATAATAAATATCAGAATTTTGGAAAATATAAATAGGGCAAAGGAAAATGTATAATATCCATATTTCTATAATCAAATATAACTTCTTAAACATTTTAGTTTATTTAAATTTCTAGTCTTTTCTCATGCTTTTAAAAACAGCTTTGTTCAATATAGTAATTGCCATAAAATAAACTGAACATGTGTAAAGTGTTCAATTTGATGAGTTTTGACATAAGTCTGCGCTTGTGAAACCATCTCCAAAATCAATGGAATGAACTTACTCGTGCCACTCAGAAGTTTCTTTCTGTCCTGTTATAGTCCCCTCCTCTCTCCCCTACCATATTCCCCAGCAGCCACTGATCTGCTTTCTTTTACTATAGATTATTTTGCATTTTTATAGAATTATATATAAATGTAATCATACAGTGAATAGTCTTTTTTGTCTGATTTCTTTCTTTCATTCAGTGTAATTATTTTGAGATTCGTCCGTGTTGTTGTGTGTATCAACAGCTTGTTCATTTCTGTTGTGGAGTGGCTGTCCATTGTTTGGATTTCTGTTTTGCTTATCCATTCACCTACTGATGGACATATGAGTTGTTTCCAGTTTTGGGCTATTACAAGTAAGACTGCTACAAGCATTCACATACAAGTCATAGTGACTTTACAGTATGCAGATTATAAACTCTTATCACCTCACACTTAGATTATGGGAACCTGTAAAATGCAGATGATAAAACTTAATTCCTTGGATTAATGTGAGGATTCGGTGATATAATCTGTAAATGGTATTAAGTACTTAGCCCAGTCCCTCATTCATTCATTAAACTAATCTTTAATGAGTGTTTACTATGGGCTGGATGTGGTTATAATATTTGTGGATACAGTGAATAAACAGTGAATAAAGCAAATAGGTTTGTGCTTTCATGGACCCTATAGTCAACCTGGGGTGGGGACAGGTAATAACAAATAAAAACATCTGAGAGTGACAGATGCTATGCAGTGATTAGATGATGATCTGATAGAGAGTGATGGGATGGCTGCTTTAGGCAGGTGAGACAGGTAAGGCCTCTCTGAGGAAGTGATACAAACTAAGAGCTGAATGATAAGAATGGTCAATATTGACTATTATTGTTATTATTGTTATTCCCTTCTTCTTCTTTTTATTTCTGGTTCTCCCTCTTTCCACTTAAGCTGTTCACCTGCCTTACACACCGTCCCATCTCATCACATCACTTTCCTTCTCAAAATCCTTCCATGCCTCATTGAGTGACTTTGCAAGTTGTTATCTGGACTCAGCCAGCAAAGGAAAGTGCTGTTCCTGTGTTACTAGCTGGCTGCCGGCTCCACATGGTGTAGAAAAGGCATCCTTGCCCGAGGCAAAGGCATTTACACCTTCCAGGGAGACAAATGATTAGAGACAGCAGAGGAGGGGCAGACGCAGACACAGAGGTGGGGGTGGATACGAAGCTAACTGGAACTTAATCTATTAGAAGAGGAAAGGGCTTTGAAAAATGAATTAATGATATTTATAGCCGCATCAGGTAAGTAGCTGGCGAGAGCTCGCTGATAATGAGGCCAAGGTTGAATTCCCATATGGACTGGAGAACTTCATGCGGAGAAACTATGCTATTTACTCCCTGGCTATGAGACTCATGCAAACACGTAGCTCTCTGAACCTCAGTTCCCCAATCTAAAATGCGAACACGCATCCCACCTCTCTGCCCCATATGTCATGAGGAACAGATGAGAATGGAAAGTAAAGTGCTTTTTAGACTAATATATTTTAAATATCATCCTTATTATTACTGATTGCATCATTATTTCCATGACCTAGGTACCCTCCTCCCCCACTTCTTCTTCTGCAGTGTATCATCTGGCTCTCTCTCAGAGTGGAGTTTCAACCATCCTGTAAATGCTCCTTATAAATCAATCAATAGGCCCATTATATTGACCCAGAATCAAGAAGATTATTTTCATAGAATGAATACAATGTATATTCTCAAGTACTGGTGCTTGGGCCTCTTCTACCCACTCCTTCTGGCTAAATCTTTTTCTCACTTATTCTAACATTTGTTATATTCGATTGCAGTGCTTCTAACCACTAACCACTAGCGTGGATTTCCTGTCTCCTCTCCATGAATGAGTCCTAGGTCAAGTCACCTCTGATCTTTGTCCTTTTGCCTGATCTCCAGAGAACTGGGAATTAGGTCATTTGGCGTCCACTACCCAGTGATGACAACTATATGGCACACATGCCTCCCCTCCAATTCCCTGCTCAGTGTGGACACTGCTAATTGGCTACTGCACTATCTCCTATTGATGTGGCTTAACAGCACTGTCTAATATGGGCAGCCACTCGTCACATGCAGCTGCTGAGCATTTGAAATATGCCTCGTCCAAATGGACTATGCCATGTGGGTAAAAGGCACAGCAGAGCACGAAGGCCTCACAACAGAAAAAAAGTAAAGTATCTCAATAACTTTTTTATATTGATTACATGTTGAAATGATAATATTTTGCGTATATTGGGTTAAATAAAGTATGCTATTAAAATTAATTTTACCTGTATCTTTTAACTTTTTTTAAGTGGCTACTAGAAAATGTAAAATTGTATATGTGACTCACATTTGTCACTCCTGTTCTATTTACGCTGTGTAGTGCTGCCTTCAAATCATTCTTAAGACAATTCTCTAGGCAGTTAATTATCAATAAAGCAGAAATAAAAGCAATACAGAGTAAAATTTTATGGCAGTAGGGAGAGGTCAATACGCTTTGAGTTTTCAATCTTAGAATATAAAAAAAAGAACCTTCTACTTTATCTAGTTTAGTGGTTCCCAAACTTGTCTGTGCATTAGAAAGTCCTGGGATCTCAAATTGTAAAATTATAGATTTTCAGTTTCCACCCCTGGAGATTCTGGTTTAATAGGTTTGGGATGGGGTCCCAGATTGTGTATTTCAATAAGCAGCCTGGGAGACTCTGATGCGCAGCCAGGCTCGAGAACACCTAAGCTAGGACTTTTTTACATTTCCACGAAGGGACTTTCCCGGAGTGACAAGTTGTTATTGGCAGAGATAGGACCAGAGCGCATGTTCCTCATGGATTACATTTTGTACAGATCCCTGGGATATTTTGTACTACTGTGACCTGAGAGTCTTCACAGAACTGGGGATGGAATGAGGAATTCAGGCTGCATCTCAGCGGGGAGGCACACTTCTCTTCCTTATTTGAAGAAAGCCCGGTTTGGCTCAGCAACCCCCTCTGCTGTCAAAAATTCCTAGCGCAGCCTGGCACAGCTGGCTTTGGGGAAGTGACGGGGCGGGGGGGGGGGGGGGGGGGGGGGGGGGGGGGAGTGGACACAGAGGGATGTAGCATAAAGGAGAGTGCTATGGGAGAACCTATTTGCAACCAGGCAGTGGTCAAAAGGAAACGTTGCAGTTTTAGAGCCAGAAGGCTCTGTAGAGGTCTCCCACCTGACTGCCTCCAGGTCAGAGGAGGAAATTTAGATGAATCATTTCACTTCTCTGGGCATCAGTTTTCTTATCCGAACAAGGGGGATAAAGACACGCTCTGCACCCCTCCCTTATTGGAGACTATTGCAATGTCTAATAGAATAATCAGAATGTTGTTACCAATGTCTTGGTCCAAAGACACACAGCAAGTTAGAGATAGAGCCAGACTTCAAACTCTGCTCTCCAAGTGAAGGTGTATCATACAACCTCAGCTAACAGCTGAGATGTGTTCAGCTGCTTCCAGAGGGACAGGAGCAGGAAAAGCTTACAAGGGAGGTTGAGGCTGGCCTCATGCCTAGGTGAATTAAAGCCAGGTAGCAGCTACCCTGTTATTTATACATTCATTCATTCCTCGTTTATTCAGTAACTCTTACGTTATTGAAACTGTGCAAGGTCTGGTGATAGTAAGTCAAATTAGGCATGGTCCTTGCTATGTCTCCCTGAATATTTCCTTTGTCAGAAATATCCTTAACTAGCTGTCACAGTGTGCAAGTAACATGACTGGGTGAAAAAATGATAGCTGCCAGCACAGTGCTAGGCACTTCCCACGTACTACCTCAGAACACAGAAAAGAAATAGATCTAGAGAGATTTAGTCAATTTCCCAAGGTAAAAGTGTAGCAGGTGGTAGAGTTGGATTCATGACCACTCTTTTTTTTTTTTTTTTTTTTGCTCAGGACGATTAGCTCTGAGCTAACATCTGTGCCAATCTTCCTCTATTTTGTATGTGAGTCACCACCACAGCATGGCTGACGAGGGCTATAGGGAGCTGAACTTGAGAACCTGGGCCACCAAAGTGGAACATGCTGAACTTAACCACTACACGATGGAGCATGCCCCCTGATGCCCACTCTTTAAACCACAATGCCACACTGCCTTGAAAAGCACTTCCTTTTGGTAACAGCATTAGGTGGCTGTAAGGCCCTAGGCAAAATGCATATTTGCTTGTGCATGTTCATCAAAGTGTTATTTACAGCAGTGAAAAATAACCTAAAATATTGAATTCTAGTTAAATAAATTATAAAACAATATTTTTGAGGAATATTTAATGTTCTTGGAAAGAGCCATTGATAAAATGCTACTTCATATAGAAAGACATAAATCTTTAAACACTCACTCACATCCACAAATATAGAGAAAAGTATGGAAAGCAATTCACTATTATTTTCAATATTGTTGGGCAGTGGTGTTTTGGAAAATTCTTATTGTTTTTACTTTTTTGAGTTTTCCGTTCTTTCTACATTTTTTTTTTTTACTTTTCCCCCTGACATTTTATTGTGACAATTTCAAACATACAGAAAATTTAGAAGAATTTTACAGTGAATACTCATATACCCATATACCACCTAGATACTACAATTAACATTTTACTGCTCTTGCTTTAGCATATTATCTACTGGTTCCTCTATTTATTCATCTTATTTTTTGATGCATTTCAAAGTAGGTTGTTGGCATCAGTCTACTTCTGCCCAAATACTTCATCATGCATATTGTTAAAATTCAATATTTTTTGTGTTTTTTTTCTTTTTTAAAGATTGGCACCTGAGCTAACATCTGTTGCCAATCTTCTTCTTTTTTTTTTCTTCTTCTTCTGAAAGTCCCCCAGTGCATAGTTGTATATTCTAGTTGTAGGTCCTTCTGGCTCTGCTATGTGGGATGCTGCCTCAGCATGGCCTGATGAGCAGTGCCATGTCCACACCCAGGATCCGAAGCAGTGAAACCCTGGGCTGCCGAAGTGGAGTGAGTGAACTTAACCACTTGGCCATGGGGCCAGCCCCATGTACTTTTCTTTCTTATGGAGTAACATTTACTTACGGTGGAATGCACCAATCCACCTGACAAATCCTTATCAAGATACAGAACATTGTTGGGACTGGCCCCAAGGCTGAGTGGTTAAATTTCCACATGCTCCACTTTGGCAGCCTAGGTTCATGGATTCGGATCCCAAGTGTGGACCTGCTCCACTTGTCAGCCATGCTGTGGAGGCATCCCACATACAAAGTAGAGGAAGACTGGCACCGAGGTTAGCTCAGGGCTAATCTTCCTCAAGCAAAAAAAAAAAGGAGGAAGACTGGCAACAGATATTAGCTCAGAGCGAATCTTCCTCACACACACACAAAAAAAGATACAGAACGTTGTCATCACTCCAGAAAGTTCCCTCATCCCCAGTCAATCTCTGTCCCCAAAGAAACTTCTGCTCCAATTTTTTCCAGCATAGATTAGTTTAGCCTGTTATAGAATTTGACGTGAATGGAATCATACAGTATGTAGTCCTTTGTGTAAGGCTTCTTTTATTCAACATAATGTTTTTGAGATTTGCTCATGCTGTTGTATGTTTCAATAGTTTGTTCCTTTCTGCTGGGGATGGTGTGAAGTATACTACTGTTTGTATTTCCATTCTCCTATTGATAGACTCCTAGGCTATTTCCAGTTTTTGGCGATTATAAATAAAGTTATTACGAACATTACAAGTCTTTTTGTGGACATATGTTTTTCTCCTGGATAAATACCTGGGCATAGGTTTTCTGGGTCACAGGGTAGGAATGTATTTAGTTTTATAAGAAACTGCCAGGCCCTTTCTCAAAAAGTGGCTGTACCATTTTATTCTCTTGCCAACAATGTAAGCAAGTTCTGGTTGCTCCATATCCTTGCCAGTATTTGATGCTATCAGTCTTTTAAAAAATTTTAGCCATTCTGATGGGTGTGTAATGGTATGTCATTGTGGACCACATATTATTTTTATAATCAGAAAAAATAAGTTTTATAAAAAAATGAATACAACTGAAATGATGCCAAGGAAAAGAGAAAAAAAGAAAAATACTAGAAATAAATTTGATAAAACTAACAATGCTCTTCTCTGGGTGATTTATGAATGGATTACTTTCTTGTTCTACATTGCTTTAGTTTCTAAATTGTCCAAAAATAAACTTGTATTCTTTTTATTGTGGAAGAAAACATATCTTATTTGTTAAAAAAAAAAAAGTACCCACGAGTGTTAATACATTAATCGAAGACAGTTCAGTGCTATTTTTGTGCTCAATGACTTTACGTGACAGCTTAAAAAGTGGTGGGTTTTGATGGGCTGTGTTTGGGCCTTACCCATAAAAACTCTGTGAGAATGAGTAAGCTGCTTCCTCTGTCTGGGCTTCAGCTTCTTCCTCTTTTCTTAGAAGTAGATTGGAAAAAGTTATCAGAATAGGTTATCCTCTATCAATTGTAAAGAAAGTATGTGCGAAACTGATAGGCATTTGAGGAAGTAAAAAGTAGGACAAATAAGCTTTGGTGGAGAATGGAGCCTCATTCCTTAGGAGTTTCAAGCTGAATAAAAGAGCCCTTTGCCATGGGACTCATTGGAAAGGTCCAGGGCTACAGGGAGGCTGCAGCGGGAAGTGAGGAGAATGTCAGCTTCAGGGTCAGACAGTCCTGGTTTCAAGTTCAGGCACCACCCTCTTCTTGATCTTTGATCTTGGGCAATTGCTTTCTCTGAGTCTCAGATTCTGCATCTGCTAAATGAACATAATAATACCTTTATCCTCTTAGCGTGTGTGTATGTGTGTATTTTAAATCAGATAGTATTTATAGACATTATCATTTACAGAGGTGCTTGGGACAGTCTTCTGCCTTGGACTGTAGTAACAAGTGACAAAACTGGGGGAGGAGAACTTGAAATAGAAGGAAACGAAAGGGAACCAGAGACAAATTTAGAAATCTAGATGGTGGAGGCTTAGCAGGATGCTAGAAGGTGATCTAATCAAAACTCCCGTTCTTGCAGAGGAGAAAAATAAAGTCTAGGATTGACTCCCCATGGAGATGGTGGCAGGGCCAGTGTTGGAACCCAGGTGATTTATTTTCCAGTCATACCACAAAGCTTCAGCTAACTTTCCAATTTGACTCTAGCCTGGTGTCAGTCAGATGAAGCGGAATTTTCCCTGCACATCCCACTAGGACCACTCAGCTTGGAGTTTTCAAGTGCTGTCACCAGCAAGAGAACAGAAACAAGCTCTCCAGGAGACTTGTCACTGGGCGATTTAATTCTTCTCTTCAGCTCTTTAAATTTTGCAAGCTCAAGCGATAGGCCTAAAAACCAAGTTGTTGGTCAGCTTAGCTCTGTCCTGGAGCTGTTTGTTGCATTTCACTCTGATTCTTCCCAAGCTCAGGCATCAACTTCCCTGGAAACTACGTACTGCCCACCGAGCGATTTTCTGCGTATTAATTTCATCCATGAGAAGTTTCCTCCATTGCCCTGGGTTGCAGCCCAGAGACTTACTGTCTGACAGCGGTGTGATTTTCCATCACTTTCAAAGGAGGACTAGTATCCCTGGCGTGCTGATTTGCCCCCATGAGTTTCTTTCAAGGTTGTTTGCCACTGATTGGGTGGCGTTAGCGTGCTTCTCTGCTTAATCTCAGAGAAAAAAATTTCTTTTCACAAAGTTAAAAACTAAGAACTTGGAATCCCTCCTTTCAGACCTTCAGTTTTTGGTCTGTAGAAAGATTTCAGCACTCTCTTGGGCGATTTTACTGGCTGAGAAAAAGAAAAGAAAAGAAAGATCAAGATCTAGCTTGAGTCTTCTCCTGCTCCTTGACCTGAATATCTATAAAAAGTCTTCTCTCCCTGCATGCCGCATTCCTCTCTGACTTTGCAAAGGGGTGCTCATGAGTCAGCACTCTGCCTTGGAGCTCTTGAGACAGGAAATGACATAAAGCTATCCAAGGGAAGGCTGTTCTCACAGGAGGGTTTTTACTCCAGCCTCATTCAAAAAATAATGACCCTTTTGTGAGCAAATCTCTTGGGAAACATCTAGCCTAGTTTTCTAAGATGTTGGATGGTGGTTAGAGGAGTGAGCGGACTTTGGAACACTATGAAGACTGACTCTGGATCCATCTTTCCTTAAATATCTCTTAGGATCAGGATTAGCTTCATGCTGGAAGGAACAATTTCTACCAAGTTCCTTCAACCCAAGGCATAGAAAACACAGAAGAAATATTGATGCATTCTTGCACTTTCCAACACAAATGTATTTCATAGAATCCTTGCTGCTATAAAGAAATTCTTTGAAAGCAAAATGTAAGAGATCTTTGTTTATAGAAAAGTCCTTTCTTCCCTCAGCTAAGGGCTCCTTGTTCTTTTGCTATCTCCACTCCATCCCTGGCCTGCTTTGTTTATGTCACAAAGTCAATATTGTACTCCACCTACTGACGTTCACTATGGTAGGGAAGATAGAGTTGTAGGTTGCGATCCCAAAGGGGATGTGGTGGACTAGAAAGGCCTGGAGCTCAGTCCGGTGTCATAAATTCAGGCTCTGGTTTTGCTAATGACTTCTCAGACCTCAACATCACCAATCATATCTAAGAAAAAAGTTTTACATGTCATAATGCATGCGAGACAGTTAACACGGTCAAGGCACAGAGTGAGCACCCAGTAAATTCTAGCTGTAGTGGGCAGGAAAGTTTGTTTCACCAAATGCTTTCTTCCTTAATAGGTGCATGTGGCAGGGAGACTGTACTCCTTTAAGATGATGAGAAATAGGGCTGCTGAAAGGGGACCAGGATATATATATATGCAGAACTGCACATTTATTGAAGATGCATATTGACTAGTTCTTTTCCTGAGGGCTTCCTCTTTCGCTGTGGGTCAGTGTGTGATATAGTAGAAAAGTAGTAGACCTCAAGTAAGATAGATTTGGGCTCCAGATTGTATTCTACTGATTTTAGTCGTGCAACGTTGTGTAAGTTACTTAAAAATACTCCTCTTACAGGTTTAGTAGAGTGCCCTAAGTGTTTTCTGCCCTTCCCTGCCTTCCATACCTGATGCTGAGAGAACTAGGCGGGAGCACTGGAAATGACTCCATTCTCTGTGTGAAACCAGCCCTGAAGAAGCAATTAAGGCAGCCCGAAGGTGTTGGCAGAAGCCTAATAAACCTCATGGGTGTGTTATTTGGGGTTGCTAACCTTCCTCACAATTGGACTCTTCTATTCACAGATTAGCACCAATAATAAGCCCCATTGAAGAGAATGACTCTAATGGGTTCCTAGTTGTTGCTTTGGGATCAAAGTTGACCATCTATTCTGAGAATGGTCTGTTTGAGGTTGTGTCTACTGTTTGCTCAAGTGAACTGATAAATAAGTGAAAAATTCACTTCACATCCTGGTTGTTGGGTCTGTGCAAAGCCCGCCCAAGCAATCTGGCTGGTTTTCATCTATAAACTCATAGAGCGTTTTGACCCCATATGGATACTGCCTTCTTGTGCAGGTTTGTGCACGTGTGTTTGTATGAGTCTCTCTTTGTATGTAGAGAGAGTGTATGTGTGAGTACAAATTTAAAACCATGATGCAGACAAATGAAGACACTTAGAGAAAGAAACCAGCCAAAGGCCCAAGTAGAAATCTGCTTGTGTGGCTGATCTCTCCTGCATTAGTGTAACTTAAAAAGTGTAAGGCAAACATTTTGGCTTAATGAACACGACCTGTCATAAATTCTAACGATTTAGGGGGAAAACAAATGATGAGAAGATTCAGCCCCAAGACTGAGGATATTCCACACCTTTCTCTTTAGGCAATTAATACAAGAAGGATATCCAAGTCAGTTACTGTTTTGGTCAAGGGTCATTGTATAATTTTTTTCTTGATTTGTAGACTCTTTTGATTAGTCCTTTGTATTCTTTATTGTGGTAAAATATACATAACATAACATTGACCATTTTAGCCTTTTATTTTTGAGGAGGAGGATTAGCCCGGAGCTAACATCTGCCTCCAATCCTCCTCTTTTTTTGCTGAGGAAGACTGGCCGTGAGCTAACATCCGTGCCCATCTGCCTCTACTTTATATGTGGGACGACCACCACAGCATGGCTTTCGGAATGGTGCCATGATAGCACCCGGGATCCGAACTGGCGAACCCCGGGCTGCCAAAGTGGAACATGCACGCTTAAGCACTGTGCCACTGGGCCGGCCCCCATTTTAGTCATTTTTAAGTGTATAGTTCAGTGGCATTAAGTACATTCATATTGTTGTGTAACCATCATCACCATCCATCTCCAGAACTTTTTCATCTTCCCAAACTGAAGCTCATTCAATCCTTCAGATTTTTAAGAGACAGCAAGTTACAGATTTTGGTACAGTCTATACCTTATTTACATGAGGACTTATCACAGGAAACAGCACATCCTTTCTATTACTGAAATGACTCAACTGAATAAATAAGTGGTGTTAACTGATTACTGACAATGAACCAAGTACTATGCTGGGGATGATGTTGAACAAACCAGACAAAATCTTGCCATGTCAGATCTTACGGATTGTTTTCTTCTTGTGACGGGCAGAATAATGGCCCTCCAAAGGAGTCCATGGCCCGATCCCTGGAACCTGTGACTATGTGACTTTACATGGGCAGAAGGGGACTTTGAGATGTGATTAAGAATCTTTTTTTTCTTTTATCTTTACATCGAGGTAAAAAAAAAAGCACATTATGGATGTGGGACAAGGATCTTGAATTGAGGAGATTATCCTGGATTATCTGGGTGGACCCAATGTAATTACCAGGATTCTTATAAGGGAAAGAGGGAGGCAGAGACTCAGAAAAGGAGATGAGACAGCAGAACAGAGTGATGGGAAGGGGGCCATGAGCCAAGGAAGGTGGGCAGCCTCTAGAAGCTGGAAAAGGCAAGGAATGGATCCTTTCCTAGAGTCTCCAGAAGGAATGCAGCCTTCTCGACACTTTGGCTTCAGCCTGTAAGATTCATTTTGGACTTCTGATCCACAGAACTGTAAGAAAATAAATTTGTGCTGTTTTAAGCCACTAAGTTTGTGGTAATTTGTTATAGCAGCAATAGAAAACTAATACACTTGTCTTTTTGCTTAGTTTTAAGTTAAAGTGTTTCTTTCTTTTTTTTTTTTTGGTGAGGAGGATTGGCCCTGAGCTGACATCTGTTGCCAGTCTTCCTCTTTTTTCTTTTTTTTGGCTTGAGGAAGATTGTCCCTGAGCTAACATTGGTACCAATTTTCCTATGTTTTGTATAGGAGATGCTGCCACATCATGGCCTGATGAGCGATGTGTAGGTCGGTGCCCAGGATCCAAACCTGCAAACTCTGGGCCACCACCAAAGCAGAGCATGTGAGCTTAAACACAGTGCCCCAAGGCTGGCCCCTAGGGGGTTTCTTTGTTGTGAGTTTTGCCTAGTTGATTTGGCAAAGTGTGAAGTTTTTCCAGAACACAGAATTGTGTTTACTCCAGAAGCCCTGCCTGCCCCATGTCATTAGGCCTGTGTGTGGACTTTCAACAGGCTGTAACTCGTATTTAATTCATCTCTATTTTCTCACCCCCTAGCACCATGCTGGGTACACTAAAAGTCTAGCACTCAATCTAGGAGACATCCTACACTTGGCTCAGGCCCTTTCTGCAAACAGAGCAACTGTACTATTACTTAGTAAATTTACAGATGTGTAATCACTTTGCCTACAGTAAAAATGGTTGCTACCAAATGCTGGTAGTGTATTCACATGTGCTGTATACTAAACTATAAGATATGTGATTTTTCTGAGACCCAGATAAAAGGCATAAATATTCTATGCAGGAGTCTTTCTTACATTAAAAGGAAAATCTTTGACAATTCTAAACTCTCAATATTTACCTAGTCTTGTGTGTGTCTGAAATAATAATCCGTATCCTTTTTGCTGGATAATTCCCTCTCGAAAATGGAGAATGATATTTTTCAAGCTTTCAGACTTCATTCTGTGGCCTCCCTCTCCAATGTGCTGGGCAGAGAGGTCAGGGCTGAGTGGGTAAAAGAGTAAATAGCTACCAGTCTTCGGAAGAATAGAACATGAGCATGAGAATGGGAACTCCATGTTCTCTGCTTTCTTGACCTAAGACCAAAGAAGAAGTGATTCTTCCATTTGTCTGATTTTAAGACATCCTCATAAAAGTATCTTTTTAAAAAGCTCTGGGGGCCACCAGGTGGCATAGTGGTTCAGTTTGCCTGCTCCGCTTCAGCAGCCTGGGGCTTGCCGGTTCCAATCCTGGGCATGGACCTACACACGGCTCATCAAGCCATGCTGTGGCAGCATCTCACATAAAATAGAGGAAGATTGGTACAGACGTTAGCTCCGTGACAATCTTCCTCCAGCAAGAAGAGGAAGATTGACAACAGATGTTAGCTCAGGGCCGGTCTTCCTCATCAAAAATAAAAAAAAAAGAAAGAAAATAAATAAATCTGAGGTGCCAGCTGAACATGTCTGTTTCATGTTGGAAATGAAATCTAAGGAATAGAAAGTTGAACCTTTAAAATGCCTTAAAAGGCCCTTCATTACCTAGGTGACCCTTTTCCCTGCCTGTTCAGCTTCTTCTCTCAACATTTTGCCTCCTAATCTTCCAACCTTCTGAATTTTGTCTTAGCTTGTACCTGACTAAGGCTGCACGATTCTTTTTTCTCCCTCTTGTCGCCCTACCTTGGCCTTACTGACTCCTACACAACCTTCAACCTAGAGGCTGCTTCCTCAGATTAGCTTTCTCTGATTGCACACATTCTGAATGTAGGTCTTACACACTGTATTATTGATGCTCATTTACCTGTCTGTCTCCCCCACTAGACTGTAAGCTCCATGAAGGTGTGTTGCTTGGGGGGCTGCGTCCACTGTCCATCGTTTTCCCCACCATGTTTGGCACTTCCTTCTAACAGATTGGCCCTCTGCTCACAGGCCAAATCTACCTCCGTCAACCTTTTATGTACCACCATTTGTTTTAATTGCACAGTTGTACATGACTGAGCAAACGGCAGACGGGTACCTGTAATCAAACAGTCGGGAGATTGTAAGCACTTCCGTTCATTCCTGGAGCAGTCACCGAGCCTTGGCAATAGGCAATTTAAATTCTGGACAACGAGTTTTCAAGCCGCTTCAACAGCTACATTTTGAGAAGAGCGGAAAACCCCCGACCCTTTGATAATTAGACTGAATCAGTTTTCATAATTCTACTTTATGCACTAGAATGCTTAGCAAACTTCATTACCAGCAGCCTGATGAGAATGCTTTTAGCTTCTAATATAGATCTTGTAAGTAATTTCGGTAAGCAACCGAACTACGGCCACTCTGCACAGCAGTGTTTCTTAGACAAGATGATCTTACAGTTTCATCATTATAAATAATTTCAAAGTAGGTGCAGGAAAGAGCATACAATTGCATCTTGTCTATGTATGTTTGATCCAGAGAAAGGACAGCTGATGGCCACGTTTGAAAGCAGCCACCATAAACCCCTGTAACCCAGGAAGCCTGCATTTGCTGAACTTGTAAACTGATATCTTTTCTTTTGCTCTGCATATCTGGAACATTGCCAGAATCTAAAACACTCCTACTAATTAAGGGGAATGTACCCAGAAAAGACGTGTGACTTACTATCTGATGGAGCACCCTGGGCTTCCCCTTTTGTAACACTGATAAATTATTCCTTCAATGTCTCTTTAACCCACAGTAGCCTGAAAGCTCCATCAAGGCAGAATTCATTTCTGTCTTTGCCACTGAATCCCCGGCACACGAAAGTAGACATTTCACAAATATTTATTGGATGGAGTAGTGAATGACACGGATGAATAAACTTCCATAGGTATATATTGGTATATACATTGTTTTATCCTTGGAAGCTCAACCTAACTCTGTTCTGAGTTAGAACTCTATAGCTTATTTGTAAAATTGCTTTGTATCCTGTGTCAGTTACAATGGCTACATAATAAACCATCCCAAAACTTATGATTACCCCTCAACAACATTTATTTTGCTCACAAATCTGTCGTCTGAACAGGGCTCAGTGGAGAAGGCTCATTTCTGCTCTACTTGGTGCTGGCTGGGGCAGCTTGGTGGTTGGAGAGTGAGATCATTCAAAAGCTGCTCCCAGCCTAGGCTAGGAATCCTGAACACCAGGGGCTGGGGCAGCTAGGGCTCTTCTCTAACTCTGGGTGGTCTCTTCATGTAATCTCTCCAGCATGGTGGCTTCAGGGTAATTGGACCTTGCATATGACGGCTCAGGGCTCCAGAGATGCATGTTCTGAGGAGAGAGAAAAAGCCAAGTAAAAGTTGTGCAGCTTTGTATGACCTAGCCGCCTAAGACTCATGGCATTACTTCTGCTGCATTCTCTTCGTTTGAAGAAGTCACTGCGACTAGCCTGTACTCAAGGAGAGGTTGAATTAGACTCTACACTTTGTGGGAGAAGTGTCAATGAACTTGCAAACAAGTTTTAAAACGGTCACTCACCCAATCACTGTTCTGGGAGTTTTGCAAAATCTATAAAGTCAAAATCAATAAAGTTGAGGCTTGAACCCTTCTTCTGAGGAGATAAGAACTCCTGCAGAGAAGTAAAACTAGAATAGCATTGTCGCTTCTTACGTACAGGGATGACAGTGAGGAGTTTGGATGAGGACCCTTCTCACTCCAACGTAAGGCAAAGCATTATCACTCCTCCAAGGGGTGCAATTTTGGGGGGCATTTCTGTTCGTTGAATGCATGCAAGTGGGACTCTTATAAAGGGAGAAGAGGTATAACAGGCAAAGACGATGTAGATGTTAGTAGGCACATGATTTTCTGTACCCTCACTGCTTCCTTGTTCTGTCTGGCCTTGTTCCAGCAGGCTAGACTTCAGGAAGGCCGCTTAGTGACTTCCCCCTGACCCTCCAGTTGCCCTTTTCAGATATTTTCTTCCTCAACTCCTCCCACAATTGTGCAAAGTATGACTTTGATAATAAACATAATAACTTCCCTATTCCTAAAACCTTAATAATTTTCCTATGACTGTTATAGCGATAATGGTTCTGTTATCTGATTGAATTCTGACTGATAGAGAAGAAACCAATGTTGTATTTTATTAAAAAACTCCTTTTTTTTGGGACTAAATAGAGTTTGAATAGTTTGTTATTTGCAATATGAAGCCTCAACTTCATATAGATGGCAGCTATAAACCATGTCTATGGGATCTTTTTAATCTAATGGTGCTCCCAGAATACTTTGCATTGACCTCTTTTAAACATCACCAAAGATGGATAAAGTGCAGTTTAATATTATGCAGGACAACATATATTTTTCTTCTGCTACACAAATGGTTGCCAAACTTTTTCTGAAAGAAGCCAAATAGTAAACATTCGAGGCTTTGAGGGTTCCTGTTACAAAGACTCAAGTGTGCTGTTATAGTGCGAAAACAGCCATGGACAATACTTGATTGAATGGGAGAAGCCGTGTCCAATGAAACTTTATTTACAAACACAGGCTTTGGGCAGGATTTGGCCCCGTGGCTCTTAGTTTGCCAGTCAGTGCTCAGAAGCTAGCAGACATTCTGTAAATGTTGACTTGATGGAGGAAAAATGCTCTGTAATAGAAATGATTTTCTGGAAGATCAAAGAGGATAAAACAAGCAGGGGTGTAAACAAAACAAAAGGTGATCTGCCGGAAGTATCAAGTGTGCAACAAAAAAGGATATCAGAGAACCAAAGGAGGAAAGACGGGAGAGGTTATTATCAAAGAAATTGAGATTAAAGTAAAATTGTTTGTGACTTTTTTTTTCTATGTAGTGGTAGGAAATGTGTGTTGCAGAAGGTATATTTGTTTCATAAAGTGGAGTGCAAGCAATGACATTTTTTTACATATTCTAAAAATATTAAGCCTAGTTCAGGCCCCCACGTGTCAACGTTGACAAGACAGACAATACCGGTCATTTGTGTGAACGTGTAAGTGGGTATGCGCCAGTGGGGCCTCCCTTTCCTAGTCTGGTTGGAGATTCATGGCTTATGCAGTCCAGGAAAATGTTGCAGGCACTCAATTTCTGGCACTCAATTCAAAGTGGTCACCATGGTGCCAAAACCTACTGTGGGATTGTTCCTGAGGTTCCCAAGGTCACAGCACTGGGGGCTCAGGCCTCAGCCACTCCTGTGCCTTAGAGGGACTGGGTTTGAGGAGGGCCAACTCTTCCTCATTCCTTATCCCCAGGCAAGAGGAATCTTACTTCAGATTACCCTCAAAGCACCAAGCACCACTCCTCTTTATTTTGGAAAACCCAGATAGTTGCAAACTAGCCGCCCCTGGAATATTTTGTTCAAATCCCCTCTGGGCAGCCAGCTGAGTATTTACAGCCCAATTAACAAAGAGCCCATCTCTCCTGAAGGCCTGACCCTGGGCAAGGGCTTCAGAACCACCTCGTCTGATTTGGGCTTGTAATCAGGGCCCTCCCACCCCCACGTCTATCAGGAAGTTTTCCTTTTGGGCCCCAGAACAAAGATCCGTAAATACCATTCATTCCTTCCTGATAGACAAGAAGAAATAAACACAGAGAAATATCTCAGTAGATTATTGTGCTACAGTAAATTCTCAATAAATCATCACGCTACATATGTAAAATACCTTTTGCTGTTAAAAGAAACTCATGAGAATCAAATGAAACAGGGCATGGGAAATCTAGCTTTCTTTTGTTTCTCACTGTTTGTAGGGCATGGATGTGAAAAATACATTTCCTGGTTGGAGGTGATGTTCACAGTTAAAATGAGGAGAGAGCAAAAGGATTTTCAAGATGAGATGAATTACAGAGGAAATACTTCTCTCTGGCAGATGTGAGTTTGCTGACTCTTTCTTTGTTTTTTCTCTCTGAACTTCTAAATATGGTGAGTTTCTTCTGAGTCCCTGAAAATTGCCCAGCTGTTTGCAGGGTATTTAAAGAACTCTAGGGAATGTTTCTAAATTCTGATGATCTCCTCCTAAAGGGAGGTGGGAGGATTAAGGAGCTGCTTAGTTTACATCACAGGTATGTGATTCACAGACCCTTGTTCTTAAAATGCTTGATAAGGTGGAGCCTAGATGAGTTGAGATTAAGTGACTGGACCAGACCCAGCTACAATCTACAAATTCTCCAGATCTGGGAATGCAGAAAAGCTTGTTTCAGAACATAGGTGTTACAGGAAGTTTTCCTTCTAGCTCTTTCCTTTATTAACTGTGTGAACTTTTCGCCAGGACTTACTGTCCTTAAGCCTCAGCTTCCTTGTTCCTAAAACAGAGGTAACAATAGCACCTACCTCATGGGATTGAGGGAAGTATGGAGTAGTGGGTAAGAGCATGGACGTGGAGTCGGATTGCCCAGGTCCCATTTTTGGCTCTACTGCCTGTTAGCTCTGTGTGAGCTTGGGCAAGTTCTTCACTTCTCTGGGCACCAGTTTCCCCATATGGAGAATGGAGTTAACAATAGGACCTAGTTCTTAGGGTTGCCATAATAATTTAAAAAATTAAGAGAAGTAAAGTACTAGGACAGTGCCTGGTGGAGCTCAGTAAATTGTAGTTCTTCCTGTTGTTATTAGAAGCAAGAATGAAATTGGGGGAGCCAGTGTCAAAAAGCCTAAGTGGGCCTCTGGAAGATACTCAGCATCATGATGGATGCCAAGTGCAGGACCATCTTAGGTGGCACGAGTTCTTTGCCTAGAAATGTTCCTTGGATGGATATCTATATCTTACTTATACGCTGATGCTCGCAATCCAATTGTTAAAGAATGAATTCACTAGCCTATCACAGTATGTTTTGGTTATCTATTGCTACATGAAAACTACCCCTAAAATTAGTGACTTGAAATAACAACCACCATTTATTATTTTTCATGATTCCTTGGGTTGACTGGGCAATTTTGTTTTACGTGGTGTTGGGAAGGATGCAGTCATCTTGATGCGGGGTTGGTGAGCTGAGGAGTCGAAAGAAAGATTTCTTGGACTCTCAAGGTCTGGCAGTGGTGCTCTTTTATTTAGAGAGTAGTACAGAATAGCATGGGGACAGGACCCATGGGCAGTGAAGAGCTGTTGCTGCTGCCGCATGGGGACAGGACCCATGGACAGTCAGAGCTCCTGCTGCTGCCCTGAGTTGAGGGTTAGGGCTAAATTTATAAGGCACGGGTACGTGACTTATTTTTACTGGAAAAAGGAAAGATGATGTAAAAAGTCATTAAATGATTTCAGTGCAGATGGGGTCTGGTTATTGTGTGGTCATATAACTTTAGATACCAATCTGGTCATATAGATCGGCATGTAGGTGAGGATGCCCTGGGCTTCTCTCCTGGGGCAGCCCTAATTCATACCGTAAAAATCCAGCGGGTCATATAGTTTAGCATGTAGGCCAGGTCACCTTGGGCTTCTCTACCTGGGGCAGCCTTAATCCACATCAATCTGAGGGGCTCAATTGGGTGTGATGTCCAACATGCTTGCTCACATGGTGCACAGTCAGTGTTGGCTGTTGGCGGGGAGCTCAGCTGGGGATGCCAAACAAAGCACCTCACTTTTCCTCCACGTATCCTTTCTATGTGGCTTTGGTTGCTTACATCATGTGTCTGGGGTCCAAGGGGTAGGAAGTGGAAGCTACTAGTCCTCTTGAGATATGAGCTCAGAAGTTCCAGAATGTCACTTCTGCAGCCTTCTATTGCTCACACCAGTCACAGGGCCAGCCCAGATTTAAATGGAGGAGAAATAAATCCCATCTCTTGATATGAGGAGCAGTAATCAGGGATAGAAGGGCAGTCTTTGGAAACTAGCTGTCTGTATTAATAATCTATTGACGTGTGACAAATTATCCCAAAACATAGCAGCTTAAAACAAAGGACATTTCTTATTTCACATGGTTTCTGAGGGTCAGGGATCTGGAAATGGCTGAGCTGAGTGGTTCCAATTTTAGAAACTCTTAGGATGTTGCAGTTGTCAACCTACAAAAACAGAAACCAGTTTAAGAGGCAAGTGTTTATTTGAGATTAATGAATCACAATTCGGGGAATACAGATTCAGGCTGAAGCCTAAATAGTGTCCCGATTACAAGGTGAAAGCAAGGGTTTTTTATGAGAAAAGGAAGAGGATAATTACATAAGTTGAAAGAGGAAAGAAAAAAAAATTTGTATGGGTGTTAATAAGCTAACTTGCCCCTGGGTATGCATAGTTGGTTATTGATTCTATCTTCAAACAGAAAATTCATAATCTTCAGTCTTGTGATCAGGATGTCTGTTTCTCTGTTAACTTCTCAAATTTTGGCTATAAAACACTGGTGGTTTCAGACCAATCCAAAGGTTTGGCCTAGTCCAAGGTTTAAGACAGCAAAGTAATTTCTCTAGAAAGGCAGCGCTGACTCCATTTTATTTATTTTATTACTTTTTTTTGAAGAAGATTAGCCCTAAGCTAATATCCGCCACCAACCTTCTCTTTTCACTGAGGAAGATTGGCCCTGAGCTAACATCTGTGCACATCTTCCTCTGTTTTATATATGGGATGCCTGCCACAGCATGGCTGGATAAGCGGTGCATAGGTCTGCGACGGGGATCCGAACTGGTGAACACTGGGCCACCAAAATGAAGTGTGCAAACGTAACCACTATGCCACCGGGCTGGCCCTGACTCCATTTTAAAATGGCTCCACTAAAGTCACTTTTGACACAGTCAAGCTGCCAGCCAGTGCTGCAGTTTCTGAAGGAGCCGGAGTATTGGCTACTAAGCTCACTCACATGGCTATCGGCAGGAGACTTCAGTTTCTTGCCACATGGTTCTCTCAATAGGGCTGCTCATGATATGATATCCCTCAGTAGGAGTGATCTAAGAAAAGATAGAGAGAAAAGGAGAAAGAGAGAGGAAAAGCAGAGTGAGAGAGAGCAAGAGAGAAAGAGAAAAAAACCCCTCAAGACAGGAACCACAATCTTTTTGTAACTTAATCTTGGAAGTGACATAGTGTCATTTCTGCTCTGTGCTATCGGCCACGCAGATCAAACCTGGTGCGATGTGGGAGCGGGCTACAAAAGGGTGTAGCTTGGGGACCACTGGGAGTCATTCTAGAGGCTACTTCTCAGAAACTTGTTAAATTTGCTGGCTTCTTGGCTGAGATTCTGGTGTGGACCACACTTTGGGAAACCTTGACCATACCAAAGCTTTAATCTTATTGACAGTCTGATGTCCAAAGGGCAGTTAATTGTCTGCTGTGAGTACATACTTACCCTTTAGTGTGAGTAGATGTGTGTTTCTCCTCTGCCTCCCTGTAGGTTTTGATGTGTACTAAACTTGAAGACCACAGATCCCTGGGTTGTTTGGAGCAGATGCCACCGACTGGTGTATGGTTTTTTGGTTTTGAGCTCTTCAGTGAAGAGCCTATTTTTGATTTTTCCTAAGCTGCAGATCCCTGCTATCGATAGGCATGCATGTTCTCAAAGGTAAGAGTCCATATAATTGGGTCCTTACCTGGAGATACTCATCACGTGCATATGTACATTGATGGTATCACTACCACTGGATTTCATGAGCATCTCCAGTAAAACACTAAGTTCCTAACCTTCTGGTTTACTCTTATCATCATGAGAAAGCCCTCCAACTGTGTTTGGATTTGTCCCTCTCTCCTTCCCTCCCTTCCTCCCTTCCTCTTTCTTTCTCTTCCTCCCTTCTATTCAAAAAAATGCCTGTGTAGAAGTTACCTTTTGGGCTGTCTGCTTAGCTCACAATGATTCTCCCTTCTCTTTTGCCCCCTCTCCAATGTCCCCACTAATTGCGTTTGAACTGCATAGCCCTGACCATCTGAACTTAGCAAATTGGGTCATTGTGGACACCCGACTCAAGCTGGGCAATCTGATTAGCTTCTCTGGAATTTGGAATTGGGACCAAAGGGGAGACAATAAGGGATTTTTTTTTGCTTGGCTGGACTCCTGTTCTATAGGTGCAGAAATTGTGGTGGAAATGAGTCCCTCTACCACCACCCTGCCCTTTTTCTGTGTAGGCTGATAACAGAAAAATCAGTCTGTAGTGATTAAAGAGCAAGGCATGTGTAGGGTGAATTGGTGATGGAATATGGAAGAGAGAGACCTTTGGATTCCAAATGGCTATCCATTTCTTATATGTGTCTCTTCCTGGGTCTCAGCTTGGATTCCATGAGCTTTCCATGGATGCTTATAATATGCACTCCACCTCCCCACCCTTTTAAATTTAAGATAGCTCCCATAGATTTCTGTTACAATCCATAATACAGGCACTGTGATTATACCCATAACCTGGTGAGTTCAGATATTGGAAGAGAAGATTCTTGCTAAAGGCCACCTGTAGAACAATAGAGGCATGGATATAAGGTACTGGAAGCATGAGGAGGGATTTCTCACTCCACCTGGGAGTGCTGGCAAAGCTTTCACAGGGCAAGTGAAATTTGAGCTAGGCTTGAGCATGGCAGGAGTTTACTAGGAATGACAGGGGTCTAAGTCTGGTGTGGCCAGGCTGGTGTGTAAAGGCATAAGGAGAGCAACCATAGAAACTGGGGCTATAATTTGATACCAGGAAAGTCAAGGGTTTCTTATGCTATGCTAAAAATAACAAGGAATATTTTCAAAAGAGAAGTGAAGATAATTTAAAAGCGTAATTTGGAAACAATTGGTCTGGAATGTCTGCTCATTATGGATTCATTTGCTATGCACTATAATAGAGCTGGTCCTTGTAAATGCATTTGGAATTCAAATAACTCTCACATATACCTTCCATAAGGTTTGGCCTCTCCAGTACTTTAGAGCAAGCTATTGAAAAACATCCATAATCTTTCATTCTGGTTGTAATATTTCTGTGGCATGGGAAAGACATTAAGAAAGACTTTCACACATCATGTTTGGCTCAGACAGATGTTAATTAGAAACAAAAGCAATTTGTGTTTAATTTAATGGTAGTGGGAGATTCATTATGCTGTTCTTTGGTCAGACACAGTGCGGTGAAGGTAGACTTCTATGTTATTTTCTCTCTCTTTCTAGTCTCTTTGTCTTTCACAACCATGGTTTAATGTATTTCCTGGTGATTCTGACTCTTCATTTTCTCTCCCACTTGATTTTTTTCCGTATTGTCACTATAACATTTGAAATTTAATTCTTTTCTGCTTCTGAGCTTTTGTTTGTTTTACTTTCTGTAAGTATACATTTCTAATTTTTCTTTTCGGTGGGCGAAGTCGGTTGTGGCTTATTCAGGGCTTGGCAGCCCACCACTAGGTTACATCGACTCTTAGTTTTTCACATTCATCCTCTTGCTAACCTTATAACCTTTCCCTTCTTACTAACATATTCATTGACAATTACCCAGGGATGAAGGAGGAAAAAGAACTCAGTTAAAATTTGGTGACTTTTTGAGCAAATTTGATGAAAGTTTAGTTGGGGAAAGAGTTGAATCTCCTGGTTCTTTTGAAACAAGAACTTTGATTATCAGTAGAGCTGACACTCCCTGGGAATACTGACTTTTGCTGTGGAGGGAAAGGCTAACAGTATTATGAGGACAAACCCAGTTTTTGGTAAGACCTGTTTTTTTGGGAAGTAATTAAGAATTCAGAGCCCTGGGATTCTTTTCAGAAGTTTTAGCAAGCTGTAAGGAAAAGTTTTCTTTTAGGAAGGTGGGTCTAACAGAGACTTCTAGACTACTCCTTCATGGAATAGCGTGCTTCTCATTTGGGAGAGCAGAATAGCTATAACCCCTGCTCTCTTCAGTGAAAGATGAAGGCAGATAGTATGGCTTTTAGGCCCATAGTTATGTATTCTAGTCCTTGCTTTGCCACTCACTAGCTATGTGATAACAACAGCAGCAATACAAGTAATAAAAACATACTCATGGGTTATCATGCTGTTGTTATATGTCAGACATACTTATCTTATTATACTTTGCTCTTGCAAAAACATGATGAAATAGGAAAATTATTATCTCTATTATATATATAGGGACACTGAGTCAGAGAGAGATTACGGCAATCCTCCCTTATTTGTGGGGGATACATTCCAAGACCCCCAGTGATGCCTGAAACTGTGGATAGTACTGAACTATACATATACAGTACCATGTTTTTTCCCAGCTAACAGGCTAATGGGCAGGTAACCTACATAGCATGGGTATGCTGGACCAAGGGATGATTCATGTCCTGGGCAGGATGGAGCAGGACAGCGCAAGATTTCATCATACTACTCAGAATGACGTGCAATTTAAAACTTACAGATTATTTATTTCTGGAATTTTCCATTTAATATTTTTGGAACTCGGTTGACCATAGATAAATGAAATCCTGGAAAACGGAACTGTGGACAAGGGGGGACTACTGTATGTAGTTTGCTCAAGGTTACTTGGTTGGTAACTGGCAGGAATGTAACCCTGGAGCCTTTGTTGTCAACCACTATATTATACTTTCTCTCAACATTCAATTGCCTGGTTTTTCTGGGCCTCTGTTTCTTCTTACAAAAAGGAAACTTGTGATTGCTCTGACATCCTCCCCCTCTCAGAGAGGATCAAAGGAGAGTGTGAAAGGGAAAATGTTTTAAAGAATATAAAGTAGCAGAAAAATACAAACAATTAATAAGTGGGCATGCTGAAGGAGAGAAAGAGAGAAGGAAGGCTCCCTGGTGCGAGAATTAGAGTTTGACCTTCAGCAAAAGGGCTGCCATTACTGTGCTGACAGCCCAAACCTGGGACCTGGGTCTTTTCTTCCACAGCTGTCAGAATGGCAGGGGCTGGGGACAGACGCCAGGCCTGGGCATCCAGGCGTGAGTGGCAAGGCCTTCTTCACCAGCGTCTCTGAGCAGATTCACTCAGAGCTTGACCTTTTGAATGTGAAACATCTGTCAGGTTGCCAAGCGCCAACCAACCAGGGGGTGGATTCAGCCAGGGGATGAATATTCCTGGGGCTGTTCCAGGGATGCTCTCTTTCTGACTCATTTTCTAACTGTAAAATTGTGTGGTTTATTTGAGTGTTTTCAAATTATATACACCCACCCCAAGCCTAGTAAGTCTTTCTGGGTGGTGTTTGGGGGAGAGAGTGCTTGTTCTCTTGGGAATTGTTGATATAAATAGTATGTTTATAATCTCAGTTGACCCATTTGGACAAGAGATTTGCACAAGAGAGCCCTGTTGAAAAGCAAAATCGTGGACTATTCTACAAACTTGTTATTGGTGGAAAAGCTTTCCTTTAGGAATCAAACCTGAGGACTAACCTGAGAAGTTAATAATTTGAGTCACATATTTACAGTCGTTAGCTACCTAGAATGTGAATTCACAACATTGTTGTTTAAGTGTTTAAGTTAGGTAGTTTGTAAAATGGCTGCGAATTCCTCTCATCCCAGATGGCACTCCCCTTTGCCACATGACTTTGTCATCTTTTCATCGAGAATGGAGTCTGTTTCTCCACCTCTTCACTCTAGGCTTGGCCATATGACCTGCTTTGGTCAAAGGAACATTTAGAAATGTAATGCAAGCAGAGGCTTGAAAACTGTTTGTGTATTGGGCTTTCCCTCTCTTGCTGCCAGGACCCCTTTTGCTACCACAGGACAAAGCCCACATCAGTCACCTAGAAGATGAGAAAACATGGGGAGCAAGAACTGGGGTCCAGAGAGGCCCCTACACCAACTGTTTTGCCAACCACCAGGCATGTGAGTGAAGCTACCTTGTCTTAGTTCATTTGGGCTACAATAACAAAATATTAGAGACTGAATGGCTTATAAACAACAGACGTTTATTTCTCACAGTCCTGAAGGCTGGAAAGTCCAAGATCAAGGTGCGACAGACAGATTTGGTGTCTGGTGAGAGCCTTGCTCATAGACAGCAGTCTTCTCACTATGTCCTCACATGGCAGACGGGGTGAGGGAGTTCTCTGACGTCTTGTGACGCTGTTATTTATGATAAATATATATTTGGTCTTCGTCTTGTTCCTGTCAGAGCTCCTAAGACCCTTGGAATTTCTTAAGTAATTTGAGTAATAAAGGTGTCTTTTGTTGTTCATAGCAAGCTTATTTCAACCACATCTTAGTTTATGTTAATGAGGTGACCTTTAGAAAGCCTTTAAGGATGCGGACTGGTTGCTAGGGGAACCAACCTTGTGATTAGAGGGTTGGAACTTTCAGCTTCACCCCTAGACCTCTGGTGAGGGGAGAGGGCCTGGAGATTGAGTTTAATCACCAAAGGCCAAGATTTACTCAGTCATGTCTATATAATGAAATCTCCAAAAAACTCCAAAGGATGGGGTTCAGAGAGCTTCCATGTTGGTGAACAAGAAGGTACTCATGTGCTGGGAGGTTGGCACACCCCAAACTCCACAGGAACAGGAAGTTCTGTATATAGATCCTCTGGACCTCACCCTGTGTATCTCATTTGGTTGTTCATTCATATCCATAAGATCCTTTGTAATAAACAGGTGATCTAGTGAGTAAGTTTTCCTGAATTCTGTGAACTTCTCTAACAGATAATCAAACCCAAAGAGGAGGTGGTAGGAATTTCTGTTTTATAGCCTGTTGGTCAGAAGCACAGTTAACAACCTGGATTTGCAATTGGCATCTGAAGTTGGAGCTGGGCGGCAGTCTTGTGGGACCTAGTCCTTAAACTGTAGGATTTGATGTTAACACCAGTTCAGAATTGAGTTAAATTATAGGACATTTAGCTGCTGTCTCAGAGTTGCTTGGTGTGGGGAAAAACTGTCACACATCTGATATTAGAAGTGAAGTCAAACAAAGTGTAGTGTGAGAGAAGAGGAAACACTGTCAACCTGCAAAAACAGAAATCAGTTTAAGAGGCAGAGTGTTTATTTGGGATCAAAGAATTGCAATTCAGGAAGCACAGATTCAGGTAGAAATCTAAAAGTGTCCCGATTACAGGAGAGGGGCTTAGGGTTTTTATGGGAAAAAGAGAGGATGAAGTGAGTTGTGTGAAGAAGAGTTCATTGGTGCTAGACAAGGTAAGGCTAGATTTCTACTTCATAGATTGGCTTGAGGCTGGATCCTCAGGCAGAAGCCTGGACTTGTATTTCATTGATTGGTTAGTGATTTGGTCATCAGCAAAGTCCAGTTGCATCAGTCATTACAGACAGGATATTCTTGTCCTTACTGACTTCTTGGAACGTTGGCGGTTTGGTTCAGTTTGGAAGACAAAGAAAACAAGACCTGCAAGGCAATTCCTCTGGAATGGCTTCTCTGGCTCTATTTTAATATGGCTCCACTCATGTCATCTTTCACAACATTCAGGAGAGTTTTTTCTCTAAATAGGTCTCTTGCTTTAAGGACACAAATCTCATTTATGAGGGCTCCACCTTCATGACCTAGTCACCTCTCAAAGGCCCTCCCTCCTAATACCATCACGTTGGGGATTAGGTTTCAACATGTGAATTTTGGGGGGACACAAACAACAAACATTCAGCCTAGAATGTATCCTGAAACCTCTAGCCCCAGCCAAACTACTAGTTGACAATAGACATTTGCCAAGCTGGCCCAGACCAGAAGAAATCATAGTAGATCCACAAGCAGAACCCAGTAGATCCACAGAATCTTGAGAAATAGTACATATTTGCTGCTTTAAGCCACCAAGTTTTATAGTATTTTATTATGTAGAAAAGCTGATACAAACTCTATTTTTAAACAGATTCAACACAAACCTTAGTCTGTTGGAAGGATTGGCAAACTAAAGCCATTGCGCTGGTCCTCTGTTTTTGTAAGTAAAGTTTTATTGGAATACAGTTAATTTGTTATGTACTTTTCCCCAGCTTTATTGAGATATAATTGACATATAACATTGTGTAAGTTTAAGGCATACAATGTGATTATTTGATGCATGTGTATGTTGCAAAATGATTATCACCATAGGGTTAGTTAACATCTCCATCACCTCATCTAATGTACAGAATGGTGACTGTAGTCAACAATCCTGTATTACCTGTATTTACCTGAAAGTTACTAAGAGAGGAAATCTTAAATGTTCTCACCACAAAAAGAAGGTAATTATGTTATGTATTTTCTATAGCTGCTTTGGGCAATTATGGCTGAGTAGTTGTGACAGAGGCCAGGTAACTCTCAAAGACTGAAATATTTACTAACTGACCTTTTAAGAAAACGTGTGTTGATCCCTACAATTACTTGTGTTTTTCTAATTGCTGTGTAGGAGTTTTTCTTCTTGATGCTAATTCTTTGTTGGTTGCATGTATTGAGAATATTTGCTCCAAGTTTGTGACTTACTTCACTTTCTTTAAGGTGTCTTTTAATGACGAACAAGTTCTTAATTTTAAATAGCCAAATTGATATCTTTTTTTTCATAGTCAATGCTTTTTATGTCTTGTTTAGAAATTATTCCCTAACCGCAGGTAAAAAAAAAAATATGTGCTTAATGTTTTCTATTTAAAAATAAAAGTTTGGTGGGCTGGCCCCGTGGCCGAGTGGTTAAGTTCACGTGCTCTGCTTTGGCGGCCCTGGGTTTCACTGGTTCGGATCCTAGGCATGGACCTAGCACCAGTCATCAGGCCATGTTGAGGCAGCATCCCACATAGCAGAGCCAGAAGGACCTACAACTAGAATGTACAACTATGTATTTGGGGGCTTTGGGGAGAAGAAGAAGAAGAAAAAATGAAGATTGGCAACAGATGTTAGCTTGGGTGCCAATCTGTTAAATAAATAAATAAATAAATAAATACAAATAAAGTTTTGTTTTCTACATTTGTGTCCTTAATACATCTGGAGTTGATTTTTGGATATAGTGTGAGGCAGGGATCCAATTTCTTCTTTTTTTTTTTTTAAAAAAAAATTTTTACTGAGGTCATAATAGTGCATTGTTATTTGTCAGTCACCATATAAATGTGCCCCTTATGCCCACTCCCCAACTCCCTTCCCCTCTGGTAACCACAAACTGGTTCTCTTTGTCTGTGTGTTAGTTTATCTTCAACATATGAGTGAAATCATATGATGTTGTCTGTCTCTGTCTGGCTTATTTCCTTTAACATAATACCCTCAAGGTCCATCCATGTTGTTGTGGATGGGAAGATTTTGTCTTTTTTATGGCTAAGTAGTAGTCCATTATATATATATATATATATATATATATATATATATATATATATATATATATATATATAATATACACCATATCTTCTTTAACCAAAAATCAGTCAATGGGCACTTGGTTTGCTTCCATACCTTGGCTATAGTGAATAATGCTGTAATGAACATAGGGATGCATAAGTTTCTTTGAAATGTTGACTTGAAGTTCTTTGGATAAATACCCAGTAATGGGATAGCTAGGTAATATGGTATTTCTACTTTTAATTTTTTGAGAAATCTTCATACTGTTTTCCATAGTGGCTTCACCAGTTTGCGTTCCCCCTGGCAGTGTATGAGGGTTCCCTTTTCTCCACATCCTCTCCAACATTTGCTATTTTTTGTCTTGGTAAGTATGGCCATTCTGACAGGTGTAAGGTGATATCTCAGTGTAGTTTTGATTTGCATTTCCCTGGTGATTGGTGATGTTGAACAGCTTTTCATGTGGCTATTGGTCATCTGTATATCATTGGAAAAATGTCTGCTCATATCCTCTGCCCATTTTTTGATTGGGTTATTTGGGTTTTTTTGTTCAGTTGTGTGAGTTCTTTTGGCGATTAACCCCTTGTTGGATATATGATTTGCAAATACTTTCCTCCATTTGGTGGGTTGTCTTTTCGTTTTGTTCCTGGTTTCCTTTGCCCTGCAGAAGCTCTTTGGTCTGATGAAGTCCCACTTGTTTATTTTTTCTTTTGTTTCCCTTGCCCAAGTAGACATGGTATTTGAAAGATGCTGCTAAGACCAATGTCAAAGAGTGTATTGCTTATATTTTCTTCTAGGAGTTTTATGGTTTCACATCTTATCTTCAAGTCTTTGATCCATTTTGAGTGAATTTTTGTGTATGGTGAAAGATAACAGTCTACTTTCTTTCTTTTGCATGTGGCTGTCCAGTTTTCCCAACATCATTAATTGAAGAGACCTTCCTTTCTCCATTGTATTTTCTTAACTCCTTTGTCAAAGATTATCTGTCCATAGGTGAGTGGTTTTATTTCTGGGCTTACAGTTCTGTTCCATTGATGTGTGTCCCTGTTTTTTGTACTAGTACCATGCTGTTTTGATGACTATAGCTTTGTAGTATATTTTGAAGTCAGGGATTGTGATGCCTCCAGCTTTGTTCTTTTTTCTCAGGACTGCTTTAGCTATTTGTGGTCTTTTGTTGCCCCATATGAATTTTAGGATTCTTTGTTCTATTTCTGTGAAGAAGGTCATTGGGATTCTGATTGGGATTGCAATGAATCTGTAGATTGCTTTAGGTAGTATGGACATTTTAACTATGTTTATTCTTCCAATCTGTGTGCATGGAATATCTTTCCATTTCTTTGTGTCATCATCAATTTCTTTCAATAATGTCTTATAGTTTTCATTATATAGGTCTTTTACCTCCTTGGTTAAATTTATTCCTAGATATTCTATTCTTTTTGTTGTGATTGTAAATGGGATTGCATTCTTGAGTTCTCTTTCTGCTAGTCTGTTATCAAAGTATAGAAATGCAACTGATTTTTCTAAGTTGATTTTGTACCCTGCAACTTTGCTGTAGTTTTTGATTATTTCTAATAGTTTTCCAGTGGATTCATTAGGGTTTTCTATTTATATATAAAATCATGTCATCTGCAAACAGTGAGAGTTTCACTTCTTCATTGCCAATTTGGATAGCTTTTATTTCTTTTTCTTGCCTAATTTCTCTGGCCAAAACCTCCAGTACTATGTTGAATAAGAGTGGTGAGAGTGGACACCCTTGTCTTGTTCCTGTTCTCAGAGGGATGGCTTTCAGTTTTTCCCTATTGAGTATGACGTTGGCTGTGGGTTTGTCACATATGGGCTTTATTATGTTAAGGTACTTCCCTTCTATACCCATTTTATTGAGAGTTTTTATCACAAATGGATGTTGGATCTTGTGAAATGCTTTCTCTGCTTCTATTGAGAAGATCATGTTGTTTTTATTCCACATTTTGTTAGTGAGGTGTATCACATTGATTGATTTGCAGATGTTGAACCATCCCTTCATCCTTAGTATAAATCCCGCTTGTTCATGGTGTATGATTCTTTTAATGTATTACTATATTTGGTTTGCCCATATCTTGTTGAGGATTTTTGCATCTATGTTCATCAGTGACATTGGCCTGTAATTTTCATTCTTTGTGTTGTCCTTGTCTGGCTTTGGGCTCAGGGTGATGTTGGCATCATAAAATGTGTTAGGTAGTGTTTTGTCTTCTTCAACTTTTTGGAATAGTTTGAGAAGGATAGGTATCGAATATTCTTTGAATGTTTTGTAGAATTCTCCAGAGATGCCATCTGGTCCTGTACTTTTATTTTTTGGAAGGTTTTTGATTATTATTTCAATTTCTTTACTTGTGATTGGTCTATTCAGATTCTCTACTTCTTCTTGATTTAGTTTTGAGAGGTTGTATGAGTCTAAGAACTTATCCTTCTCTTCTAGATTGTCCAATTCCTTGGCATATATTTTTCATAGTATTCTCTTATAATCCTTTGTATTTCTGTGGTATCTGTTGTAATTTCTCCTCTTTCATTTCTAATTTTATTTATTTGAGCCTCTTCTCTTTTTTTCTTGGTGAGTCTGGCTAAGGGTTTGTCAATTTTGTTTACCTTCTCAAAGTAGCAGCTCTTAGTTTCATGGGTCCTTTCTACTGTGTTTTTCATTTCAATTTCATTTATTTCTGCTCTAACTTTTATTATTTCTTTCCTTCTGCCAACTTTGGGCTTTGTTTGTTCTTCTTTTTCTAATTCTGTCAGGTGTAGTTTAAGATTGCTTATTTGAGATTTTTCTTGCTTGTTAAGGTGGACCTGTATTGCTATGAATTTCCTTCTCAGGATTGCTTTTGCTGCATCCCAGATGAGTTGGTATGGTGTATTTTCATTTTCATTTGTCTCCAGATATTTTTTGATTTCTCCTTTAAATTCTTCAATGGTCCATTTGTTGTTCAATAGCATGTTGTTTAATCACCACATATTTGTCACTTTCCCAGCTTTCTTCTTGTAGTTGATTTCTAGTTTCATAGCATTATGGTTGGAAAAGATGCTTGATGTGATTTCAATCTTCTTAAATTTTTTGAGGCTTGCCTTGTTACCCAACATACGGTCTATCTTTGAGAATGTTCCAGGTGCACTTGAGAACAATGTATATTCTGCTGTTTTGGGATAGAGTGTTTTGTATCTATCTATTAAGTCCCCTTAAAAACTGGTCTAGTTTTTTGCTTAATTCCACTATTTCCTTGATGACTTTCTGTCTGGATGATCTATCTATTGATGTAAATGGGATGTTAAGGCCCCCTGCTATTATTGTGTTATTGTTAATATCCCCTTTTAGGTTTGTTAATAGTTGCTTTATGTCCTTTGGTGCTCATGTGTTGGGTACATATATATTTATAAGTGCTATGTCTTCTTGGTGGAGTGTCCCTTTTATCATTATATCCTGCCCCTCTTTGTCTCTCATTTCCTTTTTTATCTTCAAGTCTACTTTGTCTGATATAAGTCTGGCAATACCTGCTTTCTATTGTTTGCCATTAGCTTGTAGTATCATATTCCATCCCTTCACTCTGATCCTGTGTTTGTCTTTAGAGCTGAGATGTCTTTCCTGGAGGCAGCATATTGTTGGATCTTGTTTTTTAATCCTTCTTGCCATTCTGTATCTTTTGGTTGGAGAATTCAATCCATTTACATTTAGGGTGCTTATTGATATATGAGGGCTTAATGCTGCCCTTTTATCACTCATTTTCTGATTGTCCTGTATTTCCCTTGTTTCTCATCCCATGTATTTTCAACTACCAATTCAGTTTGGTAGTTCTCTATGATAATTTTTCAGTTTTCTCTTTATTTGTCTTTTGTGTCTCTCTTCTGATTATTTGTTTAGTGGTTACCATGAGGTTTGTATAAAAAATCTTGTAGATGAGATAGTCCATTTTCTGATAGCCTCTTATTTCCTTAGTCTAAGCCGATTCCATCCCTTTCCTCTTCCCCTTCTAAGTTATTGTTGTCACAACTTATTCCATCTTGTTTTGTGAGTTTGTGGTTAAAATCACAAAATTATAATTTTTTTGATGTTTTCCTTCTCTTTATCTTTAATGTTATATTTAAGTGTTTGCCAACCTGTTCTGATAGAGAGTTGCAATTATCTGATTTTGTCTGTCTATTTATCTCCTTGCTCAAACCTTTGTAAACCCCTTTTTTTTTTTTCAGGTATGAGGGCCTTCTTGATCACTTCTTGTAGAGAGGGTCTTGTGGCAATGAACTCCCTTAGCTTTTGTTTATCTGGGAAAGTTTTAATTTCTCCATCATTTCTAAAAGATATTTTCACTGGATAGAGTATTCTTGACTGAAAGTTTTTGTCTTTCAGAATTTTGAATATATCATTCCACTCTCTCCCAGCCTGTAAAGTTTCTGCTGAGAAATCTGCTGAAAGCCTGATAAGGGTTCCTTTGTGAGTTGTTTTCTTCTGCCTTGCTGCCCTTAATATTTTTTCTTTGTCATTTTCTTTTTTTTTGCCAGTTTTGCTAGTATATGCCTCAGAGAAGCCAATCTTCTTCTTTTTGCTTGAGGAAGATTGTCTAAGAGCTACATCTGTGGCAGTCTTCCTCTATTTCGTATGTGGCATGCCACCACAGCATGGCGTGATGAGCAGTATGTAGGTCTGTGCCTGGGATCCAAACCTGCAAACCCTGGGCTGCCAAAGTGGAGCACGCGAACTTAACCACTATGGCACCAGGCTGGCCCCAAGAAGATCTTTTTACCTTGATATAATTAGGAGTTCTATTAACTTATTTTACTTGTATTTCCAGCTCTTTCTCCATGTTTGGGAAGCTCTTAGCTATTATTTCTTTGAACAAGCTTTCTGCTCCATTCTCTCCCTCTTCTCCCTCTGAAATACCTATAATCCTTATGTTGCATTTCCTAATTGTTGGATATATCTCAGAGAATTTCTTCATTTCTTTTTAGTCTTAGTCTCTCTCCTCCTCCATCTGAAGCATTTCTAAATTTATGTCCTCCAGATTTCTAATTCTGTCCTCCATAATACCAACTCTGTTATTCAGAGTCCAGATTTTTCTTTATCTCATCCATTGCGTTTTTCATCTCCAACACTTCTGATTGGTCTTTAGAATAGTTTACGTCTCTTTTGTGAAGAAGTCCCTCTGTTCATTAATTTTCTTCCTGATTTAATTGAACTGTCTTCTGAATTTTCTTGTAAATCTGAGGGTTTTTTTGGTAGCTATTTTGAATTCTCTCTTAGATTGTAAATTTCTGTGCCTTCAGGATTGACTTCTGGGTGTTTGTCATTTTCTTTCCAGTCTGGAGTATTACTATATTTCTTCATATTGTTTGATGGTGTGGATTTTTGCCTTTGCATAGTGATAGAATCTGGTCACAGATTCCACCTGCCACCACTGTTGGGGGAATCTGGAGCTGTGTATTCTGAGACCTCTGCCATCCCTGGCATCTGTGCCTGTTCTTTTGGATCTATGCTGACAGGGCCTGTCTGCAATTGCTGGCTTGTTTGCTCACAGCTGCTGCTTTTCTAAGGTATGTGCAGGTGCTCTGGCCGACCAACTGAGTGGAGTGCCTGGGTGGGAGGAGTGGTGCTTTCTTTCGTATGCATGATCCCGGGGCTGTCCTGGCTCTGCCCTCGCTATCTGCTTTCCTGGGGTGCTGGCTTGATGATGACATCCCTGCAATAGCTTAGCATCCTCTGTGTGGAGCTTTCCCACAGGTTGTGAGGGAACTTGGAGAGCAAAGGCTTTCCCACAGGCAGCCACCCCTCCCCCTTCTTTTCTCAGAGCTGCGTACAGTCTTGCACCCTGAGTCACTGCTGGGGAGAGAGAGGAGATCTCCTTGCCTCCTTCCACTTCCTCCTGGGGGTCCTGCACCTCCACTTTCAGACATATGGCTGTATGGGTCTCTCAGATGTCTTTTGTGTTGTGTGAATGTCCTCATTGGCTTATGAATGTCTTTTTCATTGTATCTTAGTGGGGAGAGTTTAAGGGACGAGCTCATTCCATCATGATGCTGATGTCACTCTCGATTTCTTCTTTTACTATATGGATTGCATTTTTTCCCCCACAGCTCTATTTATTAAACAGTTACTTCTTTCCCCACTGATGTGACCTGCAACTTGTATCATCTATCAAAATATTACATAAATGTGTTTGTTTCTGAGATCTTTACTCTATCCCATCCTATCCTACCCTACTCTGCCCTTTCCTATCCAATTCCATTCCATTCTACTCTGCTCATGGATTTATCTGACCTTGCACAAATATCACTGTCTTAATTACTATAGCTTCATAATAATCCTGAAAGTTTGTAGGGTAAGTACTCTCTCCTGCTCTTCTTTGGATGGTCTTAGCCATTCTTGGTCCTTTCCTCTTCTGTATATATTTTAGAATCGTCAAGTTCCATTTAAAGGTCTATTGAGATTTTGCATTGAATTTGTAGATAAATTTGGAGAGAATGGATATCTCCGCAATATTGTCTTTCTACCCATGGACATGGTAGATATTTCTATTTTTATTTAGATCTTCTTAATATCTTAATAAAGTTTTATAGTTTCCTTCATAGTTCTGACACATCTTTAGTTAGATTGTTTTCCTATCCTGGTATTCTCTGATCTACTGAAAATGCATTTTTTTTAAAATTACATTTTATAATTTTTTGTCACTGATATATAGAAATGAAACTTAAATAATATTAATCCTTTTCATGAAGATGGCACCAAAAGTGAAGGAAGCTCCTGTTCCCCCCAAAGCCAAAGCAAAAGGCTTTGAAGGCCAAGAAGGCAGTGCTGAAAGGTGTCCACAGCCACAGAAAAAAGATCTAGACATCACCCACCTTGCAGCAGCAGCTCAGAAGGCAGCCCAAATAGCCTCAGAAGAGTTCTTCCAGAAGAAACATGCTTGACCACTATGCCATCATCAAGTTCCCCTGGCTATCAAGTCAGCCATCAAGAAGATAGAAGACAGCAGCACATTTGTGTTCATTGTGGATGTCAAGGCCAACAAGCACCAGATCAGAACAGCTGTGAAGAAGCTCTGTGATGCTGACATGGCCAAGGTCAACAACCTCATCAGGCTTATGTTCAACTGGTTCCTCACTATCATGCTTTGTATATTACCAACAAAGTTGAAATCATCAAAACTGAGTCCAGCCAGCTAATTCTAAATATAAATTTTATCATCATAAGAAAAATCCTATAACCAGCCTGCTTGCTAAACTTTATTCTTTCTAATAATTTATCTAGATATATTCTTTTGAGTTTTCTTTTTAAATATTCATATCATATGCAATTAGCTGTAGATTTCTATTCTCTTCCAATGCTTAGAACTCGTTTCTTTTTCTTATCTTATTCTAGTGGCTCAGAGCTTCACAATGTGAATAGAAGTGGTATTAGTGGGATTCCATCCCATTCTTGATTTTAAAAAGAATGATTCTAGCATTTTTCCATTTAGAAGATTGCTCTATATTATTTATAGATATTCTTGTGTCTTTTTGTTATGTCCTCATCATTCTTTGAGCCCTTCCTTACTTTCTGGAGCAAAGAGATATTGCAGGTTTATCTTGTATTTTCCCTATCCAGCCCTGGAGTCAGCCATTTCTCCAAAGAGCCTTGGTTTCTTTAAGTGGAGGATAATATATAGAAACCAGGATCTGGGTACTAGGGGTACTCACTGTTACTGGAATGTCATGCTTATTGTCTCTCGCAGTGGCAGAATGAACACATACACACACATATATTTATCTATATTAAAATCATGAGTTCACACTAATATTTCTAATTCCAATCCAACACCACAAAGTTTATTCTTGCCTTCCTCTTTACCATATTTGTAACTTGTTTTCCAGTGAGAAATCTGATTTCTACTATCTTTGATGTATTTAATTATTTGCTCAATTCCCCCTGTATGTAACCAAACTCTTGCTGTGTAAGCCAAAAACACAAGACAGGGGGAGAAGAAGGAGAAGGAGCAGGGAAAGGAAAAAGGAGGAAAGAGGAAGGAGGAAGGAGGAAGAGTTACGTTTTTGTCTTTATTTTACAGAACCGTCTGCCGTCCCCCACAAACACAGAAGAAAAAGACACAGAAGGGCAGGGGAAGTGGGAAGTGCCCCAGGGGAAACAGACCAGTCCAGTCTCTGCCTTTGGGGTGGCCTTGAGTGGCAGGCCGGCACATGGAGCCAGCTGGCCCCTCCTCTTGTCTTCCAGGTGGTTCCTGGCAACCTCTTTATTTTTAAAAAACAGCTTTATTCACGTAATTCACATACCATACAATTCACCTACTTGAAGTATACAATTCAATGTTTCTTGGTATAGTCAAAGATTTGTGCAACCATCACCACGGTTAATTTTAGAACATTTTCATCACCACAGGGAGAAACTGTGTGCCTTTACCATCACTGTCCTGTCCCCCTATCCTTACAACTCTAAGCAACCACTAATCTGATTTGTAATACATCCTCTGTATAGATTTGCCTATTCTGGACATTTCATATAAATGGAATCACATAATATGTCTTTTGTGACTAGACTCTTTACTCAGCATAATGTTTCCCAGGTTCATCTATGGTGTAGCATGTGGCAGTACTTCGTTCCTTTTTGTGGCTGAGTAATATTTGATTGCATGGATATAACACATTTTGTTTATCCATTGATGGACGTTTGGGTTGTTTCCACTTTTTGGCTATTGTGAATAGACTGCTATAGACATTTGTGTACAAGTCTTTATCTGAGAATTTGTTTTAGTCCTTTTGGGTATATACCTAGGAGTGGAAATACGAGCTCATATGGTAATTCTATATTTAACTTTTTGAGGAACCACCAACTATTTTCCATAGTGGCAGCATCATTTTACATTCCCACCAGCTATATATGAGGGTTCCAATTCTCTATATCCTTGCACTTGTTATTTTCTGGTTTTGTTTTGTTATAGTCATCCCATTGGGTTTGAAGTGGTTTTGATTTGTGTTTCCCTAATGACTAACGATGTTGAGCATCTTTTCATGTGTTTATTGGCCATTTTTATTTCTTCTTTGGAAGAATGTTTATTCAAATCTTTTGACCATTTCTTGAGTTGTTTGTCTTTTTGTGTTGAGTTTGTATATTCTGGATACTAGGCCCTTATCAGAAATGGATTTGCAAATAGTTTCTCCCATTCTGAGGTTGTCTTTTCACTTTCTTGATTATGTGCTTTGATGCACAAAAGTTTTTAATATTTATGAAGTCCATTTTATCTGTTTTTTCTTTTGTTGCTTGTGCTTTTGGTGTTCCTTGTGTTTGTGGCATATCTAAGAAACCAATACCATATCTGAGGTTTTGAATATTTACCCCTGTGTTTTCTTCTAAGACTTTTATTGTTTCAGCTCTTACATTTAGGTCTTTGATCTTTTGAGTTAATTTTTGTAAACAGTGTGAGCTAATGGTCCAAATTCATTCTTTAGCAGGTGGCTATCTAGTTGTCCCAACACAATTTATTAAAAAGACTATTGTTTCTCCATTGGATGATCTTGGCATCCTTGTCAAAAATCAGTTGACCATAAACACACTGGCTTATTTCTTAATTCTCTATATATCTATTCTTATGCCAGTACCACTCTGTCTTGGTTACTGTTGCTTTGTAGAAAGTTTTGAAGTGTGAGTCCTCCAAATTTGTTATTTTTCAAGACTGTTTTGGCTGTTCTGGGTCCCTTGCAATTCCATGTGAATTTTAGAATCAGATTGTCAATTTTTATAGAGAAATCAGCTGGGATTCTGTGTTGAATCTGTAGATCAATTTCAGGAGTATTCCTGACAACTTTTTTTAAAAAAAGACTATTTTTTAAAAAGCAGTTTTAGGTTCATAGCAAAATTGAGAAGTTGTTACAAAGAGTTCCCATACCTCCCCTGCCCCTACACATGCACAGCTTCCCCCATTATCAACATCCTCCACCAGAGTGGTACATTTGTTACAATGATGAACTTACACTGACACATCATTATCACCCAAGGTCTAGTTTATGATAAGATTCATTCTTGTGTTGTACATTCTATGGGTCTTGACAAATGTTCAGTGACATGTATCCACCCTTATAGTATTATACAGAGTAGTTTCACTGCCCTAAAAATTTGGCAACCTTTTAAAGCTTAATCTCTTTTGTTATTTTAGAGGCAATGCTTTTGAGGGCCACAGAGGTGCTGGGTATGTATTTAAATGAATGACAGACCATTTGGGGAGTTTTCTCACCTCCACCTTCCACTGCAGGAATTCTCCTTGGCCCTGGGGAGCCCTGTATGCACAGCAGCACCATTTCTTTCTTTTTCTTTTTTCAGATCGGCACCTTAGCTAACATCTGTTGCCAACCTTTTTTTTTTTTCTCTTTCTTCTTTTTATCCCAAAAGCCCCGCAGTACATAGTTGAATATTCTAGTTGTGGTCCTGGTGGTTGTACTATGTGGGATGCTGCCTCAGCATGGCCTGATGAGCGGTGCCATATCCACGCCCAGGATCCAAACTGGCAAAACCCTGGGTAGCCGAAGCAGAGCGTGTGAACTTAACCACTCGGTTGCAGGCCGACCCCAACAGCACCATTTCTTGTTCAGTTCATACTGACAGCTGTGCGTGTGAAGCACCTTGCCAAATTTTCTCATCACCTCATTGGGCTCCATGGAGCTTGTGATCTTCATACTCCACGTGAACTGCAGTGTGTGGCTTGTCCGCTCCGGGTTTCAATGTCTCCACTTGGTCTTTGCTTTCAGGTTCATTCAAGTTCCTTCTGGCAAATATGAAACAAAGACGTCTCTATATAAACTTGAAGAGCTTCCAAAGAAGCCTCAAGTGGCCCTGTGCTGGCCATGGCTGTTGCCAGAGGGAGAGGCTGGGGTCACAGTAGGCAAAATCTACTGGTCCCGCACCTGTTGGAGCTGCCCAGCATGTATGGAGTTTCCTTTGGATAATCTGGGGAAAATTTGAATCTTGGGTCCCAGGACTGCTGCTCATGCTGCAGGTCAAGGGGGAAGCCACAGGGACACACTGGGGGACAGTGCTGAGCTGCAGCATCTTATAGTTACCCTACATGAGGTGCAGCCCCAAAGGGATGGTTGGGTTACAACTGGGCCATCTTGAATTCCTGGTGCTGTTGGGGCAGGGCCAGGGAGAATGAAGGAGAAGCAGAAGCCCTGGAGGTCCTGGACCCTGACATGGTTAGGTTGTCATTGCCCTTCTGAATGGAGGCCCAGCCAAGGCTGACTGTCTCCTAAGGTGGGGAATTCCTGCTCTGATTTGGGCTGGTAGTGAGGCTGCTGTTTGCAGAGGAGCTACAGGTGGTCCTCTTCCTGTTCAGGCAGGATACGGGGCTGGCAGGCATGATGGCTGTGCTGCTGGCCTTCTTCCCTCTCTCCTGATCCTCCTCAGGATATATCTTGCTTCTCTGAGAATTCTTAGAGTAGCAATTGTTATGGACTGAATTGTGTCCACCCTAAATTCATGTATTGAAGTCATAACCCTCATTGTGATTGTATTTGGAGATAAGGCCTGTAAAGAGACGGCAAACGTCATATTATGAGGTCATAAGGGTGGAGCCCTAATTTAATATGCCTGGTGTCTTTTTATGAGGACACACTAGGGATGCACAGACATGGAGGAAAGACCATGGGAGGACACAGTGAGGTGACTGGCTGCAAGCCAGGAAGAGAGACCTCACTAGAAACCAGCCCAGATAGCACCTTGATCTGGAACTTCTAGCCTCTAGAACTGCGAGAAAATAAATTTCTGTTGTCTAAGCAACCTAGTCTATGTATTTTGTTATGGCAGCCCTAGCAAAATAATACAGCAGTTAAAGGTAGGAATGATAGTCTCGCTGAAACTCAGTGCTTGGGGTTGGTAGAGACCTAATGCTGTACCTTGTGGGATGAGGAGGAAGTCCTGCTGTTAGTCAGATCTGCTGAAGGCTGGGGCTTCAGGGTAAGGGTGTAGACCTGCAGCTTGGGTCTCTGGTAGCCCAGAAGCACATAGGTGGTCATCACCTCATTTTACTTCTGGCCCATCAGAGAGTTGTGGATCGTTTCCCATGTGTAATCCGTGGACACTATCAACTCAGTCTTCAGAGTCTTTGTAATCAGAGAGTGGCTCTATGTAAGGCTTTAGTTCCTCAGCTTCACGACCCACATTCATCCATGGATCCTCCGTGATTTTTCTAAAGTGCCTCTCTTGCTGGGACACTGAGAATGAGAAAATTTCCTGAGCAGGTTTTCACATTCTATGCACAAGTCAAAGGGAATATGGTATATTTTGCCCAGTACTTCCTCCTGTAGCTCCTTGAAGTTCTGGCCATCAAAGGCAGGGTCTATAGAGGATGACTCCCAGGCCCCACACAGCCACACTGGGTCCATCATACTTTTGGCCCTGGGAGAGTTTCAGGGCAGCATAAAGGAGGACTTCCCCAAGATGGTATCCAACTTATTGCCAAAGGTGGATGAGTTGTTGAAACCAAAGTCTGCATTCTTGTTCATGTCAGCATCCAACAGCTGATTTTCTGTCTTTAAGTCTCTACGGACAATGAACTTCTGGTGCCAGTACTGTATAGCAGACACTATCTGGCAGAATTGGGCTTGGATCTTTTTTTCTTTCATACTGCCATGAGCCACTAGGCTCACCTCCACTAGCGTACTCCATGACAAGGACTCTTGTCCTCAGTCCCTATCACTTCAAATAATCTCACCATGTTGGGATGATTCAAAGCCTTCATGATTTTCACTTTTCAGGATAGTCTCTGGAGGCTGGGGAAATTCTGTTGAGTCTTGTCAGTGATCTTCATGGCTACCTCTTCCCAGTCAGGATGTGCCAGGCTAGTTTCAGGGCAAAAATACCCTTGCTGATGGTCTCGAGATGCTGGTTGTTGCCAACATGAGTCTTTTCCTCAGCAGAGATGGCTGAGAGGCTCTGTAGTGGGTTGGATTTGCTGCTGGGCTTGAGCAGGGTGTCTCAAGGTCAGCTTAAACCTGGGAAAAGCTAGTGAGAGGCTTGGTCCAGGTCACCTCAAAAGAAAATCACTTCCCAAGACAACCTGACAAATTGATCTTTATAATGGAATTAAAACACAATGGCAGACTAAAATAAAAATAGACTAATTAAAAAACTAAGTAAAAAAATGAGAAAAAAAGAAGAAATGAGAGAGAGAAAAAAGAGAAAAGAAAACTAGAAAGGAAAAAAGAAAAAAATGAGAAAAATAAAAAGAAAAGAAAAAAGAAAAAGTGAAGAGAAATAAAGAAAATGGAAAAATGAGGAAAAAGAACAAATGAAATATACAGAAAACCCACCTTGCCAAGGAGAATACAAGCTAACTTTGGCCAGATGTACTTCAGGTCATTGAAAAGCAGCTTCCTGAGCTAGGACAGCAAACCTAGGCTGTACCAGGGACTTATATAGGTGCTTGGAATTCTATAATAATGGCTCCTTATGAGGTCATAGGATGAAAGGGACCTATCATGGCTGGTGGTAATCCACAGTGGTTTCCTCATTTTCTTTTGGTCTCAAAAACCCTTTAGTCTTTAAACAAATTATTGAGAACCCCAAACAGCTCTTGGTTTATGTGGGTTATGGCTATTGATATTTACCTTATTAGAAATCAAAACATGTATCAAGCTTCAGTGGCTTTTTCATTTCTAGATTGAAAAACTGTAATAATTTTTTGGCTCAGTGTATTTTTAAATGTCCAAACATGGGGATTTTTAACTTTTTATTAGCTTCTTTTTTCATTTTATTCATATTTCAGTTTGTATCTGTAAAATAAAAGGACTCTATATAAAAATATAACTAAAATACCATTCTAAAAACAATGATTTCTCAATATCATCATCTATTCATCTGTTAAAAATTTTCTCATGCATTTTGAAATTTTTTCTTTTTCAGATTATATGCTTGAATCAGGATCCAAAATTGGTCCACATATTGTGATGGGTTGATATGTCTTTTAAGCCTCTTTTAGTCCATCAGTTTTGCTCTGTCTCCCTTTTCCCCCTTGTAATTTATTTCTGAGGAATTCAGGTTGATAGTTTCCCACTGTTTAGATTTTGCTGATGGTATTCCTGTGGGGTATATTAACGGGTGTCTCTGTACTTCCTGTAAATTGATAGTTAAATCTCGAGGTTTGGTCAGATTTAGATGTGATCTTTTTGGTGGGCCTCCTTCACGGGTGGTAGCGTGTTCTTTTTTCAGGAGGCGTGTGATGTCTGATGGTCTCTCTTTTTGTGATGTTAGCAGGCTTCCATGCTCATTGTCGAGATTCATGAAATCGTTACAAGTAGCGAAAGACTAAATCTATCATCCCTTCATTTATTAGCTGGGATACTTCTACAACAGAAATGTCTCCTCCTCAACTTCTAACGCAACGACCTTGTGGTCATTGATGATGGTCTTTATGATTCCTGTTCTTGAAATTTGTTGGAGGCTTTTTTGATGGTCTAACACATAATTTTTGTTTCCAACTGTTTTTCATATAGGACTTCCAGGTGAAATTTCACTGGAACAAATGTTTCTGCAGCACAAAGGTATTTTGAAAGGTTCTGAACTAAGCCAAAGGAATAAACGGCTAAGTGAGGAATTTGGGCATCAGAAACATCATTTTGGATATTTAAGGTGCTGAGAATATTTGAGATTTTGTTAGAGGTAAAAAAATATAAAGTCAACCATATACAGCACTACCGATAGCCCTTAGCAATGTGCCCAACATGCAATTCATGTTCAGTGTATGTTAGCCATCACCATTAGTGTCATATAATCTAACCGTCTCATTTTCTATGTGGGAAACTGGGCTCACTCATTTGTTTGTTCATTCAACAAATGTTTCCTGAGCCTCTCCCTATGCTCTGAGGAGGCACTATTCTAGGTTCTGGATAAAGTGCAGAGCAAAGTCCCTGAGTTTGCTGTCCTTTGTTGTGGGGTGGAGGAAACAAGTTAACAAATTAACATAAGTTGAGAGAGTGATAAACGATATGAAGGAAATAGAGTGATGTGTTAGTGCTACTGGGTGGGACACTACTTTAGATGGGGTGCTAACATTTAATAGGAGACCTCCTTGACAAGAAGGAGCCCAATATGCAAAGATCTAGGAAAAGGACTTTCCTAGCAAAGAGTACCACAAGGGCAAAGGTTCTGAGGTGGAAACAAGCTTCGCATGATGGAGTTGCATAAAGGCCATCAGTGTGGCTGACAGTGAGTGAGCAGGCAGGAAGGTGGTGGAAACTGAGTCTAGAGGGGTGAGTTGAGACAAGAACCTAGCTTTTCTGGTCGATTCCTCACTTCTATAGTTTGTATCTCACTTTGCCTGATTCTGGAGGGCCCTGATAGCTGTTTGCTAGCAGAACACAATGTTTTAAAAATCGCTTCCCTCACCCTGTCTGCCCCTGCTCCGAAGTTTAAACCTGTCCTTTAGGAAGCCAATTCTGAAGGAAACATAGTCCCTTGCCGCAGCCTGGGTTCTGCTTCTGGCGGCGGCACCCTCTGTGTTCTCAGAAACGCCGGCGAGAGCTGCTGACGGCCCAGTTGAAGAGCCAGCCCCTGGATGATTCCTGCTTTGCGCTCTGCCCTGACCTCTGGTGGATTCCGCCTGTTAAGACATAGACCAAGCTAGAATCTGGAAGTCATTGCTACCTATCCCCACCTGCCCGCATTTGGCTTCACTGTATTGTGAAGGCCTCTAGGACCTGTGGAGAGGCAGAATTTCAGATACTGCCATGGGGTGGCCGGATGGCTTTTGACCATCCAACACCTCTTGCCTTGGTACAAGAACCATTCTTTAGAGTTTGGCTGGCATCCATCCTGCCCATCCCCCAGGCACAATGGGCGGGCATAGGACCCAGCCTGACCAATGAGAGCACTCCATTCCTTTGGCCTCAGGGATTGGTTCAGAAAGAGCACATGACCCACACTGGGCAAATCAGGTCTTCTCTAAGAGTTCGTACGGGACGTTGGGAGAGAGGGCATTTCTCTTTCTCCTGGATCTAGTATTTTATTGATTCTTGTATATCTGGATTGGCAGTAGCCATCTCTTTGGCTACATGGAGAGAGGCTACCTGAGAATTAAATCAACACTGAGGAGGAAGGTGGGGTCTGGAAATTCAAAGGGAGCCATCATTTAAGCTCCTGCTTCTGGGTGTGCCTAGAGGGAGACAATAAATTCCTTTTTCTCTTAAGCTAGTTTCAGTTGAATTTCTCTCACTTGCACATGGAAGTCCCCTAATTGATACGACAGTCAATGCTTGCCCTTGTTATTATTAGCAGTAGATAATCACAAGTAAGTTTGAAGTAATTACACTGTGGCACTTTTCTTTATGACACTCACCACGTTTGTAATTTTATATAGCGATCAGTGTGACTATTTTGAAATGTTGGTCTCTCCCTCCATGAGCAGGGGTCACTTTTTTTTTCTCATTGCCCTAGCTCACTGACTGGTTGATAGTAAGTCCTCAATAAATATTTGTGGAATGAATAAATAGTTGTGTGGCAATGTTTACTGGTGTGAGAATGTAATTGCCATTATCTAGTACTATTGTGGAGAATCTAGGAGAATGCCCTTATTCTGAAGTGTTTATGGGTAAAGTGGGGTGATGCTTACAACTTAATTGGTTCAGCAAAAAAAGAAAAAGAGAAAAAAAAGAAGTATATGTATTGCAGAGAGAAAGCAAACATGGCAAAATGCTAATTAGTATTGAAATTAAGTGGTGGCTGCAGAGGTGTTCATACTATTCTTTCAACTTTTGTATGTTTAAAAATGATCATAATTAAAGTTAGGAAATGCAAAAAGATTACCATTATCTGGAGGGGCACTCATGTTTGCCCTGCTTTTAAGAAACTTCAGTTGAAAAACAAAATTCAACAGAGAAAATTGAATGATCTAATTGGCTTTCTTCAATGATTCATGAATTGAGCAGCACCCCAGCCAGTGAACAGAAAGGAGCTCCAAGGAGCTGTACAAAATGGAAGGCTTTTACAGGGAAAAGAGTGAATTGTTTCAGGCAACATCACCTTCCTTTAGGGGACAAAAGGTGTCTATCAGGTCGATTCTCTCCCTAGTGCTGCCTAGGAAATTCCAGACTGACTGTTTAAGATTGCATTCCTGTGAGAGGCTCAAACTGCAGTTAGGTTAGGCATTAAGTCTCAATTTGGTGACATGGGGCTTAGCACAAGTGACTCCATTTTGGATCTGTTGTCTCTTATTTAACACTTCCAATCCCCACATTACAGGACAAATACACCAGAGAAAGACCATTTGCATTACAGAACAGTTTTTCATTTTCCAGGGGAAAAACTTTACCTCAAGTCTTCTTCAAATAATAGCAATTAAAAAGATCCAATGAAGTGTACAGCTGTAGGGGAAACTGGACTTAGCCCTAGAGAGCAAATCTTCCCCTCCCTCCCTTCCTCCCTTCCCTTCTTTTCTTTCTTTATTGTCCTAAAATAGAAAAGTTTTTTTCCTTTTCAGATTATAAAGTCACTGTAAAAAAAAGTTCAGACAATAAGGAAAGGTGTAAAGGAGACAGTAAAAATTGCCCGCGATGTTACTACCTAAAAGTAATAGTAAAAATGGTGCAAGGTATTGTTCTAAGCACTGTACATCTGTTAACACATTTGAGCATCGCTAATAACCTGAGGGGGTAGTTCCGACTGTCATTTGTGTTTTACAGATGGGGAAGCTGAGGAAAAGAGGGATTAAGTAAATTTCTCAAGATCAAATTTTACCTCCGCTGAAGAGGGGTAAGAATTTGGATTTGAACTTAGGTTTCCTGACTCTAAAGCCTGTGCTCTTTACTGCTATCCTACACCGCTGTGCTGAGAAAGAGGCACTCTGGACTCTTTCATAATTATCCTTTTGTATGTATGTATGCATACTTGCTCACACATGTGCGCACACACACTGTAATCACATATGTGCACACACATGCCACAGACACACATGTGAGCACCCACATTTTCCAAACAATCATGTTATTTATGGTGCTTTATGACTTGCTTTTAAAATATATACAAAAGTAGGTAGAAGAGTCTGATGAACCCTGTGTACTTATCGCCCGGATTCAACAATGATCAACTCATGGCCAATCTTGTTTCATCTCTATTCCCAGTACTTTCCCTTCCCTATAGATCTTTTAACAAAATGATTTACTTTGAAATCATTTCAGACTTAAGGAAAATTGCCAGGATGGAGGATGCCTGAATACCCTTTATCTACGTTCACTAATTTTTAACATTTTGCCACATTTGCTTTATCGTTCTTTCTCTCTTGTTCTCTGTGTGTGTGTGTATGTATATGTACACATACACATAAAATTATTATTTTGGGGGCCATGTGATAGTAGGCTGCATGCCTTAAGACCTTTCCTTCTCCATACTTCAGTGCCCATTTCCTAAGAACAAAGATATTCTCTTAGGTAGTCACAGTAGAGTTATTAGATTCAGGAAAGTTAATTGATATAATACTTTTATTTATAGTCCATATTCCAGTTTTATCATTTGTCCCAGGAGTGTCCTTTATAACCTTTTTTTTTTTTGCCTCTAGTCCAAGGTCTAGTCCAGGATCACATATAGCATATAGTTGTCCTGTCTCTCTGGTCTTCTTTAACCTGGAACTGTTCCTTAGACTTTGATGATGTTGACATTTTGGAAGAATAGAGCCATTTATTTTATAGAATCCTCCTCAATTTTGGTATATCTGATATTTTCTATTGACTACATTTAGGTTATGTATTCCTGGCCAGAACACTCCTTGGGTGATATTGTGTCTGTCTTAGCATATCACATGTGGAGGTACACAATACCCACTGGTAATGCTAATTTTCATCTCTGAGTTAAGGTATTGTTGTTTCTCCATTTAATGACCTCCTTCAAAAAATTTAGCCACATATACTAGTTTTACTTATGAAGTGAGAAATGGCAGACCGACAACATTATTTTTCATGGTAGTGTCATCACCACCACAATCATCGCCATCATTATTGTCATCATCATCATCATCATCATCATCATCATCATCATGTTATCACCATCGCTGAAGGCTTGTTGTTATGTCAGGCACTGAGCTAAATGTTTTACCTGCTTTTATTCTCCCAGCCAACCTTTGAATAAGAGGAAAGTGTGGCTAACAGAGATTAACTTGTCAAAGGCTGAGTGGAGTTTCACACCTGGCTGACTGACTCCAGAGCCTGTACTCTTAATCATGCACCACTGTTTGTTTATCCAGTTCTCTAGCCTTGTGTGTTTTAGTTATTTCTCAGTCTTAACTTTTTATGAACAATGCTGCCATGAACATCTCAGAATAAACATTTTTATGAGTCCTCAAAATCTCAGCCCTTAGACCCCAGGACTTCATTTCTTCCTGAAATATTAACAAGGCAGATATTCTTAGTAAGTAAATAGGAAAAAAGAAACTCTGCAATGCTTCTTCCTGTAAAGTCACGTTGACTGAGAGTTGGAAGGAAGTTTTCTGGTTGATAGATTGTTCTATTCTTGGCTAGAATCTTCTCTAACAATGACTTAGTAACAGAAATGATTACAATAGTAATAACAGTGCCACCTCCCGCCCCCCGTGTGTCAAACACTGGGCCACACCTTTTTCTTTTGTGATTTTCTCTTTTTTTGAGGAAGATCAGCCCTGAGCTAACATCTGTTGCCAATCCTCCTCTTTTTGCTGAGGAAGACTGGCCCTGAGCTAACGTCCGTGCCCATCTTCCTCTACTTTATATGTGGGACGCCTACCACAGCTTGGCTTGCCAAGCAGCGCCATGTCCGCACCCGGGATCCGAACCGGGGGACCCTGGGCCACCAAAGCAGATCGTGCGCACTTAACCACCGCGCCACTGGGCCGGCCCCTCCTTTGTGATTTTCTTAATCTTTATAATAACCCTGTGAGGTAGGCATTAGCGCCCTATGTTCAGATGAGAGTAAACATTCTGTGGCATCCCTGACAGATGGACATAGCCTCTGCTTACACAAATCTATGAATGGGGAACAGGACCACTTATGGATCACCCTAATTGCTTACTTACTACTGTAAGTGAGAATTCACATAAAATCACCATACAATTCACCCTAGAATTCACTAAATCTTTTTTTCACATTTACACTGTTTAAATAATAACGATGAACATAGCTGCCATTATTGAGTGTTTGCAAGGGACCAGCCTTTGTTCTCAGTGCAGTTCTCACAGGTGTTACCGCATTCATGCACAACAATCTTGTGACTGAGGTGTGTGTATTATTTCCTCCATTTTATCTATGAGGTGACTGAGGCCTGTAGCTATTAAGACCAAAACAGTCCCATCTCATCTGCATGTCTTTACCTGGTGGCTTTAGAACACAACCTCCTTAGAAAGATGCCTGAGGGCAGGAGAGTGAAGCTGGTCGGTGGGGTCATCCTAGAAAACGACAATTTAGAAGGACAGAAAGCAGCTGACCAGATTCCTTTCCAAAAGCTTTTCAAAGTTTTCAGTTTCATACAGTATGTGTGTGCATTGGAACAAGGAAAATTTAGGTGGCAGTCTAGCAAGCATTAATTATTATATCAACAAATGTATCTATTACCATCTATTGATATTAAAGGGGCTTACTATTAAAAGCTAGCGGGGACAGCTTGCTGTGTGCAAGTTTACTTTAGAGTCTATTCTACGTACTCGTTTGTTCTGGGTTGCATTGTGTGCCCCAAAAAGATATGTGGAAGTCTTAACTCCTGGTGCATGGGAATGTGACCTCATTTGGAGTTAAGAGCTTTGCAGATGTAATTAAGTTAAGATGAAGTTATTAGGGTGGACCCTAATCCAACATGACAAGTGTCCTTATAAGAAAAGAGAAGAGCCGTGTGAAGACAGACACACACAGGCAGAGCACCACAGGACAACAGAGGCAGAAATTCGAGCAACGCAGCTGCGAGCCAAGGAACACCAAGGGTTGACGCCACTACCAGAAACTAGGAAGACGCAAGGAAGGATTCTATTTAAAGTCTCAGAGAGAGCATGGCTCTGCTGACACCTTGATTGCAGAGAGTCTAGCAACCAGAACTGTGGGGAAATATAATTCTGTTGTTTTAAGGCCCCTAGGTTTGGTACTTTGTTGCCTCAGCCCTAGGAAACCAATACAACCTCCATTCTCTTCCAGGGGTTGATCAGTTATCCTAAAGATGGGAAGCCCATTCAGTTGTGTACATACTTTCCTTTTGTTCGTTCCCTCTGAGGTTTTCAAACTTCAGTGTGTGTAAAAAAAGTATGTATGTATGTATTCTATAGGCGGTGTAGAGGATTTTTGTGGATAATTTTGACTGTCTGCAATTTTTTTCTTATTTGATCATTTTGAATGTCACCCGTAAATTTCTTTGTATTGTGTTTCTCTTTACTTTCTCTCCCTTGGGCAAAATCCTTCCAGTTTTTCTTGGAATATTTTCCTAGACCCCTTGCCAACCTAATGTGTTGTCCTTTGAATATGTTACAGTGGATCAGAGTCTCTCTTAAAATGTGGTTCTCAGTATAATGATTACAGTGGGGCTGTTACTGTCCCTTCCTTGGATATGGACACCATCTTTCTATTAGTGAATCTGACTTTGCTTTTTTGTTTGTTTGTTTGTTTTTTAAAGCAGCCACACAGCAGTTATTTAATTGAAACCACATCTTTTTTTTTTTTTTAATGTATAGCTCCGAAACCAGATTTACCTCATTCTATACCTTGTTAAAAACACCTAAATAGAGGTGTTTTAAGACACCTAAATATAGGGTGTTACTTTGCTCCTATTAAATTTTATTTAATGTGTAACTAGTAGATACGTAAGTCCTGGAGCCCTAATACACAACACAATGATTATAGTCAACAAAACTCTATTATAAAATTAAATTTGCTAAGAGACTAGATCTTAGTTGTTCCCAACACCAGAAAAAATGATAATTATATGACATGATAGAGGTGTTCGCTAACGCTACAGTGGCAATCATATTGCAATAGAAATGTATCAGATCAATATCTTCTTGTACACTTTAAACTTACAAAATGTTGTATCTGAAATATATCTCAACCTCAAAAATCTAAAATAATGCTTTCATTTTGTTTTCTCTTTTTCTCCTCCAGCTGGTTGAAATAGTCTTGGTTTTGTGAGAGAAATCTCCCACTTACGGGTATCATCTCCAGATTTAATAAGTAAGTTTGCCTTTTAAAAATATTCATTAATCTTGACTTTCTTCCTTTAGCTTTGTGCCCTGTATTTGCTTTTAAGTTTGCCTAAGTGCTCACTCTTCCATCTATTTGTGTGGTTCTTGCAGGAGTTTCATGTGTTATGTTACTTTCTTTAGATGTTGCCTTCTCTTTCTCTCTCTTTAGGAGAATCTGAATTTTTTTAGTCAGAATGTTATTAAGACAGACTTAATGCCTTTGGATTGTACCAATCTTTTAACAATAACAATGTAATAGTAATATATTTATGTGGAGGGGATTGATAATAGAATTTGTTAGTAATTATTGGGTTTCTTCCTATGTTCTAGGCATTCTCATTTAAGAAAAATGATTTATTGAGGGGAAAGTCATATATCATAAAATGAACCATTTTAAAGTGAACAATTCAGTGGCATTAAGTGAATTCATAATGTTGTGCAGCTACCATCTCTATCTAGTTCCAAAACATTTTCATCACTCCAAAGTAAAACCCTTTACCCGTTAAGCATTTTCTCCTGCTCTCCTCTCCCCGCAGCCACTGGCATCCACCAATCTATGTTCTGTCTCTATGGCTTTATCTATTCTGGATATTTCATATAATTGAAATAATACAATATGTGAATTTTTGCATCTGGCTTCTTTCACTTAGCAGGGTTTTAGGTTCATCTATGCTGCAGTGTGTATCAGCACTTTGCTCCATTTTATGGCTGAATAATATTCCATTGTGTGTTTGTTTGTTCAGTCACCTGTTGATGATCATTCGTGCTGTTTTCACTTTTTGGCTGTTGTGAAGTGCTGCTATGAACATGAGCGTGTATGTACTTCTTTTAGCATTATCTTATAAACTATGCCTTTTAGGATTTGGAAAATACAATCACTATTTTTCTAGAAAAACTTTATTTGGGTGACTGTGTAATTCGTAAGTGGAATGAGACCTACACAAAAGGTTTTTGCATTTTGTAGGGCTTGCTCTCTCCTGGATTATGTTCCAATTTCTGGGACATTTTTCAAGATAAGTGAGTACATCACCATTGTTATCATCATCCTGATGTGGTGATGATAGCTATCATTTGAGAGCCTATTGTATAGTAGATGCTATTGTTATCCCCATTTCACAGGTGGAGAAACTGAGGCTTATAAAAGTTAAGCACCTTTTCCAAGTTATGCACTAGTAGTAGAGCTGGAACTAAAACCCAGATCTTTGCAACTGTAAAACTTGAGGTATGTGACAATTAAGGGCCTGAGTTTCCCATCTTTCTGTGAAGTTGATTTTTTTCTAATTTCAGAGAATAGCTACTGACCATCAATAATAATAAACCATCAATCAGTGAGTGCTGAAATCAATTTAGCAGGTTGCAAACCTCATTAAAACTGAAATTGAGTGGAATAGGATGAAAAATACGTAGCAAGGGTATTGTTTTATGAAACTTCCATTTTGGTTATGTATGTATGTGGAGCTGAGTCTGCCATATCGTTTGAAGCAACAAGCCCAAATATAAAAAGACAGCATGGTAAGAACTGCAGAGCAGAAAGGTAGGGAGAGTCTAGGTACTAGTTGACATTGCTAAGCCTCTGCACTAGTCCTGAAATTGTCAGAAAGAGAATTAAATTGTGAAATTGTGCAAGCTGCTGTTAGACATTCGTTGCCACTTGTCACTGAAAGCAATTCTAAGCTGTACAGTGCTCTAAAAATAGGCTTGTTGAGTTGAAAGTATTGATGAATTCAAGGAGGTGACAATCTAGTTGGGGACATAAGCTATATTCATTAGAAGATAACTAACAATGCAAGACTATGTGTACCGAGTGTCGAGTGAATAACCCAGCTTGATGGACCTATCAGGAAGGTCTTCACAGAAGAGATAAAATGTGAACTGATCCTTGAAGGTTGTTAATAGGAGAGGTGTGGATATAACAATTAGTTGTGCAAAAAAAGTCACTTTAGGGTCCAGCCCAGTGGCATAGTGGTTAAGTTTGTGAGCTCCGCTTCAGCGGCCCAGGGTACACAGGTTCGGATCCCAGATGCAGACCTAACATCACTCGTCAAGCCTCACTCTGGCAGCATCCCACATAAAATAGAGGAAGATGGGCACAGATGTTAGCTCAGCAGTGATCTTCCTCAAGCAAAAAGAGGAAGATTGGCAACAGATGTTAGCTCAGGGCCACTCTTCCTCACCACCAACAAACAAACAAACAAACAAACAAAATCCCCCTTCCTCACACACAAAAGTCACTTTAGTTTTTGATAGCTCAACTTGGTCTCATTTTTGAGACTCCATTCTGCTTGATAGCAGGAAATATAATATTAGTTCACTCTAGCTGTACTAAGTCAAGTCAGTATTTTCTGTTTTCCTTCCTTGCCTCCAGAGGACATGCAAGTTCTGAAGGGCTCATGTAGTGTCATGGAGTTAGAGTAGGGGGCATTTGATCCCATGTTGGTGAGTATTGACAGTGAGGTATTCATCCATCTGATTTGTCACTCCTTCTCTGATGGCTTCTGCTGAGCTGTTTGTATTATATTTGGTCCCTAGCCAGATGGTTTGTGGTGGTCAAGAGTGACGTTTGCCAAATATGTTCAGGTCTTACCCCTTCTGGGCACAAGGAGGATTACACTTATTCCTCTATGATTGGGTTGGTAATATGACTATTTCTCTGTGGATGCGATATGTGCAACTTATAGACTAAGCATTTGGTTACTGGTCTGATACTCTTGAGAGTTCTTTCTCTCTGCACAGCAAATGGCAATGTTCAGGATGGTTGCTACCCCATCAGCTTGGGTCCCTGAGGGACTACAATACACAGAACTCTACTGTCCACCTGTGATGTACATGTAACATGAACTGAAATACTCCTTTGTTGTTTTAAGCCACTGAGATTTTGGAGTTGTTTCTTATTGCAGCATAACTTAACCTATCCTGACTGATGTGATATCTATACTACATATCACTGTGATGTTCACTTATTCCTGTTACAAGGCCTCTTCAGATTTGCTGCCTCCTTTTATCTCTTTCCTAATTTTTTTTTGATGGTGAAAATTCATTCTGAGCTAACATGTGTTGCCAATCTTCCTCTTATTTTTTTTTTTTTGCCTTGAGGTAGATGAGCCCTGAGCTAACATCTGTGCTAGTCTTTCTCCATTTTGCAAGTGGGTCACTGCCACAGCATGGCTGACTAGTGGTGTAGGTCCATGCCTGGAATCTGAACCCACGAACTCCATGATGCTGAAGTGGAGCATGCTGAACCCAACCACTATGCCATGGAGCCAGCCCCTCTTTCCTAAATTTTATGTCCTTCTAGAAGGCATGAGAAAGTTCTCCTTCCTCCCATACCGCCCCTGCAACTGTCTATAGTCTACTGCTCTCATGTCATGGTAGTATGCACAGTACTGCAAAACCACAGTCTCCCATGATTCCAGGCATAAAGTGGGGCATAGGTATTTTCTACTCCCAAATTCCTAGGCCTTATGTGGTGTGTGTGTGTGTGTATGTGTTTGTGTGTATATGTGTGTGTATGTGTCTGTCTGTCTGTCTGCGTATCATTCCTTCACTTTTGGACTACACTGAATGCAGGTTTCCTTCCCAGAGATGAGGAAACTGAGGCTTGTGAAGCTTAATGCCTCATCCAAGTCATTCACCAATAAGTGAAGACCTGGGAATAAAAGCTCTTCAGAAGCATCCACATCTCTTGCATCCTTTCAATCTCTTCTGCCTAGAGCCCCGACAAGTTTTTTCCCTCTCATTATGTCAGTAAAAAAAGTAGCTAAGCAATTTTTTTTCCTGTAAAACACTTGTTTATGTAGGACTTTTGCTTTTGGAAATTTAAAGGTGACCTTTATCTCTCTTCATGTTTTTTCTGTGTTCACCCTTTTTCAAGAGAGTGAAGACCAAGGTCTTGTTTAAACAGAAGGGTGATCAAGGTGGAGAATATCACCTCTGACAAAGAGAAACAAAAATAAAACAAAATATTTCACTGATTAAGTCTTCAAAATTTTATCTTGCCATCAAAGAACGGATCGAATGATCTGTCCTGCTTGGTCAGATCTTGGCCCTCCTCCTACCTCACTGGTTGTTCCGTCTCAGTCTCTTTTGTAGTTCCCCCACAGCTCCCCAACCTCTCATTGGAGTGCCTCAGGCTCAGTCTTTGACCCTCTTATCAATCTCTACTCCTCCTCTAGGGGTGCTTGTCTATCTCATAGCTTCAGACACTTCCATATGCTGTCAACACTCAAATTTGTATCTCTTGCTCAGTACCTTGAACTCCTGTATCTGGCATCCTCTCTTTGCTGTCTAACAGTCTTCTCAAACCCAACATGTCCAAAACGAACTTTTGAGCTTCCTCCCACAAACTTGCTCCACTTGCGTCTTCCCTAATCTTCCAGTTGCTTAGGCCTTTGGTACCATCCTTGATTTCTTTCTTTATCTCAAACCCCACATCCAAAGCATCAGCAAATCTTGTTGGTACGACCTTCAAAATATATCCAGAATCTGACCACTTCTCACTACTTCTGCTGCTACCACCTTAGTCCAAGCTTCTGTAATCTCTATCCTGCATTATTGCAGAAACCTACCAATTGGTCTCTGTGCTTGCATTCTTGCTTACCCCAATAGTCTATTCTCGAACAGTAATCAGAGTCATCCTGTTAAAACATGTAAGTTAGATCATGCCACTCTTCTGCTTAAAAACCTCCATTGACTTCCCATCTGACTCAAAATAAAGCTGAAGTTTTTACAGCAGTATAGAAGGCTTATTTAATTTTCACCCCTATTACCTGGCTGACCTTATTTCCCTTGACTCTTCTGCTTGATCATTCTGCTCCAGACACATAAACATCCTCTCTTTTCCTCAAAGTGCCTGTCATACCTGGAATGCTCCTGTCAGAAATCTGCGTGTCTCACTTCCTCCTTTCCCACAAGTCTTTGCTCAAATGAGACCTACTTTGACCTTCCCACTTAAAATTGCAAACCCTGCAGCTGGCTCACTGGTGTAGTGGTTAAGTTTGCGAGCTCTGCTTCAGCGGCCCAGGGTTTGCTGTTTGGATCACGGGCACGGACCTGCACACCACTCGTCAGGCCACACTGTGGCAGCATCCCACATACAAAAAAAATAGAGGAAGATGGGCAACAGATGCTAGCTCAGGGTCAACCTTCCTCACACACACACACACACACACACACAGACAAAAATTGCAAACCCTTCCCTATTGCCCCCATTGCTCCTATCTGTTCTATTATTTCCCATAGCATTTATCACCATCTAACATACCATATTATGTTTATTGTTTATTGCCTGTCTCCCCTGAATAGAATGCAAGCTCCATGAAAGCAGGTAATTTGTCTGTTTTGTTCACTGATGAATCTATAGCACTTAGAACCCTGCTTAGCACGTAGTAGATGGTTAATAACCATTGTAGAATGAATAAGTGAATCAGTTTATCATTGCTCTTCTCTGATGTTGTTGTTATTATTATTATTATTTAAAACCCTTTTGCTTGGTAGAGGGAGAGGTAGGTTCAAAATGGGAATTTTCCTGGGGACTTAAATAAAACAGTGGTAAAAGAAGATATGTTTGGACTCTTCCAGATGTCTTCAAATCAGACCAGGCACCCATAGGCCTACCATGCTTACTCTTTGCATCTACATGAAAGAAGGTGGTCCTGCTGGTGCATGATGGAGAGAAAGAGAACTCTCTTACCTGTGCTTTGTTGCATGATTGTGGTTCTCACTCTCCAGACATTCCTGGGTCTGTGACAATAACTAAAATATAGGAAGGAGTGATATTTAAAATATTTAAGAGCTGGTACCATAGGCACTGATCAGTCAGATTGGCCACCTGCTGCATACAACTGATGTGGTTCTATTGGTGCATGTCACTGAGCATCAGCCCTGAACTTAAGTATAGATAGTAGCTGCTTTGCTCACTGTTTTGTCAATTTTTTTACAAGTCGGGGAGAGGGTTTGCTGACAAAGACAGAAACTCTGAGCATCACATATCTGTCCTTAAAGAACAAGAAGATCTGCCAATTCTACGTGAGCTTTTGAGGTATTTTCTTGTGGAGACCCTATATTTTCATGAACCCAATTTTGAAAAATCTATGTTAAGTTTAAGTCTTAATATCTATTGAAATTATAGGAGCTATGGATACAAAAGGCTAGATTTAAAAGGAATAGAACTTAAAAACATCATGTAAAAGGACAAAGTAGCCCCAAATCCCACAAATCTTTATATCACATAGCAACTTGCGAGTACTTCCACTATAAGATACAGCATGTTCAGAGTACAAGTAGAAAATGACAATAAAAATAACTTGTCAAAGTTAACACTTTGTCCGGTTGAGAGTGTCTCAGAATTCATGAGCAAGAGGCCCTGAAATACAGTGAAAAAAATTAAAACCTCACTTTCTTGCCTAACCTTCTCTGCTAGGTTCATTCTAGTGGAAATGTAAAAACTGGCCCTCCATCATGAGGGGGCTTCTGTTTCCTCACAATCAGTGAGCTAGAACAGTGCTTCACAAACTTCAGTGAGCATGCATGTCACCTGCGTGTTTATTGAATGCAGAATCTAACTCAGTAGGTCTAAGGCCTGAGATTCTGCGTTTGTATCAAGTTCTCAGGTGATGCCATGCGGCTTGCTGTTCTGTTGACCACACTTTGAGTAGCAAGGAGAGGACTCTGTTTAAAATCTCTGTCTTGGGGCTTTTTTTCTCAGTTTTCTAGACTGGGGAGAGCTCCCACCTCCTGTCATATCCATTGCATCAAACTTTGATATAATCCTCTATTGTCTTTTTCCTCCCACTTTATATATGACTTATGTTTTTGGTTTTTCCTTCTCCCCTCTTCTGGCTGTCATGAGCTGGGATTGTGCCACTGAAAAAAGGTGGCACATATAATTCATTGCAATAATGCAATCTTTCATTGTAGTGCAATTAACAGTGGACATGTCTGGTTTTACTCTGGGACAACAGCATGGAAGGAGCTACTTAAATCAGTGAAAAATATAATTCATACAGGGTTGCTTTGTTGAATAAAATACCATTGTGGGTGGCAGATGTGTGTGTTACGCCAGACAATAACGACTGTAACAATAGTTCCCAGTGTTGATTTGCTGGCTGTCACCCATGCTGATTTCTGTCTGCCAGTGAAGTGTGTTAGGAGGAATAATGAGAATCATTACACTCCTCAAAGATCCACTTTTTTTATAGCACTGAGAAAGGTCTTGGAAGTCCGAGTAGGGATAGTAGCTAAACATAGTAGCTAGGGACCTTGAGTTGATCATCAAAGCTCCCATTAGTGCAAGAGGTGGAAGTTTTCTTAATAGAAATTACTGTAAATGGATATAGGAGTCGTGGGGGCAATCGACTAACCAAGGCTTAAGCATGTTTGCAGAAAGGAAAAGCCACAATACAGCATGCCTTCCCCCATTAGCCCTAAACAGAAGTGAGTGGCAATTGCTGGCAATCCATCTTGGACCAAGAATAGAGCTCTTTAGGATGTTGAATTACATGGAAATTGTAATGAGGATACTAATGCTCATTGAACCTAGTACACCATATCTTTTATATGAGTTGGGTTATTTTCCAAGAAATCATATTTTACTTATCTTGAACCCTCTATGGTTGAACCAACTTGGTGAAATGCCTTGGTGGGAAACTGTCTTCTAGAGTTCCTTGGAGAATGCTATTCTGTTACTCTTTCTATTGCTGAGTTTGACACGTGACTCTGCTTGATGGCCTGGTTTTTAAAAAATGTAAGTGATAGTGTCATCCATTGGTGTCTCAGCAGCCTTCTGATGGAGAAGAAAATGGAATTTACTTTTAGGAAATGAACTTCATGAAGCTCCATACTCAAATGTGGCTCCCAGGCTCCACAGGTTATGTCTGTCACTCAGCAGAGAGCCAGGTTCTCTGATTCTTGTCATTATTGGGAAGAGTAATCTTGGTGGAGTTCTATAGTTTTGCAGACCAAGAGTCACATCTCTCTTGAAAATGGGGAAATTATACCTACCATGTTCCCCTAGCTTTGAGGATTAGGCATCTTCATTTTTGAAAAGCAGGGACCTGGTTTTGGTACAAAACATTCCTTTGGCATTGCCCCATCAAAATACTGTATTTTGAATACCCAGACCTTTTTCACCACCATTAAAAAATCGCATCTCCAAACCAATAACCCTGCATTGACTAGCAGGCTCCATGCATTGGGCCCTATACAACTTGAATTCCTTCAATATTTGTAATTAGAATCCAGATGTGGCAGACCTCCTGTGGACAGATGGTGCTCATGCTATTCCCTAAGGTCTTTGGTGAACCCCCAGCTCCAGGACACATTAACAAGAATGGACTTTTTGCTGAAGGTTTCATGAGGAAACAGGGAAGGTGATTTGCATCTTGGACCACATAGTAGAGAACTAGTAAAGCTCTCATCCCTGTTCTGTCCTCTGTCAGTGACTTTGTCATTCCCCCTTCTTAGTCCAAGCAACCTCTGAAGACTCCTTTATTATCCAGGCTATTCAGCTTGTGTCCCCAATTTATAGACCCCTTCAGCAAAACCAAACCCTGGAATTAGCCTCAAAGTGGTTATCAAATGCCTCTTGGAGGCCTCCTCCCCCATCAAAGCTTCTAATTTAGTTATTCACCCAATTAAAAAATTTTGGGTTGCTGAGTCCTTCTGCTGAGTAAAGAAGATTTTTCCCCATGTTGTTACATAAGGTATACCCTGCCTAAATGCCGAAAATGACTGTGAACCATTACGAGGTTCAGATATTTGTGAAGATATACATGAGTAGTTAATCACAGTCTACCACCAGACATCATTCAGTTTGTTACTGATTATCCTATTGCCTTCTGGCTCTTCTTTTAAGAGTCCTTCAACCACTCCAAGTAGAAGTTTTGTGTTCACTTCACCATTCTTCAACCTCTTGGCAGCCCCCTTCTTGGACTCCTGCTGAGCCCCGGCCAGCTTGCTTTGTTCTTCCTAGAAGCACCCTCCCAGATTCTCTCCCTCTCTGGGATTTCTTCACCCTCCGTGTTGCAGTTACACTTGAAAGGTGTTGATGATTGATAATGTTGTAATGTGTCATGGCTGCAGGGCTATTTGCATTTTAATGGGACTCTTGGATGTGCACCTAGTCTGAACCTCAAGGAATGACTCCTACTTGAGGACAATTTCAGTCTTGGGGCAGGCAATGAGGCCAGCATTTGGCTGTATATAACCAGCATTGTCCATGGATGCCCCTACTCCTGGGTGAAGGCTAGATGCACTTTTTCAGATGGGTAGGTAAGTTGGAAGGCAAGTGTAGACTGAAAAACACACTTGACATTACAAAATAATTCTGTATTTGATGGCTTATATGAACTGCTCCATAACATAGGTTACCAATATAGTCACATCTCTTTGACTATATTGCTCACTGTTATATCCCTGGTGTTTTTTTTAAACCACTTTATTGAAATATGATTGACATACAAAAAGCAGTATGTGCTTAATGACATACAACTCGATGAATTTGGAGATAAATATACACCTATGAAACCATCACCACAATCAATGCCATACATGTATCTATCACCTCCAAGAGTTTCCTCCCACCATCTTTATTAGTTATTTATTTTTGTGATTAGAACACTTAACATAAGAGCTACCCTCTTGGCAAAATTTAAAATATACAATACATTGTTAACTACCGGCCCAGTGCGCACAAAGAAGTTAAGTTACTTGCTCAAGGTTTCACACTTTAGTAGTGGGGCATAATGATTAAAATTCAGGCTGCATGCCTTCAGAGCGTGTGTGCTTAAACTCTCCGTAACTGCTCTCACAGCAGTCTTACGAGGTAGGTAGCAGGGTTGGTTCATTTAACAGATGAGTAAACAGAGATTTGGACACCTTCAGATGATTTTAAAGCACTCTATACCACAGCGGTCTGCTCTTTGACATCATGGAAGAGTTATATGACTGATTTATACTTCTGGTGGCGAGGAACCCAGAGGCCGTGGTCTCCAGGAATCCTGCTCCCTAGACGTGTCCCAGTGTTTATTCCTTTATCTTACCACGATGGATTGATGCAGACCTCCCACTTGAACCAATCCTCTGTTCCTTGCCTCGGAAGCACCATTAGGTAGAAACGATCCCACAAACCCCTATATAAAAAGAAAAGCAAAAACAAAACCAAAAATCTGTCCAACTCTATTGAAAATCGATATGAATATATCAGCTCTTAAATTCCCCTTAGAGAAAAGTATCTAAAAATGTTCCAGGCCCAGTCTGCTCCTCAAATCAAAATCTGATCCTTCCTCCTATGCCTATAATTTGAGGTTGATTTAAAACTGAGCTAAGTCTTTGGGGACAAAATGAGATGGTTTCTTTCTGCTAAAGGGAAGGAGAACTTAGGAGAAAAGTCTTGAAGAACATCTTCAAAGCTATGCTTTCTGAAGGACCGGTGAGATAGACTAAATAGAAAAAGTTTAAAAAAACAGGTGCTTCTCAGCCTGTAAAAATAATATCCGTTTTTGGAAAGTGTTAAGAAAAAAGTCCTACCTCCAGTTCTGACCTAGTGATGCTGATATGCTCCCGGGGAATCATGTTCTTTTTAAGAAGAGCGTCATTTTTTCTGTATCTCCCCCAACCAAGACTATTGAGTTGAGCTTTATTGTCAGGAATTTGTCTTGGTAAAGCAGTAGGTTTCCTTTTGTTTTCTAAAGGTAGTGAATTAACCTGTTGGAGAGATTAATTTAATGTTAGTTATTAAACTTGGATTGGATGCTTATTTTTTCCAAGAAGAATCCCCATAAGGTTGTAAAGAATAATGTATATGGAGTTTTGCTCAGTGCTTGGCACATAGTAAGCATTTAGTAGGTGTTAGCGGGTATTGTTATTGTTATTATTGCTGCTATGACTACTATTATTATGAGTGGTGGTGGTCCCTGGCCAGGCATCCGATCCTAGCTGCAGATCTTTACTGTGGGGAAGAAATGCATGTAAAGTGCTCAGTATAGTCTCTGGCACATAGTAAACATTTAGTGAATTTTAGCAAATTTATAAAGTGTGAATGGATTAGAGTCGATTAGGCTGCTGCCATAGAGACCAAAATTTAATGGCTCGAAGAAAAATAAATTTATTTCTTACTCATGTAACAGTACCAGGTAAGTGTTTCAAGTGTTAAAGAAAACTTCTCAGGCGATTTAGCCTTAAGCATGTATCAAAGTTTTATTAAGATCATGCAAGTAAGGGAAATGGACCCTAGAAGGCCACTTCCCAAATTCACTTTTGGCAGGAAACCTGATAGGAAAAGAATTCAGTTAGATAATCATTGTTAGACTAGACACAGAGAAAAAGGAAAGTCTGGTTAAAGGTCAGTAGACCTTTGATTGACAGTTGGCAACTGAGAATGTGGGTAATTGGGCATGTGGGTAATTGGTTTCCCCGAGCAAACCTTAATCCTATTAAAGTTCACAGAAAATTGCTTGAGCATTTTATTAGGAATGCTAACTTCTCAAAAAGAGGTTGTGAAGCAAAAATATTTTGCCCCCCCAAGACCAGGTATGGAACAGTTTCTCTTATGTGCAGGAGTTGGGATGGAAGACATTTCCTCCACCTACTCTGGGTCCTTCTGGCCTGGCTATGAATTAAATTCACATGAGACAGAATAACAGGAGAAAATTAAACAAAGCTTTAAAAACATGTATACATGGAAGAGACTCAGAAAAACTGAGCAACTTGCTAAAATGGTGGAGGCTCTCATCTTAAATACTATCTTCAGCTGCAAAGGATGATGTTGGGGGTTGGGGGAGTCAGTTGCAGGAGATCACCAGAAAAGCACAGTAAACAAGAGCAAGGTTATTATGCAGACCTAAGTCCTTGCCTTCTGCATTGATAAGAGTTTTTAGAGATAAGGTCATCCCCCCTTCTTCCTGGTACAGACAGGGAGACACCTTTACAGATGGAGATTTCCCTTACAAATGTAAATGTCTCTTACAAAGGATAACTTATACTTTTCAGAGTTTCTTTCATGTCTGCAGTTTTTAAAAGTAACCAGCCCAAAATAATCCTCATGCCAAAGAGACATATCTTGGGGTGGCTAATTCCAATCCCCCGTGGCTCCAAGCCCCTTTCCCCAAACCTTGCACTATGCAGCTCTTCCGTCTAGCTGTTCTTGAGATATATCCTTTTGTAATAAACTGGTAATCTAATAAGTGAACTGTTTTTGCAAGTTCTGTGAGCCTCTCTAGCAAATTAATTGAACTCAAGGAGGGGGTCTAGGGAACCTCTGATCAGAAGCCTAGGTAACAACCTGGACTTGTGATTGGCACCTGAGGTGGGGGCAAGCTTGTAGGACTTATTCCTTAACCTGTGGGTTCTGGCACTATCTCCATGTAGACAGTCTTGGGTGAAGTGGATCAAGGCTGCCCTGGGGAGAAAAGCACAAGATGTCCTGGCCTACATACTGATCTATATCGCCCTCCAGGAAGCATAGGACATCCTGACCTGATCCAATCTAATTCTTATCTGAAGTTATAGGACCACCCAATAACCAGACCCCACCTACACTGATACCATTTTAATGACTTTATTTTACATAATCTGTCCTTCATCTTGTAAAGAAATAACTCACATACCTATGCCTTATAAATTTAGCCCTACCCTCGAACCGTGTTTGTAGCTCTTCCCTCCCCATGGGTCTTGTCACCATGGTACTCCATGCTATTCTCTGAATAAAGGAGCACAACTACCAGACCTTGAGAGTCCAAGAAATCTTTCTTTCGACTCCTCGGCTCACTGAGCCTACATCATCGGGAATTGTGTTAAATTGTAGGACACCCAGCAGGGGTCACAGAATTGCTTGATGTGTGGAAAATCCACACCTCTGGTGTCAGAAGTGAAGTGTAGTAGATAGTGTGAGAGTAAAGGAGAGACATACAGGAGGTTTGTTTTTCCTTTAGACTTCTTGTGATTGAAACTAATCATATGTTAAGAGTATTTGACTGCCTTTACTATGGACTGGCTACTTGTGTCGTTTGCACACCTATCGGCAAATATTGAGCTGTTAATTTTGCATAATAATTTCTAGGAGGTTTTATATGTTAGGAACTGAGCTGTTTATGATATGAATTGCACAAATCTACCCTGTTTTTTAAATGTATTCTTTTGACTTTGATTATGGAGGTTTTTGCTGTGCAATTTTTTTTGTGTTGTCAAATTTAACAGTCTTCTCTTCCATGACTTCTGATTTGCATGTCATGTTTAGAAGGCCTTCCCCACTCCGAGACTGTACAAAAATTTCTTCCATTTTTTCCTAATAATTTTGTGGTTTTAGTTTTTACATTTAAATGTGTGCTCCATCTGTTAATTTCTTTTGTTTCAAGGTTAGAGGAATGGATTCAATTTTTTTTTCTAAGTGGCTACCCATTGTGTGAACATCATTTCTTTAATAATACATCTTGATCATATATCAATTTCCTGTATGTTGTTGGGTCTATTACTGGAATATTCCTTTGACGTGTCTATTTATGGGCCAGTATTATGTTGCTTTAATTAATGTATCTTTATATCATGTTTTAATATCTGGCAAGACTAATTTCGCATCATTACTTTTTTTTTAATGGAATTTTTCTGGCTAGTTTTACTTGTTTATTTTTCCATGTGAAAATAGTTCAAAAATACTGCTGATAATTTTTATTTGGATTGCATTAAATTTATATATTAACTTGGCAGAATTGACATTTTTATGATGTTGATGTTGAGTTCTTAAGCATGGGTGTAGTATACCTTTCCATTTGAAGAATATGTGTTGTTTTTAAATGACCTTTGTGGTTGTTGACTGTGTTTTTCTGCATGTGACAGATTTCTGAGACTGGACCACTTGGTTCATTTCTTAAACTGGCTGAAATTATTGTTTTTATTGCTGAGGCTCAAACTGTTTCACAAGTTTGGAAGATCTAGGAGCTGACCAATTGCTTGTGTAATGATATTCAGAGCAAACACACCTCACTCTAGGAAATGATGTGTGGATTTTGTCATTGATTTGCTGTCTCTACATGTTTGTGGTGGTTGCCTCATGGAATAGGAGCAAGAAGACCATGATACAGAAGGAGAACAATATCTGGAGCACAGATCTGGGGAAAGTGGTGGTTCAAACTCTTAAATCTGGCAAAATCTTTTGTAGGTTGAGTTTTCAAGAAACATACCCTGAACTAGGATTTATAAATCTCAGAGGCACAGGCAGTAGAGTGAAGTGAGACAAGGGAGGGAAGGAAGCCAATACAGGCTGTTATTGAGCGCCTTATCTCTGTGGGCGACTGTGGCTCAGTCATAGTTTGGACCTTTGGGAGAAAGTGTAGAACGTGCCTCAGAGTTGTCCCACCCAAAGGCCAAAGCATCTGGGGTATTTACCAGCTCCTACTTGTTGCTGATTGAAGGCTGTTCCTGGTGCCATCAATAACCAGTCACCTCTGGCTTGCCTTGAGCATGCACCTATGACTAGCAAAAGTCTCAGGCAGAGAGTCACAGATGCTTGTAGTTGGAAGTGGTCAGCCTGCAGAGGAACAGTGGAGGAGAGGCTCAGATACAACTGTCTTAAGAAGATTTAAATTTCTGCATCCTTAGCTACCAGCTACATGACCTGTTGGGAGAGGATTAGGGAAGTTAATTTTTGGGTTGTTTGTACCATCTACACTCCTTTCTTAGGAAATTCTGCCTTCACCCTCACCTGAGTGGGCATGTCTATGTTCTGAGCCTTGGAACTCTCTCTTTCCATTCTCATTCCTACCACACTGATTAGACCAGTGCCTAAACTTGTCTCAAAGTTAGCATTGTCTATGGGCTTGTCAATAACCTATGACTTGTTCTTGGAGTTTGTCTCCATTCAAACAAGCAGGGCAGGTCAGATTCCTCTTTTCGGGCTATGGAATTGCGAAACAAAGAGCCAGTTGCCAGTTAGCAGTAGGAGCTAGAATTAAAATGTTAATGTATAAAGGGAAGAACACAGGATGGCTGTGTTCAAGCAGCAATCATGAACGAGCTGGTTGCGAGAGAGAGGAATATGGAGAATGAAGGAGAGAGAGAGAGAAAGAGATGAGAAATAGTGTTAAGAGGCCAAACCCCAAAGGTTCCTTGTTTCTTGCCTTTCCTGAGTTCTGGTTGTTCAAATTCTCCTACTTTCCCATGAGGCATTTTTTTATCCTCAAACTATAACCACCTCTTCCCTTAGTATGAGTGAGCTACTGTTAGTTGTCTTGACCAAAAACACATTGGCAGAAAATTGGAGGGTGGTCTCCTAAGAGTGACTCAAGTTCTTCTCCATTTCTGCTGTCCCTTTTCCCTCCTCTGTGTCTGGGGGCAGCTAATCTGCCAGTCCCCTTGTCATGGTTGTTGCCAGCCGCTGTGAAAGGCTCCAAGAAATAAAATCCAGAGAAAATGCTAGTCATTAAGTGGAATAGGCTTGTCCTTCCCAGAACAGGCAGTGATAAGATCATACAGCTTACTCTATAAGGAAACTAAATTTTCATCCTCTCAAGAAAAGAGGAAACCTGATTAAATCCTTTATAGTGGTAAGCCCTGTGCTTTATAAATGGGTCCTGACAGTAAAGAGGTTACGGTGAGGAAGTTTTAGCAAATTTCCTTAATGAAACTTGATGAGATCCTCTCACCTGAGTTTTTACTGACTTAAGCTTCTTTGAGGAACAGCCTCACCTACCATCCACAGAAGAAGCTCAGTTGACCAAGTATAAACAGGCAAAAACAAGCCAGAAGGCCTAAATTCAATCCATTCACACTAAACAAATATGACCCACAATCAAGCTACATTAAATACAAGCTGAAATGACACACGTAACAGATATTTATTCAGCAAAGAAGGTTATGTTCAGGCTTGTGCTAGGTGCTGACAGCATAGAAGAGAATAAGACAGACATGTTCCTGCTCTCAGAATATGGGCTGTGGGGGAACATGGACACTGAATATGTCCTTATAAGCAAGAGTGTCACCAAAGGGAAGGGTATGAGAACAGGTCAGGAAGCCTTCCCCAATAGACTTTTTTTTTTTTTTTAAAGCTGAAACCTGAGGAATGAGCTGGGGGAAGAGCCTTCTAGGAAAAAGGATACTATTTGAGGAAGAGGGCAGCCTCCCACCTGGTTTCATATGATTTCTTTGTGTAGCTAAAACTCCAGCTCCAACGCCACACAGGGCTCTTTTCTTGGAATAGCAGTAGGTTTTGATCACCTGTTTGTTGCCTTACAGGCTGATGGCCCCTGCTTCTGCCCCCATGGGCTCTCTGGCTGCAGAGACGATGGCTGCCGCATGGGGCAGGCCAAGAGTGCCAGAGAGTTAACACCTCTTATGGGGTTTTCTCCTGATGTGGGTCAGGAGTTGGAGGACAAATACCCCAGCTTCCTTACCCTTAGTGGGACCATTCTGAGGTGTGTTTACACAGCCCCTCAGAGGATCCCGACTGAGACTGAGGCTCTCGTGACCCTTAGTGATAATCTGCTCATCAAGAAGTCGTTAACTGGCTTTCCTCCTTTCTCTGCCTACTTCCTCACAGTGCTTCCTGGTATCACCTCCATGAACGTGACCTGAAATCCTTATCTTGGGGTCTGCTTTTGAGGGGAAGCCACACTAAGACCATCTCTAAACCCTATGTGTTTGCTTTTAAGCTGATTGTCATGATTGTGTCTGTAGCTTGTGGGGATTCCTGGGGGTAGAAAGGGAGGGGAGGGACATTCAGGACCAGAACTTCTATTTTCCAATACTCCTGCTTCTTCCATAATCGGAAGGCTTGCTTTGTGTGTGTGTGTGCGTGTGCATGTGTGTGTGTGTTTGTGTGTGATTACAAGTAAATCTTCATGAGGAAACTGTTGAGGACATCTACCTAAAGTTATTTTTCTCAAGAAAGCTTATGTTAATAAGCAGAGAATGGGGCAGCAAACCGTGGGGGAATGAGCCCTGACCTGGGAGTCAAGGGACCTGAGTCAGATTCTGTTATAGAGTCACTCACTATGTGACCTTGGGCAGGAAATTTCATCTCTCTAGGCTTTGGTTTCCTCATCTGTGAAGTGGGGAGGTGGGACTAAGTGATCTTCAGGGTCAGCATTCTAGGGTGATCTTTGAATATATTTCATTGACTCCATGGCATGCAAGCTCTGTTTCAAGGGCACCCCCAGGGTCTGCCAGGGAAGGGTGAAGGAAGGAAAAGGGGGATGGACCCTCATTCATTCATCAAGTAGTTCTTGAAGCCTGCTGGGTGCCAGGTACTGTTCCAGGCATTGGGGATAGAGGTGAACAACTGATTGTCAGTCGCCCACTCTGATTGAATCAAAGAAGGCCTTGAATGAGGTGAGGGTTTGGAGGTCAAAAAAAGAGCAGAAAACAAGTCTCCTCCTCACTTCATTATTTGATTGGCACCTATTGATACATGAATGCAGGTTTAAAAAAAAAAAATTAGATTACCCTTTTGCTATCTAGTAGGAAATAGAGCGCTATGGGAAAATGACATTCAGGATAGGGATATTTTAATAGGAAAAACTTGTGACTATGGGTGCTGCCCTGGAGTGTGAGATGGGATGGGTAATTATGGCCGGGGACTTGGGGCAGCCCAAGGATGTGGGTGCCTGTCTGGGGGCAGGAAGAGGGATTGGTTCAGAGGTAAGGGAGGGACCGCCCATTTTAAGCCTTCCCTTCTTGGGCCTCCCAATTTTCCCAATGGCTAGTTATAAAGTCACCAGGCAGGCCACAATGCCGTTTTCTATAAACAAGGGATGGAGGTGGGGAGGGGGTGAAAATAGAAATAATTTATTATCCTAAACTAACAGATCTGGGCGTAGGCCCAGTGCTACTGAAAGGGTCCTTTTCATGATGTGTGGGCAACTCTCTCCACTTCTTAAGTCATCAGAGAGGTGATTGGAATGGCTTTTAAACATGGACTCTGTCGAGTGATGCAAAAGTCCCATGATTTACAACCCAAAAAAGTTTATCTTGCTCTGGGAAAAAAGAAGGCCTTGGAACTGGAGCTTCACATTTAGAAGCCAATAAAAACATCTTAAAATAACACCCCCTCCTTCCTCCTGCTTCATAATGAGAAATGGAGGATTTAGCAAGAGGTGGGGGGCTGTGGGTAGGACAGTCGCAATCACCAGTGATTGAGCTTTGAGGTCCAAGGACTTTGTTGTGGGCACTGGAACCCTAATGATTTATAATTAACTCCAACAAGAAAAACCAAATGCCGTGCACTTTCCTAACAGAGCTACAAAAATAACCACATTCACAGTGTTTGCAAAATTGGAAACAAATGTCCCAAGGAACATAACAGCTCCATGCTGTCCTACCCAAGCTTTGGAGGAAGAAAAATACTGGCACTCAGTCACGACCACAGATAATGAGCCAATATCGTTTGTCATGGGAAATTCATCTAGGCAAAATTGGATTGCACCATTAGCCCTCAGTGACTCTGAGAAATGACCATACTGAAGTGCCTTAAATTAAAATCAGCCAAGGGATGGGTCTAACGTCCTCTTTCCCCTAACTGCTGAGTTTTATTTCTTTATCCCCTTTTATAACATAGTGGAGCTGTAAGGGGGGAAATAATCAATGCCTGATTGTACCCTTGTTCCTGAAATGGCTCAGACCCATGTGGTTCTTTTTTCAAAGTGGGTACGGACAAAGGTAATGACCATGAAAAGTACTGGGGGGCTCTGAGGTGGTACAGAAGGGCATAGTGACCTAATTCACTGTTGAAGGATGATGAGGAGGGGTGCTGGTGATTTGGCATCTGGATTAATAACCTATAACCTTAGTTTACATATGAAATTTTTTTAAGGCTATTTGAATTCTACTCTAGAAGTAATCTTAGTTCTTGTGCTGATGTGGAATATGAAAAGTTTTGTTACAGGAGTTTACTCGGTTAGAAGAAATTCTCTATCTATAGGGGCCCTTTGATGCTATTAAACAGTGAAATCACGCAGCAAAGGACAGAGTTAATGGTTCTAAAACCATAATGAACTAAATCTAGGCATTACAGTAAACAGTTTACAGGCATCTCCTTTAATTTGCACAATCCTATGAAACAGTCTTTAATAGAATTCCTGTTTTACAGATGAGAAAACAAAGCCTCTGAAAGGTTCAATAACTTGCCAGACTGCAGTTAGCAAAAAGCAGAGCTGGGGCAAGGAACCACTGCTCTTTGACTCCAATGCGCATGCTCTAAAGTCACTCTTGGGTGGATTTCTATGTATTTTTCCCCTTTAGGCCAATGCTTTCCGAACTGTGGTTCATCAGCTCCCAGGGGCCGTAGGAAAATTTCAGATGACCTTGCTACTATTTCCCTAATTCTGTATGTCAGAGAGATAGGGAACAAAACCCTTTCAACTCTCACATCTCGTAATCCTCCCTCCATTTCTATGAATTAAGTCACGTGCCTCACCTCAGGGGACCCACGACAGTAATATTAGCTGAGCGAGAAGCAATATAGGTGAGTGAACTTTCAAACTGACTAACTTAAAGGTAGCAGCAATAAAATGTGAACTTGAAAAGTGCCTGAGAATCAACTGTATGAACCTTGTCAGTTTATGTAAACTGTGAGCAATGAATATGCAAATTTTCTACACATTTTCCTGCCTATGCACTTCTGTTATACACTTCTAGCAGACCTGGGTATGGCCTCCTGGGAAAATGGGAGTTTAAGCTTTCTGCAAAAGTCACCTATGAGACTAAGAATTTCCACTGTCTCTGTCCAAAACATGGGATTAGTGAAGAAATTCTCCTTGTTTTTCGCTTGAGAGAAGTTAATTCTTCCTATGGGAAATTTTTTTAACGTCCTAAAACTATCTGAACTTCAGGAACTTGAACCTTGCATCGTAGCCGCCTTTTGCCCCTAAGGAATATAATCTATCCAAGCTGTTAAATTGTTGTGAACTCCAATAATAGGACATTTTTATAGTGTTCAGGATATGAAACTGAAGCGTAGTAGACTGCTGTGTGTATGTGTATTTGCTCACATTCAAAAACTAGTTAAGCATTTCAGATCTCTTTAGATTTATACAGGGTTATTTATTACAAGGCTCCTGAACTTTCTAGAGGCAGCAATCTTCCGGTGATCTTAATCAAGCTGTTCTCCTCTATCCTCCCACAAGGCTGACTGTTTGGTTCTTTCTTTTTCTCTCTCTTTCCTCCTCTTTTTCTTTTTTTATTGAGCTTAGCCTTAATGGGGAAATAAAACATCAAATACATCTGAAAAAAATCCAGTGGTAAAATTTGCAAATGGGAATACAATTTGAAGGCAATGCCAAAGTTAAGCAGCCAGTTTTTTTTTTTTTTTAATATTCTCTGTTAATTAGGCTGCAGATTTTAAATCTTAAACATGTGCAGAGTTGTGAGGGATCTCGTGTATAGAAAGAGGCTTAATTCCAGCAGCTCCTGATATTGACTGTTCAGTTTTGCAAGGGTCACAATAGACACCATCAACAACTCGTATTTTTTTGTGTGCCTTCCGCACATACAGCAGTATGGAGGGAAGAATCAGGGAAAGTTAGAGCTGGCCTGAACTCTGATGTCATCTACCAGTGGTTTCCAATTTTTTAGGTCAGAAAACAAAGAAAATCTTATCCAGTTAGCCTGGAGCCGCTACATATGGAGCGTGTGTGCATGCGGGTGCATGTGTGCCTCGCATTCCTCTGTTAGGACAGAGCATCTGTCTACTGGGAGTGGGTGCACAAAACTCTCGAGATTGCAGTTTGAAAGTTCCAGTTCTTGGACCACGCTCTCATTTTATTGAGGGAGAACTCAAACTCCAGAAAGCTGAGCTGGCTTGTTCAAGGTCACACTGCTGGAAGGAGATGGAGCAGGCACTTGAACTAGGTCTTACGTTTCTGAGCATTCTGCTCTTTTTTTTTTGCTTTTTTTACCTGCTAAATTTATTGTACATTCTTTTGCTTCACATTGTCATGTATATTTAAACAAATAAGTCCACACTTGCCTTCCTGTTAGTTTCTTTGGAAACCATACCAACAGTTTAATTATGTTTTCTTCCCATTCTAAGGAAGGATTACAAAGGGATTGTTTGTGTGCTTGCCTGTTTGTTTGTCTGTCTGTTTGTTTTTTCCAGGTTTATTGAGATAAAATTTACATATAACAGCCCTTTCTTTTTCTACTACAATGCACTGTTTCATAGAATGCAGAGAAATTACCCATGTTTGCTAGTGAGAAATACAGTGAGATATATGTACAAAGATAAAGTTAGTGTATATGTAAGGATAAGGTTGAATACTTTACAAAGACTCATTAAGGTGATCATTAAAAATATGTATATATAGCTATTGAATTAGGAGTGTGAGAAATAACTGTGAAAGATTGGTGTAACAGTGTTGTAAAAACTAAGGATTCTACATCCACTCAGATTTCTTCGTGTTTTTAAGATCTCATCACTCTTCAAAGAAAACTAAACTAGAAATTGTAAACATTGCATTATGAGTTTTGTTTATGCAAAAAAAGAAAATAACCAATTTCAATCAACAGACCTCTGTAATTACAATTTAGAATTACTTCTAACTCATCTGTGATAACATAATTAAATTTTTTTCTCAGAAAATCTCTATGCAAAATATCTCTGCAACTTCTGTTCCAGCAAGTACAGTAGTTTCTGCCTTCAAGGGACTCACTATCAAAAGTCTCATCTTATATTATCACCTTTTGGTTGGAATTTTGCATTTCCTTTGTCACCAGGAAATAGTTGTCATGTGGATATATGGATGTTTTTGGAGTTGTCCTGGGTTTCCTACCAAGCAAATGCCTGAGGTTTGGGCAGGCTCAAATCCAGTAGGGGCTGGAGTAGGCAGGCAGTATAGCAATTCAGAATCCAAGAAGTCAAACTGTTGGCAAAAGCAGCACAACAGAGATTTATGCTCTGCCCTGTATAATCCCTTTTGCTGAGGGGGTGGTGGGGGTCCCAGGTCTTACTTCTTTAGGCAGAAGGGAATCAAGAGATGCTAGGCTGGGCAAATCCTTCTCAAGATTAAGCCAGGGGCAGAGATGCTGGGATTTCCTTACTATCTCCAACCCAAGTCATCTTTGCAATGGACAGGCTAATACTGTAGAGCCAAAGCTTTCATTTATAAGCAGGATTTGGTTCTCTTTCTGTTCTTTCTTAAATAGTCTTTTTTTTTTTTTTTTTTTTTTGGTGGACAATGAGAAACTAGACTTCACAATTTTTCAGAGCTTGGGTGGTCCAATTACCAATTTTTTGTTGAAAGTTCTGCAGCACACTGACAATAGCCATGAAGTCCCGGCAGTCAGGCATACCTCCCCAGGACTTTGAGAACATGTAGATTTCAGTGCCCGTGCCAAAAGCCACACCCGTTTCCAATTCCTCTGTTACTCTTGCAAGATGAAGGTGAAGGTGCATCCCAGCCAAAACGAACTGGTAGGGCACAGCCTTTGAGTATGTGATAGGTTCTGGGAAGCTGCCGCCTCCACCCTAAAACTAAATACTACTCTGTTTTCTGTTGTCTCAGGCCTATATTTCTGTCATTAAAGATTTATCAACCCTCTGATTCTAAAAAAAAATTCTGTTTTTCTTCAAATGTGGAGAAATCATACTTTAACTGGATTACCACCTTCATGAGAATTATTTCATTTCTTTGATTCTTAGATGCATTCACTCCCACATTTGAACACTTCTGAAATGCTCATTTAGTGTACAATGTATGTGTTTAATGTGGTGTTCCATTTTTATTTCTTGGAAAGTTGTTATTAAATTGATGATTCATTTTAAAGGGATAACATCTTATACTCAGGAGAATACCATAGCTTCTTTAGTTAATTTCTAATTTTGACTCTAAATGAAATTGTGCAACCGTAAGATCATGGTGGTGGTGATGGAAGAGGAGGAAATGTGGGGAGAGTGGGGGAAGATTCTTGAAATGGGCCAGGGACTATGCTAGAGAAAATTTTGCTGACATTTTTACTTGCGATTATGGTTTTGACCTCCATTCAGCTACCTTTAACTGAGCATTTCCCCACTAATTGGGGTGGGGAAATTTGGATCTGTTTCATCATTGCTATCAAGAGCCATTTGTTTATTGCCTGCTATATAAAATTACAAAGAGATACAAAGCACAGCCTTTGAACCTCAGGATATGTTGATTATTGGAAATTGAGAGGTTTTTGTTACTTTATTGGTGTAACAGGGTGGGGACAGCCTTCCATGAAATATTATTTTTTGGCAACAGCTTTGTTAAGATATAATTCACATACCATTCAAATCACACTTAAAGAATATAATTAAATGGATTTTAGTGTGTTCACAGAGTTGGGCAAACATCACCACAATCAATTTTAAAACATTTTTATCACCCCAAAAAGAAATCCTAAACTGTTTATTAGTCATCTCTCATTCCTCCCATTTCCCCCAACTCTAGACATCACTATTCCGTTGACATTTGAAATCCAAAAATACAGCATGGTGGAGGGCCAGACTAGGCCAATGAACCAGGAGTTAGAAGTTTCAGGAAGATTCTAAATTTTGGTATTGCTTCTTAGAAATTACTTAATTTCTTTGAACCACATTTTCTTCATCTGCAAATTTGAGATAATGACACTCACGTCACAGGTAGTTATTATTAATGTGGTGGTTGTGAGAATTAACTAAGATAATATATATGAAAGTACCAGCACTGGGCATGTTACATAGTAGGTTCAGAAAGTTATTTTCTTCATCCTTTCGTCTCTCTTCAGGATGGGCCCCGAGTTGAATTGCTGAAGAATGACTGATTTCTCTCTTCCCTTGATGTGAAGACTGAGTCTTTTGTAGGTGCCACCTCAGTGTTCCCTCCCAGAAATCCCCTTTTGGAGGTAGGTAAAGCCCATTACTGTTGCTGGTGACACCTCAACTCAGTTGTTAACCTGATGATACAAAACAAAGGGTCTGGTTTCTATTTTCTTAGTAAATAAAAAAAAAAGCCGTGTCACCCACTTTATTTAGATAATAGGAAGTCAGCCAAAACTCTCAAAATTTCCACCATTTGGGTGGTTTTCAGAGGGATACAGAGTCCATGGAACCAAAGTGGTCAGTAAGGGTGATGGATGGAGAACAAAAACTATGACTCTTTCAGCACCCCCCTGTGAACATCCATGCAGTGTAATGAAAAAGAGACGAGGGCCGCTGGGCTCCGAAAATCAATCCCATTGGCTTTTGACTCTGGAAAAGCCCACAGCAGTTCCAAGACTATTCTTTGAAAATCTCAGAGAGATCTGGCTTGTCTTTATTCTCATCCTTTAGGAGTAGGGAGTTAAGGAGTGTTTCTTTCTGAGTGTGGTGGATGGTGAAATTGAAATGTAGGGCAATTTCTGTGGTCTGAGAACCTGAAGTCTTTGAAGGAGAACGTTTATGATGACCTTCTCATGATTCTAAACCCTCTGCTCCTGCTTCTGCCAGAATCAGGACGCTCCTGAGAGCTTTTGGCTCTCCCTATGTCTCTCCTGACTTCTGCCAACATCAGCTCCAGGTTATTCAACTAAGAACAATTTAGTCAAAAATAAGAAATCAACATAGCTATTTGGTAAAAGAAAAAAAAACGTAAAATGAATGTTCTTCAGACATTATTCCTTGATAATTTTGGCCCAGGATTGTGGCTTATTTGCACCCTTTATTCATCTTTTAAAGATTTTGCTCATTTAAAAGTTAACTTTTCAATTTTTTCCCTATATATTTATAATTATATTTCAAATTCATTTCCAGCCCATTATTCCTATTCTTTGGTGTTTGTTGGAAGTGGAAAGTTGGGATAATAGGATTTAGTTGAAACATCCGAAATATCTAACAATTCTTAGTGTTATGAAATAAACACACAGTTCCAAATGCTATGTGTGGTGTAACCCTATATTTATAAAATAACAATAATGTATAGAGAAGGTTTTGGACAACTATACACCAAAGTCTGAATAGTGTTTGGTTAGGTAGAATTATTTTGCTTATTGGTATTTTTTTAATCCATTCAACAAAATTTTAAGCTCCTACTAAATGTTAGCCATATTCTCTATGTTAGAGATATAGCAATAAAGAAAAAGACGAGAAAAATTTGCCTTCATGAAGATGCATACTAGTGGGGAGAGGGAATAGATAAAAGAACTAAGTAAAATATGTCATAGGTTAGACAGTAAAAAGTACTGCAGAGAAAAATGAAGGAGGGAAGGGGGATAGAGTGTTGGGGAAGGGTTCCAATTTTAAAATAGATCATCAGGAGAGGTCTCACTGTCAAGGTAATTTTTAAGTAAAGACCTAAAGGAGATGAGGGCATGAGCCAGGTGGACATCTGGAGAAAACTCATGTTGGAACAAGGAATAACAAGTACAAAAGGGCTTCCAAGGGAACACGGCTTGTATGTGTGTGCGTGTGTGTATGTGTGTATCTGTATGTCTGTGGATATATGGTATGAGATAAAGAGAGTAGGCAGGAGTGAATCCAAGTTTTTGTTTTGGGCAACTGGAATGATACAACTGCATCAACTGAGATGTGGAGGTCTGCAGGAAGGTGGAGTTTGGGAGGCCAGATCAAGAGCTCAATTTTGGACCTTTTAAGTTTGATGTGCTTATTAGTCACTCAAGATTCTTCTCTAATGAGAACGCATTGTTTCTGAAATTTGGCAAAAAACAATAAATGACATTATAAAAGACATCCTATTGCAGGACTAGGTTGTTCCAACAAACCTTCTATTGTTGGCCTAAATTGTTCAGTTGACTACATTTCTTTGGCCACATTGTTTTCAGTCAAACCATCTGGACCTGGTGTACATAGGGGGCAATTCTGGGTAACCACAAAGCACACTTGTTCCTAGGACCACCCTGCTTAGAGGAAAGTTGAAAGCATACTCAACATTGCTTTGCTGTCTTGGCTTTCAGGGTCATTGACTCAACTGCCTTCCTAGATGCTTGTTTTAACCCTCTGATCCCATAAGCCCTCCAGACTTCCTGGACTTTTGACTCTTCCATCAGCATCTCTGATTTTAGATATTCACCTGAAGTTTCAAGGCTCTGGAGCAGCTGGACCCATAGTTCTTCCTGTCCCCTGATGGTCCCTGTCTAGTCACCCCCATCCTAGAACCAACATGCTCTAATAAATCAATTCACACTACATTTCTTGAACACCTATTTTGTACAAAGCACTGTACTAAGCGTTTTTGGGACGATAAAGAATTTGAGATGTTGCTCTACAGTCCCGGAGGTTCCAGTGCTGTGGGGGCTGTAAGTATACACCATGACATGGTGATGACAAGCATTTACTAGTGTGGAGAGGAATCTAGGGCTCTGATTTTTGTAGTAATGACCTACTTAGTCCCACCAGCTCTGCTCCAGCATTTTATAAATTTTTCTCAGAGGCCTTTTTTGTCCTTTTCAAAATTTAGCCTTTCTTCTTTTTTTAAATTCTGATTATAAAGTAATGGATATTCATTGTAGAAAACATGGGAAAAACAGAAAAACATGAAGAAAAAAACCTACTGATGATCTTATCATTCGGAGATAGAATGTTACTGTTAATATTTGAGTGTATTTCTTCTCATTCTTTAAAAAAAGTTTTACTGTTGGCATTTTCCCACATCATTAATATTCTTTGGAAGGATTTTTTTTCTGAGCTGAATGGAATTGATGCCTCACCATTTGTTTACTGGTCCGCGGATGTTGAATCTTTTCGTGTTTTCATAGCTAAGTTCCTCCTCGCTTATACATAGGCCTGATGTTGAGGCTGTCCTAGGATACCTGAGAGTAGAATCTCATGCAAATGGGGGTGTGCCCAGGTGGAGTGCACTTGGGTGAGAGAGGTGCAGCCACTTGAGGCATGAATAGCAGGCACTTAATTAATCCATGCCCCTCCCAAGCATGCACACGCACGAACATAACAGAGCTCACTGCTGAAAAGTCAAAGGGGGCCTTTGTTCTATATTTAAAAAGCTGCTTATCATTGCTAGACCAAAGAACTCTGAAATCATATGATTTTAATATAGTACATCTTTTTATGATAAACATTGGTAGTTATTGTCAGGAGTCCATAAAGTAGAAATGACACAGGACCTTTCTTTCAAAGAGTAGAGAATGATCAAAGCAAGGTGCAAGAAAGTGGCATCATGGCTCCCCTATTAATGTAGATGTGTGTCCCTACTTCAGTGAGATTCCTCCAGGAGAGTGAGCTTATGAAGCGAGAAAAGAAATAGAAAAAAAATTGGAAAGACGATATTGTATCATTGTAGAATTTGAAAACCAATAATGCTTTCAAGGCTGGTATGTGGAACTTGCCCTTCTCTTTTGGCTATTCTAGCCACAGATGAGTGTTTCTGTGCCAATTAGAACATTCTTGAGGTGTTTTCCTTTTCTTCACGTGATGTTGGTTGCGATCCCATGCTTACTATTATTTATAAATTAATTTCTGGCATTTGTAGTAAATTCTAGAAAACCCAATAAAACCACAAGTGTGCAGTTAAATCCTACTTTTTTTTCTATTTGTTTTTTATTTTGAGGTTAACCTTTTTGTTTTTCCTGTGGGAAAGACAAGACAGTTAAAAAAAATGTTTCTAGCAATGGATGGGTGGTTTATAGAGCACATTTCTAGCTTCCATTATTCTTTAGTCTTTTCATTGCTATGAATGTGTTCTCCCATTTGCTTAAGGCTATTTGACCACCTTCCTTGATAGAAATAGTAAAGAAATTAATCATGAGGATCTAGGTTGATGAAAAGGTGTTGATAGACTATCTTTTTCTTGTGACAAGAAATGCCGAAGCTGATAATCAATACTTCTTTAAATATACCAAAGCCAGGAAGCCAAGTAACAAGTAACACCAGTAAAATGGTCATGTATAAAAGGTGAATTTGCATGACATGAAGTTGTCAGAGATTCATCCCTTTTTAAAGTGTACTTTCAGCCTTTCCCAAGAAGGGCTTTCTCAGGAATTTTGGAGGAAGTAGTGGTGAATGGTGTAGAACAGCATCTCCCCTAGTGAGTTCTACAGAATGTGAAAGAGTGGAGTGGACATCTGTTATTTGCACCTACCCTGAAGCATTTCTTTCTGCTGGTAGCAATACCATGATTTGCCTTTGAGGAACCATCCGTCCCCACGGTTGGTCCACATGATTTTGGTGTGACTGAGTCCAGAGGTGGACACATGGCCCAGGACTGTATATTCCATCTCACTTGTCTCAGGAATCAGTGCAGGGATGACTGTGTGACCAAGAAAGTCCAGTGAGATTCATCCTGGGCTCTTTTGGAACAATTGAGAAGGAGAAGCTCCTTTTTCATTGGGGTTGCTGAAAAGAGAGGATATAAGCTTAGTGTTGATGGTTGTCTTTCTGCCTTGTGGAAAGAGCTTGCTTGAATGAAGCCAACACAAAGGAATGTTGAGCCCAGAAATGGAGACAGTGAGTCACCAGGACGTTGTGTGAGATTCTGAGTTCCGCCAGGTCTAAAACCAGCTTATCCCTGGACTTAAATAAATGAATTTTTCTGTTTTATTCAGTTTATGTTGGGCTTCTCTCACTTGCCACCCAAATAGTTTTGGCTAATTGAAAAAGTGTTATGTGAAGACTGATCTGTCATCAAACACATGTGGGAACCCTGGGCATGTTAGTTTGGGTTCTCCTAGAACGAGACCTTGCAGTAAGATTTGTATGCAAGTAGTTTATTTGGGAGGCAGAGAGTGGGGAAGTAAGACAGTGAAGGGAAGGCATCTAATAAATGGTACCTTTCAAGCCAGCAACCACTGTGGGTGATTAGAGCTTAATCCCACAGAAGAGCTATGGGAGACGGTATAAAGCACATACCTCAGAGTCATCCCAACCAAGCAGCAAGGGAGCTGGGATAGTTACACCACAGCTGCCATCAGTTATTGGCTGAGGGCTGCTCTTGGGGTGTGTGTTAGTTTCCTGGTACATCAGCCTGCTCTGCAAGCAGGTGGAAGAGCCTTCTGAGGCACGACAGAGAGAGAGATCAGACAAAGAGGTGCAGATACTGCCAGTTTGAAGTCAGAGGACTCAAGGGATATGGGCTAAACAAAGCAAAGGTTTGTTTACTTCAGGACTTCTTAGAGTCTTTAATATGCTAATATAGATACTGAATATCCAAAAGTGAGGTTACGGTATGCTGTGTTTCCAAATTTATTTTACCATAGAACCTTTTCTTTGTGGATGATCTTTGGAATTTGCAGTCTATAGCACATGCTTTGGGAAATACTATCTCAGAATATCCTAGATTTAAGGCATAACCTAGGTATAAAAACATGCAGGACTCAATAGCATCCACCTCAAAAATTTGAAAGAATCAATGGGTAAAATTGTCAGACCTTTGACCAATGTTATGGACTGAATGTTTATGTCCCCCTGAAATTCGTGTGTTGAAATCCTAATCCTCTATGTGATTGTATTAGCAGGTGGGGGTCTTTGCGAGGTGATCAGGCTATGGCAGTGGAGTCTTCATGAATGGAATTAATGCCCTTATAAGAAGAGACTTGAGGGACTGGCCCAGTGGTGCAGCAGTTAAGTGTGTATGTTCTGCTTTGGTGGCCTGGGGTTCGCCAGTTCGGATCCTGGGTGTGGACATGGCACCACTTGGCAATCCATGCTATGGTAGGTATCCCACATATAAAGCAGAGGAAGATGGGCATGGATGTTAGCTCAGGGCCAGTCTTCCTCAGCAAAAAAAAAAAAAAAAAGAAAAAAAAGAGGAGGATTGGCAGCAGATGTTAGTTCAGGGCTGATCTTCCTCAAAAAAAGAGAAGAGACTTGAGAGAACTTGCCTCTTCCTTTCTCTCCTCTCTGCCATCTGAGGACACAAGGAAAGACAGCCATCTGTAAGCCGGGAAGCAGGCTTTTACTAGATTCCAGATCTGCTGGTGCCTGATCTTGGACTTTCAGCCTCCAGAGCTGTGAGGAATAAATTTGTGTTGTTTATAAGCCACCCAGTATACAATATTTTTGTTATAGCAGCCCAAACTAAGACAGCCAACAAGTATAATTGTTATTTTTTTTTAAATTTAGCAAATGACTACTGTAGATGATTCTACAGTTTCATCATCCTTTGATGTTGAGGCAACGACGACCTAGAAAGTTTCACTCACTTACTTAAGGCTGTTAGCTAGTTTGTGCAGAGTCAGGAGTAGAGTTTAAACTCGGGTTTTTGTTCTATCTGTGGATCAAGCATTTTAAATTAAACTCAAGGCTATGTTGGAACCACATTCTGTCAGGTAGTTGCCTAAGTGTGCCACCAATCTTCTCCAGTCCGTCTTCTTTGTCATTATTTGCTTTAACAGGTAGCAGAACCTGGGGTTGTTTTTTAGGTCAATTTTGCAAATAAAGGTCTTGGGCATTATGTACCATTTCCCTGGGGCTGGCTGGCAGGCAGCCTTCATTGTCTCTAGACTTGGGATTTGTTTGGCTTTGTCAAGAAGTCTGTGTTTCCTCACACTTGCGTTTCTGGATCAGAGTCATAAATGCACCCAAGCTCATCGATACCAATGAGTCAGAGAGACTAGTTAGGTCAAGAACTGCTGTCATGGAGCAGCTTGTGGATGATTCCTTGTGTTATCGAGCATGATTGCAAATAGTAGTTTTAATGTGTAGCCATATCTATTATACAGTTATAGGTATTTTCAAGGTCTTGGCCCAACAGGCGCATACCTACACAAAGGCTTAGCATCCTGACTTCTGATTGCCCAGGATGTTTTGCCCAAATAAGTGGGTTTTTGTGTCCAGGTACATGGGCTTGCTTCTCAGACTAAGGAGACAATGGGGAGGTATTTCTGCAGAAGGTAAAGAGCAGGGAATTATTATTTTTTCCTAGGTGATAAATAGCAATGAACAGCGTTTTCTGCTGGCTGTTCCTGACCATCAACCTTTTAATGCTCTCAACTTTGTGTTTTCTTACATATTGATGCTCACAAATGTGAGATGTAAGTTGCTGGAGGTCTATATGGTAAAGACAGCAGTAAAAGATCTTCCAATGATTGGTAATATCATTGCTAGGCATGGCCTCTCCTATCCATTTCTACTCATCCTCCAAGACAAAGGAAAAGATATGTATAGTTCATTAGGTAACTGAGTTATGGAAACAGTTTCATTTTTATTCAAACAGTAATACAGATTTAGAGGCTTGTTTTTATTAAAATTTCTGGGTGGATATGTCTACAATGTATCTTTATTATGATTGATTTATATGCACTGTCTATAAATACCAAATATTTAACCAGCCATCTCTATCTCTTATTTCTGGGATTTCAAAATTTAGTAGTAGGTTTTAAATGATATTATCTACACAAATATAGGAAAACTGTCTTAAACATGCCTCTTTATTATGCAGCTCTCGCTATATAATATTTGACATGGGTCAAATTATATACACTGAAATATAACTCCATAGGATAAAATCTTAATGCAATGTGTCAAGCTCATAAATGGTTAGTTCTATCATACAATATTAGTATTTCAGTGGAATGGTTATTACCATCAGAAATACCTTTCAAATTTTGGTAATCATTCATCTGGACCCAGGATGGTGCTCATCTTCTGATGGATACCAAAGTACAAGAGGGAGACATGGTCTCTACTTTCTAGAAGTCATGTATTTGTGATATGTAGAAGATAGTAAATCCCACATGTCATCAGGCGCTAGATTGTGTGATATAGACTGTGAGAGAAATACATATTCACAATAAGGAAGAGCCATTGTGGGATGAGGAGGTTGGAAAAAACTTCCTGGAGGAGTGGAGGGAGACTTTGTCCAGGATTTCATACTTCTGGGCCTTGAAATTTATTGTTGAGTTTGCTATTCACTCAATGCTTGTGGATCCTCCAGTCCAATTTATATGTTCCCAGAGGTGAACACAATGGAGCTGATTCTCCTGCAAACATTCTCTTCTCTCCACCCAAGGAAGGACTATTTCAATATGACTGTCCAGATAGTATTTTGTATTATCTATCTTTTCATTTCGTGTTACTTTTGGGTTGACTCTTCTAAAGAGTATGAAGACATACTTCAAATTTAATTCTTTGGTTCCGTCCACTCCTTGAAATGAAAGGACATTCTATGGGTGCTTTTTAAAACAGAGTAGAGTGATGTGGTAGAGTGATGAGACTGGAAGTCAGGAGATCTAGATTTGAGTCCTGACCACTGCATTTCCAGAGAGATGTTGATCAAGTAACCTAACTTCTCTTAGCATCAATTTCCTCATCTCTAAATGGAAAAATATGACATATTCTGCCTACCTCCTATGTTGTTGTAAGGATCAAATGAGATAATGCAAGTAAAAATATTTTTATAACTTGTAGTACCTGATACAAATATTAGATATTATTAATGCAAACTTAAACGAATATATAGTTTTCCTTATCTGTTAAATGGAGACAGGAATTATATCTACCTCATTAGATTATTCTGAGTAAATGGAATAAAACACATAAAGTCTTCTAGAATAGTTTGTGGCAAATAGTAGGTACTCAATAAATCTAGAGATTACAAGGATAAAACTTATGAGAGAAAAAAATTCTTTCATCTTAAAGCCAAAAAAAAAAAGTTTTTGCTTACAATGTTTTCTCTAGTCAACAGTTGCTTTTACCATCAAATGTTAAAAATGTCCTCTTTGAGTGAGGTTGATCATTCACAAAACAGTAATTTCCTCTTTCAATCAGTGCTGCTCAGATTGAGAGGGCGAACTGGTCATGTGGTTCTGCCTAGATGGGGCCAGTTGGGAGTGGGAATCAATTATATTAGAGATTCTCAAAGTGTGGTCCGAGGTCTGGTCTCCTCTATTATTCATGCTGTAATATGACAGCATCCATACTTTAGTTTCTGGCATAAATTAATAATTTGATATTGAATTAATAATTATCCTATTGAATACAAACCAGACATCAGCTCATTGGTGTCTCATTGAAAGTGGTGAATTTCCCCCAGGCACTCTGGGGAGGTGTTTTGGGGATGAAGTGGATGGACTTGGACCATCAGTGGTGAATGCCTCAATAAAGTGATCCTTGGATCAAAGAGTCATTGCAATCCTTGGATTAGTCCTCCTTTGACTGTGGCTTTCTGTGAAGCAGCCAACCCAAAAGAAATTCTGTGGGTCCACATTAGAGAAAGCTACTCAAGCTCAAACAGGGAGAGGCGGGTTTCCAGAGGCCTGTATATTTTATACTTGTGTATTGTTCTCAGACCTTAGGTATCCATGGATATATTTTTTGGGAGCAGAGCAGAAAATTCCTAAATCAGTGTATCTGGAAGGGTGAAAGATCCTGGAAGGTGTATAATTTTTTTCAAACTGAAGATATTTTTTCCAGAAGAATTCATTACAACGAAGAGTATCCAGCTCTTCAGCCTTTATCTCCTCAAGGGTCATGTTTTTAGTCTGTTAAAGAAAAAATATTCGATGACGCTTGTTAAAGATGGAAAGGCAGACTTTATTTAGGACCATTGTGATAGGTATAGGGACCACTGCAATGGAATGTTATAGTGAGGGAGAGAGATTGGCTCAATGCTGAATACAGCGTGGTCAAGTGGGAATTTATAGTCAAAGAGCAGGGCGTGGGTCAGTGGGTGGAAAATTACTAGCAGGAAACGTCAGAGATAAGGGAGGTTCTGGCTAAACTGACCTAACAGGATTCTTGCTGAAGACAGGCCAGGATGATCAGACATCACCTGGGGGATGGTGGAGGATCAGGAACCGGATCAGATATTGAGGATGATCAGATATTGCAAGTGAAGGTTCTGGTTAAACTGACTTAGCAGAGTTCTTGCTAAAACCAGGTTTTGTAAGGGAGTGCACTTATGGGCCTAGGAGAAGGTTCAGAAGCCTGATTAAAGTTCGGTCAAGCTAAGAATCTTTGTGAAATCTCAGAAACTGAAACCCAAAGAGGAAGCAGTTAGAAAAGACTCGAGTCTGGTCAGGTGCAGTCTGCCGTAGCTGTGAGTCAGAACAGGCCTTTGTAGAGTGAGTGCACAGTTATCAGGCCTCTGTGTTTTGGGTTGTGGCAGATACTGCTCACTATACTCTTACTTTGTCACATGTACACCATTAGTGGGCATGTGACTGAGTTCTGGCCACTAGCTTGTGGGTTGAAGTATTGTTGCTACTTTCAGGCCTGGCTCCCAGACGTCCCTGGACTCCATGTTCCTTCTTCTCTGTGCCCTGGCCCAGAAGTGAAGCCCAGGGAACTACGTCAGCTATGGACTGCAGGTGGCAGAGGCCCAGATAGAAGGACCCTGCATTTCTGAATCGTTAGTTAGAGGAGAGCTGCTTGAATTTTATGTGAGACAAATCTTTACTGTTTTAAGGCTCTGAGAGTTTGGTGGTGTTTATTGCTATGGTTAGCCCGCCTGTTGAATATGCAGGAGAAGGCGGCCATTGTTATCCAGAGCATCTTCTTCCTTCCTAAAGAGAAATGAGTATCTAGACTCAATTGAACAGTGTGTTCTAGAACTGACAGTCAAGGGCTTGTAGCAAAAATGTCAGGCGAGCACTGGAGTCTCCTGGAGCAAGGCTGTTAACATGTGAGTGGTTTTACAGGAGAAGCATCCTGTATAAACCCACACAACCTATTTGGATAAACACAGGAGAAGACCAGGCCTACAAATAAGTGAATTCCAATGGCTCACTAAGTGTACTTTTAGGAGTATTTCCCCAGCTTCTTTTACAAGTTTCCCAGGGTACTTAAAAATCCTCATTATTAGAATCCTTAACCAGAGGGTTTGAATACTATTTCAGGGGGTTCCTGTAAAAATACTTGTGGGTTACCTGGGAGAGGTACCAGATTAACCAACTCATACCCACTAAGAGCATCTAGCTTCTCAGATTCTGAGCAGAGCACCTCATATTAAAGGGATGACACACTGGTCAGATGGATTTTTGTGAGGGCAGAGCAGGTGAGGAGAGATGGAAATGTTTAGAATGAGGGGTGCTTATCATGGTAAAGAAGATCTGATTGTGAGACTACAGTTCAGGGACCCCTAAGTGCCTGGGCGTATTGCAAAAAGAGGAAGGAGGGCTCGGTAAATAGGATGGTGGGGAGTGAGATTGGGAAGGAGGTATGCAGACAAACTGCCTCCATCATGAAGTTTGGCTTGTTAAAAAGCAAACGTTCAGAATCCTTTTCGTGAAAGATCTTTTGGGCTTTATTCCAGAGTAGAGGTGAAGCACTAACCTTTTTGTTACTTACTAGCAAGGAAGAGTTCTATTTTTTTCTTTATAAATGGGATAAGTAAGTTACAGTTTTCTCTTCTCGTAAATTGATCATACCTTTTCCTGAAGGAATTCAGAGATATTTAAAATTGTTTTGAGGAAGGCCTAGAACTAACTGATGACATTGGCTGGCCAATCTCAGCTCCGTCAAAAAACGGTGGATCAGAAAAAACGATCACGTAAAAACATTTTCCCCATATAATCTTTATGTTGTTGCCAAATATTCCTGCTCATCATTCACCTCTTCCCCGGGCTCCTCCAACTCTGGCAGCTTTAGAAGTTCAAAGTCAAGTTTCAGCTGCTGGAAAACCTCTGCCTCAGCTAAAGGCAAAAGAAAGAAGGTGCAAAAGAAGAGAAGTAACAGTCTATTCCCTTAACATAGAACTGCTGATTTCAGGCACATATGTTGGTTGTGAGCCAGTTTGTGACCGGTTTTGTAGTTTTGAGTTCTGTGGTAACGTGTGTGTATCTGGCAGGCTTGCCTAATTATTGAATTACCTTCTATTCTTACATTAGCCTCTCCAAGAAACCTTTTGTTAGGTGTCTACAGACTGTGAGCTCCTTGAAGACAGAGCCGTCTTCAACTATTCTGTTGCCCTGACAACAGTGCTTACACATGACAGGCAGTGAGTAAATGTTTATTTAGTAAGCCAATCAGTTATGAATCCTCACCTTTTATTTTTTTTTTTCACTCTAAGAGAGCCAGGCAACCACCTTCACTAAATGCTATTTCCCTACAAACATTTTTCTGAATGGCGAGGTCAATGGAGCTGAGAGGTGAGCTTGATTGTAACACCTTCCTCCCGACTTGGTTTTCCTTGATTTCCTTGGGTTTGACTTGATTTTCCTTGATTCCCACCAGCTGCCCTCTGGTGTCTTTGAGGGCTTTGGCATGGGTGAGTGTTTATTTTTCTGGCTGATAAACATATTCCTTTTGCGTCTGCCGTGGAAAAGACCCCACGTAATCTTTAGTGTACAAGGAATCATTCAGTTGTATGGAACTCACTTAAATTTCCTCTGGATTTTCTAAACCCAGCATCCTCAGCTTCTGTCATGACTCTGTCCTCACTTCCTTCTCTGTGGGCCCTTCCTTATCCATGTTTCTCGAGGCGGGCTAGAGATCAGATCGCATGTTGCCAGCTGTAAGTAAAAAGAAACCCAGTGAAAAGTGGTGTAAACAATCTGGACATTTTCATGATGTCAAATTGAAGATAGAGCAGTTGCAGAGTTTGTTCATTTGGGGGCTCAACCAAGTGAAATCCCTAGGTCATTTTCATCTTTCTGCTCTGCCATCCTCAGCATATTTACTTTTGTTCTTGGACTGACATCTTTTCATGATTGCCAAAGGCTGCAGCAGTTCCAGCCATCACCGCACCAGCCATGAGAGTGGAAAAATGAGCTTCTATCTTCTTGCACATTTGATTTTAGGAGCAAGAAAACCCTCCTCAGAAATCCCTCTACAGATCTCCCCTTAATCTTATTGGTATGAACTGGGTCACATGCCCACTGTTAAACCAATCACTGGAAGAGAATTAGAATTACCATGATTAGTTTAGATTAACTAAGGTTTACTCTTGGGAATGGGGAGGGGCCCTGTCTTCTTTAAAGCATAAAATTAGAGTTATGACCCTGAGGAAGAAGGGAGAAAAGGGCTGTCACAAGAAGTGAAGGAGACATGATTCCAGGCTCCCTAAGAAAGCTTTGACTTCAAGAATGGAGGTGGTGACTCAGCCAGAGGGTTGTCTGGGCAGCTCCCAGGGGGACCCGCATGCCTTATCCCACCATCACAACTTTTCTCCTTTGGTCCCAGGGACGTTGTGCAAACTTGTTGGGGCAATGACTCATCTCACCAGCGGACATGAGCTCCCACTCTGAGCCTCAGGATTCTGTAGAGGGCAGTTATAAGATTTTTTTGGGGGGGCCAAAACTTTATTAAATATTCAGAAAAGAAACATAAATTCTAAAATAGGAAATGAAAGAGTCTTGCTCTTCCCCTATGCCAATCCTGTTCCTAAGAGGTGCCACTGATAAAATCTTACTGTTTATCCTTCTAGACTTTATGCTGGCAGGTTTTAAAAAAATACATAATAGGCACATGTTTAAGGGAGGAAGTGACATCTTTGTAAATAAAGCTACAGCCAGGCCCTTCTGAGTGATATTTCTTTGGATTCTCTAATCCCACACTGTGAGAGCCACCCAGGGCCAGCCTAGACCTTGGCGATGCCCAGAACCAGACCAGAAGGCGTCTCTCTTGGACATGGTATAGTGGCTATTCCACTTCAGAGCACCAGACAATGATCAATTTTTCCAGGACATTACACCTACTTTTTTATAAAACATATTAGTGTTGTTATAAATCAATGAACATGGTTCATAATAGCAATAATGCCCTTGAAATCTGTTAATCCTGCCATCAGAGAATGGTATGCCAGAGCATTTGCTGCCCTTGGCTTCACCTTGGGCTATTAACTAACAAATCAGTTATTAGCTGGTGGTAATGACCAATTTTCAAGAGATGATTGCTTAAATATTGCCCACCTTGAAAAGAGAATTATTACTCAACCGAGAACTGCACCCTTATTTTCGACTCAGTAGAGCTAATGATCTTATCTCTCTCCGCAGTGTCTCCCTCCCCCAGCGGCCCCCACCTGACCCCCCCCCCCGCCTCCTCTGCTCTCCTCCGGGCTGTGAGGTGTGCGGAGATCACATGGTTACATAACTGCTTCCTTCTCGGCCTCAGTGACTTGAGTCCAGGAAAAGTTCCATATTTAATATTTATTCACCAAGCAGTGGTGGATGAAGACAGATGGTAATGAAATCAGTCTTGCTGAAAGTGACCACAATGATAATAGATTCTTTATGATGTCCAGGAATTCTGGACTCTTAGTCTCTGCTTAAATGCATGTTGGCGCCAACTCTGTCGTCTTAAGCTTTAGTATTCTTGTCATCCTCCTGACCTCTCCTTAGACCAGAGCAGGCAGGCTGTGCTAAAGGCATCAATCTGTCTTTCTCCTCATATAAATGCTTTAAACACCTATAGCCGCAAATGACTCACCAGCTGAAATTTTTCCAAACAGGAAAAACGAGAAGATAAAATAAAGGAGGTCCTTCAGAGCTGGTGGAATGGCTGGCACTCGTGTCCAGGCTGGTTTTGCTTGGGTTGCCTATTGCCTATAACTGGTTCTTCTGAATACCCTGGTTAGCCAGCTGTGCTTGTTGGGAGTTTCAGAATTCCTCCAGGGGCTGGCCCCATGGCCGAGTCATTAAGTTTGCGTGCTCCACTGCAGCGGCCCAGCGTTTCGCTGGTTCGGATCCTGGGCCTGGACATGGCCCCACTTGTCAGGCCATGCTGAGGTGGCATCCCATGTGCCACAACTAGAAAGATCCACAACTAAAATATACAACTATGTACTGGGGGGATTTGGGGAGAAAAAGCAGAAAAAAAAAAAAAGAATTCCTCCAAACTGGGAGAGAGGGTGGGGCAAGGGGGAAAGAAGGGAGAAAAGGAGATATGTAAAACGAAGCCAAATTGGCAAAGAATCAGTGCTCCTGTCAAATGAGTAAACTCAGATTGCTGATTGCACTGGAGATAGCAACATCCTGGGTCAGGCAGAGCTTTTTTAAGCAATCTGGCAGCCCTTTTTAGTAATAAGAGGTAAATCATTCTGACGTCCCTTGCTATTCAAAGCATTAATCATGTTGAATTCTTTTGTTATTCTGGTGTCTGGATCAAGTGTAAGTCTACAGGAATTCCATTGTAATCTAGTATTAATTAATCTCTGTTTTATGGTGCCAAAAACCTTTCTCTGCATTTGTTTGCTTGTACATCAGTTATTAGCTTTATTAGTACCTCTAACTCCAGCTGTGAAACAGTTGCTCGTCTCTCTCTCTCTCATTCTCGTTTTCATTTCAGTCTTGGAGATTGTCCTTTTCCTTGGGTGGGAACTAGGGCGGCTCACAGTTAAGGAGGACTTCGTTACACCGAAGCGTTTTGAGAGGTGGGAGGTGGGGATGATGAGAGGGCTGGTTGCAATCTCCTTGAGGAGCCAGAAAAACTGGAGTTCAAACTCCAGCTCTGGCACTTACTAGCTGTGTCACTAGCAAATTAAGTAACCTATTTCCTTTTCCATAAAATGGACATTAAAATAGTCCCTGTTTCCCAGGATTGTTGTGAATCTTAAACAACAAGCAGTTCTCCAGCGATGACAAAGTCTTCCCAGGGAGGGGATAAATTCCCTGTCCCATGACGGGGTCGTCCTCAGTCAGTGACACTGCAGGAGTCTTTCTTCAACACGTAGGATACTGGGGTAGATCATTGCCAGTGTCACTTCCAACTTGAAGATTTGGAGTGTTTGTATAGAAACTGTGTGTTACTGGCTCCAGGAAACACCTGCCTGCTTCTCTACTCTTCCCAGAATATGCCTAACCAACAATGGAGGGTCAGAGGCTGAGATGCTTGGCTTTTCAGTAGTAAATAATGAATGTTGCACCAGCTGCCGGCAGACTCCGAAACCTTCTGCTTTGAGATGAAGAAGGAGAGAAAAAAATACCCAATATGCACTTATCTGATCTGTCGTCTTTAAATAGCTCTCTTCAGATTTCAGAAAAGGTAACTCTAGACTACTTTCCTGCCTGGCCCTCTGCATCCTGCCACGAAACAGGACTCCTGACCCTAGATTTTGACCTGGTATAAAAAGCAGTATATTTTTATGACCTGGTAACAGTTACATTTCTACACCATAAAATATTAAAGCAGGCATGACAGTGCCTTTAAGATCTTTGAGGCAGGTGCTATCAAAATGTGCCCCTTTATTATTTATTTATTTGACTCTTTCTGCATAGTGGCGCTTAAATGCTTTTCAGGCCAAATAATTAAATTCCATTATGGAAAGTGGGAGTTGTTGGCAAAATGTGCTCACTCTGACTATTAGACCCTTGAGTCCCTGGGGGACTTCATGGAGGGAAATAAAAAATCTGGCTTTTGTTTATATGTAAGATATGCAGTATGACATATATTGGGCCCATAGGAGTGATGCTACATAAGAAACTAAACGGGAGGGGAGTGTTAGAGATACTGCTCTTCTAGCCAGCATCCTCTTGGAGCAGTGGTATGCAAACTATGGCCCTCGGGCCAAACACTGCTTGTTTTTGTACATCCTATAAGCTGAGAATGGTTTTTAAATTTTTAAACAGTTGAAAAAAATCAAAAGAAGAAGAAGAATATTTTGTGGCATGGGAAAATTGTATGAAACTAGAATCTTATTTTCCATAAAAATTTGTTACTGGGACACAGTCACACCCATTTGTTTGTGTATTATCTGTGGCTGCTTTTGCACTCTGCAAATTGAGTGGTAGTGACAGAGAACATGTGGCTGCAAAGCTGAAAATACTTACTATCTGGCCATTTACAGCAAAAATGTGCTGCCCTTTGTCCTAGAGGAATTCGGACTTGGGCTCTGGAAAGGATACCATTGGAACTAGAGACTTCAAGCTTCTTTACGTTGTCGATGTGTTTGGATATTGACTCGATGTTGATGAACTTGATTATTTCGTGAAATGGACAGATAGGCTGGTTAAGGGAAGAAGAGAGGGATAAAAAAAGTAGTTTTCAGATCCCACGTCTCTCCCCCAGTGCAGCTCCCAGGGTTGCATACTACCTGATATCCTTTCCCTTCCTCTCCTTCCTCTCCACGGCCTCCTCATCAACTCCACTGCTTTTACTCGAGTCTAAGCCATGACCATCTCCCCTGGTCTTTTGAGAAAAGCCTCTTAACTGATCTATTTCCACACTTGGCCAGTAACAATTCATCCTCCACATAACAGCTACAGTATTCTTTTAAAAACAGAAACCAGATCATATAACTTCCCTCACATTTTTGCATGGATATATCCTCTACTTCATTCAAGTCTCTGCTCCAATGACACCCCCAAGGAAAGGCTTTCCTCACTCATGCTTTCCAGAGCAGCGTCTGCCTCATCCCATCACTATTTATTTTATTACCTCCTTTTATTGCTGTTCCTAGCATTTGTCACTGTCTTAAATTATCTGGGTCAGTTTACCGGATTATGCTTGGTTTCCCTCATCAGAATGGAAGCTTCATGAGAGTAGGTATCTTGACTGCTTATTCATTAGGGCATTTCTAACACCTTACATAAGTACTCAAGAAAAGTTTGTTGAGTGAGTGACTAAATAGATACCTCCTGGTAGAAGCTCCATGAAATGTTGGCGTAATGTTCTGCCTGCTTCTCTGAGGATGTGGTGACTTTCTTAATTTCTTCATTGCCTCTTGCCAATCACTGTGTTGTAAAGCAGCATATTGATCAAGCAACAGCATCGAGGCCTCTATTTTGTGCCTTAGATCACTTGAGAAATCTGAATTTATTTCTGGATACTTGTCATCTTCAGGTGGTCAGAATGTCTAAATATTGATCTGTCTAGTCATTAAGAGCTTGGGCCATTGAGTTAGACTGACTGGGCTTAAATCCTCGATCGCTATGTGACCTTGGGCCAGTCATTCAACCTGTCTGTGCCTCAGTTTGCCCATCTCTATAGGAGACTTACTAACAACACCTACATCAGTTTGTTGTGAGGCTCAGATGAGACTGTAAATACAATACAGGTGCCTCGCATGGTGCCTGCCATGCAGCAAATACTGGATAAATGTTGTCATTTTTTCTGTTATTATTATTAGTTGAGCATCTCCTATTGAATTATTCTTTCCCTTATCTAACAATTTTTTTTTTTAAAGAATTTATTGTATGCTAGGGACTGTGCTAGATTTTGAGGATAATCTCTTAGCAAAACAGACATGTCCCTGCTGTCAAGGAGACCTGCAGCTAGTGGGAGACACAGACATTAAGCAAAAAATTACTCAAATTTGGTTTATAGTGTCCAGTTCTGGGATAACGTAGAGAGCCGTGTGGGATGCAAGACACGTATAACGTGTACTTCTTCCCTTTGAGGCGCTGCTATAGACTGAATGCATGTTTCTCCCCAGATTCACATGTTGAAACCTAATCCCCAGTGTGATGGTATTAGGAGGTGAGGCCTTTGCGAGGGGATTAGGTCGTGAAAGTGGAGCCCTCATGAATGGGCTTAGAGCCCTTGTAGTAGAGGCCCCAGACAGCTCTCTCCCTCTTCTGCCATGTGAGAAAACAGCCAAGACAGTGTCTGTGAACCAGGAAGTGGGCTCTCACCAGACTCCAAATCTGCTGGCACCTTGATCTTGGACTTCCCAGCTTCCAGAACTGTGAGAAATCAATGTTTGTTGTTTAAGCCACTCAACCTATGATATTTTTGTTATAGCAGCCCAAATGGGCTAAGTCAGGCACTTACATAACAGAATCTCAGTAAAATTAGCTCTAACTTTGACCCAAAACAGCATTGTTTCTTCCCCCTCATTTTTCCCTGTAATGTTGACATGATTCCCTTCATCGATTCATTGAAACAATTTTCTCAAAAATCTATGGAATTTTATTTATTTATTTCAAATCATCTTCAAATGACTGTTCTAGCAGGGTGATGACATTATTTTAGAGCACTTTCTATTTGAAAAGCACTTCACTGTTATTTTTGTGAGAGCTTCCAAAGGTACGTGTGGAAGTACTGTTATCCCCATTTTATGGATGATGTATCAAAGGTGAAGTGACAAAAGACAGAGAGTCTCACACATGCAGAGTGGCATGAGAAGGATGAGAAACAAAGGCCCTCCCAGCATTGGGGTGATGATAAAGACCAGGGCATGGTATTAGGCTGCTAAGGCTTGGCTCCAGGCTTTAAAACTTACTGTGAGAGCAAGGAAATTGTTTAACCTATCAGAGCCTCAGTTCCATTATCTGAAAAATGGAGATAAAAATGCTAATCAAGGTCCCTATGGAAATAAAATCAAACAGTATTTATAAAGAGCTTGCTGTGGTGCTTGGCATAGGTTAACTGCTCCATACCTGGTAGTTGTAAATATGATCACTGAGTTTCTTGGCTGCCTTTTGATAGTCATGAGTCTCTCTCACTGGACATGTTTTTATTTCATGTAATTTTTGAGTGCAAGAATTCTCAAGTTGTGAAATGGACTCAACACTAAAGCAAGAAGGACTCTCAGTTTCCCAGACATCAGTGTCCTGAGAGAAGATTCTAGGTATTTGACCCCCAGAGAGTCCTGTGGTCAAGTAAATAAACAGAGTTCGACAGTTAAACCAATTTCTTCAAGGCAGGCCTCGTAGTATGCTAACATGGATTTCCCAGAGGGAAAGGCAGTGTTCCCTAAGCTTCATTTCTGCAGAACCCTTTTCCACGAACACCTGTTAATATCTCATGAAACCACAGTGCTCTTTGTAATAGTCCTAATCTGGTCAACCCTCCTTTTACCAAGGTAGCTGAGATGAAGAGAGGGAAACTGGCTTGTCCAAAGTCACAGTGAGTTCACGGGGGGCCAGGATGAGAACCCCATCTTGACCTAGTGCCCTTCCCTCTGCTCTTTGTTTCCTCCCTCCCTTGCAGTGCTCAGTAGCTGTTTCCCCGGATGAATGTGTTGTATGTGGGGGTATCTCCATGTCCTTCCACCTCCATTCCCCACCACATCCTCTCCTTCAGCTCTCAAGTGCTCTTGATTGCACACTTCCTCGTAGAGCCCCACCTCCTCTTACTCGGGAGCACCTCCTCACTTCTTGTTACTTAACTTTCCTGCCATCTGCACCTTTCCTCCTGGATCCTATTCTCTTGCAAGGCTAACCTGCCTATTTTCTTTTTTTTTTTTTGAGGAAGATTAGCCCTGAGCTAACATCTGCCTCCAATCTTCCTCTTTTTTGCTGAGGAAGCCTGGCCCTGAACTAACATCTGTGCCCATCTTCCTCTCCTTTATATGTGGGACGCCTACCATAGGATGGCTTGACAAGCAGTGAGTAGGTCCACACCTGGGATCCGAACTGGCGAACCCTGGGCAGCCAAAGCAGAATGTGCAAACTTAACTGCTGCACCACCAGGCCAGCCCCTAATCTGCCTATTTTGCAGTAACCCATTGAGGGCTGGGAAAAGCCTCATGTGTGTAGCATGTTCAACCCAGATCCCCTTGGATCCCTTACATGTACCTTCCCCTGGGGCCTTTTTTTTTTTTTGAGGAAGATTAGCCCTGAGCTAACTGCTGCCAATCCTCCTCTTTTTGCTGAGGGAGACTGGCCCTGAGCTAACATCTGGGCCCATCTTCCTCTACTTTATATGTGGGATGCCTGCCACAGCATGGCTTGACTAACAGTGCCATGTCCGCACCCGGGATCCGAACCAGCGAATCCCGGGCCGCCGCAGCAGAACGTGTGCACTTAACCACTGCGCCACCCGGCCGGCCGCCCCCCACCTCACCCCAGGGCTTTTGATTCTGTAACCTGCCCCTGTGACTCTCTTTGAAGAACATTCTTGGACCACTGGAGTGGCTTCACCTAAATTCCCAGAGAGATAGAAATACCTGGGGTTTACTTGCCCAGGGCTGCTCTTGGCCAACAACTGACTTGTGCAGAAGTATGAAAGCCCAGCTTCCTTGAGAGGAACTCTGAGCTATATGACTTACCCTCCAGGGTTCCCTGTGGGATCAGGATGAGCCCATGCAGATTTACCATAAATCAAGCCTTGGCTTAGCTTCTCCCTCTTCCAAGTCCTGCTTTCCATTACTGATTTCTCCTGGGAACCTTTCTTTAACAAATCACTTGCTCATGAATCCTCCTACCAGGGTCTGCTTCTGAGGTCCTGACATACTATGTTTCTGCTTCTTAGAGAGATACATACACATTTAATATGAAGGAAGGATATGATGGGAATGTCAGCCACTGTGGCAAAGCCAGTGTTTAATATGTTTTTTTGGTGGGTAGGTGGTATGGAGGATAAGACAGGATGACTTTATGGGGCCCTGCAAATTGAGCCATGTGGGCGGTTTACCTGTTGCTATTTTAGGCTTGTTCTTAGTAAAGGAAGGAAAAGAGGAGGCTGGGAACACCCTTATTTGGGGAATGAATGTGAAAAAAAATCTAAGCATATATTTGTTTTTATGAATCTGAGCAGGGGTCATGGAGGGAAAAAGATGGTTTTGCATTTAGGAAGTTCTGTTTCAAGGTACATTCTGGCAGATGTGCTAAGTTCCCCCAGAGCCGTCAACAACACGCCACCAATCCTTTTTATCCTGACATGCTGGCAGCTTATTTAAAATCATCATGCCCCAAATGACATGGTTTTTGTCCTTCACCAGATGGTTCAATTAGTCAAGATTCTGAAAAAGCCAACTGGAACATTCTTTTAGCCCCATCTATTCAAGTCAGCCAATCCTTCAAAGCTGGGTGGGGATTCTGAGAGCAACAGATTTAGCCAGCCCTGAGGCATCAGGGTTATTACTTTTTGATGGGCTCCTGGAGGAATGGAGGAGGCTGCCAATGTGGTTTATATATTGGGCAATGCCAACACCAGAAGAAAATGGAGAGAAGAGCTTCCTTTCTGTTGGACTGTTTGGAATGAACATGTTAAAGAGCTGTGTTGGAAGAACCGGTTTCCTGTTCTCCTGCCACGGCACACTCAAAGTCAATGCAATCACGCTGATTTTGATTCTCTAGTATCTTGTGTTACCTGGATGCCCTTACTTGAAAGATACATGAAAGTAGTTCCACATTTCTCCCCCTTGCAAATTTGCAATTAGCATATTAATGTGGCAGATTGATAATGCTAGAAGGATGGATGCTTAAACACAGAGGCTGCCTTCTTCTGAGTGCTCCAACTAGCATCTTCTTTTTTTAGAGTGAACCTTAGCACGCTGGCACCAAGTCACAGGATTTCAAATGTGAAAGGCATCATCTAGGTCAACCTTATTTTACCTGGAGGGAAATGAGGGCTTAAATAGATGACATGATCTGATTCAAGGAAAGCTTGTTGGACCTATAAACTTGAGACTGATTGAATGAAACATTTTTCTATTACAATCTCTTATTTTAAGGCGGCAACTTGGTGGTGATGAGAAAAATGAGAAGAATCTGTGCTTTCTAGTTAATAGACCTGGGTTCAAATCTTGACTCCACTATTATGTATAACTTAGGTAAAATACTCATATATCCTGAGTTTCAGTTTTTTTACCCTTAAAACTGGGATAGAAATAGCTTCTTGGCAGGGGAATTGAAGTGAAAAAAATCTGTAGAAAGTGTTTAGTACAGAGTTGGCTCATAGCAAGGGCTACACAAATGTTCTCATTGCCTTTCTTTCCCCCCAAAGACACGTAGCTGATTAATGGCGAATCTGGTCTGCAGTTCTTCTGATTTCTGGTTTGGTATTCCTTCTACCCGCCTTCATTCATTCCTTGGCTCTTATTTAGTCTGAACAGTTTTCTTCTTGTGACTGGATTGGAGAGTAGCTTCGTCTGACAGTAAATTTTAAGAATTTAACAACTATAAAATGAAGATTAAAAATTACTGCAAAACAAGATTCACAGAATGGAATGTTTTGTTCCAGATACAGAGTAGCAAGAATGGTTGATAATGAGGGAATTGATATTGATTGATTAATGAATTAATTCAGTAAATATTTATTGAGTACCTGCAGTGATTGTGGCACCAGAGGTAGCTCAGAGGTGAATCGAGGAGATGCGTGGGCCCTGTGCTCATCAAGTCACGCGGGGTGGGGGGACGAGGAGGATTTGGTCTTTACTTAGACCCTGATGGACCTATGCTCTCTTTGAGCTTGTGAAAGATACAGATAAATGTAGGTTGAATAAAAGGAAGCTTTAGTACACAGAGCTTTTGATTAGAATATGGGACACACAAGAGATAGTAAAAGCTGAAAATGTAGCTTTTAAAAATATTTAGGAAAAGCCTTTGGTGAAATATGGATAACTGGTTATGAGGGGGAAAGAAAAGACATTTTGGGCATTGTCTCAACCTTTGAGATTAATGCAAAGAAGCCAGAACTGTTTCCATACCTCATTCTTTGAGCAATAAGATAGAGTCATGATACCTTCTATCAGTGAGCACTTATTAAGCACCGAGCATTGTGCTGGGTGCTTTAAATGCATTATCTCACTTAATCTTCACAGAATGGGACACTAGGTTTTAATATCATCCCCTTTTTATAGTTAAGGGAATTGGGATGCTAGGCAAGGTTGATAGAGTGACCTGAGGTCAGACTCAGTGTTCAGATTGAGGCAGTCCAACTCTGGAGCCTAGGGCATAAAACCACTTCTTGGCCCAGCTTTGCAGTGAGGCACGTCTGGCAGGCTCAGCTCTGCAGTTCACAAGCCTGCACACTGCAGCCTTTACTGAATATCTCTGTGAGTCAATCTCCTTGTCTGTAAAATGGGTTCTGTCCCTGGTTTGTGCTGAGGATCAAGCAAGATAACATTAGTGAAAGCTTATGGTTAGTCTGCCAGATAGGTAGGGTGACTGACTGTTCTGGTTTTCTTGGGACTTTCCCATTTTTAGCAGTGGAAGTCCTGCATCCTTGGAAGTCTCATTTCCAGGCAAATCAGGACATTTGGTCACTCTGTGCAAGTCCCATTCCAACTTGCAAAATATTTGGGCAAAGTGCTTAGATTTTGGAGAACAGAAAGCAGCTCAAGGAGGCAAATGAATTTCAGCTGATATTCTAAGTTACTGTCAACTCTTGTGGGCTGAAAGGCTTCAGGGAAAGTATTCCTGATAAAGCCAATGAGAAAAGTGGAGGCGTTAGAGCAGAGTTTGGGAAACAGGATGCTTGCCAAGCCATAGTGCTAATGCTTTGAATATATAAGCCTCTGATGCACAGCCTGGGGAGGGGTGTTCAGAACCTGAGGATAAGTTATTGATTACAAGGGCAAAGGGAAATGGATGGAGGGGAAGTCCAGGTGGCAGACTCAGCCACCTTTGACATCTCCAGATATGGCTTTCCCCTTTTCCCATGTTATAGAACACGGATCTTGGTGGATTTGAATCTGATTTTCCCATTGACTAACTATATGATATTGGGCAAGCTGTTTCACTTCTTTAGTCCTTAATTACTGCATCCATAAAATGGGAAAGATCATAATCATTCCTAACATCCTGTGGTGGTTAGGATTGAATAAGAAATTGTGCCTGACGTGAAGGAAGCACTCAATAATTGTCAGTTACTGCTATTGCTATTACTCATCCTATATTATAAATTATTACATGAGGATACGGTTGCCAGATTTTGAAAATAAAAATACAGCCTGTCCAGTTAAATCTGAATTTCAGATAAGCAGTAAATATTTCTCAGGACATACTTATACTAAAAATTATTATTGTTTATCTGAAATTCAAATTTAACTGGGCATTCTGCATTCTATCTGGCAATCCTATATATTAGAGTTAGCGACCATCCTGGTTTCCCAGGTCTGAGGGATTTCCCAGGATGCAGGACCTTTAATCTAAATGGGGACAGTCACATAGGCACAAGTGGTCACTTCATTAAGGTAGCAGTCTGGCCAGTTTTCAGAAGGTCACATTTGAAACTCAAATGATGGTTACAGGTACTCTTCCCAAAAAACACACACCCACGTGAATGCAATGTTTTGCATACATTTTCAGGAATTTCTTGGACTCTTTGAAGCCTATCCATGAATTCCTGGTTAAGAATACAGGCTCTGAAAAATCATCCTGGTTCCAAGGTACTTTCCTTATTCTTCTTTCAGCAAGACTTGTGAAGATCTTTTGAGGAGACTCAGGAAACAGGTGATGAGGGAGCTGTTGCCCTCTAATCACTCCCCAAATGAGTTTTCAGTAGATTAGTACATTGATCGATGGAAGTAAGATGAGTGCATATGTCTGTGTAGCATAAAATGAGGTAGTCTCTGTGTTGAAATTCATCCACTTAGTTAAGTCAAGCCTTTCTTCTAAATTCACTTTGAGGTACAGTGATCCCTTTTGATGGTCTATATTGATTGATTGACTAGCAGAAGTCCTCTAATCTGATATGACAGGAGCAGTTGCACTATTAATGAAAAAAATGGTTAAATCAGGATATCATTAAAAACCACATTTATACATTTTATTTTAACTTAAGACACTTAAAGTATATGTTCATTTACTCATCGTTTGATGTCGGGCCAAGGTCTGTGTTTTCTGGCCAAGTGTCTGCTATCGGATTTCCTTGCTTTTCTTGCACCAGGCGCTCCGAATGCATCATATGTGAATCCTAATTTTTATTTTTTTAAATTGAATCATCAACTTAAAAGAAACTTGGGAGGTAATCTCAATGCAGAGTCCTTCTGAGGTTTACTATTATGCCCCACCTTTTATAGTGATTTTTTTTCCTCAAAGCTCTAACCTGACAGTAATTTCTCTATAAGTGCGCCTTTATAGAGTCTATACAAAGCATTTAACTTAGTTTTGATAGAAATAAGAGCTGTATTTTTTATACTTACATTTTGTCTGTTTATATTGAATTAAGTTACATAGTTACAGTAGAAGCACAACTGGCACAAACAAGATTGGGGCTAACAGTGCTTGAGCATCAGTTTTGAGATGTACAGAGGTCCTGGGAAGCTTGGATCTGTCCAGTGGGCATTGAGGTAGAGGTCATTTAAGGGGCTTCTAATGTAGCTCCCTGGAGGCTGTGTGCTGTCTTTTCTCTGGACTCTTCAATAAAATCCTCATTGTTCACTGCTAGCTCCCTGTGACTGGATTCTTTGGGGGATCACCCAAGGAAGGGTTGGACTTCACATCTGAGTCCCTTCAGTGGAAAGCAGAGATGGTCCCCTGGACTTGGGAGTCAGGAAGAAAACAGCGGTCTCTGAGTAAATTTGAGGAAATTATGGGAATCTTGGTGAGATGTCGGGCTTCCCGCACACTACAGAAGAAGGATTTTGAGGTAATCCTATTTAGATTTCAAGGGCCTGAGAAATCCCAGATGACATGATAAAGAAATAAATACATTCAAGGAATTTAAATGTTAATTCAAAAGGAAATTCTCCTATGTCTTTTCATAGATGTTTGTATGTTATGAAAACACCAGAGAGAGAGGTGATTTTACAAGTGGGATTTTCTGTGGGCCATGAATTCTCTCCACAGGCCGATCTGGCTGTTAGTCCACTTTTGCCTTCTTTGCAGTCTCTGCATGCCTGCGGCTCAGCCTGCTGAGGGGTTTGGGGTGGGAGGAAGGAAGTGGGAGGCTTTGCCTTCACAGATCCGCAGGGTCTCACCATCCTGCCTTGGTCTGTGAAACAGTGCCTCTCTGAGTAAAGCTCGTCCCTTGTCATGTTTGTGGAGCACCTCACAGTTTATAACCGAACTAAAATTCCAGTCTTGTCTGTGCCGCACCAAGGCTTAGTCACTCTTGAGGTAGGCCTAATGCTCACTCTTGGGGAATTAAATGCCTGGTAAAAATGCAGATTTGATAAAAGTGATAAAGGAGGAAAACTCCATCCACTCATAATACTTTAGAATAAATTGATGTTTCAGATTCGTGAAACGGGAGCAGAGTCCCAAGGGAAGGGAACATGTGGCAGGTTTTGACTAGGGGGTATGTTTCTTGAAGATTCAGAGTACCTGAGGGTACTTGAGAGAGAACTTCATCTAACTTTCAGATCCTGGGCATTAAAAGGGCAGCATGAAGCACTGGATGTCTAACTCGAAGGATTTTTTCTAATTTACCAAAAAAGAATAACAAAGAGCTGAATAAAACCTTGGTCTTCTTCACAGTTTTGTCTGATGGCTCTGGCCCCGAACATTTGGCTCCACTGGCTGACCTTGATGCCTTCCCATTCTCTGGAGCAGCTGACAACTGGCCTCATGAAGTTGCTTGCTTATACTCCTTATATGTATTGGCTTCCATTTCCCCTGAGCACAGGGATGCTTTGCTTCTCCCCTGTGGACTGTGAGGGGCAAATGAGTATTTATATGGATTTATCAGAGACTGGAACAGCCTCTGATACTGTGTCTTATGCTTTCTTTAATGTATGTTCCATGGAGGAAATCACTGAGCAGATGTTGGTTTAGCTGGTTTCATTATCCATGCTCTGAATTCCCAGGAAAGCTGGACAGTTTCCCATTGATAACAATAATTATTATTATAATAGCTAACCCTTAGTTGAGTTCTTACTATGAACAGGTGTTGAACTAGACAGTTTCTATGCATCATCTCATTGAATCTTCCCAACAAAATTGTGAGATGGGTACTATTATTTTACGGAAACTGAAGCTGCCTAAGGTAAAACAAAACAAAACAAAACACAAAGCTGCTAAGTGGCAGAACCAGGATTTGAACCTGGTTTGTCTGACTTTGAAGCTGGTACTCTTAATGACTATGTAGAAATATTGTCCCTGAGCAACCAGAGTCTATACTTTTCCTCTCAGTTCTAGAGAGACCACAGGGATGTTGTTACTCTATTGTGCAGACTTGCCTGAGCTGAACTCTCTTGTCAGCTAAGAAGCTATCCACTGGGCTTCTTCCAGTATGTGAGGAATGTGGGGACTGCTGCTCTATCACAGGATCACAGCGTCCAGGTCAGAGCAACAGAGAGGAACTTCCAAGCATCCCGGGACTAAGGACACTATAAATCCCAGGCCTCTGTAGGCCAAGGCCACAGCAGCCATAGGAGCAATGCAAACAGGAATGGCCATCCGAGAAAATCCAACCAGATGTTTGAAAAAACCAGAGCAAAACCAAGGGAGAAAGAATTTTTGGAGGAGTACGGTAGTGACTTCCTGGAGCACTTGGCAATTGTAGCAGTTTCTCAATCCCATCTGCTCAAGAACATACTGCATTTCCCTTTCCTTTGAAACAACCGATGTCCAAATTTCACTGGTGGGCTGGAAATTCAACCGTACTTAGTCCTGGGGACCATCTCTTGGGGAGGGCCCCAGCTCATCGGCCATTAGTGTGCCTTGGTTGCTGAGATTCCCATGAACCCAGTCCCCATGGTGTGATTCCTGCCCTGCTGCTTTTGTGTCACAACTGGAACAAGAACATCGTTGTCAAAGCAGAGAACTGCACAGACATTTCTTGCTGAAGTCTTGCTATTTTTCCAGAACATTAGTGGTCAGCTCCCTTGGGTAGCTGCTGCTCATTGGGAGAATGCAGCCCTCTGTCTTCTCCCTCAGCTTTTGGCAATCCCCTTACTCTTGAGAGAATTTATTTCTCTTCTTGCTTCCATCAGAGGAATCCCCTCTAGCATCCAACCCTATCCTCCTGTCCCTTCAGGACTCCTGGCATACTCTCTTGAGTAGGTTTAGGCTAAGAATTGCAAACTCGAATGCCTATGGAGACCAGACAGGAATGGAAGTGAGTAAAGCAGCTTGACAGGGGCTGGACACAGGGTCTGTCTAAAGGCGGGGAGGAGGGAGGTGGTGCTGCCACCTAGTTCTGGCTTGCTGTCATCACTCATGTTGCCCTGTGTTGCTAGATCTTCTGATCTGATTTTTTGAGAAAAGCTTGAAATCCAGACTTTTATGAGCAATTTCCTTCATGTTAAATGTTGGCTCGAGCATTTATTAAATTACTCTGTGTAGCCAAAGTAAATGTCCATGGGCCATCAGGTTGCTATCCTCAGTGTAGGCTTTTGAGAACAAAAGCCAGGGAAGAAAGTGTTTTACAGTTACAAACCTTCCCTCTGGATGGGAAGCACAGAGCTTGGTACCTGACTGGATACAAGTGAAAGAAAAGAGGCAAAGACACGAGGGAAAAACACGTGAATGAATTTCTCAAACAAGCGTCCTACTATAAAACACTCTGCTTTGACGCACAATGTCAGTTTTTCTGAAAGGAAGCTTCTTTGGGTTTTAGGCTTTACTTTTCTCAAACCAATTACTTGGGGGTTGATAAATTAACTTAATTTTGGTTCAACCTAAATTGCACACACAAGTCTTGGCCTGGAGTGATCTTGCATTACAAACGTAGATGTTGGATGCTAAAGTCAATATTATGTCTTGCATTGTTGGGGTCAAAGTTTAGTGGAGTTAATTTGGTTTAGTCCTAGCTTTTGATGCAAATCTTGCTCATTCTATTTTTTAGAAAGCATTCCCAGCTCTGGGGAGATGTTTCACAGAGATGTGCCAATGATTCGAAAGATGAGAAGTGTGGAAAAGTATGTACAATTCCCACTTCTCCTACTACTGTTAATGAATGAATTTATATTTATGGAGCCCTCTATCAGTCCACATTAATCTGGCTGAAAGTGACAAATACATAATTCAAACTGGCTTAAGCAGAGAAGGGATTTCTATGGATGAGTGAAAAATTGTCTCTCTCCAGTGGAATGCTTCAGAAGTGACGTGGTCTGAGGGCTCAAGTGATATCATGAGGACTTGGTTTCTCTCCATTTCTCAGCTCTGCCTCTTGCCATGTTGGCTTCATTCCTAGGCTTCTTGTGTTGGCCCTGGAAACTCCAGACTCCAATTCTCTTTACTGCTGGTAGACCCCGGGGAACCGGGGAAAACGATGCCTCTCTCCCCTTAGTCCCAGGAAAAGCATCTCTGGCTCTAATTAAGTTACGAGCCCATCCCTGAACCAATTGCTTGGCTTAGAGAATGCAGCTTTTTGATGAGCTAAGCCTGTGTTAATGTCAATCCTCCCCCCAACTCCCCAACAATGCCTTTTGGTGCCTGGAATGGAGTCAATTCCCAAAGCACGTGGACTGAGAGTTAGATGCTGAATAATGTTAACTTCACATAATGGAGATATGGTTTGAGGAAGACAAATATGATGGGCAAAGTTGAATATCATATGTGGAGGACTCTGGTTGTATCTAGGAGAATATGGAGATGGGAGCAATAACTCATCAACTGCCTATCTCATTTAAACAATAAAACTCAAAGCTCTGTGAAGGTAAGAATCATGCCTTAGCCTGCTTGGTTTTTCCTCATAGGCCCTGGCTTCACAAAAGTAAGCATATAAGAAATATTTAATGGTTTGAATCATTGAAGAATCGACATAAAAGGAAATAACAGCTACCACTTATAGAACCTTATGTCCTAGGCCCTATCAGACTTGATTTAAAATCCAAACTATCCCAACTGAGTGACTCAATTATCTCAAGCATCATCTGTAAAATGAAACTATTAGCAATACTTATGCTGGATTGTTGTAAGGCATAACTATGACATAGAAGGCCCTTGACATGGTTAGCACTTAATAAATACTGGCTATTATTATTTTTATACTGTCTTTATTTATGATTGATGCTTTTTATATTAACCTGTTTCATTCCTCCAACAAACCTGTAAGGAAAATACTATTTTGGTCTCCATTTACCCGTGAGAAAACAGGCTCAGAAAGCTTATGCTTTTTTTCGGGGTCTTATGTAAGTGAGGGGTGAAGCTGGAATTTGAACCTGATTTTGCCTGACTCCAAATTCTGTGTCTTTAATTACTATCCTATTTTGCCTTCCTATCCTTTAATATGCCAACCGAGAAGATGTAAATTACTCAATCCCTGAATTCCTATTTCTTTGTGGGAGGGTGAGGCAAACCACTGGTAATGCGGAAAGAAACCAAAGAACCTCTTGCTTTATGTAATTAATTTTTTTTCCACAAAGGGAAGTTCTGCAGAGGCTCCCCTAACAAATGCAAATTGAGTGTGCAACACAAGACCATTCTTCAGTTGGAGCAGAGCCTGTGATAAATGCTCTGGCCTCAAACATCTGGATGGCGCCCCACGCATGGTTCGTCTCAAAGCTGGGATTGTGGATGCGAGGATGACCTTGACTTCCAAGCCCCCTTCTTCTCACTCATGGGCAGCCAGCAAAGGATTTCACTGAACAGTTAAGTTCTCAATCAGTTCTGGCCACTGTTCTAAGTACTTTCCAAATATTACTTAATCTTCTCAAGAACCCCTTTAGGTAAACCATCACCTGTGCTTTCATTCTGAATCCAAAATAGAGTGCTTACTCTGTGCCAGACACTATTCTAAGGGCTTCAGAGACACTGGGTTACCTTGTTTAATCCTCCCAAACAATGCCATGAGGTAAGATACTATTATTATCATCCCTATTTTACAAGTAAGGAGACTGAAGATGAAGAAATTTGCTCAAGATCACACAGTAATAGTGGCTCTGGGATTTGAACCCAAGCAGTCTAGCCTCAGAAAGCACACTTCTCTACCAACGACCCTGGGCAGTAACCTCCCATTCCTCTATTGCTTCGAAATAATTAACTCTTTTTTGCCCTTGAAACTTTAACAAAATAGATACAGTAGCTCTGCCTGAGGTGAGCGTTGTTGATTCTCAAACTCATTGACTAAATTTGCTAGCATATTTAGCTTAGATAATTAGGAAAGTAGGAAGCCATGAAGGGTGTTGACCTTGTATATAGACAGATATGAGCCGTTTATCAGCTGTATGACCTTGGACAAGTTACTTCACTTCTTTGAACCTCAGTTTATTCACCAGTCAAATGGGGTAACAATATGCCTACCTCATGGAGTGTAGTGAAAGATTCAGTGAGAAAACCATGCAAAAACTCATATAGTGTCTGGAATGAGGAAAGAATCCAATAAGTGGTAGATATTTTTATTATTATAGACAAATATTTTGCCACCATAGGGATTGCCTTAGTGTAGGTAGCCTGTTAAACATGGCTTATGAACACCATTTAAGAAAATCTCCTTCATTTTGTGATTAGTCACTTGATTGTACTATCTGATGAACGTCAGTCTTTTTCACTGAACTATAAACTTCACTAGACTAAACTCCACTAGCCTGTGAACTCCATGTGTGTGTTTATGTTGCCCAGTCTTGATATGGCCTTGTTAGGGACCTGGGTATGCAGAAGGAATATTTTGTGTCCAGTGACTTGAACAAAGTTTGGACATTTTAGAATATAAAGCATTCAAAGACATCTCTAGATATAAGGACTTTAGTTTAAAAAAACCCAATTGAGGATTAATTCCGTACCATTTGAGACCAATGTCATCTGATGGGCAGTTTTCTGTTCCAAGTTTGGTTCAAGACTGACTCTATGCAGGTTCAGGTTTAGGTCAGTGTTCCCTGGCACACAATTTCTGTCTATTTGCACATGACCTTTCTCTTTGTCTGGGGACCTCCACTGTAGCAGCCTACCTAAAAATTCCTCCCCCAAAGTGGCCCATCCTCTGTTTCACTAAAAAATTATTTGGGCCAACCCAGTGGCGTAGTGGTTAAGGTTGCGTGCTCTGCTTTGGTGGCCCGGGTTCACAGGTTTGGATCCCAGGTGCAGACCTACACACCACTCATCGAGCTATGCTGTGGCCACATCCTACATAAAGTGGAGGAGGATTGGCACAGATGTTAGCTCAGCAACAAGCTTTCTCAAGCAAAAGAGAGGAAGATTGGCAACAGATGTTACCTCCTGGCCAATCTTTCTCTCACACGCACAAAAAATCATTTGTATTTGGAAGGAAAAAACATTTAAATGTTGACAGTGGTTCTCTGAGGGTATAAAGTGTTTATCATAGAGCTTGTCACAGTTTTTATTAGAGAAAGAACAAAGAAAGAGAGAAGAAACCTGAAGAAAGAGCTAGACTTTTACATGAAACTGAAAAGATATCCTCTCCCACTCTTGCCCTCATAAACATTAAACATTTTTTTTTATGGTGACATTTTTAGCTCATTCTGAAATGTATTGATTTGTTTCCTGTGAGTCATTGTCTGTTTCTTCTATGTTAAAAAAACATATTAAATATCAATGTGATGATATAAATATATATGTGTGGGTGGATGGGAGGGTGAAGGAAATTTTCTTTTAAATTCTAAGAAGGGAAATAGCTTTCTCATAGGTTCCCACATCATCAATCAACGCATCACATCCTCAGTCTACTTACTTTTCTCCCTCGGAACAAAACTGAGTAATCACTTCTGGCTTTAAAGCTTGAGAAAAAAGGTTTCAGAAAGTTCTGGAGATGGCCGTTTATTTGGGGGACAGCAGACTTTTTTCTAGCTTTAACTCAGAGTTGAAGAGACGTCCAGCTGCTATTTCCACTTTGGGCAGTAGAGGGCAGACGTCTCCACTCCTGCCTACCCAAGATTACTCCTGCAAGATTACCCCGGCAACATTATGTTTATGCAAACAGCCTTTGACATAATAGCTTTGAAACAGCTGAAAATTGAATTGTGCCTTGAGGCCAAACATCTAGACCACCACCTTTGTTATATTCATCTGCCACAGTAAATTGGGTTCACCATTGGCTCCGGGAGCTTTTTCCTAGATTCTGGCCCCACAATAACTTTGCGTAGGAGAAAGACAAATGTGACTTCCTCACACAAAATGTTGGCAGGGTTTCATTTCACAAACCCTTATCTGAAGGGCTGGAGATTGCAGGGCGGATTTCTCCAGCCATCTGAAGAAAAGGAAATAAAAGGAAAACTGGAAACCTAAACCAAATCCATCTAATTCTGGAATCTCTCTGTGTTGTTTCCATAGCTTTTTAGCTTCTCCACTTAATCTAATTAGGATTTCGCCTCCTGAAATAAATACCTAATAAAGAATGAACCTATTAAAAGACTAAATTTACTACACACCCGTTTGTGCAAACCCTCTGCGTGTTTCCTTGAAGCGGTAATGCCGATGAAATTGAACGTTGTTTGACTGGATAATGGTCTCCCGCTGTAAGATGGATTATAGAAAATAAACGTCGAGGGGGGGAAAGCCAGTCACTTTATTGAATTCCATCGATGATAATGCCATCACCTGAAATAGCTGCCTGAAAAGAGTGTAAATGGGAGAGAAGCTGCGGCATCCAGAGCCAATTTGCAACTGGGGAACAGTTCATTTTGTTGGAAGTAATTTAATTCTGTTTTGGGTTCACTGCCCTGGTTTGGGGGCGGTTCACATAAAGCAGATTTTTAAAAGAAATCTGTAGGCATCGTGGATGCTTTTCATCGGAGGGCATTTAGGCATTGATTAATTGACTGCTTTATTTGTTTATCAATACATATTTAATGAGGGCCCGCTATTGTGTACCAGGCACTGTCTGAGTGCTGAGGATATGATAATGAGCAAAGCAGGGGTCATTACTCTCACGAAACTTACGGTCTGGTGGAGGAGGTAGAGTTCATTCATTAGCAAGTATTTATTACACACCTGCTTTGGGTCAGGCCCATAATCACAAAATAACTACAAAATTGCAACTCGGATGAGTAATGTGAAGGCAAGATAGTGAGCTTGCTAGACCGGGATGTTCGCCATTCCTTTGAAGAAAGTTTTAAGGCAAATCATGTAATATCAAAAAGACTCCAGGTCAGTGTGGAGATTAGCCTGTCAGAGAGTTGTTAGCATGCTTGTGAGTTCACTTAGTGGTTCAAATCCAGTCACCAAAATTTTCTGGGACTCAGTTTCCTTTTCTTGGTAGAAGTCTATGTTAATTCCTGTCCAATTCACCTCATAGGATGGATGTTTGAGTAAAATGAGAGAATATGCATAAAAGTTCATTCTAGTAGAAGAAAAGAATAGGGATTATTATGGGCTGAGGCTTTCTTAGGGTCTACCCACAAGGATCTTACAGAATTCTTGGGTAGGCAAGAGAAATATAGGTTGATCAACAGTGAGCAATTCAAACAGTTTACAGATAAGTGATAAAGTATATGGCACAGATGCTATGGCGTGTTGGAGGAGGTCAGGGAGAAGGTTGGCTTTGAAGAACAGATGGAGTTCAGAAGGAGAAGAGCAGGAATCCCAGGCTAGTCTTCATTTTGTGCTTGTGGCATGCTGCTGCACATTTTGGCAGTTGGAACACACTGCGGGGAGACTGTCCTCGTGGATGAAGCTCAAGTTTAGGGTGGTACCACCAGTCTGTTAGGTTGACATCTGACATTTTGTTGGTTGGTACTTCAGTGGCCTTTTGCAAGCGGCCTCCTCTGCTCATTGGTGCATCCTTCTCTTGCTCAGTGCCTTCTGTTCATGTCTCACCTGGCTGCTCCATACTTCTCATGTACTCCACCACTTCTCAAGCCTTCCCTGCCCCACTAGGACTCTGCTTTCCAAAGTTGTGGCTGGTTGTCATGTAATCAGTGCTAAGACACTGATGGGAGACCATGGGAACATTCAAATTTTATCCCACTTTCCTGAAGAGACAATGCTTAAAACCAGGGCTTCTTAAACTCATGTAATGTATAGATCCTTTTCAAAGGAAAAAAAATTCTCCCAACTCCAGAGAAAACCTCCATTTGGGAAACACTGATTTAGTAAACTTTCAGTTGCAAACTGTCACTGCTAAAGACAAGTTTTATAGTTGCTAAAACTTTTTTCTTTTGAAATGAAAACACAATTAAAAAATGTTTTTGAAACTCTCAGGCCCTTGAGAAAATAGACCTTTCATTGCCCATTAAATTAAGCTCTGCAGGGGATTCCCTACCCCGTAGGGTCTCGGTTCTCCTATTCACTTTCCCCATTTTTCCATTATGTTTCTTCAGACAGCCAAGTCGCATTTCTTTGATGATTAATGATGCTGCGGTCTCTTGCTAGTCCCTGTGCTATGTCCTCGTGAGGACCTGAGAAGGACCAGCTCCCTGAACTCCTGTTCAAATGCACTGTTGCGTTTGGTGCCAGTTCCATAGGCCAGTTCTACACTTAGCTGAAAGAGAACTAGCCCTATCTAGAAGGTTCTTGTGAAGTTTCAGAGGGTCAGCTTCATCGTCTGCCTCAGCGCTGTTAACATGTTCTCCAGCTTCATGGAGAAATCTGGCCAGAAGAGGCAGCATTTTGAGAAAATTTCTTAGATTTTGGGCATGGATTCTGTAAGCTCAAGAGAGCATTTTCACCTTTGAGTGATTCGAGTTGTGCCAAATCATTGTTCTTGTGCCTTTGGTATGTCTACATTCTGGGCAGCAAGAAAGGAAAAAGAGATAGGAAAAAGGCAAAAGTAGAGTATGAGAAACAAAAGGAGATTTGAGGAACAAAACGTGATAGAAAAGGAAGAAAGAAAAGATGTTTCCACATGGTGCCATCACAAAAGACAGTGGGCAGTAGGACTAAGATATCGAGTGTCTACTATACACCAGCTGATTGGCAGTGCACCCTGCTATGTGGAAGGGCGGAATCTCCACCCACAAAGTCTGAGACGTGGTAAACCAACTTGAATCCAGCTATAAGCCCTGCATCCTGATGGCTGGAGGGAAACCCAGCTTCAATCCTTATGAGAGTTCCTGTAAACCTTCCCTGCTGCTCCCCAACCCCGACCCGGGGGTTTGCCAAGGTCCCAGGCTTTTTCTCAATGCCAGGTAGAGGTGGCCTCATTGGTCCACAAGCTCTCAGAGCTTCCACAGGCCTTTTGGTTGTTGGTTCTTGGAGTTTGGACTCTGATGACCCTGGGAGGCCCCGTGTCCTATGTAGAGACCCTGTTAGCCCACCAAATAGCCATCACTAGGAGCTTTAATCTTGGTGCTGCCTGAACTTCACCTCTTTCTGATTCTAGAAGCTGTCTTCTTCCCTCTCTACACCCTTATTATCCTCAAAAGCACACCTCTTCCCTTCCCTTTTGGTCCACTGCCATAATCTCTTCAAGGTGCTGAGGCTTTTACAAAAGATGAAACGAACTGCTGATCTCAGCATCTTCTGCTTTCTATGCTGCAAAACTCCCTAAGGCAAGAAATTATTAAGGGTCTGAATACGTGTTTGGAAAAGGTGAGGAGGGAAAAATAAAGCAGAATATTAATTAATATCCTAGAAAAATTTCCTGCCTGACGATAATACTCAGATCACGCAGGTAAAGTCCTGCCTCCAGGACCCCTTTAGAATATGATGAGAGGGTTTGAATATTTGTCTAATTTTCTTGCAGCTCTTTAAAAAAATATCTTTTCAATTGGCAGTACTTACTCCTGGTTCAGAAATCGAAAGATACAAAAGAGATATTTTGTGAAAAGTCACTCTCCTCCCTTGTTCCCCAACCGTCCAGTTCTCCCCAGAGGCAACCACTGTTACCCGTTTGTTGTGTTTCCTGCTAGAAGTATTCTGTGCACGTATAATCATTTATGAATACAGTATGTTATTCTTTATCATTTTTAGTTTAATGTATATTTTTGATTTTATTCACATAGTTATACAAAGCTACCTCTTTAATTTTAGTAGCTTCATACTATATTCAACTTTATGTATTTTACCATAATTCCCTTTACCAGCCCTTTGTTCATGGACATTCAGGAGGTTTCAATCTTTTGCTAATATGAAGAATGATATAATTAACAATCCTGGTTATTGTACACAGGTTAGGTAAGTTTCAGGATGAATCACTAGAACTTTAATTATTGAGTTAAAGGACATGTGCGTTTTAAATTTTGATAAATAAACGTTACCAAATTGCCTTTTTCAGAGGTTAAATCAATTCACATTCCCATTAATAAGGTGTTAAAAGCAATATTTTCCTACCTTCAATACTAGTTGCCATAATTTTTTTTGATCTTGGTCAATCTGGTAGGTGATACCGGAAGGATAGCTGAAAGATGATATCTCAGTATAGTTTTAAGTTCATTTCTCTTATTATGAAGAAGTTGAGTCCATTTAATATAAGTCATTTAGCTAATTTTCTATGAAGTGTATATGTTCTTGCCCCTTTTTCCTTTGGTAGTTGGATTTTTCTTATTGATTTCTAAGAACTCTTTGTATATTACAAAAAATAGCTTTTGTTCTATAATATGCATTGCAACCTAGTTTTCCTCTAGTTTATTATTTATCTTTTGGCTTTTTTTTTCTAGTATTTTATTTCATGCAGAATTTTGTAGAGTGAAATTCATCTCTTCATTTTGGCATCTGAATTTTGTGTTACATCCAGAAATACTTTCTCCGTTGCAAGATTATAACAGTTCCCCCAGTGTTTTCTTCTAGAACCTTTGTGGTTTCATATTTTGCACTTTAATCTTTGGTTCATCTGGAATGCCTTTTTGGTGCAGGGAGTGACTTCGGAGTCAAATATCATTTATTTTCCCAGAAGATTATTCAGTTTTCCCAATACTGTTTTACTCATTTTTTCAGTTCTTTAGAAAAATAAATAAGAATTCTTTGGAATGTATGCTGTTTCTGAATTCTGCTTCCAGAACCTGAGTAGGAATAGTTGGCAGGTAGCTTGAGTATCCCAGGTACACAAGTAATGAATGACTGCCATTGAGAAGTCAGGAAATGAGTCCCAGAGGCAGGGGTAGGGGTGGAGTCTGTCTTCATTTCTTAACCCCTTTCATGGACATTTACAGCCTTGAGAAGAAAAGGTTGGTTTTAGAGTTAACACTCTTGGGGCCAAACCTTGGCAGCAAATGAAAACCTAGTTAGAATCGATAGTAAATAAGGTATAATGAGCCCATGTTAAATACACACTTTGCTATCATGTAGGAAGACCATTTGGTTTATAATGGGTTTTTTTTTCCTTACTATAAATTATTTCCCAGTATTTCTAAGGATTTTTTTTTCCACAAAAATATCTCAGAGAGGTGATTTTTATCTCTAGAGGCACTAATTCTGAACTGCTTCCTTTTTGTTTTTCCCCATAGAGTGATTTACTGTACTGGCTGCATTTTTTCCATAGTCAACTCTGTTATACTGAAAATCTTTGTCCTATGTCACAGTCACAAATCATTTATCTTGGTTATTTTAGGGTAAAGATACTTTCCAATAAGATATAGTTATTCTGCTGTGTATTCCCCCTCCTCTGTCCTTGTCTCTCTCCGGACCTACGTCTCTGTAAGACTCATGGATCATCAATCAACTTTTGACTGACCAGTTCACTGAAGCAAAGCTTTATTTGGTATTTTTGGTTGGCTTGACCAGGCATTTAGCATTGTGTGGACACAGTAAAAGTATCTCTCAACAGACAGTACTTAAATTTTCAGGGAGAGTGCATTGATCTTAAGTCTTTAAATGGAAAATATATGTAACAAGGGAGCCATCTGTGATAGATATTTGTTAGGAATTCTCACTTTGGAAAGGAGCATCTTCTCAAGGCCAGTGATTCTAAAAATTAGTGAGTATAAAAAGCACCCAAGGAGCTTGTTAATTGTTCAGATTCCTTGACCCCAGCCCTAGAGCTCATGACTTCTTCAGTCTGGGATGACTCCTGAGAGTTTTTATGTTAACCAACTCCTCAGGTGCTTCTTTTTTTTTTTAAGAAATTTTTTATTAAAGAGTGGCACCTGAGCTAACATCTGTTGCCAATCCTCTTTTTCTTCCTTTTTCTTCTTCTCCCCAAAGCCCCCCAGTACACAGTTGCATATTCTAGTTGTGGGTCCTTCTAGTCGTGGCGTGTGGGACGCTGCCGCAGCATGGCCTGATGAGTGGTGCCACGTCAGCACCCAGGATCCTAACCAGTGAAACCCTTGGCTGCCGAAGCAGAGTGCCCAAACTTAACCACTTAGCCACACGGCCGGCCCCAGGTGATTCTGATGTAAGCTGCCCACAGACCACACTTGGAGGTTCTTAACTACAATACATTTATTAGGTAGTGGTGGTTTTCAGCAAAGTAGATGGGAGACCAGGTTTGACTTTGGACTTCCTCCTTCCTGTTCTCTCCATGCTCTCCTCTTGGTCTGCACTCTCCTACTCCACCACCACCTCAGTTCCACCCTGCCATGAGTGCTCTACTCTAGGCCAACACTTGACAGTTTGTCTTTGGTCACAATCCTTCTCCTTATGAAAGTAGACTATCTTGTTTTCCATCACCCAAGAGTCCCAAGAAGAAGTGGAATGGCTAATTCCAGTGAACTCCTACTTTCAGGTCAACAACATCCTTCTTGGAATCCCCAGTATGTGTTAATTCAGTTAACATTTATCACATGCCTGCTCTTTGCAAGGTGCTGAGGACAAAAAGATGAAGCACACAGCCTCTACCTTCAAGAAGGTCATGGTCTAGAGCAGGAATTGGCAAATTTTTTTCTGGAAAAGCCCAAATAGTAATTTTTTTAGGCTTTGTGTGCCATATGGTCTCTCTTACAACTACTAAACTCTGCCATTGTAATGTGAAAGTAGCCATAGACAATACATAAACAAATGAGTGTGGCTGTGCTCCAATAAAATTTTATTTACAAAATTAGGTGGTGGATCCTTGGTCTAGAGGGCATGGGCAAGCCATCAGTTACGTTGTGATAATGCTAGAATAAAGGCTAGGGCCGGGGATAGCAACTGTGCTTCAACTCAAGAACCAGCTCTGATCAGTTGGTAGCGAGCACCTAGAGCAGGCTGTTCATTCATTCATTCACTCAACAAATGTTTACTTATTTGGTGCCCCTATGTGCCAGATTCAGGGGAACAACCTACCATTATTTATTAGCTTTGTTTTCCTTGGGTAGGGAATTGCAGCACTGGGGCTGTATATTTGCCATTGATGAGCTATGTGTTAAGGATAGACAAATGAATAAGGAATAGTCTCTATGTATAAGCCCATCTATTCAAGGAACTCACACTTCTACACTAACCCAGCAAAGCAGGCACTATTATGCCCCTTTTACAGATGTTAAAGGAATGTTAAGGAATGTACTAAAGATCACTCAGCTAGTTGAGCTATGGAATAACATTTCAGCTCATGTTTCCTGCTCATAAATCTAAGACCTTTCTACTACACCCAAGCTGCTTTTAATAATAATGATTTATAGTACCGAGTTCATGGTTTGAACTGTAATGTAAACCAGAGGTCAATGACCTTTAAAAAGTGGCTTGCCAAAATTCCAGTCTCTTTCCTTCTATGCCTAGTCAAGGTGAGCATTGGAGTGGATCATGACAACCTTGTTCCCAAGGGATGTGAGAAATAGGGTTGTTGAGCTTTTGCCATTTGTGTGTGTATGTGTGTTTGTGGGTGGGTGTGTAACCCTACTGAAGCCAGGACCCACATACTCCAGTCTCAGAGCTGTGTTGCAATCAAAGAACTTAGTTAAAAAAAACAAAAATGTCAATATAAAACAACTCCTCAAGGTCTTTATTTAAATTGCTCAAACTTAAGAAAGGGTGACATTCCACAAAGCTCTTTTAACATTATCCCTCTTATCTAATCATCTAATTCCCTCATACCTTGTGGCTTCTCCTTTTCTACAGTTTTATGAAAGTCCCAGCAAAGCTCTACCTCCAGTGCTAGCTTTTGTGCCCCTTTCCTACCTACCTTTCCCTGCTTCTATCACAAAATCTAAAGAACTGTCTGATGATGGCAGAACCTGTCTCCAAGAGCTAGGGTGTGGAAGAAACCAAGGGAGCAAAGCCAGAAAGTTTTTTGGGAGCAAGGGGGATAGAAAAGCCCAGAGGTACCAGGCATATACTTGTCCTTATATCTATTCCTGTGTCTATTTCTATACCTTTCTATCATCTATATCTCTACTGATCTCTATCTCTACCTCTGTCTCTACTGAGGAGGATGGAGTTGAGAATCAAAGAAAAACAGAGCTGGATGCCTGATGGTATCACCAAGTCCTGTATTACTTCTGAATTTCCGTCTGTGTAAGCCAGGAAAATTCCCTATTGTTTAAGCCAGTTTGAGCCAGATGTATGTTACTTGCAGCTGAAAAGATGGTAACTATTCCAAAATCTAATTAAATGTTAGGTCTGGCCTTTTACCTCTCTTCCCTACCCGTTTTTCCCAGTCTTTCTCCCTATTTGTGACTCCCCTGTGGTTGCCCACTTCCTTCTTTCTCTGCAGTATCTTCTTTTCTGGACTTGCTCTCTTCCTATTTTTAAAAACTGCCTTCATCTGAGAAAAAATGTGATATGCAGATTCAATGAACACTTTCATGACTGACATGAAATGTGTTTCCTCACATCTTTCTATATGACTGGCTTATTGTCACCAGGCAGGTCCGCAGAAAGCCTCCTTGAGGACCCTATGAGAAGTTGGCCTCCCCAAGCCATTCTATTCCTTTACTTTGTTTTCTTTTCTTCGTAGCACCGTCATTAACCAGTTACAGCACTAGTTTGTTTACATGTTTATTGTCCATCTCCCTGCCCATCTTTTCCCACACACTAGACTGAGTTCAAAGAAAACTGTCTTGTTTACCCTATTGCCTGAAATACAGCATGTGCTCAATAAATATTTGTTGGAAAAATAAATGAATGAATGATATAAGCTTTAATATGTTAAATCTCTTGGGGTCTTATAAATGTCTTGCAGTTTTGTAGGTAATAATGCCTTGATTCAAAGGAATTCCTAATAGTGAGATATTAGGTGCCAGAGTTGGGGCTGTGGAGAAGATCTCTTTGGTCATGGGACCTTCTTGGGATGCTTTTAATCAAATAGGCAGATAGGTGAAGAATGTTGTTAGTGGTATATGGTACCATGGGCATGACTATCAGGGTTCGTTGTATCTTGACAAATCTCAGCAGGTCTAGGACCATGCATAAATGTGTGTAGTTATTTGTGTATGCACTATCCATTGGAGGAAGGTCCATGGCTTTCATCAGATACTTAGTGGGATCCATGACCTTCCAGATTTTAAGAACTCCAGCTTTTCAGAGCTGTTACACTTGAATCCAGGATCTTTTATTGACATTCCGCAGGAGTCAAACCTTTCTGGGTTTTCAGAGGAGTTACAACAATGATAGTGGGAGTGGTAGGAGGAAGAGACCTTTCTTTTTTCTTTTTCTGTTTTTGCAAGTTATTATGTACTCATGATACTTGCATAGCAGTTTTCTCAAAATGGAAATCTTTTGAAAAAATTTATAACCATGATGTATATTTGTTACTCAATAAAACCTTGAGGTGTTGCAAGTATGAAGAGAAATTCTCCTAATCTCACACTTTGGAAATTACTCCTAATGCTTGTGTGTATATACTATCCCAAACTGACTGAAAACATTAAAAAACCAGTATTACTCACAATTTTTATAATGGAAATGGGTAAGGGAGAAAATGTCTGTTGAATGGCAGAATGAAAGAATGCTCATTTTTTATTTTTTGTTTTTTGGTGAGGAAGATTGGACCTGAGCTAGCATCTGTTGCCAGTCTTCCTCTTTTTGCTTGAGGAAGATTGTCGCCAAGCTAACATCTGTGCAAATCTTCCTCTATTTTGTATGTGGGATGCTGCCACAGCATGGCTTGATGAGTGGTGTGACCCCATGCCCAGGATCTGAACTGGAGAACCCCGGGTCACTGAAGTAAAGTGTGCGAACTTAACCACTATGTCACCAGGCCAGTCTCAAAGAATGCTTATTTTTGAGATTCCTTCTGTTTTCCAATTCCAAGTGCAGTCAGGTAGGACATGGAAATTGCAACAACAGGTAACATTTATTAAGTGCATACTGGCATTGTGTGAAGTGTTTTCCATACCTAATTTTAAGCCTCACAAGAACCCTGTGGTTCTATTAGAATTTTTTTTTTTTTTTAACAGATCAGGAAATCAAGGTTCAGAGAAATGGATGAACTTGCTTGATAAATGTCAGATCCAAGACTTGCTGGCGGCAAAGTCCACCCTCTTAGTTTCTCACTCCAGCTCTGGCAGGGTACCAAGACAGTTCAGGAGCAGAGTTTGAGGAGAAAAAGGCAGTATTTGCCCTCCCTAGGCTCTTTTCTGGTGTAAGATCATGGAGTATAGTCCTCTTAACCTCTACTTTGTCCATATCCCCTGTCGCTTGAGGAAGGAAAGAATTAGATTCAATGTAAATTATATTAATCCAGCTTCCTTAAAATGACAGTCCAGAAAAACTCAGAAGGGGTTACAAAAATTGAACTGTGCATCTCTGAAATTCTCATATCAAATTACTTTAAAAATAACTATGTTAACGCCTCCCATGACACAGGAACTTTCTAAGCAGGAGTGGGACCTGCAGCTAGTTCAGGGAGAAGGAAGTTAATGATGTGATGTGGTAGCCAGTGGAAGCTGGGACTTCTCTGGTTATTAATGATGGTAATAATGATGATGATAAATGAAGTGTATTTGTTGGATTTCAGCAAAGTCTTAATTACAATGAACACAAAGGAGGATACCCCCTTCCTAACAAAGCCATTGGTGTATGAATGGTGATAACTGGTAACTTGCCTATTGACTACCTTCTGGTCTGAGTAAATGGAGGAAATTTCTCTGCTTCGGCTCTGAGAAAGCTGGTGAGCAGGCCAATTCCAGGTTAAGAAAATAAGAGGTACTGTTTCAAAATAGAAATACAAGTACTATTTCAAAATGCCACTCTTATGCAGCTGAAGTCATGGGGGTTTAAGTGTCATGATTCTGAGAATTTCATAACATATAGGACCCTTGGAAAGCATCTTGTCGAGGTCCTTCATTTTCAGATAAGTAATCTGAAGCCAAAAGGGGAAATTACTTGCCTAAGCTCATGTAGTTGCACGGTCAAGACTCCAAATTTCTAGACCTCCACTGACTATGTCCCTTTTCATCTATTTAATGCTGCCTCCCTAGGATTCGAACTATAAATTACCTTGGACCAGTGCATCAATGAAAAACTATGTATTGTTTAGAGTGTACCCTGCCGGGGTGTTTAATTCTCGCCTTTTACTGCCATTGAACTATTTTATTACTCTGTAAATTTTATAGATAACAGATAGCAAAGTGAAATAATTACTGTTTCTTGACATGCAAATGAATTCTGTCCAGTGGAAGGACATCACTTCCCCCGCCATGCTAAAGTCAGTTTTGTGTCCATTTCCACATTAATACTCTTTTAAGTAATATGAATTTGTACTTCTTTGACTTCTCCTTTGAACTGGTTATATCATCTGCCTGGTTCCCTCATTTAAGTAATAAATTAAATAATAAATACAATCTTTAATATGTGTTGTTTTATATGAGTAAAAACTTTACTTTTTTTTGGTATCTGTTAATACTACCATCTTTATGTTTTGGGACATATTCAAGAACCATCTTTTACTTAATATTTTTCTTGCAATTGATTCACTTTAAAATACTATCTATTCTAGAAGGACATTTGGTATCCATGCTATAAATGGAAACCATTTGCCACAAATAAAAGTTAAGTATAAAAATAAATACAATGAAAATAAAACAACGTTATTGAGTTCTAATTAAAAACTGTGGTTTGTGGAAGGTTCTGAACCCAAGGCCTGCTTTATCTCTGTTATAAAAGGATATTAGTGGGAAGTAAGGAGACACTAACATTAAAGTGTGTCTTTCTCCTTGCACTGGCCTAGTCAGAAATATTGAAAGGAAATGGAAAATGAAATAAACTTTCTTGCAGTGAGAGTCAATGTTATTTACTGCCATGTTCATGTACTATCTAAAATCCTCTCCTATATCATGTAAAAGCATCTTGAGTGCACAGTGAGGAGTATATGTCCACATTTTAGGAAACACTGCTTTAGATAATTAGCTTTTTGCTAATCTTGTAGATGGAGACAAACAATGCTTGTGTCATCCACAGTAGCACATGGTAAAAATGTTTTGTAGTTAAGAACCAGAATGCATTTTGTAGTAGTATTCTCTTATCTAAAACCTTAACTAGCAAGAATGTATCCATAAAATTGAAAATGGAAAACATCTCTGAGTTGCTATGACAAAGGTCCATTATTTTATTCTACGAGACCAGCTGTTTTCATGACTTTGCATAGATACAGTAAATGTAAAATAAAGGCAGATTAAAAACAGGTTCCACTGACATTGGGGTGACAACTAAAGTCAAAGGGAGGACTCTTGAAAAAGCAGAGTGCTCTGGGCCACTGTGTGCAGGAGCAGACAGCACTACATGCATCAATTAATCACTTAGACCCTGTCCATGTTATAGCAGAAATTTTCTAGAATGACTCCCAGATCTTTAGCTCTAATTCAGGGCTCTTTCTTCACCTCCTGCTCTACGTAATCCATAATCTGGGAGACATTCTCACTGTGGGTACCCCATAGATGTCTAAAACCCAAGAGGTCCAGAAACCAACTATTTATCTTCTATCCCAATTGTGTTCTTCCTCTTGAATTCCTTAGCTAACTGAGTGGAATGTGTATCCTTCCAGCTGCCTGAGCCAGGAAACTGAGGTCATTTTCTGACTCCCATTCCCCTTCTGTCATGTTCAATTGATTATCAGGTCTTTTGGAGTCCATTGCTTTTAAATTGCAAATTTGTCAACTTCTTTCTATTCCTATTGCTGTTATTTAAGTCGTCTTGTTCTCTCATCTAGACATCTTGAGCATCTTCCTAATTGGTCTCTACTTTTAGGTTCTCTTTCCACCTTATATGTACTCTATGTATTCCTGTGAATAAGTTTTATAAAGTTAAAAATCTGCCTAAAAGTTTAAATTCGCTCTATATTGCACTCACAATGAAGTCTGGACCACTTACAGAAGTTTATATGGTCCTTTATGGTCTGGCCCCACTTCCTTCACCAGTCCTTATTTATTGACAGTCCCCTCTCCCAAGCATCTGTACGTATCCCCATCCACCAGCATCCACACCCACAGACTCTGTCTCGGGCCTGATGTGATAAATGAATTACTCATGCTTATATCTAAAGGTAAATTCCTTCACTTGTGCCCTAGATCCTGGCCTCTTGCCTACTCAGGGACATTATTCAGCATTCTTCCCTCTCTTACAGCCTCAACCTCTTCCTCTTTACTGGGTCATTCCCATCAGCATTTAAATATGCTGTCATTTTTCACAGGTTAAAAAAATCTTCCCTTGATTCTACCTTTCATGCTAATTGTGACCCCGTTTCTTTGCTCATCTGTGCTATCTTCATTTTCTCCCCTTCCTTTCTCTCTTAAATCCACCCCAATCAAGCTTTTGCCCCCATATCCTTTCATCAAAATTGTTTCTGTTAAGGTTACCAAATGGCCTCCAGACTGTTTAAGTTAGTGCCCATTTTTCAGAACTCATGTTATGTGGCCTATCGGCAACTTTTGATATAGCTGAACACGTCCTCTTCCTCTATACACTTTCTCCCCTTGGCTTCCAGAACACCACACACTTGCTTGGTTTTCTTCCCACCTCCCTGGTTGCTGCTTCCAAATCTCCTTTTCCTGTTCCTTCTCTTCCTGCCCTCCGAATGGTGGAGAGCCCCAGGGCTCTGTCCTTAGTCTTCCTCTTTTTCTATCTACATTTGCTCCCTTGGAGAGTTTGGCTAGTTGCCTGGGTTTGAGTGCCATCCATATGCTGATAACTTCAAATTTATATCTTCAGCCAGAATTCCCTCTGAACATCAGACTCATACGTTCTACAGCCTACTCAGCATCTTCATTTGGATACATCTTGAACTCAACTTGTCCAAAACTGAATTCCTGATCTTCCTTTCCACACCCACCCCAAAACTGCTTCATCCATAGCCTTTCTCTTCTCAGTTGATAGCGTCTCTGTTCTTCCATGTGCTCAAATCCAAAGCTTGGAGGCATTCTTGAATACTTTGTCTCTCACTTCCCACAACCAATCTGCCAGGAAATACTGCGGACTTGGCCTTCAAAATATATCCAGAATTCAACCACTTCTCACCACCTCTCCTACTACCACTCTAGCCTCTATCATCCCTCACTTGGATTACTGCACAATAACCTCCTGACAGGTCTCCCTGTCCACTCTCCTTGGGGTCTTTGCAGCATGCTGTTCCCTCTGCCTGGAATGCTGTTGCCCACATATCTGCATGGCAATGTCTTTTATCTCCTTTAGGTCTCTGCTCAGTTGTCACCTTCTCCATGAGGCCCAGATTGACCACACTGTTTAAAACTGTAACTCCTCCCCCTCCTTTACCCTCACAGGTGGCTCTCCCTATCCCCTTTACTCCATTTTCTCTTCCTTAGCCCTTAGCCCCTTCTCACATGTCATAAATTAACTCTTCTATTATATTCATTTTTTATTCCTAGTCTTACCCCATCAGGGGGAATTGCCCATAAGGGGCGCTGTGCAGGATATGTATGCCCTCCCTGTGCTCACCGGGACTCATGGTGGGAATGCCATACTCAAGTGGACAATGGATGGTGGGCTTGGGCTTGGGTTCCTCTTAGCTTTCAGACCATGGTCCCAAGATTATGGTGGCACCAGATCCCTGAAGGTGGGTCAGGATGATAAGGCAAGAAATCCATGTTCTGAGCACTGTTTGTCTCCTGCTTCAATGAGTGGCCTTGGACAAATCCCTTGATTTCTCAGGCCTTATGTTTTCAGTTTAAGATTTCCCTTCTTTAGGTAAGTCTCTCTAAACTTTGCAAGCCTAAACTTTCCTTCAGTTCTTAAGTTGATAAACAATTTAAAGAAATATAACATAGCAAGAAGTATGTACAGCATAGCAGATACAAGTGTAGTCTCTGGTATCGGGCTGCTTGGGTTCTAATCCTGGCACTGCCACTTATAAATTGTATGACTTAGGGACCGGCCCCATGGCCGAGTGGTTAAAGTTCCGCATGCTTGGTGGCCTGGGTTCGCAGGTTCAGATCCCAGCACTGACCTACACCACTCATCAGCCATGCTGTAGAGTCATCTCACATACAAAATAGAGGAAGATTGGCACGGATGTTAGCTCAGGGTTAATATTCCTCAAACAAGAAAAAAGGGGGGAAGATTGCCAACAGTTGTTAGCTCAGGGCAAATCTTCGTCACCAAAAAAATAAAAAATAAATACATAGATAAATAAGTAAGTAAATAAATTGTCTGATGTTGAACTTTATCCCTTCTGTATCAGTTTTCCTCTCTGTAAAACAAGCGCAATAACAATACCTGTTGCCAGAGATAGATCATCTTATTTTGGTGTGTAGGGGTTGGGAGTGGAAGGATATAGGTGGAGACATTGAGGAAGACCACAAGAAAGGTCTGTTTCCTGACTGCACAGGTCGGTGTCTGTGGGGAAGTAAAGAGAACAATTGCCATCCATTGACTAAGTGAATTAGTCTGGGATTGACTAATTGGTGGACCCTGCTCTGTAAATGCTAGTTGAATAAATAAATAAATGAATGTGTCTGGAAAATAATGCTGTACCTGCATTCTAGGACCCTGTGAAGTTGAATTAGATATCCAGGTAGGAGAGCAGTTTGCATTTATATAGCCCTTTCTCTCTAAGTATTTCAAAGTACATCCAGTGAGTTTTGGTTTATAGGTGTGTGGTTAGCTATGGTAGGTTTTTAAGGTCCTGCTGTCTTTGTGATACACGTCAGTTTGGTTTTGGGCTACCCCCTCTTTGTTCTCAGGTTGGAGCTAGGGCTGAAGGCACAGCAAAGCAATGAAAACTCATTTTAGTAGCTACTTAAGAATAATGATGAAGATAAAACAGGGTTTGAAAATGTATACTGAGTATTCCAGAGCAGAATGGAAATGAGTTTTGTATTATCTGTTCTTTTGCATTGTTTACGTATCACTTCCCTTCACACTACACAGTGTGAGTAATTACTGTGGGGAAGTGGAAAGAATGTGGGATTTAGACTTGGGTATATCTAGGTTTGTGCCTGAGTTCCTCTACTTCATGGTTATGCGCCCTTAGCAAGTTTATTAACTTTGCACCTCAGTTTCCTTATTTTTTAAATTTTTTAATTTTTTGGTGAGGAAGATTGGCCCTGAGCTAACATCTGTGCCAGTCTTTCTCTATTTTGTATGCGGGATGCCACCATAGCATGGCTTGATGTGCGGTGTGTAGGTCTGCGCCTAGAATCCAAACCCACAAACCCTGGGCCAGCAAAGTGGAGTGTGCAAACTTAACCAGTGTGTCACCAGGCCGGCCCTTCCTTATCTTTAAATATAGAGGTTATGGATTGAAATTTATAGGTTGATGCTCTAACCCTTAATATAACTATCTGGAGATAGGGCCTTTAAGGAGGTAATTATGGTTAAAAGAGGTCATAAAAGTGGGGACCTTATCTAATAGGACTGGTGTCCTTATAAGAAGAGGAAGAGATACCAGGGTGTGCACGCAGAGAGGAAAGGCCATGTGAGGAATTTTACATGTGTCGTGGAAAATTGCAACAGGCGGCCATCTGCAAGCCAAGGAGAGAGGCCTCACTGGAAACCAACCTTGTTGGCACCTTGGTCTTGAACCTCAAGCCTCCAGAACTGTCAGAAAATAAATTTCTGTTGTTTAAGCCACCAAATTTGTTTTATTCTGTTATGGCAGCCTGAGCAAACTAATGATGCTGTGCTGCTGTTGATTGTGGTAAGAATCACAATAATACCGTCACCATCAGAAGAAGCATAGTGTAAGCATTTAAGAGTGAAGCTTTTGAAGTCAGACTTGGCTGGGCTCATCATTGCTCGGCCACTTACTGGCTCTGTAATTAGATTTTTAACGTGAGCCTCAGTTTCCTTATCCATAAAATAAGCATCATCATAATAACACCAATCTCAGAGTGATGTCATGATGCATCATTGAATAATTTGTTAGGTGTTGAAGATTTAGCACAATCCTTCTGTGTGCCATGGAGCAGGATAAATGCTTTATACATACTCCTATTTAAACATTGCACCTGCACTACTTACTTTGTAGAGTTTTTCTGAGGACGAAGTGAGACATTGCATGTGAAGGTATTGTGTAAAATTAAGTAGTTTTTTTTTTTTAATTTTTATTTTTTTCGGATGTACATCATATTTCAAATTCTGGATACATTACATCATGTTCACCACCCGAACACTAATTATAGTGCATCTCCTCACATGTGACCCTAATCACCCCTTTTGCCCTCCCCCCACCCTCCTTCCCCAATGGTAACCACCAGTCCAATCTCCAATGCTATGTGTTTTTTTTTTTCTGTCGTTTTTATCTTCTACTTATGAGTGAGATCATATGGTATTTGACTTTCTCCCTCTGACTTATTTCACTCAGCATAATACCCTCAAGGTCCATCCATGCTGTCACAAATGGCTGGATTTCGTCATTTCTTATGGCTGAGTAGTAGTCCATCGTGTATAAATACCACATCTTCTTTATCCATTCGTCCCTTGATGGACACGTAGGTTGCTTCCAAGTCTTGGCTATTGTGTATAATGCCGCAATGAACATAGGGGTGCAAGTATCTTTATGCCTTTGTGTTTTCAAGTTCTTTGGATAAATACCCAGCGGTGGAATAGCTGGATCATATGGTAGATCTATCCTTAATTTTCTGAGGATACTCCAAACTGCTTTCCATAGTGGCTGCACCATTTTGTACTGCCACCAGCAGTGAACAAGGGTTCCCTTCTCTCCACACCCTCTCCAACATTTGTCGTTTCCTGTCTTGTTAATTATAGCCATTCTGACCAGAGTGAGGTGATACCTCATTGTAGTTTTGATTTACATTTCCCTGATAGCTAATGATGTTGAACATCTTTTCATATGCCTGTTGGCTGTCTGTATATCTTCTTTGGAGAAATCTCTGTTCAGATCTTTTGCCCATTTTCTAATTGGATTGTTGGGTTTTTTGTTGTTGAGCTGTATGAGTTCTTTGTATATTTTGGATATTAACCCCTTATCTGATATGTGGTTTGCAAATATCTTCTCCCAATTGTTAGGTTGTCTTTTCGTTTTGTTGATGGTTTCCTTTGCTGTGCAGAAGCTTTTTAGTTTGATGTAGTCCCATTTGTTCATTTTTTCTTTTGTTTTCCTTGCCCGGTCAGACATGGGACTTGAAAATATGGTGCTCAGACCAATGTCATAGAGCGTACTGCCTATGTTTTCTTCTAGAAGTCTCATGGTTTCGGGTCTTACATTCAAGTCTTTAATCCATTTTGAGTTGATTTTTGTGCATGGTGTAAGGGAATGGTCTACTTTCATTCTTTTGCATGTGGCTGTCCAGTTTTCCCAACACCACTTATTGAAGAGACTCTCCTTTCTCCATCGTATGCTCTTGGCTCCCTTGTCAAATATTAGCTGTCCATAAACATGTGGGTTTACTTCTGGGCTCTCAATTTTGTTCCATTGATCTGTGTGTCTGTTTTTGTGCCAGTACCATTCTGTTTTGGTTACTATCGCTTTGTAGTATAATCTGAAATTGGGGAGTGTGATACCTCCAGCTTTGATCTTTTTTCTTAGGAATCCTTTGGCTATTCAGGGCCTTTCAAATGCCATAGGGTGGCCAACTGGATAAAAAAACAAGATCCATGTATATGCTGCATACAAGAGACACACTTCAGACCTACAGACACTCACAAACTTGAAAGGATGGAAAAAGATATTCCACGCAAATGGCAAAGAAAAGAAAGCGGGGGTAGCAATACTTATATCAGACAAAATAGACTTTAAATCAAAAACTGTAATAAGAGACAAAGACGGGCACTACATAATAATAAAGGGAACAATCCAACAAGAAAATATAACACTTGTAAATATCTACGCACCCAACATAGGAGCACCTAAATATATAAAGCAATTATTAACAGACATAAGAGGAGAAATAGACAGTAACGCAATAATAGTAGGGGACTTTAACACTCCACTTACACCAATGGATAGATCATCCAAACAGAAGATCAATAAGGAAACACTCACCTTAAAGGACACATTAGACCAGATGGACTTAGTAGATATATACAGAACATTCCATCCAAAAACCATAGGATACACATTCTTTTCAAATGCCCATGGAACATTCTCCAGGATTGATCACATACTAGGCCACAAAACAAGTCTCAATAAATTTAAGAAGATCGAAGTAATACCATGCATCTTTTCTTACCACAAAGGTATGAAACTGGAAATCAACTACAGAAAGAAAACCAGAAAAGCCACAAAAATGTGGAGATTGAACAAAATGCTACTGAACAATGATTGGGTCAATGAAGAAATCAAAGAAGAAATAAAAAAATTCCTGGAGACAAATGAAAATGAAAACACGACATGCCAAAATCTGTGGGATACAGCAAAAGTGGTTCTACGGGGGAAGTTTATACTAATTCAGGCCTACCTCAACAAAGAAGAAAAATCCCAAATAAACAATCTAAAAGTGCACCTAAAGGTACTGGAAAAAGAACAACAAACAAAGCCCAAAATCAGCAGAAGGAAGGAAATAATAAAAATCAGAGCAGAAATAAATGAAATAGAGACTAAAAAAACAATAGAAAAAATTAATGAAACCAAGAGCTGATTCTTTGAAAAGATAAACAAAATTGACAAACCCTTAGCTAGACTCACCAAGAAAAAAAGAGAGAAGGCTCAAATAAATAAAATCAGAAACAAAAGAGGAGAGATTACAACGGACACCTCAGAAATACAAAAGATAATAAGAGAATACTATGAAAAGCTATACGCCAACAAATTGGATAATCTAGAAGAAATGGATAAATTCTTAGAAACATACAACCTTCCAAAACTGGACCGAGAAGATGTAGAAAATTTGAATACACTGATTACCAGTAAGGAGATCGAAACAGCAATTAAAAACCTCTCAAAAAACAAAAGTCCAGGACCAGATGGCTTCCCTGGTGAATTCTACCAAACATTCAAAGACAACTTAATACCTATCCTTGTCAAACTCTTCCAAAAAGTTGAAGAGGAGGGGAGGCTTCCTAACTCCTTCTACGAAGCAAACATTATCCTGATACCAAAACCAGAGAAGGGCAACACAAAAAAAGAAAATTACAGGCCAATATCACTGATGAACATCGATGCAAAAATCCTCAAGAAAATACTAGCAAATCGAATACAGCAATACGTTAAAAAGATCATACATCATGATCAAGTGGGTTTCATTCTGGGGATGCAGGGATGGTTCAACATCCACAAATCTATCAACATGATACACCACATTAACAAAATGAAGAATAAAAATCACATGATCATCTCAATAGATGCAGAGAAAGCATTTGACAAGATACAGCATCCATTTATGATAAAAGCTCTAAATAAATTGGGTATAGAAGGAAAATACCTCAACATAATAAAGGCCATATATGACAAACCCACAGCAAATATCATTCTCAATGGAGAAAAACTGAAAGCTATCCCTCTAAGAACAGGAACCAGACAAGGATGCCCACTGTCACCACTCTTATTTAACATAGTATTGGAAGTCCTAGCCAGAGCAATCAGGCAAGAAAAAGAAATAAAAGGGATCCACATTGGAAAAGAAGAAGTGAAACTGTCACTCTTTGCAGATGACATGATTTTATATCTAGAAAACCCTAAAGAGTCCACTAAAAAACTTTTAGAAATAATAAAGGAATACAGTCAAGTTGCGGGATACAAAATCAATGTACAAAAATCCGTTGCGTTTCTATACACTAACAACGAAGTAGCAGAAAGAGAAATTAAGAATACAGTCCCATTTACAATTGCAACAAAAAGAATAAAATATCTAGGAATAAACTTAATGAAAGAGGTGAAAGATCTGTACACCGAAAACTATAAAACATTGTTGAAAGAAATCGAAGAAGACACAAAGAAATGGAAAGATATTCCGTGCTCTTGGATTGGAAGAATTAACATTGTTAAAATGTCCATACTTCCTAAAGCAATCTATAGATTCAACGCAATCCCTATCAAAGTTCCAACAACATTTTTTACAGAAATAGAACAAAGAATCCTAAAATTTATATGGAACAACAAAAGACCCCGAATAGCCTAAGTAGTTTTATTGTTATAATCAAGACATGACAATTTTGGACATGTTGTAAGCATTATTTATTTAACAGATACTTAACGTGTTTATAGTAAATGTAAACTTCTGTTCTATGGCATTTATCTTCAAGCTTTTCAGATGAGTCCAACTGTTTTTGAATAGTTACGTGGCTGTGTTGTTGGTCAGAGCTACAGCAATCTCAGAACCATATCCTTTGATTGGCTCTCAGCAGGCAAAAAGTTTAAACTGCATTCTATTGCTCTCCATTACCCAGGGCTGGAAAGGGCTGGTTGGTAGTGATGCAAATTCATTATTTCCAGGTAGAGAATTCATAAAGAATAGAAATTAATGATGGAAGGGAGTTCAGATCCACAAGCCTTTTATAGCATCATGTGTTTAAGCTTCAGATTGCTTGATGCTTTCCAATTGTGCCTGGGTTTATTTAAAAGATTAAAAAATATATAGGTCTTGATCTTTTCTTGGTGAATCTACTCTTAGGAATTTTATATTTTTAATTTCTATGTAAATGGGTTATTTCTTTAATAAGAAATTTTCCAATGGATTTTTGCTGGCATGTAGGAAAGTTATTAATTTTTGTTTATATATATTGTATCTTACCTCACATTGAACTCCCTTATTAGTTTAAATAGTTTTTCAGTTGATTCCCTTGGATTTTCTAGGAAGTTAATTATAATTGTAAATAATTATGATTTTGTCTTTTCCTTTCCACTGTTTGCTCAAAAATTTTTTTCTTGTCCTACTGCATTGGCTAAAAACTCCAGAACAAATCTCAATTATAGCAGTGATGGTGGCATCTTCATTTGTTCCTAATTTTAATAGCAATATCCTTGGTGTTTCACCATTATGTATGCTTGTTGTTAGTGTCTGATATATACTTTAAGTATATTAGGAAAGTTTCCTCTGATTCCTAGCTGAGTAAGAGTTCATAGTTTGATTTATTTGTTCCCTTTAGTAGAAGTCACTGTTCTCATTTATTCAGACTGGGGTCATCTTACCATTACCCCCTAGGCCTGTAAACCCAGGCATGGGGGGAGTAGTTGAGAAGTTTGGATGAATCCTAAGCAACCATACTGCCTCATTGTATGGATTCTTCTGGATTAGGCCAACTATAGGAACTTGAACTGAACTGATTAAATGAATCATTGAAAAAGTGAATAATAATTTTTTGAACTCTGAAACCAAACTCAAATGTTATTATTTAGTTGAGTGATGAGTCAGAGAAAAGGCCTTTTTTCTCCTTTTAAAGCTCCCTAGGAAAACAGTTCAAACCAGCAACAAAGCTATATATTTTTGAATACTGTTGAAATGGAACAAAAGAATAACTTCAAATGTCTCTAAATTCAATCTGCTTGGGACAAATGCTTCATCCATGCAAAGTCGCTAGTTAGCAGAAGGCATAATGCTTGGGGGCTGGGTTTGGGGTGGAAGTGGCTAGACTCCAGAAGTGGCAGTAGCACGCCAGCTCCTGCTTCTGATGTTGCAGGGTCCTGGTGACCCTTCACTTCAGCATCACCCCAGGGGGTAAGCAGAGTGTGAACCTGGGTCAACTCGATACTAGGAATCAGTTCAAGCCATCATTTCCCAGGATATATTCTTTGAGGAGGGATAAGTAAACTGCACAAGCACACATATGCAGTCCACCCATAACCCCCCTGTCATCACGACGAAGCAAATGGTATTAGCTACTTTTCCTTTTCCATGTAGGTGCTTTCCTATGCAAAAGTTGTAAAACAGGCAAAATTTGTCTTCGGTCCTACCATTTTGCATCTCTGTCCCCTTCTATGTTTTCAGTAGCACTCTGAGGGCCCAGCTAAGTACCAAGTACTAAAATGGTCTCACCATTTAAAATTTTAATTTTTCAGGGAAAACTTCTTTAGCTGCTGTCCTGCCCCAATCTAGGTCAGTTTGAATCTTCTGATCTGTTCATATTACCCATTATGTTAACATTTTTACCACAACTGAAATGAAATCATTTCTGTATGTTTGTTCATTTCTTGTTTGATGTCTGTCCACAACTAGAGGGTAAACTCCATGAAGGCACTTATCTGGAATGTGACTTGCCCACAGTGTGTGCCCAATAAATATTGAATGAAGGGATGGCCTGGAGGACCACAGTGAAAGAACTCTATTATTGCCTTTGCTATAGCAGTGGTTGCCAGACTTTTTGAATATAGCTGTAACCTCCTCTCTCTTCTTTTGAATATTCCTCAATTTATGATGTCTCCCTATGACTATAATTGTAACCATGCTAAATGTACTTTTGGGTTACATCTCCCTTGTAATTAATCTGGAGTGCCAAATGTTGAGGTCAATTGGTCTAACACATGAAGTGCAACCCTTTTTAAAAATTTCAGTTCAAGCTCTATCCACAGTCTGGTTTCATTCTTACATCTCACTATTTCCCTGAGGTAATAACACACTTTGTACTTGCTCTTTTGCCTTGGCCAAAGTCATTTCTCTCTAAAAAGCTCTGTGCTTCCTCAGCTATGCAATGTTAACCATCATTCCAGACCCAATTTAAGTCTCACCTTCTCCAGAAATCTTTCTCTTACTACTCATTCCTTTCTTTCCAAAGAGACCCCTTAGCACTTACTCTCTGATACTCTTACTTAGTAGATAGTATCCATGATGTAGAATTTAGCTCTGTCGCAGGTTGCATTTTCTGGGGTGTAGACTCTGAGATGGTGTTCGATGGGATAGGATGTTTATTAAGGAGTGTCCTTGGGACCAACATCTGTGAAAGGGAGAAAAATGAAGAAGGAGTGGGCAGAGGGAGAAGCTGACCTGACATGTAGACCTTACTAGAACCTCCACTGATGAGAGGAGCTTTGGCAGGTCAGAGTTGTCTGGCATTGACCGAAATGGTCAGGCTCTTACATCTGTAGAATGATCAGTCATTGGATATGGCTGCCCTGGGCAGGGAGTGACCTTGGGCGAGGCAGCTCTCTGTGGTTGATGGAATCCCTGGGGCGGCTGAGGCTAAAGCCTCTGTGCAGACAGCCCTCCCAGCAGGTGGGACAAGTTCTTTCTTGAAAGGCAACCTGTGTCTACCACAAACTTCTTGAGGCGCAGACCATGTCTTATTTACCCCTGAAGACTCCATAGCACCTAGGCCTGTGCTTGACACATAATCAATGCTCAGTGCATCAATAGATGCTAGATGAATTGCCAGTGGTTTTTGGTCAAGGTGCTTAATTCTGACCATATAATGAGTTCTTTGAGGTCAAGAACATTTGCTCCTACAGAACTTATTACTAGGCTTTTCACATAGCAGGGGTGATTGGTCTGGCTGCCTCTTAGAGCTAATGCACAGGGGTGTGTTTCATAGTTGGGTATGGGTCTGTTTGGCGTCGGCTTTATGTATCAAGGCACTTATGTCGTGGTGGGTATATGTAGGTTGTGGCTGAGGGAATGGGAGTATGCATGTGATATAGCTGAACGTTTATGCTGCTGTAGCTGGTAGTATAAGCTGAGTTTTTGCTGTGCCTGTCTTATTTGGTGCATGTCTTGTTATGACTTGGTATGCATATGTTGTGATTAGAAGTGTATGTGGATCATGGGTGGTATGGGTGTTTGTGGTGGTTGAACTTGGACATGATGACTGGAGGATGAGGGATATGAAGTTGTGTGTGTTTATGTTGTGAGGGGTGTGTGTGTGCACACAAGTGTGCATGTTCACGCTTGGGTGTGAGCATGTGGTGGCCAGAGTGCATCTGCCCTGGCTGGAGTGTGGTGTATGGTGTCTGTGGTTGGCTGTGGTTGAGAGCCCAGACTTGAAGCTCTAGGCCTCTCTCCTCTGGCCTTGTGAAGGCTGAGCAGGCCCCATCCCCAGCCCTAGCAGCATGAAGTCCCTCCACTTTCAACAGACAGCGGTATCAGCCATAATTAAAGCTAATTATTCCACGGTGCTCTGCATGTGTGTTGGCCTCCAAAGTACTCTGCAATGAGCGGGGAGGCAGCAGGGCTGTTTTTCTTCATAAAAACTTATGAGGAGCGCTGAGCAGATTAACAGCTTTAATGACAAAAATTACCGCTTACAACACTGACTTCAAATCAAAGAACAATATCTGCAGACAGATATTTTCATGGTTTTCATAACAATTCATTATAGGTGGCACCAAGGGATTACATTTTTATTTCCCCTGTGTCGTCTTTCTTAGACTCAGGTTCATTTCTCTTAATGAGGCGGCGGAAGATAAAGGGCAGAGGCACAGCCTCCATGGCGGCTGCTGCGCAAGAGGCATTTAGGGTCACAGAGCCATCAGAGCTGGGAGGGGAGGGGCTGAGGAGAGAGAGTGATGGGAGCAAGAGGCTTCCTGCCATAATGAACCAAAATTAAGACATAAATTCTCCCACCTTTGTTCCGACAGCTCCAACTCAGGGATTCAGCTTTTTAATGAGGAATGGATCAGAAGCAAAAATTATTAGCTAATTAATTATACAGAGAACAAAAAAAAAAAACTTGCAGGAAAGATTGGGAATGGGGAGCTGTCCGCATCACAGCAGCCGTTCCGAAACAGGACCAAAGGGAAAGTTCCTGGGTCTGCACAATGGTGTTGGGGAAGTGGGGATGGGTGTGTGGGGGGCTGGTGCCTGTTGACCAGACCTGGGTCTTTACCACATTGGTAAAATGGATGTGGTGGAAGCCAGAGGGCTTACTGGGGAGAGCCTCCCATAATCCCTGCTAGCTTCCTTCCTTTAGACTCTTCACAAAGTGGCATTCTGCTCAAGCCAAATAGAGCAGAACCATTTGAAGAGTTTAGTGTAGTGTTTCTCGCGGTATGGCTTCTGACCCCTGACCATTGCATCAGTGGCACTCAAATTTAGGTGTTCATAAGAATCACCTGGAAAGCCTGGAAAAGTGCAACCAGCCTCCCGAGTCTGATTCACCAGGTCTGGACTGAAGCCTAGGAATCTGCGTTTAAAACAAATGTGCCAGGTGATTTTTCTGCCCACTAAAGGTTAATTGCCACTAGTCTATGCTCGGAATTAGGAATTCTATTCCATTTCCTACCCTCCCCAGATTCTGCATGTTTACTCCTCAATTCTGTGTCTTGGTTTCCTTGTCAATGCACTGAGGACGATAATAACAGTTGAGAAATTACTTTGAGATGAATGCCTCATTTGCTTTCACTGCTTGTAAAACCCAAATTAAATCTTGAAATCCTGGCATACTCTTTACAATCCATTCAGATCTCTAACAGGTTTATAAATAAAATAATTAAAATAAAAAAATATGTGGCTTGTCATCAGCTTTTCATTTTGAGTTTGGTCTTCACTTTGTTGCTATTTTTCTGGAATCGGTAGGGTAGAGACTTTTAAAATTTTCATTCTGGGACTCCAGAAATAGAGATAACAAAAAGACTGTGGCAAGAATCTAAGAAAAGGCAGATGGATCTATAGCACATTTAGAGTGCAGCAGACAACATCTAAGTGTCTTGATTAAAATTGGTCAGACTATACATCTCCTATCAATTTCAACAGGTCAAGGAACATTAACACTGCAACTATCTGTGAGGGGCTAATGCAACCGCACGTGATTATCTTCGTATTTCAGGCAATAAACGGATCCTGCGTCATAGAATTCTGATTGCAGCTTGTGTGCTGGACATTGTGCTAGGTATTGACATTACAGAGGTAATTAAGACACATTTCTTGCCAATAAGAAGCTCATAGTCCAGAGGAAAACAGGTAGAGGAACAGATAATTATAACATCATGTGGTCACGTATTCTGGGTACCATGGGGGTACAGAGGAAGGATACATCACTCTTGGCGGAAAGCAGAGAGAGACAATGTAAAGGGTTTTGGAGAATGTCACAACATTGGAAGGCATTGAAGCAGATATTCTTATTGGCAGGAACAACACTCGGCACAATAGTCAAATGGATAAAGACTATCTCTGGCACATCCTCCATCTCTGGTTTCAGCAGTTTTCTCTCCACTTCAGGTGTCTCCTGACCCCAGGGGAACCCAGTGAGTTAGATATCTGCGGATTCCTCTGAGCTCAACACTACCAGAACATGCCCTTCTCAACTCTTCCATTTGTGATGAACATTTCCTAACCATCAACACTTCACTGTGCTTTGTTCTGAATTCTCCTCTTTCCAACGTGATGCTCTGGAACAACTTTAATTCTTCTCTCTTTTTCTTTTCTCTATGACATTAAACAGTCACTAAGACCCATTGCTTCTATCTCTGAAATGTCTTTCATGCCTTCTTCTCTTCCTCTTGAATTTTCCATCACCCTATATCAGATCCTCATCATCTCTTATCTAGATTCTTAATAACAGCCTTAAGATGGCCTTCTTGCCACTAATTTTTATGCCATTTGGTACATTTTCTACATGGCCATCTATTATGTTATTTAAAATAGAAATTTGAAGAGTTACCCCTTTTCTTACATTTGTTGGATAAATGCTATCACTTCTCTGTGGCCTGAGAAGCCCTGAATATTTTGACCCAATTCCAATTTTTTAGGGTCATCTTCTTCCTCTAGGTTCTGGCTCCAACCATTTGAAAGACCCCAGTATCATCTCCAGTGAGCCATTTGTCATCCTTTGAGAACACAGTATACTTCCATATTTTCATGCTTGGCTAATATGATTCCCTCTGCCTGGAATGCCTTTCAGAGAAATTTATACTCCACCTGCTTTCCTAGAAGAGTTATAAATAAGATTGGATAATTGAAATTATTGAATGATTGAAGTAATAAGTAGTACATGTGATAGATGAAGGGAAGTCCATATGGCTTGGTCTAGACCTTGGTCTTAACAATTCATCACATCAAGCAATGTTTCACTACTTTAGTCTAATTGTGTTCCTCCTGGTCCCATGCTCAAATAGTATGTTGAAGAATTTGGAATATTTACAGTTGACTTTGTAAAGTATTTGATTGCTTTTTGGCCTCTTTTGTCATGTTATTGGAATTTAATGAGTTTTTAAAAACTTAAGTGCTCAACTTCATTTTTCACTTGTTACAAATTATAATGATAAACATTAATTGAATGCTCATGATGTCCAAGGCATGGTTCTAAATTACTTACATGAAATTAACTCATGAAATTCTCACAATAGTCCTTTAGTAGGTTCCATTATTATCATCATTTTAAAGACGAGGACATTGGAGTCGCAGAGAGCTTAAATAACTTGTCTAAGTAGTGACCCCTGGCTCCAGAACCTACACTCATATTTACTGAGCCAGTAATTATGTGCAAGTGGATAGAGAACTATCTACTGGAGGTATTAGGCAGGCATCCAAATTCCATCTGGTCTCAGCCACTCCTCCCCAATCCCAGTGAGATTCCCGAAAGATGTGTGCCCACAACAAGGCCAGAGAAAGGAACATTTTATTACCAGCTTGGGTTTAGTTTCCTACCTTTATGTAGAACCCTCTGGGCCACATGGAGGACATCTTTTTCCTAAAACAGGAGACTGAGGCCTAGAATCTAAGCTGGCCAAGTGGCCTCCTTTGTCCCCTCTTCTGAGCCCTTGACTCTCTTTATCTTATCACTCTGTTGGCGTGCTAGCCCCCAAAGGTCAGTTGGGGGAGGAATAAGTCAGACAGCAAAAATAGCAAGAATAGGCATTATTAGTCTTGCTGCCTAGAGCAGAGCTCATTTAGGCCACCTGGAGATGGGATCATCCAGAGAGCGTTTGTATTTAGCACAGTGCATATTGTTCTTATTCTTAAAGGTATTAATATGCACATCATATCTATCTTTGGTACTGCAGTAGACCAGAGAACAGTGCTGGGTTCATGAGAGGTCTCAATAAATTCTTATAGAAATGAATTCAAGATTCCATAAGTGGAGAAACTCACCAAAGGACAGCTTTATGCATAATGTTCACTGAAGCCATTAATAAAACTTTCTAACATAGTTTAAATATTCATAATTAGGTAATGTTTATGTAAATTATGGTTTACTCATATAATGAAATGTTTTGCAGTCATTAAAATGTTTTAAAAATTTTTTACAAATAATTTTAAATGAAGTAAGAATTTTTAATGATGTAATTTGAAGTGAAAAAGCAGGCTGCAAGATGATTATACAATGTGGCCTCAGTTATGTAAAAATAGGCATTAATAGTCATTAAAAAAGAAGAAAGATTATCTGTGCTTGCTTTTCCAGGATATATTGTTAAATGATAAAGCAAGGAGCAGAATAGAGTCTATAGAATGATATCATTTTATGTAAAAAATGTATATATTTCTTGAAGTCCACACAAAAACTGTTACTCTGGGGAATAAAACTGGGGGTGGAAGTGGCTAGAGTGGAAGAATAACTTAATTTTTATTGTACACTTTTTTATGCCTTGGATTTTTTTTACCATGTCCATGCGTTTTCTTTTTAATAATAAAAGTTTCCCTTTTATAATGGTATATATATATGCACCAGTTAGCAATAATGGGAGTATGAGTTTTTGGGCAATTTAATTTTTATTCTTTTATCTTTTTTTGAGTTTCTAAATGTTCTACAATAAGTATATCTTAGCTTTGTAATTAAAAAATATTAAACATGATTTGGGATAAGCTGAATACCTGGAATGGGGACCAGGAACAGAATTATGAGAGAAGTCTCTGTGCTGTTCTTATGGAGAACTCAAGCATTCCTCGGGCATCTGCTTAGAGATCGCCTCCTCAGAGAGGCCTTGTCCTGAGCACTTGATCCTAGGTGAGCTGCCCCAGTTATTCTCTCCATAGTATCTTGTTTAGTTTCCTTCATTGCATTTTCACCATCATTTTACTTGTTGATGTGTTCGTCTGCTTAATAGTTGGGTCTCCTCCTTGTCTGTAGGTTCTGATCTGGGACCATGTATTGTGGTTCACTATACTGCAGCACACAGCCCAATGCCTGTTGCATAATAGGTGCTCAATAATTATTTGTTGAGCTACTAATGTATGTATGGACACTCATCCTCTTCATGATCCTTACATCCCAGAACCCAGTGACAAAAGTCTTTGTAGATAAAAGGAGAAACATCCATTATGGACTTACGTTTTAGAATGATGGCTGAACATGGTCCCAACAGGACAAAAAGCATAGCAAGAGGGCAAGGATGGGCTGAATGAAATGAGCAAGATGAGGAAGGGACACCTATACTTGGGATAGCTAAGTCAGGTTGGCAAGTGGGCATTCTCATTGTCATGGCGGCAGGTGTCAGTGTGTCAGAATTATGGTGAAGTCTCCCCTATTGTCAGGGGGAACATACATTGGGATCCCAGAGGGGAAGGTGGACTTCTGACTGTTATTAAGCTTGGTGAAAGCTCATGTTCCATTTGCATGGAAGACTATGATGTTAGAGGTGACAAAGCATGAAATAGGAGCAAGGAATTTGGGGAGCTGGATTCTAGACTTGGCTGAGTTGGGAGCTGGCTGTGTGTCTTTGTTGTAGTCACTTCACCTCTCTGAGTCTTGTTTTCTCATTTGTAAAGGTAGGACATTGAGGGATCATTTCAGAGGGTCCTTGAGGTATACTATTAAATAATTGTATAAAATAGGGGGTTTTCAGGGCTGGGCTGGAGAAACTCTTTAGTATGATTTCCTGCTATCGTCAACAGGGTTCCAACTTAAGTCATGGCACGAATGTGAGATGTGAGTCTGGTCATGGATGAAGGGCTAATGTGATGTGATAAAAGGTCATCCAACATCTCTCCATAGAAAACAGTTAAATTCATCAGTGACTCCAACCAATGAGATGCATGAAATGGATCATGTATGTGCATAGGCAAATTCTGGTTCTGCCATCTACTATTTGAATGACCTTGGGCAAGTTTTTAAGTCTCAATTTTCTATGGAATGAAGACAACAGTAATAATACTTATTATTATAAGATTTTCTCTAAGGATCAAATAAGAGGATGCATGAAAAACACCTAGAATGGTACCTGGTCTGTAGTACTGCTCAATAACCAGCAGCTTTTATAATTTAATGTAATACCAGCTACAATTACAGAGTGCAGACTGTGTGCAAGGAGTTCATTGGTTCCCCATGGCCCCGTTTAAAACTTGTTTAAAGAAAACAGGGTTTTTTTAAGGGACTGCTAAAGTACTTCCTACTCTAGAGAAGGGCCCCTACTCAAGGATGTACATATTATTAATAGTACCACCATTTTTACCTTCCAGGTGCTTGAGCTCCATCACATCCTTTAGGCCCCGTAATAACTATTATGAGGTCAGTCTTCCTCCCCTCCCATGTGCCTGAGGCTCGGCGAGGTTACCTGCTTGAGTGAGGGGCAGTGCCAGGATGGGAACTGAGGTCTGACTCCAAAGCCCGTGCATTTAACCCCAGGGCTATACAGCCTTCTGCGACTGTTAATTGTGCTTTCTCTGAGCTCTGTATTCCTGCAGCCAAAGGTCACTTGTCCCTCCTCTTCTGTTGCCTGCTCATGGGTCGCAGCGGATGGGAGTCAGTCTTCTGCAATTCCCACGGGTTTCCTGGGCCTGTCTTCCATATGTTCCAGCTTTAGCCACAAAACGTGTGCGGGGTCTTCAGCCCTAAGTACTCCTGACGCCTCCGAATGAGAGAAGGCAACTCTGAGTTCAGGCCAGCATGGGCTGTCCACAGAGCGTGGGAAAATTATCAGCAGAGACAAAAAAATTTTCTCCCTCAAGAACTGTTTTTGTAGGGCTGCATTTTCCGATGTGAAGAGCACATTTTTTGTTAATCTGCTCTCGATGGCAGAATTGGGGAGAGTGGGAACAGGGCTATTTTATCTACCCAAAACAATTCATCAAACAAACTCAGGGGATCCGAGATAGTCTCTAACAAATAAAAGTCAACAACGCTCCCTTTGTCTTGGGCCGCACACGCAAACCTTTTCTTTTAAAGGTAGGAGAGGTCATCTTGATGTTCTGTGCCTGTTGGCAGGCACCACATGCTTTCCTTTATCCCTTCCTGGTCCCCAGAGGGACTTGAAGATCTTAGAGGCTGTTTGGGAGGGATAGTGGGAAATAAGTGACTGTGAAGGGAAGGCAGAACATGGTCGCTGTAGAGAGTTTGGACCTCTGTGAGGAAGAACTAGCTAGACCTTTGGGAGAGCACTGAAGGCAGAGACAGTTCCCTTCATGGAAGGCCCCTTTCAAGAATGTTAGCTTTCCTTCTGGTTTGAATAATAGCCTTCTGAATAATAATAATTTCAGCTAATGCTCCCTGAGAACTTTCAGTGTGCCAGGCATGAGGCTAAAGGCCTATGCAGACTATCTAATTTCATCTTCACGGCAGTCCTGGGAGGCAAGGACAATTATTATTCCCAATTTCTGAATTGGCAGCTGAGGCTCAGAGAGGTAAAGTCCCTGGCCTGAGGTCACACAGCTACAAAGCAGGGGAGGCAGGATATGGATATGAGCAATCTGACTCCAGTCCTGTACTCTGAGCCCAAAGAAGCTGTGATGGCTCACAATCTCAAATTAGTTAGGGAGCAGAACTAGGATTAAAATTTAGGCCTTCTGAATTTCAGTTTTTCTGACCATATCACACTGCTTTTGATTTAAACTGTCATAGGAATGATATTTCAAAGGAGCCAATACAAGTCAGCATTTGGTTCATTCAAATTAGTTTCCCAAGTGAGTGGATGAGCTGATGGTCTTCCTTAAACTGTTAAAGGGCAATTCAGAATATTTTTGTTAAACTCTCTTAAAATTATTTATTTTCTGAGTATAAAAGTAATACAGGCCCATTGCAGAAAATTTGGAAAATACAATAAAGTAAAATAAAAAATGACCCATAATCCTACTACCCAGAGATAACCTTAGCATTTAAGCATGTTCTAAAAAGCATAGTTGAAATTATGATATATATTATTTTATATCCAAATTAAAACTGTATTAGTGATGACAAGTAGGTTTTGAATCTAATGCCCATCTGATGCATTGGCATTTAGACGAGTTCTGAGGCCTCATATGGGTTTTTGGAGTTGTGATGGAGTGATGATGATTGCTGTTGGTTCCTGGTTGGGGATTGCATCAGGAGAAACATTTATTTGGCTTACTTTCAAGGGCCACATCATGGCTGCACTACATTTGAAGACATTTTGATGCCAGTTTTATTTCCAGGAACAAGGATGTTGGGACAAGCTAAGGGCTTACTCTCATATATTGATGAGGTTTGCCTGGTGGCCTGGATTAGAGCCAGGATGTTCCTTGCTGCCAACACTCAATGTGGCCAAAGGATATGAGTCATCTCTAGATAGGTATGTGCAGGCCTCTGTCCCTGGGGACGTAGGGACTGGTTGCAGGGTTAGCTGCTACCTTCATAAACTTAACCCCGGATGCTACTGTCCTGGGGATTGAATAGTATGCCTTGCAGAGTTTGTCAACTCCACCCTACTCCATCTCTTGCTTGTCTGGATGCTTGTTTGTCGTCTTGCATGTGGCCTTCTGTGTAGCAAGGAGTGGAAGTGAATCACTGTCTGACGTCGGAGCCCTCTGCTACTCTTTACGAGTCTTACTGAGTCACTGAAATAGCGATCCCAGAACCTTAGGGCTGGAAGAGGCCTGCAAGTGTGTTCCAAAGTACTCATCCTATAGATGAGGCCGCCAAGTTTCACAGAGTGTGACATGCGCAGGCCTGGGCTCAGGTTCTTCTCACCTGTGTTCAGTTCTTTTGTTTCCTGGTTGATTTGTTTTTAAACCCTATGGCATTATTACATTTTTTAAGAGGAGAAAAAAACACTGATGAATGGATTTAGTCTTACAGAAATGACGTACTTACAGAGAAAAGCATTGTTGAGTTGTTTACATTTTACGTCCTGATTCTTCTAGTTACCTATGTCCACTGTGACTGTTTCCAAGCCAAAAGTTGGATCATGTGATCAGACAAAGAGTGATTTGATTTGTGAATTTATTTTTAATCAATTGTCTTGTAAAGACTTAAAAATAAAATCATGTTTAGTTATGTAGCGATTTATTTATTGAGTAATTACTGTTTTCAGGTTTTTATGTAACTTTTCCCACAGTTTTGTTAGGTAAATATTAGGAATATGTTTATTCTACAGATAAGGAAACCAGGGCTTGGAGAAGTTCGTAGAATTAGCCAGGTCAAAGCTTATAAATGACACGTCCTTCTGACTCACAAATCTGTTATCTTATTCTCTATACCATTCTGCTTCCCAGTTCACGTTTGCATGTATATTAGATGTAATTTGGGAATCAACTGACTTACTGAAAATAATAGAGCGACATGAAATCAGATACGTCTGGGATATGAGGTCACCATCCCCATGACTGAAGGTATTTGATGATTTGTCCTGATTAACTGTCAGCTGGCACCTGGTAGTAGGTCCTCCCAGGTCAGATTTAACTATGTTTTAGGAGTCTTGATGCCACTTAGGTCTATTGTAATGAACTGGCCTAGGTGGACATTTGAGCTTTCCAGTGTTCAGACTCTCTTATCCAAACCACAGTCTCCATTCAGTCAGTATTGGGCTTTGGAATTAGTTGAATTTATGGAGGAGAAAGGGCGAAGGTGGCAGGGGATGGGGCTAACCTATTTTGAAGTCCTGCTTATGAGTTCAGGACCATGTTCCTCTTGAGGACGTGGCTCTCATCAAAGCCCTAGTAACTTAATTATTAAAATGCATTCGCTCACCCTTTAAAAGACAGCAGTTTCATCACATTACTTTTAGGCTGTCTCTACTCGGTGACTGGATGTCTGGGTTGTGTCATAACAAGGCCAATTAAAAAGAAAAAAATGCAGAAAGCCAAGACACATGCCCTACCCTCTGAATCAGGTTCATATCCCTCTTAGGATTGCAAATCCCCTGCTCTTCTGGAGCTCAGGACTGCTCCTTGGAGCCAGTTGTGCAGTTTTATGGTCTGCACTGACCTCATGATGTCACTCGGTCATCAGAGAAGGTGATATGGGGTTAAGAGGGGCTGGCTCCTGGGAAGCAGGCCCAAGGCATAGGGGGGCCACGGGGCTTCCTAGAAACAGCCACAGGGAGCTGGGGGAAGGAAGCTGGGAAGTAGCCTAAGGCAGGATTTCCACCACCTGCAGTGAGGAAACCCTTTTCACTCCACTTGGGCAGCCAGACATGGCGGCTATCCCTTAGCCAGCTGTTTGCACCTGAGAATGAGATCTGGCTCCAAGGCCATCCCAAACTCCAGGCAACTATGCTCCAGAAGGAGCTATGCTGGCCAATAGACTGTTAAAAACAATACTTAACCAGTGTCTACTCCCATTTTATTCCGTTAAGCACATAGGTCTCATTGGGATACATAACGGGCCCAGATAGGTAACACTGAGGTGTATCTCTGGTTCTGACAATGCTGGGAAATTGTTCTGCTTAGGGACAAGTTTATCATCATCAAGGCATTTTTTTCTTTCTTTTTTTTTTAAAGATTTCTTTAAAAATAATACTAATACTAAAAAGAACTCCTTCAGACCTATTTCCTCAGGGAGTTTGGAATTCTAGAGAGTTAGGAAAGAGATGTTTGTTTTGGCCAGGAGCACTATTGGAAAAATGATTGCCTGTGGAAAGAGCACTGGGTTGAGAGTCTGAGTACCTGAGTTCTCAACTTTGGCTCAGCCATCACTTTGTCGGGGACATCGGATAGATCCTTTACCCTCTGTGGCTCCAGTTTCCTTTCCTAAAGGTGGGATTTGAAGTAGCTAATTCTGCAAGTTCCGTGTAGCTTGAAGATACCAAGCATCGATTTCTTTAGCCCTTTTATGATGTAATTAAATAACCCTTTCCAACTCTTGAGACCACTGGGAAATGCTCTTTGAAATTATGTATTCATCCAGCCCCTAACTCATTGAATCGTTGTGAGCTGGACTGAAAAGTCTCCAGGGGTCACTGGGAGCCATGTTTGCAGATTATCATCCATATCGAGATCTGGTGGCTGAAAGGAATTAGGGTGAGAGTAACAACAAATAATAAAGCAGGCTGGAAGTAGTGAGATTGGATCATTTGCTGGTAATAGACCTTTTCCAACCGCCTTCATCCTTATGGTATTTTCATTTAGAGACAGTTATTTGTTTATTAAAGAAATGGAACTGGGCCGAAATTTGTTGAAAACAAAGTTTGTTTAAAATACTTTGTAATCCTTAAAATCATCCCCAAAACACTAACAGAAAAGCCACAAGTGACAGACAGACACGGCGAGCACCTTTGGTGAGTGTGCACTTAGCTTGCAACCATCTTGAAATGTCTTCACGTGAGAAAACCAAACCAATCAAATAAAGCCAAACAAAACCAAATGAAAACAATAAAAGAAGTACTTTAATTCTGTCTGCCTCCTAGACCACTGCTCCCATTTCTCTCCTTTGTTTTCGCATGCTCTTCAGAAGAATAAATGTTACATGCTACCTTTCTTTCAGCCTTGCTTACTTCCAGGAAGAGTTCATGTCTGTCTGCTCCCGGGACGGACTTCTGTCACTCCTGGACCATTTCATTGCTGCGCCTCCGTGTCTCCTGTTCTCACTGAGCCCTCAGCCTACTTGCCTTCTCTAAAGCCGCCTGCATTATTGACAAAATTGCCTCCTTAAACTGTTTCCCCTCACACTTTCAAGGCCTTCTTAAAAAATTATTATTACTAAAAACGTAATCTTGGTTGATTATAGAAAATTTAGAAACTGAAAGACAAACAAAAAGAAATTTTGAAGTTACCCATAAATTGATGACCCCAAGAAAGCCATTATTAGAATGTTAGTATATTTTCTGGTATTTGTGGATAGAGAGGAGAGAATGAGGAAAAATGAGGCTAGAGAGAGGGGGTACGAGGCAGACACACAGGGCTTTGTTGATGGTTCCAGGATTTGGGACTTTATTCTGAGTGCAATGAGAAGATGAGGAGGGATTTTGGTAGAGTCAAGATAAGATCATATATGTATTTTAGGAAGATTACTATGACTGCAATGTGGAGACCAGACTGAGGGCAAGAGACCAGTTAGCAAGCCAGGCAGGAAACACTTCATGCTCATTCTCAACACCTCACTTTACGTCATTTCCCTTTTCTGGAATATTCTCCGTTCTTCACAGATCCATACAAATTTTACCCCTCTTTCAAACAACTTGAAGTGCCCAGGTATTCAAATCCTTCTTGACTTCCCTCTCCCCCAAAGTTTTACTGGGTTGATGGGGCCACATTTTACTAGCTGCTTCGTGGGGTGTAACCCACAGTCGTACTGAACCAGGGCAGTCGTGTGGAGCTGAGCATAAAGCACTTCATCTTCGCTTCCCATCATCATAACTTGCATTGTGTCTTGAAGGATCCTATCAGAATTGATAAATTAATTAATACTAAAATGTAAATGAAACTGGCCCTATTATCCCGCCCACGGTGAAGGCTTTTTAAAAACTTCAAACCCATACAAAAGTGGAGAGAATAGCATATTGAGTCCCTGAATACCACCAGCCAACCTCCACGGTAATCAACTCAAGGCAAGTCTTGTTTCTTTTGCGCTCCCACCCACTCCATCCTACCTCAGACATCTTACATGGCAATTGCATTGTAATAGACAAAATAAATTAACGCCAAAAGAATGCATCTTTAAGAGGAAACTACTGGCATTTTACCAGATAGATATGAAAGAACAATTTCCAGAGGTGTCTTTTTGAACAATCATGTAGCATATGGAGAAAATCATTTCTTGCATTGAGTGTCTAGGATACATATATAAAGGACTGTGAGACACATAATACTTTTGGGAAGGAAAATGTGGTAAAGTCTCGCACAATTTTCTTGGGGATTTGAAATAACATGTTAGAGATCAAACTGCTTTTTTGAGGAGAGGTGCCTGGCAAAGGAGAGCATGCCAAGCAGAATGACCTTCCATCCTCAGAGATATTTGAGACCAGGAAATGCGCTGGAAGAGTCAGCTTCCCAAGGAACCCAGGCACCCAGAAAGCTTAGGGTGGTGCTGGAGAGTAGTGTTTGAAAAGGCAATCTTTATTTTTTTTTCTTTAGGCAACATAATTAAATGATAATAGTACCATGTAGCCCAGTTTTATGAAGCAATAATCCAGTTCCCAAATGGGTAAACTATAAACCTGATGGCCAAGTCATTTATCCCAATGAGGGAGCCCGATTATTGCAGGGGAAAGCAGGGGATCGCCCTGTTATAATGATTTTGCTACGCAAGCTTTTGCTACACAAGCTTAGGTCTAAGACACGCAATGTGCTTTCTTACTCTGGATAGGGAAACTGAAGCTTCGAGTCTAAGAGAAAGATGAAGGCAAGTGAGGTGGGTTGGGGGCTAAGCAGTGTGTTTGGAGAGAGTTTAGGGAGAATGAGACCTTGCAAAGGAAGCTAGATGGTAGGAATCACCTAGCAGAAGTGGATGAATTCAGTAAATTTATAGTTTCAGAAAAAATTGAGACCACGCTTCCTTGCTCAGAAAGCGAGAAACTTTTCTAAGGAAAATGGAGAAGGCAAACGAACTATTAATTTTGGGGTTCCAACTACGTGAGCATTTTTATAGATCTTATCTCATTTAATCCTTATTGCAACCCTGTGAAATAAGGATTATCCTCTATATTCTATAGTTGAAGAAAATGAGGCTCAGAGAAGTTAAGTCATTTGCCCAGCAACACAGAACTCAACGTGTTGAAGCCAAGATTCAAACCTGCTCCTTTGACCACTGTAGCATGTCTCACCAGGAGACGTACAAGAGCCTCTCCTGAAGTCTGACCTGGTACTCAATGAATGCTCTCCAGGGTCCACTTAGTGGTTCCTGATTATGAAATGTTCTCATACTCTGGGCAATAAAGAAAGAATGCTGAACACATTTTTTTCTAATGGGATCTTTGGAGCCAGGAAAGCAGCCTCCTGTTCCTCACAGAGTCCAGATCTGACATCTTCCCTGGCCATTTAATTTTTCCTTGCAAAGCACTTATTTTAGTCTGTCACCCAGCAGGTTGCCAAGCACATGATAAGACATCAATAAATATTGTGCAGTTAATACACAAATGAACGACAACATCGTCTACACATGTATCTCCCCACATAGAGCAATATTCTATTTTATTGCCAAATCCTTTAGGGTCAGGTTCAAATGTTCACTCCTCTTTACTTCTCCATCGTACTAAAGTCCACTTATTTTTCTGTCTTCCTAGAGCACTTATTGTCCATACACTCATATAGCTAAGAACTCATATACTGTAGTTTTTGTTTATGGTTTGGTATGGGAAGACCTTGCCTCTCCGTGTAGAGTAAAGCAACTTAAGTATATGGACTGTGTCTTCTTATTCTTGTGTCCCCCACAGCACCCACCACAGCATTCCATTAGAAGTTGCTCAGAGAATGTTGCTTGAATTGAAGAGACTGGATTAATTTGAGGAGGCAGAAGACATAGTGGTTAAGAGCATGGGCTTCCGAGAGAAACCCATGTATTAGAAACCTGGCTCTGCTACTTATTAGCCTTGGAAAAAGTTATTCTCGCTCTGAGTGTCATCTTCCTCATTTGTAAAATGTGGACAAAAATGGCAGCTGCTTGTATGTTGGTGTAAAGGTGCAATGAGGCAAAGCATGGCGAGTACTAAGCTTAGTACTTGGCATATGCCCAGTGCTCCAATGAGTGGTAGCAAAAAGAAAAAGGGGAATCTAGACAGCAAGGGAGCTGACCTCAAGTTTCTTACAACAGAAGGAGGAGTGGCTAGGGAGGAGTGGGTGCAGGGAATCACTTGACTAGATCCAACATTGATAACCCCTGGAGATGTGGATCACTTGCAAAATCCAGCTGGTCTTAGAGGTTATAGTCATTGTATTTACTCTCTTCCCATGACTTTGAGATGCTATTAGTCATCTCTGTCTTTTGTTCCTCATTTGGGGGTAACAGAGGAGACCCACACCTGGTGCATCTCTGCTACTTTCAAGTCTCTGAGAAACTATAACGCATTCTTCCCCACAGTGATTAAGGAATATCATTGCAGAATATCCATCCCCAACCAAAAAAAAAAAAAACAAAACCAAAAACCCAAAGACCAAGAAGGGCACAGTGCAGTAGAAACAAAAGGGAAACCAATATTTATTGAGTGCCTCTCATACACCAAGCATTTACTGAGAATGTACAATACTGCATTTTGTGACCAAAATGTGGGAAAAGTAAGCAATAAGGATATAAATATTACATTTAATGTCAGATAGCTAAGTACTACAGAGGAAAATAAAATATGGAAATATGGTAAGAGAATAGCAAGTGATAAATGTACTGCTTTAGATAATGCAGTCAGAGGAGGCCTCTTCAATAAGGTGACATTTGAGCAGAGCCGTGAAGTCCTGAGGTAGTGAGTTGCACCAACATCTAGAGGAAGGACATTCCAGGCAGAGGAGACAGCAAACCCTTGGAGGTGTTCAACATGGCTGTTGTGTTCAAGGATCAAGAAAGGCAAATCTCATTGAATCGGCATGATCGAGGAAGAGCGTGACAGGAGATGGGATGGAGAGGTACCTAAGACCCAGATTATAGGCCCTTGTGGATGATATTCTCCTTACTCGCAGGCGTCAGCATTAGAAGGTCCCGTATACCACAATCACAGAAAGCGTAGTTTATTAACAAACACGTAGGCCTGTATTCCTTGAGATTCAGCACGCAGTATTAACACAGAGTAGCCCAACTCTAAACAGCCACTCTTGCAACTCACACTATTCAGGCCCCAGAGGAACACTTCCCCACATCTCTTGCCCTATGTCCTCAAAACAAAAGGTCACTGCAGCCAAATACTGTAAAAGTTTGGTTGAAGCTGGTGCTGCTGCTGACTTTAGAAACAGACACTGATTTGGAGTGTGGGAAGGATTGAGTGGATAAAGTATTTAGGTAAAAGAAAAGACAAATTGATTTGATGAATTCTTCCTATCAGATATCAAAAAATTTTTGCATAATGAAGTGCAAAATTATTTCCCAGGACTATAAAGCATCCATTTTATTTCTTCTCCTCATATTCTGAAAGTACTCATGAACACAGTCGCATATGGTGGCCAAGGAATTTCCTGCAATAGTAAAAAATTCATATTACCCTTAAATTTGTGTGTATATATATTTATATATATTTAGTCATAAACAGTATGAAGTGTGGTGTGATGCTGAGTCTTTACACTGGCAATTAGATAAAGTTTCAAGCTATAATTACAAATAGTTTTATTTTTATAAAAATATTTAAGGGGCCAGCCTGGTGGCACAGTGGTTAGGTTCACAAGTTCTGCTTCAGCGGCCTGGGGTGTGCTGGTTCGGATCCCAGGTACAGACCTGTGCACTGCTTGTCAAGCCATGCTGTGGCAGTGTCCCACAAATAAAGTAGAGAAAGACGGGCATGGATATTAGCTCAGGGCCAGTCTTCCTCAGCAAAAAAGAAGAGGATTGGTGGCAGATGTTAGCTCAGGGCTAATCTTCCTCAAAAAAAAAAAAAAATTAAGATTTAATTAAATTTTCAAAAAAAGTAAATTTCAGCTATGTTTAAATAACTTGATTTAAAATTGACAGTCATTAGTATAATTAACCTTTTGCCTTTTAATTTTAGTAGACAATTTTGGATATTTTAGAATAAAAATAACATTTTTTCAAACATGAAAAATAATTTTGTTTTGATTTTTATATTTATATTAATGAAAATTTTTGATGAAAGTATATTCAAGTACTATATACTTTGAAAAAAATTACCTTTTAATACTTTAGACCACTACTGTTAATAGAGCATAAATAGAACATAAAAAGTGTGAAAGTTGTGATTATAATAACATAATTATTAATTTTGCTGAAATTAAGGCAAGAAAAATTTTATGGAATGAATGCATAATAATTCAAGTATTATCTACATATTTATTTTATTATTCATCCAAACATTACTATTTCATCAACAAAACATTCAAATATGTGTAATAATAATTAAATTGAGTAGTCTTTGATATTTTCCCAACTTTTGGGCATTTAAAAACCATAGATTTATATTTGTTATTTTAAAAGCCATAGATCTACACACATTTTTAGATTTTACCATTTTATATGTTGATCAAGTAAATAAAGAGAAAATATTTTTTAAACAGTTTGTTATCTTGCTTTGAAACTTAAAAAAATTTAGAATAAGGTAGGTGGATCTTCATTGGAATTCTTACCCTGGGCCCTGCAAATGTTAGCAGAGGCCCAACCTGTTAGCTATGGTCGAAACTAGGGTTTATTCTATTTGTGACGGACAGTTGTTGGGGAGTTTTGAGCAGGGGAGAGATATGACCTAACTTAGGCTCTTAAAATGATTGCTCTGGCTGCTGGTGGAGAACCGATGAGACTGGGGCCAAGGACACTAGTTAGCAGGCTGTTGCAGTGGTCCAGGCAGGTTGGTGGGATTAGGGTGGTGGAGGCAGAACTGGTGATAAGTGGTCTGGATCTACTTTTTGAGGGTAGAGCCAAGACAACTTGGTGTAGAATGTAGGAGAAGATGCAAGAATGACTCCAAGGTTTGACCTGAGCAGCGGACAAGTTATGGTGCTATTTACTTCTTGCCTTTTAGGATTGTTGTGAGGATCATTTACCTGAAATGACATATGTGAAGTGTCTGGTACATAGTGGTTGATCAGTAAATTTTAGTTGTATTTTACAATCTTCTCATTTGGTCATCTCTAGAGCCAAGCAAGGTGCTGATGTCATGATCCTATTTTTTCCAGAAAAAGGAATCAATCAAGAAGCTGAATGACTTGGTCATAGTCCTACAGCTAATGAATTGTAAAAGCCAGCTTACAACTACAGATTTCTCTGTGAGATGAGCATACAGGGAGCCTCTGAGGGCAGCTCGACCAGGACAAGAGTTGCCGTTTGCCAAGTGTGGTCTGGGAACCCGGAATTTAAACTTTGGCATCTGCCAGTGTGTGTTGGGAAGAGGAGCAGGTAAAAATGCCTCTTCATGGAGGCAGAGATGAGGATTTCTGAGTCCCTGGAGGAATGAATTATCGATGAGCCTAGGAAATCAGGAGCCTTTTGCCCAGAGTCAGCTCAGGTAATGGCTCGATCCTTCCTGCGCCTGTTGATTTCATGAGTTACAGTCATTTAGCCACATTTAATAGTATCACCACCCAATGTCTAGTGATAGTTGTATTCCAGGCACCATCCTAGGCCCTTACCTGTATCATTTTTCCTTTAATCCTCACAACAGCCCTGTGAGAGAAGTAGGATAGTTCACAAGTCAGGAAACTGAGGCATTCTCTGGTTAAGTAACTTCCCTAAGGCTGTTTAACCTTGAACAGCTAATAAGTAAGCGGTGGAGCCAGAGTTCAAAATCAAGCATCAGAATTCACCCACTTTAAAGTTAAACCATATAAAACCATATAAACCATATAAAATTCATTTTATAGATGCTTAAAACTGAAGCTCAGAGAGGTCAAGCACCTTGCCTAAGATTACACAGCTAGTTGGTGGCAGAACCCAGAACCCTTGAACCCTTGCCCAAGTCTCTTCCACTCTCCCAGGCTGAAAGGAACTTTTGCTCACCTGTTGGAGGCTTTGGCTTCTTTAGGAAATGGACACCAGATCTGGGCATAGTACCTGATTTGGGCTTGGTGGTTTTGAAATTACGGCTTCTTATATCTTTTTCAATCTTGTTTTATGAACCTTGTTGGGGGAACTTGTTCACAGTTTTCTGCTTGGTTTCCCTGTGTAATCAAGAGCAGACGCCTACAAACAAGTCAGTTTGTAGTCCAAAAGTTCTCCTTTAAACACTACAGTTGCAAGGAATTTTGATGGAGTTATGACTTGCCTCCCCATTTCCTCCTTCTCACTGTAAAACTCTAAGAGAAAGGGATTACCAGCAGAAAGGAAATGGAGTCAATCCATTTCAAATTTGCTTCTCAAAATTAACACCAAAAATGGAAGCCTCACGACTCAGCCTTGACCTCATGGGCTTAGAAAGACTGTTTCAACAGCTTCTGGGACCAGAGAGGGAGGCAGAAAAGTGGCTTAGGAAGAGTAGGACTCAATGGGGACAGTATAGTGAGGACAAACCTCCGATGGCTATGGTCTCTAACCTGCAGCGAATTTACAAATTCCCTGCCTTAGTTTCTTCACACACAAGGATCTTGCAAGAGTCAATGAGTTATTTCCTAAATATTATTCCTAAATAATTCATTAATTGTTCAGAAGGAAAACAACCAACCTTTGCTTCCCCAGGCACCACCCGACTCCAAACTACTGTAGTTTCTTACTGAGTCCTCTTGCCATTCTCTACTCTAGTAGTGGTGAGATTCAAGATGCTAATATTTGGTATGGACTCTTCATCTCTGTAAAATATTTTCCATTTGTTTTTGGATTTCCAGAACACCAAATAGAATTACAGAAAAGGGTCCATGTTTCAGACAGGAGAGTAATCTGCCCTAACCACAGTTTCCAGGAGATGAGGGGGAAATTGCTTTTTAGCCACTTGCAATGTCTAGCCAAACGTTCACTCTTGGGGCCTTGCCCTGAACGAGCCAGGTTGAGTTGGTATTGTGTCTTGCGTAGGTAAATGGCAGGCCTCGTCCAATTAGAAATTTAATTTTAAATAAAAATGCCAGAGCTTCAAATTTGCTTTCTAAAGCCCCAGTGGGTGTGATTGCATCCTGGGGACATAAGATGGGGCTAAAAACTCTCCAAAGCTGCTATTCTTGGTGTCTAAACTCACTAGCTAAGATCACAGCAGGGACCACAGACGTCACACCTGGAATCTGGAATGAGCATTATAAAATTGGCAAGGCTGAAAAGGCATTAGTAAACATTATTAAGAATTCCTTGCAGGCAATTAGACTCCAACAATATCTTTGGAGAGGGTGTTTTTTTCCTTTTCTTCCTTCCTTCCTTTTTTTTTTTTTGCATCTTTATTTCTATCTTGCTAATGAGAGAGTAATGAGCCACATACTTGTTACCTAGAAGGAATATCTCTGCAAAGCTCTAGTGAACTTAAAAACAGTATTTACAAACTGGTTATTGTTCGCATTCATTATAAATTTTAAATTAGAAGGAATTGTAATAAAGGAAGCCAGGAAACGAGTTGTTCCTCACTCAGAGGTTTCATGGGCCCTTAAATGGTGAAATGCTAAGATTTCTGCCACCAGTGAACTGGCAATGGGAGATGTTCTTGGACTCCGCAAGAGAATGTGTTTCACAGCTCTGGATTTGTTTATTCCCCTTGTTCATTTTATACAATGTGATTGTCCCAACTCACATTCAAGGCAATGATGTCTGGGATGTAGAGTCAAAAGATTTTTCTATTGAAAGCACATCAGAATTTTTGCACACTCTTTATTAACTCTCACCACTCCATTCCTTCCTGTTTACTTATTCGTTTCTTTCCTGAGCTCCCTTCTGCAAAAGCGGGAGGGAGTTCAGTTAATAAGACCAGGCTCCTGACCTTGGCTGAGAACTTCCCTCCTTCCCACTGATCTATAGGGACAGGGGCACAAACACGCCAACCCACAGACCTGGCCCTTCCTCAGAAGCTCCATCCTGAGTCCCAGTGCCATTTAGAAGGGCTAGAAAAAGATAAGCTTCATATCCTTTCTCTCTTCTCTGCCCTTTAATTTCCCATATGTATATTTTCGTTTGGCCATGACAGAAAAGTTGGAGAAGTACAGTTCTGCCGTGCGTGAACACTTTCCCATACTCACTGGCCTGATTTATAGGCTTTTATTATTTCTGTTTTGTTTTGAAGTAGCATCTGAGTGTTCTTCTTGCCTACCTGTGGAAGTCAGTGTGGGCTAAGTAATTTACTTGCAAAATTTCATTTGATGTTTATGACAACTAAAGAAACTGAAGCTTAGAGAGGTTAAAAAAATTGATGAAGCAGGGGTTTTAATCTGGGAGGTCAAACTTCAGAACACCTGCTCAAGTGTCAGTTGAATTGAAGCAAACACTTTTAAATGAAAATACTGTATGTCATTCTTCTAACATGAGCGGATTTATTAAAATACTTAAAGAATGTACTCATGGGCAGAAGTACTGAAATGGGCACAAGAGTCTAGAATGGGAGGCATTGGGTTCCTATATCAGGAAAGCACATGAGCCCTATTGGCTGAAAACAACAACAACAAAACAACTACAATGTGGCTTGTCCTATATGCGGAAGATCAACTTGCATTCAGTTCCCTTCTCTGAGGTGTACTAAGGTGTCCTCTTGTTCCATAATCTCTAACAGTAACTGTGTGTTAACACACATGGATTAGTGATCAGGGAACAGTCATTTTGCACGACCTTGAACCAAGTCGCTAGTTGACTCCTTGGACCGAAAGAGTGGGCACAGGCTGCTCTACCTGGGAATATGCATGGGGATATGCTTGGCCTGGGACTCAGGAAACTGTTGGAAATTACAGAAGACTCCTGGTGAACCTGGAAGAGTCAGAAAGCCTTCATTCATTTCAGAGAATAAAAAAATTTTTCTCTTGTATTGTGGAGTATAGCATACTCATTAAGAGCGTAAGACTTTTGAGACACACCTTAAGATCTGATTGAAACGTTGGCTGGGCCTCTTAGCATGTGTGACCTAGGGCACATTCTTAACCATGGTTCTGTCATCCATTAAATAGAGATAACAATTCTGTATATCTCACAGAGGTATTATGAGGATTAAATGAGATAATGTATGTAAGATGCTTAGCCCAGTGCTAGGAATATAGTAAATGCTCAAATAGTATTAGCCATGATAATGTGGCTGTTTTCCTTGGCCACAATAGAAACTTTCTGTTGGTGTTGTAGATTTATGATAAGAAACACTATTTCAAGGTTTAAAGGAGTACATGTGGGACTAATTTGAAGGGCAATGGGAATCAATGGGAGGGACATAGGAACAAATGAGAGAGCCATAGCATGCGGTGGGGTGGGGAGGGGGGAAGATGTTTCATAAAGAATTTCTATTAGCAAGGCAGCACCTGGCCCCTGGGTCTAGCACAGAATGGCCTCGGGTCATTCCAAATTTGACAGGAGCTAGCGCTAGGAGCACCCAGGCACATTACAGATTTGTGGAGGCTAGCCTAGGAGGTGGGCATTACTCTAGTTAAGGAGTCTGAATTTCAGGTGAATGCATCTAGGAAAAATGTAAAGTAACAAGTCAGAAACCAGACAGTGCAGAAATGAATGCAACCCACACACACACACACATTAAAATAAGACTTCACATTTGTGTGGTTCGTTATGGTTTATAAAATACTTCCATATTCATTACCATTCTGCAGAGCATGACAAGCCATGAGTCATTAGCTGGGTGAATGGAAACCTGGCGGGCTGAAGAGAGAGCCATGGCTTTTAGGAACTAGACCATCCATAAGAACAAAGGGCAAGTAAGGAAGGCAGGGGACCAGATGTGAAACATCAGCATCAACAAGGTTACCTTTAATCAAATTATATAATTTTGCTGAGCCTCAGTTTCCTTATCTACTAAATGGGAATAATTACAGTGTCTGCCTTACCAGGTTGTCATTAGAATTAGATGAAGCAATGAATGCAAAATGCTTAATGCTAAGTAAGTACTTACGTAGTTGTGAGCTGGTCAATGGTGAGGAATGTCTGGGATGTTTAGTGAGGCAATGTGCCTGGAAACAGATTTTGAGAACGTGAAGAGAAGAAAAAGTAAGGAAGGAAGGTGAACAGAAAGAATTGTCCTACTTGGTACTTTTGGCCTAATTTTGGAATTAACAAAGCTAGAAGCAGGACTCCTCATCCAGTGTTCTTTTTCTTATATCAGACCCACTTTCTAATTGTTGGGCCTAAATAGGAGACCTCTGTTTCCCTGTAGACTGTGCCTGGCACACTAGACATACATCTGGCCCCACTTTGTCTCAGTGAATTCCTGGTGCAAGACACCATGTTCTTGGTGTGAGATCTCATGTCTCCACAGAGGATTAAGCTGAAACATCCTGTCCCTCTGGTTCAGAGAGGAGATCTTTCTGCACATTTCTAAAGAAGTTGTCAGTTCTTGTTGGAAATACTGCTGAGTGGCCAAAGCTTTGGACAGCCCTAGGAGCTCTGTGTGAAAGTTTCCTTGGGGAATACGAGCTTGTCCATGATTCTAGACCTTATTAGATCTCTGGTAAGGTATTTCTGTCCCTTAGTTAGGGGACAGCATTCACTAGCAGTGTTCTCAGCAACTTCTCATTGCGATCATCATTAGGGTGCCCAGGGCTAGCACTTTACCACTCCCACCTCTATAGGATTTTTCTCCTTGAGATCAGATCTCATCAACTGTTTTCTTCTTAACTCACTGACTTTCCATCCATCCATCCATTGACTCCTTCATTTAACATTAATTCTTACTTCATTTTAGACTTGGTTTCTGTTTCTGAAAACTCTCATTTGTTGCTTCTGTTGCTAACCTCTATGGACTTGCCAACTTCCCTGGTACTTCGACATCTTCCAACCTCTTTCAACTTAGTAGATTTCTGGATCTCATTAACTTGGTCTTCTCTTGTCTCATGGTTATCTAGGCTGATAGTCTAACATTTGCACCCTTAATTTTCAAGAGTAAAGCTTCTTGAGGCTTGAAAGAAGTGTTGAATTTTGGAAATATGTTGATTTTTTCCTTCATTTTAAGTTGAAGGAAACAATCAGATTGGTTGTACAGTCTTGAGAATGGGGTTTTACTATTGGATATTAGTGGCCTGGTCTTGCTAGCAATTGGCAGTTAAAATAAAAAAATATGCTGAAAACTTCTTCCTAATTGCATACTTCTGGGCCCCTTCCCACAATAACCAAACTATAACACCCTTTTCAAAGGGGCTGGTTTCCTTTGTGAGGAAAGCAGAATGATTAAGCAAAATGATGCTAAAAATGCCAGTTATTCTGGTCAATCAATTGTTTTTACTGTCTATAGAATGGGTGCTAAAGAATTTTCATTTCCATGGCTCCCACATCACTAGATCCTGTCATGAGGGACCAGGGAAGCACTTGATCTCTTGACATCCAAATCACTTGGGTTTTTTTTTTTTTTTTTGGTAAATTGTAAGATCCAACTTTTATTTTTGTCCGAGAATCTGTTAATACGTAGGTAGAGATAACATTGTTAGTCGTTGATTCTTGCCTCATCCCATAGTGCCCTATCGTAAAAATCTTAGCTGTGTGGTCACTATAAGAGACATCTAGTTATGGGAATCTATTCATTTTGACACATACCTCACACCACCACTGACTCTTGGCAACATTCAGGCCTTTGTAGAGAGTCAAGTCTCTTACAAAGTTATCCACTTCTAGTCACCACCTCTTGACAGGGCTTGGACCCAAACCCCAGTGTGGCCTTCCCACCTGTTCCCTGGTTTTCCTGCTCCATTTGCGGTTCTCATAAAGACGGTGAGCAATTAGGTGTTCAGTTGTGGCACATGGTAGTGTAAAATTATGGAATTTAGGATTTTAATGAGTTCAGGTGCCATACAAAAGAACTCCCCCACTCCTGCCCCCACCCTTTGTCCATAAAATTATACGGCTTTAAAATTGGGGCTTTATGCAACCTGGAATAAACCATTTTATTTAAAGAAAAAAAATAGACCAGGAAAAAAAAGAACCAACACAATTATATGCAGATTTGTTCATAAATCAGGCACTGCCGCAGCTGTGTGGCACATGTTGGCTATCCTGAGTTTGTTGCTGGAACTTGAAAGATAAACATGAACCTGCTTCCACAGAGGAAAATCTGTTCACAGCAAGGAGCTGACCCTGTTCTTTAATCAAGGATGATGGTGTGGCAGCCTGCTGTGCCCTGCTCCGTGTCGCTATTTGGTGGTGAGGGTCACATAAAGAAGAGACAAAGAACGAGAAGAGATTTACCTAGGGCAAAAGGTATCAGCAACAGACCCCAAACAGTAGGCAGAACTTGACTCTCTCACTCAACATTCTAGGGCCCAATTAGCAAGGTCACTGCAGCAGGTCAGATTTTTCGTACGTATTTTCCGAGGTGAAAGATCTTTTGCCCTAGAGCTAAGTAATGCATAAAAAAAGTATGCAATTTATTATGAAAGAGTAGTTCTGAGACCTATGTCCTTTTAAATATATGTACGTGTCCCCAGAGCTCCTGCCAAGCCCTGTGCTTGCCCTAGGTATGTGGAGAAGGGAAGGACAAACAGAGGGGATCCATCTGTTCTAGGATTTGCTGCAAGGCTGATTGCTTTTGCTCTGGCCTAGTGCCAACAGTAACTCGTTGCAAGGTCCAGCTGTTTCTAGCTGTTTCCTTGGTCCAGGTATTCCTTGGGGGCTGAATGTAGTACAATATGTTTCTTAGCTGACTTTTTGTGGGAATGGGTATCCTAGATCGACCTACCTCTGTCTGCTTCAAATAGGAGAGGCACTGTAGGTAATGGTGAGGGTCGCTTTGTGACAATATGGCGGAAATTGATACTTACGTCTGTGGAGTCAGTTAATTAACTGGGCTAATGATGATATAAACAGCCTTAAGCAGACCTGGCTAACATCCTTTTTCCTTCTACTAAATAAAAGGAGAGCGTTTTGCAGAGAGTCTGATTATCTTCTTTTCTCTTTATTTTTCCCCTAGAACTCTATCTGTCTTGGTGCTCCATTGAGAAGTGTTAATAATAAGGAGTCCCTCTAGCAAATTTAAGGTTAAAGGCATTGAGTAGTTCTGTGCCTTTCAAGAACTTTCTTTCAGAACAGCCCCCTGCATCAGTGAAAATGTGTGTCAGCACTAGATTTCCTTAACTTGGAAAAATGTTAATGATCCTGGAGGCATGATTTTGTCCTTTCAAATGACTACTGTTCAATCTCTCACCCCAAGAGTCCAAAAGAAAACTCATATACTCAAGACACACATGCGCACGTGTGCGCGCGCACACACACACACACACACTCACACACAAGTGATGCATCATTATTAATAAATGAATGGAGCTATTTGTTATTTATTATTTAAACCTTCAATACTGGCTGGCCTGAGTGATACATGAAATATAGGCAAGTAATTTATTTATTAGGGAAAATAATGATTTTTTTTCCCCACAGAATAACCCCCTCTGACCTGAAACAGCAAGAGCTTTATCAAATACAAATACGATGGCTTGTAATTTTAGAGTCTTCCAGAGCATTGTAACTGACAACCTTTTTAACATAAGTACATTGAACAAATAATTTATAGACATATTCTGGGAATATTTTAGGGTATTTTATTACTAGTTCTGAAAGCTATGGCATGTTATCGATTTTGGTATATTAATATAACCTAAAAGGGAGGGCACATGCTCAGCTCCTAATCCACATCAGCTTTGATGGCAAACAATATATTTTACTGAAGGGAGCCTTGAACCAAAGCAGCAGAGGTTAACAATTACACATCATAGCCAAAAGTTTAAGATAATGAATTTCACTCATTACAGAACTTCCACTTTGGGGACTGAAACAAATTTTCCCTACTTAGAATTTCATCCAAATTCCTTGACCGCCATTTGTCAGCACGAGCTTCCCTTTCCTCTGGTTCATTCCTCTCCTGCCAGTTGCTCGGGATTCATGAGGGCTGCTGCCTGCTGAAAGGACCACCATTACCCTTTTTTCCAAAACATACTTTTAGAGTGGGTTTTGGGGGCTTGTTTAGAAGAGGTTATGATGTCCCTCCTTCTTGTGTTACTTGCTTCTTTTAGGTGGTTTCTGGATGAGTACTGCTTGTGTTAATATCTTGTTCATATTTGATATTTTAAAATCACTCATCTATTTGCTATGTTTAGACCTAGAACTTATATTACCCAGACATTATCATCCAGATGTCTGACCCCGGCACTTAAGCTTCTCCCTGAATTGTCCTCACCATCTTCAGCCCTCAGTAAGAACTCGGTGCTTAAGCCAAGCTAGTCTCTTACTGTCTCTGAAACTCACCCGTCATTCCTGTCTATACACCTTTTATGTCCCTGCTCTTCTTTTTGCCATCCCATCTTTTATGTGCTTGAAGATTTTCCTGACCCCTCCAATACATAATTAACTTCTCCTTCTCTGAACCTCTATACCACTCAGCAGCTGTCCCTTATGATTTAGCACTTTACCATGAGTGGCCTTGAATTAGTCCTAGTTTCTCTTTCACATATATCATTTATCCTGGATCGACGATGAGTAATTTGAGGAAAGGAATCATATAGGTTACATTTTCATTGTGGCCCTACATCACTTAGGATGTAGCTGAACAGATATTGGCAACTCAGTATATACTAAGTTCGGTAGACACCAAATTTAAATTATACTGAAATCTAAGGAGAATCAGAATTTTCAAAGTATGACTTAGGCCATCTCCCTCTAATGATTCAAAAGTTGCGTCATGATCAGAAATGCTACAAAATTCTGTTGGGCATAATTATTGGGGATAAACTTTCTTTACCTTTGCTATTATTTTTAAATATAAAAATATTCTCATTATAAATGTAATAATGAGAGAAAGATCTGTGAGAAAGATCTGAAAGTTTGGAAAAGCAAAAAGAAGAAAATAAAATAATCTCCCGTAACCTCTTTACCTATAGCAAGCACTAGTAATAACTTGGTATATACCCTTCTAGACTATTTTGTGTGTATATGTGTAGGTTTATAAATGTAAACACACACTTTTACATAGTCACTATTACTGCCTTCATTAATTCCTTAGGGTAAATTACCAGAAAGAATTTGCTGGGACAAAAGGGCATGTATAACATATAAAGATGTGTGCGTGTGTGTGAGTGTGTACTTTAAAAAAAGTGTCACACACTACGTACTCTTTTGTAACCTGTTTTTCTACATGTCAATAATGTGAGTTTAATGGCTGCATTGTAAGTCATTGTACCTTAATTTACTTAACCAGTTAATTATTATTGAAGATTTAGAGTTTTCAACTTTTTACTCCTACAAACAGTGCCAAAAATAAGCTTTCTTGTAGGTAAATATTTGTGCACATTTTTCATGATTTCCTCAGGATGGATTCCTAGAAGTGGGATTTCCAGGGCAAAAGGGCATGCAGATTTTAAGGCACCTAAGGCACATTGCCAAACTGCCTTTCAGAAAAGTGGCATTCATTTATAGTGCTATGGGTGGTACTTGAGATGGCTGTTTCTTCATCCCCATCATTCCAAAGTTATTCTACTTGAACTTGAAGAACCAATGTTGGGAGAGCATAATTGGGTTTACAGTGAGGGAAGTGAGCAATATGATGCATTAGCACATAAAAGACAGACCTAATATGCTACTCAACTGCTTAAAGTTTCTGTTTGCCTCTGGTGCCTGAGGTACCAACCTCCTGCTCCTTGGCTGGGCCTTTTGTAATCTGCCCTCAATAAATGGCTTAGCTCCGCTGACCCTCACTCCGCCACATCCCTGTGCTTTACGCTCCTCCTGTGCCAAGAGTCTCACCTTGGCCAGAACACGCCCTGCCGTCTTGTATCTCTGCAGCTTTGCACCCAGGGGCAATGATCGCTTTTGCAAAAGCATTTGTTACAGCTATGGATTAATCATAGTTTAGAGAATCATAGCCAGTGCATTTGTCAAAAAAAGAAAATAACTATGAATCAGTGAAAACCCTGTGTCACAAACTCTCGATTGCTTATTGTGACATAAATAACATAGTAGCTAATACTTCCCCCGTGCTAAGTAATGTGTCATGTGCTTTTGTTGGATTATCACTCGTAGGTATATTATTATTCCCATATTATAGATGAGAAAACTGAGATTCGGAAGATTGAGTGACTTGTCCAAGGACATGACTAGAAAGTGGCAGACTTAGGATTTGAAGCTAACAAGTATAGATGATAATACCCTTAACCACACCATAGAGTGCTGTCTACCAGACATGCCTCATAGGGTCTCTTGGCAGCCTGCTGTGTTCATGCTGGGAACGCTCCACACAATGAAGGAGTGGCTACCGGCTTTAAAAAGGTGAGGGGAGGGGCAGGCCCAGTGGTCCAGCGGTTAAGTTCACACATTCCATTTCTCAGCGGCCCAGGGCTTGCTGGTTTGGATCCCCGGTGTGGACATGGCACCACTTGGCAAAAGCCATGCTGTGGTAGGCGTCCCACGTATAAAGTAGAGGAAGATGGGCATGGATGTTAGCTCAGGGCCAGTCTTCCTCAGCAAAAAGAGGAGGATTGACAGTAGTTAGCTCAGAGCTAATCTTCCTAAAAAAAAAAAAAGGCAAGGGGACCAATGTATCTTTGGAATCCAAGATTAACATGTAGAGTTTAGGCTTTACAATGAAAGGTTAAGATGTCTGATTGTGACTTTAAGTTTATCTTATCCGTGTAGATCAGGATTTCTCAATCGTGGCACTATTGACATTTCGCACTAGAGCATTCCTTGTTGTGGGAGACTGTCCTCTGCACCCCATGCCCCCAGCTGTGACACCCAGAAGTGTCTCCAGGCATTATAAATGTTCCTGAGGTGGGGGGCGAGCAGAAATCATTCCCATAGAACCACTGGTCTAACTGGGAAGATGTAGTGGACATCATTTTTGTCATTATTTTTGGCTGGTTGCAGCTGAAACCTTTTCCTATAATTTTGGAATACCCACCTTAGGAGACATTTATTGTTGTCACAGCTAGGGTGGTGAGTGCTACTGGCATCCAGTGGGTTGAGACCAGGTTTGCTGCTACGCCTCCTACAATGCACAGGACAGCCCTCTCCCCAACCCCAACCGAGAATGCTCTGATCCAAAATGTTAACAGTTTCTTTAGCTTTGTGAGCTACTCCAGTGCCCTTGGGACAAATTCCTTTATTTTTGCTTGAAGCTAGTACAGTAACTGGAAACTGACAAAAATCTCATGGCATGGACATCTTCAGAGTCTGATAATATCCAGAAGCCCTATAAGAATTGCCTTGCACCTGGCAATGTTTGTTTAGTCATGTAAGAAATAGTTATTAAGCATCTGCCGTGTGCCAGGCATTGTGCTAGGTGCTGGGAATATAATAGTCAGCTTGACAAACAAGCTTCCCGCTCTCCTGGTGCCTTCAGCCTGGCAGGAGCGACAGGCAAGGGTGAGAGGGGAAGCACAGAATGCGAGGGGCATAGAATCAGGGCCACTTTACACAGTTTGGGGGAAGAATTCCCAGAGGAAAAGACGTTGGAGCTGAGGCCTGAAAGAGGAGTAGGAGTGATGCAGGAAAGAGGATGAGCAAGAGCATCCTGCGCAGAGAGAACACAACTGTGAGGAGAGAGGCGAATGGGAAGGAGGGAGGGCAGAGGGGGAGGTGTAAAGGGGGAGAGAGACAGAGAAAGACAGAGAGAGAGAAAGGGAAGAAGAGGAGGAGGAGGGAGAGAGGTCTGGGGAGAGGGAGAGAGACAAAGAAAGAGAGAGATCTCTAAGGAAAGAATCGAAATCTGGAGTGGCTGGAGCAGGCTTTCAGTGCATTATTTGTAGCTCCAGAGCTAGCCGAGAGGGGTCTCTGAGTTACAGTTCTCACAGACTGTACACAGGACTCTCAAGCAACCTGCCTTGGGGGCCACTAGGCCCCTGCTGTGACAGTGCAACTTGCAAATAGTGTCTAGTGCTCAGGGTTGAGAAGGGAGGGAGGAGATTAAAATAGACATTTATTTATTTTTCATTTTGCAGTTAGCTTGGTGTGGGCTGACTGCTCTTCAGGATCTGATTATTCCCTCCCCGAGGGTCCTGTGGTCAGACACCAGCTGTGAGGATCTGTTACCATGGGTGACATTTTCATCCAATGGGAGACCGCACTGCTTGTTTGCAGAGTGGCAGATGGAGCAGCTAATCGATACAGTCTGGGAGGTGGGCGTCCCCCGCCCCCAGTGGCCCTGCCACACAATGAGAGTTGGGCCCCAGGGGCTTGTGGAACACACGCCAGTGACTGGGCCTTTGATTGGAAAAAACCTTGCTCGCTAGGAGTTTTGGCCCCAAACAATGCCCTGTTCTTTACTAAGGTGGCCTCGGCACTTCCAAGATTTTTACAGCCCCTGCCTCAGGCAACACTCCTGGGAAAAGCTGCTGCCAAACCCTTGGCTCTGTGTAGAGGATACTGAGTACTCGATTCCAGTAAAACTCAGCAGGCATTTTTTAGCATCATCTGTGTTCAAGCAATATACTGTGTGAGGGAAAAGAACAAGGTAATGTCCTGCCCTCAAGGACCTTATGATGTAATTAGGGGCTTTCAGTCTGGTCATGGAATCCCCAAAAGACACTCAGTCAGCCATCCAACTTCTTTATTGAATATCCTGCCTTGTTTTAGGGATTGGGAATACAAAGATGGCTAAGATGTGGTTGGTACCCTCTGGTACCATATTTAACTCTATATGCCATTGAAAACAATAGGAATAGCTAGGACTTACTGACTTCTTTCTCTGCATTATCTCCTTAAACGTTTATAACTTTAAGAGACGAATACCAATATTGTCTACATTTTTGGATGAGGAAACTGAGGTTCAGAGTAGGGCAGTGATTTGTACTGATCTACAGTTCAGTACTGTTTCCGCTGATGTCTCAAGTATCTTAGCATTTAAAATTCTCACACACACATTTAGATATATGTAAATTCTCTTTTGGTAAGATATACTGAGTATCTAATAACATGTTTATTGTTTTAAAAAACAAAATTCAACTGAGTAAATTTTAAAGATCTTATTGGCTTTATTCAACTATTCATGAATCAGGCAGTATCCAATCCTGCAGATAGAAAGGAGCTCTGAGGAGCTGTATGAAATGAAAGACTTATAGGCAGAAGGGAGCAGGAACAAGGAAGTTCTACTACACAAAAAAGCAGATCAGTTAATGCAAGGTTACTTTCCTTTAGGGGATGGCAAGTGTCTATCAGGCGGATTACCTAACTAGTGCTGATCAGGTGATTCCTGGTTGACTGGTTTAAGATTCCATTTCTGGGAGAGCCCAAATTGTAATTACGGTAAGTCTTGGTTTGGTGATGTGAGGCTTAGCATAAGCAACTCTATTTTGGGCCTGTTGTTTTGTTTTGTTTTTTTCAGGGAAAGATTTGCCCTGAGCTAACATCAGTCGCCAATCGTTCTCTTGTTGTTTTGCCTCCCCACAGCCCTAGTACATGGTTGCATATATTAGCTGTAAATCATTCTAGTTCTTCTTTGTGAGCCATCACCACAGCATGACAACTGACAGACGGGTGGTATGCTTCCATGATGGGGAAGTGAACCTAGATTGCTGAAGCGAAGAATGCTGAACTTTAACCACTAGGTCATCAGGGCTGGCTCTGTCTTGCTTTTTAACAATTATTTTGGATTGCTTAAAATGAGGTGGTAAGAAAAAAATTATTCCTTGATTCCTTAACCCTAGCAGATTAAGAGTCAGGAAACCTGGACCTCATACTTGTGAGTGATGTGGGACTAGGCTACTCATCAAACTGAACCTCAACTTTCTCATCTTCAAGTAGGATATTAAGGGTGGCTTTGTGTCTACCTTATAGGGGTTTTATGATAACCAAATGGAAATCGTATAAAGATGTAGTCCATGAAGCCAGTATGATAGCACATATCATAATCAATTATCTTCTGGGCCTTGTGAAGTTGTGGTGTTCTTGCCAGCCTCTGCTGCGATTGCCATTTCTGCTCTTTCAGTTGAGGAGGCTTGCAGATAAGAAGTTCCTAGACCTGGGGTGGGGGGGGTTCACTAAATAAACAAGGAGATCACTTTTCCCTCTCCATGCTTTTGCAAGAGAAACATGAAATAAAACACAGCCAAGTTTTCATCATCTCCCTCCTTCCTCTTTTCAATTTAGCTTTCTAAAGTCTTATCCTATTCCTACACTCTCCATACCTCCCCAAATTGGTAGTTTATTTTTTCTAAGCCACTACATGTATAAGCATCACTATTTTAATTAGTGAGAAGCAAACAGAAGTATGAAGCTAGAAGGCACAGCAAGAGAGCCTACCACTTGCAGGCTTTAATTATTCATAGAGGTAAATAAAATTAAATATTTTCCCAGCAATCCAGAGCAGGATCTGAAGTAATTACACTGTCAAATTCATCAAAAATTCTCTCATCAAAATAAAAACCTTGATGTCATTTAATAATTTATAATACAAATACACAGAAATTGTAAAATATTATAAATAGAAAACTGCAGGGTAAGTGAACATGAATTAGTTAGGGGTTATGTTCTAGAAAGAGGCTGTCATGAGCTCTATAAATTTTTAATCAGAAATATTTTTGAGGCCTCATTTAGAGTATGGAATATACCAAGAACTTTAGAATAGAAAGAACACAATAAAACGACAACGACAAATTCCTGCTGGCTGGAGATTGTAAACACTGCTTCTTGAGAAAAACAGGACTCAAGATGATTTCAGGCACAAGGGAGGACTGTCGTCTTTGATGCTGTGTAAGTCCCAGATCAGCTGTGACACCTTATATGTTGTCTACACAGCTATCAAATGAATTAATTAACCTCTATGTAATGACCCCTAATAGCAAATGGGAAAAGTCTGCTTCATTTCCACCAAGAGAAGAAGGTGGCCTGAACCTCTCAACCTTGTAAAACAGTGTGTGATTCTGGAAACCATATGGTTCATCCCAGTTTGAAATGGTTTTGATCTGTTGAGTTCAGTATGGAAGAAGCTTGAAGCAAACAGAGGAAACTTCATTTTTCCTTTCCTCACTCTCAGAGAAGTATTCGCATATGAATGTGGCCTGCCTTGCTTTGGGAAACATCTTTGGGGACTTACCTAGCCCAGAACAGGTGAAGAGAGGGCAAGGTTTTGTTTCACAAGAATGAATGGGGGAACAGCAGCTTCACTGAGCAAGAACGGAGTTGAGAAGTGAAAAGCAGGCTTTTAAGACAGCTAATTAGAATAGAAGCAAGGCCAAATTTAAAAAATTTTTTACTTTATGGTGTCATTTCAAGGATCTAAGAGGTTAGCATGGTTGCTGACATGGTAATCGGAAAGATCTTTTTACAAAAAAAGGGAAAGACTGATCACTTTTATGCTTAAAACCTTTCAAAAACTTCCTCTTCTGTTTAGGATGAAGTCAAAGATCCTCAGTAAACATTTCAAGGCCTTGAGCATTCTGATTCCTTTTGGCTTCTCTGGGCTGATGTCTCACCCCTTTGCCTCTTGCTATCTGTGCTACGTGGGCATAGATCTTCTCTCAACCCCTCCAGCTCCTTGAACACATGCTGTTCCTTCTGCTTGGCACATTCTTTCTGCCTTCTTTGTTGATGTAGATGTCCCCTCTTCCAGGAAGACTTCCATGATCACCAGATGCCATCAAGTTGTCCTCTCATACCTGCCATGGCACTTTGTACCTCCCACATTTGTTACACTTAGAGTAAATTACTTGTAATAATGTACTTATTATTTGTCTTGCATGATAAATAGAACCTTGGTGAAGGCAGAGACCATCTATGTCAGCAATCCTTCCTTCGACCCCCACTGAGACTCTTTATGATCTGTAACCCTCACCCCACCCCCTCACCTACCCCCTTCCATCATTCTCTGACCTCCCCTCCTGTACTCCCGAATTTGTCCACTTAGATCCACCTCTTCACTATTCCTGCCTTGCTCCTGCCTCAGGGCCTCTCTCTGGAAGGCCCTTTCACAGATATCTGCATGACACGCTTCTTCACCTTCTTCAAGACTTCACCCGGATTTCATCTCCCAAGTAAAGTCTCCCTTTTTAAAAATTTCTATTCCCTCCCCACCTGCAAATATTCCCCATTCCCCTTTCCTGTGTGTTCTGGGTCTCCTTGACATTTCGTATTAGTTAGCCCACTCCGCACGTACGTGTTTTCCTTGCTTCTTGTCGTGTCTTTGCCCTCAAACGCAAGCTCCAAGAGGGCACAGGTTTTGTCTTGTTGGTCACTGCCATGTCCTCGGTCTGTACAACATGACCTGGCACATAGTAGGCACTCAGTACATATTTGTTGAAAGGATGAATGGAAGTAACCACCACTCGGCAGGGGACAACAGATGAAGAGCTAATATCTTTGTGGGAAAATGCTTTTTGTGTGTGTGAGGAAGATTCGCCCTGAGCTGACATCTGTGCCAATCTTCCTCCACTTTTTGTATGTAGGATGCCTCCATAGCATGACTGACAAGCTGAGTAGGTCTGTGTCTGGGATTGGAACCCGAGAACCTGAGCCATTGAAGTGGAGAGTGTGGAAATTTAACCACTGGGCCATGGAGCCAGCTCCTGTAGGAAACTCTTTTATAAGAATGTAGAGGCTTGGAGGAGTGGACATTATGGTGGGAGGGATAGAGATAGTGGGGAGCACTGCAAGAGCTGGATTAGCCTTCCCTCACTTCCCACTGTGGGCCATTTGGCTCTTTATGAGGCCCCAGTGCCTATGGCTTCTTCTGAAAAAGGCTTCTGGTTGGTGAAGTGATTGGTAGGACAGAATGCTTGGTGAGGAAATGACTAATCTGTTGCTATAAATCAGGAATGACACATGGGCTTCAATGCCAGTGCCAATTACACGTGATTGACAGTGGTTTCTTGGAAGGCTGTGTTGGGAAGGATTCTGAGGCTGTTTCTAGGTCTAACGGAAAAAAGTGTGATCCAGAGATGGCTTGGGCTTAGAAAGGGGATGTGGCAGCATTCGTATCCTGACTCCTAAACTTGGAATTGGTTGTGGTGTTTTCCATGGAAATCCGGGCTTACAGAAGAACTAGTGATATCCCCATTAGTCTATTTAAATAGTTTTAAATTCCAGTGAAAACTAAAGGTTAAGGTATTGAGGAGGGGCCTATGAATCCAGACCCTTTAAGGATTTGGATATATCTTTTGAGTTGATTGATTGATTTTTTTCTCCAGGAGATGAAATGGCTGAGCTATGTTGGTGGTTTGTAGCTGAGGGACTCAGAGGGCAGAACTCCTCTAGTCTCACTTCTCTAGATTGGCCATTCACACCAATCCCCTGTTGCTAAGACAGTCTGCAGGAAAATGACCCAAGACAATGATTATGTAAAATCTTGGCCTGAGGAAGAGACTCTGACCCTAATGTGATTAGCTCAGTGCACCAACCCTGTGAGCTCACTATCCCATAACAGCCATCCCTTCCCCTCCCGGGGCTGCCATCAACCTGATCTGCAACAGCCACCCCTCCAGGGTTCAGCTCCTCTTCTACCAGCTGTGATCAATGACATTGCTTCTTTTCAGGAAGGCTCCCCTGTCCCTACGCTGACACCTTTCACTTCCCCTACCTTTCCCTTAGCATATCTGCTTCCTTGCAGCTCTCTCGACATGTGCCTGATCCAGTTTCTCACCCTACGTCTGTATGTATTTTTAGTACTTTCCGTATGTCTTTTTTCTCTCTCTCACTAGATTTAAGCTCATTAAGGAGATAAACAATTATAAATATGTCCAACATCTTTTTTACTGACTACATATAAGGATCTTGGCACATATTTTTGTCTATAAGGATCACTGTCTAATCTATTGTTGGCTGGATTCAATGGGTCCACCAGTCCAAAGGTACAGTTGTATAAACATTTTTGGAGGACTATTTCACAATATCTTTCAAAATTTTGAATGTGCATATCATTTCCTCCCAGCAATTCTATGTCTTGGAATTTATCTTATGGAAATATTCACAGGAATATACAAAGATCTATATCTACATGTAAAAGGATGATCAATATAGAATTGTTTGATGGTGAAAATGAGAATAACCTACATGTCCATCCTGAGAGAAATTGTGATAAAAATTGTGGTACATACACAGTGGAGTACTATGTAATCATTCAAAAGAAAAGTAATTCACTACATGTTGACAAGCAAAAATGTCCACAATCTTATGTGTAATTGTGTAAAATGGTATTTTTTCAATTAGTCACAAATATGTATATAAATGCATACACGTATACAGACATGTGAATATGCATAGAGAGTGACCAGAGGACATACACCAAATTATTAGTGATTTAGCAATAGTAAATAGGATTGAGAAAGCTAAGCATTTTATTTTTTTTAACCATTTGCTGATTTGTGACTATTTCTTGTATTCTTTATTTTTTATTCCAGTTTTATTAAGATATAATTGACATATAACATTGTGAAAATTTAGGATGTACAACGTGTTGATTTGATACATTTATATATTGCTAAATGATTGCCACTATAACATGAGCTAACACCTCCATTCTGTCATATAATTACCATTTTTTGTAGTGAGAACATTTAAGGTCTACTCTCTTAGCAACATTCAAGTTTTTTTTTTTCCCGAGGAAGATTGTCTCTGAGCTAACATCTGCTGCCAATCCTCCTCTTTTTGCTTAGGAAGACTGGCCCTAAATTAACATCCATGCCCGTCTTCCTCTGCTTTATATGTGGGATGCTGCCACAGCATGGCATGACAAGCAGTGCGTAAGTCTGCACCCGGGATCTGAACCGGTGAACTCCAGGCCGCAGAAGCAGAACATGTGAATTTAACTGCTGCACCACTGGGCTGGCCCCAACATTCAAGTATTGTTAACAGACGTGTAATCATTGTAAGATGAAAAGATATTTTAAAGAAGGGTTTATTATAAAAAGGGCTTGGCAGTTGTGTTTCATAAAATATCCTAGAGTTTAGAGATGTTTCCAAAACAATTCAGTAGTCATTTTAGTTACCTCTAGGGTGCTTAACTATTGCTTAGAAACATTAAATACAGACTCAATGTGTGGTGTTTACATAAAGAAATTGTTCTTTTTCCCTTCCTCATTGATATCAAGCTACACTATGAGACTTGCTCTCGTTAATGAAATGTGAGTGAAAAGGATACATGTAATTTCTGAACAGAAGCTTTAAGAGCCAATTCATGGTTTGCCATGCTCTCTTTTTCTCTTTGTCACAAAACCAGCAATATTTCAGAAAAAAGTTTCTCCGTTAGCCTAGGTCCCTGGAGTAGAACTTCAGCCAACTCTGATGGACATGTTACACAAGCAAGAAATAGAACCTTGCTGTTGTAAGCCACTGAGATCTGGGGGGTTGTTTCTTATCGCAGATAACCTAGACTGATACAGCTGCACACAGACTTCACCTGTTGCTGAAACAGGCCTTCACTGGCCTGGAAATCATGACATCTGGTTCCAATCCTAGCTCTGCCACAAACTTTCTTTGTGATTGTACTAGCTAGGATGCTTTAGATTGCAAGAAATTGAAAGTATAGTAAAAAGTGGCTTAAACAGCAAGGATATTTATTATCCCAAATATCAAGATCCAGAGTTGCAGCTTCATGACATCATTGAGGACTTGGGGTCTGCCATCTTTCTGCTTGGCCTTCCTGTCACGGTTGTAAGGTGACTATAGATGTTTCAGGTGTCATATGCAGACATAGTATCCCATGAAGAAGAGGAGTATTTCTTCCTATATGTTTCTTCTTATTCTTTGTTTTTATTTGAGAAAATATTTCCAGAAATTCTCCAGCAGAGTACCCTCAGATCCTGTTGGCCAGGATTGGTCACATGTCTGTGTCTAAACCAATCACTGCCATGAGTGATGAGACAGCTATGGTTGGTTTTGACCAGTCATAGTTCGTTCCCTCAGAGGGTGCCAGGGGACCCTTTTTCTGAGCACATGGCTGTGTGGCAAGTGATTATCCAAACAAAACTTGGGCTTTGTCATCTAAGAAGCAGAGGATGGAATTAATGTCTACTTCAGTGACCTTAAGCAAGTATGTCCCTTGTTGGACCCTAGTTCCTCTATCAATAAACTGAGGATAGTGGACAAACTGGCTTCTAATGCAGGGATTATTATCATAGAGTCCACAGACCTTGTTCTCTGAAGGAATGAAATCCAAATTTTGTTACAGGGCCTTGGGTGGAGCAAGGCTATTGTCTGTACCCTAGGGTGCCACTGGCTCAGGTCATCAAAAGTCTTGTTTCATCAGCTTCCTGACAGGCAGACCTGTTATGGGTTCCAGCTCCCATAAAACCTTGCATCTTGGATTTTACATGCCCCTTGTGATTGGAGACAAAGTGAGGGATATATATGTGCAGTTTCGTTAGCTTTTAGTTACATGTCAGATCCACTTTAAAAGTGCTTTGAAGACTTATAAAGTGCTTTGTGCTTGGAGATTTTTTTCCAATAGCTCCCTTTTCTCCCCTGCTGCATACTCCCAAATCTCTGCATCCCCTTACAATTTGCCTTGACTCAAGGAGCTTTATTGGCCAATTTAATATAAACCAGTCCCAAGTGCTCTTGAGCCATGAACTTCAGAAATAATTTATCATCATCATTATTAAAAATAATACTCAGAAATAATTTTGGGGTGGGGAGCTACAAAGCTAAATGGGTAGACCTCATGGGATAGAAGCTGAGGTCTTCACTTCTCCTTTCAAGGCACCAGTTCTCCTGTATACAGGCATTGGCTGCAAACTACCTGGGAATGAGATGGGCTCATCTGAGGAAAGTGCCAAAGCTCTTATTTTGTTGGGCCAAGTAGACATATGCAGCCAAGTCCTGCTCAGGGAGAGAAAAGGGGCTGGATAGGGATATAAAAATATTAATGCCGTTGAAATTATCCTGTCACCCTGTTCTTCGGGATACTTCTAGCAACAACTCCCCCACCCTACTACATGCCTGGAAGGCTTTTATGAACTGTTTGTAGCTTTGCCACTTGCTGATAACTGCGAGCAGGAGTCCTAAATGGTGTGTAATTTCTTGACTGACTGTGATGAGATAATTTTTTCAAGTGGATACACTGCCACCACACTCTGGTCCACGGGATGGATGACTATAAAAGAGAATGACTCAAGGTATCAGTCCTATTTGTCACTACTAGGAAATAAAGCCTCTAGGGCTCCTGAGTTGGGTTTGTATTCCTGGAGGTCCTCTTAGAAAGGTTGCTTTTGGGCCAGAGTAGCCCCTAGAGATGTCATTCCAGGACAGATCTAAATCACTAGATTGAAATGGTCATAGCTCCTCACATAGCTGTTCCAAAATATCTTGACATTGGGCAGTGTTAGAATGATTGCCTGAGTCACTTATGTAGAGTAAGAAGTCTTCCTCAGGCCTAGGTACCCGTAGCACAAAACCAAAGAGAAAGAGGAAGAGTCTATTGTGCATTCTGCAAACCTTTTATCATTAAATCAAGCACAGAAATGAAAAGCCACACAAAACAGCTGCACAGTTCAATGAGTTATAAGCCAACACCCTTCTAACCACCATTAAGGTCAAGAGATAGAACTTAGCCAGTCACCCTGAAAGGCCCTCTATGCGTCCCATCCAATCTCACCCCTCCCCTTCCCAAAAAGTAACCGCCATCCTAACGTTTGTAGCAATCACTTCCTTGTGTCCTTTATAGTTTTATCATCCAAGTGAGCATCTCTAGACACTGTAGTTTAGTCTTTTCCATTAAAATAATTGATCTGTCTTTCAAGTCTGCTTTAAGCTACAAGTTCCCTATATATTCTTTTCCTCATACTCTATGTTTTGACCTGTAGCGTTTTCCTACAACATGGATGTTGTTGATTGCACACTCATTGTACAGTTCTCTATGTTCCTCTCTCCTCTGTACTTTCTGCAAGTTGGGAGCTGTATTCATAGACTCAATTAAATTCAGGTTTAATTTGTTTGGTAGGTGGCATTGAGTTCTTTCACCTGGAGACACATGATGTCTGGTTTTTGCCCTTTTTTTTTGATGTTAACATCAGCCAATGCACAATGCCTGGATCCATTAGTTCACTGGGAATTGCTAAATAGTGATGTCTAATTCTATCATTTCCCTTTCCCTTGTTAGCTAGAAAGCTTATAAACAGATGCTTCCCCTCCTCTACTCTTTGACTAGCCAGTGGTATGATTAATTTTGGAAATGCTTGATTCTTTCTCTTTATTTACCATAAGGATAATGAATTGTTTCCTATCATCCTCTGAAGGTAACCAATTAGTTTTTAAAAATATCATTAAAACCTCAAGGATTTGAGCATAAATGAGTGGGTCCCTTGACTGCATTTTTAACCTATATCTCTGTGTCCTTAATGTTCTAAGTATATGGATCAGTGCTTATGCTTGTGAATTTGGCTATCTCCCTTCCTTAAATCATGTCTTGCCTTCTGGAAAGGAAGCTGCCAAACTCTCCATGTACTGCTTAAAGACTAGTGGGAGAAGCTTGGTTTGAGTTTTGCATCTCTTTATTTTTGGTTCCAGTGGCAGGTTAGGGTTAGTGTGGCAATGAATGTAAGGAGTTCTAACTGAAGGGCTTTGAAAATTTATGGTCCAATGGACAAGATCTTTGTCACTGTCAAATAGATGCCATTAAAGATCCCATTTATCCAGTCTTTTCCCTTCTGATTCCATGAGCTCCAAGCCCCTTGTGATCCCGATGTCTGGCGTTCCATGTGGCTTGACAGCGGGAAGAGAATGCCCCAATCATACCGGCACAGGTATTTTCTTTTTGCTCAATGGTTAGGTTTTTCATTAGCAGTGAATAAATTGGCATTTTGCTGTCAAAGTTATATTTTATATTCTTTTTCAAGGAAACGTGAGCCCTGGAAATGCTTTCCTTACAACCCCTCTTTCAGATTGGCTCTGTCCAGTTTTAGGGTAACCCTGTGCTCAACTGCTCTTTTTTTTAGGTTTCTTCCGAGGAGAGGCATACAGTCATTCTAGGTAACTGAAGAAAAGCACATTCTTTTCAAGCTGGGTCCATTCACCCACATGGCCCTGAGGCAGGCCCTGATTCCTCTCATTTTCTCACTCCCAGTAGCAATGAGGTACTAATGTTAGAAACCAGGTACCCTTCCTTGGCAACAGCAGCTGCCAACTAACAAGTAAGTCATTAACTAAGGGTAATGATGGATATAACCAGATTGCCTTGCTGGCCTTTAAAAAAAAAATCACTCCTTACCAAACTTTTTTTTCCAGAATGAAAGAGAATGTCGTTTTGATACTTGAATCCATAAACATGCATTCAGAATCCACAGATGAACTAAACACACATTCTTACCCCGTCTCTCCACAGGTGGAAAAAGCCAAAATTTGTGTTTCACTTTCTTGCTCTTTCTTTGCCCGCTCTGGCTATACCTAGGCCTGAGTTACAAAATTGCTCACTCCTGACAATAAATCTAATGCTTTCTGTTATCTATGGGGAATCGGTTTGTAAAATTTCGAACCCTTATCCTCCTTGGCTGGCTGAGTCATATGGAAAATAAAAACGAAAAATACTAATAAATACTGATTTTCTATAGCCCACTAAGCAAAGTCTAAATTAAATGCCTTCACTTAAAGCTTTGGTGGCAGAGACCTAATTAATTAAAAACACCAGGTTTAAACAATTGGCCATCCATCTTTAAGCGTAAGCGAAGGACAGAATCCATAGGACATTCTACTGAGGATGAAAAATGACAATTGCCTGGGTTCTGGATGATCCTGATTTGACAGGGCACCCTGGAGACTTTAAAAATATCCCCCTTTTCCTGAAACATATGGACTCTACACCATTGTCATATTTATTCTGAGAAACTGGGTTCCCATGCATTCTATTTGTTTGTTTCCTTGCTTGAGGCCTGTGGCTGGGGCCTTGTGAGTTTGTAGCAATTGGAGTCAGCTTTTGTTCAGCCTTAAAGATGAAATAAGACAAAACCATAAACATGCTACAAAACGCCAGAATATAAAGGGAATTATTGGTGCCATAATTAGAGAACTAGAAGGTCGTTATTCCAGTTGTTCCTCCACCCTCCCAACCACATGCCTCTCTGCTAGCTGGGGAACAAAAGAGATTTAAAAATCAGGCAGCCCTGAGTTTATTTTCATGGCAACCCTCTTAAGTGAGAGCATAGTTGGAAGGCATTTAGTTGACAAATGAAGAATGTTTCCTCTCTCTTGGAGCCTTGGAAATCAGAGAAGTATTGAAATAAATCAGCCCCAGATAACCAAAGAATCTGAGCATCTTTTTACGCAAACCTGTAAATTGCGAGAAAACACACCCACCTATGTGCATATTCCCCCAATTATTTAAATACCCGGGTCCCCCTTCAACTCTCATTTCAGAAGACTGACAGCTGGAGAGAACTGCTTTCTCTGGAAGAAGTGAGTGGTCCATCACGGGAGGTGTTTAACCAGAGATCCGAGGGCCGTCTGTCAGGGATCGTGCACCTAGGATTCATTCACACAGGGGTGAATTTGATATTTGAACAAGATGACTCTTAAGACACTTTCCAACTCTCAGAAGTTGTGTGTTAGAATGCAGACATGCAAATTTAAAAGGAAATTAACTTTTGAAACCATACCAAGCACGCTTCTAGGAAATATTCTCCCAGGGGCGTGAGTCCCAAAGAACTGTTTTTGGAGACTAGGATAAAACACACAACTTGAAGCATGGGTGGTCTTATTGGGAATCAGTTGGCCATTGAATTAAATTTTAGTATTTCTGTGCATCTCCTGTTCCTGCTAGTTTCTCTTATTGTACTTCGTGGCCATTTGAAGCTATAAATGTGGAGATCTGTATTATCTAGTCCTGATTCCCAGGGAAAAGGGAGACAGGAGATGCAAGTATGCATTGCATAGCCAAATGTTGAAATTCCTACCCTTTTTAAGCCCCTTTGCTTAATAAGTTAGTAATGCAGAAAGATGTGGTTATCTTTTTAAGACATCCAGAGTTCTTTCAGGATACTGCGGTATCTTATAAATTGTTTTACATGGTACACCAGAAACTGGTTTAAAACTATCTAACTAGGGTATAGAGTTTAATAAAACATCGTTTTCTATTCAAAACTATCTGGATGTTGATACGGGGAGAAGAATATGTCACCCAAAAATGTATCACTTTGGCATGTAGATTATTTCGAGCTGAAGATGATCAAGACGATCAAGACTCAGGAAGAGCTGTTTACCTTCCCTTTAACTGCCTGAAAGAATTTGAAGGGCTTGGATCAGGAAGAGAGCTAATAACAAAGATAACTTTTTATATCAGGAACACTTCTCTGCATGGCATGACAAACATTTGTTTACCAATGATCTGCTGTTCTCATCTCCCTGTGGTTTCTTCCTCCCATTTGAAGCCCCAGACCCCTACCTCCTTCTCTCTAGCTCAGGATGGTATGTAAGCCTCAACGCCTGACTGTCATTGGGTCTCATATCTTTGGGACTCCCGTACGTATGAAATTTGTTTTTCTTCTGTTAATCTGATCAATTTAATGTATTCATTTAGATTTATTTAATTTAATTATTTAGATCAATTTAATTATTAGACCAGCCAAAGGACCTAGAAGGGAAGAAGGGAAAAGTTTTCTGCCCCTCCTTTGAAAAACCAGGAGTTTATTGGAGCAGTTAATTAAATTGACTGTTAATGATTACCCCAAATGGATGGTAGCATAAAAAGGTGTATAGAGAATATGAAATGAGCCAGCATATATCCTAGAACAAGAATAGTAAATATGTGTCATACATACCACCATTTCCCTATCCTATACTCATGGAGCACTCTTTGAATTTGGGATCAGATTTTTAGAGTTTTAGAACAGAACTCCAGGCAATCCTGTCATTTGACTGGAGTTCTTCTCCTGCCATTCTCTGGTGAACTATCCCATGCTGGCTTTCATTGCCACTACTGACAAAAACAACTCTTTATCAAAGTGACTAGTGACTCAGTTCCGTATTGCCAAGTCCAGATGTCAATTCTTAGGCTGCATTTTGCTCAACCTATTACAGTTGATCCCTTCTTGTTTCTTAATATACTTTCTTCACTTGACTTCCAGGACACCATACTCATTTGGTTTTCCTTCTACCTCATGGCTGTTCCTTCTCAGTATCCTTTCCTGGTTCCTTCTAATCATCTAGATTTCTAAACACTAGAATGCTCTCAGACCCTGATATCTCTGACTACACTCACGCCCTTGATGAACTTGTCAATTTCATGGCTTTAAATATCATCTATATGCTGATAATGACCAAATTCATATCTTTAACCTGGACCTCTCTGCTGAACTCCAGACCTCCAACTGCCTATTCAAAGCTCCATTTTAGTGTCTAATAGGTGACTCAAATTTATCCAACAATTTAATTATATCCCTTAATCCTATTTCTCTTCATTGTATCTTTTATCTTAGTTGCTCAGACTAAATCTTAGAGTCATTGTTGACTCCTTCCTTCCTTCCTTTCAAAACCATATTTGATCCGTCAGCAAATTTTTTTGCCACTACCTTAAATATATATCTGGAATCTGAGTACTTCATACCACCTTTCCAACTATTATGTCCTTGGCTCTCTGTTTGAATACCTACTGTGATGGACAGCTCACTTCTGGAGAAGGCAGTTCCCTCCAACTGACAGTCTTCTGAAACTAGGGTAGATGGATGTGACATTATGATTTATAACAAGAAATATATGAGGCCGGCCCCATGGCTGAGTGGTTAAGTTCACGCACTCTACTTTGGCGGCCCAGGGTTTCAAAGGTTCGGATCCTGGGTGGCGAGCTAGCACCTCTCATTAAGCCATGCTGAGATGGAGTCCCACATAGCACAACCAGAAGGACACGCAACTAGAATATACAACTATGTACTGAGGGGCTTTGGTGAGAAGAAGAAGAAAAAAAAGAAGATTGACAACGGATATTAGCTCAAGTGCCAAACTTAAAAAAAATATATATATATACAGTCATGCACCGCATAGTGACGTTTTAGTCAATGACAGACTGCATATGTGACGGTGGTCCCATATTAGTACCATATAGCCTGTGTGCGTAGTGGGCTATATCATGTTGGCTTGTGTGAGTGCACTCTATCATGCTCACACAAGGATGAAATCACCTAATGATGCAGTTCTCAGAAGTATCTCCATTGTTAAGTGACACATCTCTATTTGGTTTTCATCCTGTTTCTGGCATAGAGCTTCTAAAACTCTTGGAATTTCCTAAGTGAAGAGAGCCATAAACTTGACTTTTTTATGCTAATGAGCTGACTTTTGGGATGCATCTAAGGATGGGTGCTGGTCAACAGTGGAGCCAATCATGTGATTAGAGGTTGAAACTTTCAGTCTCACCTCCTGACCTTCAGACAGGGGAGAGGGGCTGGAGATGGAGTTCAACCACCAAATGCCAATGATTTAACCAGTCATGCCTATATAATGAGGCCTCCATAAAACCCCAGCAGGACCGAGTTCAGAGAGCTTCTGGGTTGAACAAGTGGAGACTTGGGGAGAGTGGCATGGAAACTCTGAGACCTTTCCCTATAACTTGCCCTATGTGTCTCTTTCATCTGGATGCTCATCTGTACCTGAGTTATAACTTTTTTATAATAAACCAGTAATCTAGTAAGTAAAATGTTTCCCTGAGTTCTGTGAGCCTCTCTAGAAAATTAACTGAACCCAAGGAGAGGGTGGTTAGAACCTCTGATCTATAACTGGTCGGTGAGAAGCACAGGTTGGTCAGAAGCATCTGGGCTTGTCACTGGCATCTGAAGTGTGAAGGGCTGTGCTGTGGGACTGAGCCCTTAACCTATGGAATCTGATGCTATCTCTGCATAGATAGTGTCAGATTTGAATTGAATTGTAGGACACCCAGCTGGTGTCAGAGAATTGCTTGGGTGTGTGGGGAAGCCCTCTTCCCTCCTCATACACATCAGAATTGGTGACCAGAACCTTTAAAGGGGGACCCGGACATTTAAGTAATTGGAGGCATATATACATAGGTGGATGTTTTTTCTTGCATAACTTAGAGATTTGCATATAATAAGATGCTCAGATTCTTTGCTTATTGTCTGATTATTGCATTAACTTCCTAACTGGTCTTTCTGCTTCCACCTTTGCTCCCTACCCCAATCTATTTTTCATGTAGCAGCCAGAATAATCATTTAAAAACATATCATATCATTTATTCTTCCCCTCTTTTACTCTGTCCAGCCAGTGTGGTTTCATCACTATTCTGCAAATATGCTAAATCTCCTCCTCAGGGCCTTTGCACTTGCTTGTCCCGCTGCTTGAAATATTCTTCTCTTAGGTATTGATCTACCTTACTCACTTCGTTGCGGTCTCTATTCAAATCCATTTATCAAGGATGCCTACCCTGACGAGACTATTGAAAATAGCACCGCTTTCATTTTCTATTCTTCTCACTTTGTTTCATTTGTCTTCATAGCTTTTATCCCTACCTGACATATTTTTATTTGTTTCTGTATCTCTCACTCCCCTCCCTTCCACCCCTAGAGCATTCTGTTTTGTTCGTTGCTGTATCTCTAGCTCTTAAAATGATTCTCTCTTAGCCCAGATTTCCTGGAAACTCTGCGACTATTGTGCTGGACTGGGGCATGTTTGCAGGAGTAACACCTGTGAGGAGTGAGGAAGGAGGCTTAGGAGGAGGTGGATGTAGAACTGACTGGAAATCACAGCAGAGTCTGCAGCCTCAGGACTGCGATAGTCCTTGGGTTGCCCCCAATTGACGCCAAGGGGCTACATCTTTGTACGCCAAGAATGAGCAGTCACTGGATGTGGGCTGCTACAGGAGAAGGAGCAAAATCTTGGGCAACGCAACTTTCTTCTGATGAGAGCAATTCTCAGAGAGGAGCTCAGCTTAAAGCCTTTGGTAGCCAGTGTTGCCAACGACTATGGGAATGAATGTGTCAGTCCTGAAGAAGGAGTATGAGTGGTGTTCCACAGCACCCTCCACATGTGCTCGATGTGTGGTTGATGTTCCAAAATATGTGCTGAGTACCTGTGTTTTGAAAGCCTGCATACCATCCTGGCTCTGCCGTTGCTCCTTGGTCGTCAGTATTCCTCTCTACCATCCCATTACTCTAGACCCTACCTAAGAACTCATGGCACACTGTGGTCACTGCTCACTACAAACCAACCACTTGAAACAGCCTCCCAAGGTGGGGAGATGGAGAGGGGTAATGCAGGTGGCACAGGCGGGGTCTGCTCAGGCCCAGCCCCAGAAGTCAGAGCTGGCTTTTCAGCTTTGGAAAGCTGATACCAGGCACGAGAGTAGGAGGCATCTCTGCTCTGTGTCCTTGGCAACAAGACCAAGAAGGAATGTTTCCTAAGAAGGCAACACATTGCTTTTGGGCAAATGTTTCCTAAAGGTTCTTAAAAATGGATAAGGAACCATTACATTTGATAAAAATCAGCTGAAAAGTCTATAGTTTTAAAAATTATATCACATCACAAATTAATTTTCAGTGTCTCAAGCCTCCAAGATTTATGCCTCCTGAAACACTCAAAGCAGTGTAAGCAAGGTTGTTATTCCCTCATCCATTCACTCACTGATTCATTCATTCATTCAGTCTCTTATTCATTCAACATCTGTTTTATTAAATGTCAAGATGTAGTCTGGGTAGGTGGTAAACATACAAACCTAATACTATTAACTGCCTTTAAAAAAATTCTTACATTATGCCAGGTACTGTGCTAAGTATTTACTACATGGATTATCTCTGTTCATCTTACAACTGTTCAATGAAGTAGATATTAAGGTACTATTTTTCTTACTTTTTTTAATTAGAGCTGTTAAATCACTTGCTCAAGGTCACACAACTAGTTAGTGGCAGAGCCTGGATTCCAATCAAGATGTTTGAGTTTGTAAAAGAGTTTAGTGCACTTTGTTTCCAAACGAAGAGCAATTAGACATGCCCTCTATCCTCAACAGGCCTACAGTCCAGTAGGGAGACAGAATCAATAAATGAAGTTGAGCTACTGAGGGAGTCAAGATGTGCATCTAGGTCCAAGGGTCAAGTCTATGTTCTTTCTTTTCTACCTATTTGTATACTTTGAGACTGGAAGATTGTAATAGTTCTAGTGATTTAATCAGGATGCTTTGGCTGCGTGTAACAGAATATCCAATGGAAAGTGGTTTGAACAATAGATTTATTGTACATGGGAAGAGTTCTGGAAGTAGGTGGTGCCCAGCTTGATTGGTTTGGTAGGCTGGGGTCTGAGTCACTTCCCCATGACACTTGCCCCAACTCTGTACTCAGCCATTCTGAAGGATAGGGCTTCACAGACCATGATGAGTTCCAAGAGGCGTGGAAGACGGGATCCCATACCAAAGATCCTACATGGGGCTGGGTTAAGATAGGCACAGGAATTGAGTGGGACCAGCTGCCTCAGTTCACTTTCCTTTTTACCTGAAACCTTTTCTCAAAAATATTGACTAAACCCCAGTCCAGACAGTCAGTGCCCTGGGAGCACTGGGCCTAGGCTCAGGTTCCATGGGGATGCGTTGAGAGTGGCCCAAGGGTTACAGAGCAATTCTAAGGTGAGTACCTGAACTAAAGCCAGACTGAGGGCCAAGAAGACAGGCTGACCAGAGTCACAACCTAGGGGACTGGGGAGGAATGCAGAAATAAGGAGAGAAACTGGGGAGACTGAAGCTGAGCAAACAAGTGCAGAGTGGAGGTAGGAAGTAGTGCCAGGGATCATGCCCTACACTGGATTTAACCCAGACAGGGCTTTTTATGGGACTTCTTTGAGCCAACTCCCTTCAACAGCTATGAAAAAGAGCTGAACTGGTTCAGGCACAAATAGAATAAAGAAATAAATGTGAGAATGTACAACAAGGATGTTTTCTGTTCCCATCTTCAAACAGCTGTTCTCAGGGGCTGGGGGTAGGAGGAGTAATGCTTCCTGGATTTTGTTCTTTAAAATGTTCAGAAATAGAACATAGATTATCCACTGCTGGGACATACTACTTTTAATTGACAAATATTTTTTGGTAAAATCTAGGGGGCTATGTTGTACTAAAGCAGTCTCTTATTTTTGAGGCTCTTGATGGAGTATGCGAAGCATTTGCCCATCCGTCCTGTAATTGAGCCATACACAGATTCTAGTACTTACTGAAAGAAGTTGCCCTGTGTTTCTTCTTCCTGGAATAAAGTGTTACTTACCACTGTGAACATCTTTCACTGGGTTCATGAACAATGTAGCGGAACTGAGTAATAAACAGAATGCTGTCAAATATATATCTTCCCATAATAGATCCTATACCTTAAAATGCCTACAGGGAATCACTTTTTAAAGTCTATAACACGCAGTAGTTTTGATACGACTGGTTGAGCCGTGCAGAAATGATTAAAAAAAGAGTAATAAATTCAGATTTTACACCAGGCACCGAGCATTAAGCCAAAATGAAACTACCATGCTCAAATCTTCTACAGCTTAGAGCTAATTAGACCTACATTTCCAAATGGCAGGAGCATCATGCAATGCGGCAATTGTTATAATAACTATATTCTCATGGAGTGCCGGGTGGTGATTTACACCAGCGATGCCTGCCAGGGCTAATGGATGTTCTAGGAGGAATTCTCCAGGGCCTCCAGAACAAGAATGAGAATTTCGCCCCTGGGCATCTCTCCCCATTGGATTCCTGGTGATTGTGCTGAGTGCCTGTCAGGGCAGAGATAAAGCCCAGGGGGCAGTAATGTCCCTGTGCATTTTAATTACTACTGAAACAGTGTTTCGGATGCTGACTGCGTTTTATATAGATTTGAGGAGGAGCGTTTGTTCGTACTACCTCTTGGGGTTGTTGGAGGGATAAAGTATGACTGTGTCTGTTAAGTTCTTAGCGTAGTGCCTAGCACATAGTAAGCACTCAATTAATGGCAGCTCTTTTTAAAAATAAATGCTTCATCTATGGGTTGGAATGTATGTTTTATCCTAGATTAACTTTTGGCTCTAAAAGGAGGCACTATTTCAACTGATGCCGGGTGGTTCGTGATTTTAATGTCCTGGATTTCCTCAGAAAATTACATAAGCAGGGGTAATGCAGGGTCTCTGTTGATCCTGGCTGATTTTCCACACTTCTTAGTATTGTTAGCTCCTACTTGAGAAATATAGGCTTGACACAGTGGAAAGTGTGTTTGAACTCTCCAGCCCCCACTCCTTCATGAAGAAAGCCTGTTGTGCTAGTGGGAAGAGCTCCAAATTACCTGGGAAGAGTGCAGCAAGAGCACCAGGCACTTCCTGGGGGCGGGGTGGGGGTGGGAGCATGCAGGAGGCCAGTGGGAGGAGAAGAGGGGATTCCTTACAAATGTCGCCCAAAGGCAGGATCCAAGGAGAAGTTGGTGTGGACTGTCTTCCTGGGAAACCAGATTCCCATACGATGATGACAATGACGATGATGTTATTAGTACTTTCTGAATTCTTTTCAAATTCATTATTCATATCTTCAAATGAAACTCAGATATGCTGAACGCTTCATCTCTGCTCAGAACTGAGCCTTTTATATGGGATCTTTTCTAATCCTCCCAATGACCTTGCAATGTGGATATTATTGACCCTGTTCGTTTTGGATAGGGACCCAGATTTGGTGTAGTTACATGACCCGGCTATTAGGCCACCCAGTTAATGGGTGGACTGGAGTCTAACCCGGTTTTGTCTGACTCAAAAAACCGAGACCTCACTGCTGTCCCCATATTCCCTGCTGGGAAGTTTGTGAGATTGCATTTGCTCATTGTCCCCAGATGCTCTGAGTTTGTAGTACATGACCTCATACTTTTTGGCTACCCGTCAAAGAATGAATTAATCCTCCGACCAGCCTTGATTGATCCCCTGCCTTGTGCTCAGCACCACACTAGTTAGAGTGGGGCATAAATAAAAAGTATGAGACGGAGTCCCTGGTTTCAAGGGAAGAGCACATGGGAAACCTTTACAGAATAGTACAACATATTGTACAATCAAAGACTAACATGGCCAGCATCACAGCCATGTGCCAGGTACCTCACAGCACCTACTTCCTGCACGCCATTTCAGACACTGATTCTTTAGGGCACTCTTTCCTGATTCTGATTCTGGATGTGATCTCAGTCTCAGAATCCCTCTCAGCACAACATCCTAGGTACAACCATTGGATCTAGTCACCGTCTCTCCTATTACAACCTCTTTTGTTGTCACTCAGAGGTGCAGGAGATTGGGGACGACTGGAGGGGTCGGCGAGGGCTGAATGGCAGTGGTGGGTTGAAGCCCAGCTCTCAGGGAGTGGGAGAATTTAGGAGTGGGATTGCAAGGAAGGAGGCTATTCCAGGTGGAAAGAAGCACATTACCAAAGCCCCTGAGTTGAAAGTGAGGGAGTAGCCTCCTGGGGATGGGCACAAGAGTGACTTTCCCGATGTGGATACTCTTGGGACAGAAAAAAGAGATTGAATAGGACTTTTTTTGACTTGATTTTGACCTATTTATGAACATCATAGCCTATCTCAGAGATAATAAGATAGTAAGAATATTAACTCCTATTTATTGAGGTTATTGTGTCAGTCTTACTGCTACGGCATACATGCATTGTCTTTTTTTATCCTTAGAGCAACCCTGAAAGGTAAGTATTGATGTTCCCATTTTATAGAGGAGAGTAAGTAAAACTTAGAGATGCTAGGTTATACAGCTATTTACATAGCTGGTAGGGAATGTTACTGGAATTCAAAAACATCTTAGAGACTTGACCAAACATAACTGATACCGTGGACTTTATCTTCCCCTGCACATGTGCACAGACACATGTACATATAAACACACAATACACACTCACATACAATCTCACATATATAGATTCATACACATGTACCATGTACAGATTTAGCTACATATACACATATATATGCACATACATGCACATGCCATACACACGTATATATTCATGCACACTTATACCATGTACATGCATATACACACATATGCATACATGGTATACACACCATTCTTCTGAGAAGAGTCACTACTCATTGATCCCAGGGGTAAGTATATGATGCAGAACAAGCCAATCTGGTTTTCCTCCCAGCATTAGAACCTTGAGCAGAGATTCTTAGATTCAGAAGGAAGTGGAGTCATCTGAAAGCAGTGCTCTTGAGAAAACATCATGAGTGACCAATATTCCTGAGCTGTCTGGTTCTTGTCCTTCTTGTAGTTGGTTAACCAGCTCTTCCTTTTATTCTGCAAGCTGCACAGTAGACTTACAATAATTGCTTTTTTATCCTCATAAGTCAATTTGTGTTGCTTGCTACCAAAGAGCCCTAATTGATATAAATCATCTCTTTAATTTAGCCAATACCAGCGATGGGGTCCATTTCAGTGAGAATTGTCGCCAGTGAAATGCTGAAGGCTAGGAAGGAACATTTTGTTACAAAACTGTCCAAGGGGTAGGGTCATGATGTAAATGAGGCTGATATATGAGGGCCTTCTAGAATTTACAGTAATAAACCATTTACAGATGGGGGCCAAGACAGAGTGCCCTTATTCTGAATCCATGAATCACAAAGCTGTGGTCTGATGTTAATTTTCTTGGTTGTAGCTTGCCTTATGTTTCCCCCCACCCCTTCCTTTCTGGTACTAATATGATGGCTAGGTAATATATTGCTTCTTCATGCTTCAGTCCTTCAGCAGGTATTTACTGGAGCACTCCACGTAATGGTAGACACCTGGGATACAGAAGTAATTCAAAGTGCAGAAACAGAAATTTAGAGCTGAAAGATACATTTAAAATGGTGTAATTCAATCATTCCTATTCTTATAGAAAACAGAGGCTCAGAACAGTTCAGTGACTTAAGCAGGGCCACAGAGCATGGTGGTAAGTCTGTATTTTGGGACCTGTGACCTAGGTCTTGTCTCCTAGGTCAGTGATATTTATGGTTCCTGATCAGACTCTTACAATGTAGATGGGGAGATGGGGCATGCAAACAGAAAGCAGTTGGCAAACTCGGCCCTCTGTCAAATAACCCTCCTCTTTCTCAACTGAGTAGGTCTGCAGAAACCAAATAACCCAAAACACAAAATTAACAGTGGTTTTCAGCCTAAACTGGAAATTTAGTTTGGAAACGCAGTATGGAAGTCGTTCCATAGCATCACTGGTTACCTCCCTCTTTCATTGCCAAATTGGGGTTTTGAAGGCATCACCCAAGGAGAGAGTAGGATCTGTTGTGCTAATGGTACCCCAATAAACAGCATAAAGTACAGCTCCTTGCTTTTACTGTAGGCACAGGGAACCCCAATAGTTGAGAAAAAGAGATAGGTGCCATGTATTCTGTGGCTTTTGTACATTAATTCTACCTAATAGAGAAATGTGGACCAAAGTATGTAAAAATCTTGTCATCTCATCAATCAAATAAAGACCCTAGCTTTTAATTACTACCTTAGGCTACTTTGATCTCTGCAGCATAAGATAGAATGGACTATTTCTTCATCCCTGAAATTCAATTTTTCCTTGACTTCTCTGACATGAAAATGACTTGATTTTCCTATTTCTGGTTACTCCCTCTTAATATATGCTCTCTGGGTTCTTTTTCGTCCACTTTCACTTTAAATGTTGGTGTCTTACAAGGTTTTATCCTTTTTTTTCTTTTTAAGATTGGCACCTGAGCTAACATCTGTTGTCAATCTCCTTTTTTTTTTCCCCTTCTTCTTCTCCCCAAAGCCTCCCAGTACATAGTTGTATATTCTAGTTGTAGGTCCTTCTGGTTGTGCTATGTGGGATGCTGCCTCAGCACGGCTTGATGAGCGGTGCCATGTCTGCGCCCAGGATCCAAACCGGCGAAACCCTGGGCCGCTGAAGTAGAGCACGCGAACTTAACCACTTAGCCACGGGGCCGGCCCCTAAGGTTTTATCTTTGATATATCTCTCTTCTTGGTTTATGGACTCTTCCTGGTCAACTTTATTATGGTGGCCACCTGCTGTTTTGGCCTCCCAGTGTCCATGTCTCTCTTCCTTTTGTAAAATCAAATGGATTTATTTTGGTTGAACCAACAAAACCTCTACCACTCTCAGTATACTTGATTCTGGTGTGCTGGTAAATGTTTAACAATCAATATCCAGGGGAAAAGTCATGATTGGTAGCATTTCATTGGTGTAAATACTCCCACCATGGTCACAACCTATTAATTCAACACATATTTACTAAGTACCTAAAATGTTTGAGGAGGTACTGTTTTGGAGGCTGGGGATCCATAAGGTGAATAGAACCAAAATAGCCTCTCTGCTCTTGGCTTTTATCTTCTGTTGGAAGATAGACAATAGATTAATAATTAAATGCATAAATTAAGTAACATGATAATATCAGGTAGTGATAAGTGCTATAAAATAAAGTAGAGCAAAGGTGAAACTAGCGATTGAGGTAGGGAGCTGTCTTAGACAATGTGGCCAGGGAGGTCTTTAGAAACTGACATTTGAGCTGAGACCTGAACGAGGAGAAGCGAACCACGTAAGAGCTGTGGGAACGGCCCCAACTTGCAGCCCTGGAACTTTCGGTGGATCTGTTTGGTCTCTTCTCACGGAGTTACTAACCTTGCGGGATGTCAGCCAGGAGGTGCTGGGTCCATTTTCCCACCTTAAAGGGAGAGAAACATTGAGATAAGAGAGAGAGACTGATTCCTGGTGACTCCTGGTAGTGACACTTGGACATTTGGACATTTGGACATTTTTACTCAGCTGCATCCAATGCCAGCGTATCCTTGCACTTTTTAGATATATGAGCCAATAAATACCACCTCCTCTTTTTCTGGCCCAGACAGTTTGTGTCTTAATTAATGTCTTAACTAATAGGCATATCTACCTCTATGTCTTCAAATGCTACTTATATGTAAATGATTCAAAAATCTCTCTCTCTAGGTTGGATCTGATTCCAAACTTAAGACACATGTATGTAGCTACCTACCAGGTATCTTCACCTGCAGGTTTTTGCACACAGCACAAATGTAATATGTATAAATTTCAATTCATCACCATTCCTCCCCAAACTGCTCATTCCACTTTCTATTTCTCTCTCATTCTGTACTTCTTCCTCTTGTTCAACCTCCTTAACAAATTAACCATTAATTCCCATGGAATAAGGCTTATAAATGTCTTAGAAAACTCTCTTCTCTTTATTCCCACTCCCCAAGCTAAGGTGCTTTTTCTCACCGAGATTACAAGTCTTTTTCTGTGTCTCTCTGAATCCGTTCTTCCCACCCTTTAGTTTTAGTTTCCACTGTGTGGCCAGAGTAGACATTCTCTTTTTTACATTAGGAAGTTTATTTAATAGTAAATGTTAATGGTAAATGACTTTAAACCTTGTATCTAGTTAGGATTCTCCAAAGAAACAGAACCACTAGGAGGAACAAGTAGGAGTCTATTTACATATATCTATGTGCATATATTTGTGTGTGTACATATACATGCATATATATGCAATATACAATAAGAGATTTATTTTAGTAGAAATGTTGTGGTTTTTTTTGAGGAAGATTAGCCCTGAGCTAACTACTGCCAATCCTCCTCTTTTTGCTGAGGAAGACTGGCCCTGAGCTAACATCCATGCCCATCTTCCTGTACGTTATATGTGGGACGCCTACCACAGCATGCTTTTGCCGAGTGGTGCCATGTCCACACCCGGGATCTGAACTGGTGAACCCTGGCTGCTGAGAAGTGGAATGTGTGAACTTAACTGCTGCGCCACCGGGCTGGCCCCTCTTGTCTTTTTGATAATAGCCATTTAACAGGTGTGAGATGATATCTCATTGTGGTTTTGATTCCATTTTCCTGATGATTAGTGATGTTGCACATCTTTTCATATACCTATTGGCCGTTTGTACGTCTTCTTTCCTTTGAGGAGGAGGAAGAGAAGAAGAAGAAAAAAGACGATTGGCAACAGATGTTAGCTCAGGTGCCAATCAAAAAAACAACAAAAGAATCCTCTGAGAATGAAGTCAGCGAACCAACATTTTTGACAACAGGCATCCTGATAATTCTCTTACACATGAAACTATGCATTGGACCCTCAGCTGCCTCAACTTGCCTTCTCAAGGAACTACTGAAATCATCCAGGAATTCTCAAGGTCTGGAGGTAGCCAGTTCTGTAATGCCTCGTCTTGGTCTGTGATGGTTAATTTTATGTGTCACCTTGGCTAGGCTGTGGTGTGCAGTTGTTTTGTCAACCCTAGCTTACATGTTGTTGTATATTCCAGTTGTAGGTTCTTCTGGTTGTGCTATATGGGATGCTGCCTCAACGTGGCTTGATGAGCAGAGCCATGTCTGTGCCCAGGATCCGAACCAGTGAAACCCTGGGCCGCCAAAGCAGAGTGTGCCAACTTAATCGCTCGGCCACAGGGCTGTCCCCTCTCAGAGGATTCTTATCTCCAAGGCTTAAGGTGAGTATTAAGTTAATTTTGTGGGTCTTCACCAAGATTTAAAAAAAACAAAAGAATTAAAAGACTATAGAATGTATCAGAGGGCATCTCATGTGGTAAAAGTGAGTATTGTTTCAGTGAAAACTTTGTTTCCCTCATGAGTGTGTGCATGAGGGGACTGGAGCATGTTGTAAAATGTGTTTCTAACTGTGGGGCAGAGTCAAGGTCAAAAAAAGTTTGAAAACTTCCAGTGAGGGATATTGTCAGTATTCACCCTTGTGACATGATATGGCAAGTGACTCTTTCTTCTTTAGCTACACGGACTTTTATTGCTATTGACAGCTCCATCCATCCTTCCTTGGGCAACTTTTTCATCTTCTGGTCTCGGCGAGTCCCGTGGTTATGGAGTAATGAAAGGTTAAGGCAGAGAGGGTACAAAATGAGGGTACGAAATCCCCATTTCAACAAGCCCCAGCATCCTCTTCCTACCCACCAGTTCCTCCTCCCCTTTCCCTGGACTCCCTCTTTGCAATTTGTACAACTTTCTGTTGCTTGTTCTGCAGGGACAGCAGAAGCCTGAAGTCAGATGTAGGGTCAAGCGCCCCGCAGAGCAGATGGCAATAGCAAAACATGCTTTAATAACTCCCAGTTCCCAAGCAGCTCTAGGAACCAAGCGCCAGATTTCTAGCGCCTGTTGCTCCCCGGCTTCCCAGCCCGAGGGAAGACCCGACTGGTGGCTTTGAATATCCATCAACAAATAATAAATAATAATAATAACCTGCCTGCTGCGGGCTTGTTGGAGCCAGGGAGGCTGGGTTTGCTGACGCTTTTTTGCTTCTTAACACAACCTCAAAGTCAATTTTAAGCAGAAAACATAGCAGCTTTGCAATGCAGGAATTTCTCCCTGCCGCTGTCCTTAAGTCGGATTCCCAGGGTCAGAACCCATCTGGGTGAAATTATGAAATGGGTGGTGTGTCCATGGTGACCTGGAATTCTCAGATTTACAGTTTTTCTCTCCCCTCCGATGTGCCCTGTTTCAGATTCCACACTGTTTTTTAAACGTCCCCACTCTCCTCTTTTCTTCCAGGTGATGGGCTGGAAAAGACCTAGATTGAGTAAAGGAGTCCTGAGATGTGAGGGGGTGTCCTTTCAGAAAGACTTGCCCTCGAGAATGATTAAGATCTTGGGCTTCGGGGTCAGAATTCCTTGGTTTGAATGTGAATTTCTGCTCTTCTACATGTGTGTGTGACCTTGAGCATATTACTCAACTTCTCTGAGCCTCAATCCCTCATCCACAGAGCAAGGATAATATTAGTAGTAGTAACTATAATAGGTAATATTTATTTAGTGGTGCTTATGTGCCAGGCAGTCCTCTTAGTGATTTACCTGCCTTATCCCCTGGAATCTTCATAAGAACCCTAGGAGGGAGGTAATGTAATTGTCTTTGGCTTACAGATGAGGACACTGAGGCAGAGAGCAGTTAAGGAGGGCGCCCCAGGCCACACAGCTGCTGAGTTGGGGACCAGGTTTACTCACACCATGAAGCCTCTGCTCCACATCTGCCAGATGCTAAGTGGCAGTAAGCATGGCCAGGCTTCCTCAACATCCAGGCTCTGGGACAGTGGAAATTTCCCTTTAGGATTTTGATTAGCCCAAAGTAAACATTTTTAATTCCAAATTTTCAGGTCCAGGGAGATTGTTGGTGTAGATAATTACCCTAACACCATGCAAAGCTGCCATGGCAACTGGTCCCTGCTCCACTCACCCTGCAGACCAGCCCTGTACCTGAGAGCCAGGCGTGGGCTTTGCCTCTCCCAAATGTCAGTGCATTGACGAGAGAGACCCTGTGTTCCGAGATTCTTTACAGCACCCAGCATGTTGAAAAGCTTATCCTCAATGTCCAGAGTTTTAAATCCTCAGCATGATGAATGGCCTCTTCTGGAGGGCCCTGGCTCCTAAGGCCTTCCTTCTAGATCTGTGTAAAGCATGACCTACCCATGGCAATTCTTTTTAAACTGCAATTACTCTGGGTTGGAGAAAACTTTGAGACATCAATTCCTTAGGGTGCCTTCATTTGTCAGGTTACTTTCCTCTCAATTGTGAGGAGCCGGGTCCCTCTGCACCCAGGTGGAGGGGAGGTTGGAGTTTGACATTGACCATCCAAGTTTGCTTTGGGTTAGCTGCGCTGGGCTGGCCTGGACTATGGACTCTATCTGCAAAACTGCTCTGAGGGGTGGCAGGAGATGATATTTCTTTTTTGCTCATGGTCAAAGACTGAGGGGGCCCTCCTATATTTTTGACAAGCTGGGAGCTGGCATGGGGATCTTGCATTTGCTGTTTTCCACACTGTCTGCCACCCCATTGCTCACTTCTGGATTTCTCAGAGATGAATAATTTCGCTGGCATAGGAATAAAAGTCCTAAACTCTCATCTCACTTCATTTGGGATTCACATTTAGCAGCTCGAGGTAGAAGGGGACAGGAAGAGTGACTGAGAGAGAAGGTAAACCCATGATATGCCACAGCTTTATGCCCTTCCTCATGAAGGAAGTTTGCCAGTGCCAGGCACGAAATGGCCCAAACCCTACCCGTGGGAAGCACATTTCAATAGGACTCCTGGAAAATGATTCAGTCATACTCCCTCCTAATCCGATTTAATGATCCTATTTTGATAGCATTACGTATTTATTTGCTGGTTAGGAGGAAAACCACCACCTCACAAGGTCTCCCTGCAGGTGCTCTAAAAACAGGGCTACCGGGGAGCCCCTCTTCCTTGCTCCATTCCGGGGGTTAGGGCTTTAATGTGAGAAGGTGGCCTTCAGACGGGCTGGGATGTTTGAAAGGGCAGAGATCAGGCAGGCGGGTGGCAGTGCTAAAAGTTCTAAACAAGCCAGCTGGGGCGGGAGCGTGGTCGTGAGGGAACATTATCTGGTGTGATTCTTTGTTTTCACGGCATCACCTCCTATTCCTCAGACCAACAGAATCACCAAGCTGTAAACGGCACACCTTACAAATCAGGGTGCCCTGACGTGGCTGGAGCGTTCATTACCAGCCGTAAAGGCACGCCAGCAAGAGAGGTTGCTGTTCTGTAGCCCAATTTTCCATCGCAATAACCCAATTAACTGGTGTGTGTGTTTGTTTTACAAAGCTCCAAGCTACAATAAACCATACAGATACGTGGGCTGCAGAAAGCTCTGTAATTAGGACAAGGTGTACAAATTAAACTACTCTTTTTAAACTTCAAACCCGCTAACTTCTGACATACTGTACTGCTGGGGCCTCTGGGAGTGAACCCAATTAACATCTTAGTATTTTATAAGCATCGTTTTAATTGCATTTGTATGCAATCTTCTCTCCAAGTGCCTTTCAAGGTGCTAGTCCTTGTTCAGTTTTTATTACTTTGGTGATTTAAATCTTCTCTCTCGGAGGTTCCCGTTAATAATGACGACTGCTACTTCAAATGCTGGTCCAACATAAAACTCGTCTCTCAAAAGAATTATGCTTTAAAACAGTTACATTTAACTTTATTATTACATTTTTAGTTTTTTTCTCTGTTTGAACATTATGCCTTTAAACGTTTTATCAACCTGTCAGCTCTTGTAATGGCTGGCAAAGCGATTTCTTTAGGAGCTGGGATGATGGTTTTCCCCCTGCTCCCCTCCTCTGCTCACCTTTAGTCTGGAGTAAAGGTGTTTCATGCCCTTGGATGCCATGGTGATGAAGGAGTATTTGAATGAGCAAATTTGCATTTTTTAAGTTTCCTCTTGGGTTTCCAAGCATCTTGGTCTACATTTTGAAGCTGAGACTTAGGGTGAGGCAAGTGAGGCATTTTCCTCCTATGCAAAACTTAAGGGGGCACCAAAAAACACAGGGATCAAGATAAGTAACATTTTAATGCAACATTAAAAAAATAAAATCATTAAAATATGGCTCACAGACCAGCTACCAGTTATTTTAACCCATCTTTTTGGAGCTGGGGCCTGAGTTAGGGTGAGGCAAGGGATGCAGCATTGTAAAAGTGCAGACTTGGTTCCTGTTTTTATTTAGAATTCGGATATTTTCTCCACTTTGGATTTTTTGGCATTCATTTCTATTTTTAAAAATTACTGTATTAAAATATTATATATTTTGATTCCTGAGTTTTGGTGCCCCCTTAAATTTTGCACATGGGTGAGTGTCTCCTTCCCCTCCCCCTTGTCTGGACGCCGCTATAAATCTAAGTGCAAGGAAGACTTTAAAAGGAATGTAAACATCTGAAAAAGTCCCAAAGGAAAGTTTTCACCCAGTGATTCAAACATATAGGGAAAAACTCAGCCCCAAGCATATTTCTTTCTAAGTATGCTGTGCATGGAAGTCCTCACTTTCTACTTAGAAGCACCAAACCAGTGGCAATACCTGAGTCTATGGGAACAACCGAATGACAGACTCTTCTCCTTCATAACCCTAGCCCACAAAAGCAAAGTGTTTCCGTAATTTTCCTTTCGTGCTTCTTACTGCAAGAAGGAGTTAGGAAAAGCGAGTACTAATGTTGTGCTCAATTAGGATTTCTGTTATCTGGATAAAAATATACAGTCTTAAGCAGACAGTGAGATCCTCCTGGAATATTTTAAACCTTTTTGCTTGATTGAGTGTCTTGTCAAACAAAACTGGCAGCCTCTCTCCCAGAGCTGCCTGAATCTATGCAGATATGATTTCTATCATGCCTTTATTATGTGTAGTCTGTAATAAGGATGAGCACATATAAATCATCTCTGGGTGGCAGTTAGGATGCAATACTCAAAGGAGAAAGAGATTTCTGCTTTCAAATGTCTAGTGATTCCAGATATTATATTGCAGGTCTCTCCTGAACTGCACAATCTTCAATTCTACTCAAGCCCTTCTGTGGAAGAATGAGACTTTTATATCTTTCTTTGCAAGAATCACTAGCGAGATAAGAATTGTGTCACTAAGACCAGCACACTGTATCTTTTTGGCTAGTGTGATATCAAAGTTGCATTTGCACAGAGGGTCCTTCTGTAGCTTGATTCAAGAGGCTAGTCTTGAGAGATGGTGGGGAGTCCTCAGGTTTTGGGTCTGCTTTGCTTTCCTAGGGCAGAGCCTCAGAGTAGGGAGGCATCAAAACTCGGTTGATCTGAATCTGCAACAAGGACAGAGTGCACTTTTGGTGACATTTCAAAGGGTCATTCTTTTCCCTGAATCAGGAACTGGGTCATAAATATCTCAACCTCCTCTCTATGACACAAATCATAATTTGGCAGGGGGAAAAAAAAACCCAACAGTATCACAAATCAAAAAGCCAGACCTTGCTACTATTTTACTGTTAAAATCTATTGAGCACGTATTATGTGCCTAGTGTTAAGCATCTCCTTATATTATTTCATTTAATCTTCTGTAGACCACAACAATGTGGGTACTAGTAAAATACCAATTGGACAGATAAGAGAAGGGTAAGTAAGTTTTACTATGAGCTTGCCATCACAAGTTTAGTAGATTATGGGCCAGGATTTAAATCCAGGCACACTGGCGCCTGATCTGACTTATCCACGCTGTTTTCACGTACTGCATGGTCTGGGGTCAGTTGAGCTCTCAGATCTCAGGAAGATCAGGCCAAGAGTGAAATAGCTGGCTTGGAAATCAGAGCAAATAGGTGGTTTAGAGAGTTTCAGGATCCCACTAGAGTTGCTGTTAAAAGGCATTCTACAGGAATTCTTTGATTGGGCTGTGGTGTGTGTGTGTGTATGAATTGGGGGTGTCAGAGGTTACAGGGAGTGGGGTAAATCCCAGACGCATTGTGAAGTCACATTTGTCTTCGGGACCCCCAACTCTCTGGTCTGCAGTTTACTTTCCCTTTCAGTGCCTTCTCTTCCTCTCTCCAGGAGCCTTGGATTTGACTGCTGTATGTCCACCATCTCATGGTGCAGCATACATAGAAAATGACAAATGAGAATTTCAAATGGGGGGTTTGACTGCCCTTGTGTCTGCTGCCCAGCTGCCTGGGGGCTGAGGAGGCTCAGGATCGTGCACGCCTATAACGGAAGCCCTGTACCAGACCGTGAGCACCGTGAGACCATGGGGCCATGTATCTCTGTGCCTGGCACAGTTGTTGACTGGATAAATCACTAGATTCACTCCTGGTGCAAAGGTAGACATTGGGATAAAATAATTCCCGCCAAGTTGCTAGAGATTTACCCAGTAAATATACACATGTAAGACTGCCCTACATTTTGGAAACATTAGCTCTTGAGAATAGACGATCTTTTGCGGCAATGGACTTTTCCCAGCACCTGCCATCATGCTGAATGGCATCCTTGCCCTGCAGTGAGAGTGAGAGGTGAAGACTAGTATGCCTCAGGGAGAGGGAGGAGTAAGATAAGGAAGGAGGCTTGGGGAGAGAGCAAAGAACAGAGAGAAGACAAAAAGACAGGAAGAGAGGAGCGTTTCAGGACTGGAGTCTTTTTTAATGGGACTGAGGGGGAATGGTTGTCTGAACAAACCCAGGAAGTTGCTGTGACGTGCACTCTTTTCTACCTTATCTGCAGGCAGCTCCGGCCAGATAAGGGGTGTCACTGTGATTTCTCAGCCTTGGCTGTTGTGGCTGTGTGGTTGTTCAACTCCCAGCCCTGAGTGTCTGTGTACGGGCTTCCCTGGATTTTCTCAGAAATCCAAATGGTTGGCGCAAGGATTCAGACAGACTTTGGAAACTGAGCTGCTGAGAGTTGAGAGCCCAGCTGGTAAGGTGTGTGGCTTGCCATAGCTTGGTGGAAAAAGCATTGCTCTATAAGGGTCCCAAGATCATCTTCATCTGTAAACTGGCGATGGTAATTTCTTCCCAGCCTACCTTCCAGAATTGACAAAGATGATCCAATCTCCATAAAAGTGCTTTGAACACTGTAAAGTCTATGCAGGCATAAGACATTAGTATGCTTTAAGGAGGCAACATAATTTCAAATTGGGAAGGGAAGCCTGTGTAGAGGTCAAGCTGGTCTACCCTTTTGTCTCAATGCAGGTGATTTGCCCTTAAGTGATTTGATACTATGGATTGCAAATCCTCCTCTGAAGCTCCCTAGGGGTGGGTATTTCACAGCCTCATTCAGGCTTGCAATTGGGAAGTTATTCACACTTAACCTAAAATTTGCCTGTTGCAGTAGGAGCTCTTACCTTTTTACTTCTAATATAGATGGACACAAGCTAGTCTACATCATCCATAGTAGCATGTCCCTATATGTGCTTAAAGACTACTCAGAGTGCCTCCCACGGGATTCTTTTCCTTTGAGCAGGGGCCACTGCTCTAGGAGGTCCTTTTAATTTGCTTCCCAATTTCATTTTCTTCCCTTCCATCATTTGGGCTGTTCCTTGTGGAAGTTGAGGTTGCAAGCCCTCAACTTCTGTCATGCCTTGTGGCCCAGGAGTGAGGACACACCTAGCCCACTTCGAGGTACGGTTGAGTGGTTCCTGTGGGCATCAGTTGGTGATGGAGGAGGGGTGGGGAATTCTGGGCCACTGTGTTGCTGACTGTTGACCTAAGAGAGTCCTAGTGGCAGTCCCTGGCCAGATTTAGCCCTGCCTTTGGCAGCTGGAAGCCTATGGCAGGTGAGACTCGCTGAGAAGATACACTTTTCTAGCTTGATGCAGACAGACTCCGGGGGATGGCCCAGATAGGCTAAACTCAGAGTATGCTGACATCTGCACATGGACAACATTTAATGCGTGATTCAGTAATTGCTCAGATGGCAGCCTGAAGTCAGCAAAACAATGCTGGAGAAACAAACGGAATTCCAGGGTGCTAGTTCTAGCCTTTGACAAACAGTGTGACTTGGGCAAGTGACTTGGCCTCTCTCAGCCTCAACTTCCTGATCTGTAAAATGAGGACCATAGCTACTTCACTGGACGCCACGTGAAGACCAGAACTCATGTATGTGAAAATGTGGAGGACAATTTAAATTGCAAATTATATGAGATGATTATTATTTTCTTTTATTAACGTTATCGTTCACCTCACTAAACAAACTTCTCTATCTCCTTGGGAAAAAACAAAGGAAAGCATAAATTTTCAGGACTCTAAGTGGCCAAAAAAAGTCATTGTGTCAGATTTCCGATTCAGTACCCGAAACCCCCACCAAGCTGGGCCATTGCCTTTCCATGTGGAGACCCTGCAGCTTGGCGAAGTTTCCTTGTCTGGCTGGGCCTGGAAGGATCAGGCTGGTTGAGGTGCCCATGCCAGAAGGAGATGGAGCAATGATTCATCACTAGTGTTCTGAGTGTTAGGCCAAGCTAGTTGAGGGTCCATTGTCTTGGAAACTCTCTGAGGCTATAGAAATGGATCTGACACTGGCCCTGCACCCAAGAACCTTCCAGAGTTTAATCATTTCTTCATTCAACAGACATTTATTATGCTACTGTGTATTAGGCGCTGTGCTAATTTCCAGGATACAGTGATAAACAAGACAGATATTGTCTCTGCTCCTGTGGAAGCTACACTCTAAATGGCTCTGGATGGGCTTTAGGGCATTGATGAATTTCCTGAAATTAGATACAAAATTACTTGTGTTTGTGCAGTTTTTTTTGTCCTTGGGGAATGTGTTTGTATCTTTGATAGGATTTTCAAAGGGGCCCAGGACTCCTCCAGAAAGGTTAAGAACCATAGTCTGGTGGGAAAGATAAGCTATTCACATGAAACAGTAACTACAAGGCAGGAAGTGTCTTGTTGTAGAGAGTACACTGTGGATATACAAAAGAGGGAGTGATTCTTGTCAGCTGGGCTGTTTGGGGAAGGCTAAGTGGGGAAGGATGTATTTGACCTGATCTTTGAAAGCTGGGAGAGCGCAGTTTAGTTCCTCTTTATTATGTAACATGTGGAGAAACCATTCAGATCATAGTATGTGAATAGTGCCCGTTGGAATTGAGCAGTGCACAGCCTGTGCAGCCATATATGGCAACCCTGACTTAGTTGGGGGAGAGAAATCATCCTTGTGTTGGTGAGTTATGGCTCTCTTGATCAAGTTATCCCAGCCACGTCTTTGTCATATCACGCCAATAGACTAGAAAGACCAATAGGAGAAACATCAAAGAAAAACTCAGTAATATCACTGCTTGTGGGGCAACCTCAGTGTGCAGATAGGATCAATTTTCTTATTTTTCCATTTAATTACTTGAAATCCTTACATGCCTTATTAAAGAAGGCTCAGAGTCTCCCGCTTCTCCTTGAATTATCCAAAACCTCAGGGCTTGCTTACTTAGCCCAAAGGGTGGTCTGTCTTTATGGGACACTCGCTGAGGAGGGAATTGGAGCATGGTCAATCTTCTAGTGATGTGGTTTCTCACTGGCCCGTGATGTGACTGAGAAAGCATAGTTCTGCCCCATTCTTGGGCAAGGCTTCAGCTCAAGTCCGGTCACGACTGCACTAGAGTCTCAGGCTCACTCGGCTCACCTTCACTTGCTGTAGCGTCACTGTCAACAGTGTCATTGGTTAAGGGCTAACTTCAAAGTCCACTCCTTCACCAGCCCAGAACATTGATCCTGCTTTCTCCCCTCTGGCTCCCTCCCCTGGGGTGGGGCTGCTTCCTTCTCAACCCCTCAAAAGGCAGAATGTCTCATTACATCCTTGTCTGAGAACAGTCACGTACTGTCACGATATCCCCTTTATGAAGAAAGTTCCCTTCGGGGATTATACTGTGATGCAGCTGGGAACTTTTGCTGAAGAAAAAGAAACTTAGCCCAAGCTCAGTCTCTGGTAAGCAGTCGTCCGATGGGCTCCCTCACTACGAACAGATCTTACGGTTACGGTAGTGCAATGGGAAGATCGTGAGCTTTAGAGTGGGAATCTGGATTTGGGTGCTGCATCAGATCTGTGACCTCGGGCAGTTTATTCAACTCTCTCTGAGCTTTAGTCTCTTCTGCTCTGAAATCTTTATATATTGCCACCTCAGAGGGTTGCTATGCAGGTTAAATAAGATGATGCATATAAAGCACTTAGCACTGTGCCTGGCATAGAAGTAGTACTCAAAAACTTTATCTAGAAGTAGTACCAGAGGTGAAGAAGAAAAGAAGGAAGAAAAAGAAAGAAAACTGGGCAGGTAGCTAGAATGGAGGGGGCTGTGGCAGATAGACGGCTAAGATCCAAGATCACCCGACTCTACTCCTGTTTTATGCATCAGCAGCCTCCCCCCTCCCATTCCTTCTTTTCTTCAAAAGCAGAAAAAATTGTAACCGGGGCTTTCCTCCAACTCCAGGAAGCATGGGTGCCATCTTTTCCCCAGGAGCTTTTACTTCCCAGCTTTCTCAGTGGGTGGGATTCCTTTGATACCCTGAGCTAACTGTGAGGCCCCAGCCTCCAGGCAGCCCAGCCACATCCCCTGCGTTCTCCCGGCTAGGCCTGCCCTGGGAGCCACCCACTCAGCTTCTCACAGCTGGTCCTTCCTGCTTGTGCCTTGGAGGCATTGGTGACCTTGGGCCCACTTTCCGTTAACCCTGTTCTGCCAAGGCTCATTGCAGGGGGAAAGGGAGATCTTCCCAGAAGCCTTGGGCCCTCCAGTGAGGTGTCAGAAACTTAGCAGCAAGAGTCAGGCTTGTGCTCTGTGCTCTGGCTGCCTCCCCTGACCACACCCCCAGCAGCGACCTCGGCTGTGCTTCACTGAAACTTGGTAGTTGCGTATTGAGCTCTTCTTGGCACCCACTGGGCAAAAAAGTGACATGCTGCGGCTGTGAGCTTCCCAGGAAAGGACAGAGGGACCCAGAATGCTCTGCGCCTCTCTAGGGGCTGGCAAGCTGGACTCAAGCAGGGTGCTATCTTGCACCCTGAATCTAATTCTGGGCATGGCATTGCTTGGGGCCTCTGTTTCTCCTGGGGTCTACGCAGACCCCACGATAATTAAAAAGTATTTCCAGCATGTTTAGGGTGGGGAGGAGAGGCACCATCCCTCTCCCTCACTTTCACATCGACATCAGGTCTACCACCTAGGAGTTGTGTTAACTTGAGCAAATTACCTCTCTTCGCAATAGGTTTCCCCATCTGTAAAGTGGCAATAGTAATGGTGGTTGTGATAAGACAATGCTGGTAAGCCCTTGACACAGTGCCTGGCAGGTAGTATATGCTCAGTAAAGATTTGTTGCTATGATTATTATTTGCTTGAATAGCTCTTTTAATTTCCCAAAGCTTCACACACCTCTTACTTAAAATTTCAAGCCTCATGGAACCTCTTTTCAGGAAATCAGTCCCATTTGACAGTTGAAGAAACGGAGGCACAGAGAAGTAGGGTGACTTGACTGACATTGATAGCCAGGGTCAAGTCAGATCTCCTGATTTCCAGGGGTGCCCTCTCCTGGAACCAAGAGAATAAATTGCAGGATTTTACCATCTCCAGGCACAGTCCATTCTCCAAGTTCCCTATATGTTGAATCACTAATACTAATAATAGCACCAGTAATTATGATCTCATTTAATCCTTACAACAACCCTGTGAGCTAGGTATTATTGTTCTCCCCATTTTTCTGATGGGAATATTGAGGTTTGGATGAGTTAAGTAACTTGTCTGAGGTCACACAGCTAGAAAGTGGTAGGACTGCAATTTGAGTCTAGATCTTATCGTCTCCAGAGCTGAGCTCTCAATGACTTCTAGGTTCTCTCATATTGATTCACATGGAGCTTTTTCCTCCAGGTGATAAATACCTATCCCAAAGTTTCCCAGAAGCTGGTCCAGGCCTGCCTGCCAAGAGGGAGGAGGAAGAGGGAGCTGGGGAGTTGCAAACTGAGTTGGAACAGAAGAACCTGAACGAGGCTCAGTGCCTCTGTTTGAAGTTAAGAGGCAAATGTCTCTCCCTGAGCAGCCCCATGAGTCAGCCACATATGAGGTTGTGGCATGTTGGAAAGCCTTTGAGAAAAGTTATCTATTCTGTTGTAGTTGACCTTCTCCAGGGCTCATGATCCAGCTGACCCTTGCATGTCCCCTCACCTGCAATGGCTGAGGGATAAGTCTTCAGCAAACACTCCTTGCCTCTTGCTGCATCAGGTGGATGGAAATTTCCAGTGTTCAGCCATAACCTGGAGTTAGGTGTCATCAGCTGACTCCAAGGGGGAAAATTCTACATGGAGAAACACCAGGGATAAATTCAGTGGGACTGGACCTATGGATGCATAGGTAATGGATAGCTGGATCTTCTGTGTCAGGAAGCTGCAAAAAAGGGGCCTGTGCTGAAAGCCCTTGGAGCAGATCACATAACTGTGTTCTGGCATCAGGATCATCACAGCATGTCTCCTAACCCAGCCTTCTAGTTACGTTCAAGGAAGAAACACATGGCTCCTGCCCAAGGCTTGCATTACAAAGTCTTATGACTGGAAGGGACGTTAGAGGTTATCTAATCCAGCATATAGATCATATTCATCTTTCCACTCCCCAATCCTGTGTGCATAGCAATGGCAGACATTACTAATTGATGGTAGTGTTCTCTCTGGAAAGGCCTAGATGTAGCCTCAGATCCCTTTAACGCCTAGTGGTCCAAGCAATATGGAGTTGGCCCTGGACTTGAACTTTTAGCTTAGTTCTCTTCATATGGTTCCTTCTTGAGTCTGAGGGAATGGGAGACTTGGGGAATCCTGCCTGGGAAGTATAGGCATTTCTGTCTTTATTGGATGTCACTAGGGGCAACCTGAGCTCTTGGAAAGGACACTAGATCAGGAGACATGATGTCTGGGTCTAGTCTTGATGCTTCCACAAAGATGCTGAGTGATGTTAGGCAAGGCATAAGCTCCTTGGATCTCAGTTTGCCTCATCTTTGAAATGAAAGGCTTGAGAGGACTACATGATTGCCACGGACCCTCTTTCAGACCTGTGGCTTTGGCATGTTTTGGTATGTCAAGATATGTCATGGTGATATGTGTTCTTTGCTCCTAGGAGTAGTATCTATATGCCCTATGTCACCAAGGGCAGACATGTGACAATCATACTGCCACTTCCCACTCCCAGTAGCTTCTTCCCAAGGCCAGTAACTTACACTGGCAAAGTAGACTCTGTGAGGACTCGGTCTTAGATTTGTTCTCATCTATTTTGGCATGGGGGTCTAGGCAGCCACTGCCAATTGATCAAGGTTTGTAAGGGAAAGAAAAACTTTGCCATCTGTCATGGGCTGAGTTGTGACCCTCCAAAAAAAATTCATGTTGAAGTCTGAACCCCCAGCACCTCAGAATGTGACCATATTTGGAGATAGGGTCTTTACAGAGGTGGTTAAATAAAAATGAGGTCATTAGAATGGGCCCTAATCTAATACAATTGGAGTCCTTATAAGAAGAGGAAACTCGGACAGAAGCTCGTACAGGGGGAAGATAACATGAAGATGCAGGGAGATGGTCATCCGTAAGCCAAGGGGAGAGAGCTAGAACAGATCCTTCCCTCATGGCCTTCCGAGATAGTTACCCTGCCAATACCTTGATCTTGGACTTCACCTCCAGAACTAGGAGAAAAATAAATTTCTGTTGTTGAAGTCACCCAGTGTGTGATATTTTATAATGGCAGCCCTATAAAACTCACACTCCATCCTTTGCCTACACGGAGTCTGGCAGGAGAGAAGCAAACAAAAATACGAAATAATCAGAGTGTTCACTTTGCCCTCATCGCCACCGTAGAAGGCTGGCCTTGAAGACCTGGTGAAGTTGGGGTTTTATTGCAAGAAGCTAGGTATGTAGAACCTGGAGACCTATTGCCCTAATTCTTTGGGCTTGGGTCAGTCCTTGAATTTTCCTGGACCCCGTGTCCTCATCCGTAGAGTGAGACATTTAGATCGGAGCAAATGTTCTCAAACTCCTTCTTAAGCTTCAAAATTCTTTATTCAAACAAAATCATAAGCAAAAACTTAAGAAATAAAACCTAGATAAGCATGAAACTGTTCTGATAGAGGTAGAAGTGAGGCTCTTGGGCCTGTCTTCTCTCCTCCATCCCCTGGACCCTGAGCATAGCTACAATGACTAAAACCCCATCCCAGATCAGACGTTCTGCAAGCCCAAGAGTCTAACGTTCGAGTCTGTTGGGCTGGGGGACCCTTAAGAGAGGAGTGTCTCTTAATCAACTTAGCATAGTGCCAGGTACGCAGCAGGCACTCAATAAATATGAAAGGAAGGAAGGAGGAAGAAATGATAGAGAAAGGAAAAAGCAGCAGATATTGCCACAGATTCTGGTGGCCTGGGCAGCTCCGTGGATAGCCTGAAGATGTTTTGTTTGCTTTGGAAAAGTCACCTGGAGCTCACTAGCATCAGGGAGAGCCTTTTGCCTCACCTAGAACTTTCTTGCCTTTTCTAGGAACTAAGGCCACAAACTGAAACTAGATCAGGCACTGGAGAAACCGAGGTGAGTGGAAATGGACTGAGATCTCCAACGAGGCCAAAGGGTTAAATCGCTTTTTCAGGCAAGCTGGGGTTTGACTGGCTGAGGGAGTGAAGAAGAGAAGTTGGGAGCCTGGAAGCCAGGAACCTGGGAGGTTGGTTTTCTTGTTGGCTCCTAGCTAAGGGTTTGACATTTCACCTGCTAGATGGCGCTGTCCTCTAAGGAAAGAGCCAGCTCTGCTCTAACGGGCTCCGTCAAGGAAATAGGAACAACTGAAGTTGAAAAGAATTGACGAGCAAGAAGTAGAAGGGATGGAAGACAGCCCTTTCCCCAGCAGCAATGTCTCCTTTTGTGGTGGTTCTGGTTCTTTTTATAGTTTTTATTTTGCAGTGTGGGTGTTTTATACATTACATCTGAAAAGTCACGGGGCCTTTTGCTCTGAACAAAAGTGAATAAGAAATACGTGTTTGCGTGTGCATGCATGCGTGCGCTCGTGTGTGTGTGTGTGTGTGTGTGTGTGTGTGTATTGGGAAGAAGGGGCAGGTCCCGCCCCAAGGCTGCAATTTACAAATGACATGTCCCAGCCTTGATCTTTGGCCTTGACTTAAACAAGATCAGTGGGAAAAAGAAGCAGTCAGTCCTTTCTCCATACTGCCTGCCAAGCTGGAGCCTTGCACTCCTGTGGCTTTACTCTGAAGCCTTCTATCTCAGCTCCAAACTGCAGGGGCAAACTGCATGGAGGGACTGAGACTCCCTTTCCCCAGGGCAATGTTAGTGTTAGACTGACGTGCTGGCTCCCAGTCTGCATGCGAAATCAGGGACGCAGCCTGCAAGTACTCCCACTCTATCAGCAGCCAGAAGGAAGGAAAACAAAGATAAAGGGGGGATGGAAACCAGGAGGGGCTCCAAGGGGAGGGAGAGGAGGGCTGAGGAAAGACAGGAGACAAGGGAACAAAGACCAGAGGTGAAAGGTGAAGGGGTTGGGGAAGGGCAAGAGGGATGCATGGGACCAGGTGTCCAGAAAGAAAGGGAAGGGCCGCGGAGAGGAGCCGTGGTGGAGGAGAGAGGATGGACCAACGGGGGAAATGGGAAGAGGAGGAAGCTGGAGTGGAGCTTTTAAGTCTGTGCTAAAGCCAGGAAACTTAAAAGGCAGGGGAAGGAGGCTCTGCCAGGCAAACAGGAAAACAGAGGGAGAGGAAGTCTAGTAATTAGAGAAAACCTGACCAAGGGCCTGAAAGGAGGGGAAAACCACTGTGATGGAGAAGTTGCAGAAAAGCGAGGCAGGAGATAGTGGCAAGGGAGCTTTGAAGCAGGAGCATGGAAGCAAGCGAGGCAGAGAGGAGAGCCGGGCTAAGAAAGAGGAAAAAAGCAGGGAGATGGAACAAGCAAAACACAACACAAGCAAGAGTGAGGGAACAGAGAAAGAACCATTAAAAGAATGCTTACCTTACAGTCGTAAAAACTGGAATGTGTGTGTTTTGGCCTGCGGCCATCGTCCAGGAAACACAGTGTGGCTTTTAAGCAAATTGTGGAGTGGTTGGGTCCACACATTAGTAGCCTGCCCTAGTCTGCTGCTTTGAAACGCAACTGCTCTGAGCTGCCCACTTGTTGGCTGGCAGCCTGCTGTTGGGGACATCACATGGAACCTGCTGTCCGCACCGAGGGTCACCCCTGCTTGATTTCTGTTGCTCTAAGTTCAGAGGCACCAGCCTCTCCTCCAGGGCAGTTGCTTCCCTTTGTGGGCCACAAGTTGAGATATGTATCTTGCAGGATGACCTGCTTGCCGTGTCTTGAATCAGTGGTCCTTTTGAGGGTGTTTCTTGGTGGGACAGGGGCAGAGGGTCTAGGAGGGTGGAGGAGGAGATGTGTTAATGGCAGTGCTGGATGGAGGTTAAGGGAAGTGCCCTGGAGTCTGGTGGCCACAATTCGGTTCCTAGTTTTACCATTTTACTGTGTAAACTATCATATCTTCCTTAGTCTCTCTGAACCTTAGCTACTCATCTGTAAAATTGCACTCATAATAACACCTATCTCATAGGGTCCCAATGAGGCTTAAATGAGATGATCCATGTGTCTAGTGGAGTGGCTAGCTCATTTTAATGCTCACTAAATGTTAGCTGTCCTTCTTTGTGTTATTACTGAAGACCAGATAACTGTGTGTGTCTATGCATGTGACTTTTGTGTGTTTGGGGGGATCAGTTCTTGAAGGCAAAGTGAGGGGCTTCGATTTGGAGGTATTTTAGCAAGGGAATGATCTGTGCAAATCATTGTTTGCAAAGATAGATTCAGCAGTGACGTCGGGGGAGTAGGGGTGACCATTTTGGTGACCAGAGCATGCATGACATAGTGGGGAGGGAGGTGAAAAAAATTTAAAGGGTATTTTGAGAGGCAGCTCAAACCCAAAGAACTTTATGATTGGATGGACCGGTGGTGGAAGAGGGACGTATTAAACATGACTCCAGGGCTTGGGAGCCTAGAACAGGGATCGGAGGAAGCTCTCAAGCTAAGAATGATACTTTACGTTTTTAAAAGATTGTAAAAACCAAAGAAGAACATGTGACAGAAACTATCTGTGGTCTGCAAAGCCTAAAATATTCACTATCTGGCTCTTTACACAAAGAGGTACCCGACCTCTGACCTGGTCTGGGGTATCAGAAGAATCTGCCCCGGAAATTGAGAAGCCTGGAGGGGTTTTGAACAGATTTGCAATGCTGCCCAGAAAATTAGAGCAATCGGAGATGGAAATGAACATGGCATGTGCTAAACAACAGCAAGAGGATGAATTGGTTTGGTAAATAACAGTAAGCAAATATCACTGGCTGTTCTTGTTATCATCAATATTGTCACTCTTTTGCTGTCATTAGAACTTAGGGTCTGGTCTTGGAACCCCAATGTTCTTATTCCTAAAGCACGAGGTTTGCTAAGATGCCTTCCAACTCTGTGTTTTTAAAAATTTTTTTGTCAATTTCTTCTTCCTTCCTCATTTCCCTTCCTCCCTTCTCTCAATGCAGTTACAAAGACCCTTAATTCCCTTTGACATTTCTGACAGGTGGGTCATCTCTTCCTCACCTCTTTAAAAATCCTGATCATGTAAGAACTGATTCCATTTTTCCCTTCACCATTCCGAGTGATCTCTCTTCCTTTTGCAGCCCCTCCCCCTCCAGGCGCTTCCAACAAAAGAGTCAGGTCATTTTTCATGCCATATCAGCCGAATGTCAGCCTCAGAAGCATTTGTCCTTGTTTCTCTGAGTGTCGGAAGTTCTCCGTCTTCCCACTAGGGCTTTCTGAGAGCATGGAGTGGATCCCAGAATTTGTAATCCTCCCCGCTGCAACTGAACCTCTTCCCACACCATGTTTGAGAAAAACGACTGGGGGGCGGGGGGAGTCGGGAAAAGGCCGATGGAGGAGCAAGGCACGGGGTCTGGCTGGCGCGCAGCAGCCGCGCGGGCTTGCTGGCGGCCAGGATGCGCCCCGCCGGGTCCTTACCGCTGCCTTGAGAGGCCAGTCAGGGGAGAGAGATTAGGGTCATCAAGATAAGGCAGAGAATATTCAAACTGGAAGCAAAAAGAGGCTGTTTTTCCAATAGTAAGTAATCAGGGAACAGGAGGATGTAATTTGCAGATTAGGAAAGTGAACAAAGAACATAAAATTAACTTTATAGCAAAGAGGAGCACAGTCTGTTTGAAGAAATAAACCTCCATAAAGCATTACTGTTGATAAAATCAGACTGTTGATTTAAACTAAATAGGAAATATGACCAAGTCAGGGTGAGGAGAGGGGCTCAGTGGAAGTTGAGGTTGAAACTTCAGGCAGTGATGAAAGGCTGGGATGAACCTAAGAGACCTAAAGGGGCCGCGCGTGCGCGCGCCTGTGTGTGTGTGTGTGTGGAGAGAGACTTGTAGGATCAAAGCAAGGTTGCCTGTGCTAACGGCATAGATAAGAGCAATTTGCCTTCATTTAGGGGTTATCTTTATTTAAAAAGTGGCATCGACTTCCAAGAACTGGTAAACAGCAAACATGCTGTCCGCATACACACAGTCCTCGCCCCCTGCTCCCATTTTTAATTCTCAAATACCCACAAAAGCTCATCTGAAACACCAGCATCTCTCTGCTTGAACACCAGCACTGACCTGGGTACCAAAGCAGAAGAGTCCCAAAGCAATGCCTTTGATCCCGAGGTGATTAGCACAGGGCTTCTGTCCCCTGTTACCACAGGTTGACCAGATTAGGATAAAACTCCTGCCATGGGCAGTGAGAAATCCAGCTCTGTGCTGCTAGCTGCCCTTTATTTCCCCATGCCAGGCCTTCATGGCCCCACATTGATTAGGATAGGAGACTTTTGTTGTTTTTGTTGTCTTTGACCTGCTGAGGCAGGACCCTTCCCAAGGACTGAGGTTCAGAGATGCATCCCTGTGTAGCAGTGTGCTCAAAAGACTTCATTTGCCCCTCCAGGTCCATTCTCCTCCCTTCTCCATCCTGCCCTGATCTCTGGAAGCTGCATCCTGGGAATCCCTCAGCTTCTGGCTTTCTGTAGGGTCCAGCTAATGAGAGGCACCAGTAGGAGACCAGTAGGCTGGGAGAGAGGACGAGGGCAGGGGATTATTGCCTGGATTCCCTCCCTGCCAGGCTGCAACCTGGCAGTGGCTTTCTCTACCGAAGTTCAGAGCTCTCCTACAGCTATAGCTTCAGCCTCAGCTACAGCTCCCTCTGGGTTCAGGGCCCTGACCTTGTCCTTTCAAGCACGGAGATGATCATGCCCCCATGCAGCTGTTGTACCTGGAATGCTTGACCGTCCTTTGTCGGCTACTTTAAATGTGCCCTTGCATTTAACAGTCCCTTCCGCAAGCTCTTCACTAATGCCCCTATTTGAGGATGCCATTCTTGTAGGACCCTCGTGGATACAAGTGATGAGAATTCCTACCTGGAATTAGGAGGCCTGGGCTACAGCTGAGGACCTGTCATGAGCTGATTGTGTGACCTTGGGCAAGTTGCTTCTCCTTTCTGGCCTCAGTTGCTTCATCTGTGAAATGGGGATAGTGGTGAGGTCATCCTTCAGCTAAAACATGCTATGATTCTGCTTCCACTCATGGTGCAGTGGGAAGGGCTTTGGAGGAAAATAAACATAGGTTTGAATCCTGGTTTTGATACTTAATAGGTGTGTGGCCTTGGCCAAGCCTCTCAATTTTTTGGAATCTTGGTTTGCATCATCAGTAAAACAGGGAAGATAACCCTTTCCTTGCAAATTGAGAGGGAGGATTAAATAAAATTAAAAGTATGAAAGCAGCTAGAACAGTTCTCCTGGCACAGGAGCCATCCAATCCATGTTAGAGCCTTTTTCTTCTTTCTTGGCTTTTTTGGATGGAAAATGCCTGAGCATGAGTGAAGAAAAGTTTGTTGGCTCTGGAGGTTCCCATTCTTTCCACATCTAATTCTGTTTATTTGTGTTTGCTGACATCTCAGCATACAAACTCGAATTCATTTATCCTTTCCAATCTGTCGGTCCTTGAAGATTTCTCCCTGGAGCCATTCCTTCAAAAGGAGGGCAGGCCCGTGGTTAGCTGGACGGAGGGAACCAGAAGGAGGAGGCCCTGGGCACTGTGCCACTCAGCTGGCCTGGCATTCTGACCAGGACAGGGATTTCTTTCAGCTCAGAGCTCCCTGGGACAGCTGACACATATCAGGGACCTTACTTTTTCTTCTTTATGCAGATGTCACCTTTATAACTGAAGGATTGGGCCTCTAATTTTTCATGGTAATTGCTCATACGTAGATTTTAGGCCAAAAAAAGCTCTCATGCAACCCAGTCCATTGTCCTGCCCACCCCTGAACTTGCCATAAGTGATTGTGTACAGAAAATGTTTTTGAGTATATGGAGGGGGACTCTTGAAATTTTTGCTTGAAGTTTCAGTATTTAAGTGTGTGACCTGCCATAGGTAGATCCAGACGTGGACAAAGCTGTGAAGTTTTGTCCACGACATCGCAAACAAAAACAATTGTCAGTAGTTTCTTCCATTCACTCTCAGTGTCCTCTTTTTTCATTTCAGCATCTCAATTTCCAGATACTCAACGTCTGTAACTACCAAGAGTTAACAAGAGACTCCCTTGTAGTGACTGTACCAGGGTCAAAGAGACCCCCACAGGGGCTGGCCCAATGGCACAGCAGTTAAGTTCGCATGTTCCGCTTCAGTGGCCCAGGGTTCGCTGGTTTGGATCCCGGGTGCGGACATGGCACCGCTCGTCAAGCCATGCTGTGGTAGGCATCCGACGTATAAAGTAGAGGAAGATGGGCATAGATGTTAGCTCAGGGCCAATCTTCCTCAGCAAAAAGAGGAGGATTGGCAGTAGTTAGCTGAGGGCTAATCTTCCTCAAAAAAAAATAGACCCCCATAATTCTGCCCCATTGAATATAAACTTATATGTCTGTCAGTACCCACTGAATGCTCTAAAAAATATGATAATTTAATCCATTCATCTATTTATCCATCCATTCGTCCAACCACCCACCTAACTAGCCAATTGACAAATATTGATTGGGAGCCTCTTATGCACAAAATGTGGTAGTAGGGTTTCTATAATAATTTTTTTTTAAAGATTTTATTCTTTTCCTTTTTCTCCCCAAAGCCCCCCAGTACGTAGTTGTATAGTCTTCGTTGTGGGTCCTTCTAGTTGTGGCATGTGGGAAGCTGCCTCAGCGTGGTTTGATGAGCAGTGCCATGTCCACACCCAGGATTCGAACCAACGAAACACTGGGCTGTCTGCAGCAGAGCGCACAAACTTAACCACTCGGCCACAGGGCCAGCCCCTCTGTGATAATTTTTAAAAAGTGTCAGTCACAGTTCCAGACTTAAGAAATATAGAGTATATTTACAGACCCACAACAAATAAAGATAAAAAGTTCTCTCACAATATCATTGTAAGCAAGGACTGAGTGTCCGGTAGTGATAATAGGCATTATTGAAGTTCAAAGGAAAGGGAAAGTGCAATGGGGCAGAGTAATAAGGACTGGCTTTAGAGAAGAAATGGGAATAGAGCCAGGTCTTAAAGGATGAGTAGAGTTTAGGTGAGTAGAAAGAAAGAGAAAAGCTACCAGATAAGGCGTGGGGGTAGGGGAAATGAGGAAAATAGGAGTAGATCTGTTTGGCTGGAATGGAGCATTTGAGAAAGTAATGGTGATAAGATTGGAAAGGTTGGTCGGGACTGGTTTCTGGAAAAGAGGGTGGAATGTGAAACTGAGGAGCATGGGCCTTTCCTACAGGTAATCGAGAGATTTTTCTAGCCGGGGAGAGGCATCTAGTATAAGTATTTAGAATGACTTAGAGTATGGAGTGTTTGCATTATCTATCGACTCACTGATTCATAGATTCATGCAACAAGAGTTTAATGGGCTCTACTGTGTGCTTAATTCAATGATCATGGTGGACACGAGTTATTATGTCTCATAATATTATTTCTCCTTCAGAAATCAAAGGAACCCTTGCCTTGGGGAGAGCTTCTTATTCATCAAGACCAAATAGGTAACCCAGAGATGAAGAACGCAAGTAACCATTGCAGTTAACTCTTTTTCTAAAAAAAATATTTTTATTGTAAAATTAAACACAGATACAGAAAAACAAACTACTGTGAAGCTTAGTGAATTATTATGCAGTGAATACCCTTATAACTACCACCCAAATCGAGAAAGAATTCCCAGGCACCCCCGTCACCCCTCCATGTGCCTCATCCCAACACAATCTCTCCCTACCTCCAAAAGTAACCACTATCCTGACTTTTGTAGTAATTACTTCCTTGCATTTATTTATGGTTTTATCACTTAAGTGTGCATCTCTAAAACCTATAGTTTAGTCTTGTCCATATGTTTTTTAACTTGATAGGCTTTTTAGGTCTCTTTTAATCTGTGGTTTCCCCCTCTACCTCTTTCTTTTCCTTACAATTTATCTGTTGACAAATCTGGGCCATTTGACTTGTCAGGTTTCCTACAGTGAGATTTGCTGACTGCTCACTCATGGTGCAGTTCAGCGTGTTCCTCTGTCTTCTGTATTTCCTGCCATTTGGGAGCTGGATCAAGAGGATTGATTTAATACAGGTTTAATCCCTTTAATAAGATTATTGGTGATGTTATATCTTGTGTCTGGTTTACACTGTTTTTGATATTAGTCGAAGCAGATGCTCAAGGTCTACCTCATTAATTCATTGGGAGTTGAAAATAGTAATATTTTAATTTCATATATTTATTTATTTATTTTTCTCCTGGGATATTTTTATAAAGAGACACTTACCCATATCTACTATTTTGTTACACAGGAGTACAGTTCATACAGGGTAGGTAGGGTAGGGTTTGATTATTTCCTTTTATTTACCCAGTTTTCAAGATAACAATTGGAATATTGTTTCCTCAGACGGTGACCAATTATTATATTTTAAATATATGTCATGAGCTCTTGGATTTATGTATATTTGATGAGTTGCAGTCTATTGCAAAGCTTAAATCTTTGGCCAGTGGAGAACTCTTCAAGGTGCTTCCTGAGTTCTTTTGACATGATGTTAGTTAGTTTTTGACAACTTCCTTCTACCTGCTGGCATGCTCCAAACTCCTCATGGATGGATCCTTCCTCAGACCTAAAGTTAGCCATTGCTCCAAGAAATCCTGGTTTAGTTCAATGGGATATGTCATTTCAAGATCAAATCTGAGTGCTAGAGATGCTCACAGCTATTGGGTGGCCTTTTGTTTCTAAGTTCTTTCAGGGGAAAGAGCTGGAATAAGCAAATACGTCATGATTTCATACTGATATTTCTAATCCGGATTCATATCTACAGGGTGTTTACTTAACATCTTATGTATTACCTCAGTAGCTCCCCTCTCTAACCAGAAAATCCTTGAAGGCATGGGGGATGGTAGAATTAGAATATCTAATTAGCATTTGCTTTTTTCTACTTTTCATATACAACATTCTCAGAATAATAACTTGTACTATCACTGATATTATTACTGAAAGTAGCTAAAACATTTTTTTGCATATGTGAATCATCTCCTCATTTTTTATAGTTGTAGTATATTTGCATTTTAAATCATACAGCCGTTGCATACTAGAGTCTCTACCTTTTAACCCTCATTTAGTCTTTTATCTATAAGTAACGATATATCTAATATTCACCAGCAATACTTGTCTGAAACTTGTTCTTTAGTAGACACCTTAAGAAGGGCTCACGGGAATAATATTCTCTGAGTCTTCGCATATTATTAGCAGTTCGTGATTTCCTGGATAAAACATCCTTAGTTCACATTTTCTTCCCTTGAATATCTTAAATACATTACCCTAATTTCTTCTGGCAAAAAGCTTTGCTGTCAAAAAAAAAAATCTGAGCATAATTTAATTTGATCTCTCTTGTAAGTTATAAGCTCCTTTTGCCTAGATATCCAAGTTTTTTTCTTTTTCTTTTAAATACAATAATTTTTCTAGAATATGTCTTGGTTTTGGTCATTCTGGGTCAATATTCTTAGGTACATGATATGTTCTGTCAACATATAGTTCAAATCATTTTTTATATTAGGCAGACTTTCTTGAATTACAGTTTTGGTATTTTCTTTGTTCTCTTGAGACTCTTCTGTTCCCTTGCTTTCATCTTCAGGGTCTCCTGTTAGTTGTGTATTGGATCCTCTTTGACTATCTTCCAGAACTCTTTTTAATGTAAGTTCCAATTGTTTGGATTTTGTGATAATACATAAGAGGTCTGGGCAAATGTGTGTATATTTCAAAACTGATTTATGATTTGGGGTAATGACTACAGTGGTTTTTTAATATTATTTTCATTTTATTAGTGGGCACTGGAGAAATTGACTTATAATCTCCAATATGCATTTATAGGACAACAGCAGGCCAGTACGATAGACAGTTTTGCACCCTGAGGTTTTTGCTGCCCCTCAAATCATATAGTCTAAAAATCTGAGACTGGCACTGGAGGTAAGAACCTCCTACATTTTTTGGGATTAAAAATCTTTTCTTTGCCTTTTTCAATTACTAAAGCCTATTAGAAACAGAAAACTTTACCTTCATCAAGCATATGAATTTAGGGAGATTTCATTTATTTGTTCACCACAGAACTTAAAGGAGTAAGGGTGAGGATGGCTGTTGAGGCAGGGGGAATGATATGAGTAAATGCATGGAAACCAGTCTGAGAAAAACCTGTTTTTTAGCTTAACAGAATGATTTTTAAAGGAGAAAGGATAAAGCAATTATCCCCCAACATCCTGTGTTCTGTGTGGTTCAGAGCAAAATCATCCATTATAATAGTGTGAAGTTGCTGATCCACATGACCTGGACTTTTGTTTCTGAGGTATATTAGTTTCCAGATGCTGCTGTAATGAATTACCACAAATTTAGTGGCTTAAAATGATACAGATTTATCCTCTTACCGTCCTGGAGGTCAGAAGTTTGCAAGGGGTTAAAAATCAAGATGGGTTAAAGTAAAGGGTTAGCAGGCCTCCTTCGGAGGCGCTGGGGGCAGAATGCCTTCCTTGCTCTTTTCAGCTCCTAGTGGCTGTCTGTATGTCTTTGCTTGTGGCCCTTTCTTTCATCTTCAAAACACATCTCTCCAATCTCTGCCTCCATCGTCCCATTACCTTCTCTTCTTTGTAGCCAAATCTCCCTCTGCATTCCTCTTATAAGGACACTTGTGGTCACATGTAGATAATCCAGGATAATCTCCCCATCTCAAGATCTTTCACTTAATCGCAACTGCGAAGTCCCTTTTGCCACATAAGGTCAAATTTACAAATTCTGGGGATTAGGACATGGATATCTTTGAGGGACCGCTATGTGGCCTACTATATGCATAAGATTTTGGCACCAAAGTATCCCTAATAACAGAGAGAAGTAAACTCATTTCCAGGTTGGTGATAGGGCTAAAGTTCAAAATAGTCTCCTGGAAGCCTACAATTTCTTTGAAGATTAACATTTGCATTTTCTAGTTTACATTTATGCTTGCTTCCTAATAAGAATAATAATCTCCCTATCCTACTTTCCTGCATCAAAAAAAAAAAAAAAAAAATTGATCTGGGAAGATGCACCATGATTCTTGCATGGCTGCGAGGATTCTGGGATACCATATCACACCCTATCTAATTTCGACAGCATGGTGTCACAGCATAGGAAAGAGCAAATGAAGAGGTGTCATTAGTTTCAACTATAGCTGACTCAGGCCTAGTCCAGCAATTTGGGGTGTGGAGAGCCCCAAAAGATTCTGATTGTTTCCTACTCAGAACCCCATTCATGCCTGAGTCTCTTGAGTGAGGCAAGAAGTCTCAGTGGGGCTTGAGGTAAAGACAATCAGTGGGACTTCCTCTTCAATGTGAAAATGAGTCCCTAGAGATCACGGATACCCTCTCCTCCACAGTACTGAGTCAAGAACTGATCCTCACGGAATGCTCTTCTGTGGACTGACTCTCAGAATGGACCTTCCTTGCTTTCCTGGCCCTGGGTTCCTGGATGGGCTCTCCTTCCTGCCAGAGGGCTTGTTGTGCACAGAATCAGCATCCTGGGCTTGGTTTCTACTGAAGGAGGCATGAGGAGTCTTCTTTCTGCCCTGCAGCTCTTTGCATGATAGGCCATGCATAGTTATGAAGCATGCTTTCTCTGAATCCTTCCTCTCCCTCCACCCCAGCCCCTTCTGCTCTGTAACTGCTCAAGGTCCCAGGACAGTTGAAATTGGACCAGCCTGGTTGCTATTTTTAACCTCTCCATGCATCACAGCTGAGGACTTGGCCCCCACACAGGTGCATCCACAGCCGCTGTTTCTTCCTCTCTGAGGACGCAGACAGAAAACCAATGCCTGTGCCTGGAGTGGAGGGGGCACAGGAGGCAGGAGGCCCAGTTGTTGTCTCTCAACCTCCTGGTCTACCCAGCTCTGCTGACTGCAGCGTGTCGTGCGGCAATATGGCAATTCATAAAATGTGACATTCATGTGTGCAGCACACCGCTGTGAGCCTGTTTTATTCCATGATAAAGACTACATCTGTCAGGCCCTATCTGCTCATGTTCGGGCCAGGAAGAGAATTATATTGCCCAGAATTTCTCTCCCCTTCCTTCTTCCTAGAGGCAGGCTTCTCCTTCCTCCCTGCAGAGCCAGCTGAGGGGTCTGCTCCCAGGGGAGGGTGGGGGTGGGTAGAAATCCACGGTGGATATCCCAGGATCAGGAAAAGGATGGATCAACTTCAAATTATTTCTCTCGTTAGGAGACTTGCCCTAGAATGTCAGAGAGTCTCTGTGACCTATTAAAAAACTGATACAACATATACACATATATACACACGCATTTTTGTTTGCATACATATATACATACACAGATACTATATATATGATACAATATATATTACATATTACAATATTACATATATATGTGTGTAATACATGTGTATGTGTGTGTGTGTGTGTGTATATATATATATAAATTTTTAACTGACTTTGGTTTTGAAACTTTTCACCAGGCATTTTTGTTTCAGTTAATCACGTTTCTATTGCAGCCTGGGGACTTTTTAAAGCATTTCTAGAACCCCCTATCTTGCTCCCAAAGGCTTAAGCATTATTTGATAATTAGCCTTCACAATTATGTTATACGTTTTGGAGAGAAGAAGTGTGGGCTGGGGGAGGGCGGGAGGAAGAAAGTTGTGTGTGTTAGTTAATGTGGGAGGAATGAGGGGTATTATCTGGGGATTGGAGGAATGCTTGTGAGAGGAAGAAGTTCACTCTGTCAAAACTGTGTTGGTTGCCAGTTCTCTGTGAAACCCTCACTTAGACTCAGGGAAGGGCAATGGGGGGAACACTGGAAGCTTTCTCGCCTTTCCTAATTAAAATGATGCCAGAAAACAGGATCCACCTCGAGGCCAGCTACATGCCGTTTAAAAAGAAATAGGCTTCATGACATTTTCTCTCCCTTTCCTGGGACTCACAATGGGAACAAGAGAAAGGAAGAATACTTGTTAATATTTTGGACATCGTATTTTGGTACCTACTTGACTGTTAGCTTGATATTACAATAAAGTAATCCTTGCTAAAGTGACAGTTTTTCTTCCTTTCTTTCTGCCTTGTGTTCATATACCTTCTGCCTCTCAACGTCCACACACTCACATAAGCACAATGCAGTATCCAGTGCTCTTGGGGTCTGTTCCTTTGGTTCACACTCTCTGATTCTCTAAAGGAAACCATCACATTTTCATCTTCAAAAAGGTATATTTGCTTTATGTTTTCATTTTATGAAAATTCTTCTCTTTTATGTCTTTTTTTTTGTTTCCTGAGGAAGATTTGCCCTGAGCTAACATCCATGCCAATCTTCCTCTATTTTTTAGTATGTGGGCTGTCAGCACAGCATGGCTGCTAACAGGGCAGGGTAGGTACACACCCAAGAACCAAACCAGGGCCACCAAAGCGAAGCAAGCTGAACTTAACCACTAGGCCACCAGGGCTGGCCCTCTTTTCTTATTTTTTAAGGGAAAATTTTTGTTTTGTTGATTGAATCATATTTTGAGAAAGTTGGGTATGTGGCTGATTTTGAGAGTGGAAGAGAGAAAATGAGAGAGGGGACCAAGTATTGTGCTGTGTAGTATGTGTGTGTGTACGCACACACACAGAGGGTCTGAGGGCTCTTAAGTCAAGGATTGCCCTCGGCCAAAATATTAAAGTAGGTGAAGAGGTGTACTAGGGGCCACGTCTGTCTTTATCACTTTTCTTCCAAATCCAAGATGTTAGAGGACCACAGCACTTACCCAAAGCTGCAGTGGAATTCCAGGCAGTACCAGACAATGGGAAAGGCTTTTTTGTTTGCTTACTTGCCTGCAATTTATTACAATTATTATTATTTTTGGGGGGCAGTGAGAGGAATTACTGAATTTCTTGGTTCCTCTAGAAGCCCATCACATATAGAGGTGCTTGAAGCTAGTCACATTAAATGTTTTTTTCTTGACTGGGGCAGGAAGCTTGCTGTAGAGCAGGGCTTGCCGGTTCAAAGGCCTATAGGGGCAGTGACTGTGATGGAGATGAGTGAACCCCTCTGGGTGTGAGGCAACTGGGAGTGAAGGGGACTGTGCTAACAGGGGACCGTAGCCACCCAACTCCAGCCATTGCTGCTGGTCAGGAATGTGAGCCCAGTGTTGGCAGACTGTTGATTTTTTTCTGGATTGTTATGTGAAGCTTCCTGATTTTAAAATATTGATCATTCATTCCAATTAAGAGGAAAAAAACCCACTACAGGCCAAATAAAATACATCAGAGGTCTGGATTTCTTTGCTATAGAAGAAAAAGTGGTGAGTTCATTATGGCCCTTTAACATGCTGCATGACCTTGGAAAGGTCTGTTTACTCCTTTATGAGCCAAAGGAATTGGGGTAGATAAGCTCCGAAATGTCTTCTTGCTTGGACCCTCTAGGATTTTGTGGCTCCTGAGTCTTGTGTTCAGAACTTCAAGATCCCTTCATCTCCTGGGATTTCATGAAGAGCTGAGCAGAAACCCCAAACGAGAAAACAGGAGAAGCATAGGTAGACGAGGGTCAGAAAGGGCTGGGCAACAGGAGACATTACCTGCTCGTGTGCCACTACATGTTTTGCAGAAAAATCTTCCTGCTTTGAATTCTTTATGAGAACTTTCCCTCCCCTCAACACCCATAGTCCTTTTCCAACCCTCTCCTTCAGCAAATTTGTTCATCCAATATATTTATTAATTGCTGACCTGGAACCAGGCACACTCTTACATCTTCCATCACTTTCCCATGAATATTATAGTTATTTGAATAAAAGGATGGAGAAAACTTTATTCTCCAAACTTCCAGGATACCAGGGAAGGAAGATTGGTCTGTGGGATGTACTCGCTGTGAGAAAAGCAGGGCGGGCTTATACTTCACAGAGGAATGCACACTGTGAGATGGATCACCTCTTGGAGAGCCCAGAGGTGGAGGGCCACCAAGATGGTGGAAGGCCACATGGCACATAATGCCACCCCTCTCTGCTCACCTCAGTTCTTCCACCAAGTTACCAAAGTCGGGAGGTACTGGGACCCAATCATGGCAGCAGGCTTAGGTGCACAGCAGAGAAGGAAGGGCAGGAGTTTGCAGAAGTCATGGGCAAAACTCTGGATTCTGGGGAACCGTAACATTTGTCCAAGCCAGTTTCTGAGATGTGGTGAGGTTCCCAGGGAACATCTGAGTGTATTTGGGTACAACTGGGCACATTATCTCCTTAGCTAGGTCTTGAGTGGTTTGACAGCAGGATCCTTGTCAAAGTTGTTTCTACAGTCTCATGCAGCTAACACAGTGCTTTTGTACAGAGCAGATGCTCAGTAAACACTTGCTAACTGACTTGAATGAAGGAAGGAAGGAAGGAAGGAGGAAACTGTTAACTGCCAGTCCAGGAACATGGAATGCAGGCATTGCATGGATAAGCAGACTAGAAATAAACCAGTCCTGGAGAGGGTTAATTTCCGCCTTCAGCAGTCACAGGAAGGATAATGTATGCTGGGGAGGAAAGCATTAGTCTTTCCCTTTTGAAACCCCCGAAAAGATTTGTCTGAAGCATGTATTTAAATGGGCAGCATACAGGTGTTTTCAGAGCTGCTCCAGCCCCAGAGAAGGCCTCAGGGCAAACCAGAGAAGACAAACTTGGTAAGGAGAAACGCTCCTCAGCTACTCTGCATGCTTCAGTGGGAAAATGCAAATCAACTCATTTCCGCTTTTGAGGACAACTTCAGATAAAGGGGTCCCCGGGCAAAGTAACCCCTTCAATGTGCCTGGCTGTCTTTCTCCATTGCTATCTTCTCCTAAACTACCTGCCGTGCCAGCTGTCGGGGGTGGAGAGGAGCCTGTGGATTGGCTGCAGGGGAGATGAGAGAGGAGATGCATAGTAATGAGAAGCTGGGGGAGGAGAGAGAAGGAAGGGGGCATTTGTGTGCCCGAAGAATTTTGTGGAAGAGGCCTTGAACTAGGAGGCAGAATTACCTCCAGTTCTGTCTCTGTGGCTGCCAGCTGTGGGTCACCTTGGGCAAGGGGTAGGATTCACAGGCAGTCAAAGCTAAAGTGACTGTTGGAAATCATGCCAATTCCACCATTTAGGTTTTGCGGTTTTTTTTTTTTTTACATTGGGAATCTGAGATCTGAACAAGGTATCAGAGAGGAGTAAGTGGAAGGTGAGGATTAGAGAGGATTAAAATACAGGACTCCTGGCTGCTGGAACAGAACCCCTCCCACCATCCCAGGTGTCATGCTGAGGAGTACCTGTATCAGCAGGCGAGGGTTTGCATGTTTTATAGTTGGATGTGAATGTTTGGGTGTGCCTCAGGGCTCAATTAAGATTTGAAAGACCTGAATCTCTCAAAAAATTATGGCAACCTCCCCCTACCCCACCAATGTAGGTAATTGAAAGTAAAAACAATGCAAAATTGTAACAAAAATGTGAGAAAGTAGAATAAAGAACTAATTTTTCCCGCAGTGACTGCTCTCGTGATTTTCAAATAGCAAATTCTATTCAAAGTTTTTATTTTGGGTGCTGCTGTTTTGCCAATGTGTCTCAGGCACATGCTTTTCCTGCTTATTGGGAAATCCAGTGTAGGACATTTGAGTGTCATCAGGTACTTATTTCTGAGTGAGTGCATGACAGGTTGTGTGAACACACATTTAGGCAATTTTATATTGTTATTTTTGTGTTTATGTGGTTTTCTATGGTATTAAGTGTGTTTTTTTTGGTGAATAGGTATGTATGCAGATGCAGGTTTGTTTCCTCTTTCTACAGAGCGAGGCAATCAAGTGATTGCTAAAATTGGCAGGCTCTAGTTTGCTAAATGAGATGACATATGAAAAAAGAGCCTTTCACACGGCCTGTGCATGCTTGAAGGTTACTTTTTCTCACCAAGTAAAGAAATGAATGAATCCAAATCAATCTCAATCTAAAGTTGAAATAATCTAGGTTCGAAAAGCATCTAGGACCTGAATTTTTAGAGGACATCATGTGTCACAGGAGTCATAGAATGGGCAAGTCAGTTTTAAGCTTTATTGATTTTCCTAATTTGCTTTTTATGGGTCAGGGCTAAGTACCTTTCAATTTTACCTCAATCAGCAAAGAATTTACTGTAGTTTTTCCATGCTTATATATCAGAAACTTATGTATGTGATATATCTATAACTATGTATCTATACCTATCTCTATACATGTGTGCGCGCGCGCACACACACATTGGTTCACAGTGGTGGCCTCTGATTTGGGCTTGACTTGGCTCTCTAGGAGCTGGACGTGAGATGGTTCCCGCACATCTTGGTGTGTAATCCATAACCTGGAGTCAGTTTAGCCCCAGGTAAATACTCCCTGCCTGACGGAAATTTTGGCCTCCCCTGGAAAGAAGTTTCCGTGGGAGACGCTCACTCAAACTGAAGTCCAGAATTATTACCAGTGATCATAACAAGAGTTGGAGGAATTCACTGTAGAACATTTTATTCCCCAAATGGTTTTCTCATCTGTCCTGCTAGTTGATTCTCAGAAAAGATCATTGTAATACTAAGCTAGTGTTTATTGAGTCTTTAGTGTGGGCCAGTGGTTCTTAGGAGTGGCGAAAATTCCTAGTGTATCTATTGCCCCCTTCCAAAGGATATTTGGGAATATCTGGAGACACTTTTGGTTGCCACAGCTAGGAGGGGAGGAGCAATATTGGCACCTAGTGACTAGAAGGAGAGATGCTGCTAAACAGATTACAATGCAAACACTTCCCTCATCCAACAAAGAATTATCTGCCCCAAAATGTCACTTGTACCGAGGTTGAGAACCCTGCTGAATGCCAAGCTCTGTGTCCCTTCATTAAAGGCAGGTCTCCATTAGTTTTTTCAAGAATCCAATGGGGTAGGTACTATCGTCTACTCTGTATCTTAAAGATGAAAGGTAATATGGCACGGAGAGAAATGACTTGACCAAGGCCATGAGGTCCTAGGTGCAGAACTGCATTTGAGCCAGATCTGTCCTCTTTCACCCAGTTTTAAGCATCACTCTATGCTGCAGGCATCCTTAGGCCTGTCTCAGCAGCATCCCAGACAACAAGCTCTTTCCACCCAATACACTGGCACCCCCGATACACTGGCACCCCTCACAGATATAGGTGAATTGTTCCAGCACAGGGGAGACCAGTCTAGATTTTGTCTTCCTCTCCCACCTGATGGTGTGTTCAGTGCTGAAAATTTCCTGTAATGTGAAATTTGTCCTTCTTTGGCCCCTTTTCTCTTCTTTCCTTTCTTTGTCTCACCACAATAATCTAGCTTTCCTTCTAAACTATAGCCCCTTCCTTAAAGAGTCATCCAATAGCGGGTGGGTCACCTTCACTAATGGCTAACTGGATGGTCGTCCAAGGGGTAAGGGTATTGATTGTTGCCACCAGACAGGAAAAGAGGACAGTTTACTCTGACACTGGACAGTCCCTGACATTCGATTTTAAATCATTTTCATGAAATTCTCTCACTGTTCAGAATCTAGGAAAACAAACATCTAAATATGAATTTAGGTTTCAGATTGTGCCAAGGTTTCACAGAATAGCTTTTTCTTCCACAAAAGCCTTCTGAAGAATTCCTTTATCAGAAGAGAAAAGCATTCCTAGAGATCTCATTAGGTAAATTACTCTCAGATTAACATATTTTATTAATTACCTATTATGAGACCCCGAAGCTAAACAATCCTAAAAACAACAAAAAGAAGTAAATATAGTTTCCAGTGACTAATAGATGCCATGAAAGACATAATCAGTAAAATCAATTATGTGCATTATTATAATGAAAGGTACAGTTAGTGCTTTAAAAAATAATTAGGTTATTGGCTAAGAGGAAACTAACCCCCTCCATTATCCCTGGAGCAAGCCCTGGAGGCTTCACTCAAAGGCTTTTAGTATAGAAATCATTGGTTTTATTGGCCAGGCAAATTAGTGACTCCATTAGCTTCGCCAGTAGGGAACCCTGGTTTTCCTAAGTCACCAGGTGCTTTTGATCTGGTTGTGCATTTTCTCGAGTGGAAAAATATAGGGTTGGAACAATGCATCAAGATGTGTACAAAATATCCGCCAGTCGAAATGTGTGGTGAGGGTAGGAGCCGAGGTCAAAGAAGTAAAATAGGTGGTGATGGTTTGGTGGTATGTGCGTGGAGTGTGTGGTTTGTGTGGTGTGTGTGGGTTGTTCACTGCGTGTGCACACGTATGTGCCACTTGAGAGCTGATCAACAACATTTCCAAACCTCTGTCCAGAGCTCAACTTGCCTGTCTTGTTTTGTATGTAAAAATATTCCACTTAAACCTGTAGCAAAGCTATCTCCAAAGTGCCAATAAATAATATATGCAAAGTTTTTTTTGTCTTATCAATATAAAGAAATGTGGAGTTGCGAGGCTGGTGAAAACTTGCATTAGACAATGTAATGAAGCAGGAATTAGAACAGCGTAGTTCCTCTGGCCATTATAAATGAGGACGGCAGCTACCTGGAGAATGGGAAAACTGATGAGTACAGTCTGTTGGGGAGAGCAGGAGGAAAATTTCCCCCAGGAACACATTTCAAATTACTTATTTATGAACTGATGAACTGGGAGACCACCTATTGAGACATCGGCGTAAGCAGTCTGCTGCAGACAGCTACAGAACTCCAGCTAATTGTGCGGCTGTTTTCTGTTAGAACTCCTGCTCTCCAGCTGGGCTTTGGAGGCAGGAAATTTAGGCTCCGACTAGAAGTTATGCTTTTCCTCTTTCTAGTCTGCATAAATATATACATACATATTTTAATCCACTTGAATCGTTTGGCGAGAGCCTGGGAAAAAGCTGCTACAATTGGCACAGGAGGAGCTGGGGTAGAGAGGAGGTTTTGGTGTTGAAAGGTTTGTAGGTTATGCCCTGCGGTCTGGGAGGGAGATTGAGTTCCTTCTGGGCTCCTCTGTCAGCTCTCAAAAGGCTATTGGCTCAGGCCACAGAGAGCCTCATCTTCTTCCTTCCCATCTTGGTCAGCATCCGCCTCCCCCTTCTCAACACCTTCATCGCCATGGTGACAGGGTATGGAGTGCTGCCTCAGTGCTGGGCTTTCCATGGTGCTCTACAAGAGTCATCTTACTTGATTCTCATAAGAAGCCTATGAAGTAGGCACCATTGTTATCCCCATTGCTTATGTGAGTAAACTGATGGGTGAGAAAGTGCAGTGACTTTGCCAAGGCCATGAGACCAAGGCCATCGGTCCCCAGACCTCAGACTCCTAATCACCTCCTGGATGATTGTAAATGTTCACAGGAAGGAAATAGCATCTTCCATTGGGGAATGCTAGGGACTTATTCTCTGTGCTGCAGTCAGTGTGGTGAAGGGAAAGGAAACAGAGAGGCAATTGGGGGACATTGGTGTTGTTGGGAGACAGTGAAGCTGACTGGTTAAGAGCTAAGTAGGGATTTTGATTATTATCTCCGTTTTAGAGGTGAGGTGACAGAGACTCAGCAAAGTGCCGCAAGCTTGCCCTAAGTCATACGTGTAAGTGGCAGAGCTAGGATTTCAACTGGGTCTGGGCTGTGAGCTTCCCCCTAGGTAGGGAGCTCCTTGAAGGCAGGGTCTAAATCTTATTCAACCTTTAATTCCCAGTACCTGGAAAAATACCTGTAGAAGTAGATCTCAATGCGTATTTGCTGGATTGAATTTTCAACTCCAAATTCAATAGGCTAATGGAATTCTTGCAAAGATCCTCATTCCTTGGTTGATACTGCAGCAATAATAGCATATAATATTTATTGATCATCTAACTGTGTGCCAGGCTATGCCACACCAGTACCTGATCATCTTATCCATCCTCGGAACCTGATGAAGCAGGTATTTTTATCATTATCATCTTATCTAAAGATTACAGATTACAACTGAGGGCATTGAAGCTGAGAGACTTTAAGTCAGTGGTTCTCAGCTGGGAGTGGTTTTGCCCCCCATCTCCCAAAAGGGACAGTCTGCAGTGTAGAGACATTTTTAGTTGTCACAGCTTGGGGGGTGGGGAGGTGCCACTGGCATCTAGTGGATAGAGGCTAGGGTTGTTGCTAAACGTCCTGTAATGCACAGGGCACCTTCTCATAGCAAGGAATTGTCCAGCTCAAAATGTCAATATTGCCCAGCCAGTATTGCCCAAAATGTCAATATTGAGACAATCTGAGTTAAGAGCTTGCCCAAGCTATTAAGCGGCAAAACCAGGATTCAGATTTCCTTGTCCTACTCCAGGGCCTGTATGCTAATCATCTCCTGGCTGGTTCCCCCTGCCTTCCCTTCTTGGGTAGCCTACGGCTTGCTCAGAAGACACGATTACCTTATAATGTGAGTCATGGGGTGGTAAGTGACTCCAGGGAATTAATCGAGAGCCTTTGGTGTGGATCTCAATGCAAAGAAAGTCCTAAATCTCAGCCTGAGAGTTGCGTCCTAATTATACCAAAGAAGTAAATTCTATCTGGATGGCAATAGTGTCAGGGCCGGATGTAGCTGGAGCCGGGAGGACTTGGTGGAAAGGCTACAGGACTGGGGGATCTCAGTTTCCAGGCTGACTTCAATCATTCCTAGTATGTAGCTTCTGAAAAGCCCCAAACCCTCTCTGAGCTTCTATTTCTTTAGCTGTGGGACAGAGATGCTCCCCTCTACCTGGTTCTCAGAGCAGTTTACAGAAACCATGTAAGAAAATGGCCACCCAAGAGTTTTGAAAAGGTTAAAGGGCTACACATGGACTGGGATTTCCTTCATTACTTCAACAAACATGTAATAATAACAGTGACAGTTTACACCACTACTATTGAGTATTTACTCTTTGCCAGACGTTGCTTTAACAACTGAAAATCCTCATCTTATTTATTCTTCAAAACAATTCCATGAAGAAGGTACTAACTTAGAAGGACCCTATGATTGGTCCGATGCTCTGATTTAACTGTAACTCTGATGTAAATTCTTAATAATATTTGAACAAGAGGCCCTGTATTTTTATTTTGCACTGGACCCTGCAATTTATGTAGCTGATTCTTCCCTTTAGACTTATCTACTTCCAGGCTAAATGTGTAACAGCCCCTCAGTAGTGAATCTATCAGAAACGGGCTATACTCTCTCTGGGTTCAGAGGAATAAAGATTATTAAAGTTGATCATTTCCCTGTGAAAAATAGCAGTGACATTTGCCAGGCTTATCAATCAGTTCTACCTACATACTGATCAGGTAGAAATGACAGGAAACTAGACCAGAGGCAATACAGTATAAAGAACTGGTTAAATGGTCAGGCTCTGGGTTCAGACAGCATCACTGCAATAACAACAGCCCTGATAATCATAACTGAAATAGTATTACCCACAGCAAAACCTTCTTGAGTTCCCGGTGTTCAAAGCCCTATGCTAAGTGCTTTGACGTGCATGATCTCATTTAATCCTCACAATAATTCTTGTGGTATGCATTGTTATTATTCCTATCTTTCGGAGTATTATTCACCTTTTAGTGTCTTACACACCATGTCATAGAGCCTGAGATGGAATCCCAGCTCCATTTCCTGGCTGTAATGCCTTGGGCAAGTAATGCAGCCTTTCTGTGTCTCACTTTCCTTGTGTATGAATAGGAATACGACTTACATTATAAAGTTGTTATAAATTCTGAATTAGGTAATATAATCTGGAATATAAGACGAAGCCCCTTTCCCATTTTGTTTATTGCTATATACGATGTTTTAGCACAGTGCTTGGCACATAGCTGGTATATCAGCTATTGCCATAGTGCTGTGTAACAGTCACTCACAAAATTTAATGGTGTAAAGTAGTAAGCAATAAACTGTGACTTCATTGCTCACATGTCAAGAGTCAGTTGGAGGTTGGCTAGGTAAGTCTGCTGGTCTTATCTGTGCTTGCTCATGGGCCTGAGAGTCAGCTGATTGTTGTCCAGGGTGCCTGGGGCAACTTGGTTCTGCTCCACATATCTCTCCCCCTGCAGAAGGCTAGCCCAGGCATATTCTCGTGGTAATGGCAGAGGTACCAGGATGCAAGTGGAAATGCACAAATGCTTTTTCAAGTCTCTATTTCACATCTGCTAATATCCTACTGGCCAAAGCAAGTCACCTGGCTGAGCCCAGAGTCAAGAGGTGGGACAGGTCACTTTGCCCAAGGTAGGAAGGCTGAAGAATTGGGGCCAACTGTGTAATCAATCTACCACAATTCACTCCCAATAAATATTTGAAAAAAGGATTTGAACATGCTTAGCACATGATAAAGGACCACAAACGGTAGTTCACAACTATCATAATAATTATCCAATAAGTTATGGATTTTGTAAAAGGGTTATTCCAGAATAAGGATTTGACCATACCTGCCTTTTGACCAGTTATGCTTTTTTATTGTTGTTCTTTCCTTTAAGCTTCCAAAATATTTTGGGGTGTCAGGGGGTTATAGTTTAACTTTTTCTTTTAAAAAGGACTAGAATTTCACAGGTCACAAAAGTAACTGATGAAACAGTTTCTCCAGAACCAATGTAACCACAGGGCTCTTTGAATTTGTCAAAATGAATCCCATCCTTAGCAAATTTCCCCTGATACCTTTTCATATCATGGCTTCATTCCTTTGTTTTAATCCAACGAGGCATGGACCTGGGTTTTGAGAGTAGTAATTGTTTAAACATTCCTTTTGATGACTCCTGACAGCCCCTAGGATGGAAGCAGATGACCTCAAGCCTGAATCTGGCACAGTGCCTCTCGGCATGCCCTGTCTGTCTGCTCCTGAGTGCTGGTTGTGGAGCAACAGGCCCCTCAAATCCTAGTTTTTTCTAACGGCTTGAAGAGTTTGCTTCTGAGTAAGGGAGTGTGTCTCTCTCTGAGCTGCCGCTGTGTGCGGCGACGATGATGACAGGTTGGTTTAATGCAGCTCTTGCCAAGATTAAGGGGTTGTCAGACAAGTATCCTGGGAGACTGAAGGATTGCTCTGAAAAGTCATTCTGAATTGCTAACTGAGAGCTGCCACTCAGGGGGGCTGGGCTTCCTTGTACTCAGTTGTACTTGAGGAGCTGCAGAGAGGCCCTTAGCAGAGCTGACCTCTCTCCTCCCTTTGAGGGCAGGTGAGGCAGGCCACTGAGATGCCTCCAACCCAGGGTTGTGGGTCCCAGGAGGGCCCAGGATTGAACATCAGAGGCTCCGTCAACCTTGTAACACTGCATGCAAAAGCATATTCTCATAAACACATAGACTACTTTTTTCTGGGGAGAGGGGGCCATAGCTTTCGTCAGAGTCTTAAAGGTTTGTGACACTCAAATAGTAGCCTCTCCTATTCAGGGCTCCAGGCGGGACTCTGGAGGTAATTTTAAGGAGTTTTTCTGGTCACTAAAAGTAATAAGCAGCTATTAAAGAGCTTAATGAAGTAAGATGATGGGAGGAGGCATGATTTTCAAAAAGTGTCCTCTAGATGTAAAATCTAGCTAGAGAATTGTTACAAAAATTGCTATAGCTATTTTTCTGTCATTTGTGTATTCCATAAATATATATGTTGAGTGTCTACCCTGTGCCAGAGACTGGGCAGTGAGGACGATACTCATGGAGATTCTGGCAGTAAGAGTGCCTGCCCTCAAGGAGATTAAAATCCAGGGAGAGAGCTGCATAATTCTAGTACAGCTGGAAATTCTAGTAAACATGAAGAATGCTATTTGATCATCTATTCATTCATTAATTTGATAAATATTTATTGGGCCTCTACCATGTGTCGGGCCCTGTGCTAGATCATGAGGGCACCAATGAGTTTTAGACAGGCATGGTCTCTGTGTTCGTTGAATTCACAGTCAAATGGAGGATCAGACAGGTGAGCGAATCATTGCAGCACGCTGACAAATACTAAGAGGGGGAATGTACAAGGGCAGTGAGGACGCAGGAGTGAGACATTCAACTTGGCCCCCAGGACTTGGGGACAGTGAAGACTCACACACTATTTCAGATAGAGACAGAGGGAGCCCAGGCACAGACTCTGAACACATTCCCTGCTTAGCAGAAACTTGAATGTCTTGGATCAGTTGTCTCCTTTCTTGCTTGCTGACAGGCATATGGATTTGCTGAGGGCAGGGAGAAGGAAGAGAGCTGGGTAGGATGACTAGTCCAACTCCTGCACCATGAATTGAAAGTCAGAAGGCTTAGGCTCAGTCTTACTTTTACTTTTGGCTAGCTGTGTGACCTTGGGCAAGTCACCCCACCTTGCTGAGCCTCACCATGAAACAGGGTTAATAATATCTGTCTTGCCTATGTCAAAGGGATATTATTAGTATCCCTGCCCTTCTGCCCACGAGGAGGCTTCTAGAAATCTACGAAAACAGTCTGTGGTTCTCCTTTCATAGCTGAGGAATGAACCTCCTAACCTCTACTTTGTCTCTTCTAATCAGGACCTGCTTTCTCTGCATCCAGCCTATGAACTTGTACTTGATTTTTCTTACCCTCTCTGACTTCTTTAGATTGGTGAGCTAGTTTTCGTTTCACTCTGAGATGTTGCCTCTCAGAACACCCACCTCAGTTTCACATTCTGTAGTCAACTCCTGACCTTATACCCAAAATGGACTCTTGAAGTCCAGTGGTCCAACTTGGGTCCAGACTCCTGGGCTCCTGCCTGTCTGGTAGGGGGAGTGGATACAACAAATACAAGGAAATGTGGCAAAGATAACGTACCCACTCTTCTGTTTCCTCTTTGTGAGCTTGCAGGAAGGTTACATTTCCCAGCCTCCCTTCCCACTAAGCTGGGGCCATGTGACTGAGTCTGGCCAATAAAATGTCGGTAGAAGTGATGAACATCATTTTCAGGACCAGGGCGTCACATACTCATGTGTGATCCTCCAGCCCCTTCCTTCCCTGCTGTGGGGACCGTGTGTTCCAGAATGTGTAGTGACAAGGTAGAAAACGGCCACCTATGTCCCATGGACCGTGATGTGCATGAGAAATAAGCCTTTGTTGTGCTAAACTTTCAGGGTTTATCTATTATAACAACTTGTGCTAATAATCTAATATAGGTGGTAACATATGAAAGTCCTCTGTAAACTTTAAAACAACTTACATTTTTATGTTTGAATTATTATTCCTATTCTGTCATTGATAAAAGATGTCTGGTGATTGTCACATTCTCTTAATTGTTCTTGTTTTTACCTTTTTACGTTGCAAATGACAGATTCCCACTCAAATAAGCTCTAGAGAAAAATGAGGATATTTTGAGGGGGGAATTCTTCAGGCGCGGGGTTCTAAATATTATCCTGAGGTTTTGTTCTGTCTCTCCATCTCTTAGCTCTTCCTTTCTTTCTATTGGTCTTATTGCACGTATACCCTCTCCAGAGGCTGGTCCCTGGCTGCTCAAACCTTATGCTCTAACAACTAGAAAGAATTAACAGAAATCTGAGACCACTTTTTCACCATTGGTTCTAGCAAATCTTCAGAGAGTGCTTTTGTGGCCAAACTTGGCTCACCTACACATCCCTGAGCTGGTCAGTCACTATTTGCTCAGGTTTAGGTCATGGGCTCGCCCTTGGAGACTGCAGATGGTGGTTGCCCTCCACTGCTAACCATATGGGTTGATATTAGTGTAGAAATGTTCCTCAAAAAAAAACTAGAGTGTTAGTATCCAAAAGGGTAATATGTCCACTATGGCCAAATTGAGATAATTAAAGCTAATATTTAGTAAGTACTTGCTATGTGTTAGACAGTACTAAGCTCTTTTTATATGTTATCTCATTTATACCTCCCAACAACCCTAGGATTCTGTTATCTATGGAGTAACAGCAATGGAATCATTGATCACTTTCCAGAATGTAAATTTGATGTGAATTAATACGTACTTTTCAGTGTTAACATGATTGCAGGTGTGCCAGTACCTATTGGTAATGTAATTTCTCTTGCAGCAAAAGAACAATGGAATTCCAAGGAGAAGAATTGTCTGGCATAGGAATATTCTTGCTTTAGTGATTCAGGCCGTTCTAATGAACAAGAAGAAATATGGGACTTACATTGTATTTATTCGTGGAAAGATATTCATATAACACTGTTCCAGTGTCATCAATACAACCGTAATTCATGATCCTGACAACAGAGCAATGCATTCTGTGTGGTCTCACCATCGAGGAAACCTGAATTTGAAACCGAAGCTGCCAAAACAAAAATAAAAGCCATAAATCACAAATATTCAAATTCCCTCTCCTGTTCTGATACACAGAACTTTAGCATTTCAGTGCCAAGGAAGTGATAGGAACCTCTTGTTTCACACCTCCTAAATTCTCCCCCTAGTTGGACTCAGGCTGTCAAATGGTCTGGCACACTTTGAAGCTGATCATGAAGGGTGGTGAGGGCATGGGGAAAAGGTCACAGCTGGGCCAACTGGCAAACTTGCTGAGAGATGGGGACAGTTGGAAGGCCATTTAATGAATATACGAGAAGAAACAGTGCAAACAGGGCAGGTTTCTCTTATCCACAGGTGAGGGAACATTCTCTCCTTGGCTATGAAGGGCATTCTGTCCTTAGATGTTTGCCACAAATTTATCCTCTGATTTTTTGTTTGGAGAATTGAGTTCAGTGACACTTTGGTTAATGCTATTCCTATTTTCACTGACAAAACAGTAGCTTTTATTTGGGGCCATGTATTAGGTGTTTTCCCCAGTTCAACTTCAGAATCCCAGGAGAGGGCTAATGCTGGTTGTGGCAAAGATGGATAGCTGTCCGCCAGAAATTTGTTACCCTCTTTCCATAGTGTGCAATTTGTCACTGGGAGGCAGTTGCCTAGCCAGGGACTACATTTCCCAGCGCTCCTTGCATCCAGTTGTGGCCACATGACTAGTTCTCCAGTGGAATGTGAGAGGAACCCTTTCTAGCTGGGTTTTCCAAGAAGTCAGTGTGCCTTTTCTGCTTTCTTTCTTCCCATCTACTGCCTATACACAGAGACCTCTAAGGGCCTGGGGGATATGTGGAGCTACAAGATGGAAGGTGCCTGGGTCCTTAATCACCTCATGGAGAAAAAATGCCCTCCAGTTAGAAAAATCCAAGCAAGTTTTCAGGACAATGGCAACATTTTGGAGAGTTTGACATTAGAACCCTATACCTTCATAGACCCTGGACTCAAGACTTGCCTAACCTGGACACATTCCTAATTCTAGACCTGCACTGTACAGTATGGGAGCCACTAGCCACATGTAGTTATTTAGCCCTAAATTTAAATTAATTGAAATAAATAAAATAAATTCAGTACCTTAGTTGCTAGCTGATGCGGGCTCGGTGAGTCAAGGAGTCGAAAGAAAGATTTCTTGGACTCTCAAGGTCTGGCAGTAGTGCTCTTTTATTCAGAGAATAGTATGGAATAGCATGGGGACAGGACCCATGGGCAATGAAGAGCTGCAAGTACAGGGACAGGACCCAAGGGCAGTAAGAGCTGTGTGTTGAGGGTTAGAGCTAAATTTATAAGGCATAGGTATGTGAGTTCTTTCTTTCTTTTTTTTTTGAGGAAGATTAGCCCTGAGCTAACTGCTGCCAATCCTCCTCTTTTTGCTGAGGAAGATTGGCCCTGAGCTAACATCCATGCCTATCTTCCTCTACTTTATGTGTGGGACGCCTACCACAGCATGGCGTGCCAAACTGTGCCATGTCCGCATCCGGGATCTGAACCAGCGAACCCCAGGCTGCCAAGAAGCAGAATGTGTGAACTTAACCGCTGTGCCACCGTGCCAGCCCTGTGAGTTATTTCTTTACAAGACAAAGGAAAGAATATGTAAAATAGTTGTTAAAATGGTATCAGTGCAGGTGGGGTCTGGTTATTGGGTGGTCCTATAACTTTGGATAAGAATCAGATCAGATTAAGTCAAGATGTCCTATGCTTCCCCATTAAGAGTTTTTAGAGATAAGGTCATCCCCCCTTCCTCCTGGTGCAGAGGGAGACACCCCCACAGATGGAGACTTCCTTCACAAATGCAAATGTCTCTCAACAATGGGCAAGCAAATTCCACTTTTCAGAGCCTCATTCCTGTCTGCTGTTTTCAAAAGTAACCGGCCCAAAATAATCCTCATCACTAGCTACAATTCAAATATGGCAAGCAGCTACCATATTTGACAGCATATATATAAAACATTTTCATTATTGCAGAAAGTTCTGTTGGGCAGTGCTGCTCTAGAACAGTGGGAGTCTAGCTGGTGAATTTATTTAGAGGGAATGGTGGGGAAGTCTGTGAGTAATAACAGGGCTTCAAGATGTGGGCTACAATTTATTTTTCACGTGTCTCTCTTCTTGCTGGAGGCTGTGAGGTCTTTAGAGCAGGGAATGCCTCATGCATATTTGTATCTATAACATCTAATACATAGTAGACTCTCAGGAATGTTTTTTGAGCAAATGAAGGAAACTCAGTTATCAGAATAATTTGGGAGGGAATTCCAAAGAATTGGATGCTGGCATTGCTTAAATCCTTCCTGATCATGTACAGTGAGGACTGGTTCTAGAGATGGAGCTGAAACAAATGATTTCAGGGAGAGAGAAGGGGAGACACAGAAAGACCAGAAACTATATAGGGCTTGACACTATCTGAATTTCCTTGAGGTTATTAGGTGGCTGGCTGGCTAATCTGACAAATTAAATTATTTTAAATGACCTCCTGGGTAAACTCTATCAAGATCTATGCTGACTTTGCACATGGTAGGCTCTTAATTGATATTTCTTGAATGAAGACATTTTAACAATATTATATTTATTTGTTTGTTTCCTGTCTCCCAACCCTGCCATCTGTCTACCCTTCCACCCCTCAATGGCATGAAACCTCCAGGAGAATAGGGTCTTTGTCCATTTTCCTTACAGCTGCATCTTCAACACCTAGAAGAGTGCCTAGTATGTTGTCAGTCAACAGATATTTCCGGAATAAATGAAGGAAGAACCTTTAATAACTTAACTGAAAGAACTGCATAAAGATGGAAATTTCAGAGATTGTGTTAAGACAGTGAGAGAAAGTACTTTCAGGATGGGGAGACACTTTTGAGGGCTCTCAAATAACCTCTTAAAAGGATCTGCTGACTTGTCCTATGTACAGGGCTGGGCCAGCCCCACAAATGATGTGCCTCAATTTGAAATTTAAATCCCCACAGGACTCTAGGTGCACACAAGGCATAATACTAAATGGCTGATAACTTATGACATTTATTTCCCCACATGAAGAACCACAGCACAGCATCTCTTGTCAGGAAGGAAACAGATTTGTCAGAAAGGAAGCCAGCCATCATATGCTCTTTGTATTTTTATGATTTATGTATTTATTGGATGCACCCACCACTTAACAACCTCTGGGTGCTTTTATATGTTTCATAGACAAAAGGCAGACACTGCCATTGTGGATTATGAGGTGGAGGGGTACCAACAAAATAACATCCATAAATCCCAAAGCACATCATAAAATCATCAAATGCTACAGAAGCTGTACTTAGGCTCCCCTAAGTAATCAGACTCCTAAATGGAAAATTCTGAAGACCTAAGCTTTAGTCCTGGCCCTGGCACTTATTAGATTCCACGGCCTTGAGTAAGTTTCTTAATCTCTCTTAGCCTCATTTATTTATCTCTAAAATGAGCATAATAATAACAACAGTAATTGCCTGATTTCTCTTGCAGGATTGGGGAATCAAATGTTCACGGCTGTGCTTCGTGAATCACAGAAAATCCCCAAATGTTATAGACAAGTATTTTCAAAGCAATTAAATGTCATATCCACGTGAATTTGAATTTCCTTTTGACTCTCTCTGATGTGAGCCTCCAAATGGTGTTTTGTCATTACTTTGTGTTGTACTCTTCCCCAGGCGTGATCCATGATCTCTGCCTTGATGACTTTGCTCATGATCTTTTCCCTGCTTGGAATTTCTCTTCCTAGTCATTCTCAGTCGTTTAGATTCTTCAGAGGAATTTGAGGTTAGCCTCTGGTTTCACACCTGAACCACCAAAGATAAAAGAATCATACCAATAGCTTTCATTTCTTAAGTTCTTGTTGTATGTCTCGCATTATGATTTTATGTACATCAGCTCACTTCATCCTCATAAAAACCCTGTGAGGCAGATGTGATTTTTATGCTCATTTTATGAATGAAGAAACTAAGGTTTAGAGAAGGCAAGTAACTTGACCAAGGTGACATAGCTAATGACTGGCGAAGTCTCAAGTGGAGTCTACAAGTCATGTTTTTAACCTTTCCTTTAAAATGTCTGCCTTCATGAAACAAAAATTTCTCCCTTTGACTCTGGTTGAATGGGTTTTCATGTACTGTAGTTTCCCATATGAAGAACACGTGTGGTTTGAGGAGAGAGTACTGAACTGGGCATTCCAGTTTCTAATTTTGTTTCACATAAAGAAGTTTTCCATCTTTGGAAACATAATTTCATCTCTTTAGCCTCAGTTTCTTTACCTGGAACATGGCAGCTGAGTGGCAATTGAGGTTCATTAGATAATCTGAGATTCTCTTTATTTCTAATACTCTTAGTTCTGTCTTTTAAGAAAAGCAAAAGCGTGCACCCAACTCTTCCATTGTACCAGAATATTGGCAACATAACTACTTTGTCACTTAGGTTTTAGTGGAATTGGATAACCATCTTACATCTGAGAGGTCAACTTGTTCTATCACTTAGACAGTTTTAATAGCCTCCAACTCGTCTTCCTGCTTCTACTCTTGCCCTGTATGGACAATTAATCACACACATAGCTGCTCCCCTTTATACTAAACATCTCAGGAGAGTTTACTGTATTGTATCTACTATTCTCTCTTTTCTCTCTAATCATGCTTTAATCTTCACTGCTCCGCTGAAACTTTCTTGTCAATGGCACGATGACCGCCATCTTGCTAAATTCAATGACTGATAGTCAGGCCTCATCTTACTCATCCTGTCAGCAGCGTTTATCACAGTTGGCCCACTCTGCTTTCTTAAAACACTTTCTTCACATGACTTGTGCTATGCCACAGTCTCCTGCTGTCCCTCCTACCTCACTGGCTACCTCTTCTTAGTCCAGTTAGCTGCCTCTGGGGCTCTTTTTTCAGCCCTCTTCTCTTTTCTCTCCATCCTTACTCCCTAGGTAATCTCCTTTAGTCCTATGGCTTTAAATATTTCTATACTAATGACTTGCAAATTTATATTTCTAACTTCAGTATCTCTCTTGACTGTCAGACTCATACAATTGCCCTCTTCATTGGTCCATTTGGATTTCTGGTGGGCACCTCTGATTTAACATGACCAGAACTCTTGATTTCCCTTTCACAACCAAGAAAATTCCCACATCTCCCTCAGTGTCTCTTGTGTCAGGAAAGAGCACACAATCCACTCAGTTGTTTAATCCCCAAACCCAGGAATTATTCTTGGTTGTTCCTCTCTTCACATCCCCACACTAATCAAGCAACCAGTCCTGTTGGCTCTACTTTCAATGTTTTATCCTCCATCAGAAATAAAAACAATAATTATTACTTTAATATCCTTCAGTTTTACCATATCAGGATCAGTAGCTACAGTTACTGGGGAGCAGACATCAGCTGTTAGTATAAAGAATTTACTACAGGGAATTTTGAGGTGAAATACTTCTAAGCCTTTGGTTGGTGTGAAGCATCCATATAATATCACATACATCCAGATATGGTGACAGCAGGAGGAAAAGGTGGGCATCATTCTTTCTCTTTACCACACTCAGGTTGCTGTGCTAGTGTGCATTGGTGTCATTTTCATTGCAGTGGTCTGGGCAGTTTTGAAACATCCACCAGTTCACAGGTTGGATACAGAAGAATAGGAGTTCCTGCTATGCTTGGGGTAGTCAGGAAAGGCTTTATGGGAAAAGTGGAACTTGAATTAACCCTTAATATGTGGAGTAGAGTCAATTAAATACAGAAAAAGAAGAAGAGTATTCCAGAAAGAGAGGAGTTCTTGGGACAAAAGTACAAAATGTGAGGATACACAAGTTATATTTGGGTAGCCCGTGGGGAAGAACAGGAGAGCTAAATTGAAGGGTCTAAACAAGTTATAGGTGAAGTTTCACACTGTAGATTTCCTTTTTTTAACCTAATATTTATGGAATGTATGTTAGATAAGCAAGCACTGCACTAAGTGCTTTACATGAATTACTTTATTACAACAACCCTGTGATGTGAGTACTAATCTCATTTTGCATAAGAGGAGGCAGTGGCTCATGGAGGTAAAGAGACTTGCCTAAAATCATGTAGCAAGGGCTAGATTGGGGACTCAAATCCAGCCATTGGATTCTAGAGGACCTGCTCGTCACCATTCTGTTGTGCTTTCTTGTGAAGCCATATTACTCTGATGGTGAGAGTGTAGAGAGAATAGAGCTTTGAGATATACAGAAGGCACATATTTTTGTCCTTAATACTTCTAAAAAGAGATAAGTTCAGATTATCTTCACAAATAGGAGTTTATTGCAGAGTTTAGTGACCCTCAGCGAACAGGACATTCTGGATTCTGGTACTTTGGAGACTGGAATATATGGCAGGCCTCAGGGAAAAATGACAGCTAGCTCAAGCTTCTTCACAGACGTGTCATACTTTCCAAGAGAGAGGATCTAAATGAGCCAGTTTGTCACCACCTAGCATGAGGTATCTGTTGGGTAGGGGTTTCAAGTCAAGCCAATTGGAGATAGTTTCAACTTTATTTACATCCAGTCCACGATTCTTGGTCACTGCCTATAGAGGCCAAAAGTTAGCATAAATGTGTCAAAGAAGCCAAATGGAGACCATAGGGACTGTTTGAAGAGGTTACTGCTACTCAGTTCCAGCTGATTCTCTCCAGGTGGAAATAGAGAGTCAGACGGTCTTGAAGAGATACAAAATCCCAGTGAAATATTTTGATTTTTAAATATTGACAACTAATTAAAATGAGAACAACAAAGCACTGTTTGGGCCAAAGAAAATGGATCAGTTAGCTACTGCTGACTTTAGTCTGTCTCTTTAGTTTGGGGAGATATCTGGCTTTTCAGAAATGGGTTTGGGATTAGTTTTTCCAGGAGACTTCTTAAGGGAATTTTGAAGAATGACTTAGAGATCAAGTTGGGTTGCTCTTGGTGACCAGATCTGATGTATCCAAAGCTTTTTCATGTTTAAAGGCCACCAATTCTCCTGTATACTTCACCCCAACTGAACTCCTGAATATCCTTCTGTATCTGTGGTAGTTTGGGGAGTCTGGAATCGATGACCTAGCAGTATGTTTCAAAAGCACCACATCTGGTATGAATCACCCTTCATTCCCTTTAACAGATCAATCATTGGGGAAGCTGATTGTTCCCCTATCTGCATCATACTTTGATTCATTTACACTTAAGTGATGAGAGTGGTCTTTTTTTCTCTTTCTTTAAATGGATACTAACCCAGGAGGGGCTTGGGGAGTTGTAAAGGGGAGTGCTGACTTCTTGGGCATGCTCTTGGTCGCATTCTCAAATGGCCCACTCAATTAAGGGTAATATTTCATTGACTTGTGTGTATGATGGCTCCCTAGCCAGCAGTGTTTTCTAAATGGTCCTGAGGCAAGACTTTGGGCTCTGAAAACAGCCCTTCATCACCTTTATGTCTGGGACTACACTGGCACAGCCTGGATTGAAGCTGTTATTTCCATCAGGAGGAACAGCCAGTCTCTGGCTGGAGTGTCTTGACTTGGCCAGCTTCACTTGTCAAAAGAATGGGTGGTCTGACACTATCTGGAGCTGAGTTCATGCAGCTTTGTTATCTACATGTTGAATCTGACCATTCAGGTAAACTGGATTTTCTATCAGGGCAAAAAATGGTTAGAAAAAAAAAATACCAGTTTCTTTATATCTCTTCCTGGGTTTGCACAGATAGTGTAGATGTGTTAGATAACCAGTCTTATTTCTCCAGAAGGCTCAGGTTCTACAAATTGGCCTCAGGTTCAAATATGAAGCACGCAGTTGCTTTGTTTGATATTTATATCAGTAACAGAACTTTCAATAAAGAAATTTCACACAATGGGAAGGGGTGTGTGTGTATAAGTTTCCATGCTCTAGTCTCTAGGTGTAGAAGGCAATGGTGGAAATTTTCCTAGTGACTTGGAGAATGCATGATGTAAGTGACCTTCTACTCCATCTAACTATAAACCTGGCTTGATCTGAATCTATATGAAGTAATTGATTGAGCTCAGCGATAAAATGTTCTCAGTAAATAAACCTCAAACATCTTTATATGGCTGCACCTTTGTCTTTGAACAACCTAGTGTCTGTGTATAATTTGTGGCAAATACAGAATTTAGAAAGCAGCCACTCAGCTGAGGAACGTGGAAGACTAGATGGTAACCTTGTGAGGGCAAGCACTACAACAATAAAAGCTAAAATACGTTGAGTGTTCTATGTACAGGTAACTTTCTATTAATGTTGACATACTTTACATCTTGGACTCTTTAATCTTCACAGCAATCCTACAAAGTGGTGATTATTATGAGTATTATTATTCCTATTTTACAGATGAGAAAACTGAGGCATGGAAAGATAAGTCACTTTCCTAAGGCTACACAACTAGGAGCAGCAAAGCTTGCGCTTGAAAACAGGCAACCTGATTCTAGTCTCTCTCCCTACCCCACCTACCCATCTTGTTACATAGTTGAATCCATGAGTCTTGCACGGTACTTGGAACCTAGCAGATGGTTTGGATAAATGCTAATGGTTGGATAAAAACCCTTTAAAAGACATGAATTTCCATACAAATGTCAATTTTCATTGTTGTTGCTGCTGCTATTATTGTTAATAATAATAACTAGCATCTATTAGGCTCTTTCTATATGCCAGGCACCAAGCTAGCATTTTGCATACATTATTTAATTTCTTCCTCGTAACAATTTCATTTGGCAAATGGGGACACTGAGGCACTGAGTGTGTAATTATTTACATTCAGAAGTTCTCCTTACTCCAGAGCTCATTGCCTTGCCTACCAAGACAATAAAATGTCATTGCTGTGGAAGCTTCTATTTCTTTATTCTGTCAAATGATAGTCTTCTTGAGATTTCCTCTAGATAGAAAAAAACTGTGATGATAATAATAAGCAAATAATAGCATTTGGAATACATTCAATTGACAAATATTTGTTGGATAATGTAATAAGTATTGTGCTAAATGGCACATGACAGTATTTTCCAACACTTCAGCCTTCGTACATCATCTTCGTGATTTTTGCCATATCCCTAAGTTCCATGTGAACTTTTACTTAATATTTTCCTATATTAATTCATTTTTGAAAACTAATATGTATTTATATTTCATAATCATGATATTTGAGGGTTTCTTAATATGTATATTTCTAGGACACATTAAAATAATAGTGATACTAAATAGAAAGCATTTTAGAAAGAAATGAATTTTAGAAAGAATTCTTATTTAGTATGTAGTAATGTTTACCACTTAGTAATGTTTTCTCTTTAGAGAATACCTATGTACTACCACCTAAAGTCTTCACACTTCTTTCAGTTCACTTACCACTCCATGGGAAACACAGAGGATACAAAGATGTGTAAAAATTTGCTCCACCTGCATGTGAAGCCAACCTCAGGCTCATCTATGAAGCAAGCAATAGTTTCGGGGCAGGGAAAGGGACCATGCATGCTCCTTATGGCTGCTACCCAACTATCCCTCAAGGAGAAGCAAGATACATGACACAAAGAATGGTCCAGAGAGCAAGGAAGGAGTTCAGAGGAGGCGGAAGACACTGGACTGATAGTAGAGCTTCCTGCAGGAGCTTTCTCTTGACGGATGTGCAGGGTTAGGAAGGAGAGGTGAGGTGGGCATGTCCGGGTGCCTCTAGGAGCCCAGCCTTCTGCTCGCCAGTCCTTTAACTTCCAGTTCACAGCCCGCTCTTCAGGGTATGCATCTCTGACCCAGAGTCACAAATCAGATCTGAATTCAGGTCTTAAAGCCCAAAGGGTCATATTTCAGGTCATCTCACCTCCCTCTTACACTGAAACTGACCTTTTTCACTTTCTGTGTGTGTGTGTGTATGTTTTTAAGGCTATAGTTCATACCATCTGTTTTCAATTTTGTGAAGAGTAATGAAAAAAATCTAATCCAGTTTTTCAAAACACTTAAATTTTTAAGGAAAAATAGTCTCTTTTTTCATTTTAATACTTCAGTGCTTAACAAATGGTATTTACCTACCAACACAATCTACGCAATTTCCCACTAAGATAATGCATCTGCTTTTCTCTAGTGTCCATTCTAACACTTACTGTCTTCTTGTGCCAGCTAGGGAAGATTGAGAGGAGTTAAAGATGTAAGCCAAAGCAGGTAATTTCCTGAAGAGAAGAAATGTACCTTAAATGATTTCTCTTTGTTAGATCTTTTTCATTCTTTCATTTGGCTCTTTATAGAAAACAAAAAAGAGAAAAATGGCAACAAATGTCCTTTGGACCCAAAGAGGTGAAGGAAACCTCTGAAAGCAGAATTTTTTAAAAAAATTAATTTCCTAGAACCAGAGTTGGAGCTGGCCTTTTAGCACTGTTGCACATTAATGCTGCTTCCCCTCCCATTGAGAAGCTGAGGCCCGAGTGGCAGTCATTACTGCCAATAGCACGGTTACCCAATGGATTCCTGGAAGGGCTCGCTTAAAAGATTCAGCCAGATCCTCTCCAGGGGCTTCCAGTTCCCGTCATCCCAGGAATGAAATATTCAGTATCATCTTTCTGCACCTGAGGCTGCCATGGATTAAATTCTTGCTGCCTCCATTACCGGGGCAGCCAAGAGCTCAGGCTGTAGTGATTGGATGTGAAATGCTTAATGGCTGTACTTGGCTGAGGAAGGGAGAGGCAAAGAACAGGCCAGAACCACAGTCATTAGTGGTGATCAGAGGCTGGAGAAGAGACCTTCCAGAGATGCTGTGGCTCAAGAAGAATTTACTTGAATTCCTCCTCCCCCTGCCACCAGACAGCATATTTTGAAATCATATTCTCTATATAATCACCTATAGTCACCCATACAATACAAACAAACCTGTACAAATGGTGCTACATGATAGGTCTTAACTTGGACAAGTTCACATTGGCTCCCCTTTTCCTGTCTGTTCCAGAAACGTGTAGATCTCCCCCAAAGTGTTGCCTTTAGTTGTCTACTTTTCACTCTTTACACTCTCTTTACATAAACTCCATCACCTATGAGCTATGGGGATGAGTCCCAAATCAACTCTTTTAGTGCGATTATCTTCTTGGCACATATTAACTGCTTAAGAAATGATTTCTGAATGGTTGAATGAATGAATGAATATCATTTCCCCCAAGTTCTAGACTTACTTTTCTAACTGAGTGTAGAACATCTCTCTTCCTGAATGTCTGTGGTAGGCTGAATAATGGCTCCCCCAAATATGTCCATATCCTAGTCCCTAGAACCTGGGAAAGTTACCTTTGACGGCAAAAAGTGCTTTGCAGAGGTGATTAAGTTAGAGATCTTGAGATAGGGAAACTATCCAGGATTATCCCGATGGGTCTGGTGTAATTACAAGTGTGGTTATAAGAGGGATGCAAGAGGACAGCAAAGAGTTATATGATGATGGAAGCAGAGACTGGAGTGATGTGGCCAGGAGCCAAGAAATGCCAGTGGCCTCTGGAATCTGGAAGAGTCAAGGAGTGGACATTCCCCTGGAGCCTCCAGAAGGAACTAGCCTTGCAAACACCTTGGTTTTTCTTCCCTAAGACTCATTTTGGAGTTCTGGTCTCCAGACCGGGAAGAAATTACACTGTGTTTTTTAAAGCCACTAAGTTTGCAGCTATTCGTTACAGCAGCAACAGGAAACTAGTACGGTGTCTTCTGACAACTTAACATACTTGAAAACACACTCACCACTCCTTCCCCAAACCCCAGGCTTCAACCTCAGCTAACGGCTTCCTCATCCTCAGTTTCTTGCACTAGGGAAATCTGAATCTCCTTTGCTTTTTCTCTGTTCCTTATCCTTTCAGTCGAGACTGGCAGATTCTGTCCCTTCTATACCTGGAATGTTTCTCAAAACTATTACCTTTGCTTGTGGCGGTGGCAACATCCACAGTAGCTACTGCCTGACATATAGTAGTTTCTCACTAAACATTTGTTGAATGAATGTGAGTTGCAATTCTTCTTTCCCGATCCCTTTAGAATGTTCTTCCCATTGTGTACAACTTCCACTGTAAAATCTCTGTGGGTAGGGGCAGTGTCTTTTTCCAGCACTCCATACAGGTAGGTCTGGAACATAAAGTCACACAAACGTGGTGAACTAATAAGTGGACTTACTCTTTGTCACCATCTGATTATTGAAAAGTGTTAGGCAACGGCAAAGAGCACCAGTTTGGGAGTCAGGTGGAATTGGGCTTATGTCCATGCTCTATAATTATCTATTTGTATAATTCTTTCTGGCAAGATACTAACCTTTTCAAACTGCAGTTTCTTTAACAATAAAATGGGAAAAGATAGCACTCACCTTTTGAATTGTTCTCAGGAATGCACTGGGGTCTGGCTCAGGGTAATAAATGCTCAATAAGTGTGAACTCCTGGCATTATTTCCCTGTAGTCAAGGGAGCACCCATATTAACTCTGTTAGACGGTAGCTGTGGTGTGGGTTGCATATGCATGTATGGGGGTTCAGGGGCATTGCAGAAAACGAGGGCAAAGAATGGGGATGGGGAAGGCAGGGAGGCAGGCATTTTGCATTCAATAATCGAGTACAATTTGGAAACACTTGCCTTGTGTAGCCCTCAGCTGTCTGTGAAATTCATCTGAATCTTGTTCCGTTGGCCTATGGGGTATTTTCAAATACAAATTAGGTTGGCCAGAATTCCTTTTCTGCACCAACTCTCCTGGGTGCAACTTAGAGGTTATTAAGATGCCTAATAAAAGGAGAGAGCACATTTAATAACATTACCATCAGCTCGATGGAGCTGAGCTATGTGGGCCCACGGTGCCCCAGAGCCCACAGCCTCCTGCCACTGGTGCACTTGCTTAGAAGAGGCCCTATAATTATCCACATTTAAAAAGCACCATTAAATCCATTGAGGCAGTCATGTCCCATTTGCAAGGCCTTTCTGCCCACATTACTCGGGAGACCCAGAACCTGGCTTCTTGGGGTGGGAGGAGGAGAGGGAATAGACGGAAGTTCCTGGGCTAAAGTGATGGCTAGTGAAATTCACAAAATGGAAGATCTGCTGAGATGACAACCCCATTGTCATCTGTGTTGGAGCTTTCCCTCCCTTTATTTTATGTATTTATTTAGCAAACCTTTATCGGGCACTTGACAAGTTTCAGCTCAGTACCACTGCTTCTCATGCAAATTCCATTTAATCTTCACAACAACTCATTCAGGAGATCAGTGGTTCTCAACGGGCAGTAACTTTGCCCCTTGGAGACATTTGGCAATGTCTGGAGATATCTGTGGTTGTCACCGCTGGGGTGAGGGGTGCTACTGGCATCTAGTGAGTAGAGAACAGGGATGCCTCTCAACGTCCTGCAGTAGTCAAAGCAGGCCCTCATGACAGAATTTTCTGGCCTGAATGTCGGTAGTGCTGAGGTTGAACAATTCCATGGTAGATGCTACTTCTTTGCTCATTTACAAATGGGGAAACTGAGGCCCAGAGCCATTACAAGGTTGTCTGGTGTTGCATAGCTGGTAAGTGGTGGAGCCATCAGAGCCTGAACTGTTACCACTGTTCTGGACTGCCTCCCAGCATCCCCCTCTGCATCCATCCTTTGCAGCTAAGCCCCCTTCTTGCCCCTGCTCCAGGCCAGCTGTCCACCCTCACAAAAGCCGATTGCAATTACACTTATTGAGAGTAATTGATGTTTGCTTTGGTGGTGGTGATTTCCTATAAAGAATATTCCTTTGAGAATGCATAAAATTGTTGTACATTTTGAAGGAATCAGCAACCTATGCAAGAGTGGAGTCTACATTTAGCTTTAACCTGTTTGAAATGTAAACACAGTACTCTTTTCCAAGCACCTAATGTCTGCCTAATGTGTGGTTTCAGAGATATTTTACCCCAAATAAAGAGCCTCTAGTGGTTTTAGAGGCAGTGATCTGTGGGAAGAGTATTCGGGGGCCTGAAGCAGAGAAAGTGTGGTGCACCAGAAGTATCTGGAACCGGGCACTCCTGTGTTCAACCTCCGGGCTTTTGCACAAGTCACTCCCTCTGTCAAGAACACTCTTCCTTCCTCTCTTTTCCCTGCTCATTTCTTCTCTTCCTTCAGTTCTCCCTGTAAAAATCGTCTCTTGGAAAGCTTTCCTCAGGTCTTGGTTAGGCATCCTTGTTTCCTGAGCACTCTAAATCTTTTACAATAGCTCTCTCCAAGAGGAATACAGGTTTTTCTCGACTTATGATGGGGTTATGTCCGGATAAACCCATTGTAAGTTGAAAATATCATAAGCCAAAAATGCGTTGAGTAAGGATCGAACAAGATCAACAGTTTTCTAAGACTTTTAAAATGCAGTCAAAACTTTTACACACGTACACACCCCTACACACACTGTTGTTTCACAAGATGGTTTATGTGTGTGTATTTCAAAAAGAAAAAAAGAAAAAAGAAACAAAACAGTCTATGATAGCACAGACATATTCACTCAAGTAAATCTTTGAAGTAAGATGAATCCCAAAGCTGATCGTATTTCAGAGTTGTGCAGTTCAACGATAGATTGAACTCCCATTCTGGAACCCATCATTGGGAAGTCGAAAAATGGTTAAGTCAAACCATTGTAAGTTAGGGACCGTGTGTATAAAGAACCACGTATGTAATTTAAAATTTTCTACTAGCTGTGTTAAAAATACTAAATAAAGGACAGGTGAAATTAACCTTAGTAATTTCTTTTTTAACCCAACTTTTCCACAATATTAACATTTCAATATACAATCAATACGAAAATTATTGATGAGATATTTCACATTTTTTTGAACAAAGTCTTTGAAATCTGGTGTGTATTTTACACTTACAGCTCAACTCAATTTAGTTATTAACTTTTCAGTGGTTAAAGAGAAATGTAGTCCTGCCAAAACAACAAAGCTGCATTTAATAGAAAAATAATTTACACTGCTTTTGTTTTTAAATTTAAATTTATTAAAATTGAATTAAATTAAAATTCAGTTCCTTGGTTTCAGAAGCCACATTTTGAGTGTTCAATAGTCACATGTTCTAGATTGGTTACAAGTTACGTTAAGTTGAAATTGCCTGTTGATTTGTCTTTTCCTCCCATTAGATTGTAACCTCTTTGAGGTCAAGGATTATGTCTTGCTCGCTGTTATTTGCCAGTGCCTGGCACGGATCTTAGTGCACAGCAGGCTCAATAAATACCTGGTATATGGCTTGAGATAATACTTCTAATCCTAACTTTGCCGTTGACTTACTGTAGAACCCTCATAATACAAGTTCTTCTCTAATAAAATGAGTTTTTGGACATTTTAGAAAGTCTTTTCCACTACACAGTAGTAACAAATGAATGTGAGCAAAGGGATTTGTGGTCAAACAAGTGTGAGAAATGCAGGGCTCAACAAAAGGAGGTTTCTTTACTCCAGGACTTCTCAGAGGCTGGAAGGCTTCAGTGCATTGTGATTTACTAAAAGGATTAAATTTTTAATTTAATTTAAGTTTAATAAACTTAAAATTTTAAACTAAATAGGATGTCCTATTCTTCCAACATGTGCAAGCATGGAGCTTTTTCTTCTCAGAGCATCTGCAGGACTGGTGCTCCCTGCAACACAATCCAGGAACTATTGGGCTGCTGTAAGGATCTTGAGCTGTAACATTCCTCCAGATTGAATCTGTATTTAGGGAGGTGGTCTCAAGGACTTGTGACAACGAACACCAATTTCTTTTCAGTTGTATGGAACTATCCTTTGACTAAAAAGGGATGGTAAAAGAACAACTCACTCTTTGCCATCAAGTGACTCAGAATCAATGCCTTACCTTATTTAAGAACAGATTGTTTCCAGATTAGAAAGCAGGAGTTTGGGGCTGGCCCAGTGGCGCAGCGATTAAGTTCACAGGTTCCGCTTTGGTGGCCTGGGGTTCGCTGGTTTGGATCCCCGGTGCGGACATGGCACCGCTTGGCAAGCCATGCTGTGGTAGGCGTCTCACATGTAAAGTAGAGGAAGATGGGCACGGATGTTAGCTCAGGACCAGTCTTCCTCAGCAAAAAAGAGGAGGATTGGTGGCAGATGTTAGCTCAGAGCTAATCTTCCTCAGGAAAAAAAATAAATAAATAAAGCAGGAGTTCTTCAAATAATTGCTCATTTTCAGAGAAGCAGTGAAAACAGTCTGCATCTATTTCCTCCTTCTATCCTACCTAAAAAGATGCACAAAGCAAATATGTTACTGTGCTTTCTGAATGGCCAACACAGTGTTTGAAATGGAAAGCAATACCTAGCTCATCTTAGGGATAAATTATTAAATTGAACTATATGAATTTACCAATATTCAACCACTTTTGACCTACAAATATGACAACTTCATATGGTTTAACGTACTAATTATAGTCAGCCTCTTGGCTTTCATACCAGTTCGTGGGAATCTAAGGTGGAAATACCTTTCTGGAGAAAAACAGTTTGAAAATATATAGCAAAGTTGGTTTTTTTCAGATGTGAAAATACTTTATTTAAACCCTCTCAAGGGTGAATTATGAGAATTGTGTGTGAGTAACATGTCAAGCCATGTGCACATTATGGATTCAAACCACAGCCCCACAGAATAAATGTTCATAAATCTTAGCATCATTATTGAATTGTTACCCAGCTCTATTTTCTTCATGCTAAGAAAGTGTAAGTTTTTCATTCCTTCTCTACAGGTCTCATATCCATCCTCCAAAGCTTTATCAAGTTCCCAGCATTCCATAGCTATGTCCCCTTGTCCAGATCTGTTCCTAGCCTTCTGGGAGGTTCTTGTTTGGTATGTTTAGTTACCTGGCTTCATCTCTGCTAATAGTGTTGCTGGAACTGGGTCAGTTAATAACCACTCAGAGCCTTGTTCATACTGGCCACAGTCTTCTCATTCTGCGGTTTTATATTCAACGTGGCAAATGCCAGAACCTGAATCTTGGATCCACAAGCCGTGAGGAGGCCTAGCAAGAGAGAGCTTTGGTGTCCAACAGACATATTTTCAATGCTAGCCCTGCACCTGACCAGTGGCAGATCTTATTCACGTTATTTAATTTTCTCAGCCCCATATTTACCAGCTTATTATAAGGGATATTATAAAGGATGCACATGAACAGCCCAACAAAGAGATGTGTAGGGTGAGGTCTGGAAGGGTCCCTAGAGGAAGAGCCTCTGTCCCACAGAACTGGGATGCACCACCCTCCTGGCATGTGGATGCATTCGCCAACCCAGAAGCTCCTATAGCAATGTTTTCAGTGTGTGTATCTACGACTCTGAAATTCTGTATCCAGAAATTTATCCTAAGACCTTAAAGGATAAATACACAAAGATGTACATACAGGGATGTTCGTTGCAGTGCTGTTTATAATAGTGAAAACTGGAAGCCATTTAAACTCCCAATTGGTGAATCATAGTATATCTGTAAAGTGGAATATCATGATGGCATTAAAATAATGATGTGCATCTGCATTATTTGCATAGAATGATGTCTATGACATATTTTTAAGGAAAAAAGTGGATTTCAATTTTAGCATCTCTAATATTAATATCATTAAAATAGATATTTATCTATGAGAGTATGTGTATATATAGAAATATATCTAAAAATATTGACATAAACATATTAATGGAAAGTCTATCCTGATGATAAGTATAAGAGAGATTAGTTTCCATGTGGCATAATACTTAAATTATCCTTCATATGTAATGCCCGGATATGTAATAGAGATTTCCTATTGTAGGAATTTCAAGGCTTTTGACCCAGGTAAGCTGAGTGGGTTGGAGATGGAGACAACTTTGTTTGTTTGTTTTAACTCTATGGACTTTTGACTCATGATCTCCGTGAATTTAACTTAGGAAAGAAAACTCTGGGTTGACTTTATGATCTTAGAAGTAATTCTGTGTTACTCTAATATGTAATAATGCTCTATGTGGATAATAACAGCTTGCTGTCAACTAGCTTTTTGGTGTGCTACCACACACGTTACATCACTGCCATTTACTAAGTACTTGATAGGTAGTTGTGCAAACATCTCTATTTTTACACTATCTCTACAAGGTAGGAATAATTTCCCCATTTTGCTGATGAGAAGACTGAGCCTCCTGGAGGACATGTGACACATGATTCCACTGCTAATGAAGACAAATCTAGGTTGGTGTTTTCTCCATTGTACTATGATTTTATCTTGCATTGTTTTATCCTAAATCACCCTCCACATGTGATTCTCCCAACATACTCTAGGAACTCTCTACCTGACACTCCTCCAAACTTTTCAACCAAGTATGGAGAAACTCCATGAACAGAGTGTTGCAATGAAATGCACAGCTGTAGGGGCGGACTTCCTGAGTCTGAAGCCTACTCCACCACTTATTTGCTAAATAACCTCGGGAAAGTTACTTACCTTTTTCACACCCCCATTTCTCCTCCTGTAAAATGGGGGTGACGGTAGTCATGCCTACCTTGTAGGCTTGTGGGAGGACTGATTGAGACAATTCAAGCAGTGTAGCATAGCCCAGTGTTTGGTTCCTTGTATGTGGTGGATAAATGCTAGCCACTATCATTAACTTTCTCTTCCTTATCATCATATTTACCACAGCCTCACATGGGCCAGGAAATGGAGACAGAGGTTAAGTGCATTGCCTAGGTTTGCACAGCTGATAAAAGATGGAGTAGCTCTTTTTTAATCTTTCCATTCAGCAGAGGCCACATGTGGTTTGTTCTGGGTAGAGCGTAGAAGATGTGACGGGGGGCTAGGGTAGAATGGCGTTTCTCCTGGTGCTACATGCAGTAGGTGGATGGAACGAAACAGCAACTAATCCAACCCAGCCCCAAACCACAAATGTCAACAGATATTTTATGGCAGGGAAGGTGCCAACGAACATGTCACATGCTCTTTTGAAAATAAATTAAGCCACATAGGGACTCTAAAGTAAAAAATAAGAACTGGGCTGTTTATGGATCTCCTCTGGCTCCAGTTTATGGTGTTTCAAATGCCACGGCAGGAAGAGGCACTGTAGGAGGAGCCCTGCGATGTGACTGAGAGGTCGCCGGGCTCTGCTGTTATCTAATTGCATCGCACCGGGCAAGTCGTTCAGGGCCTCGGCTGCTGCATCATTACCGGTGGGGTAATAAACTCCTGCTTGTGGGTCTGTTAGGAAGATGGCTTTAGGATTGACGTCCTGGTTTGGTTTCTCTTTCTAAGATGAAGTTCAAATAAAATAAACGCAGTGGTCAGTTCCCCACAGGGTTTGACACCTGCTTCCCTTTGGAAGCCACGCAGGAGGTACCTGCTGGAATCAGAACAGAAGGCTTACTTGGAAATTATCTAGTGATTCCAGTTCACTGATTTTCTAAGTTTTGTTTTGTTGTCTGTGGTAGATCCCTTTTTATGGAGGAAATTTAATGTAGAACCTCAATATATAAGACATCGAAGGAGAGTTGCCTAGCCAAAACAAGAAGGCCACTTTCGTCAACTTTTCCCTTACCCAGATGCTGTCCCCATCGGTCCTTCCCAGAACTAAGGGCGCTAGAGAGCATAATTTGAAAATGGGCTCTTAAAGTTTGGTAGGCACAGAATCACTGCTGGTTCCAAAGGAGATGCCTGGGTCCCACTCTAAAATGACGGATTCAGAATCTAAATTTTGAACAAGATCCCCAGGTGATTCTGGTGTTCCCTAAAACTTGAGAACCATTGGCCTCTTCTAATACTTTCATTTTACAAGTGAAGAAACTGTTGCCTAGAGTAGGGAAGTTACTTGTCCATGCTCACGCATGGGTCCAAGCCTAAAGTCCAGAGCTCCTGGCCCCCAGCATCTCACTTAGCCTCCTTAGTTGCAAGCAACAGAAACTCTGGCTAACATAAGCAGAAGAACTCATTGGAAAGCTATTTCATGGTTGGTAAAATGGTAGAGAATGCACAGCTCCCAGGAGCCAGGGAAGCTCCACTGGGGTAGATGGCAGAAACTAACAGAGCCTCTTCAGGGCACCACTACCAGGATAAGTTGGCTTCCACCATTTTTATGGCATTTTGTGAATAGTCCAAATCTCAGGAGAGAAAGCCTGGCTCAGCTTGTATAAGGAGGCCTCCATGGCTCAGGACCACAGGGAATCTTGATCCACATTTCCAGGAAGACCTGACTCAGTGGGTACAACAGAGCTAACTGAGGTGATGCTACCAGCAGACAGTGAAAATGGTGTTAGGAGGCAAAAAATGACATATGCCCACACACTTAGCCACCTTTTCCACCACACTATACTGTCCCCCTGTTAGCATCAATGCTTCACAGAAAAAAATCCAATTGAAATGAAGGGGTTAAGGTAAATTCTGTGGATTAACTATCAGCCAAACGACATTTTAACAGCCTTTTTAGCATAGCCTGGCTGGGCTGAGACCTTCCTTGCAAAATGCCTTAATCCTTGGCCTCTAAATAGAGAGTTATTTTCAATTTCTCCAGTTCCTAATGTTTTAAATGGAACTACTGTTCCCCTTAGAGCACCCAGTGGCTGGCTGGAGACCTTTATTGATATATATATATAAATTACCCCAATCCCCTCTGCTGCCTACAGATCCAATCATATTGAACTAATGCGCATATAAATAAAAACCTGGAAGTGTGGTTTATGGCAATAAGTAGTGCAGCCGAAGTTTATACCGTTCTGCAAAGACACCTTGATACATTGCTGATAATCTTCATAATATGTTTAAAGAGGCAGTGTGTCAGCTCTGGCCGGAGCACCCTGGGAACCGAGTGGGAAATATGATTCCTGAGCTTCTGATTGACCAAGAGAAGAATCTGTCCTGCCAGGAGGAGGCCCAACCCAGGCTGTAAAGGGCCCAGGGGCTGGAAATCTTTTCCCAAAGTCATTGGGCCCTAAAGTAATAGGTTGATCTACAAAATGTAGACATCTTTTTCGCAGTCTGTGTTCTGTGGTTAGTTCTGATGGTAGGCTGGCTTCAGAGGAGCTGAGGAATAGGCTAGAAGCGTTCTTCAGAGCAGAGGTCATTTCCCTGCCAAGATGTTCCAGGCGACACCCTGGAGTGATGTGTTTGCTCCCAGACGAAAGCGTCTGGGTGATGTACCTTCCCTTACCTGCCTTCCTTCAGTCCACTCTGTACACTGCAGCCGGTGCAATCTTTCTGGAAGGTAAATCTGATTACTGCTGCTCTGCACACTTTCACCTCCATGACTTAACTCGCCCTGTGAGCCTCTGGGAGTGTGAGCCATGCCCACAGCTCAGCCTCATCAGCTTCTGCACTGCCTAGGCTGCCTGCTCCAGCCACTCTGGTCTTTTCTTCTTTCACCCCATTGTGAATGTTGTTGTCTCTGCCTGGAATGCACAGTCCATATAACACAGAACCACTTCTCTGCCTCTTGGATTATTATCTTGCCCACATCTTCTGTTCTCCTTAAACAGAAAGTTCCCCTACCACTTTGCCTTTCCTCCCCACTACCCTCCAGCCTGAAGTGTACTTCCTGTCATTTGCGTCCCACCTGCCCATGCTCATGGTCTCCTTATTTACATACATTCCCCTGATTCTTCCACCTGGAAATCGTCTTTCCCATGTCTCTCTTAGTGAACTTATCACTTACAACTTAATATCATATTGATTTATGTCGATTTATGTGTGTGTTAATTCCCCTTCTGGTCTGGGTATGCCTGGGACTGGTTCATCTTTGGATTCTCCAAGCTCCTACTGTGCCTGTCTGTGGCAGGGCTCAGTAAGTATTTGCCAGCTGTAAGAATGAATGAACGTATAAATGCATGAGTGTTGGCCATAGCAGGAGATGCCAGCCCTGGGTGAGGACTCAAAGGCGGGACTTTGGGCAATGGGTATGGAAAGCATGAAAGTGCCTGTGTGCCTGGGAACCTGGAGAAGAGGGGGTGTGGAGCATGAGGGTGGCGCATGGGGGTGCAGAGAGGGAGTGGTCTTGTTCTTGGACATTTTGCCCAGGGCAAGCCCTGAAATTGAGCCCAAAGAGGAAAAAGACAGACTCAAAGTAACGAAAACAAATTATTTTTACTCTGTGTTACAGAAAATGGCTAAGTGTGCTCCAGAGGTTTGGCCCAACAATCCTTTTGGGTAGGAAATATTAGAATTTGTATTTATATGTATTTCTCACTTAACAAATTTCTATTTTTGATAGGTATTAATATGTATCTGATGCGTTAGTGTTGTTAGATGTGTATGCAATTTGAAAACAAACACATGCATATATAAGTAGATTTCTATATATTGGATTGGTTAACACAATTTTTTTCTTTAACGGAGTGTGCAATCAAAAAAGGTTATAGACTGTTGCTTCAGAAGTTCAATCCCTATGCTAAGCCAGAGCTTGTCAATTACCTGCCAACTTTGAACTGATATTAACAATTTGATCTATTATACAGGAAAAATATAAGGAGGTCCTTTGGCTTACCTGTTCACATGCTGTCTTAGGATCCCAGCTAAAGTTCAGTATATTGTCATAATAAAGTATCCTGGCTTTGGGATCTGTTGGCCCTTGTTTTTAATTCTAGCTCTGCCCATACTAGCAGTGTGATCTTGCAAGTCAGCCTCTCTGGGTCTCAGTTTCCTCCTCTGTAAAATGGGACTGATATTAGTACCTACTCCAAAAATGAGATAATTCACATGATGCACTTGGTAAAATGCCTGGCACATAATCGAGGCTCATACAGTGTAGCTACAAAGGACCTAGTCCCGGAATGTCAGTCAGCTGGTCATCACTTCTCTGTCCTGTGTCCACAGCAGACATCCATAATTGATCCCAGTCCTTTGTCCTTCTGGACTTAGATTAGACTTCAGGATTGGGTCACATAGTAAACTTTTTTTTCCTGGGAGCAATTGCAATCTCTGAAAAGCGTTTGCTGTGAGAAGCTGCCATGTACAGAAGCCACCTTGTGGACTTCCCAGCAGCAGGAGAGATCCCAGTGAGACTTGAGGAAGAGCTTTTCCTATTTAGGATCCCAGTGGGATGTTATCAAGCAGGTCTTTGAAAAGTTTTCTCTAGGGATTTTTGGGGCTATGGCAACAACAATGAGGATAATGCCTCACATTTTGAGCAGTGCTTTATAGTTTTCAAAGCACTTTCATGCACATTTTCTAACTTCATCTTCATAGCAACCATGCCTGGCAAAGCAGAGCAGGCATTAGAATCAGAAAAACAATATATTTTTTTTAAAGTAAAAAGAACCCGAAAGACTTTGTCCAACCTCTTCATTTCAGAGACAAAGAAATTGATGCTGGAAAGGGTAACTTGTTCCAGGTAACTTACTTGAAGCCCACATGCTCATATTCTACTTCTTGGTATCAGCCACTGTGTCTAGTACATGCTTAATAAAGATTAATTGAAAAAAGAATGAATGAATGTTGTCTCTTAGTGGTTGAATCAGGACCACTAGAACTTTCCTTCTTGGACAGGGAGGGAACATTTTCCCCAAAGCCCCCTGTAACTATTGATTCCCATTGCCTATATGGTCACCAGGAAGTCCCAGCAGGTCCCAAGAATGAGAAATGGCCCAGCACAGGTTTTGGCTCTGACTGGAAGCTGTAAAATCTTGGGGAGAAAACTCCACCACTTTGGGAAAAACTGCAGATGGGGAGTCCTAAAATTCCATGGTCCACGATGGAGAAGGAGCATTTGTTGGTGATGATTTTGAAATATTAGACTCTTGAAGATTTAACAATCCTATGAGATTAAGTTCTCTTTACCTGGGGTTACAGCAGTGTCTGGGCTCTCCTCTCCGAGGCTCACACATGTCCTCCCCTACCTTTAGGTCTAGGGGGACCCCATCCCATCCATCTTGGGTGTTTTCATAAGTTTACCTTAGTGGAAAGGGGCCCATATGTGGCTGATCTTGTGGGAAAGCCTAATTTGAGTTGGCTTTCTGATATCAGAAGGTCACATGGAAACAATGAGAGTTATTTCTTAGTATTTGGGGAGACCAGACTAGTAGCATGGATATTTTTTATAGGGGCTAATGTGAATAATTCCTTCCTTTTGAATTGAATTCTTACTCTCTTTGAGGCACTCTAAGAAAGTACAGAATTTAAAGACCATCAGGAAACAACAACTGGGAGATGAGGCAAGACATCTACAAGTGAGATAATTAAGCAATAATTTTTAGATCTGACCAGGGTTAAAATGGGTCACAATTACAGCATTAGGAGTTCAGTGAAGGAGATCACTGTGGGCTGTTGTATTGAACATGAACTGGATGTGGAAGGACGATATCCATATTATGTAACAAATACTACAATAGCACTTCTTGCCTGCCAAACATTTTCTTAGTAACTTACAAGTATTGATTCACTAAATTCTCATAACAAGATTATAAAGAAGATACTATTATCATATTTTATAGGTGAGGAAATCAAGGTAGAGAAATCCTAACTCCCCCAAGTAGAAGTGGAATTTGAACCCAGGCAGCCCAGTGTCCAAAATCTTAGCGCCTACCCTGTGCTACCTCCTGGGTATATGGGATTTGGAGGGCAGAGGACAGGGGCAAGGTGTGGGCAACATATGAGGAAAGAGTTGGTGTTTACAGAGTACAGTGTATTCAAGAGAACCAACTGGGTTGGAGTATGGAGGTTAATACTGGGAATATCAGCATAGAGATATGAAAATAAGCAAATGGGGTAGGGTCTGATTATAGATAGTGATGACTAATATACTATACTATGCTAAACTATAATCTGATTATAGTTTTGCAGTGGTTCAGTTCACTAAGTCTTTGATATTCCTCCCTTCAAGAGGTGGAATTTGATTGCACCCATTTTAAGCCTAGGCTGGATTAGTGACTCACTTCTAATAGAATATAGCAGAAGTAATGGTTGTGTGACTTCCAAGTTATGGTCATTAAAGGTGTAGTGCTTCCTCCTCTTTATCTTTCTAGGGTCTCACTCTGGGGGAAGCCAGCAGCCAGGATGTAAGGACACTCAGGAAGCCCTATGGAGAAACCCACATGGTGAGGAACTGAGGCTTTCCATCAACAGCCATGTGAGTGAGCCATCTTGCAAGTGGACCCTCCAGCCTCGGCCAGGCCTTTAGATGACTTCTGCCCTGGCCAACAACCTGATAGCAACCTCATTTTAACGGCTAAGTTCTCCTGGATTCCTGACCCCACAACCTGGAAGATAATACTCGTTTATTGTTTTAAGCTGCCAAGTTTTGGGGTTACTTGCTCTACAGCAATTAATAACCAATACAGCCCTCAGGAGTTGAGGAGTGTTGAGGAGTGTAGACTTTAATTTATAATCCTCACCCCATGCCTACATGGAGTACCTGGTTGATAAATGGGTCCTAAAATGAATTATAGATGATAGGGGGCCATTGGAGGTTTTTGAGCAGGTGGACAACATGATGACAGTAATCTTTTAGAAAAATTAATGCAGAGTGGGTGGGCACGGTGATTTGGGGGTGGAGGACACTTGTGGTAGGGAGGCAATTCAGTCTGTTGAAGTGGCTTTTGAATGTAATGGTTTGGCTCCAGCATAGGTTCAGGGTAATGAGAAGGAACAGAGCAAATATAAGTTCCATGAGAGCTAAGCCCTTGCTTGTCTTTCTTCACCGCTGGAGCCACAGAGCCCTGCACAGTGCCTGGCACATACTAGGCACTCAATAATACCTATTGAATGAGTGACTGAATATATGAGTAGGTGGGTGAGTGAATAAAAAAGATAGAAGTGTGGTGGCCCAGAAAACTTTGTTTCTACTTTTTTTTAGAAATGAAAACCCTCCGAAGATTCTATAGGTAATGTCTGGAATAGATTTCTGTGACCTCAAACTCCATTTTCTATTTCTGTAATCCTGATTGGGGCCAGCCTGTTTTCAAAGCCCATTCTCATTCTGAAGTTGATTTTAAAGCACTCCTTTTCTTTTCACATCATTCATGCCACAAACATTTATTGGGCATCTATAATATGCTTGGCATCGTGATGGGCCCTGGGGGGAGAAGATGAGTGAAGGCGGGTCCTGTGGTGCTTCAGTATTTCTTTCTCTGCTTTTATCTCTAGTCATCTCAGAAGTTTATTTTTGAAATAAAGATTCATTTTCTTAGTGGAATTCTTAAGTGAGGAGTGATGAGATGAATTCGGGCTTTTAGGAACTGCTTTTAGAACTTGTGGATGACTTCCACTGTTTGCTGTTCACCCTTGCTGATATGCCCTATTAATATTCAAAAGCTGTCACTTTATTTTATCTTTGTTCTTTAGTAGACTAGACTGCTGGCTGGGAGAATCTGGTTTGTCTGGTTTAGTCTTGTCACACTGTGGGGTAGGACAAAAAGAGACATGACCCAAGGTTGTTAGTTTTTTTAAAAATTTGGAGAATTTCTGTGCATTTTTCTTGGGATCACACCCTGTTTAATTGACTTCTGTCTCTTTTCCTTGTAAATAAAATTCAGCATTGTCAGGAATAATCCCAGGCCAGGCCTGCTGTTGAGTGGACAGTTGCTAGAGGGCACACAGTCTGGATTTAAGGCTGAGGAAAAGCTCTAGCAATGGCAGTTGTATATCAAGGGCATAGGCCTATTTAATAGCAGTTACTGTCTGGAATGCTGTGTTAGGAAGGATTCTGCTGTGTACGTGGGCTTGGGATGAAAGAGCAGCATGTTACAGGAATGGTGATGGCCCAGAGGCGTGGGTATGGGGACTTGAGGCACGTATTTGGAACAACAGTAGAAAGGCTGGGTCTCAGCTTAGGTGTTCAGGGTGAGGAACCAGATGAATGAAGGCTAAGAAAATTCCCATTTCCCTTGACTAATCTTTTCTCCACCTCTTTATCATCTCTTTCATCATTGTGTTCTTTCCTCCCATCTCCTACTTCCCTGCTCTTTCTTCTCATGCTCTGTTGTATCTGTTTTGCTTCTCCCTCTGCCTCCACATACCTCTTTCAGTTGATGTGAAGGGTCCCTTCCACACCCACCCTGGCTACACACATTTGACATAACTATGGCTCTTCCCCACTGGTCTAGATACAGTTCAGAACTTCATAGTTGTTAGGGGGATGGAAGTCAATGGCTTTACAAGCCCCTAGGCTCCATTTGCCTCTGATCCCTCTGGCCTTCTTGATAGGTTGGCAGAGGCACTAAAGAGGCTATAGGATTTGCAAGGTTGCAGCCAAGTACATGTCCAAGAAAGAGCTTTCAATATGAGGAGGATGTGTAGACATGTGACCCTTAGCTTCCTTCTCTACACTATGTGCAGATGGACATGCGAGTCTCCCCACAGCACTTCCTCTGGTTCTTCTCATCAGGATTAAATTCACTTAACATTTTAAGAGAAAAAAAATATCTGAAAATATTCACACAGTCGACTCTAAAGGACCAACTGTATTTCATTTACATTTGCTTTCCATTTAAGTCAAGGCAGGCGCGCTTGAAGCTGCTTCCTCTAGCAGAGGCAGACTCAACTATTATCATAATGCTTCCCTTTTCTTCCCTTCTCCACATTTGATAACCACATTTTACTCTTAAATATTTAGTTTTCTTTTATTCAATCTTTTAGTTTACTGTATTGGTGCAGAAGGGAGGGGGGAGACAGTCTTTTTCTCATCCCAGTTGATACTCATCTGTCTGCTTAAAATTATTATTTTTTCTTCTTTTTTCCTTTTTCTCTTTTTGTCACTTACCACCGTTTTGGCTGGTGGGTATAGGGTTTTTTTTTAACCTCTAAGCACATTGAATGTCTTTAGGCTTGCACGTTAGACAGGAGACTGATAGGATAATGATGATGGAATGTTAAATGCTATCTATGTAAATCAGTTCCATCAATGGGTACAAGATTCAGCTACTTTAGGCCTTTTTTTTTTTTGACATACATTTTCATTTTTTTTTTAAGGAGAATAATATTGGATTGTTATTAACCTACTTTAGAAGAGCTTTGCATTACCAGACACATTGCTATTTTGCATAAAGCCATATTAAATTTTGGTATGATGTACAACATCATTTTCTCCTAAATGCTGCTTTTAACCTCCAAGTAGTTTCTTTTGTATTTTTGGTGGAGGACTGGTTTCTGATAGCCAGATCCTGAGTGGGAAGTAGGAAGAAAGAAATGAAGATCTTTATATGCTCTCTGCAGGCAGGGGAAAGCAACTTATATTTTCTCCACTTATTTAAAGTATGGAAATCAACTGAGTACATTCTAGCACTGATTATGTTTTGAGGTCATCAGTGAAACCTCCAGTTCATCTCTGGGTTCTGGAACAAAGCTGTTGAGAGCCACCCTTGCAATAGGATTGGATTTGATTAAGGGCATTAGACTGATTATCACTTTTGGTTGCAAATAATAAGATTCAACTCAAAACTCGTTATAATCTAGAATACACAAGGATTCAAGTGCCTCGAGGGTGGTCTGGAAGCAGGACGTTAAGAGATGTTAGGTTTCTCTTTTCTCTCCGTTGTCTCTCATTTCTCCCCCCCCGCCTTTCCCATCTCGCTCTTCGCACCTGTCTCTCCCCATATCTTTCTCTCTCACCCCTCATTTTCACTTCCCCCTCTCTCTTATTTCTCTCTCCCCTCCATCTCTCTCTCCCTTCATTCCTCTCTCCCCGTTTTTCTCTCTCCCCTCATCACTCTATTTCATCTCTCTCTCCCCATTTTTCTCTCTCTCCCCTCATCACTCTATTTCATCTCTCTCTTCCCTATTTTTCTCTCTCCCATCTCTCCCTCCCCTGTTATGCTTCCTCCATTTTCTCTCTTTTCTTCATTTTTCTCTCACCCATTTCTACCCACTTCTGCCCCATTTCTCTGTCTTTGATTCTCTGTCTTTCCCCATCTCTCTCTCCCATCTCTCTCCTTTCATCTGTCTCCCCAACCTCTCTCCCATCTTTCTTCTCTTTCCTCCAACTCATTTTCCATTTGTCTCATCTCAGTCTCTCTCCTCCATACCTTTCCCATCTCCAGATCGCTTTATACAAACCGTGTAGTGGCTTCCTCTGCTTAGTGGGGGACATGGCACAGGCAGCTCCACTTTTACATATTCCCAGCTTGGCGACTCCAGAGGGAGAACGATGCTTTCTCCCCTAGCCTCTAGTTTTATATAAATCCCAGAGAAGGTTTCCATTGACCTGGCTTGGGTTACATGCCCACTTATTGGGATTAATTCACTTATGCCAGCAAAATCAGAAACTGTCTCACCTACTTGAATCAAATGCCTATCCCTGTGGCCAGTGACCATGGGGGCGAGGGCAAATTATTAGGATTGGCAGCCCTATCACAATCATTTAGAGTAGGAAAGAAGCCTTCCGTTTAGGAAATGGGAGTGTTATTAACAGAAGAAACAGGAAACATACTCTGGGCAGACAGAAAGAACAGATGCCTACCACAACCACCAAGATAGGGATGTGGAAAGAAAACAGTCCTACATACCACTCTTGGTTTGGCCAGGTAGTGTATACTGGTAAGGGGTGGGAGGTGTACATTTTTTGCTAGTAGATGTGGCTGATCTTTTTCTCTTTTGGTCTGAGGGATCCTTCTAGTTGGTTGAAAAGATCCTTTTTTAATCCCTTCAGTGATCTGTCTTCCTTGTCACTAATGTCTTCCACCTCCTGGCTTATTGTGAGGGAATGCCCCAGGGGAGCCAAAACAACCACACATCTGCCACCCTTGTTCTCTTTCCCTGGGCTGCTTCTCATCCTAGCTGTACCAACTGCACCTAGTTCCTTGAAGTTTCTTAATTCCCACAGCAGACCTGGGCTAAACCCTCTCTATCCATAATTCAACCTGAAACGGGTGGACACATTTCAAAAAAGGAAGCAAAAAAGAGGAATAAAATCATCACAAGAAGGGAGGAATAATATAATTCATGGTCATTCAGTACTGCAACGGGAGTTTGAGGGACTGGGGTGTGAAGGAGTATATTCAGCCTCGGGGGCTCAGCGGTTTGAGTTGATTGACAGAGATAGAGATGGGATCTATAATAAGACAGGGGAGAGAAGAATAGAAAGGTGAGACCAGGAGGCTGCTGACGCTCTCTTTGCTTTCTTCACACCACATTGGAGGTGAATGTCCTCCACTCAGTGTAAACAAGTCTGGATCTGGGAGCTCGGGTGGGGAGAACCATGAAGGGAACTTTAATTGGGATGGAAAGCATTTGGTTGGATTTACTTGCTTCAAAATACCTTACCTTAAGAGAGCCAACCCCAAAGATGAGTTGAGGCCAATTCAATTTCTCCCTGATAAATAGAGCCAGGAAGTGTTGATGATGCATGTCAATGGACAAACCAACCCCATGTGCCCTTCTCAAGATGTTTATGGAGGAGGTCATGGGGCAAGAGGGGAAACCGGGCTCCGAGGGTGGTGCTGAGAGCTCTGTTTCCTTCACCAGGATGTTAATAGCAGTCTCTGGCCCTGCCTGTGGCTTGAGCTGCCCATTTTTGGATTTGGCTGGTGACTCCTCTGGGCAGGCTTTGTGCCTCTGCCTGTTTGTGTTAGAATGCGACACATGGACCCAGCATTCAGCCAGGTGCCAACCATGTAATCCGACACCATATGTTCCCAAGTCAGGAGAGAATAGAGCAGATTTTTTCCCCCCAATTTTGGAAGTAGGTTAATTACTTTCATCTATATTTTCAGCTCTAGGGGTCATAGATGAAAAATTATTCCTGACATATTTAGGTGGTCATTTATGACCAAAATTACTAGGTGTGGACTTTACCATCTACAAGACAGTGCAAAGAGTGTATTCTCAGAATGAGACCACAGCTCAAAAAGATATTCCCTTAGTAAGAATGTTTCTTATCAGCACTGCTTTTAAAAATGGATTTAAAGCGTTGTTTTGAGGAGAAATTGGTGTTGCTCATTTTGTCGGCATCCTCCTCTGCCCAGATATTTGTTTGTTTGTGATATTTAACCAATTTTCCAAGGGATATTGATGGATGGGGCCAGCTGTGTTATTGTTCTGCCACTTTTTGTTCTTAAAGTTTAAGTATAAAAGCCAAAGTTTTGGCTAAAAAATGAAGCCTATTTGATTCAGTGCGTTTAACCAATGCAAGCTAATGACAGTCTTTCACACGGCTAACAGTCAGTGCCAAGAAGGTGCTGAGATGTTTACGTGCAATATCTCCTTCAGTCCTTGAACAGCTTATGTGGCAGGGACTCTTGTTATCCTTATCTTGCTGTTAAGAAATGGAATATGCCTGTTACCTTGCGTTACCCCTCCAGATGTGTACCTTACACTTCTCCATCCTGTTTTGTGCCTAGGAGGCTGACAGATACGGGTCACCTCCACCCCTCCCCTGCACTCTGGCTTACTTTTGGGTTTGGTCAAATTCCTGATAAGGAAATTAGAGGGATAAAGGGAGGAGAGTGAACCAGAACTAGAACTAGTGCAGTTCAGTGAACTGAACTAGACAGTTTGGCTGTAAACCCAACCTCTTTACTCTGAGTAAGATGCTAAACATATCTGCCCCTCAGATTTTTGTTTAGAAATTAGAGATCATTCTACCTATTTCTTGGGTGGTGGTGGGGAGGATTAAATTAGATGATGCATGCAAAAATACATAGCCTGATTTCTCCATTATGAAGCTATATTTTTCCTGTTCGTTTGCATTTTGCAAGTAGTCTGGGGGGGTGATACTTTGCTACCACAGGCTGTTCCCTAGGGCAGCAGGTGACCAGATCCTGCCACCTTCCCTAGGCCCACCTGGGAGGTCACCTGCATACAGTGCATTCACTGCCACAGCTACTTTTGTCTCTTTGCCTGAGGGGGTGCTTTGTCCTCAAGAGGAGCAGCTCAGGAAAACCAATGGTTCCATTGATTCCTGTATTTTAGGGTTTTTTTTAATTCACAAATTTTGCAAATTTCACAAAAATTTGAATTTTATCAAATGCCTTCTCAGTGTATACGGTTCATATAATTCCCCCCTTTGATTTATTAGCGTGGTGTATTATATTAATAAGTCTTCTCATGTTGAACTCTCCTTGCATGGCTGGAACATTATTTTAATTGGTTATTTGGTTGTGTTTACTAGTATTATTTATTTTTGCAACTATGTTTACAAGTGAGATTGGTCTGTAGTTTTTTGATGCAATGTTTACCGGATTTAGGTATGAATGTTCTACTTGCTTTCTAAAAGGAACTGGGATGTTTTCCTTCTTTTTCTATTCTCTGGAACAGGTTAAGTAGCATCGGGATTATGTGTTCTTTGAGGGTCCAGTGTCTGTTTGAAATCATTTAGGCCTGCTGCTTTGCCTGTTTGTTGTTTTCTTTTGTTTTGTGGTAAGTCTTTGATGATTTCCCTTTTTGCTTCTAGGAAATTGATCTGTTCAAATTTGTCTACTGGGGTCAGTTTGGCGCGTTGTACTTTCTTGAAATTATCCATTTATTTAGATTTTCAAATTTATTTGCACAGAATTGTACAAAGTATTTTCTAATGATGTTTTCAGTTTTCTGTTTGCCCTTTACCATTTCTTATTTGTGTATTTATATTTTTTCCCACTTTTTTTCTTGAGTAGGTGAGCTAGTGGTTTGTCTATTTTGTTGATTTCTTGAAAAACCAGCTTTTTGGTTAGTTTTACCTTTTTCTTTTTTCTAAAACATTAGGTTTTGCTATTTATTCCCTTCCTTCTACTTTGTTTTGGTTTATTTTGTTCTTTTTCAAGCTTTTTGTTTTTAAAATTTTTATTTTTATTACAGTAACATTGCATTATAACATTATATAACTTTGAGATGTACATCATAATATATTTCAAATTCTGTGTAGATTACATCATATTCACCACCCAAAGACTAATTACAATCCATCACCACACATTTGTGCTTAATCACTCCTTTTGCCCTCCTCCCTACTCCCTTCCCTTCTGGTAACTACCAATCCAATCTCTGTTGCTACGTGTTTGTTTGTTTTTTCAAGCTTTTGATTTGGTTATTTGATCTATTTTCATTTTTTCATCGTTACTGCTGCTCTCTGCTTTAGTTGTATCCTATAGATTCTGATATGCGGTTTCTAAAAGTGATCTCTCTAATGTTTTCTTTATCGCATATTAAATTTTCATGCATATTTGAGTCTATTTCTGTTCTGTCTTGTCTGTGTCATTTATCTGTTTGTCTATTTTTTATTTTAGGGTCAAAAATTTTAAGTTACTATAGCTTTATGATACATTTGATATATAACACATATGATAAGATAAATCACTTCTCATTACTTTCCTTTTTTCCCCCAGATTTTCTGGGCTATTTTCAGTCGTTGGTGAATAGTCTCCCCAAAAGTGACTTTTATAATCATTTGTCAAATTTTATTGGGATTACATTGATTTTTATAGATTTGTTGGCAAGAGTAGTATTACAATATTGTCTTCTTATCCAAGAACAGGTTATGTTTTTTCATTATTTGTTTGTTTGTACCTCTCAGTAATTATGTCTTTATATTTTTTCAAATATGTCACACTAAACTTTTGTTGTATTTGTTCTAAGTTTTAGGCTTAAAATTTTTTTTTTTGCTAGTGTGAAGGGAATTTTTCCTTCTATAATCTGCAAGTAGTTATTGTTAGTTTATAAAAATAGTATTGATTTTTGTGTATTTCTTTTGTAAATGGCAGCTTTATTATGCTTTTTTTATTTCTATTTTTTCCTTATTCTTTTGTGTTTCCCAAGTGTATAATCAACATGATATACGAACAGTGATAACTGTGAATTCATTTTCCAGTAATTGTATCTCTTATTTTGTTGATTTTACATGCACTGGCTGGCACTTTTAGAACACTAAATAACAAACGAAAAACCACCCCCATGTCATATTATTGACTTTAATGGGATGCTTCCAGTGTTTCACTAGTTAACATGATTTTTAATTTTGGGGAATATGTAAGTCATTTTTGAAAAAGTAACTTTTGGGGTTTTTTTCTTAGTTAGAGATGGATTTGAATTTTATCAAATGCTTTTGACAGTTTTCTTGGTAATCATATTTTTCTCCTTTGACCTGTTTATATGATGAATTTCATTAATGGGTTTTTAAGATTGAAATACTTTTGAATTCCTGGAATGAATCGATTTGCATAATGTACTGTGAATTCTCATTGTTAACATTTTATTTAGGGTTTTTGGCATTAATATTTTTAAAGTTAGGTTGGTTTGCATTTTGTTTAATCTTTGTAATATTTTAGCATCAAAAATTTAATTCTTAATGGATTTCTAACAGTCTATAATGTAGACATGACACAAGTGATCCCTTTACGTAAACGTTTATGTTGTTTCTAGATTTTCAGCATTGTAAATAAAGACACAAATACTCTTGTTAATCCCTTCCCCTCCCTGGGTCTCAGCTCATTTACCATTTACTAAGAGAACCCCTTCCTGACCTCCTGACTATACCAAATCCTCCGGTGACGTGGAGTTGTTTTTTCTTCACAGCACTTGTTATGCCTGTAATTTGCATCCGCTGTGTATTTCTTTGATTCCCGTCTCTCTTCTCTCTTAGACGGTACAAACTATGAAGTCAGGGATCGTGTCTGATGTTGCACTTCACTGCATTCTTCAAGGAGCTCAATGCCTGGCCCAGAGTATGTGCTCAATAAATATTTTCTAAATATTGATTACCATCTATCTACAAGCATCTACTTCTAAGGAGGGTAGGCTTGTTACATAAAAGGGAATTTTTAATTTAATTTTGTTTTCTGACTGCTTGTGTACATTGAGATAACAAATTTGTTGGTTGGAGCTGGGGATGAACTGAACTGTTTTCATAATAGGGGAGAGAAAGATTTGGTTGGAGTTGGGATGGTGGGGAAGGGGAAGGTGGACAGGAGTTAGAAAGGCTGGCATCTGTGGGAGGGGAGCTGAGACACATGCCTTAGAGCTGGTGGTGAGCAGAGTAAGGAGCTTCCGAGAAGGGATTTTTCACATGAAATGCTGTATAATGGAATCCTTCTCCATAAATCTGAAGTCTTCGGTAAAGACTATTCAATTCATCAAGTGCTCAGCCTGAATAGATTTCATATGAAAATCATTTCTGTGGGCCTCAAACAGGGTTATTCAACAAGTGCAAAGATGTCACTGTCATCTGAGTTTCACCAAGATTAAACAGAGGCTAATGTAAATCCCTACATGTAGATTTTAAAAAAATCAGTTGCCCGAGTAGAAGTTTCAGGGAGAACTGAATTTGACACCTCTCTCTTTGAAAAATATGGGCAATTGTCTGAGTACAACATGAGCCAATTCTGTGTGATCACTATTAAAACTAAAATAATGAATGTAGCAATTAATAAGAGTACAGGACCTTGTTCAATGTAAGTCATAGTTCCCCTTCACACTATGGGTCAGACCACTTTTAAAGTATTCTTTCTAGTTTTTGACTTTAGTCATTGGCAAACTCGGCAGCACCCAGCATGCTACCTAGTAGGGAAGAGTATGGCAAGCCATGATCTAAGAGTAATGATTGAAGGAAAAAGAGAAGTTTAGTCTCAAACAGAGAAAACTTAAGGGCCACTTGATAGCTGTTCTCAAGCATGTTGAAGGACTGCTAAGTTGAAGAGAGATAGATCCTGTTCTGTGGGCTGCAGAAGACATTGTTGGAACAATGGCAGATATTAGAGGGCAAAAGATGTAGACTCTTCATATGGAAAAGCTTTATGGTCAAACTGGAATGCGCTGCTGTTGGTAGAGAGAGCTTTCTGGCCTTGAGGATTCCAGCAGAGCCTGCGTGACCCTCTGTAGGACAGATTGTAGAGGAGATTTCTGCACTGGGTGGGCCAAAGTACGTGACTTTTTCAGTCTCTTCCAATGGAGAGTCTATGAAACAAGCTAGCTGTCTCATTGCTTTCACTCTTGATACTGGCTTAGTATCTACTTTATCCTTCAGGCTATAAGCTCTGTGAGGACGAGGACTACGTCTATCTTGTTCACAGTAAATTACCAGGGCCTGGCATAGAGCTTTGTGTTCAATAATTACCTGGTGAACTGAAATGAATGGTTGCCATCCTGGGTAGCCAAGGCCAATGGAGCAGAGAAAATTCAGGAAGGGATTGGACCAGTTGATTTTGTCTCTCCCTGGGCACCATCCTTAATGTGCTAGGTATTGAGTCAACAGGAGACTTGGTGTTGCCGCCAACTTCATCTTTTAGCTGTAGACTTCCATTTCTCCGTTTATGAATTGAGAGAGAAGCAGTATGGCAGAATGGTTAAGACAACAGTTCCTGGAGTCAGATTCTCTTGTATTACTTGGAAATTGCTTAATCTTCCCATATTTCAATTTCATCTTCTGTAAACTGAGGAAAATAATAGTACCTTTCATAGGGTTACTGTGAGGATGGAATTAGTGTATATGAGTGTGTGTATATGTGTGTAAGTTATTACAAATTAGTATAAATTCTTTTTTTTTTAAATTAAGCTATTGGAAAATATAAAACATATAGTAGGGCTTTAAATAATGTGCATAATGATGAATTCTCTCCCTATATATAGAAGCTTATGAAAAAGCCTTCTAAAATGTTTATGTATCACCATTTGTACACACACTAGAGAGGCAGAAGGCTGGATTTGAGTCCTACCTTTCCCACAAGCCATGATCTTAGGCAGGTCATTCTCCTCTCTGGAACATCAGTAACGTGGGGCTGAAAATACCAGTCTTGACTACCTTGAGAGTGAAATGAGCTGAAACACACGTTGAGGTCTTGCTAGCTGTACAGAATAAAATGCATACCTTTAGTTCCCTTCTTGCTTATGTCTTCAGGCCCCACCCACACTTTGTAATGGGGACTTAGCTCAGCTGCTAGTTTGCAGGGAAAGGATTTTCCTGTTCTTCTAGCTTTAGCTCCTCTCCCTCTTCTATCACCTTCCTGGGAGGAGGGGAGGAGGGCCTACTTCCTCTTTGCTTAAAAGCTGATCAGGATCCTCAGGTGCAAGGTCCTTGCTCAGAAAGAAAAATTGCTATTTTGATTTCTACTCTGTTCTTCCATGCCATTTCTTTCTCAGTCCCTCTCAAAATTTCCCTAGTGCTCCTGTGGCATAAAGTGAGTCAGAATGGCAAATGAAACATACAGAAGACATAAATTCTAGGCATAAAATATATATCAAATATACATCTATCAATTGGCTTTATGCCATCTGAGCTGCCCCCAGGGTGTCAGTGGATCAGGTGAATGGATTTCTGCCACTGTGGGTAATTCCATAAGGTAATAGGGTGGGCCCTAATGCAGTGGAGAGGCAATATTCTCCCAGTTATATATCATGGTTTAAGAGGGGAATTTGTATATTTTGATTTTGCGAGTCAATGAAGTTGAGTCCCCAAGGCACTCTCGGAGCACAGCCTTTCTGAGGCCGTGGAGAGGAACTGGCTCAAAGCCAGGATTACAGCCCGCACAAAACGAAGCCACCTCGACTCCAGAGACCTGATCCAGAAAGGCTCAGTCCTACGACCACTGAGAAAGCTCAAGATAGAGAGAATTACCATATACATATTATTTTTTTCCCATTTAATTGGCCAAGTTAACTCTTTACCAAATAGTGAATTTGTTTAACCAAATGGGAAAAAAAATTCAAGCTATTTGATTGATTGACAACACCCAACTGGAATGGTCTGTCAATTAGCCCTGCTACTTGTGATGATATAGCTCTGTGATGATGCAGTGAGAGAGAGAGGAAAGATGGAGATGAAGAGGGAAACACTAGGAATAGCAAATACTTATTGAGAGAACATTTTATTCCCCAGCTACTGTACTTAGCACTTTCTGTGCACTGACTAATTTAATACTCTACAACCCTATGAAGTAGGAACTATGATTATCAATCACATGTTATGTTGGAGGAAATTAAGTCATCAAGAGGTTAAGTAACTTGCTCAAGGACTGCCTAGTTCATGGTAGAGCGGGGATTTGAACCCCCTCTTAACCACTATACCATACTGCCTCCAAAGGAGAAAAGCTTGTTCCAATGTGGGGGAATGGTTTTCTAGGCTCCAGGAAGCCTAATGACTTAGGTTCAGAAAAGTTTGATCAGAAATGAGAGTATTAGAAATGTGTCTAGAAGCAAGTTAGTACTCCTGAATATAGCAATATGCTTAAGAATTGTTTCTGTAGCTCTGGAAAATTAGTGGGAAGTAGGAAGAAATCTGCTTTGACCTTACTTTAAATAAAATCTGTGTTAGCAAAACCCACATTTGGACCTGAGCCCAAGCAAAGGTGTTGAGATCTGATAACTTGGCTTAAATTTAAGAGATATGGAGATTCCAGAAATAGGGCCCTAAAGAAGGATGCAGACTTTCATTTGACCGTTGAACTGGGGCTGTGCTAAACATTTCCTATCACTGGGGAGCCCCAAGTCCAGTACACATCATGTATATGGTAATGTGCAGGATAGAGTGGATGAATATCCAATATCTGGCTCCTTCCTCCTAACGGAACTCAATTTTATTCAGGCAGTCATCCCCCTGCCGTGCAGCCAGTTACCTCAGACACAGCTGATCTCAATCCTAGACCCCTGGGGGCAGAGGGGGCCTGAAATTGGCTGAACAATGAGCATGTGACCTGATACTGTCCAATTAGAATTGAGAGGAAGTCGGGGGAGGGAAAGAGGTTGAGGTGTCTGGGTAAATTTTCTTCTATTTTAAGAGAATCCTCAGAAAGAGATTATCTTTCTCTTTCCTCTGGAAGTAGCTGTGTTTGTGTAGTGATAACTGTGTATGTCACACAGTGCTTTGTAAGTTTCTCAAAGACCCATCTAAAGTCCGTTAAAGAATAAAGGCTTGAGGCTGGGCCCCACGGCGTAGTGGTTAAGTTCATGCACTCCACTTTGGTGGCCTGGGGTTTGCGAGTTTGGATCCAGGGTGCAGACCTACACACTGCTCATCAAGCCCTGCTGTGGTAGCATCCTGCATACAAAATAGAGGAAGATTGGCACAGATATTATTAGCTCAGGGCCAATCTTCCTCACCAAAATAAATAAATAAAGGCTTATTTTATCATTTATCGCATAATGAGAAGTTTAGAGGTAGGACAGTTCCAGGGTTGATTAATTCTAGGGGCACAACTTTCCTTCCATCTTTCTGTATTGTGTGTTGGTAACTTTCTATGTGGTAACAAGATGGGTATAGCAGCTCCAGGAATTGTCTCACACAGGAGAGACAAGAATGTCCAGAGGCAGGAAAAGGGGCAAGTTCCTGACTTGTGTCCCTTTATAGGAGTGTGGAAAACATTCCTAGAAGGGCCAAAGCTGACTTCCTCTAACATTGCCAAGGTTTGTTTCATGTGCATTCTTCAGACAATTACAGGAAGACAAATGGAATGACCATAATTGGCTTAGATAACTAACGTCCACATTTAGGAGGAGTTAATGAAGTACACTGATATCTGATACCTGAACACAACTGGGCTTCTACTAGAAAGGGAGAAGTGGGAGAGCACGGCTGTTAGATCACCAATGGGGTCGGCCACAGCCTGCAGCACTTGCAGTCATCAGGCTACGGGTTTGAATGAGCCAACATTGAAGATGACAGAGTGGACAGATACAAAGAATCTGGATCCTTTACATAGTGAGCTGCTGAATCAAACCAAACAAGAAGCCCACACAACTACCTGTGGACTTCCCTGTATGTGCCTTAAGCTTTCTTGTTATGAAATCTGTTTGACTGAGGTTTCTGTGCTTTACAACTGAGATCACTAAACACAGATCCAAGGTGCTTAATAAAGACTTGATGAATGAATGAACAAATGAATGAATTTGGGGTTTATGTTCTAAGAGGAAAGTCTTTTGTTGAATCTGACTTTAGGATGGGCAAATTTTTTAAAAAGTAAGGATAAGTCAGATTTTGATATGCTGAGTCATAGTTTAAATGTACCAGAGAACACACAGTGCATCCTTTGGAAAAGACATCTTATGTTTTATTTGTCTTATAAAATTGTTCTTTTTTAAAACAAATTAGGCCATATCTGGGCTCATTAGGGTTGAGAGAAAATTTGTGTAAATAACCAGGCTTTTTCTGGATGGATACACAGTGGGGACATTAGGTAGGTATACAGGGGAAGTATTTAGTAAAACATTCATCAGGTGTTTGTACCTCGTATGTGCCTGGTGTTGTAGTTGGCTTCAGGGATACAACAATGAGCAAGACAGACATGATCCTGGCTTTCGAGAAGTTTGGAGTCTGATATAACAATTATTTCCTCTGTGTTTTAGGGATCTAGACTAAGATCCCCAACAGCTCCTAAACCAATAGAGAACTATTAGTGATAGTTTTGTTTTACTAAAAATTATACTAATTGAATAAGTAGGATCTGCACTTATCAGCACTTATGAAGAGTAGATATATAATAAAATGATGTAAAAATAAATAATATTAATAAATACCTACCTACCATTGATTGAGGACTTACTATTTGCCATGCATAGTTCTAAATGCCATATATAATAGCATTATATATATATATATATATATAACAGTGTACTGCCCATAATAATCCTGTGAGGTGGATACTATTAGTAATCCCATTTTGCAGATGAGAAACCTAAGGCTGAGAGAAGTTAAATATTTTATTAAGGTTACACATCTTTGCTTAGCTGGAGTTTCAGCCCTGTAATCTTGTTCCAGAACCTCCTCTCATAACCACTGCTATATGGGCTTGGCATTTTCTTCCCAGTTGTACAGACTTGGATCTGAGGCACCGACAGTGGATGAGACTCACACTCTTTGCAGCTGAGGAGTCTGTACCTATCTCACAGGGTGTTCTAAGTATTAAATGAAAGAATATGTAAAAAGGGCATAAACCCGGTGCATGATATATATGAAGCCTTCAAAAAGTGAGGGATTTATTATTACAAGTCTAGGTTTTAGTTTTCTGGTCTAATGCTAGGGATTATCACAAATCTCTGAAGTTCCAAAAACCACAGCATTTCCTTACCACACCCATTTCTTCTAAGCCCTCTCAACTTATCAGAGGCCCCCACTTGCTTTGCAGGTGTTGTAGGGAGAAATTGCAAAAGGTGATGCAGACTCAAGAGCATCCATCAGAAAGATAGTCTTCTCTGATTGTCTCAGTTCACTCTTCTGAGAATGGCCAAAGTTAGCACAAGAAATGCAGGAGGACTGGATTGGGTTCTCTATCACTTTCAAAGGTTACTTACCATGGAGTTTTAGGATTGGCAGGGACCCTAAAAGGCATGTAGTTTAGTCTCTCATTTGAAACCATACCTCCTTCTTTGGAATCCCCACCAAGAGAAACTTTCTGAAGTTTAGATTTGGAGCTGGGGTACATATGAAAATGTTTATCACTCTTCTATAACACAGAGAAAAACAAACTAGGTTAACTTTTTTTTTAAAAAAAAATAAGTTTTGGGGGCCAGCCCCAGTGGCCTAGTGGTTAAGTTTGTCATGCTCTGCTTTCGTGGCCTGGGTTCAGTTCCCAGGCGTGGGCCTTCTTGTCTGTCAGTGGCCAAGCTGTGGTGGAAGCGACCTACAAAAAAGAGGAAGATTGGCAGCAGATATTAGCTCAGGGTTAGATCTTCCTCAGCAAAAAAAAAAAAAAAAAAAGAAAAAAGAAAGAAAGGAAAAAAGTTTTGGTTGAACTATCACTTAGAGACAGAAAAGAACAGTAACCATATAGTTCTATTTATTATTGCAAAATGAAACAACAGAAAATGGCTTGATGAATTTTCACAAAGTGAACACACCTATGTAACCAGCACCCAGAGAAGAAAAAGAACCTTATCAGCACCTTAGAAACCTCCCTCATTCCCTCTCTCGGTTACTAACCCTTCAAAGGCAATCGTTATCCCAACTTCTGATGCCACAGATCAGTTTTTCCCATTTTTGAACTTAATGTAAGTAGAATCACACAGCATGTACTGCTTTGTGCCTGGTTTCATTCTGTCAACACAGCGTTTGTGAGATTTATCTATGTTGTTGTATGAGGCTATAGTTTGTTCATACACATCTCTGTAGTTTTTCATTGTATGAACATACCACAATTTCTTTATCTATTCTTCTGCTGATGAACAATTGGGTTGTTTCCAGTTTGGTCTATTAATTACAGTGCTTCTGTGAACATTCTTGTACGTGTCTTTTGGTGGACATTTGTTCACATTTCTTTTGAGTATATACCCAGGACTGGAACTGCTGGGTCATAGGCAATCACATTTCTTGCTATAGTTGATGCTGCCAAACAACTTTCCAGAGTGGTTTCCAGTCTAGGAAGATTCAATTTAACTTTTTAAAGTGGGAAACATTGGAAGCCCCACTGTAAGTGATGCTATGTCTGGGCCTGAAGCATCAGAAGCATCTGATTAATAAATTCATTTGCTCAACATATACTGATTGAGCCCCTACGATGTGCTAGTCATGGTGCTACAGGCTTTAAGTCTTCATGGACCTTATGGATTAATGGAGAGAGAGAATTTAAACATATAATCACATTGATAACCCTATATTTATAAGCTGCAATAAGTGCTATGAAGGGAAAGTGCGGAATGCCATAAGCCCACTAGACTACTGCCTCCACTTTTTTTCTTCCTAAAGGGAAGGAGAAAAAAAGCAACTTACCTCTAACTGTAATAGCCTTAATTGTGAACCAGCTTCTAAGCTGTCAGATTGGAACCTAATTAATCACTGAGGGTGGCATGGAATTGATGAATTGCTTTGGTGCTCTTTTACTAGTATAAATCTTTGATTTAATGATTGCTGCTCTCTGATTCATACCGTACTACCCCGGTGATCAATATGCGTGATGAATGGCTGATTTTTAAGAACCACCCACTTGGTAATGCTCCTTTACATATACAGTGTATGTATATATGAATTAGTACAAGACGGATTTCTGACAAAGAGGCAGAGGGTGAGGTAATATTATGGGTTGAGGAGGAGGAGGGGCAGAGATGGGGGAGTTGAATGGAATTTGCTAATAGAAGTTGGGAGGAGATTTTCAGAACAGGCAAAATAAAGCACTAAACGCGAGAATCCTTCTTCTCCATTTACTTTTTACCAGTCTCCCTCCGCTTGAATCCTTCAGTTCAAGGATCTGACGTTGCTTTGGAGGAGACTTGCTATCCTGGCTCCTTCAGAATGAGAAAGTCAGTATAGGATAAGAGCTATATATCATCTACTAACTATGGATCCCTTTGCCTCCTTGCAGAGTTCCCAGTGCTGAGTAGGGATGCGAGTGGGAAGTTGACTGCGGTCTGCAGTGGTCCAGAAAGACTGTTTTGTGGTTTGTTCATTAAATTCAGAACTATTTATTGAGTACCTGTCAGACTCCAAGCCCCAAGCTAGGTACTGGAAATACATTGATGAATAAGACAGGTTTAACCTCCACCGTAAAGGAACTTTTTATCTAGAAGGATGTGTGAGGCTGCTAGAGTCTTTTGGTCCAGTGGACACACATGCAGCAGTTCGCTCTGGCGGCGTTGAGGTACTTGGTTTCTAGTTTCAGAGAATTCTCTTTAGGCCTCTCTCTTTCTCCCTTCCCGTCTTTCATCTGCACATATATTTTGTGTTTCAGTTTCCTTGTCTGTCAGATCTTACTCTCTCAAATTTATTAGGGAAAGCTGGATGTATGCAATGTAACTGTGAAGCAATGAGACCCATCCTGATATGAGTTTCACAGAAACCAGTCTCTTTATTGCCATGCTATAAATATGACGCCAACTTAAATAGTCAAGTATGATATAAATGTGAGGTGTTTCGAATTCCTAGTGACTTTCATCTGGAAGACATAATCAAAGAAATGTTAAAAGGCTTCTTGTGGCATCATTGTCTTTGATAGCAAGCAGTTAGAAAAAACTTCAATGTCCGTCGTTGGAATTATGGTCAAACATGATGAAATGATTCAAAATGGTCATGTAGACCTCTGCTGATATGCAAATAACTTTACATCATGTTCTTGAATTAAAAAAAGGTGAAAGAATAACATGTATAGTTATGATCACTGGCACAATAGTAGGCATTCGGTAAATGTTTATTCAATAAACTAATAGCTGGATTTTTGTAGCTGTCTACCACCCTCCTATCAGCAAATAGAAATGTATAGAACCAGACTCCCTAAAATGTTAACAATAGTTATCTTGGGGTAGTGGAATTTCAAGTGGAAAAAAAGCTTTTAAAAAAATGTGTTCTAGGGGCTGGCCCCGTGGCCGAGTGGTTAAGTTCGCGCGCTCCGCTGCAGGCGGCCCAGTGTTTCGTCAGTTCGAATCCTGGGCGCGGACATGGCACTGCTCATCAGACCACGCTGAGGCAGCGTCCCACATGCCACAACTGGAAGAACCCACAACGAAGAATACACAACTATGTACCAGGGGGCTTTGGGGAGAAAAAGGAAAAAATAAAATCTTTAAAAAAAAAAAAATGTGTTCTAATTAGTTTGATATTTTCGTAATGAAGGTGATTTATTTATATAACCAGAAAACACAAGCTATTTTCATTTCTTAAAGCACAGTATTCTGAGTAAGAACATCTGTTTAAAGGGAGGCTAGAAACTTCTCTTCTCTGGGATTTGATCTTCCTCAGTATGTGAGAGAATTAAGAAAAGCAACTCCCGGGCAAGCAGCAGAGTGTCTTTTTACAAGGCCTGGAGGGCTGATTCTGTCAAGGCCCCCTTGGAGAAATCTTAGCGATTCTGCGCCTCCTCTCCTGGGAGCTGGTTTGCTCTCCCTGTCCCGAAGCTAGGGGATTCTCACATTTATTACTATTGTGGCTTCTCCTCCCCTCTTACCCATGTCACCCGGGCAGATTTCTTGTTTTATCTGGTACCCGGTAGAGCTCTGCTGAGCTGAGGGCCTGTCTTTCCCACCAATCCTCATCCAATTAATTGATAAAAAATTAATAATTTAATTCTAGTGGTGGGAATTATACACCATTCTCTGAGCTCCCTCTTCACCAGGCGTCCCAAAGTCGCCTCATACAGCAAGCACCTGAAGCGAGAGGAAGGAACATTTTCTATATTTTAAGTGGATTTGGCCACTTGAGCATCTTTGATTGGAGGGCAGGCAAAAGAACAGGAGGCACAGAACAGAAACGGTCCCTCTAGAAATCAGGAGGTTGAAAGGAAATTGGTAGGGAAAAAAATCACATTTGTTCCCTCTGTGCTTGTGGATATTTTGGGGACTTTTGCCAACCTACTTACTTATTTTAACCCTGAACTGCATATATGTGACACAACTTCATTGATTTTGGATTCATTTAATAGCAGGAACTCTGAATTCAGACAGTCTTCACTAGCTGTAGGACCTTTGGCTTCAATGTTTTTATCTGTAGAACAGAACTAATAAGACGACCTACCTTATAGGGTTGTTGTGACGATCAATGAGAGAATGCACTTATAGCACTTAGCCCAGTATCTGACATTTTGCAAGGGCTCAAGAAGGTTTAGATATAATAATGACTATTGTTTCTGCAATTCAGTACTAGTGATTATCTAAATAGACTCTGAGCTAAAATTTATTATATGTTGGAAGAGGATGTTTCTTCATAAATTAATGTTAGTATAGGAAGGAAAATTTCTTTGAAAAAATTTGCTGTTTAAGGCAGTGATGTAATGTGATGGCAATGATTAAACCACTCAGAACAGTTTTTAAGTCCTTTCAGGTGTCTTAGAAACCCTGCTTACAAGCAACCAACATAGATATCACATGTTATTTCTAGTTAGTTATCCAAGCACACCTTCTACTAAATATCCGCAAAAACTCCCAATTTGAGTTACTACAAGTTTTTAAATACTGCTTCATTAAAAATGTTCTCTAAATCAGATGTTTACTTAAATCAAACAGACCTTACCTATTTTGAACAAATTGGTACGGTTTCAGCGTGCAATAGAATAAGTAGTTTAGACTGTGTTGAAATGATATAAGGATTTGAATTAAAGTTTTTTGGGTTTTATTTTTGTAAATTTCATGGTATGAAGAACCATGAAATTATTCATGTCTTATATCTCCTTTCCTCTATAGTAAAGGCATAGAGATTAGTAATTGCTCACTTATCTTTTTATCATGCACACACCAATTGTAGCCTCGTGTATAGTGTAGAACAGATGCTCAATAAATGTTGAATGGATGATGGCTAAGAGTTTGTGTGAACAGGTATTTGTAGGGCTGGTTAAGGGGAAGATGGTCTTAACCAGGAGCATTTCATGTCCGCCTGTTTTTATCTCCTATAAAGATTATAAAAACCTTGTGCTCACTATGTATTTTGTATTTCTTGTGTGTCATTCCTGACAACATCTAGAATGGTGGAGATTCAGTAAATACTTACTGAATTGGACCAGAGTAAGTAGAGAGAGGCAAACATAAAACAGGCTGCTATTGATCTTAACCTGGCAAAGCAATTTCTCTGATTTCAGCCCCTCAGTAGAATTTTTGTGTGCCTTCCCAGCTTTCCAGTGCCTGGGAACAAAAGTTGATTGCCCAAGGAAAACTGGTCATGTCAAGAAAAGCATATTGTCTCCCCAACTTTTTGAACAAAAATTTGTGACTTATTTAAGAAGGTCAACTGTTGACACACAGTTTGCATTTTATAGCTAACTGCTGTGTTTTTCTAGACCCTGCTTTGAGCTGTGGAAGGACCCTGCAGCAGTTACCTAGGTAATTCTATATACCAAGCTTCTCCTCAATTGGGAGATAGAGGGGGCCTTCAGGGGAGACATTTGCCACTCTTCCAAACGGAGGTTCCTCTGCCTGTAAAACGGAATGAAGCTAGAAGCTCAGCTCATAGACCAGGCTGACACTGACTCTGGCAGTGGAGGGACACCTAACTTTTCTTTCCACTCTGGGTGATACATTGGCTTGCCTAAGCATCTCAAAGCTTCATAGCTAGAAAGACTGGATCTGGGGAACGGGTAGGAGAACTTGAAGGAAGATTGATGGGAGTGGGATTGTTGAGCAGCAGATGAGAATGGTTCATCCTCAGTGGTTACAGGGGGAGACAGCCCCAAATCCCTTAATAAAAACCATATTCTGTGTAACAGGAAGAGGCCATTTCTATCATGAAAAGTAGCTGAGAATAGACAGACGATGAGAGAGAAGAACCTTGAAAGTCAAGCCTTCAGGATGTTTTTATCTCCTCACTCTTAGAGAGGAGATAGTGTGGAATAGTTAGATGACTGTGAAGAAACTACCGTATTGGATACCACCAGCTGAGTGTATCCAGCCTCTTGAGCAGTACAAAGCTCACCAGCCAATGTAGCCTTCATGACAGCCGCAAAAGCAATGGCTATATAACTTTCTCAAGGGGGATGGGGGGAGAAAGGAGAATGTGAGAGATGCTCTTGCTGTAAGAAAAACATAATAAATCCAAGAGCTACACATAGCCTGGGGGTTTTTATGACCATAGCCAGGCAAGAAGGAATGACTGAACTTAACTAAAGCTGTTAATTACCTGGATGAGATCAAAAGCCCAAGTAAGGGAATATATTTATGATGCACCTTACAGGATATGCTTCAACTTCTTACTTTTTTTTATTAATTGGTTTGATTTAAATAGATTTAAAGAGCCTGGGCAGAGCCTTTTAAATCATATTCCATATTGATCTAATGAAATAGTCAATAAATTTACTAACGTAGCCCCTTTCCTTTGTACAGTCTGGAGGGAAATGCTCCACTGAATGGTTATAACTCAACTCCAAACCTCACTGCTATTCCCACCGTGACTCATAGAGAGCAGGAGGATGCTGGGAAAATCTTTTCGGTCATTTGTGGGAGTGCTTAAATAAGTGGTTTAACACCTGTTACAGACTACTCCCCACCTTCTAGCCTACCCCACCCCCAAGCCCTTTGGCACATCATGGCAGACTTTACTCAAGCTGACTAGTGTTGGGTGCCTTGCAAATTCTATGCATAATTTACCAAATTTACAAATGTCTGCCACCATCTGTTATTGCCCTGACTCTGGGCCTTCAGGACTCCAGTCATGTTTTAGGTCCTTTGGCTTTTCTTTATTCGTCCACCCAGCTCTGTAAATATTGACAAAATGAGGCTCGTAAATACAATAAAGGGTGCCCAGGTAAATAACAAATCTTCAATGAAGCTTCCTTAATCTTTCAATAAATCTGGACTAAATCGTGGGAAACTTTCCTAAAATAGCTTCTTTGTGTCCCTTTTCCCACCTCCTAGAGCAGTGAAGGGAACCTAGACACTAAAGAGCACGTGGACAAGGGGCCTTTGATGTGATGTTTTAGACATTGACATTCCTTGAATTTCTTCTGTTGAATGTGGGATGAAACAAGATTTTGCATTTATTTTATAGTCACTAATCCCAAAGCTAGGCCCAAAAGCAATGTTCTGGGGACACAGTTTCTTTGGGCTTGGGGTGTGAAGTCAGCACAGAGGTGACAAAATTAACTTTGAAAATCCCATAATGCACTCATATAGGACGGTGTTACTAGTTTTGTTCCCACAGCTCTGCAAGTAATTGCTGTGTACCCTCAAGTATGAGAACTGGCTGCAAAAAGGATGAGGACCAGAGTAGGTGTGCAGTTCCGAGGAATGCAAACCATCCTATCTTTAAAATAACCATCAAATTCTTAGCTATGACTGGGGCATGGGTTGGAATTCCCAAAGTGGTCCTGGCTCCCTCCAGGCTTTAGTCGACCCTGTTTTAATAGTGAGCCTCTCTACTTTTAATGCAATGTCATAGATTTATTTGTGATTGTGAGGCTTAAGCCAGGAAGTGGAGTCTCCTCTTGGAGGACTGGGGCGGTGGAGTGCGGGTGGGTCCCGGCTCTAAAATCTGCGAGCCTACATTAAGTCAGGTCTTGAAGCAGCATCACTGTACTCCAGACAAGGGCAGTTTGTGGATGTGAAGTGACTTTAAAAATTAAACGCCATGGTGAATGTAAATGTTGAACTCATTCAGAGGGATGGAGAAACCCGTGTAATTGAGGCCCTTTTCTCTCCTTCCACTTCCCCTCTGCTCCTTATTGTTTCTTCAATTGTCTGGGTAATTTGGTCCTGAGGGCATAAATTCCTTTATAACTCAAATCCATTATGCAGAGAAGAGTCATCAGGAAATTACTCAGATTGCATCCCAGACACGGTGCCGAAGGTTTTGGAGCAGATCCGGCCTTCCATTAGTGCAGCACTGCTCTCGATTTTAGATATGGGCTTGGAGGCTGGACATCCACAGCTCTTCCCTTTGTCCCTCTTTGTTTCAGCAAGAGCCGCCTGGAGGGAAGGCCCACGTTGGTGCTGGCTGGCGGCAGCTTCTCTCCACCCAGGGCCGCTGTGGCTGCCAGCTTCCCTTGGCCTGTGTAGACACGTTCATTCCAGGCCAGGGAGAGCTGCTGCCAGGCAGGCAGACATATGCTTTCGTCTTGTCTAGCCATCTCCAGGAGCCAGGGACCCAGGCCTTTTAATTTCTCTAAACCTCAGACCTTCTGGTGGAGAGCTGGTTTTCATGTTTGTGCCCTGACAGGGGTTGTCTTTGTGCCGTCGGTGGTCTGGGAGCCACCTGCCTTTGGGCTTACAGGCACTCAAACCAAATGCAAACATTTTCCATTTAGATTTTGGAAAAGGACATTTTAGTGTCTGGCAATCTCTTTTATCTGGCTTTATTCTTTCTAGATTTCTGGTTGACTGGCGATACTGAAGTCTGGGTTTGTTGTTTGGGTGTGTGCATTTTCCCTCTTTTATTTTTTGTTCCCACAAAGTGATGACTCAGAGGGTGGCAGCATGTGGAAGGGTCTTGGATTTTGGTGTCAGGCAGATTTGCATCTATTGCTTTTTATCTGTCTCCCTTGACAATTATATGAACACCACAAGAACAGAGATTTTTGTCGGTCTTATTTTCTTCTCGGTGCCTAGCATTGTGCCAGGCATATAGTGGGTGCTTGTTAAATAAACAATGTGAGGGAAAGAATGAATGGGCCAGATTCTGCTCTCTACTTAGAAACTTTGGGATTTTATGTGAGATTTTTTTAAACATCCCATTTCTCAGTTTATCATTTGCAAAATGGTCATAAAATGTATAAGAGCATATGTAAGTTACCTGGTATAGTCCTATGTTCATTAAATGTTAGGAGCTCCGTCTCCTCCTATTTGTCACCCACAGGGTAAACTCTTCAAGGACAATGACTGAGTTTTATTCTCCATATCTCAGGGCCTAGCAGTATCCCTACACATAGTAGGTGTTTGATAACTATTTGCTGAATGAATAAATGAATGAATTGGATCCTCTGGGGAGGGGTTGCATGTCAATCAATGAAATTGACTGTTGAGGACAGGCCTAGAGAAGATATCTTTCTGTTGTGCCTCATTCTCGTATCTCAGTTTGCATGGAGGGCAAATGAACCGAGCATTCTCCACAGACCATCTAGATCTGTGGATTATGTGGACCATCTGAAGTAGAATTTTGTACTGGAATTTCTTCTTTTCAGCCAAAAAAGACCACTCATAGGATAAAACACCAGGCCTTGTGGTGATTTACTGACTGTAGTTCTTTACATGTTTATAGGGTTTTATGTCTTATATGTAACTCTTTGCACATTAGTCATGTTATGTTATTTGATCCCTTCTGTGAGTTAAGTGGACTTGCTGCTGTTACACCCATAGGGCAGGTAGGAAAACTGAGGCAGAGCACAGAGATTTGCCAGAGTCAGACAGTTATTTAGTGGCATAAAATCTAGCAACTCCATTTCCTGGCCCTAAACTCTTTTCCCTGAATCCTGTAGCTTCCGTGAGTATGGAGCTGAGAGGAGGTACAGGTGTTTTACACTCCTGTTCGCTTTGTCAATCTTGCTTATTTGCAAAATCTCCTTGCCTTTATTTTTTATTGTTATATGACCTGAAATCTGTGTCTACCACATCATTTACAAATCCCTCCAAACTCTATTTTTATTGTTATTTATGACATATGGTCAATTTCTTAGCTTGCAGCTCAATTAATCATGCTTGGGTAATTTTGAAGGAAACCTTTGTGTAGTTGACATTTGGAAGGTGTTGAAGAGTTGGTCTTCCAGCTTTCAGCACTGCTTTTCCCAGATACAACCCAGCTGAGAAATTCTATTTTACTTACCACATTAAGGTGTGTCTGTTTCAGTGTTCAAGAGGATTATCATCGTTAAACGCATCTCTCCTTTGGGAAAAAAGAAAGAGAAGAATCTCTTTGTTCATACCGCAGAATAAACTTTCCCAAAGATATTCCTATCCTGGCAATTTGATGCCTTTTTTTTTTTTTTTACCTCTGATAAAATAATGTGAACCAAACACAAATCAAATGTGACGTATGATTTATTTACTGTTGATAATCCTGGTTCCGTCCAAAGCTGTGAAGGATGATAAATTAAGTGCTTCTTCACTTAGCACAGGTGATGTTCAATGCAAATCTTTTTAAAGATGAATTGGAGTATTTTTACAAAGGGGAATTAATGAAATATAGTAACCAACTGAGGAGACAATTATTGGAATGGAGATAAAATAGGTACCTAAGTGATTCTTTTCTAATATTGCTATATGTATGGGCATTTGGATATGGGGTGAATCCTCAAACTGTGGAACATTAGCTCAAGGATACCCGTGGTTAATTGCCAAAGCACAGATAATTCTATAATTTGGGTTCACACATTTTTTCTTTACTCCACTGGACTAACAGCTTCCAAATCAAGAATGTGTTTTCATTACTTAAGTGCAAACCCTACCATGGCCTGCAAGGTCCTTCCTGATCTAGCACCCTCCCAACCTCATCTTGCTTTATGCTAAGCTTTGCTCACTGCACTCCGTCTACATTGGCCTTTCTTCTTCCTCTGACGCCTTCAGCTCACTCCCATTGTAGGGTTTGTCTGTGCTGGTCCTTCTCTCTGTAAAGATTTTCCCCTAGATCTTCATACCAGTGGTCCTTGAACATGGGTGATTTTCTCCCCAGGGGATATTGTTTTTGGTGAGGAAGATTGTCACTGAGCTAACATCCATACCAATCTTCCTCTATTTTGTCTGTGGGATGCCACCACAGCATGGCTTGATGAGTGGTGTGTAGGTCCACACCCAAGATTGGAACCGGCAAACCCTGGGCCACTGAAGCAGAAAACATGAAACTGACCACTATGCCACTAGGCAGCCCCAAGGAGACATTTTTGATTGTCATGACTTGGAGATAGGGTTGCTACCGGTATCACATTGGCAGAGGCCGGGGATGCTGCTGAACATCTTACAAGGTGCAGGATAATCCCCCACAACAAAGAATTATCTAGCCCAACGTGTCAACAATGCCTAAGCTGAGAAACTCTGAGTTATAGCTGATCTTTCTTCACATTCAAGTGTCAGCTCAAATGTCACTTCTCCCTCAGACAGGGGCCTTTTGCACTGCCCTCTCTAAGGCAACCTCCCTTTACTTTGTTTTCTCTTCCCTATAGCTCCAAGAATTATGTGAATTTTTTTCTTTATGTATTTGTTTACTTGTTTGTTGTCTTCCTTCCCTCTCTAAAATGTAAACTATGCTGGAGGAAGAACTTTGTTTCATGCACCACTGTTTTCCTAAAGCCCAGAACTGTGCCTGGCATTTAGCAGATGTTCAGTGCACATTTTTTAGAAGAAAGAAAGGAAGAAAAACAATAAGAAGGAAAGGAAGGAAAGAAGGAAGATAGGTTGGGTGGATGGATGGATTAGTGATAGATAATGAATAAAGACAGAAAAAACTTACAGACATCAAAAATACTCCCCTTTGTAATGATAAGTGACAGAAATTTTTGATAGACAAACCCTGTTTGACTATCACATGGAATTTTATGTTGCCATAAGAATACCACTGGTAATAGTTCATGGTGAATCATGGAAATATGTACTATGAATGGCCATCAATGTGATGCCTTGTTTTCAGAAGAATCTCACTGGGTCCATTGACACTGGTTTCCAGTCTGAAGGAGTCATGGGCTTCATTGGTTTGTTAATAACACAACTGGAATCTAGGAGAGTGATTCTGGGATCTAGTCCTTAATATGAGTATTGATGTTTGTCATTGGACGATCTAAGATTCTTTTCTATATATTTGTCCTGAAGATTATGGGGCTTTTCTCCATTTATTTTCTCAGTTATGACTGCTCTTAATTTTCACTGCTTTGTTTTTACTGCCACTGGTCATTTTTTCCTGACCTTGTTTGGTGATTACATGTTGACACTGCACTTTTGAGCCTGGCCACGTCATTTATAGGAACCTCTTTGTTTTTTGACATCCTTTATGGATAGTTCGATCAATCAAATATTTTGCTTAAGAGAATTATCATTAAAAGTCACCTGAATTACCAATTATGAAATACAGTTAACGCAATGAAATACATTTAGTGCTGATATTAGACTGAATGTAACTGAATTGGTATTTGATAATTGAGAAGGCACTCAGGATAATAGTGCCTCGCAATCATCATAATGAATTGGAATTGTCCTTGCCCCACAGGTGGGTGAGAATGCTAAGTCACAGAGAGATTCCTTGGGTGTAATGGCAAATACGTTTACTCTACCGTGGAAAACACATGTTTCATAAAGACGTGACTTTATCGACTTTTCCTCTGGCTTCCTACTGAGCCTTTAAACTCTGGAACTTTCATCATGCTTCCATCCCCCACTCCCAGCCTCCATCTTTATCCTCTAATTACATGAGCTTAACTTCCCCTGACCTACAGAGAGTCAAGAAAAATTGGCATATAAAGCCCTGTTGTGTTTTGGTCTGACCTATGGGTCCTTTAAATGAAGCCTGGATACAGTACAGGGGTTTGAGCTGCTAAGGTCTGGACACCCTTAAGAAGCATAAATCTCTGCAAACCCAAGGGGACTTGAAAGTGGTGATTTCCAACCTTCTTGGATTTGTGACACGTTATGGCTTGATTTGCTAACACCTTTTTCCCCTTTTAAAAGTAACAGATGTGTCCTATATTTATTTTAAAAATTAAAGTAAATCATTATTTATATTTTTATTATTATTTAGCTTTATTTTTGAGGGTGAAAGAAGGACTTTGGAGAATTTTTAATGGCCATAATAGCTGGTTCCTGGGACTAGCTCAAATTTAATCCTCTCTTTATCCTTGAACCTATTACCATGATTCTAGCTATTTTAACCTTACCTTCTTTGAACTGTCATTTGTACTCTCTTGTGTGATACTTGACCATATGCTGTTCTCTATTGTTCTCTAACTGCTTCTAGTGTGTTGTGTATCTCCAGTAATATTATTCTCTTCAGATCTGACCCAGTTCTAATCACAGTAAAGAAAATCACTTGAGTACTTGGAGACATCTTTTGTTGGGAGTAGGGGTACAACCCATGTTTGGAACACAAACTCTCAGCGCTCATTGGATAACTTCTCAGAGAAGAGAGGCAAATCTGCCCCATGATTGACTAAGGATGCATACTCTACAGATTCTGTGAAAGAGCAGTGATAGCCATACCACTAGACACTATCAGTGTCTACTTTTTGTGTGCCTGGATGGAAATCAAATCTTGCAAAGTGGAATTCAGAGGGCATTAAATGCTACCCTTTAGGAATGCCATATTGTAGCCAGAAACTCTTGGTTTATTATTCCAGACGCTCGCTTCTACTCTTTGATAACGTAGGAAGGCCAACCCTGGCCATCCCGGCTGTCTTGGTATCCCACCAACCACCGTACATGGCCAAGGCCTCCATCCCTCCTGCCACATTGTGCTGTTCCTCTCAGTGAGGTGGGAGGAGGACCCTGTCCCTGCCAGCATCTCATTCCTTAGATGAGGCTTTCAAGCAGCGTGGCTTTAGTTTTTCTTACATCTCTCTCAGTATTACAATTCTGTATTTAATTTATTTCTTTAGCTTTTATCTCAAGGGTCTTGGGACGAGTTCTTGTAAATGAGGTTGGATTGAGAGACATATGAGAGACATTCCATTATGTAATACGCTAAAATCTCCCTTTGCATCTATAATAGATCAGTGACCTGGGATTTAGTCACAGCATCTCCAATCCTTCTTCCTTCAGGATGAAACTTCTGCCTGGGTGCTCTCTGAATAGTTAGAGGGTGGGCATTCTACTTGCTCTTGTTTGAATCCTAAATCCAATGTTCTAGGAAACTCTTTGTACTAGAGAGCTCAGCTCGTACCTTCCTACCCACAGTACTTCCTAAGAGAAACTTTCTTACTCTCTGTACCTACCTGCAGTGGGTCTCAAATAGTTAGATTAGGGATGGCCATCTGACTCGAAGGTGCCCTATTAATAAGTTTGCCAGTTACAAAGCATAGTGTGAGAAATGAGCTGAACAAATTTGAATCTCACCCTTAGGAGTTTGAACTGGGAAATTTAGAGAGCCCAAGGCAGCTAGAAGCAGGGGTAGAAAAATGCCCTAAGTTAGAGTCGTGGCCAGCCAGAGTTACGTGCAAGTAGACTTAGGATGGAGCAGAAACTATGAGTAAACAGAAGTATCCAGTTGACAGATGGGGAGAATGGTGCAGAGGTGCAGAGAGAAGCTAAAATAATATGAGAAAGAGACCATAAGACTGATGTGAAAGTTGGGGAAAGTACTCAGCCCCTAGCTATGACTCCATTCTTTTTTTTTTTTTGCTTATTTCTTTCCAGTGTTTTCTTTTTTAAAAAAAAATTATTTTATTGGGGTCATATTGGCTTACAAAATTGTGTAAATTTCAGAAGTACATCACGATATTTCAGTTTCTGTATAGACTGCATCATATTCACCACCAACAGTCCAGTTTTTATCCATCGTCATACATATGTGCCCCTTTACCCCTTTCACTCTCCCCCCACCCCCTCTCCTCTGGTAACCACTAATCTATTCTTCTTATCTATGTATTTGTTTCTTTATCTTCCACATGTGAGTGAAATCATATGGTATTGTCTTTCTCTGTCTGACTTATTTCACTCAGCATACCTTCAAGCTCCATCCATGTTGTCCCAAATAGCACAATTTTGTCTTTTTTTATGGTGGAGTAGTATTCCATATCTTCTTTATCCATTTATCCATTGATGGGCACTTGGGTTGCTTCCATGTCTTGGCTATTGTGAATAATGCTGCAATGAACATAGCATATATCTTTTTGAATTATTGATTTCATGTTCTTTGGATAAATACCCAGTAGTGGAATCTCTGGATCATACGGTATTTCTATTTTTAATTTTTTGAGAAATCTCCATATTGTTTCCCATAGTGTCTGCACCAGTTTGCATTCCCACCAGCAGTGTATGAGGGTTCCCGTTCCTCCACATCCTCTCAACACTTATTATTTCTTGTCTTTGTAATTATAGCAATTCCGACAGGTGTAAAGGGATATCTCATTGTAATTTTGATTTGCATTTCTCCAATAATTAGTGATGTTGAACATCTTTTCACGTGCCTGTGGGCCATCTGTATATCTTCTTTGGAAAAATGTCTGTTCATATCCTCTGCCCATTTTTTGATTGGGTTGTTCATTTTTTTTATTGTTGAGTTGTATGAGTTCTTTATGTATTATGGAAGTTAACCCCCTGTCAGATATATGATTAGAACAAAGAACAAAACTGGAGGTATCACACTCCTTGACTTCAAAATATACCAAAAAGCTGTAGTACTCAAAACAACATGGTACTGGCAGAAAAAAAGACACACAGATCAGTGGAACAGAATTGAGAGCCCAGAAATAAACCCACACATCTACGGAAAGCTAATCCTCAACAAAGGAGCCAAGAACATACAATGGAGGAAGAAAAGTCTCTTCAATAAACAGTATTGGGAAAACTGGACAGGTATGTGCAAAAGAATGAAAGTAGACCATTATCTTATACCATACACAAAAATTAACTCCAAATGAATTAAAGACTCAAATGCAAGATCTGAAACCATAAAACTCCTAGAAGAGAAAAGTAGGCAGCACACTTTCACATCGGTCTTAGCAGTATCTTCTTGAATACCGTGTCTACTCAGGCAAGGGAAACAAAAGAAAAAATAAACAAATGGGACTATATCAGACTAAAAAGCTTCTACAAGGCAATGGAAACCATCAACAAAACGAAAAGACAACCCACCAACTGGGAGAAGATATGACTCTGTTCTTGATGGCTTCCCCTTTCTACTTGACATGTGTGCTTACAGTAAACTCTCATTTCCATGAGCTTCCTTGGGCGAGTCTTTCCTTTTATATCAAAAAGCCTGACCCCAACCCTCACTCAGCACTCACACACTATATGATTATTTTCTCCTGCTTCTTATAAGGGCATGAGTTCTGGTGGCTGACTCTGGCATGCTAGAGTCCTCCAGAGCCATGGGCCTATCAGGTCCCTGACTCTAGGTATGTTTTAAAACATACAAAACAGTATTTTCATTTGAGTGAGCAATGTCACTTTTTCTGTAGGGCAATATTTAGCCTCTTATGAAATTGCTCCAGCCACAGTCACAGTTCTTAGCCCTATTGACTACTTCTCCACCCACTGACATGGGGCCTAGCCTTGTGACTTACTTTGGCCAATGGAATACGGGCAGAAGGGGTAGAGTGCCACTCTGAGACTAGACTTAAAGACATTGTAAGCTTCTACTTGCTCCTCTTGGGTTTCTGCCATCACTGAAAGAAGAACATGCCCCAGGGAGTTTGCTGGTCCCAAAAGAATGAGAGACATATGGAGCAGAGAGCCCCAGCCGAAGCATAGATCTGCAGCCTAAGCAGAGCCATCATAGCTGAACTGCAGACCTGTGAGCAGGTTGGTAAGTGCTTATTATGGTATGCTACTGAGATTTTGTGATTGTTATGCAATCATAGCTGAGTAATAACACCTGCCTTCTGGAACATTCTCTTTCCTATGACTATACTTCCCCTTGATTTTATCCTTCTCTCTGGCTACTCTTTCTCAGTTTTCCTCTTGAGCCCCTCCTCTTTTACCTGCCCTTCAGGTATGGGTATTGTTCAAGCTTCTGGCCAAGCTATCCTCTATTCTTTTGATATACATTCTGTTTGAGTGATCTACACACTTATGACTTCAATATTCTTTATAATCTATGGACCCTCAAATTTTATCTTTGGTCTAAACTGCTCTTCTTCATTTTCAGATCCATACATATACAGATCCCTGTTGGTCATCTCCTCCTAGATGATTTGCAGACCCCTTTAAATCAGCCTGTCTGCCATGGAATTAATCTTCCCTTCCCACCAGCTTCAACTTGCTCCTCCTCCTCTATTTCCTCTCAAGGGACTAGCACCCTCATTTGCTTAGTTGTCCAAGCCTGGATTTTTCTCTCTCTCCCAGTCTTCTGTTTCATACACAGTTGTTCACAAATTGTATAGATTTTGCCTCCTAAATGTCTCTCTAGACGGATCACTATTCTCTAGTCACAGCATCCACAGCTGTAGGTCAGTCCTGCATCCTCTCTCACCTGGACTGTAGCAACTACTTCCTATGTGGTCTCACAGTCTCTAACGTGGACCCCTCACCATCCATCCTCTTGCCTTCTGCAAGTCCATTGTCTGATTTGCTTCCAGAGTGATCTTTCTGAAAGGTATACAAGAGCATGACAAATGCCTCCAATGGCTTCTTTTTATATGTTCAGGATAAAGTCTAAACTTTTTAGCAAGGCTAAAAATCCATTTATGACCTGACCTCCTCTACTTTTTCCTATAATAAACAAGACACAGTTTCTGTCCTCAACCCTCAAGAGACTAACAAATACACAGAAGATACTTGGATTATAAATACTAAGAAAGACATAAGCAACCACAGGGTGCTATGCACATAGAAGGGCCACCTAACCCATGATAGGGTGGGGGAGGAAGAGGAGCCTTCCAGATCCCCCAACCTAAGCCAAGGCCTGAAGGAAGAGGACACGTTAACTACATCAAGAGGTAAGTGAGACAGGGAGAGGGAAAGAGTGGCCCAGGCAGAAGGAACTGCATGGACCAAGGTCTGGAAGCAAGCATCATGCTCTTGAACTGAGAAAATCAGTCCAGTGGAGCATAAAGAACAGTGGTGCTGGTTGCAACTGAGGCCACACCGGGTCTTATGAGCTATATTAAGGAGTTTGGACTCTATTTAAGCAGCAAGCGACAAGCAAGATTAAAATGTAGATTAAGCAAAATAAGCTATATAATTACTTAGAAGAATATTTATTTGGGGGATTCTTGGAACAGGCTTGATTACATCTTGGGTTTGTAGTTTTTTAAGGATCGCAGGAAGATTACTCTGAAATGAGTTTTTATTGACTGACAGAGCACAGAAGTGAAAGAAACCTCCAGAGGTCACTGAGATTTTAGCCCTGCGTTTAGGCAGAACCACACATAAATCTTTCCAGACAGATGGGTGTTTGCTGGCAAAGGTATTCAGCTGCAAAGAAGTAATCGCTGCTTTTGTTGACAGATTTAGAGATGTTTTGCCAAATGCTATCTTAAAATACTATGATTAGATGTAATTTTGCAAAAATGAGTCTATAATGGAGGTGATTCACTTGCCGTATCAGCTAAGGAGTATCTCCTATTTACAGTTTATTTAATTTACATTTGATTAATTTACACTGAGTGCAAGCAGTTACTCTATAATTATCTCTTTGCCTGCATGAGGATCCATGCAACATTATGTTTGGAAAATGGTGAAGCCAGAAGATGTTAACATAGAAAACACCCATTAAGTAATCTCTTTCACCTGCTTACCATCAAAGCAAACCTTTTATGACTTTAGATTCACGAGGAGTTTTTCAAATCTGTGTTTCCCACACATCCTAACACAAAATATGATTTACCTTGCATTTTCACAATTTAATATCTAAGCTTGTCACGAACCACAGTTTATTTTGTTTGTTTAGTCCTGCCTACTCCACCATCATTAGGCAAAGCAGTTATTTAAAAAATATCTTTCAGGAAACCGAGTACATGTATATCGTATGAACTACTCATGGGCAAGAATTGTGTTCTCTTTAATCACTCATTCCTTTGATTTTTAAAATGTTTATTGTGCATTTCAGAAGTTGTGGTGGATAGCACTTCCACACAGATTTGACTCCAAATAATTGGAAGCCCAGGGTCGGCAGATGATAGCCGTTGGGCCAAATCTGACCTGCTGCCTATTTTTGTGTGGCCTTCGAGCAAAGAATGGCTTCTACATTTTTTAAATGGCTGAAAAACATTCAAAAGAGGACTATTTCATGACATTCAAATCTTATGTGAAATTCAAATTTCAGTGTTCATAAATGGTTTTATTGGAACATAACTGCACTCATTCATTTACACATTGTCTCTGAGTGCTTTTCTGCTGTGGGGGCACGTTGAGTAGTTGCAATGTAGCCTGTATGGTTCACCAAGCCTAAAATATTTACAACCTGGCTCTTTACAGAAAAAGTTTGCTGATTCCTGGCCTACCATAATCGTGGTAATCTCATTTCCCCTGCGAATGAATGGTTTGTGAATGAACATAAAACTTAATCCTGGGAAATGGAATATCTGAAGTCTGCTGAGGGCTTTCTGGGGAAAGTTTCTACCTCCTCTAAAGGAAGCAGAGGAAAAGACAGTTTCTTTCTTCCCTTGTCATTGTTGCACCTGGATGAGGGGGCTGGAGCTATGGCAGCCATTTTATGCCCATGAAGACTCCCAACTGAAGGCAAGCCTGCCTCACTGAGATGGCAGCAGAAAGATGAGAAGAGCCAGGTTCTTGATGTGAATGTCGAATCATTGAAGGAGGCCTGGATCCCATCCTGCCTTTGTACTTCATATTGTATGAGATAACACACTCTCTTAATGCTAAGCCAGTTTGAGGCAGGGTTTTCTGTTCCTTGGTGCTAAAGCTTTCTACATAGGCCTCTGTAACATACCAGCCACTGTGCCAGGTGCTGGGAATACAATAACAGCAAAAATGAAATAAAACATAGTCCCTGTGCTCTGACAGCTCTGTCTATCAGGGAGATATTTCTAAGAAAAATGGGATAAGAAATGTTTAAGGCTGTCCAGGGGTGGTCAGGGTGATCCTTGCAGAAGTGCGACTATCTGATCTGAGATTGGGCAGTGATTTGGACTTCGTCAGGTCCATTTATAGGGGATCAACATTTTTAGGAAAAGAGAAGAGTAAATAAAAAGGCACAGGAGGGTGGAAAAATTTTTGTGTTTGGGCTTGATAACTGTACATAGTTTGGGATGGTTGCAGAGGAAAGTAGTCAGAATTTCCATAGTACAGAACCTGGATGCTGGTGCAGCAACCACTACTACCACTCCTTCTAGTATAAAAACAACTACTACAAAAGAATCGGCATAACCAACAACAGGTATCCTTTACTGAGAATATACTAGATTAGGCACTTTAAATGTATTCTCTCATTTGATTCTCATCGGAATTCTATGGGGAGCGTCCGATAGTCAATCAAGTTTTTTTCTCTTTTTTTGAGGAAGATTAGCCCTGAGCTAACTACTGCCAATCCTCCAAGACTGGCCCTGTGCTAACATCCGTGTCCATCTTCCTCTACTTTATATGTGGGACACCTACCACAGCATGGCTTTTTGCCAAGCGGTGCCATGTCCACACCCAGGATCCGAACCTGTGAACCCCGGGCCGCCAAAGCAGAATGTGCGAACTTAACCACTGCGCCACTGGGCCGGACTCCCACTCAAGCTTTAAAAATGACTTACCAAGGCACGGTGAAATTAAATGACTTATTCAAGGTCACTTAGTAAGGAAGTGCAGAAGTGGGAACAAAACTGTGATCTTTCTGATACAAGGCTGATGTCCTGACCAGTATGCATAAGCCTGGGAGGTCCCGTGGGATAGAGTGAGGTCAAGTCTTGTTGCATATTTCAGATCCAAGGGATTCAGCGACTCTTCCACATCTTGCACAACCATCATTGTAGCTTCAGGAGCTGCAATACAGTTGAATTTCAGCAGTGTTTTTCTAATCTTTTTAAAGTATACATTTGGAATTGAATATGGAAATTTCAGACATGAACTTAGACTTATAACTTCAAGTGCTGTTCACAGCTGCACCAATGGACCCTCTTGATGGTGTAGTCTGTACAATAGAGAATTTTAAGGGTTTTTTTTAATGACAATATCTATGCATTCTAATGTCCGGTTGCACTATAAATATAAGTTACTCTACCTAGTTGCATTCTATATATATGCATGTCCTAAAAGGCAAATTTCTGGTACCCTGCTTTATGAAGCAAAAATTTAAGGTGCAAAGAGAAAGAGGACAATTCAGAATTTAGAGGCAGTGGTAAAGAGCTGGATCAAATGAAAAGCAGAGCAAAAGCTGAGTTGTTAAATGCCAGGGTGTCAGAGGCAATTAAGAGAAGCGATTTCGAATGAATAGGGCTGATGGGAAAGTGAAAAGGAAATGGGAGAGGCTGTGGGGTCACACAGGAGTAAAGTGACAAAGACAGGGGCTGGAAAGGAGGTGGTGGAAAACGCAGGAGGTCATTTGTGGCTGGATCTGAAAAGAACGGGATGAGTTCGCAGATGGAACAGGGTCCAAGTGGGAATGAGGGCAGGGTTCTGTGGCCGTGTTCAGCCAGCGTGAGACACCTGGGCCTTGGGGTCAGATGGCCTACATTCCGGTCCCAGCTCTGCCACTGTACCACCCAGAGAGGTAACTAAATCTTTTAAGCCTTTTCCCTCATCTGTAAAATGGGGACGATCAAAGCCTTTACCTTGTAGCATTGTTAGGAGGATTAAATGGAATCTTTTATGTTAAGTGCTTAGCGCAGTGCCGGACACATGGTAGTGTTCAATAAATATGAGCTGCATTGATACTGTTATTATCACGTCTGGCAGGAGAGAGTAATCAATCTTCCAAACTCCATGCAGAATCCTTTTCACAAGGCAGAACCCCAATGCCGGTCCAGGACAGGCATTTAAAGCATCTGTTGAATGAATGAACGGCTCCTACTGCTTGAATTGTTATCATTATCAGTTTTTGGTTGGGCCACTTCTGCAGTTGATTTACCCGTCCTTGTGCAAGGGTATACAGTGGTGAGAATTTTAATGCATGAGTGGTTTGGGCAACAGCCTCAAAATGTCTTATTTTTACTACGTATTATTATAGCATTACATTCATAGTTAGGGGTCAGCTGCCATTTCCTGAGGTTTATAACATGCCTGTTTTAATTAACATCAAGCTAAATTTTGGCATACAGGTGGTCAGCCCAGATGTGAATGTTATTTTTAAAAGTGCCTTATGGCTGTTAAATCTCTTTCTTTAAAATAGCAAAACATATATGAGTATGTACGTGGTGGGGGAGGCGGGTGGAGCGCAGTAAAAATCTGAAATACTGATTATTTCAGGCCTTCTTTAGACAAGCTTCAATGATGAAAAGATTCCTTCAAAATTATTAAAATATGCTTACATAGGCCACAAACTAATACATTGAATAGAAGCCAGAATAACAATAAAAATGAAATGGCCACACACTGGATAGATAAAAAAAAGTATATAGAGGGTTGCAAATACATTCTACAGCTTAGAAAAATAAGCACAGAGCATGAGTAATATGTCACAGGGATGCTGTTAACAGAGGTGGAAGACAGGCATAGGGTTTCTAACTTGTATTTAGAGGTAAAACAGTGCCCCAATTTTTAGTTTATCTAAATAATATACCCTGAGTATGTGTGTATGAACACACAGTATACACACAAATCCTTTTTTCTCTTTCTCTCTTACACACGCATATCATGTGTATACACACCACATACACATAAACACATCCCATAAGCTCAATCACTAATAGATGTTTGTTGATTTCTGGAAAATTAATTTACTCTCCTTGAGCCGAATTTTTTTGTTTCTAAACAAGGATGCTGAGCCTGACAACTCATACAGGTCATCATTGATACCTCCTTCTTCTTTACCCCTATATCCAATCCTTTGCCAAGTCTGGCTAATTTTACCTCCTACGTATTTATCGAACCTTTCTACTTCTCTTTATCTACCACCACTTCATTTGAAGCCACTGCCATCTTGGTCTAGGCCACTGCAGGAGCTTCCAGCCGGATCTGGCTGCAATCTTCTTGCCTGCCTCCAAATCTACTTTCCACACTACTTCCAGAGCCGTCTATTTGAAATGAAATCTAAAAATATTATGACCCTGGATAAGACACTTGGCCTTCCAGTCACTGCTCTTTGGATAAAGATAAAACTCTTCACCATGGCCTTCAAAGGTCTGCAAAATCTTGGCCCTGCCTGTTTCTCCTACCATGACCTTCTGGATTTCTATGCTCTGAACATTCTGGATTTCTTTCAGCTTCTTGTATTTCCCACACTCCCTACTAACACAGAGCCTTTGCATAGGCCGTCCTTTTTGCCTAAAATGGTCTCCTCCTTTCTTTCTCTCATTACACAATCAGTTAGACTTCAAATTCCTTAACCTGGAGACAAAGTCTTTGTCTCTACAGTGAAAAGGCATGTGAGAATTTAAATACCTTTGGGGCAAGGAGCACACTGATTGTATGAAGGTGTAAATGACATATCCTGGTTTCCTTACAGACAGCATGTCTTAATGAAGGAAAACAAAATTAGAATCAATGACTGAATTCCCAACCATTATTCAAGGACATTGACTTCATAAAAATTCTAAGTTATGCGTATCTCTCCCTTCTCAGATCCCATCTGATCTATACCGTGAGTTAAATACTGCTATTATTCCCATTCTGTTGGTAAGGAAACTGAGGCTGGGAGAAGTTGAATAAGTAACCTAAAAACACCTAGCTAGTAGCAGGCTGGCCTGGAATTCAAACACAAGATCTGGTTGATTCTAGAATTATAGTTCATTGCTGTTATTGCTCAGCTCCTTCCATGTGGAAGAAGGAAAAGGCACCAGTGTAAGGTTTTAGATGCCAATGCTAATAGCTATCAAAATTCAATACAACTTCTAGTATCTAGTCTTGTAAGTGAATTGTTTATCCAGTGTTAGAGGAAAGTAATCCAGTAAAATTTGACCCAATGACAATGCATCACCATTAGCCTCCAAAGTCTTTTGTGTAAGTGAAAATTGCTTATTTCCAATGGAACTTCCCAATGGAAGTTTCCTTATCCTTGGATGATACCTGGAAATAGCTTATCCTTGGATGATACCTGGAAATAGCAGAGTGAGCAAGTCCCACACAAGAGAGCGGGTAACCCTGGCTCTCTTGCCATGTTTATGGCAAACACTCAGTGAGCCTGCTAGAATTAAGTGGCAAAATTCATCACAACTAATTTCTATTTGTCATCTATTAAGCTACATTGTTTTGTCCTCAACGTCAGGTTAAATAATGAACCTCTTGCAATGGAGTAAATTAACCTCCACTTTATGTTCGTGTCATTGTCAAATGGAAACATCACTTGCACAAATGAAAAAGATTCATTAGCAACATGAATGCACAAGCTCCACTCTAGTAAAAGATAAGAGCGATTGAGACCTTGTCATAATGCATTGCAGAGACCCTTGTTATTTATGATGCCTGCTGTAATCTTTGGAGATTATTTTTGGCAATGGCAATTAGCCCACAGTGCGTCGGGGCAATTATGGGGCAGAGTCTGTCTGACAGGTATGCTGCCCTGGCTTCAAAGGGCCATGATCCTTGAGAAATGCAACGCCATCTGCATACTGCCAGGAGTTCATCTGGCTTTCTCATCAGTGGGCTGGAAGTAAGCTATGCATGGCCAGCTACTTCTAAATGCTCAGCTGCCTAACATGAGGGAACCTTCTTGTTCACATTGCTGCCTGATTCTGGAAGGTCATAGCCCTTGCTCATAAGCAGGATCCAGCATAATCTATCTTTTGCCTGATTCATTCATACCTTTTCAGTGCACACATTTCTCAGTTGTTCAGATCCTGATTGTCTAAGTGGTAATTTATTTGGGTCCTTTCCTTCTCTTTGCTGTTTCACTTGTACCTATGGGCCATTTTATTCCATGTTTGCCCTTTCCTTAGGAAGCAGATAAAAAGAATAATGATAATGCATTCACATACTGTGGAAACGAAATTTGTACTCCCTTTCTGAAAAGCAGGCCAGCAAAGATGATCAAAAGCTTCAAAAAATGTGAGTACTATTTGACCCAAGCATGCCACTTCTAAGAATTTACCCTAAGGAATCAAGTGTGTATGTGCAGAACGATTTAGCTGCAAGTCATCTCTGTATTAGAGGGCTTAAGACAGGGAGAGGGTAATGTGTGTATTTGGCTACCTCTTGGTTGCTAAGGTAGAAGGTTTCTTAAAGATACAATTTGGGATGGCTGCTCAGGCAACAATTCCCCTGCTGGTTACATCGAATCAATTTTTTTTCTGGTGGTATTCCCTGTTCCCATGGGCCATGGAGATGACTCATGTGGCCCAGGCCTGGACAATTGCAATATTCATCTCTCTGACCCAGCAATTGGTCCAGGTGTGGGTGTGCAAACCCAACTCACTCCAACAGAATGGAGTTTGCACACAAGAACTCTTCCCTGAGATTTTTAGAAAATGAAGCTCAGGTAAATGCCCTTTCTTTTCATTTTTGTTTGTAGAATTGTAAGAATGTGAGCTATCAGCTGCCTGGGTGTTTCTAATCCTGTGGAGAAAGCACACAGGCCAGTGAAACTGATACTGTGAGTATAACTGAAATACACCTGACACAGTATCTCAATCTGAGGCGTTTATAAGACCTATGATCTAAATGAGCCACACTTTTCCTTAATTCCTCTTGAAGTGGAAAATTGGAAGCAGCGACATTCTCATCTGTCTTGAGAAGGGTCTCGGTTTCTCCATGTTGTAAAGTGAACTCAACAATACCAATCTGTTCCCACTAAGGGGTGAAGCAAGGTTGTGTGAAATGAGAGTTCATCAAATACTTTGAGATCCTGGACTGAAAGGCATCTGAAGCTCTAAAGTGCAATTAACACTTTTGTCTTTCTTTTCTTTTTTCTTTTTGGCACAAAGTTTTGAAAAAGTTACTTTAAAATGTTCTGTTAAATTGATTTTCAGGATCGTGAATGCTGGAAGATTGACAGCTCTGGGAAGAGCGCCATCTCTCAAGTGTGCCTTTTAGGAGTAGCAGTGAGTTGAATGTGCCCTCCCCCCACTACCTTATGAGGCCTCTGCTGACATGATGTGATGTGCCCAGCGCTCAGCACGGGAGGGAGATGTTTCCGTGACTCATGCAGCTCTCTCTCTTTTTGCCATTTCCTCCAAGTTACTTTGACTTCATGGCACGTCTTTGTGAGTGTGAATCAAAGTACCTCTAACTCGTGCCATCTGGATCACTGACTGTGGTAACTAGGGAGAATTGGGAAGCAGGTACAGATCATCTTCAGCCTCTGCTGTCTGACTCAGGGATAGATTGGCTAGAAAAACCAGAAACATAGCCCAGCTGGCAAAAGTAAAGAGGAAAGTGGAGTTTTTATTTCAACTGGCCATCACATGTCTACACGGGAAGCAAAGTACTGTTGGGCCCCTCAGAGAAAGGCAGGAACTGAGGGGCCTCTCTGTTTCTCAAGGGTCACAGAATTTCTCTCATTGCTTGTCTCTCTGCTCCAGCTCTCTCTGCTTGCACATGCTCTGAATGGACCCCTCAACCTCTATTCGGCCTCCACTCTACTCAACCTCTACAAGTCCCCTCAGACATGGGTCTCATTGAGTCTCTGTGTGTTTCTTGGTTCAAATGAGAGAGAGACAGAGCAAGAGAGAGAGAGAGCACACAACTGATGGTTTAGTGAGCCTATGGAGTGATTTTTGTTGGGTCAAGCGTCATTCCTGTTCCCAGAGATGACCATGGCTGTGTCGGGTTGTAGAGGAGAGCACAGTAGAATGGGGTGTTGGTATGTAGGCAAGAACTGGCATTACTAGTCCATTCTTCAGTTGATGGATGGCTTTGTAGCAAGTTGGCTAGGCTGCATTTGTTTCCCAGAATCTCCTTCCTGGTGTGTTTCCTGTTAGGGTGGGCCACAGAGAGATCCCTAGTGTGAGATTTGGAAACCGGAGGCGAAGTGGTAGCCATTTTGTAGCTCACACCCATTGTGCCTTATCTAAAGGCTCATCTCCTTGGGATGAGGCAGCAGCCAGGCAGGTCTGCAACTGTTCCTCCTTCCTGAGGGCTTCTCCAGCTCGTGGGCCATGTGTGTGCTTAGCTCCGTGGTGAAAGGCCCTGGCTTCTGAAGGAAATGCACATCATCAGTCAGAGGCAATGAGAACTGACCTAGCTTCCAGTTCATCCTTGTGGGCTCCAGCTCATGCAGTGGCTTCCAGCTTGCCCTTGCTCTCCCTCACTTTACACCAGTCTTCCCTTTCCCGCTGCCTGCCATGCAGGCTCCAAGATCTAGCATGAGATGTGAAGATGATAGCCTTACAGAGCCTGCTTAACCAGCTCCCACGCTTGTGTAAAGTCAAGTCTGCGTAACAAATCCTATAATATACACATACATATATGTACACATCCATATCCCTCCTAGGGGTCCTGCTTCTCTGATTAAATCCTGACTGATACAGTTTATCATCTGCACCCCTCCCCCCCTTGCTGACAGAGATTCCTTTATTTCTGGCAAGATGCCCAGTGCTTTTATCTTCTTTTTAGTGTTCAGATCCTCTACTCAAAACTGTTTTCCTTGGGGAAATTTCTTGCTTTTTGTCTTCTTTGTATTATCTTCTGCCTATCAATGTAGTAAATTAATTCACACTAGGGTATTAGTTAGGAGGCCATTGAGTGGTTAGGGACAATCTCCTGATTTCCTGCCTAGCCCACCTTTACCTCCTGCTACTCCTCTCCTTGTTCATTGCAACCAGAATTATCTTCTTCCACTTCCTTGAATATGTCAATATCATTTCATATTTGTCACTTTTTCACGTGCTATTCCTTCTCTGTAGAATGATCTTCCTCTGACTCTTCACATATCTCTCTTCAATTCTTAAGTCTCATCTGAAATGTACTCTGCTTGAAGAGGCCTTCCCAAATCACCACATATTATGTTGACCTTATTGATGGGTAATGGCTGTTTGGACCATCATCTTAAGAAGGATTCTGAGACTGAATCTGGGATTCAAATGAAAGGATGCTATGATTGATTAGCGATGTCTGCCACTTGTGTGGGATAGAGATCTGTGGGCTCCTTTCTGTCTATTTTTCTTCTTTGGCTTAAAGGATTTTGCATTAACCAAAACTCTAAATTTTGGCCTTGCTGCTGACTTGCTAGATGATTTTCACTTACTCATGTGACTACTTTGCCTGAGTTGCCTCACCAACTAGTACCCACAGTGAGCTCGTAGATCACCAACACATGTGAGTGGTGGTGGGGTGCTGGTGGAAGTGGTTGTTCAATAGAGAAACATGAATATTCAAAGACATTTGGAGTTCCTGAGGAAGCAAGAAAATTTTAATGCCTTATTTTTAGAAATAATGGGCCCTCACTTATATTTCTAAGCAAATATTTATATGAAGAAACTATTAAACTTGGATTTAAAAAAAAAAAACTAAAGGAAAGTCCTTGAGGAGACACCTTCTTGCTACCTCATTCTCCGAGGGCACTGAAAGGAAGGAAGCAAGAAAATGGGTATCTGTCTGGTTGTACAGTAGTAACCAGCACTGTGACCTTCAAACACGTCTATTAACCTCTCAGGACATCGGCTTTCTAATCAGTGGCAGACATACTGCACTTCTAAGATTCAGTGTCAAACTTGCTGTAATAAAAATGTTGGCAAGATGGAGAGACTCTAGAAAGTGGTAAAATTAAAGGGTAGGAGAGAGATTCTCTAGGGAGAACAATGGGTTTGCTGGCTGCTGATACAGGACCGCAGTGTTGCTTTGGGGAAGGCGGGCAATCTTCCAATCTCTTTTCCCTGGTGTCTCTACCCGGTTTTGATCTGTGACTTCAAATTAGTGTGTGAATGACAAGACACTACAAAGAAGCATTAGGTGCTTTCGTGGGCAGCCTTCGTGTGTCCAGGGCTGGAGAGGGGGCAGAGCTGCAGATCAGCCCTGGTCCAGAGAGACACTGCTGCCTGCCAGCTGCGCCTTGGGGAGCCCAGCGGCAGGCCGGAGAGTTACATGACTCCAGGCAAGTCTGATCAATAAAGGGTGTCCTTACTATAGCAACGCAGCCCAGTGGTGGGGCTGCCCATGGATCACGTGCCCCCTCCCCAGACACTGTGGAGTTTGGAGCAGGCAATTAGAACTTGGGGGCAGCTTCTCTCAAAGGTGGAAGAGCTGACAGATGAGCAAAGAGCTTTCCTGCTCTTCTATCCCTGTGTGGGCATGGAAGACTTTTAGCCTACTCACCTTTAGTATTAGCCCTTCTTGCTTGCATTGTATCAGAAAAATCACGGAAAAGGCTTAGGGGCAGAAGCAGGAGGAAGTCCAGAAAAGGAGGAAATTCTCTTATTAATAACAACAATAACAATGATGACAGCTAATTTTTATTGTTTGTGTGACTCTTTGATTCATGTTTGTCTCCCCTCTAGACTGTAGCTTCACTAGCACAGAGACACTAAGTGTTTTCACATACCCCTATGTCCACAGCATCTTGTGCTCAACGTGTATTTACTGAATGAATGAATCAATTGTTTATTGTGAAGCAGGTACCATATTGAGGTTTAACATAGATCTTCTTGTTCAATCCAGATAATGATTCTGTAATGTAAGTACTACTGTACCCCCATTTCATTGACAAATGAAAAAGAGACTGCGAGAGTTAAAACAACTTGCCAAAGATCAGCCAGGAAACATCTCTGCTATTATAGGAGGCACGGGTTTCTTAACTATGACAATATTGACATTTTGGGTCAGATGATTCTTCGTTGCAGGGGGCTGCTTGTGCATTGTAGGATGTTAGCAGCACTCCCAGCCTCTACTCACTAGAAGCCAGTAGCACACCTCCTTCTTCCCATTTGTGACAATCGAGAATATCTCTAGATATTGTCAAATGTCCCCAGTGGGAAAATCACCCCTAGTTGAGAGCCACTCTACTAAAGGGAAGCTCAGCCTGAGCTGAGCTCTGAAAGACACTTTATTTTGCCTGCTCTTCACAGTGCCTATGAACAATGGTGTATATGAAGGTGTTACTGAAGGTGAAGTTGTTGCAAAGGTGATGCCTCAGTGGGGTTTGTGTCAAGACACTTGGGTGTGTTTATGTGTGCGTGAGCAAGGGGAGCTCAGCCAGGAGTCATATCATGTGTGGGCTCCTGGCTCAGGCACGTTGGTTATAGGCAGTTCCAGGCAGTTCAGCCTGGGACCTGGAAGAAGGGAGAGGAGCCTGATGTGTCTGGGAGGTTCCCCCTGAGAATCACATTAGCTCTGAAAGAAAATTGCATCTGTCCTGGAATGATGGAAAAAAGCAAAGGCTTAGGAGACCTGTAGACTCTGATGTGAGTGTTCATGGATAAGTCATTTAATTCCTCTGAGCTTGTTGTGTCGTCTGTAAAATCAGGGATTCTGGGAAGATTGGCTTGGCTGATGGTCTGTTCTGAGGCATGCAGGCTGACAACGGGCTCCTGCCTGGACCTACTGGGGTATGTGTGAAGACAGAAGGGATGACCAACCCCAAGGTTCTCCAGGAAAGACATCTTTTCCTCCTTATTGCCCTTATAGTTCGTAACCTGCATTGAGCCCTTTGTGTGTGCCAGACACTGTTCTGTCTCATGTGTATTAACTCACCTAACCCTCATAATCTCTGATAAACCCAGCCATGTAAAAATGCCTGACTAGCTGATCACAGAGCTGCATTCCAATGTCTTTCCCTTGTCAATATTGTTTAGAGTACCTGGTTGAAGTTCTATCAATGAATTCCAAAAAAGCAATTTTTATTCCTATTGGCTGTCTGTGGAATTTTGGGACCCACAATGTATTTTGTTCCATATGACATATGTGGTAGAATAGTTTCACAGTTATTTCTAAAGCAAGTTGGGACCTTCATGCTGATGGGAGAAGCAAAATAATTTCATGTGATTCTCCCACAATACACTACATATTGCATAATTTTCCTATTGAGAAGAATGATGTTTTCCAGATGCAATCATATATAAACCTAATTATGAAATATCCATCAGGGTATAATTTAAATTAATCTATTCTGCTTTTTAAAAAATGCATTCTTTCCACACTAAGATATTTTATTTATACTTTAGAAAACTATATAATTTGAATTTTTAATTATCATGCCTAATTCCTCAAAGGAAGGCAACTAGTCTTTGGAACTTCTTTCATTTGCTGTAGTAAATCTCCTATTCATTTTTAAATTCCATTCAGTTCTTTCTATTCTTTAGGTTTGGAGGTCCCACAGTCCAGGTAGGGGTAGTAGTGTACACAGACCTGTATTCTAAACTATTCTCTTCTACCATTTTGCTTAAAGCAATTGCTTACAAACTTTTTAATGTCACGTCACTATCGATAAAATATTTTTGAGCACAAATCTAATGTATGCACAATTGTTATAAATTATATACATGTGACTCTCTTGCTGCATATTAATATTAGCAAAATTCTCTTTTTTAAACAAAAATAGGGATAAATACAAACTGTAATGTTTCCACATCCATTTGACTCATTTTCACACATCCCATTTGAGAGTCTACTATGACAGAGAAGTAATGCAGTCTATTTTCTTACTTAATAAATGGGACATATTATTTTTCCTGCTTATCTCACAGAGTTGTAAAGAGCATCAAATGAAATAATGTTGATTGTAATAACTGTATCAGTTAGCTATTGCTGTGTAACAAGCCATCCCAAAACTCTCAGTGGTTTAAAACAATATTTATTAGCTCACAATTCTATAGTTCAGTAATTTAGACTGAGTCCTTTTGTTGGTCCTAACTGGGCTCATTCTTGTGGTGACACATCAGCTGGTGTCTCAAGAGGGTCTAGATGATCCAAGATGGCCTCATTCACATATTGAGGGCTGATGTTGGCTACTGGACAGGCCACTGTGGCCTCTCATCCCCAAGGAGGCTAGCTTGGGCTTCTTCACGTAGTGACGGTATTATTCCAAGAGGATGAGAACAGAAGTGGCAAATCCACTGAAGTCCTACACTTGGAACTGATATGTCAATTCTGCTACATTCCACTGACCGAAGCAAGTCACAAAGCTGGTTCAGATTTAGGGGGTGGAGAGAAAGACTCTGTCTCAATGGGAGTTGCAGAATACTTGAATCTGGGTTTTTTTTAAATGATTCCTCAAAATAAACTTAAGATATACTGATAAATTAAAGTTTTCTTAATAGTTTGGTTGTCTTTCTGTGTTGAAAGGCTTCATTTTAGAGGACTTACCATGGATTTTCAAATGTGCTTTGCTAGAAGTTTCATTCTTCTTTGCACCACACTATTAGAAATTTTAAAGCCATAAATAACCATCTAGTGTGACCTTTTCTTTGACAGATGGTGAAAGTGAGGCTTAGGGACATTTGCCATTATGATTATTTATGCTTCCCATACTCCCCAAGGATCTACGTAGACTTATAATAGAAAATACAGATATAATAGAAGTGAATACATGAACACAAGTTTGTTTGTTTGTTTGTTTGTTTTTGCTTTTTGAAGGGAAGATGGAACGAGGAATGATTGAATCGGATAACCTAGGCTGAGGAAAGCTACTGCACTTGGCCGTAACTGTAGGCTCCAAGCTTTCAAGTAGTTATGGCAAAAAGAGACTGTGTCTGCATAGCTCTTATTATTCAATGAAAGATAGACAACCTCTTTTGTGCTCTATTTGAACTCGGGGGAGGAATTTGTCTTGCACTTATTTATATCAGGAACATCATGTCTTGACTGCTGTTGTTATTATGAGATGTTTGTGTATAGTTGCCTTTTATGCGAATCTTCCATGAGAATTATGCTAAGTGTAATAAATAAGAGACTATACAACTCTTGGGCAGATTTGAAAAAAGGAAGCAAATAAAACTTGAAAAAACCTAGAATTATTGAAATAAAAACCTTAATGGATGGATCAAATTGTGGGTTAGACATAATTAAAAAGGAAATTAGTGAATTGGAAGATAAACCTGAAGAAATTACACAGAATGCAACATGGAGAAACAAAGAAATGGAAAATATTCAGAGAAATGGAGGCTAGGGTAAAAGAATCTAAACTGTTTCTAAACAGAGTTCCAGAAGAAGAGAAGAAGAGAAAATAAAATATTTAAGGAGATAATGACTGATAATTTTCTAGAGTTAATGAAAGACATGAATTTTCAGATTAGGAAAGCATAATGAGCAGGATAAATAAAAATAAATCTGTAACCAAACACACAATAGCAAAACCTCATAATAGCAAAACCAAGAAACCTTAAAAGCAAACAGAACCATCCCTTTGATTATCTATACACTTCACTATAATTTCTACAAATGAAAGACAATTAAACAATGAGGACTGACTTTCAATAGCAACAATGAGGCCTAGAATGCCTTCAAAGGTTGAAAGGAGAAACCTGTCAACCTAGAATTATATATCCAATTAAACTATCTTTCAAGAATGGTTGAAAAAAAGAAACTTTCAGACAAACAAGAACTGAAAATGTTCGTAAGTTACTAACAATTCCTAACAAAATCACTTCTAAAGATGAACTTCAGAAGGAAGGAAAATAATCTGAGGAAAAGAAAAATAGAATGAGATGACACAAGCATTTCAAAAGAAGGCAAGAAAGGAGAAAAAAGGAAACATACATATACAAAGGGGACAAATAGAAAGCCCAAGCTAAGATGGTAGAAATAAATCCAAACATAATTGTAATAGTTTGAATATAAAATGAGCTAAATGGTCTAGTTAAAAGACAAATGTTTTAGGGCTTGTTTAAGGAAAAAGGCACTAAAAATAATGCAGAACCCAACAATATGTTTTTATTTTTTAATTAATTAATTAATTAATTTTTATTTTTATTGAGATTATGATAGTTTACAACCTTGTGAAATTTCAGTTGTACATTATTGTTTGTCAGTCGTGGTGCAGGTGCACCACTTTACCCTTTGTGCCCACCCCCCAAACCCCCTTTCCCCCGGTAGCTACTAATCTGTTGTCTTTGTCTACATGTTTAACTTCCACGTATAAGTGGAGTCATACAGAGATTGTCTTTCTCTATCTGGCTTATTTCACTTAACATAATACCCTCAAGGTCCATCCATGTTGTTGTGAACCCAACTATATGTTTTTAAAAAGAGATCCACCTAAAATTGTGAGGGCATAGAAATGTTGAAAATAAAAGAATAGAAAAAGACATACTAGGCAATCAAAAGGAAGATTGTGTAGCTATATTAATATCTGACAAAACAGAGTTTAAGGCAAAAGCATTGCTGAAGATAAAGAGAGTTACCATTTAGATCAAAATATTATAACTCATCAGGGATAGATAATATTCTTAAATTTGTGTGCATCTAATAATATAGCTTCAAATGATATAAGGTAAACACTGAAAGAATTACAAAGAGAAACTGACCAATAAATATCATGGAGGGGACTTTAATATAACTTCTCTGGAAAAATGACAGACCAACAGATAAAAATATCAGTAAGAATAAATAATATTTAATAACACAATTAGCAGCATTTATCTAAGTATCACATATAGTATTATCACCTAACAGTGAGAAGATACTCATTTTCAAGGATACATACAACATTTATGAAAATTGACTCTTTACTAGATCATAAAGCAAGCCCCAACAAATTTAAAAAGAATCAGTACCAAAAAAAAGAGAAAAAAATCAGCATCATATGGATACTGATTCATATAGACCCTTTTCTCTTACCATAGTAAGAGATAACAAAATGAATCCTCCCTCTAAAATATCTTATATATAGAAGCTAAAAGGAGCATAATTCTAAATAAGTCATTTCAAAAGATAAATTACAGTGAAAATTAGAAAATCCTTGAATCTGAGCAATAACAAAAACATTACATATTAAAATTTGTGAGATATAAGAAGGGTGATACTAGAAGCAAATTCAAAGCTGTATTTGCTTATAATAGAAAAGAAGAAAGGCTAAAAATTAGTGAGCAAACATCTCATTTAAGTTAGAAAAACAATGACAGAATAAACATAAAGAAAATAGAAGCAAGAAACTAGTAAAGATAATAAAGAAATTAATGTAGGAGGAAGCTTTGAAATTTTTCAAATGCTAGCTGGGACTGTCACTAGTGCTGTTCACTAAATATTTCTGCTTCTGGGCAAATGGGATGGTATTTTCCAAGCCCTTGGAGCTATGTGTGGCCATGCGATTTGCTTTGACTGATGAAATGTGAGTGGAACGAGCATGTGTCATTTCTGGGTGAAAGCTTTGGTTGCTAGTGCATGATTTACAGAACTCTTGTCTTCCCCTGTGCCACACTGAGCAGCAATGCTCCAGATGGTGGCTGCTCCGTTAAGCTGATCTTGGAGCAGAGCCCCTCAGCCTACCTAAAATGGACATGTAGTGTGAGCAAGAAATACAGATCATTGGTTGTGATTTGGCAATTGTTTGTTATAACAGCATAATCTAGTGCAGTGATTCTCAACCAGGGGGTGATTTTTCCCCTGATGAAACGTTTGATAATATCTGGAGACATTTCTGGTTGTCACAACTCAGGGCGGGTGTTGCTACTGATGTGTAGTGGGCAGAGGCCAGGGATGTTGCTGAACATCCTACAATGGACAGAACAACCCCATACAACAAAGAATTATCTAGCAGAAAATATCAATAGTGCCAGTGTTCTGAAATCTTGATTTAGTGTATGTGGCTTGATAAAATAGCATAGATATTCTAGAATCACAACTCTGCTCTATAGAAATGACCTTGACTTGAAGATACTGAGATAGTAATAAGCAAATGTTTACCAAAAGAAGTGGACTCACTGTGATTTTTTGGCTTCTATTCCAGTGGACTTTTTGCTAAATCTTCCTGACTCTGTTGAGTATATTCTTTAAGCCTGTTTTTCTCTTTCCTCCAATGAGGCTTTGTGAAGATCAAGCACAATGATCGAGCCAAGATTATTAATGTAGAGTTACTACATGCATAGTGATGTAGGCAAAGGTCACATACGAGTGGGGGATTCTCTCTCCCTTCATTTCCAGGTAATTCTCTTCACTGGAGTTGTAAAGCTGCTCTCCAATGGTCATTGTCTATATCTGCTTCTCTCTGTCTCTTTGTCTCTCCTTGCCTTTCCTCTTTTCTGCTTCCTTGCCCGCATCCAAATTAGTGGCATGGCCAGGATCTGTCTCAGGAGCAAGCTGAGTTCCCACTCTGCTCTTTCTTCTCCCAGGTGGCACTTAGGTCTGCAGTTACTGCACTGACTACACAGCCCAGGCGTTGTAAGCAAACCTGCCTCTTCTGTGGTCTGTGGATGTCTGAGCTTATTCATTTTGGAGGTGGCTGGTGTGATAGATTGAATGTCTAACTAGGCAAAAGCAGTGTTCCGTATGGTCTAGTCAGTCCACTAGAGTTCTCCGCACTGAGGTTTGGAGCCAAAGTCTCTGCTAATAGTGTTACTTTGATCTCCATCTGCTATTATTACTTCAGCATATATATCCCCTGACCTCTCATGTGGAGAATGCCTGTAGTTTGGGGTAGGATTAGGGTATTTTAAGACACCTTGGCCATAATATTATATAATTGCAGGCCACATGAACCTCATTTCTAATACTCAAACAATTTAATTCTCCAGTTTAGTTAGACTAAGCTCAAGATTGATCTCAGTAGAGAACTTTTATCCTCTTGTCCAATACACTCAATGATGAGTTAGTTATCAGTTAACATATTTTGAGTACTTACTATTTGCTAGGCAATAGTATAAACAGTTTACATAAATTATATCATTCAACTCTTAGGAACTCAAATTCAAGCAGATACTATTATTATCTTTATTTTGCATACGAAGCTTGTGGGGAGCCAAGAGTTTAAGAAACTTGCTAGTAAACAGAACAGCTGGCACTGCAACATGCCATTCTTGGACTCCAGAGACTGTGCTGTTGACCCCTATGCTGTATTGCTTATCCTGACTCTTAAATTGTAATCATCTCATTTTTCTTTCAGGTCAGAAGGTGATGGTCTTCCTAGAGTGGGACATGTGGGCAAAGTAAAGACCCACCCTAGGTAGAGCTTGGTGCTGACCCATTACTCCAGCTTGCTCTGCCTGGGCCTTGGGAACGGCAATTTGAAACACTGGGTCTCAGTCTGTATCATCCATCCTCAGAAGGCAGAATGGAAAACTGACCTTGTGCAGTTGCAGGGCTTGTTTCTCTTACACCGAATACAAAGCCTTTGGTAGAACCTCAGGGGACATCAGATAGAAAAGCAAGTACGTCAGGTTGATTTGGGAAACTGGCGCTGTAAGCTTCTCAGAATCTTACATCTAGTGTTTCCTTAATTAGAGAGGTGGCCCTCCAGTCAATGTTCTTGCTATTCCTTGCTATGCCATTCCCCTTGCTTCCCAGCCAGCCACTCGGGATTTTCAGCTGATGACGATGCAATCCTCCTGGGGCTGTGCAAGGCACAGAGGGGGAGAGAGCAGAATTTGTTGGCCTGTTATATGGGGTTGCTAAAGCACAGGATTGCATTCATCAAAGCCAGCATATTCCCTCCAGTTTTATATTCAGAATGCGTGTTCCACGGTTCACTTACGAGTGATGGCGGGATGTAGCAGATACACTGAAGCATTGTCTGGAAATGTTTAAGCATTTTAATTTTTTTTCTTTTACTGCAAGAAGAGAATACCCAAAACTCCAAGTAAGAAACCACGCTGTCCCAAGAACTGAACTCTGCCCAGATGTCTGTTACTTGCTGCTTAGGAGTGTGCAAGTATTTGAGGAAGAAGGATGGAACTTTTCTATCACTATAGGAATCTGAAGCCAGTTTGAACTTTGTATGTATGTCTTCTTACCCAATAAAAGAAACAGAAGTGAGAAGAAAGAAAATAACCACAACAGCAACTTTTCCTATTATTTATTGAGCACCATGTCAGGCACTAAATGATGAATATATTATCTCTTTTAATTTTCACAACCATCCTACAAGGTAATGCTAAAACATCCATATGCTACATAAGACGAACTGAGGATTAGAGTGGCAGAATAAATTGTCCACAGTCTCACAGGATTTGAATTCTGGTCTCACTCACTCTGGAGCTCCTTCTCTGAGCCATTGGTTTGAATTTGATTTACTTGCTCACATGAAGTTAGGCACTCCCACTCCAGATTTGATTAATCAGGATTCTCTCATAATCCCTGCTGCTAGTATGAAATAAAACTGATTAGTCTTAAGGCATGGTTGAAACAGGTCATCTAGGCTGTGTTTATAGGGATAATATAATTATAGCAGTTTTGGGGAGTGTTCAGGCTCCCCCAAAATAAATATTAGTGAGGAAAGATAAGTTAGGGGGCCCAATTAGCCAGACTGGATCAGTTTCACTGGCTGGATGTGTAACTCTCCAGTTCACTTTCCTTGTATAAACACAGCTGTGATGGACCAACACATGCCTTGGCATGCCAGGATCCAGAGGTAAGATGGAAGTTCTTAAAGAGAATTCTGGAAACCGTGTTTATCATCTTGTCCCTTGCCACCTTGCCTTAGGACCATGTATTTATTTGGCATAAAATTGAAAAAGAAAACACAAGCTCAGCTAAATGGTCCCTTTATAACCTTAAGAAAAGACCTTGAGCTATGACCTCAAGTTATATAATAAAAACAAAAGAGTTCCTTAAAACACTTATTCTTCTGTAATTTGAACTATTTTGCTATTGTTATTATTGAAGAACGAATTGCGTATTATTTCACTTGCTCCCCGTATTGGGACAGTGAATAGTCTAATAAAATGTCAGGTTGCTCTTTAGAAGGACGTTGTCTACCACTGAAAACATATACAATTCCCAGAACTCAGTTGTCATTTGGGAAGGCAGCTAATGACAATCAAAGAGAATGTCTAGAGAAACAGTGAAGAGAAAGAAAAACAAACGGAATTAAATTTGAACAGGGGTAAATTTATCTACTCTAGCTTCAGGGGTTGAAACAGCATGAGAGCCAACAGCTATTCATTGAGGACTTCCTCAGTACAAGGGATTAATGCTCTGCAATGAGAATAAAAGCATGAGTTTGTCAGTTTTCAGTGCTGGCACTCAGTGACTTTATAACCTGAGGTGAATGGAAGCTTATAACTGAGTAGTTTAGCCTAATGCCTTATTTTTTTAAATTTTTGCACAGCTGTCTGATTAAAGAGTGTTCTTCCCAAGGCTAATGTTAGCGTAGGCAAAGGAGGGAACCGACTAAATATGGAATGGCAAATAGATTTCCTTGCTTGTGACAATACTGATTGGTAGAGTCAGTTTGAGAAAATGACTGAGGCCAAATCTGGGTTTGATTAGTGATGTCTGTTATTGGCGTGGGAGGGGAGAATGGTGGCAGGATATGGTATTCCTGGTATTTGATATCCCTGATGTAAATTGTGTGGTTTGAGCTGTAACAAAGGCTGTGTCTGTCCCCCAAATTGCTTCTTCACTGTTTTACTTCAGTACCTGAAACTATTGCCTCTTATTTGTTGCTTGGCCTACGTTATAATTAAAAAAATAAATAAAAGCTAACACATTGGGTTCTTGGTACATATCAGGCAGTACTTGCACTTTGTACATATTATGTTATTTATTCCTATTTTACAGATGAGGACAATGAGAGTCATTCTCTAGAAATTCAACCAAAGTCCTTTGCCTCTAACCATTGCATTTTTATGGCACTCTCTTTTTTGGCTTCTGGTGAGGCCTTTCATGACCTTCTTCATTATTTTTGGAGGACGTCTCTCCTGAGGAACCAAGGGAATATTAAACAAGAACATGGAGAACAGAAAAATGCAAAACACAGACCCGGAACAACTTTGACTATAACATGCTGCTAGCCACAATTTCTCAAGTCAAGTAACCCATCAGTTCTTCAAAAAGAATTGGCCTATTTGGTGAAGGGCCTTCATAGGGATCCAACATATTTCCTAAGATGAAGAGTTTGTAAATTTTGCTTTTATTGGGCAACAAGTTAAAATTGCAGGGGACACAGAATGGGGCTATATCGATGACAAGGGATGCTTAGATGTAGGGGGCATGAGATGCTGCAGTGAAGACAAGTCAGAGTGGTCATTGCAGAAGGGAACACTATTCATTCACTTCTTTATTCAATTGCTCATGTATCCAACAAAAGACTTATTGAGTACCAACTTTCCTCTAGGCATAGTGCCAAATGCTGGGATGTAGGTTCCTGTTCACACGGAGGTTTCAGAAGGGAGGAGACTAGCTCTGAAAGTAAATGATATACTTGCAGTTTGCCTAAGGTTGTGCTAATTTCCACCCTTCCCACTGAGAGTGTCTGCATTCTTCTGGTTCAATATCACTATTATTACAACACTCACATCACCATTCTAATTCTAAACAACATAGATGAGGCACTGAAGTATATATGCATCATATTAAGTAAAGAAAGGTCAAATGCAATATTTTATCTACAATACGATCACAGTCATGTAAAAATTATATGAGCATAGCAGGATGACCTAACTGAAAATGTGTCTGAAGATTTTGAAACATTTACGAGTGGAAGCTGAAAAAAAAAAATCCTGTCATTTAAGAGCTACAGAGATTTTCTGTCTCACGAGGCAGTCAGCTTTCTGAACTTCTCTGGGTCAGACTGCTTCTTTGTTCTTGGAAAATCACCGAACTGTCTCTGTGTTACCCAAATGTAAAGCAAGATGCCAGCTGTTATCTGGGAGGCTTGTGAAATCATAGAGATACTTTGAGTGAGAAACCAAATGCTCTGTGTGGTCACATACATTTGTTGCCTATGTGTGAGCCAGAGTTCCCCTTGTTTCTTTTCCCTGTGTGGGTTGAGACTGCCCTGTGCCCTCACTGTAGTTACCTGTGTCTGGGGTGGCCTGGGGATTATATTTCAGCTGCTGCCTCCCAGGGAAGTGATTTCTAGAAGGGTAAGCAGATAGGGTCTTCATTTCATGCTAGGAAGATCAGGCTGGGCTGGGGGTGGGGTGCAGGACTGGAATTTCGATGATCTATTTGAGATTTGGTACTCCAGACTTTGAGAAGTGTGCTGATTCTGGATTATTGTTTTCTTCCTCTTTTTTTCTTGAGGAAGATTGTCCCTGAGCTAACATCTGTGCCAGTCTTCCTCTATTTTTGTATGTGGGATGTTGCTTGATGAGTGGTGTGGAGGTCTGCACCTGGGATCCGATCCTGCGAACCCCAGTCTGCCAAAGTGGAGCACGTGAACTTAACCACTGTGCCGCTGGGCTGGCCCTGGATTATTGTTTTCTTATATTAACTTCATGCTAGGATTGCCATTCTTATGGGTAAGGGTAGGGTTTGCTCTGAGAGTGAATGGTATTGCCTCTGTTGATCACTCTGGCAAAGAACGGGTCCGCTGGGAATAGAGATTATGGTCTGGGATGAGGAGACACTTCTTTTCTGCTTGGGAGATGTGGCTATGGCACCTGGACTATACGGAAGGGAATCAGGTTTGGCTACACTTTCAGTTGAGGCCAGGCCAGGAGATATCTCCACAAGGGGCCCCCAGAGGAAGCATCTGGGCCTCCTTCTAGGTCTAGAGGCAAGTTTTCACTGATGTAGTTTCCTTCTGCTCTTCTTGAACTATAAATAAAGTCTTATTAGAAGTGGGAGCCTGGTCTCAATACTGCTGTGGAGAGTCAGGGCAAGAGCCTCTTCCACTCTGAGGGTTCAAGACGGAAGAGGAGGCTCCCATCTCTTCTCCCTCTGAGGCCAGTGTGATGGAGCCCAGACCTGGGCCCCTGGACTTGCGGGAGAGCAGCCTGCAGTGAAAGTCACGTTACTGCCACCTCCCTCTCCCAATCCCCACCCTAATTCTCCAGATACAAAAGGAGAGGAGCCTTGAAAGGAGGGCCCCTCAGATCTAGCAGTCAAGCTGGTAAGGCTTGGAGACCTGGGCAGGCAAACACATGCATAAACAACAAAAAAAGAAAGGGCTGATAAATGAAGAAAAAGAAAGGGAATTCTAGAGAATTATTTTCATCATTTAATTTCGATAATTATAATATTGTTTTTGCAATAAATCAAGAATGTGTAGTGACACTATTATTGTGACTCTACCATTCACAATTGTAGTCCCTGTGCAACAGAGGGTTAATGTCTGACATTAAATCAGTCAACTAATGTCCAAAGTTAAAAACTGGAGGGTGTCATCTGCAAGGATCTCTTTCATGTTAACCTACTAATTGAATTTTTTTAATGCCCCAAGTGGGAGTTTCTTGTGTTTTAATTTATACTGAGTCCCTTTGTGTAGTTTTGCGGGTCTCAGCAGGGGAGCGTGTTGGTTGGTGAGTGCAGCCAGACTTAAGAGCTAAAATCCCCTAATTCTTTCTATGACTTGTAAAATAATTTTAATCTTATTTATTTTTTAGAATACGAAAACTTATTTGTGGCTCTAAATTAAAAGGTACCAAACGCAAACGGTGACAGCTCTCCTTTCCGTGGCTTCTCACCTTTCAGTTCTTCTCTTCAGAGACAATTATTTATCCATTTCTTGTGTATTTTTTTCCAGAGGTAGCTTATGCATATATGAGCAAATCCCTATACCTATGATGTTTTGCACAATTAAATGCTCACGTTGAGCTTGGCTCTCTGCTGAGCATTTTACGTGCTTTGGTTCGTTCAACTTTCACAGATAAGGACTCAGGTATTGTTAGCATCCCCACTCCATAGGGGGAAACTGAGGCTCAGAGCAGTAGTTTGCTGGCCTGTTTTGTACCAGCTTGGGAGAGCCGATTGTTAAATTGTTAGGAATTTTGTGATCTGGTTGATTGAAATCGGCCACAGTGGGAGCATTTGCACCCGTGGAAACTGGCCAACACTATAAATCACATTCCCCGTGTCTATCTGGAGCTGGTTTACTGTTTACCAGCACACCATTTCTCAGAGAGGTTGAGTGACTTACTCAAGATGACAAACTAAAGGTGGCTGAGGCAGGATTTGACCTCAGGCCTCTCTAACTCCAGACCCTGTGCTCTGAGCCAGGATCATACTGACAAGTAGAAGAAAAATGAACTTGAGTTTTCAGTGCCTGTTCTGGTGACTTCCCAGCCCTTGTACCCTCCAGATCCAGGCTATTTATTATATTAATAGTGTTATTCCGATCTCTTGCTCTCTCTCTTTTTTTAATCCTCTTTCATTTTCATGATTGGTGTCTTTTTCTTTTCGGTTTTTTTTTTAAGGAAGATTAGCCCTGAGCTAACATCTGCTGCCAATCCTCCTCTCTTTGCTGAGGAAGACTGGCCCTGAGCTAACATCCATGCCCATCTTCCTCTACTTTATATGTGGGACGCCTGCCACAGCATGGCTTGCTGAACGGTGCCAGGTCTGCAACCGGGATCCAAACAGGCAAACCCCAGGCTGCCAAAGCAGAACGTGTGCACTTAACTACTGTGCCACTGTGCTGTCCCCCATGGTTGGTGTCTTAATAGTTTGTTTTCTTCTCGTCATAACCTAACTCATGCATATTGCAGACAAGTTGTAAAATGGAGAAACATATGAAGAACAAAATAGCCATCACTTTGAAATAACAAGCGCTAACATTTTGTCACCTTGTACTGACTTTGACCTTTGTGTTTCTGATTGCTTGAACTTGATTCTTATTTGGTGCCTCTGTTTTACTTTTGGACTTTTTCCTCCCTGATTTGTTACGTGATGTTTCTTAGTACCTTTCACTCCGCCTGTTCACATAGAATTCTTAGCTGTGACGTGGGGTGCAATTAACCCCATTTTAAAGCACTCATGTGTATCATCAGCATAGATGGTGAAAAAATGATGTAGTCAGCTTATCCTTGAATCAGGCTCAGTGCAGCAAGAGACTCACAATGTAAGAGGCACAAGGAAACCAAAACCGAGGGAAGAAACCACCGATTCAGGTTGCCTGACTCACAATCACTGTGATACCTGTGTCTTTTGAGCGGAATGGAGAACAAAACCACATGCGCTATTTCAATTGTTATTTCTCTCCCTCTCGTTATCTTTTTCCACCAAGCTCATGCACAGTAGTCGAATTTACATAATTTGAATGTGCAAATGACGTACTTTCTTGGTAAAACAGAGCAGCCAGAAGAGCTAAAACACAGCCTTCTAAAACATCAAAAATCAGTTGCTCCACATTAGTGCGTTGTTAACTTTAGCTGTAACAGTTAACAGAATATTATATTTTACCTCTAGAATATGTCTGCAAGACAATATCTGGTTATGTGTGTGTATGTGTGCGTGCATGTGTGTCTCACAATTTATATAAAAGCAGAGTGACTAATTCTGCATCAGGTAAATGGATTAGGGGGTGTTGAAGAGGAGCCATTTTCTTCACGAGGTTTCAGTAATGAGTAAATGGCAGAGAGAAGTACGGGCTGTCCCGAGAGGCAGAGCCCATCCTTGGCTCTGGGCTACGCAAGCCCTGTAGGTTCCGAGCACCGGTGATACAAATTGTGCCAATCTGTTAGAGCAGACCCGGCTTCCCAGTGGTTTTGTGACTGTCACCTGCCTCTGCATCTCTTATAATGAAATGGTTCTTGGACAGCTGGGTTATCAGCAAAGAGCCATGTAGGAAGTGGCCTGCCCAATTAATCAGATGTCATTCGGACCAGATTTCTTTAGCACATCGCTTCATGGTAAACAGCAGAGTATTAACAAATGAAAATCATAAAGAGACAAAGGAGAAAGGCGTCATTTTTATGTACACTTACTTGTCTTAAGACATATTTTTCCATTTCTGAAACTTGAAAAATAACCATCTGGAAAGAATCATATTATAGACAAGGCATGTCATGACATTTACAGCAAATATTTTTGCTGTGGGATCAGTATTCTCTCATTGCCCCGTCAACTGCCATATAATCGGATACCCATAAAGTATTCAATAAATAGAGGGCTCCCGCAATAAATCAATAGTGCAGGAATAATACGTTTTAAGTGTTCACATTTTCCTTTGTTTATCCATCTTTTTAAACACGCATTTTTGCATCACAAACCTCCTTTAACGTTTGTCTTTGTTTCTTTGCCTCTCAGCCACTGAGTCTCGGGCAAATGACATTAGACTGCACCACCGTGGAGAGATCTCTGGCATAAATAAATCTATCAGGAGGTCAAGAGGTCAAGAGCATAAATGAGGCAAAGATTTCAAAGAAATCACCGACCAAATGATTTATAAATCATGGAAAACACTGCTCCGGCCATAAAAGAGAAATTAAATTTATACATCATGAGCTTCAGGATGCTTTGGGTTCTGGTGGGTAACTGGGTTAGAAATGGAAGAGCTTATGTCATCCTGTTGTTGGTTTGGAGTCTTGTTATAGCGGCATTTACCCCAGGACTCTAAATCAGGAGGACCAAGATTAAACTCCCCCTCCCTTCGCCTGTGTCTCTAGAAACGTTTGCTTTTACCTCTGACCTGGAATTCCCACCACGTGGGGCTCGACTCTGGAGTGGGGTAAGAATCAATTCACTGTTGGGCAGAAATGATAATACCAGTGAGAGAAGGCAAGCCTCCCCTCTGTTGGTGAAAGGCTGCGAGTCCCACCTTTGTCTATGGGAAAGCAACAAAGAATTATAGCATCCGCCCTGGCTGGCCAAGGAAGCTGTGAAACTGGGGACTTCTGCAACATAACAGCCGAACCATCTATAGGAGAGAGTAAAACGAGCCAGTCTCTGTAAAAAGAACAATAATACTTTATGCTATAATGATCTGTAAAGGGAATCTGTCCAGAGCTTTTACAGCTTCAAAATAATCCTTTCCACTTTTTGTCATATTTTCTTCAAAGACACGACGTTCAGCCATTTCTTTCTTCTACACACCCCCTTCTCATTTCTTTTTCTTCTGTTTTTGGAAAAATTATCAGATTGGAAACTCTAAAGCTTGAAAATGTCTATTTATTTTAGCTCTATATGAATTCATGAAATGTACACAATGATCTATACATAAAACTTAAGTAATTTCATGGGGAACTTGCCGAAAACACACTCATTTGGGAACGTCACTTCTGCCTTAAACAGATGTGAGGCAGCAAATGACACCATGAGCAGCCATCAGAGTTTGGAATTGATTGCCGTTCTTTATGACCTAACCGATGGAGACTTAAACTTGAGCTAGTTTTAAAGTTTTCCTGGAAACAAATTTTGCTAATCCCACACAATGGAAACGATATGCTGGTTCCCAGCTTGAAATACAGATTTGTAGTGATGACAGAGAAAAACAGTATACTGTGTCAAGACTCCTTCACTCTCACAATCCAAGGTGGGGTTTTAGTGGAGCCCTAAGTTTCTTTCCTTCCCTTGCTTCCTTTCTCTGTCTGTCTTCCTTTCTCTCTTTTCCTTTCCTTGTTTTCTTTCTCATGCTTCTCTCTTCAGCTATCAGATATTTGTAAGAACAAAATATGTTTTGGGGGGGCCAGTCCAGTGGCGTAGTGGTTAAGTTCACGTGCTCCTCCTCAGTGACCCAGGGTTCGTGGGTTCAGATCCTGGGCACGGACTTAGCACCACTCGTCAAGCCACGCTGTGGTAGCATCCTACATAAAGTGGAGGAAGACTGGAATGGACGTTAGTTCAGCATCAACCTTCCTCAAGCAAAAAGAGGAAGACTGGCAACAGATGTTAGCTCAGGGCCAATCTTCCTCACACACACACGCACACAAATCTGTCTTGGGGTTGGTAAATTTTGGGTTGTATGTTTCACTTTTTAAATGTCTTAAGACAATTTTTACTCAAGTATTTGGGAGAAGGGAATGTAGAGCACATTTTTTTCTTAATCTCCTTTTTCTACTTTTTCTGAACCTAGGTATATGTTAAAGGAAATTTAATCCATAGCTTGCTGATGCATTTATGCCTAAGTCATCAAATTGGATTTTGAATCACCTTGCTTAACGTCTCTCCAATTCCCTTTCTCTTTGTAATTGGGAAGTTGGGCCTCATGAGTGGGGCCAGAAATTCGTGTTGTGTTTAGAATTCAGGCCCCTGAGAATTGATTGGTACCATTTCCTTTATCCACTTTAGAAGGATACTTTATCTTCCCTACCTTGGAACCACTGCAAATACCCCAATGGGCCATCTATCCTTAGAATCATTTCTTTTCCCAAAGAGATTTAGTATAGAAAGTTGAATAGGTTAAAAAAAATAATCTCAAGTAAGCATATCTGTGTTTCTCTCACTTAACTTCTTCCACATTAAAGAGAAGCAAATCTGAAAGTAAAATTGAGATTTTACAAAGATCTGAACATGATACTGCGAACTTTTTCAATGGTTTTTCCCAACATTCTCATAACAATTGGCTTGAATTATGTCTTCAGTACTCAATAAAGGACAAAAAGGGAGGATATTAATCCACATCTTAGCAAAAATATATAAAGTGTGTGTTTGGAGAGAACCTGTTAAACTTAGGACTAGGCTAATTATTAGTTTATTTGCAATTTTTGGTGAATTTTTTTGAATTTTGAAGGTTTTCTGTTGAGCTGAGGTTGATTGCCCTTTTAATCTCTTCCTACACCATGGCGTCAGTGTGCTCAGACACAGCTGCATGTCTCAGAGTTGGACTTTCATGGAATGAGGTCTGTCGTTCCACAGAAAGGGAGAGAGATTCTCTGTGCTGATACTAAAAGAAATTGCTGGCTTTGTTACATCTTAAAATTTTATTTGTTTTCATGGAAGTGAGCAACTTGTATTGCCATATTTGCCTTTTCTGGCCCATTGGCTTTTGATCACATCTCATGGCTTTTTTAGCACATGATGTTTCGTTTACACTGATAAAATTGTGATCTTGAACGTGCATGTGGAGGGGGTGCTGAGGTATCCTGTAAATAGACTGTGTGATGGAGTCCATCTATTATTACATGGCTGCCATAAAATATATAACACACTGGGTGGCAGGCAGGGTGACAGTAAGGTGGGAGTCTGAGTAAGTAACATAGCAACTCAGTAACGTTGGTCTGATTAGGCAAGGAAAAAAGAACCCCAAACAAAAAACTAGTCTCTTTTACTGATTTTAGCATGGAATTTCTTTAATAATACTCTTAGATTTAAGAGATACCTGATATAATTTCTCAGAGCCTGTTTTAAAGAATGGAGAAGAATCTTTTATATTTAGTTCATCATGTGCAGAAGACTGTGATTTAAGAGTTCTTGGCATTTTATTTTTTATTTTTTTGTCTAAATATCTGCTCCCTCAATTTTCCTTTGTTCGCTGACAATCTTGTGTAATTTGGAGTGAAAGTGAATAGGAGCATGTTCTCTACAGGTAAGAGGTCAAGTCTTGCCGCAGCTACAAATGCACTGGATCTGATACAAGCTACCTGATCTCTTTTTGCCTCAGTTCTCTCGTCTGTCAAATGGCAAAGACAAGATTACCCACCACATAGAGTCATTGTGAGATTTATGTGCATGGCAAGCAGAAGAGTTCTTGGCACAAGGTTAACACTTATTAAATGTTAGCTGCTGCTGCTGCAATTACTGTTGTGGGCTAGCAAATTGTTTAGCACACACCTTTTGCATAAATAGTTTAAAGGAAACGGGACCAGCCTATGCTCACATAATTCTAACCTGCTTGTGTGTGAATTACTAAAATTACTAAAATACTCCTGAATTGAGACTCTGAGACCCCCAAAGGCAAATTGTAAAGTCAAGGGTTTGGGTATGTATTGAGTAGTAACCAGTGTAAGAATGATTATGTTGTGGTTAAGAAAAGTGGAGATGTGAAGTGTAAAATCTGATACTGAGAGAAGAACACTGGATTATGAGTTGGAAGATGTGTCACCAAAAAAAAAATGTGACCTTGGCAAATAGCATGTCCTCCTTGAACATCATCTGCCAAATGAGAATGGGAGTGATGAGACCCACTCTGTGGGTTTCCCAGGGTTATTATAGGTTCTGATTAGAAGAAGTGTGGGCACAGGAAAGCACTCTGAAAAGATAAATGTGCTGTTCAGGCAGGAGGTGATGCAAGTTGAATGACAGAGCAGGTTCCTGCCCATCAATCCTGCACTTCCGCCTGTTACTACTCCAGTCTGGGATGCTGGAGGATGGCCCAATTGCAAATTCCAGGGCACGCACGTGGCCTGTTGATTGTACTGGCGCCTGCTGTGCGAAAGAAGCCGGGTGCATTTTTATGTGTCAATTCCAGACAGACATAGTTTTGCTTTGGAAATAAAGAGGCTTTCTTGGGTGAAATGGGACAAACGGTTAGACCCCAAATCCTCCAAAACAGCATTGAAATGTTTGAAGCATTGTGCCCTTTGACGTCTCAATGATACCTAGTAATTTTGTGACAGTCTATTCCTTAGTCAGAGTCGCAGAGTTCAGCAGCCACCCCCTAGAGCCCTGGCAAAGGCAGTTTCCGAAAATGCCAGAATGGAGAGGAGTTAATGTACAATGTGGAAGAGCAAAGGCCCAGGGAGCCCAGATCCAAGCCAGGAGACCGTTTTCAACAGCGTGAGCAAGAGAGAGCATGCAACACGCAGACAAACAAGGAGGACCAGAAATCGCACCTATCCAGATGCAAAAATAAGAGGAAGGGGCCCAGTCAGAGCTCTAATCCATCACTCAACTGGCGCAGGCAGGAGAGTCACGAGCCTGGCACCAGCCTCCTCACTCCGGGGCTGCCTCCCCGCCTTGGGCGGCAGAAGGGCTGCAGGCTGAACCGTGACGTCCTGGGCCTGTGCTCCTCAACAGATGGCACTGTAAATCTGAAATATTCCACAGGAGAAAGACAAATGGTAATCAGCCGAGAAGGCTCGGAGCCTGGCATACGGAGTGGAATAAAGAGAGGCCCCGCATCCTTACAGAGTCGTTCCTTCCTCCTGCTCTTAAATATCACACCTCTGAAGTCATCTCCCACTGGAACTCCCAGCAGCTGAATAGGTTCATAAACACAATTCTCTCTGGGCAGAGGGAAACCAAGAACCAAGGCAGTTACCCCTATAATTCCAGCCCACAGTTAGGTGTGGGAATGTTTACCTTGAACTCTGAATGATTTCACCCCAACGCAGCTCCCCCTGGTAACTCTCTGACCTGACCCCTGCCCTTATTATTGAGATACAAACGAGCCCTTCCCTACTCCTCCCTTCTAATTTTCTCAAACATTTATTGACTGCATGCTATAAACAAAGCACTATCATTCATTCATTCATTCACTAGTCATTTATTCCTCCTTAATGGATCACCTCCTTTGCGCCATGCTCTGTGCTAGGGCCTGAAGCCACAAAGATGAATATGATGGTGACTTGTCCTCAAAAAGTTCAAGTTTGGTGTTTCGGATAGATACAAAATAGGCTTACAAAACTGAATAAAATAGTTACAGGGCTTGCTCTGCAGAGAGGGAGAGAAGCTCTGTAGGTATCGATAAGATTTGGAGTCCAGTATTATCCTATCAATGGTTTAATGAGGCCAAATGTGGCCACTTTCAACTGAGTTGTTTCAGAATCTCTGGTTTGGGAGTGATATATAGTTTAAAAAATATATATTAAAATGTTTTTACAGCACACATACGGAAAAGAAAGTTCGTCTCGTATCCTGCCCTCTCGAACACCATCTGCTTTGCTGCCTCTGGGCCTTCCTGTGCACTGCCCCAAGTTCACTGAATGCTTGCCCCGCTGTATGCGTGCCTCACTGCAAGCTTTCAGATGTCAGCAGAAATCACATCTCTCCTGGGAGGCAGGATGGTGTAGTGGTTGAGTGTAGATTCTGGAGCAGGCCTGCAGCATCAGACTTTGAATCTGCTAATTGCTAGCTATGTGATCTGGGGCAAATTCTGGAACCACTCTGCTAATCAGTTTCCTCATTTGAAAAGTGTGAGTTATTCTGATATCCATCCCATAGGACTGTTAGGAGGTTTCAATTAGAAAATATATGTATTTAGGGCTTCGTTCAATGAATGTTAGTTTTTATGGTTCTCAGACCATCATATCTAAGTTGGTTCACTCCTGTTATTCTCTGTTATGCTCTCTTTTGGTTTCCATTACAGCATTTACTACACTTGCATATGACAGTTATGTAAGGCAATTCTGTATTTATTTACTTGTTAATTACTTGTCTTTCCCACTAGAGTGTAAGCCCCACAAGGCTCTTTTCTTTACCAAAGTATCCTCAGCACTTAGTATAGTACCTGGATATAGCAGATGCTCAATAAATATTTGTCGAACAAGTGAATGAATGAATGAACAAATAAATGAAAGCTAAACCAAAATATCCTTGGGTAATGGAGCTATATAGAAGATAAGATAAGAAAGCTTTCTAGTGGGTATGAGTTAAAAAAAAAAAAGTTGGGGATTGATCTTTGAAGTCTGGGGCTTGGAAATCATTCTGTCTTGGTTTCTTAACAATGGAGAGTTCTGGGTGCCAGAAAAATTCCACAAATTTTCCCACGTTGTGGGCTTCTGAAGACATTCCATTGAGACTGTTGTGAAATATAGCATGTCCCCAAAGGGAAAAAGATAGTTATATCTTTTTCAGATACAGGTGGGAAGGTTGCATTGAATCTTCCTAATGAAAATCAATAGCATAAAAAGTTAAATTAAGTTGATGCAACTAACTATTCAATCCAACTTGCTTATTAGCAAAAGCACCCAATCCACCACTGGGATCCCTGTTGCTAAGTTGCCTCAAGAAACAAATTGATTAATGGATTTTCTTTTTCTGAAAGTCCTTTCAAGTAAGCAGGTCAAATAGCTACGAATTCATTAGGGCCACTCTAGTCAATGATAGCTGTGCAATTTGGTTCCAAACACCCAATTTATGGATTGGCCTAAGCCCCATGGAATTGACTGTGTTTGGGGGATTTTGGAAGCCTGTGCATTGTCATTAACTATCCTTAAGGAATTTTGGGTCAGGAAGGGGAGCAGGAAGCTCTGCTGAGAAGCAAACCCTTGCCCATTTCATTCAGGGGAAGGAAGCAGTGGGCCCAACATACTCTCCTTTTGGCCCTATGCTCTCAAGACCCCCAATATACATTAAAATTGTTTGTAAACATCAGTAATTTTTTTTATAAGAACTTCTTAAATGGAGAATTGGGGACCAGCAAAATATGGTCATATACTGATAAGAGATTTGGAAATAACAAAGGAGATGATGACAAAACCCAAAGGCTGAAATTTGATATTAAATGTTTATTTTTGATAACTGAAATTTCTCTTTTTAAACTTAGTCAAGTCTTCAACTATCTGCTTCATTTTGGTACTAACAGGACTTTAAGGAGTTATAACATTAGGATAGTAAAACTAAAGATACATATCCACATATATATATATATATATTTATCCGTCTATCATCTATCTTTATCTATATATATATCATCTATCTATATATAATTGTGGTTCATAGTGTGAACCAATATAGCAGGTGTATATGAAATGCACTTATTTTATATGCAATATGCAATGCAATATGGAACTGGGAAGACAGCCAAAAGGCCAATGGTAGAAAATGAAGACCAGGGTAGTAAGGTGGCTGAAGAAACCCAAGGTTCCACAATAAAAGATACTCAAAGTGGGTGATATCAGGAGGATCCAGCTGAACTTAATTATATAAGATAAGCCAATATCAGAAACAGTTTCATAAATTACAGTTTTCCCCTGAATTTCCAGGTATAGTTGAAAGTCAGTAAATGCTAATCACCAAGGTGGCTTTCTTTAAGGGATAGATAGTGTCAAATGCATTTTTTTTAGTTGGGACACACATTAGAAATTCCATTTTTAGCATTTTAACAAATGTTTAGAATTTTTAATAGTTTTAGATTTATCGAGAAGTTGCAAGAATTACAGAGAGTTCCTGTGTACTCTGCACTGGGTTTCCAGTATTGTTAACATTATTATAGTACATTTGCCACAACTAATTAACCAATATTAACACAAAAATCCCCTCATTTTGCATACGAGGAAACTGAGTCCCAGAGGGTTAAGTGATTTGCCCCTGGCCATGGCGAGGGGAGAACCAGGACCCAATTTCCATAACTGTCAACCAAGGGCTCTTTCTAGCAAATTGTGCTTCTCTATCTTCTGATTTCATACTTTTCTCTTTTATTGCTAATGGATCCTTAGGAACAAATCTGGTTCAGAAATTCAAAGTGTGAAGTAGATAAAAGCAGAGGCTTTCTGGGTGAAGTGTACCCCTCCCCCTTGCACCCCGTCCCGTGGGAACACCTGAGGCATCTTTGAGCAAGTGTTTGGGCTCAAAGGAAGATCGTTGGGCAACAGCTTGGCAGTTTGATGATGGAACTTGTTGTAAGTTCACCATCTGGCACCATCTGCCCTGTGAGGCTTGAGGTGGGGCTGTCACTGACTGAATCAAAAGCCAGCATGAGAAGGGAGGTGGATCAGGCACGCAGGTTGCTGGTGAGATAGGCCATTGGATAAGAAACATTTTCTTAACCCTTTGAGATTGAACTGATTAAAGAAAGGGAGAGTCAAATAAGCATATCTGAGTTCATACAAATCTCCTAATTGCATCTATAGTATTGTGTGTTCTAGGAATAAAGAGAAGATTGGCTGAAAATGCATTTTGGTCCTCTGTAATGTGTCCACTTTCTCTGCTTTCCCTCTTCCTAGAAAAAATTAATTCTTCTCTTCTTTAATGTTTTTTTTTTTTTACCAGTATGGACTAGAAGAAAAGGGAGTGAATAAGACGCAAAGAGAGAGTAAAAAAGAGTTAGGATGACATAAGGGCCTGAAGTTGCAGCCCTGAATCAGAAAAATCTGTGTTTAATGCCACCGTTGCTATATACCAACTGTGTGATCGTGGGAGAGTTACTCAGTCTCTCTGTGACTCAGTTTCCTCATCTGTAAAACAGGAATCATGGCAGGTTCTCCAATGTGTTGCTGTGGGAATTGAATGAGATAATGCCTCTAAATGGTTTTGCCCCAGGCCTGGGATGTTGTAAAGACTTGATAAACAGTAGTCATTATTATTTTCACTAGAACTACAACCATCTATATTATTATCAAGAAGGAAATAAATTCATGAGAATAAATAAGCAACTTTTCAGAGGGCAAACCTATCAATCTTTTGCTTTTAGTAGCTTTCTTAGAATGCTCACCTTTTCCAAAGCACTGCTTTTTTTGATAATTATTTAATAATAATAATATAATAATAATAATATATTCTCTCTTTCATACACTGTGGTTAAGTTGCCAAAGCAAAATTGATTAATTTTGTTTTGTAGTTTTTTTTTTAACAGTCTCATGCTCTACCAACTGAGCTATCCGGGCTATAGGGTTTTTTTAAAAACAGAAATATTTGACTTTTAGCCTTTTTCTTGAATCAGTCATTTATTCAACAAGTATTTACTAACATGTGCCAGCATTGTTCTAGGCACTTGGGACACACATAACAAAGACCCATGCCGTGAGGCCTAGCTAAACCTAAGATAGCATAATAGTAAACTGAATGTTAGAAGGGGGCAAGCGCTGTGGAAAAAGTAGGGCAGGGTAAGGAGAGTTGGGAGCACAGAGGCTGGGTTTGGTTTTGGTTTTAATCACCAAACGTGGCCCTCTTAGGAACTCTTTGACCTCTATAGGGCAGAACTTAGTGTCTGGGGAAAGAAAACTAGATACTGAAAGAGCTGATCATTCAACCACTCTTTCCTGACTCTCCGTTCTGTTGCCTTGCGGGTCAGCTTTCCCAGTCCTAGCAGCCTGTCTCACATACATAGCTTGATCCCTACCTGCTGCCAATCCCAGCAGATCCTTTTTGTTTTTGACAGGTCAGAACCAGGCCCATCCAATTACTCCCCCTCTAACCCAGCCAGAGGCAGATGAAAAGTGACATTCCAGAGCATGAGCAATTCCTCTCCTCCCTGCGGTTTTCTAGGATTATGGGCAGACGAGAGAACTCCATCTGGATGTTAGGTGGAGACCCCTGGGTTTCTAGCCCCTCTTGTAGGAATTCCAGCTTTCCTTCCCAGGTGAGCTGCCAGAACACTCAAGCGCGAGCTAGCATTATCATTAATCTCCCAACCAGGGCTCCTATTAATGTGTCACTGAAACAACCTATTTTCTTATACTAGTTCCCACCCCTTTGATAGACTGGACATGTGTCAAAAAAATCAGAGGCCATCCATATCTTATCTTACATTAGGAAGAGTCATGTAGAAATGTCCCTTCATTACCAGGACCATCATGTCAAAAAGAATCGACTTATTGTCAGCTTTTCTAACCTAACAATGTTAATGGAGCCTTTAGACATCCTTTCTCCTCATTTGTTTCGTAGATGCCTATCAAGGAGACAGTTGCAGGAGAGTTTCCAAGCTCTGGGGAGCCCTGTGTATGTGTATTAAATGACAGCACTCTTGGCTGCTTATTATAAAGGGATTCAGGAGTAGGTGGGAGGATGGAGATGGTGGGGAGAAAGCGTGCTTTTGGCAGGGTGCCAGGGTAGTGAGACACTCCCAGCAAGACTTCAGGCTCCAGAGCTAGCTATTGTTTCTACGCTCTCCTCACTCCCTTCCAAAATTTTCCGTCACAGCATAACAAACATGTTTACCTGGTGAAGGTAGCCTTTGAGACAGTTACTAGCAATGTTAACCTCTCTCTTTTAATCCATACATGTAGCTCTTTTTTTTTTTTTCCTGAAGTGGAGGAAGAAGTCATTTGCTGGGGAATTTTCTAGGGCTTTCAGAAAGTACCTTGTGCTGGGTAGGAGGATTTTTGGGGTAGGGTCCATCTTGGAGGAACCAGCTCCCTGCCAACATGCCGTCGGCCATCCAGTGCTGATCAATAGTAAAAAGATGACAAGTTGATATTGGTGAGTAAAGCAATAAGCCATTTCTCCTGTTGAAGTTACACAAATGCCTTGTCCTAACAGCATGAAACTATTGGAATTTTTCTAAGAAATGCCCACGGGCTCTTAGAGTAAATCTCCTTCACGTATGGATAATTCATCCTTCTTTCTTTTTAAAACACAACAAATGTGCTCCTTAGGTCTATAGTCCTGGTCACCCCCACTCATAGGCAGTTGAACTCCATCCACTCCAGCATGATTCAGAAAGATATAACCGTTAACTGGGTACCAAGTAGTTTCACAGCCTTCTGGGAGAATTGCCATTTGGGGGAATGTTCAGCACTCAAACACCCCTCCTAGGTGCAGGATCCCTCCTGTGTAACTCTTGGAGGAAGGGAGTGCCCTGTCTCCCATGTTGGAAGCTGATGGGATCTAGATTCTCCTCTCATCAATCCCAGCTAGAGAGTGGACTGATGATCTAGGCTCAGCCAACTGGATGTTCCCACCTGGGACTTTGGGTTGTGAGCCCAGGATGTAGATTTGGAGGGAATTATTCGTGGTGGTGGCACCTTGTGGCAGTGGCCGCAACTTTCCATGGTGATTTCCCCGGCATCTAGCAGCGGCCTTGTTCTCCCAGGGCTGTTCCTTTTGTAAACAGCTATGGATCCCTTAGATACAGCTTATTTTCCTGGTTTTCAGTGTTGGGGCTGACGCTTTGAGTCACCTGACAACCTTCTAAAAGTACCTTTCCGTTTAAGTTAGGCGGAGTTGGTTTCTGACCATTAGAGATGCTTTAGCTTATTGAAGTCCTATTTCAGCACTGAGTATGGGATACCAGATACCGCTTTCTACATTTTATGTAGGAGAAGGCTGAGGCTCAGCGTGGTGAGTGACTTACCCATGTTTTCACTAGTGCTTGACAGAGTTGAGACTTGAAGTGAGTCTGTGAGACACGTGGAGGCAGGGGCAATGTCTTTTTAAGGTAATATGTCCAGGACCCAGCAAAGGACCAGACGCTCTAGAATATTTGGACTCCACATTCAGCCTACGTTCAGGATATATTGTTATCTCTATTTTGTGGGAGAGAGACTGTGACCTATGGTACCTTAGGCCATTTCTAATACAGAAATGTGTGTTGTTTTTCCGAATAGGCTCACGAAACCTGGAGCACAACCACATGCCTATCTCTCTGTCCGAATCAATCCCATTCTTTAGCATTCTTGACGGGGAGCAGGGAGGGCATGGAAAGACATTGTGGGAAATGGAGACCACAAAGCGGGAGGGTGGAATGTCATCAATTTTATCTATTTGGTTAGTTTTTAGTGAACAAGCACAGAATGGTTACTCTACACCAGTACTACACTGGGCACCTGATTTATATAGATCTAATCCTAACAATAGTTCGCAATATGAGGTAGGTGCTATTATTGCCCTTATTTTACAGATGAGAAATCTGAGATTTAGACAGGCTAAGTTCCTTGCCCCAGATCCATAGCCAGTAAGCCGCAGCACCAAGTATGACTGACGTCATGGCCCCAGCTCCTAATATATCCAATATACGATACCAAGGGGGCTTGTTGACATTTGGGTCTGGGGTTTGCTGATGATGGTTGACTGCTTTTGAGCACATTTTATTAAAAAACAATGTATAGAATTGCTTATGTAATTCCAAGATTGTGGTCTTGAGAGAGATATCCCCTCTTCCACTATTTTTATTTTTTCTGAGAGAAAAGCTGAAATTTGGAAGACTTGGCGAAGAGAGTGTTAATGTGCTAACATCAAATGAATTCCATGGATTTTCTATTCATTAAGGCTCATTTCCCTGCACATAACTCACCTCAGCTTGGTTATACTACTCCAGGGTGTGCTAGTAAAAAGGGGAAAAGTAGGGATGCCAGCCAGAAAGAGGTGTTTTTGGCTACAAAAATCAACTTACACCTACCAACAAAGAAAAACAGAAAGGCTTTGCCAAACAGTAAATATCAAGTTCACTGCCCAAGCCCCAGAAGAAAATGTATTAAGCAATTTATGATACCTTTTTGAGTCTACGGTTACCTGATACTACTTGGCTGTGAATTTTGGGAATTGCAATTCAGCAATTGGGAGGTGAATCAAAGCAAAAATTCTGGTCCTTTCAAAGCTTGGCTAAAGTGTTGGGGGATGGCAAAATGCCAGTCCTGTTTGCCTTAGATAATGAAATGTACATTCATTTATTCGTTCACTGAATTAATTTACTAAGCACCTAATGTGTACTGGGCAATCTTTTAGCACTGGGGCAATCTTTTAGTGCTTTTAGACTTACAATATCCTTCTCTTACAGAGCTTACAGTCTAGCCAGGGAAGATCGATAAAATTAAAAAATGAATAAATTAGTAATTTTAGAGAGTGATAAGTGACTTGAAGAAAACAAATTAAGTGCTGCAATGGAGGGTGACTGTTGGGGAGACAGTCTCCCTGTGGCCTGAATGTTGAGAAAAAGCCAGCCGTTCAAAGGTCTAGAGCAAAACATTCTGGGTAGGAGGGTCAGCAAATGTAAAGGAGCCCATGGACATGGAACTTGGTGTGTTGCAGAGCCAGAAAGAACTGTGAGCCAGAGCCTAGGGAAAGAAGCGAGAGAGGGGTTTGGGTCCGAGGTCAACAGAGTCCTATCATATAGGGCGTAATGTCATGGTGGAGAGTCTGATTGAAGGCTCCTTGGGCAGTCTCAGTAGAGAGGGGTTTGGAGAGGACTAAGAATAAAAACAGGGAGAAGGAATAGAGCATGGTAGCCAGACTACAGAAGTGTCAGTGTTGCTGGATAAGAGCCTGTATGTCATAAATTGTAGATCCATTGTCGTTTTCAACTCTGGCTGCACGTTTGAATAACCTTTGAAACTTCTTGGAAATACAGCTACCTGGAGTCTATCCCTGAATGTCCTGCTTTGTCAGGTATGAGGAAGACACTTGTCTTTTCAGAAACAAATAGCACGAGATTCTGAAGCCTAGCCAGGGTTGAGAACCACTGGTTTAAAAGTGTTCTCATCATCACTATTTCTTTTGATTGTCCTTTAATCTGTGAGGGAGCTGTTTGGTTGCTGCCCCCATTTCATGGATGGGGGCACTGAGGCTTGCAGAGGGAAAGAGACTTATTTAAGATCACATAGTGAGCAGAAGCCAGAATCTTGTTCTCTATATGCAAACCCAATGCTCTTCCCTTTATCCCACAACGTATCCTTGAAAGTAGCCAACGAGTAGGTTGCCATCTTTAAAAATCCAAGACAGAGAAGGGTGCTTACCTCCAGTAACCAGCAAGCATAGTGGAAATTTGGAGACAAAGTGGGAGCCCATGGCTGAGGGGAGAATATGGAGGCATTCCTACATGGCACCATCCGTAGGAAGATGGATCAGATGGCATGGAATCCAAGGGGTGATGAAAACAGTCAGGTTTGAGGGGCTACATCGGGGGCAGTTTGGAGGGAGGGTGGTAGAGATGATTAGGTGTGGGGAGACGAAGACGCTTTCATGAACCAACACTCTAGTGGGCGTCTGTTGTTTTTTAGCTGTTTAGCATCCATTCCAATTCCTCCTCTTTTTGGAGGAGAAGAGGTGGAGATTTCTGCTCCATTGGTTCCTCTACCAAAACGCTTTGAGTTGCCTGGACCCTGTTCATTTGAAGCCTGGCTTTGCAAACCTTCCCTTTGATCCTGGGATGCCTCTACACCTGGTAACAAATACCTTTTTTCTGTAGGTGTCCAGAACCAGTTTCCACTGCTTTCAACACATTACTCCTGTTGCTGTTTGATACGGTGACCATTTAGAGAAGGAGGACTGGGTGTGCAATTCTCTAAGCGGCAAGCAAGCTAAATTTGCATGGCCTTGACCCACTCCTCACACCCTACCTCTTTATACATTGCTTGTTACAGCTCTTGTGAAAATCACTGACTTCTTCTCTGGGATGCATGCCCTCCATTTATTTACAGTGAAATGAGTGTCAACAAGGAAAGACATTGGACATTCAAGAAGGCTCGTTCTTTGAATCCATTCTTTATCAGGCAGAGTGATTTTTTTTCAAAATGGAAATCTGATCATGGCTTCTCCTGCTTAAAATTCTTCAGTGACTTCCTGTTGCAACTAGGATAATGATGAACCCATTAAAGTGCCTACAAGGCCTCACAAGATGAGACACTTACCAGGATTCAACCTCGTCTTGTCTTACCTTTGATATCTATGCTCCAACTACACATCAGTTTTTGTAGTTCTGTGTAGATACTGTGTTCCAGCTGCCACAGGGCCTTTGCAAATTCTTTTTCTTCACTCAAAAGACTCTTTCTTTCCCATTTTGTCTAGTTAATTCCTTCTTTACACTTCACAACTGCATCATTTCCCCAGATAAGCCTTGTCTGACCATCTTGACTAGGTTAAATCATAGCTCTCTCTTCCTCTGCCTCTTCTTCCCTCCCCATCAGGGCATCACATGCATCTCCTTTGAAGTATCAGTCACAGTGGCAATCTCACATTTGTTTTTGTAACTCCCCCATATTTTATTAATGTTCAGGCCCCCACTAGTCTGTAAATTTTGTAAAAGCCAGCCCCTTATTATTTCTTCCTCATTGTATTCCAAGTCTGCAGCACAATGTTTGGTACATAATGGTAATAACAATAATAGTAGTAGTAGCTACCATCTCCATATTGTGGACTGGTTTAAGCACCTTGCAGGTACTAAATCCTTTAGTCTTCTCAACAACCTTATGAGGTAGGTTCCATCATTGTTCCTCTTGCAATGGGGAAACAGAGATACAGAGAGACTCTATGACTTGATAAAAGTCACACAGCTAAAAAGTACTGGAGCTGAGATGGAAACCTATGCAATTTTGTTCTCACGTTGGCCCTTTAAACTATAATGCTATCTTTCTTCTGTACTTAATAGGCGTTTCGTAAGTGTTTGTTGAATGAAAAAATGAATGAAGGTACCAACGAATGAACACATGACTTTAGAAATCTGGAATAAAATTCCAGAGGCCTGAGTTTAGGTGCCAACTCTGTGCCTAACACCTCTGTGTAATTTCGTCCTTGAAGACCTCGTTCCTTTTGTGTAAACAAGGGGAAGTGAGACAGACAAGCGTTAAGCACAAACATTCTGTGACTCCTAGCTGGCATGACTTAAAAGGGCACATCTGGATTCTGCTCTTGGGCTTTGAAACCTTAAAACAAAAATGATCAAGGTGGAGATCTTATTCCCCAGATCATAGGAGAATTCAGGGCCCCTAAGAGATGAAACAATAAAAAAAAGACCATCTGAACGGAACCCACATCATGCTTCCAGACCAAGCAAACAGGAAGTTGTAGGCTTTTCTCTGCCTATCATTTTAGGCAACACACAAAGTGGGATTTAGGGGATAATTATCAACAATCACTTCCTTCTTGAGGTATATTCATTATTAGCAGTTGTGAATGTCTGCCGGAGAAACCACAGAGTTAATTTTCCCCTTTCCTAATGTAGTTATACAAAAGTCTCATTGCATTAATACTTTCGCGATGGTGCTGTAACTGAAGCCACAGAAAACAGCTCACCAGGGACCCTGGGCCTTGCAAACAAGTCTCTAAGCCTGCATGGAAAATGCAGACGTGCTCCTCTGTTGCTAGTTAAGCTTGCTGGGATGTTAATGCATGCCTCCTACAGCATTTTAGACCCAAGGCCCAGGCCCAGGCCGCCGTCCCCACCCCCAAATCTGCCACCAGGGTCCTATGTGCCTCCTAAACACTTGGCTGCCGCACTTGGGGACGTTTTATTGAGGCAGCTTTACTGGAAGGATCCAATTACAGGGTATGGCGAGTTAGATTCAGTGCCCCGGTTAACAATGCTGTGGAGAACACTGAGCCTCCTTTAGTCCTTCCTGGTATGAAAGAAATGAACAGAGGTAATGGCAAACAGCCCCCGAGGTGGCTCCTGCTTCTAGACTCAAACACTCTGCTGGGTTTTTAAAAATCTTTATTTTTTTATTCATGTATAAAAAGCAACACATCATAGTTGCAGGAAAAAAAAAAACAACCATCGAACAATAGGAAGTGGATAGAATAAAAAGTAAGCTTCGCTTCTCCTACCCTTAAAATCCCAAATACTTCCCCTGAGGTAAGCATTGTTTTCAGTTTGTTGTATATCCTTCGAGATCTTTCTTTATTGCATTTACAAACAAAATTATATTATACTTTAAAAATTTCTGTCCACATTTTTCTGCAACTTTACTTTTTGCCTTGGCAATACATCATGGACATTTTCCGCATCAATGCATACAAGTCTACTTTATTCTTTTTAACCGACGCGTAGCAATTCCTAGTGTGTCTATGTTACAATTCTCTTAACTAGTTCCTCTTGTCAATACATATTTAGATGTTCCCCAAATTTTGGCTTTAACAAATAAGTCCTCAGCGAATATTTTTGTAGTTTCTTTAAGCATATTCTGCACACACGAAAGAGTTTCTGTAGGGTAAATTCCAGAGGGTTATTCAGAGTATTAAATGAAAATATTAGTTCTAGGACGTTCAAGTTCAGGTTTCCCCTATTCCCCTAGAGCTCAGACAAACCTCCTGAGAAGTTTGTTTTTTTAAAAATGTAATTTAAAAAATAAAATAATGCTACAGTCACATGACAGATCCATTTATTTGCTTCCTTGTTACTATCCCTCATCCAGCCAGTTCAACACCATTCCCACAGGTAACCACTGCTATTAGTTTCTTAGGTATTCTTCCAAAGCTTTTTATGCGTAAACAAGCAAATATGAAAGTACTTTCTTATTTCTTCCCCCAGTTTTACATAAAAGGCAACACATTTTATGCACTATTCTGCTCCTGCTGTTTGCTCTTACCCATGCAGCTGATAGGTCTTTGCACATAAATACACAGAGTACTTTCTCATTACTTTTAAGATTTTTAATCAATAGGCTTTATTTTTTCGAACTGTTTTAGGTTTACAGAAAATGAATAGAAATTACTGAGATACAGAGAGCACAGAGTTCCCATACACTCCCTCTGGCTTACCCCACCATTTTTCCTATCATTGACATCTTGCCTTAATGTGGTACGTTTGTTACGAGTGAGGAACCAATATTGATCCATTATTATTAACAAAAGTCCATCGTTTACATTAGGGTTCACTCTTTGTGTTGTAAACGTCTATGAGTTTTGAAAAATGAATGATGTCATGTATCCACCATTATAGTATCATACAGAATAATTTTTTTAAATAAATAAGATATCTCTTTCTTTATTCCCAAAGAATACCACTTCTTAAGCCTCAGAGGTACATCATACTTATTAAGTGACACACATAACATCAGTGTAACAGTAATATTTTTATACATAATACTTTCTTCTTTTTTTCCAAGTAATTTTATCGAGATCATAATGCTTTATAGCATTGTGTAATTTCGAGTGTTCATTATTGTTTATCAATTTCTGAAAACACCTCATCGTGCTCATCCCCAGTAGTCTAATTTTTATCCATCTCTAGCAGTAGTCTAATTTTATCCATATGTATGTGATGTATGTATGGCACCTTTACCCCTTTCGCCCACCCCTCAACCCCCTTCCTCTCTGGTAATCACTATTCTGTTTTCTCTATCCATGTATTTGTTATCTTCCACATATGAGTGAAATCATGCAGTATTTGTCTTTCTCTGTCTGGCTTATTTCACCTAATGTCGTACCCTCAAGGTCCATCCATGTTGTTGCAAATGGGACAATTTTGTCTTTTTTTTTATGACTGAGCAGTATTCCATTGTATGTATACACCACATCTTCTTTATCCATTCATCTGTAGAAGGGCACTTGGGTTGCTTCCACATCTTGGCTATTGTGAATAATGCTGCAATGAACATAGAGGTGCATAAATCTCTTTGGATCGTTGATTTCAAGTTCTCTGGATAAACACCCAGTTTAGGATAGCTGGATCCTATGATAGTTCTATTTTTAATTTTTTGAGAAATCTCCATACTGTTTTCTATTGTGGCTGCATCGGTTTGCATTCCCACCAGCAGTGTATGAGGGTTCCCTTTTCCCCACATTCTCTCCAACATTTGTTGTTTTTTTGTCTTGGTAATTATAGCCATTCTGAAGGAAGAAGTGAAACTTTCACCATTTGCAGAATAATTTAATTGCCCTAAAAATCCCCTGTTTTCCACCTAGTTATCCCTTCCTCTCTCCCTGGTGACTACTGATCTTTTTTACTGTCTCTGTAGTTTTGCCTTTTCCAGAATGTCATGTAGTTGCAATCATATGGTATGTAGTCTTTTCAGACTGGCTTATTTTACTTAGCAACATGCACAGAAAATTCCTTCATGTTTTTTCGTGGCTTGATATCTCTCTCTCTTTTTTTAGTATTTTGCTGAACAATTCGTATGGATGTACCACAGTTTGTTTATTCATTGACCTATTGAAAGACATCTTGGTTGCTTCCAAGTTTTGGCAGTTATGAATAAAACTGCTATAAACATTCATGTGCAAGTTTTTGCGTGGACATAAGTTTCATACCAAGGAGCGCAAGTGCTGGATTATATGATAAGACTTGTTTAGGTATATACGAAATTGCCAAACTGTCTCTCGAAGTGGCTATACTATCTTGCATTCCCACCGGCAATGAATGAGAATTCCTGTCGTTTTACACCTTCACCAGCATTTGATGTGGTCAGAGTTTTGGATTTTATCCATTCAAATAGATGTGTAGTGGGATCTTATTGTTGTTTTAATCTTCAATTCCCTAATGACATATGATGTTGAGCATCTTTTCATATCTTTATTTGCCATCTGTATAACTTCTTTGGTTAGGTGTCTCTTCAGATCTTTTGCTCATTTGCAAATGTGGTTATTTGTTTTCTTCTTGTTGACTTTTAGAGTCCTTTTGTATTTTGGATACAAATCCTTTATCACATACGTTTTGCAAATTTTGTCTCTCAGTCTGTGACTTGCCTTTTCATTTTCTTGTGTCTTTTGCAGAGCAGAAACTTTTAATATTAATAAAGTCCAACATGTCATCTTTTTCTTTCATGGATTGTGCTTTTGGTGTTTTATCTTAAAACTCATCACTAAACCCAAGGTTGCCTAGATTTTCTCCTGCGTTTTCACCTAAAATTGTATTTTAGTTTAGGTCTATGATCCATTTTGAGTTACTTTTTGTGAAGGGTGTAAGGTCTGAGTTTATTTCTTTGTATGTGGATGTCCAGTTATTCCAACATCATTTGTTGAAAAGAATATCATTTCATTCTTGAATTGTCTTTGCTCCTTTGTCAAAGATTAATTTATTTGTGTGTCTACTTCTGGGCTCTCTATTCTGTTTCATGTTCTATTTGTCTGTTCTTCTGCCAGTACCCACACTGTCTCAATTACCGTGGGTTTAGAATTAAGGCTTAGATTCAGGTAGTGTCAGTCTGCTGACTTTGTTTTTCTTCAGTGTCGGGTTGGTTATTCTGTATCTTTTGTCGGTTTATGTAAACTTTAGAATCACTTTGTTGATATCTACAAGTGACTTGCTAGAATTTTATTGGGACTGCATGTAATCTCTAGGGTGATTTGAGAAGAATTGACATTTTAACTATATTGAGTCTTTCTGTACATGAACGTAGGATATCTCTCCTATTTAGGTGTTTGATTTCTTTCATCAGAGTTATGTATTTTGTTCTATTTATACCTAAGAATTTCATTTTAATGGGGTGCTAATGTAAATAGTGCTATTTTTTAAGTTTTAAATTCCAATTGTTCATTGCTAATATATGGGAAAGTGATCAACTTTTGTATGTTAACTTTGTATCCTGCAACCTTGTTATAATCATTTATTAGTTCTAGGAGTTTTTCTGTTGATTCTTTGGTTTTTTTCTACATAAAAAGTTACATCATCTATGAACAAAGACAGTTTTGTTTCTTCCTTCCCAACCAGTATACCTTTTATTTCCTTTTCTTCTCTTTTGGAATAGGTAGGACTTCTAGTAAGTTGTTGAAAAACAGTGATGAGAGGGGACATCATTGCCTTGTTCCTATTCTGAGGGGAAATTATCTAGAAATTCGCATTATGTATTATGTTAACTGTAGGTTTTTTGTAGATGTCCTTTAGTTGAAGTTGGAGAAGTTTCACTCTATCCCTAGCTTGCTGAGAGTTTTGTTATGAATGACGTGATGCTTTCTGTTTTGGAAGGTTAAGAATTATTGATCCATTTCTTTATACATATAGGCATATTCACATTACCTATTTCTTCTTGTATGAGTTTACAATTTTATTGATTTCTGCTCTATTTTTTTGTTTGTTTGTTTACTTTGGATTTAAGTTGCTCTTCTTTTGTAGTTTCTTAATAAGCTTAGATTATTGATTTTAGATCTTTCTTCTTTTCTAACATATGCATTCAATGCTATAAATTTCCCTCTCAACATTGCTTTCACTACATCTCACAAGTTTTGATAAATTGTATTTTCATTTAGTTCCAAATATTTTAAAGTTTCTTTTGAGAGTTCTCCTTTGACCCATGTGTTATTTAGAAGTGTGTTGTTTACTCTCCAAGTGTTTTGTGATTTTCCAGCTATCTTTCTGTTATTGGTTTCTAGTTTAATTCCATTATGGTCTTTGGAGCATACTTTGTTTGATTCCCATTCTTTTAAATTTGTTAAGGTGTACTTTATGGTCCATAATGTGGTCTATCTTGGTGAATGTTGCATGTGAACTTGAGAAGAATGTGTATTCTGCTGTTGTTGGGTGAGGTATTCTATAAATGTCAATTAGATTGCGTTGATTGATGGTTCTGTTCAGTGCAACTATACTCTCACAGATATTCTGCCTTCTGCATGTGTCACTTACTGAAAGGGGTATTGAAGTCTCAAATACAATAGTGGATATGTCTATTTTTCCTTGCAGTTTTATCAGTTTTCACCTCTCATGTTTTAACGCTTTTGTTAGGCACATACACGTTAAGGATTGTTATATCTTCTTGGAGTATTGACCCCTTTATCTAATACCTCTCTTTATCTCTGGTAATATTCCTTGTTCTGAAGTCTATTTTGTCTGAAGTTAACATAGTTAATCTAGCTTTCCTTTGAATAGTGGTAGCATGGTTTGTCTTTCTCCATCCCTTTACTCTTAGTCTATCTGTGTCTTTCTGTTTAAAGTGGATTTCTTGTAGACAATATATAATTGGGTCTTTTTAAAATCTACTCTAACAATCTCTGTCTTTTATTTAGTGTATTTAGACCATTCACATTTAAAGTGATTAGTGATGGGGCTGGCTCCGTGGCCGAGTGGTTAAGTTTGCATGCTCTGCTGCGGTGGCCCAGGGTTCGGATCCTGGGCATGAACATGGCACCACTCGTCAGGCCACGTTGAGGTGGCGTCCCAGATCCCACAACTAGAAGGACATGCAACTAAGATATACAACTGTGTACAGGGGGTTTGGGGAGATAAAGCAGAAAGAAAAAAAAGATTGGCAACAGTTGTTAGCCCAGGTGCCAATGTTTAAAAAAATATAAAGTGATTAGTGATATAGTTAGATTAGTATCTACTGTATTTGTAACCAATTTACAGTCATTGACCTTGTTCTTTCTATCTTTTTTTGTTTTCCACTCCTTTTCTGCCCTCACTGACTTTAATTGAGTATTTATGTGATTTCATTTTCTCTCATCTTTAAGTGTATCCATTACACTAGCTTTTTAAATTCTTTTAGTGGTTTCCCTAGAGTTTTCAATATACAATTTATCTAAGTTCACTTATATGTGGATTTTATACCATGGACACATATATCATATATATATATGTATTACACATATAAAAATTAACTATACTGCTTCATAGGTAATGTGGTTACCTTCTAACACAGTATTCCCCATTTCTCCCTTTTATATCTTATAACATTACTGTCATTCATTTCATTTATCCATAAATTGTAATCATCCATCATATTATTGCTATTAGTACTTAGAACAAGCTATTATCTGTTAGATGAGTTAAGAATAAGAAAAAGAAAAGATTTTATTTTTACCTTCTTTATTTCTTCTCTAATGCTCTTGTTTTCCTTATGTAGATCAGAATTTCAAATCATTTTTCTTCTTTCTGAAGAACTTCTTTTAACATTTCTTGCAAGGTAGGTCTAATGGTGACAAATTCTCTCAGTTTTTATTTATCTGAGAAAGTTTTTATTTATTCACTTTTGAAGGATAATTTTGTTACATACAGAATTCTATATTGGTGGTTTTCTTCTTTTAACACTGAAAGAGCATTATGCTGTTTTAAATATGGAGTGTTTATATTTTAGTATTTGATAAGGGTAGAACCTTCTCATTGCTCTTGAAAGATCCTCCCCCTCAATGTTTTCCTGGCTATAATTTATATATATATATATATATATATATATATATATATGTGTGTGTGTGTGTGAAGATAAGTGAGAATGTCTAATTCCAAACTATACCCCCAAAAAGATTTATATTTTCAGGGGGATTGCATTACATTTATAAATTAATATAGTAATAATTATAAATTATAAACTAATATAAATTTAAATATAATATAAATATAAATTATAAATAATAATTATAAATTAATAAAGGAAAAATTGTTATCTTTATAATGTTGAGTCTTCCTGTCCAATAAGATGATGTTTCAATTTATTCAAGTATTATTTTGTATCTTTCAGCTCTATTTTAAAGTTTTCTTCTTATTCGGTGTCACTTTTTGTTAGTTAATTTACCTCCAACTAGTTTACTTAGGTTGTGCTAATGTAAATAAGCTCTTTTTTTCCATCATATCTTTTAACTGGTTATTGTTTATTTATATGTTTATACATGCAGACTATTGATTTTTCTATACAAATTTTGAATCCCATTTCTCTAATTAACTATTTTATTTTTGGTATCATTTTTAATAATTTTCTTAGGTTTTCCAGGTATACAAATGCCATCTTCAAAAAGTAATAGGTTTACTTCAATTTTAATTTTCATACACTTTTCTTTCTCTTTTCTAATTGTGTTCTCCAGTACTTCCAATACCATGTTGAAGAATAGTGCAATGGTAGTGTGTGCTTGTCTTGATGATCACTATAGTGGAAATACTCACTGTTCAGTGGTTCTCAGCTAGTGGCAATACTAATTCCTTACAGGGATATTTGGAAATGTACAGGGTATATTTTGTTTCCATAATAATTGAGGAAAATTGTTTATGGAATTTGGTGTGTGAGTGACCCATGGACAAAATGCCAATAGAACTCTTGTTGAGCAAAATGACTCTAGTATTTTCCAGTGACCATTGTCTTGAGATGAAATATAGTTTATTTCTATTTTATTGAATGTGTTTGTTAAGAATGATTGAATTTTTTTGAATACCTTTCCAGCATCTTTGGAATGATCATAATATTTTTATGCTTAGATCTATGTTAATGTGATAGATCATTTTAATAGATTTCTTTGTGTATTTTTGAGGAGGATTAGCCCTGAGCTAACACCTGCCACCAATCCTCCTCTTTTTTGCTGAGGAAGATTTGCCCTGAGGTGACATCTGTGCCCATCTTCCTCTATTTTATATGTGGGATGCTTGCCACAGCATGGCTTGATAAGTGGTATGTAGGTCTGCACCCAGAATCCAAACTAGTGAACCCTGAGCTGCTGAAGCTGAGCACGCGAACTTAACTGCTACACCACTGGGCAAGCCCCTTAACAGATTTCTTCATATTTAAAATTCTTTGTATTCTTGGAATAAACCCAACTTGGTCAGGTATGTTATTTTTTAATATGTTAGATTGTATTTGTTAGTATTTTTTTAAAACCTTGCATCAATATTCATAAGTGAGATTAGCGTATAGTTTTCCTATTTGTTTGCGTGTGTGTGTGCATGTCTGTAGGTGGACATGCTCAATCTTTGCCACATTTTTGTTTCATTCTAGGTGGTATTAGAATTATTTGCTTTTTAAGATTGGAGTAATTTCCCTGTGAGATCATCTGGACATGCAGATGTGGGGATGGGGAGGGGAATATTTATTGCCAAACTAATTTTTATTCTTCTTTGGAAATCAGACTGTTTATACTTTTATATCCTTTTTAGTCTGTTTGGATAAAGTATATTTTACAAGAATATTGTCCACTTTATCTATGTTTTCAAAATTATTGGCATAGATTTGAGCAAAATTCTTTCTTCCTTTGTAATTATTTACCTTTTATAATTTTATTTTTAAAAGTATTTTGTTTTCCCCTTTTCATTGATTAGGTTAGGTAGTTTATCTTTTATTTTAGTTTTAAAATAGCTAGTTTTTGAAAGGTCAAAAGAATATTTATGCTTTTCAGGTGAGAAAGAAAATGATATAAAAAAATACATATACCTCTTCATTTGGGCAAAAGAAATACAGGAAGGGTAACTAATGAGTTTGGTTACCAATTCGCTTGGAAACTAATGAGCTTGGTTACCTATAGGGGTGGGTGGTAATGGGGTGAAAAGGATGAGGGGATGAGAATGGGCTGGGAGGGATGAGTGGGGAGCAATACAACTCCAAGTGTATGTTTTTATATAGCTCTAACGCTTAGGACCAGGATAACATTTTACACACTGAGAAAAAAAAGACTATCTGCCAGAATGCGGATGCAATACAAAATAGAATATAAAAATCACAAATGAACTTAACTGTATTACGAACGAATAACATAACTTCACTGAGGGGGATGGAGGAAGGAAAGAGCTAACCTAAGTAACTTTGGAAACAGTATTCTGACTGTACACTATAAGGCTAAAGAAAAAAACGACTGTACACAAATATTGTACTCTAGCTACTAAATTTGGTTCTCATAGACATCTGGTGAGCAATTCTGAAGCTATGTGCATACTATAATTGAACAAATTAATAGATGTAGTGTAGATAATGCAAGCAGGTTTCTTACTTTCAGAGAAACTACTTAAAATAAGGAAAGGGAGAAGGCTAGAATGGCCTCTATGGTGTTGGATTAGAATTAGAGATATCAATATGAACTCATAGTTTTTGATATATACACATAGATGCAGAGGTAAATATAGGTGTGTGTGTATGCATAAGTTAATATACATACATATATCTCCTAGCTGTGTCCACAGAGAGGGGCTAGACACTCCAATAGCAATGAGCACACTTAGCACTCAGGTTGTGGTTTCTAAACATCATTCTCCAACAGCAGAAACCAGGGCTTCTTTAAGAAAGAGTGGATTCTGGGGATATGGCAGAGAAAATACAAGATGAGCCTGGAAAATGTTGTGACTCCAGAAGTAAGGAACTATTTTTTAAATGATGGTTTGAAATGACACTGGAGACAACTTGGAGAAACTCCCAATGTCCAAAACTGAGACCATTTGGACAAGAAAATTAATAATAATAAATTGCATTATCACCTGTAGAATAAAATAAATCATTCACGGGTCCCTATTGATATAAGTAAGTGACTGAATAAATAAATAAATGAGGGAGAGGACCAGCTCTTCCTTATAGTGGCATTCTATTAATAAATGTAGGAGGAATGATAGAAATAGAAAGTACTATTAGCCAGAGACTGTATAATAATTGTTTTAGTAAAGAACAATCAATGGATATGAAAATTAATCAGTCTCAGAATATTTCCCATGAGATAGTTATTAAACTACAAAGGTAAAAAATAGCAACTTTAAGTGCAGAAACATGGCATACATCTCTTTAACCAAGTGATCAAAATTAATACCATCAGTAAAGAGACGTATAGTCATCAGGTATATTCTGATTTGGTGTACTTCTGAGATATTCTTGCCAAAGATGCAAACTTCAATGTATCATGAGAAAATACCAGAGAAACCCAAATTGAGGGACATTGCAGAAAATAACTGACAAGTACTCTTCAGAAATGTCAAGGTCATGAAGTTAAGGAAAGGCTAGGAACTGTCACATATTGGAGGAGACTGAAAAACTAAATGCAATGTGGAATCCTGGAATGAATTATGGACCAGAAAACAGATATTTGTGGGAAAAGGGACCAAATTTGAATTTGCAGATTGGTGAATGGTATTGCCTTCATTTAATTCCTGGTTTCAATAGTTGCACTGTGGTTGAGCAATAAGTTAACATCGGGAAAGCAGAATAAAGGCTATATGGGGATCTCTATGTACTCATTTTGCAATTTTTTCTGCATACCAAAAAGTATTTCAAGATTCACAGTTAAAAAAATAACCTACTTTTGAATTTTTTCATTAGTGTTCCTGTTTTTCTGTCATATGACATTATTTTCTGATTTTATTCCACTTAATTCCTTATGCTTCTTTCCTTTGGATTATTGTTCCATTTATAACTTTTAAAATCATGTAAAATTCTTTTGTTTCCATTTTTTACCTTATTGTTAGAAATATTAAAGGCTAAGGAGTTTCCCCGTCAGTAATGTTTTTTACATGTTTTGATAAACAGTGTTTTCTGAAATTCCACAATGTTGATGTGTGTTTCCTATTGGACTCGAGATCCAAGAGTTTCAAAACGTCCAGCGGAAAGAAGCCTTAGGATTTCTGATCTAGTGTTGATTTTAAGTTTTATTGCACTGTGGTCAGAGATCCTTATCTGTATAGTTGCTATTTTGGGGGAATTTTTTGAGGGTTTTGGGGGGCTAATAAATGGTCAATTTTTATGAGTGTTCATGGGCGCTTGGGAAAAAGATGGTTTGTCTAGGTCTAGGGCAGAGTTGGATATAATCAATCATCTCTACCTTATTAGTTAGGTTGTTTCGGTTTCTATATCATTATTAATTTTTCTCAATAGTTTAACAAAATTCTCAAATGTTGAGAAAAGCTAAAGGACTTTTACAATAAATATCTCATATTCTCACTATCTGGATTTTATAACTAATGCTTTACTCTGCTTGCTTTATCACATACCTATCCATCACTCTATCCATTCTTCAATGCATCTTATTTTTGATGCATTGAAAGATAGGTAGTAGACATCAGTGCAACCTGCCCCTCAGATACTTTAGCACGCATATTATTAACCAGAGCTCAATATTTGTTTACAGTTATTTTTTTTTCTTTTAAGGAAAAGTTTGCATACAGTGATATCGTATAGATAACACTCACTTTTGCTTGCTGCTGAATATTAAAGTGGAAAAATCTGGGAGCATTTTCCTCCACCTTATATGTAACTTAGTCTTTTTTCCTGACCCCAGAGGATTCTTTCTTTGTCTTTAAAATTCTAGAATTTCCCAGATATTATCATTGTTTATCTTCCCATGTCAATTTTTCCTGGCACATGGTACCATCTTTCAATGAGTAAATTCAAATCATCTTTTTAAAAATAAAGTTTTCCTAAATTATATTTTCTACTATATGTTCTGGTCCACTGTTTTGTTTTATCTGGCGTGGACTCCAATTTCATGATTGCTGCATCTTGGTATCCTTTCTTCCATACTTGTCTTTAGTCATTTGTCCTTTTAAACTCTTTATTCCATATTTTTTGACTTTCTTATTGCTGTCTATTATTTCTCTTACTGCACACCCTACAGTGTCTATTCTCCCATTTGTTCAGTCAATATTGAAGAGTTTTGATTAAAAAATGTCTGTCTGTGCTTCTTACTGAGGTCTGCCAGCTCATTTTTTCATCTCCTACAGTCTTACCATCCATTACCTGAGATTCTGCATCTCTGCTTTGTAGTATTACTTTAAGAAGGCATGATTGCTTCCCTATGATTTTTAAATTCATGGTATGATGTCTGGTCACTATATTTTTAATCTGCTTTATGGTAACACTTTTCTAGTGACTGTTGTTTATCTATTGGTGAATTTTGCTACTTTTTTCCACATTTTTTCCCCAAAGTATTTTTGCATCAATACTGTGCTTATTCCTATTTTATTTTCCATCATTAAATCATTTGGATTTTTTTCGGCTAGATGTTTGCAGGAGGTTCAGAGTGGAGGTGCTGGACAGTCCTCAAAGTTTGAGACCATGTCTTATACCTGTGTGGATCCCTAAGGATCCACAAATAGGAGCAAACCTGAAACCGTAGTGTTAAAGATGATTAGGTATGAAGGAAAAAAGAAAAAGGTAAATTTCCCCTGAATATGTTTACACATGGTAGATTTAATAACTGTGTGCTAATTTTGTTGTTGATAATAAATATGTCTTTAGTTAACATAAGGAATAAGGGGAAAGTTTTATTACTTGAAGCTGCCTGGGGTCTTTCTGTGCACACCTAACACTGTCCTTTGCTCCTAGTGGGTGTGCAGTAATTGTTTACATAATTGAATTCTTGGGTAGAATGGGTTATAATAGAAGAAAGAAAGAAAAAGTAAACCCAGAGCTCTTTCCTTCAACCATGTCGATCCTCCTCATCAGCACGTGAGTGAGCAGCTCTTCTCTGTTAAGGTCCCATGCCAGGCACTTTGTATAATTTAATGAGAAAGACAGAGATCTTGTCCTCCATCCAGGGACAAAGAGCATGAAATAACACTGAATTGTTTCTGAGCTTCAGAACTTAGGTTATTTTTTCTACATTTTGGAGTGCCCCTTCATGATCTAGAATCTACTTAGAATGGGCAAGGAATTTACTCTTAGTTCCATAAACTCCTATTGTTGTTTATTATGCGTTTTATGATTAGCTGTGTGTTTATGCTAAGGGATACATTTTGCAAACAAATTTAGTTTTTGATTAAAAAATTCAATCGAGGTGAGTAAATTCACGGGGATCTTTTTGCTCTTCCCCTCCCTCCGTTGTTGTTTAGCTCCATAATCATTGTGATGTGTTTCAAAGTCTGATTTGGGATCTTCCTATATGAATTTTTCAATATTGAAGTAAATTTTATTTTTTATTCTCTTTAAAATAAAGGTCTTGGGGCTGGCCTGGTGGCGCTGCAGTTAGGTTCGCATGTTCTACTTCGGTGACCCGGAGTTCACCGGTTTGGATCCTGGGTGCGGACCTACGCACCGCTTGGCAATCCATGCTGTGGCAGGCGTCCCACGTATAAAGTGGAGGAAGATGGGCACGGATGTTAGCTCAGGGCCAGCCTTCCTCAGCAAAAAGAGAGGGATTGGTGGCAGATGTTATCTCAGGGCTAATCTGCCTCAAAAAAATAAAATAAAAAAATAAAGGTTTTATCTTTGCAGTATATTTTCATTTGCGTTATTCAAGGATAGAGAACACAATAACCAGACATCAGCTATTTTTGACTTTCCCAAGGTTCAAAATCTTATCTGGGGTGTGAAGAAACAGAGCAGTCTCTTGGTCTGTAGATGAGAAGATTACCGAAGTTATCACATGCTGGCACTGTGAGCATCCCCAGTTAGAGTATTTATTAATGCAAAGAATAAAAAGTCATACTGGGAAGATTAGGATGATCAAAACTCTCTCTAGTTCATGGATTAGGGCATGTCGGATATCTCTTTCTTAAGGGAGCTGCTGTCTGTGCTGAGGCAGTGTCCCTTTTTATTTATATGATGGATTTGGGGTTCTGGATGTGTGTGCATTCAATTTTATGATAAGAAGTCATCTGATAAGAAAAAACCTTCTTATTATGTTCAAGGAAACACCTGTTTTGCTGGGGAAGGACAGGATGGCACAGATGGACCATGTGGCTAATTCTGCTAAGTGGCCAAGTCAATGTTCAGTGGCATATTTGAAGACGACCCATTGAAAGTAGAAACTGACTTGTCCATTTAAAAAAGGGGAGGGTAGCGAGAAGAGACATCTTTGGAAATTAAATCTGCTTAATATGGCTTAAAAGCATTAAAGATAATAAAATAACAATGCTGTTTCCACAGACCGGCTCTCTTGCTAAACCGACACCATGCTTCATTCAATTTTCCAGATGCGGGGACTAGTTTTTAAAAGATGGAGTCATGTTACCCTGGAAAGCCCCCAAACAAAAAATGTCTCTTTATTGGAAGCAAATGAAGAAAAAAGAGGATCTGTGGGGGAGTAGGGGCTACATAATTATATTAAAGCATAAACTCCGCCGTTCAGATGGGGATCCATGAGGGGAATACTTGCCCTGGCTTTGGATGGAGAGAAGCTGCCATCAGAACCCCTTGATGGGATAGCCTTACTAGTGAGTGAGAAGAAGATGGGGAAACGTAGAACCCCAACTCAAGAATTCAACGAGGACTGGGTTTAAACTAGTTTTTCTGCACTCTGGGGACCCAGAAGAACTTGAAGGTTGGTTGTCTGGCAGGGGAGGTAGGGGTGAGACCGGGTGCAATGGGAGAACGTCGTGTTTGACAATTCGGGCTCTCGAGTCCGCAGCCTTGGATAAGAGTTGTGACTCTGCTCTTTAATAGTGGTGTGACTTTAGACAAGCAACCCAACCTCTCTGATTTTGTTTTCTTATCTCTAAATGGGCATAAAATCAGTATCTATTTCATAAGAATTTTGTGGAGGTTAAAATGCTAATAGCAGCCGGCCTGGTGGCATAGTGGTTAAGTTCACATGCTCTACTTTGACGGCCCAAGGTTTGTGGGTTTGGATTCTGGGCACGGACCTGTCCACCACTCATCAAGCCAAGCTGAGGCAGGCATCCCACATATAAAAAATAGAGGATGATTGGCACAGATGTTAGCTCAGCAACAATCTTCCTCACCAAAAAAAAATTTAAAAAAGCTAATGTGTGAAAAGCATTTAGCAAATTACTGGGCATATAGTTAGGATACATAAATGTAAGCTGCTATGATATTATATTGCTAAAATAATAATAAGCAGCCCAAGATTTAAGTTTCAGAGTAGTCCTTGTTTAAAATGACTAACTCCATTAAGAAATTTTCTCTTGATTATGCACTAATTGTTCCATCAGTCTAGTCTTTGGAATACTTTTCCCACATCTCAATCACCAAATACAACTTGTATTGAAAGCGTGCATTTATTCATCTGTCAGTTATTCATTCATTCAACAAATATTTATTGAGAAGCTACTGTGTGCTGCACCCTATTAGGAGTCAGGGATACACGTAATGGTGAAAAAGGCGAATTCTTCTAATCTAGGCATTTACACCCTGATAGGGGATGGACATATGAAGCAGACTAACTGGACCAGGATCTGGGTACTTGAGAGGTGAGTGGGGTTTGGGCAGTGGCTTTCTGGAAGAAGTATCTAAGTTGAAACCCAGAGTGTAAGTTAGGCATTGCTCACTTTAAGGAGAGTCAGGAATGGATAGGAGCAGGGGGAACTATTCCAGAAAGGAGGAAAAGCATGTGCAAAGGCCATAACGTGGGAAAGAGAACGGGGCACTGTCCAGTGTGACTGGATAAGGGACGTGATGAGAGAAGGGTCCAGAGCTAAGAGGCAGATTGGAGTTAGATATGAGGGCTTTGTGAAACACTTTCAAGTAGTATTCATTTTACCCTGAGGACAATGAGAATGGAAAAGAGGAAATCCTAACGTTTCGATGAAAACCCTGGTCTATAATTTTTTAATGCCATTTTTGTTTTAATCATTCCATTTCATCCTCACAAGTCTAAGACATGGAGGACGGCAGGCATTTCTCCCCTTCTGCAGGGAAGGACACAGTGTCAGAGTCGTGTCCTCCCAGGTCACTGGCAAGTTTCATTTTATAGGGCAGCCTGACAATAAAAAGCATTGCTTCCCTTGCCTCCCAACACACACTCTTTCTCCAAATTTAATTGATGAGATGTTGACGCTGAGATATCGTTCAAGGAGAACAATTTGGAGAATAAGGCAAGTCTTTTAGGAAGGAAGGTGACCTAGATGGGCCCCTACAGCTCCCAAATCACTTGATTCCGTGGAGCTCGACATGCCTTGGCCTGCCTTCTCCATTTGGAAGCTTGGGCTGGGGCTGCTCTTGAAACTCGCTGAGGAATCCGTGTGAGGTTATCTCCATTTTCCCCTCAAATCTTCCTCCCTTGGCACGAGGAAACTGTTAAAATGAGTGGGAATTTGAAAAAGGTCCAAGTGCAGCAGTGCTTTGATCACAAATGTCAGAGAGGGGCCAAAAGCACAGAGAGCAAGCCATACTCAATCTGAGATGCGTGGGTCTCAACAGGCGCAGGTGACCACACATGCACACACCCATACATACACACATGCATAAATACATACACACATATATACACAAAGGAGCAAAAACAAACAAACATTAAAAATAGGCCTCTGCCCAGCTTGGAATTTTTCCGGTCAACAGAATATTCTTCATTTTCCTCACCATCTTAATGATTTCTTTCTCCTTTGGTGTCTTATCCTTATGAAGAGCCAATGGAATCATGAACAAGGATAAAATCCTGACAACCAGACAGAGAGAGAATGAATGGGAAGTAATTATTATGGCAGGCAGCTTCCTTTTTTCTTTAAATGACAAGCTTTTGGTATGGAGGATGCTATACCAGTTATCTGGAAGCAGAGAATAAGAACTTTCAGACATAGTGGATAACTAGGGTAAGCATATACGCTGTTGTTTACTTTTGAAACATTCTTTTTATTTTGAAATAATTTTAGACTTACAAAAGATCTGCAAAAACAGTACCTATAAGCCTTCACGCAGTGTACACTTATGCTAACAGCTTATGTAACCAAGAAATTAATTTTGGTACAAGGCTATTAACCAAAGTTCAGAACTTATTCAGATTGTACTAGTTTTTCCACTAATGTCCATTTCCTGTCCCAGGATCCCATATTGCATTTAGTTTTATGTTTCCTTAGTCACTTCCAATCTGTGACAGTTCCTCTGTCTATCCTAGTCTTTCACGACCTTGACACATTTGAAGAGTACTTGCCAATTATTTTGTAGCATGTTCTGCAATTGGAATTTGTCTAAAGTTTTCTCTTGATCATATTGAGGTTATACATTGTTAGGAAGAATACAATAGAGGTGATGTGTGTCCTTCTCTGGGCACATATTTGGGGGTACATGCTGTCGATACGTGTTACTGGTGATGTTAACCTTCACAACTTGGCTAACATCCATCACCTGGCTGGCTGCCTGGATTTTCCACTGTAAACTTACCATTTTCCCTTTTGGAATTACTAAATATTTTTGAGGAGATGCTTTGGGATTATGCAGATATTCTGTTTCTGCTTAAACTCTCACTCACCAATTTAAGCATCCATTGGCGGACCTGGCCTGCGGCAATTGTTACTGTGATGTTCTAATGGTGATATTCTATTTTTCTCATTCTTTTACATGCATTAGTTGGAATTCTGCTCTAAGGAACAGCTGTCACTTCTCCATTTATGTATTTATTCAGTATTGACTTGTGGACTTTTTTGTTCTTTGGATTATAGTCCAATACTATAGTTATTTATTTTGTGACTTGATTGTTCGAATTTTGGCCATTAAGAGCATTACCAGATTGGCTCCTGTGTTATTTCCATGTGCTGTCATTTGTTTTGTTTTGTTTTGTTGGGGTTTTTTTGAGCACTTACTTTCTGGCATCACAAGATACTCCAGGCTCGTTGTGTGTATTTCTCTGCTCCAGCCTGGAAATCAACCAGTTCTTCAAGAAGACTGATTCCTTTTATTGGAGTATTTAACTAAGAAACCAAGGTCAGGGTGCTAGGTGTGATTATTGCTATGGAAGTCTCATGTTTCTACATCCTCTTAGTGGATAGAATTAGAAAATATATGTACATATACTAACTCATGCATACATACAGATCTGTATTTGTCTATCCATCTCTCTCTCTCTCTCTCTCTCTCCCCGTCCCTGGCTATCATCTGTCTATTCTATATTGATACCTCTGACTTCAATCCAGCACCACAGGGTTCTTTCTAGTCTTCTCTCTTTCCTTAATTTTAACTACTTTATCTGATGGTCAGAAACTTGACTCTCATTATGTACGTAGCATATATACTTATTTGTTCAACCTTATACAAAAATATAGTGATTTCAGAATTCCTAACCCATACTCCAGTGCTAACCAAATTTACCAACCAGAGTGTAGTATTTGTGTATAGTTATTTCTGTCTTTAAACTAATAGTATCCTCTCAAAACATTGTTTTCCAAAGTTATTTAGGCCAGCTACATTCTTCTCCAACCCCTTCAGTGTGATTATGTGATGTATCTGTAATTTAGTTAAATTTGTTTGCCACAGGCTGTGTTCCATCTTTCCTGCCAATCTTGGTTTATTTTTTTCACATTTACGTAAAGAATAGTAGTTTTCTGTTTAATGTTATAAGAAAACTCCAAACTTTCCAAAGTGACTTTCCCATTTTACATTTCCAGCAGCAATAATTGAGAGTTCTAGTTGCTCCACACCGTTGCCTGAACTTGGTATTGTGTTTGCCATTGTTGTTGTTTGTTTGTTTTAGCCATTCTGATAGGCATATAGTGATATCTCATTGTGGTTTTAATTTGCACTTCCTTAGTGTTTAGTACTGTTGGGCTTATTGGCTATCTATATATCTCCTTTGTTGAAGTGTCTGCCCAGATCTATTGTACATATTTTAAATTAGGTTGGTTGTTTTTTGTTGTTGAGTTTTGACAGTTTTTTGCATATTCTGGGTACAAGTCTTCTGTGAGAAATGTGATTTGCAGTCAAGCCTAGTCTGTGGCTTGTCTTTTATTCTCTAGACAGTGTTTTTCACATAGCAAAAGTTTTTAATTTTAGTAAGGTCCAACTTATTTTTTCTTTTATCGATCATGCTTTTGTTGCTTTATCTAAAGACTTTTGCCTAACCCAAGGTCACACATACTTTCTTCTATTTTTTTTAAAGAAGTTTTATAGTTTTACATTTTAGATTTAAGTTCAAGACCCATTTTGAGTAATTTTTGTATAAGATGTGAAGCGTAGATCAAAGCTCACTTTTCGTATATGGGCATCCAATTATTTAAGCACTACTTGTTGAAAAGACTATCCTTACTCCATTTAATTGCTTCTGCACCTTTGTCAAAAGTCACCTGACTCTCCAGGTGTGAGTTTATTTCTGGGCTTTCTCTTCTGTTCATGATCTGTGTGTCTATCATTTTACCAATAATGCATGGTCTTGATTTTCAGCAGCTCCATGTCCTGAACATGGGTAATGTGAGTCCTCCAACTTTATTCTTATTTTTCAAAAATATTTTGTCTATTCTAGTTCATTTGCTTCTTACATACATTTTAGAATTTTAGAATAAGCTATTATGATTTTTTAGATATTTCTAAAAAAATCTGCTTGGATTTTGTTAGGGATTGAAATGAATCTATAGGTTAAATTGGAGAGAATTAACATCAAAACAATATTCTCTTTGGCCAGTCAGTTAACATTTTATATTATTTCTTTCTTATGTGTTTGATAAAAATTACCAGTGCAATGATCCGGGCCAGGAGTTTTCTTTTTTCTTTTTGGAAGGTTTTAAACTATGAATTCAATTTCTTTAATAAATATAGGACTTTTCAGGTTATTTCTTTCTTACTGGGTGAATTTTGGTAATTTATGTCTCTCAAGGGATTGAGGCATTTGAAATTTATGGATATGAGTTGTTTGTAGTATTCTTTTGTTATTTTTTAAATGTCTGTGGGTTATATTGTGATAATCCCTCTCTTGTTCTTGATATTGATAATCTATGTTTTCTTTTCGTGGCTAGAGATTTATGAATTTTTATTAATCTTTTCAAAGAACCAGCTTTTGGTTATATTGATTTCCCCTATTTTTCTGTTTTCAATTTCATTGACTTTTGCTCTTATATTTTTTCCCTTCTTTTGGTGTACTTTGTGTTTAGTTTGCTTTTCTTTTTCTAGTTTCTTAAGATGAGGGCTTAGATTAGTGATTTGAGATTCTTTTTCTTATATAAGCATTAAATGCTATTAATTGACCTTTAGGCACTGCTTTAGCTGCATCCCACAAATTTTGATATGTTGTTTTGTGCTTTGATACAGTTCAAAATATTTTAAGAGTTTCTTTGAGACTTCCACTTTGATCCACGGGTTATTTACAAGTGTATTGTTTAACTTCTAAAAATTTGGGTATTTTTCAGACATCTTTTTGTTAATGATTTTTGGTTTAATTCTGTTATAATCTGAGAACATAAATAGTATGATTTCTATTTTTAAATTTGTTGATGTTTCTTTTATGGTTCCAAATATGATCTGTTAGTGAATGTTCTAGATGCACCTGAAAATGAAGTGCATTCTCCTTCTTTTGGGTGGAGTATTCTATAAAAATGTCAATTAAGTCTAGTTGATAAATAGTGTTGTTCAGGTTGTATATACTCTTACTGATTTTTGTCTGCTTGTTCTGTCAATTATTGAGAGAGGAGTGTTGAGGTCTCTAACTATAACTTCGGATTTGTCTATTCTTCTTTCAGTTCTATCAATTTTTGCCTCATGTACTTTGAAGTTCTTCAATTCAATTTGAAGTTAGGATTGTTTTATCTTCTTAGAATATTGACGTTTTTATCTTTACATATTCTCCCATTTTTATCCTTGATAATCTTTCTAAATTCTAAATTGTCTGATATTAATATAGCTACTCCAACTTCTTTTCTGTAGTATTTGTATGGTGTATCTTTCTCTGTTCCTCTTTTTTTTTTTTTTGTGAGGAAGATTGGTCCTGAGCTAACATATGTGCCAATCTTCCTCTATTTTGCATGTGGGATACTGCCACAGCATGGCTTGATGAGCGGTGTGTAGGTCTGAGCCTGGGATCCCAACCTGTGAACTCCCAGCCACCAAAGTGGAGTGAGTGAACTTAATTACTGCACTACGAGGCTGGCCCTGGGGTCTCGTTTTTTAATCCAATATGGTAATATGTGTCTTTTGATTGTTGTCTTTAAACTATGCACATTTAATGTTATTATATGTTTGTCTGGGTTAAAATCTATCATCTTGCTAGTTGTTTTCTATTCTTTCCTTCAGTTCTTTGTTTCCACCCTCCTTTTTAATGCCTTTTCTCTTGTTGATTAAGCATCTTTTGATGATTTTATTTTATCTCCTCTATTACTCATTTATAATGTGTTCTCTTAAAATAATTGTAGTGTATGCCCTAGGGTCTAAAAATATACATCTTTACTTAGAATCTAGCTTCAAATAATATATCACTTCATGTGTAGTGTAAGGACCTTATAACAATATATTTCCAATATTTCTCCCTCCCACCATTTGTGCTTTCAGTTACATATGCTGCACATACACAATGCATTGCTACTATTTTTGCTTTAATCAGGTATCTTTCAGAGCAATTAAAGGAAAAAAATGAATTCAATTTTATTTTCCTTTATTCCATTTCCAGCATTCATCATTTTTTGGTGTAGGTCCAAGTTTCAGTCTGATATACTTTTTCTACCTAAAGAATGTATTTTTTCTTTCAGCCTTATTAAGGTATAATTGACAGTCAAAAATTGTATATATATATATTTGAAATTTCACGAAGTGAGACATAAGGAAGATGTCAGACTAGGAAGTTCAAACACTTGTCTCTCTCACTAAAATGACTAAAACAACAGATAACTGCAAACCAACAAAAATAGCTCTGGGAGAGCCCTGGACTACAGTGACATAGCAGCAGAAACCCTGGGGAGTTTGAAAACTGAGGATGGCACCATAGAGAAGTGTAGAAAACATTTTACCTGCATCACCCCAACCCTCAGTCTGGAGTGGCTTGGTGCCAAGAGGGATCCCTTCAGAGGGATTTCATCCCATGGAAAAGGAGAACACAAGGACCTCAGAAATCTTTGTCACTTTTGTGGCATCTGCAGCCATTGCTAGTGAGGACCCCTACAGTTTTCACTGATGCTGAACTCAACCAATGGAGCTACCCAGATTTCCTGAGACTACATCTCTTCCCTTGGGCTAGAGCTGTTGCTGCGTTTAGACTTGCTCCCAGGGGCCCAAGTTCCTGTGCCTGCTCTCCCTGATTGGGATACCACAGTGCCTTGCCATCTATGGGGTTGGAGCTGCCTCTGCACTTCTCCCTGCCTCCTGGGTCCTAAGTCATGCCTTTGATACTCCATCACTGGGGCTGTGCAGCTCGTGCTCTGTACTCTCCCCCACGGATCTTGAATTATAGATATAACTTGCCATCACCAGGGCTGTATTGCTGCTGCTCTGCACCCTGCCTGATGGGGTCTGAGTTGGGACTTCGGCCCTCCATCCCTCAAGGTTACCCTGCTGTGACACACCCCCTGGGCCCAGGCTAGTGGTACACCCTGTCATCTTTGCGCCCATACCGTTGCTGTGTCCTGCTCCCCATCTGAAGTCAGCACAGTAAGTCTCAGAGACCAAGACTTCAGTTCTATGGATGATCAGCACATGGCTACACCTTAGACACCACTGTCACTGCTGCAGTAATGCAGCTGTACCTCAGGCCCCAGGTGCAATAGTAATTCCATGTGCCCTTGAGTCCCGGACCCTCGCTTGCTGCTAGGCACTTCATTTTTTAAAGTTTATCTCAATCTCCCTACCCATTCACCCTACACACATATACACATACCTCATGCTTGGCTAAGAGAACTTCCTCAGGTAGGTCCTTAGTCTAACCCCAGGTAGCAGTACTAGGGAAATGATCTCTCACTCTCTTTCTGGATTTCTCTGCTTGAGTCTCACACAGGTGGCCTGACTCTTCCAGAAATGAAGTAATCCCATTGTTTTATCCCTTGCAACACCCTCAGAGGGAACCAAAGGTGCCAGCCTACCATTCTAGTGTCATAAGTTGCAGAGACTCAGCCTTAGCAACATGACCAATTAGTTGTGCCCTCAAACAGCTCAATTTGGATCTGAGACTGGAACAGCTCTGCTCTGTGCTATTGTTCCCCTGTCCTTCAGAATCACAGGATCATTGTGTCTCAGGCTTGGAGGAAATCTTAAAGACCAAGCATGCAATTGTTCTCAACTTTCACTCTGTCTCAACAAAAGGAAGAATAATGTAGACAAGGATAAGAATCTCCCATTGAGGTAGGTCAGTCAAGTTTACTTGCTACAAAGATAATTTGGTTTGTGGGTGTGTGCAATTCTTTTCTTTCAATTCTCTTAGCTATGTCATATCTGTCCAATAGTTTCTATTAATTGTAATCAAGAAACTGATACAGAGACACTTTAATTTATATATTTAAAAAATCAATGACAAATATTGTTCTATATCGGTAGTAACAAATTACCTGTAATGTACAACATTGTGGCCACAACAATGAATCAGAAAGCAAAGTTGAAAAGTTCTGAACTAGTATAACTCTTCACTTCATTTTTAAGACTCCTTTACATTTCTGCCAAGTAGTTATTTGTCCTCTGCTTGCATACCTCCAGTGACAGGGGATCTCACTTCTTCCTGAGAGAACTGCAATTATTAATAAGCTCAGTCCAGATGGAGCTGAAATCTATTCCTCTGAAATTTTTCCCTATTGGTTTTATTGTAAATTCATAGGCCATGTAGAAAGTATCTGTGAAGAGGCCATGGCACATGATAGACTTTCGGCTTATTCCCTTGGTCTTGGCCCAACCTCTGAATGATACTCCTGGACTTGGTCTACTCTTTTTTTTCTTTTAACAGAGAATTTTGCTTGATGATTTGGGCTGATTAGTATTCTAGAAGCAGAGATGAAAGAGAGCATTTTAGAGTACATCCAACCAAGAGAAGCATTTAGAGCTGGCCCACTGGGAGAACTTAGAGGTGAGGAAAGCACAGAGAAGATGCCCTTTGCCCTCTCTAAACATCACTGAATTCCAGTCTTACCCAGAGGAGCAGTAGAGTCTAAGAAAGGAAATTCATCTCTATGGAAATACATCCTGTTCCACAGCGTGAGGGCAAACAAAATTATTTTCTGGACATGGCAGAAGGTTATAGATGGAATAATAGAGTGCTCAAGAATCCAGGTTTTAGAAAGAGATTGCCTGGGATTCAATCAAAGCTCTGTCACTTAGTAATCATGTGATTTTGGACAAATTCTTTAATCTGTCTAAACATTAGCTTCTTCATGTGTACATTGGGAATAATAGTATGTAATAGGGTTATCACGAGAATTAAATGTGATAAGATATATAAAGGATCATTAAAGAGCATTATTATTTATATTAAACATTTTACATTCAAGTTAAAAAAGATAATATGGATAAAAATTTCATGGATAAAATAATCCATATAGTTTTCAAAATTTATTCAAATAGACAATCAAACTCATTTAAATGGCCTCCTCCTTCTCTTTTTGTTCCCCTGTTGACTGGTGTTTAGGAGCAAAAGATAGCTTTGCCAATGTAATCTGGGAGGTATTTTCAAAGAATATTGGTAACTGTGGAAATACTGCACTTAAATCTAAGGGCTTAATGATAGTACCCTCATGAGACAGCTGGTTGTACCTTTCTCTACATAGGGATTCAGATACCTGGGACTTTTCTTCTCTGATATAGGATGTCCAAAATATTTTGAGTCAACTATTTGGAATAGGAATTCTGTGCAGACATAGCCAACTTTGTTGGTGGAGGGGAAATTTGAAGAGGCCACACTGAGAAAAAGCACAGCCTGGTGTAAAAGAAGAATAAAAGGAAGAAACAATTGTACTGTTTATGAAGAGCACTGAGACTAACATTTGAGCTACCTACAATGTTTATTACGATCTAGGGCCAACAAAATATATGTTCCATGATAGTGTCTTGCAAATGTTAACTGATAGGCCAAAATGATGTCTTATTACTTGCTTTAACTGAAGTTGAGCATTTTTTCATATACTTATAAAGCAAAGTATTTATTTTATTGTGAACTTTTTGTTCATGTCTTCTGCCCATTTTCTGTTGGGTTGCGTGTTAGCATTATTTATATTAGTTTGCTTTATTGTTATTCTTGTTGTGTTGTTTATTGACCTAATTCTTACTGGTTTGTAAAAACTCTTTACACACCAAGGAAATGATCCCTTTTACATGAAGAAATTTTTATGTAGTCAAAATAATGGCATTAACAGTGTCCAAAACATGAGTCAGGGAAATATCAACATGTCTTTAATTTCTGGAAAATGACTGTATACATGCATCTTCTTTTTATGTACTTTATTTGCAATATGAGCATAAAATATCCCCCAAATTAGTACTTATTCCTAGTTAAAGAAAGCAAAGAAAAAAAACAAAAGTTCATTTTTATTGCTGGTTTTTTTTTTTTTCAAAAAAGCATCCCTTTCTTATGAACCTCTATTAACAAAGGTGCTTGACACATGTGAAACACTTTTATTTTGAGGCTCTCTAAGGATATTATTCATACATTTTAGTCTGAAATACATGTCAACTTTGGGTAAGAATTTAGTTAAGAATACCAAAGTTTTTATTTTCTCTGTTTTTCCTTCTAGCTACAGCATTAAGCAACAATCGTATTTTCTTGAAGGAAGCTCACTGCATGCAGTTGTTCCCAAGGTACTGTCTTATGTCCTTACACTATTGGGATGTATCTGAGAGTAATTTCTTGTTTCTCTTATTTTTACGAATAATGCCAATATCTAGCACTGTTTTAGACATTGGGTATTCAATAATGCTTAGTAACTAGTTAAATTGACAGGCCAATTCCTGTGCTTTAAATATTCATCTTAGTAGCAATAACAATGGTGGTAGTAGTTAGAGTTGTTGTTTCTAGCATTTCTTCTGTAGGATATAAGAAAAGAGGAAGAAATGATCAGTTTCCTAATCTGTTAAATAGAGACACTATTAGCATTTTCCTTATGATTCTTTTTTAGGTTTGATTGGATTAATACACGTAAAGCACGCAGACCCATGCCTAACACAAATCAACCTCTCAAAAGCTAGCTTTTATTATTATCGACCAAAATTAAACCCTAATTCAAGGAACATCATTTCCATTTCAATTTCTCTCAGCCACTGAGTTACAATAATTCTTTCTTTTTCTAGAGGTAATTCTTCTCCTAGAGGTAAGTGCTAGGACTTGAGAGAAGCCCATAGAAATTGGGTGGTTATTTTAGCGTCAAATTCGTCCATGAAAAGGGTGTCCTTTCTCCACTTCCAAAAAAACATACAGTGCACAACAGTACTCAAATCACCCCCCAAATCTGCTAAATTAAGTCCTTTTCTAGGAAAATTGCCTGAGCGAAGCGAGGAAAACAACAGCAAGCCATCCAATATTGTGTGCAGACTGAGGACTTGAGTACAAAGAATTTGGTCCTGTGCTTGACCAAAAGAGAAATGCGATTCTTTCTAATGAGTTGAGCACATGGGCATCTGGAGATGTTCATTGTCAAGAGCGCTTCAGGAAGAGTTTCCCCTCCATTGTCGTGGTTCATTATTGGATTATATGATTTTCATTTTTTCCATCCTCAGACTTACCACTTTAAATGCTCCCTCCTTTGCAATGTAATGCAATTCTCAGGCTTCATTCAGAAGCAACAATAGTGGTGTTCTATGGAATGGAAAAAGAAAAAGAGGGGAAAAAATAGGGAAGAGATCTAATTTACCAGAACACATCTCAAGAAATTAGAAGAAGATAAACCTGCCCCTGGGAACTCACATGCTCCAGCACGGGGCCCAGTGTGGGTTCACAGGGGTTTGGGTTTTACAGGCAGATTTTTGGGAAATCAGGTTGTGTTGGAATGAGGAGTCATAGAGCCACGGACCTGTTGCAAAAATGTTTTGGGACTCTGTCTACATAACAGCCACTAAAGCACTTGCAAGGATAGGAAATGCTAAAAATAATATGAACAAATATAACCAAGCTCCCTGTGTTGGGAGCAAGCTTTGGAAGTGTGAAGGTGGTATAGGACTAAGCCCCATACAGAAAAAATCACTTTCGTCTATAAAGCCTGGTTTGCTACAACCACCTCTTGGTTCCTGTCCCTGGCCATGCAGAGGGGAGAGCACTTGGTCCAGAGTCTGAAGATCCAGGAGCTATAACCACACCACAACCTCAGTTATCGTCTCTATGAATCCACAGGCTTGAGGGTCCTCTGATGATAAGCAGCCCCACAGCATGGGCAGGGGCTGAGATCATGGGGTTAAATGTAAGCAGATCCTTTCTGAGCAAGTTAGGCTGTTTTGATGGATACGTTTTCATGTGAAGTCCTGGACTTTTGACCACAAAAATCATTAACCTTATCATTCTCCCAGCTGCCTCCACCTCCCACCACCCACCCATTTCCCAGGCATTTTCAGATTGTTTTAAAACCAGCCTGAGACACATTGACACAGAAGTATAAAACATAAGATTGTTAGACTGAGTCTTGCATCTTAGGGTTTTAGTGTTGATTAGGCCCTCAGAGATTTTCAGGTCCAATTTCCTTATTTTAGAAAAGAGCAGCAAAATGACTTCTACCCAAAGATCAGTTACTGTCACTGCCCTGCCCGTAACCCCCAGGCCCTACCATTTCGGTGCAGTTGGTCTGACTGCCACCCCGGCATCTGCATCTCTTTGCCTGAGGGCTTTCCCTGGCCTTTGAAGCCTGCTCTGTCCACACATATGGCAGGCCAGAAATGCCTGGGGAATTACTGTCCTGTACTCCAGCAGCCTTTTCCAGTGGTACACAGGAATTCATATATGAGTACCACAGTTTCCTTACCATCAGCCCCACGTTTGCCTGTCAAATGATTCTAAGGCGTATGTTCTACACTGGCTCCCAGAGTTCCCAGCACATTAAGTTCTACTTGCTCCAAGTGGTAATTTGGATAGTTACCACTATAGTATATAATATATATTATTATGTAATGATATATGTGATAACTATAATATAGTGTTTCTTACAGGCGGTAATTATAGATAATATTATATATTATATATAATATGTTATATATTATAGATGGTAACTATAATATGTATATTATTTATTATAAGCCATAATTATATGTATAATTATAGTATAATATTCCCCCCTATACTGGCATCCTTCCCTTCCCTGACTCACTTCCCCATTACTCTGCTTGGGATTCCTAGATTGCCTTCCAAACATCCATCACTTGTGCTCAAATCCAATTCTCAGGTTCTGCTTCTAGGGGAATTCAAAGATACCTCTGCACCTCGCACATACTTCTACTATTTTTTTCTAGCACAAGGTGTCCTAACAATTTGTTTTTGTAGCTGTGGCCCCTGCCAGTTGGTAGATTTGTTGATCATTGTCAATAGCTTTGCAACTTTGCTTTCTTAGGTGTTAGCACAGTCCTAACATGTAGTAAGATACGTACATGTTTATCACAATGAATTAAATTGAATTTACAAGACTTCCTTGCTGGTTACTCCAGAGCTGGAACGAAGTGCCCAGGACTCCTGACTCCTGAGGTTCTCTTCATGCAACAGCATCACCCATGGCTTCTGTGATGTACCTCTTCTGCTTGTGCCCGCCCAGCATGCACTTCACCTTGGCCAATCTCAGTCCTGGTGGGTAGGGTTGGCCTTCCAATCCATGTAGTTCTTACCTCTGACCATAGTGATTTATTCAGAGACCCAAACTGATGGAACTGCTGGAAAAAAGAAGCTTGTTCTTTCCTTCTCCTTCCTTTCTTTTCTCCTTCCTTCCTTCCCTCCCTCCCTTCTTTGTTTCTTCCTTCCTTCCTTCCTTCTTTCCTTACTTCTCTCCCTCTCTTCTTCTTTCCTTCCTTCCTTCTTTCTTCTCTCTTTCCTTCTTACTAGAGTTACTGAGCTTGTAGGAATGTAAGCCTAGAGCTTCCTGGTGAACAGCTGACTACCAACAGAAGAGAATCTGCTTAAAATAAAACCAATAGAAAGAAAGGCAGAAGGAGTAAGAGGGAGAGAGAGAGAGATGAATCCTAAATACATTGTTTTAGTTCTTGCATACAGAGATACCTAAAGATCTTGAACTTTTCAACTGTATAAGTCAATATATTGCCATTTTTTCTTAAGTCAGTTGAATCGAGTTTCTTAAAATCAAGTTCAAACTTTTGTTAAATTACCCACTTTGTACTAGACCTTGGCCAGATACTGGAGATCCAGGGATACACATGCTATCACTCTCCATGGAGAATTTGCATATTAATGGGTGATTTGAGGAGTAATATTACAACACTGTGCTTTTAATCTTCCTGGCTACCGTTTTTGGAGCCATCATGTTTCTTCTTTTCTTGACTTTCAGAAAAGACAAAGAAGCCGGGTGATTTTCCTTTCAATTTCCCCGGTCACACACAACTCCTTTCTAGTACTCTTTTTAAGAGGCCAACATATCCTGGTTGTTTGTTCCATATGATGAATGTCACCATTGCTTATTAACCTCCAAAATAGGCAGCCCCCACCATTAGGGCTTATGGTCTGTATGAGACAACATAAAAACAAGACACATTCTCCCCCATGCACATTTCAAATGAAATGTAACGGAAGAGAAATAAATAAGAATGGAAAAAATACCTTAAATGGTTTATGTTGGAAAATGTTATATGGGCAATAATGGTGCTTATATGGGCTTTGGGCAGAGACTTTGATAATGAAGGTTAAATGAGGGAATGTTACAAAAAATGTTCACTCTTCATAAAAATAAATCTCTGGTATGAAGCAGAATGAAATAAACAGAGTTGCAGACGCCGGGAGCAGCTGGGGTGACCTCAGCCTCAGGTTGGTAATAGCCAGACTCGCTGGAACCACACACTCTCGCCTCAGCAGGATTCACTTAGCTCTCCAACACAGGATGCTGAGGTCCACGGGCCTCCAGAGTGGCTCTTCAGCTGTCTCACTGAAAAACAAAGGCCTTGTCATTTCTGGCATTTTTCCTCCTTGGGTACTGGAGGGGTTTCCAGGGACCCTGTCTTTCTAGGTTAAGTATCAGTTCAGGGGTTTGAAATCTAAAAGTCCATGAGGGCAACAAGTCATGAAGGAGTGAAATGGACTCGGAGGGGATAATGGCAAATTGGAGAAAACATGTCCCATCTGAAAGGGTCACCACTACTCAGCTCCAGCTAACAGTGGGAATGCCAGCTTGGTGGGGTCGGATCTTTCCATTTTTCAAGGGAAGCTGGAAATCTGAATTTTATATACATTTTTCTGATTTTTAAACGTTGGAAACCAATTTCTGTTAAATAGACATATACGTATACATATAGATATATATATATGTATATTTATTGTGGAAGGGGGCAAAAGAATACATATCTATGGGACAGAATTGGCCTAGCAGCAGCCAGTTTGCAATCTCTTGCTAAGTGAATGCTGAGATCATAATGCTCAGTGTTTGATTTCACTGATCATTGCTGTAGAGCTCTCAGATAAAGGGCCTCCATAGTGCACAGTCCTGGAGGTAAGAGCTTGTATTACAAATGGCCTTTTATAGCATGCACTATGTGCTGGGCATTTTGCAATGAGCTTTACATGGATTATTTCATTATATCCTCCCTACATTCCTAAAAGGGAAGCACTTGTGTTAGCCCATTTTGTAGAAGGGGAAACTGAGGTTTCCAGAAATGAAGTATTTGACCGCAGTCATTGTATAGGATACCCTTTGTACACCACCTCACATCTTGCTCTTGCCACTAAAGCCAGGCAAGGCTACCACATCACCTTATGTGCTTCTCTCTGGCTTCCTTTGGCCGCATGGGGACGTTAATACATCATGGGGCAACCTTCTGCCAATGGGGGCAGTGGCCGATGGAGAAAGGCTTTTGTCCCTGGCTGACAGTTCTGACACACATTCCATAAGACTCTTCAGAGGGTTCTGTGTGAAGTAACCACTCACCTGCAGCAGTTAATACTTCCTGGTATTGGTGTTTTCTCCTTTCCTGTTTACTTCCCCGCCCCTTATTTGGGAGATCACATTTCCCAATAAACTACCTACACACACCCCTTCATCTCAGGCTCTGCTTTAGGGAAACCCAAGCTAAGACCATGAGTGGTAAAGCTGGAATTGAAATCTAAGTTTGGCTGGTCCCCAAGTAAGTACTCTATCAACCAGCCACCAAATTCTCCATGTGATTCCTTTACCAGGTCCTTTCCAGTCGGACTGGTCCTGAATAAAGCTTTAGAGCAGAAAGGCTGTAACAGAATTCTTAAACTAAGAAGGGAGGATGGTGGTGTGGGGTAGCTGGTACACAGAAATCAATTGGGGAGGGTAAAAGGGCACAATATAATTTTACTTCATAATGCATTTCATTTTTCGGTGCGTACTATATGCCTGGCACTGTGCCAAGTATGAAGGAAGGCACCCAGAATGATGGGAATGAAAACTATGGGGGTAAAAACCAATTTTCAAAGGTCTTCAGTGACTTCAGGCAAGGATGTCATTTTCAAATGCCCACAGGGCCAGGTGAGAACCTCAAGTTAAACCAGCTTGTGTTGGTTTGCATATCAAACGCAAGTGCCTAGTCCTCACTCTTACTCAGAATCAGGCTTTAGATTTTCTCCCACTCTTCTTCCAATACGTGGCTGTCCCAGTCTGCCACTCATTTTCCCACTTTAGATACAGACGTGGGTACAAAAAATATTTCATTTTCCTTTCTTTTTAAATTGATTAATTGAGATATAATCGACATATAACATTGTATAAGTATAGGGTGTACAATGTGTTGGTTTGATACATTTATATATTACAATATTATTACAATAGTAGCATTAGTTAACACCTCTATCATGTCACATAATTGTCATTTCTTTTTTGTGGTGAGAACAGTTAAGATCTAGTCTCTTAGCAACTTTGAAGTTTATAATACAGGATTGTTGACTGTAATCGCTATGCTGTGTGTTCGATCTCCAGAACTTATTTATCTACTACTTGCAAGTTTGTACCCTTAGACATTGTCTCCCCCATTCTGCCATCCCCCAGCCCCGGTAACCACCATTCTACTCTCTGTTTTTACAGATTCAGCCTTTTTAGGTTCCATATATAAGTGATATCATACAGTATTTAACTTCTCTGTTTGACTTATTTCACTTAACATGATACCCTCAAGATCCATCCACGTCATTGCAAATGGCCAGGATTTCCTTCTCTGTCATGGCCGAATAATATTCCATTGTATGTATATATACCACGTCTTCCTTATCCATTGATAGACACTTAGGTTGTTTCCATAACTTGTCTATTATTAATAATGCTATAATGAACATGGGTGTATTTCAGTTCCTTCAGATACATACGCAGGAGTGGGATTGCTGGCTCATCTGTTAGTTCAATTTTTAATTTTTTGAGGAACTACCATACTGCTTTCCATAATGGCTGTAACATTTTACATCGTCACTAACAGTGTATGAGGGCTCCCTTTTCTTCACATCCTTGCCAACACTTGTTATCTCTTGTCTTTTTGATAATAGCCATTCTAACAGGTGTGAAGTGATATCTCATTGTGGTTTTGATTGATTTTCCCTGATCACTAATGATGTTGAGCATCTTTTCACATATGTATTGTCCATTTGTATGCCTTCTTTGGTAAAAGATCTATGCAGGTCCTTTGCCCATTTTAAAATTTTAAATTAAAAGGATTATTTTCTTTTTTGCTATTGAATTTTATGAGTTCTTTATGTATTTTAGATATTAATCCTTTATCAGATATATGATTTGTGAATATGTTCTCCCATTCATAGGTTGTCTTTTCAATTTATTGTTTCCTTTGCTGTACAGAAGCTCTTTAATTTAATGTAGTCACATTTGCTTATTTTAGTTTTTCTTGCCTTTGCTATTGGTATCTTATGCAAGAAAGCATTGACAAGACCAGTGTCAAGGATCTTTTTCCCTATGTTTTGTTCTTGGAGTTTTACAGATTTAGGTCTTACATTTAAGTCTTTGGTCCATTTTGAGTTAACTTTTGTCAGTGGTGTAACATAGTGGTCCATTTTCATTCTTTTGCATGTGGATATCCAGTTTACCCAGCACCAGTTATTGAAGAGACTGTTATTTCCCCGTTGTGTTTATTGGCACCCTTGTCAATAATTAGTTGACCATATATGCATGGGTTTATGTCTGGGCTCTATATTCTGTTCCACTGGTCTGTGTGCCTGTGCTTTCCTTTCAACTGTAAGAAAATAGCCACTCAAGGGTAATGACAAATGGCAACTTATTGTGTCTTCCTGTCAGGGAAACATGATGGGGGCTGGGAACTGGGGGGACTGGCTCCTCTATGAGCTGTGACTTGGCTCCAGCTGGCTGTCACTGTGCAGGAATGCAGGCCCTGTCATGCCAGATCTCCTAATTGTTCAAGAGAAGTCAGGAACCCAGAAATATTTGTGAAATCTTGAAATTTTTAATGTTAACAATGAATTAAAATTTCTTAAAAACAGTAGGCACGCCAACACTGGCAGAACAAACAGAACGCATCTGCAAGTTGCATTTTACAGATAGGCCACTGGTTTGTTCCCTGTCTTCTATGCTCAGCCCTTTTTCACTCCAAAGTCCTTGAACTACACCATGTTTTTCTGGGAGAGACGCAAGACTTAGAGAAGTGGCATAGTACACAGGATGCCATTCAATTTGTCCCTTAGGATTCACTTTCTACTTCTAGGAGAAGCAGGCTAAGACCTGTTTATGCATTTGTGTGTGTGCCTGTTTGCTAAGGGTTCAGAAATAGATCTAATTTAAGAAAAACAAACAAACAAATACACACATTGACTTTCTTCGGAATCTATGAAGAGGCCAAGGAGAAACAAATTAATTATACAAATAGGTGCCTTTCGCTGATGGATGGCAGTACTTGAACATGTTAGGTAGAGTTTAAAAAAAGGATTCTTAAATCAGCAAGAAGGGAGTATATGACTTTCCTTTTTTACTTTGTGTAAAATTATCATGTCCCCTGACCAGATTTCTATTGGCCTTGGTGATTAGTTGGCTATTTTAGTAGTTCATTGTCTCAGCCTTTAGGAAGAGCTCCTCCTAAGTGGGGCTCACTCTGTCATAACTGTATAAAATATTCATTAAGATAGTGCTTTTAATGGATTTGTTTGGAATGAACTCACGCGGAGGGAGCCATCGCTGATTTGTGGAGTGGTAGGGCTGCTTCAGGGCTGTGTCTGTCTCACGTCGCGCCTCGTTCAACAAACCCCTCCACTCTGCCTGCAGGCTCCAGCCTGAGAGGGGGGCCCGGAGACCATACTGATGGGATTTTTCAGGACTAGAAGTTCTATTCCTCTTATATGAGAATGTTCCAACTTGGTGTTTTTCATATCGTGTTCAGTGGAGATGTGCTACAGCTTGTTTGAATTGCATTGGAGTGCTTTTGCCATATAGAATTAATTCCTAGTGTGTGAGTGCTTGAGCTCCAGAATTAGACAAATTTAGCTTTGGATCCTCCCTCTGCCAACTACCGGTCCTGTGACTCTCAGGCAAGAATCTTTACTTCTCTGAGTCTTAGCTTCCTCATCTTCCAATCTAGAGCAGTGCTAGCACTTACTTCATACAGTATTTGGATACTGAATGGGGATAATTTGCAAAGTACAATAGCCTAGTGCCTGGCACATATTAGAAACTTACTAACATTAGCCATTATTCTCTAAGTGGTAGGCCATCCAACTGCTACCACATAGCTGGGTCCATTTGAAGTTTGTATGGGGCTCTCGGCTAGATAGATGCCATTTGGCTCTTATCTTATATCAACCTTGACAATAGAGCAGGGATGACTGAGCTCCTTTATATGAATGAAAGAATTGTGGACGAGAAGGTTAAGTGAAATGATCAGGATTGCTCTGCAAGTTGGTGATGGGACCTGGGGCTAGAATTGAATATTTTGACTCCTTTCTCAGCATTAATTTCAGTCCTTTATATCAGCTTAAGACCTTTTCTTTTCTCTTTATTTTTTGTAACCAGAGTACATCTGAATCTGAAATCACGCCATTATGACCTTTACTATTTAATTTCTATCTGTGTACCTCTGTACTTTTCAGTCCTGAGCAGTCACCTTCTTTCCAACCTTTTGAAATATACTGACATGAAATAAATAGTAATAAAGAATCTTCCCTATCTTAATACCACCAACCTCAAAGCCTGGAGTCTTGAGACCCAGCCCCAGTGTCCAGACATCATGCTCTCATTTCAGCTCACCCTATTCCATTCCCTCCTGGTTCTGAACACTGTGCATCTGTTAGGGACCTGTAATCCATCTGGGGAGTGACCTTGGGCAAATTACTTCACTCTTTGGGTCTTTGTTTCTTCCTCCTTAAAGTGGAAAAGATGATTAATTTATTAATAAGGGAATAATACTTCCCTACAAAGATATGGAAGACATTTAACAATAATCAACTTTGTTACTCTGGGGCTGGGTGGGGTTAGGGTTTTATTTTCATAACCTTCAAATTGAAGTCACAAACACTTATCATAAGATAACTGGAACAACGAAACAGCTGTTTCTCAAGGCAGGGTCCGGTGAAGTGACAGGGATGGGGCCACCACATGGGAATGGGCCCGAGGCTGCCTCAAATAGACTCTTCCTTGGTGTCTCAGTCCTGAGAGGGAAAATATGCTCATCAAGATCCTGATTAAGCAGGGATTGCCAACGGCACTCTTTGTAACCAGGCAAACAAGAGCTTCCCCCAGCTCTTTCACTCTTAATATAAAAATCTATCAAGATTTAATCACATCGCTTTATCTCCAGGACCTAACCTCTGAGTGTTCATGAGAACATTTTGCTTTGTCTCCAGGCCCTAAAGCATGTTCCTCGATGGGAGCTGTAGTCCCTTTAGGGTTTTTACTTGAGTAGAAGTAGCAAAGATTGCTTTTTGTTCCCCTTTGACTCTCTTCTGAATTAGCATGAAATTGAAGACTGTAGTTAGGGGGAAAAAGAGAGAGAGAGAGAGAACAATGAAGATGGGAGCAAGGGAAGAAGGCTGGGAAAGCCAGTGCGAAGAGTGTGTCTTGGAGCCCAAGGGAAGCTCTGTATTCATCAAGCTGATAGTTCCCTTCCAGGCCATCAGCAAAATGAAAATGCCGCACCCAACCACATTTCAATCCTTTCATCGAGGTCTCTAAAACCCTTCTCTGGGGAGTGCCTTTGGAGTGTGAATTCCTCCAAGTTGATTATCTCAGTGTAAGTGCAGATGCCACCCGCCACCCACCTGCGGTCCTCCTTCCGTTGTAATGGCCCTTTCTGGGCTCCGTGACCAAAATGATGCCAGTACCAAGGTGGCTGCATCTGAATGTGTAATTGAGAAAGAACATGGACACTGATGTCTCTGTATTAATTAATGGAATTTTATGTTTATTGCTGTCATGTCAACCGATCACTTTTTTCAGAAAATTAATTAAACCATGGGTAGGGGTTTGGAAGCTCCTACACAAGGCCAACAAGACTGATCGGGAGCCTTTGGGACTGGGGAAGGGAACCGCATCTATGGTTTCTGCTCTGCGTGAGCTTTGTCTAAAACCAGACTTAGATTCCAACACTGAGAGGATGGAGAGGAACGTGGGGAGGAGGTCCTTGCTGTCTTTCACCCTTAATCACTCCTCACTTTTGCCATTAAATTATTCTTCTCAGCTCCTTCCACTGACTGTCTCTGCTCTGTGTAGGGCAAATCCACTCATTTGTCTGCTAAGATGAAGCATGGAATCAACAGTGGCAAAAGAACGCCATGAGAAAAATCTTGGTAGGGCTTGTTCAGCTGAGCTCACCAGATGGCTTGTATTAGGTAGAAAGACCTGAATTTCCACATCCTGTACTTCTAAAATGTCCCTTATTAGCATTTTTGGATCGTTCCTTCTTTTCCTCTTCCTTCCTCTGTCTCTTTTCTTTACTCTTCTCTCTTTCCTGGTTTAAAAGAAGTCATATTTATTTCAATTTTTTTGAATAGGATTATTTTTCTGATTATGAATTGAAATGATATATATTCATTAAAAGAAAATCAATTAAAAAGCAGAAAAGAGTGCCAACGGAGGAGTAATAGTTACTCTTGGAGTATTTACTAGGTAACAAGCTCTATGCTAAGTGCTTTACATATATGACCTCATTTAATCCTTTTAACAATCACATGAGGAAGGTACTGTTATTATCCGTGTTTTGTAAATGAGAAAACTGAAACAGAGAGGTTAAGTAACTTGCCCAAAGTCACACAGCTAGTGAGCAGTACCATAGACCTTGAACCCAGATGGTCTGACTCCAGAGTCTTTACTTTCTTATCCAATATTGCTCTACTACCTTGCACTGGGCTGTGCCAACTACATTCTAGGAACATACATGAAGAAAGAAGGTACCAACTGGGGAGGTCTCCAATCACTCAGACTAGTTCTCCTGGGGGAACATCTAGTCTGGGGAACTCACCACCCTCCATACTCAGGCTTTCGGCCCTCCATAGACTCAGAAACCTGTTTTTTAGAGGGCTGAATTAACATTAACTAGGGTCACAGAAACAGCTGTGGTACTCAGAATCTTAAGCTTGTTAACTTACAAAAGAGCAAAGCCACAGTCTAGAAGGACTCGCATATCCCCATAAGTGCATCCTCATCTTGCAGCAAAGTGCATGGGAAGCTAACCAACAACTGTTTTCTTGGACTGGGTACCTGGAATCAGTGCGTGAGGAGTCATTCAGGTAACTCGTAGCTGAGTTATCTTTTTAGCACCAACCTTCTCTCCCTTCACCTCCCACATGACAGGAGTAAGGGAAAGCCTAATACACCAATACTCTAAGCCGAGGCCATCCCCCTCTAGCTACAGTCCCACGACTGAGCACTCTCCATTCTGATAACACATTCCTTCTGTAGCTTTCTTACTACTTTCATCAGGGTGAGTCAAGTCTTGTTGGTCTGGGAGTCATTCTGTCTTCTGCTTTTGTATATCTCTGCTCAGGTCTGCTAACTGCTGATTTAAGGCTCAATTCTTAAAGCGCAATTTCTAAAAACTTTATTGATGTGTAAGTTACCCATTTTAAATGTGCAATTCAGTGACTTTTTAGGAAGTTTACCAGATTGTGCAACCATCGTCATAACACTTTCATCACCTCAATAAGATCCATCATGCCCATTAACAGTTAATCTCTGTTCCCATCCCCGTTTCATAGAAATAAAATCCTACAATATGTGGTCTTTTGTGTCTGGCTTCTTTCAATTAGAATAATGTTTTGGAAATTCATCCATGTTGTGGCATGTATCATTATGCATTCCTTTTTATTATGGAAGAGTGTTCCATTGTACGGATATGCCATATTTTATGTATCTATTCATTTGTTGATGAACATTTGAGTTGTTGTCATTTTTTAGCTATTATGAATAATGCTGCTATGAGCATTCATGTGCAAGTCTTCGTGTGGTCATATCTTTTCATTTCTCTTGAGCAGATACTTATGAGGGGAACTTCTGGGTCATATGGTAAATTTATGTTTAACTTTTTAAGAAACGTCCAAAACATTTTGCAAAGTGGCTACATCAAAGGACAGTTTTATTGCCTAATATCCAAGCTGTTGTGGTATCCATCATGCTAGTTCCCCAGGACTTATAATAAAAGGAATAAAAATGACCCATAATCTCATCCTTACTATTACCATTTTATTGATACATATAAAATTATTATTTTATGTATAGCATTATGTAAATATAAGTGAATGAAATTTTATTTGGTGTAGAATAGAATAAAATATATTTATATATATATCTGTATTTCATGTCAATAAAACTATATATCTATATACAGATATATATATAAATGTTATATAAGAAGATATACATATACATATATACACACACATAGACACTTGGGAATACACTATATTAAAAATTGAACTTTTTTAAACTTATAACTGAATCATGGCCATGTATCTGTGTCATTAAATATGAGACATGATTTTCAATATCTTCATAATAATCTCCTCATGGATATACCATAATGTTTTCAAACATTGTCCTATTTTAGACTTTTGGATTGTGTTGTAAATACTTTTAAGTTATAAATTTAAATATATATACTTTTAATTTTCAGTTAAATTTTTATCTGGGCCCCTTCTCATGCTTTTCTAGAATACTTGCCTCTTTGACTTCTCGTGGACATATGTTCACACTTCACCAGGTTTTCCCTCTCCGTTGTCTCTTGGTACATGTGAAGTCTGATCCCTTCACCAGAGGAATAATTTAGAAAGCAAACTTCTGTTTAAAGTGTATCTGTTTCTAATAATGCCCAAGCTCATGGTCAATGCAATTGAAAAACAATCACAAGCAGGATGGTGGTTTTGTGAGTGTAGCTAGGTTGGCTGAAATATTTCACTCTGTAGTAGGGTGTTATAGAGACCTTGTCTGAGGATGGGGAACGCGAGGTCACTTGTTAAGGTTTTCACAGAGAATGTGGACATATTAAGAAGAGTATCTTAATTTAAAACACTGAAGACAGGATGACACCTTCAGTGACCTTTTAACACATTGCCACCTGTAAGCCAATCTCCTGGCCAGGCTCCCTACTTCTAGAATAAATTTTAAGTGCAAGTCTGATCACGTGGCTGTTCAGTTGTCTCTACATGGTCATTCAAGATCCATCGTGGTCTCCCAACCTACTGTATACTTTACAGAAACTGAGAAATTGTCTGTTCCATAAGAAGAGACTCTCAACTTCCCAACTCTTTTTCTTTTTTAAATAACACTTTTATTGAGATACACAGATACCAAAAATCACCCTTATCAAGTATATACCTCAGTGGTTTTTAGTACATTCATAGAGTTGTGCAACCGTCATCACTATCTAATTTTAGAACATTTTCATCACCTCAAAAAGTAATTCAGTCACTCCCTGTTTCCTCCTCTTCCTGGCTCCTGGCAGCCACTAATCTCCTGTCTGTATAGATTTGCCTATTCTGGACATTTATATAAATGGAATCATACCATATGTGGTCTTTTGTTTCTGGCTTCCTTCACTTAGCATGTTTTCAAAGCTCATCCATGTTGTAGCATGTATCCTTCATTCCTTTTCTAGGCCAAATTATATTTCATTATATGGATATACCACCTTTGTTTTATCCATTCATCATTTGGTGATTCTACTTTTGGGCTATTTATGTAATGCTGCTATGAATATTCAAATACAAGGTTTTGGTTGACATATATTTTTATTTTTCTTGAGTGTATCATCTCGGACTGGTGTGCTAGCTGATGTAATAACTCTGTTGAACATTTGGAGGATCTGCTGAGCTGTTTTCTGGCCTCATTGAATGGTTTGGACACCCTTGTCGAAAATCAATTGACCATAAATGCGAAGGTGTATTTCTGGACTCTCAGGTCTATTCCACTGATCTGTTTATCTATCCTTATGCCAATACCACACTGTTTTTACTACTGTAGTTTTGTAGTAAGTTTTTAAATTTGGAAGTATGAATCCTCCAACGTTGTTCTTTTTTTTAAAGATTTTTTGGAGCTATTGTGGGACTCTTGCATTTCCATATGAATTTTAGAATCAGCCAATTTTGTCCATTTCTGCAAAAAGCCAACTGGGATGTTGACAGGGCTTGCATTTAATCTGTAGATCAATTTGGGGAGTATTGCCGTGTTAACAACATTAAGTCTTCCAATCTATAAACAGGATAGCTTTCCATTTATTTAGGTCTTCTGTAATTTCTTTCGACAGTAGTTTGTATTTTTCAGTGTACAAGTCTTGCACTTCTTTTGTTGCATTTATTTATACGTATTTTATTCTTTTTGATCCTATGTAAGTAGAATTGTTTTATTAATTTCATTTTTGGATTGTTTGTTGCTAGTGTATAGAAATACAATTGATTTTTGTATATTGATCTTGTATCCTGCAATCTTGCTGACCTCATTTATTAGTTCTAATAGTATTTTTAATGGACTCCTTAGGATTTTCTATGCTCAAGGCCACATCATATGCAAAGAGATATAGTTTTACTTCTTCCTGTCCATTCTGTATGACTTTTCTTTTTCTTGATCAATTTCTATAGCCTGAACCTCCAGTATAATGTTGAATAACAGTGGTAAGAGTGGACATCCTTGTCTTGTTCCTGATCTTAAGAGGAAAATACTCTGTCTTACACTATTAAGTATGATTTTAGTTGTTGTTTCCTCACCTTTTCTTATGCTGTACTTTTACCTGGAATATTTTTTATATCTCCATATCTCTGTTTTTAAAAATAATATCCATCAGTTAAGACCAAACACGCAACAAGATAGCATCCTCCCACCCTGCAATCTCTTTGTCAATTTGTTTATGTATCTTACAGAGCACCTGTGAAATTCCATCTTTTACTGTAGCTGTTTATGTGGTTATTCTGGTAAGCCATCTCCTGTTTATCTGATTATAGGATGCAGCAACTGTTTTGCATCATATAGCACAGGTTGAATGGACACTTGTCATTCTAGAAAATAGCAAATTAATAAAGTAAAGGAGGAGTAGAACTGGAATTAGGTTAAATGTTTCAAAAGGATAAGTTGCCTCTGACTTCTCATTTTTCTTCTGAAGGCAGTTCATCCCCCTGAAACCTTTCTGTATCGATGTGTCCAAGGTGAGAATTACTAACTCCAATGAGAGCCTTCCAGTGCTCAAAAATCTTCTGGAGTGCAAACAATATCAACAACGAAAATGTAAAGAGAAAAATTCTTGGAATCAGGAAAGAAGTGTGGCAAGATTACTAATCTGTTAAAACTGGTTTGCCCTACTGCTCTGTTGCTGATCCCCCAGGGCATACTACTTTTTCTTATCTTGCCACAACTGACCAGTGCTGGAAAGGAAAGAGGGTGGTGAGGAGAGAGCTCACCTCTCTAAGAGCGACTAGCTGACTACATTCAGCATTAACATACAGGACTAAGTGATGCTAACTCTCAACTATCTTGGGGGTGTCTTACCCACCAAATTTTCAAGTCTAAATACTATGAGATAAAAGTCAGAAGAAGAAAACTGCTCAGTAATACTCAAGTATAAAACTGGAGCCTCAAGCAAAGCCTTTTCCCACTCACCTCCTCCTCTAGATATCTTCAGGAGTTCCCCTTGCTCTAAAATGATGGTTCTCAAATTTTACATACATCAGAATAACCCGGAGAGCTTGTTAATACACTGATTACTAGATCCCTCCCCAAACTTTCTGATTCAGTAGATTTCTAACAAAGTTCTAGGTAATTCTAATGCTGTTGGTACAGGAAGCATACTGTGAGAACTCCTACTCTAAAATTACCATTTTAATCTCAGCTCCATTCCATAAAATTTCCTTTTACCTCAATGCTGGTTTTATTTAGCTGTGTAGATAGCAATCTGATTAAACAAGTCTCTTTGAAAGCTGACTGTGTTTGCTTATTTTTGAATTCATAGTCCTTAAGACAAAGAGTTATAAATAGTAGGTGCTTATATCTTTTGAGCGCTTGGATAACTAATTTATACTGAGATTCAGTGATCTGTAGAAGCTTAATGTGTTGCCTTTCTGGGATATTTAAATTGTAAAGGAGTATCAACTTAAGATGAATTAATCTCTAAATTATAAAAATATCACAACTAAACAACCTAATTTTTTAAAATGTGCACAAGATTTGAAAGACACTTCACCAGAGAGATATATGGGTGGTCAATAAGCATACGAGAAGATAGTCAACATTAGTTATCAGAGAATTGCATTAAAACCATTATGAGATATCACTACATACCTATTAAAAATAGCTAAAAACAAACCAATAAACGAAAAACACTGATGATATCAAGTGCTGACAAGGATGTGGAACAATTAGAACTCTCATCTGTTGCTGGTAGAAATGAAAAATGTTACAGTCACTTTGGAAAATAGTTTGGTAGTTTCTCATAAAGTTAAACATAAATTTGCTATATGGTCCAGCAATTCTATTCCTAGGTATTCGCATAAGTGAAATAAAAATCTATGTTCACAAAAACCCCATACACAAAGGTTTATAGCAACTTTATTCATAGTCATCAAAAACTGGAAACATTTCAAATTTCTCTCAACTTGTAAATGAATTAAAAATCTATGGAACATCCATTCAATGGAATATTACTCATCAATAAAAAAGTGGATTACTGATACAAACAAAAATGTGGATGAATTTGAAATGCAGTATGCTGGATTAAAGAAGTCAGACTTAAAAAGGTATACAAAAGATTGCATTTTATACAGTATTATGGTAAAAAGTAAATTAGTAGGGACAGAATAATCAGTGGTTGGCAGAACTTAGAAGTTAGGGGTGGGTGACAACAAAGGGATAGCATGAGAGAATTTGGGGGGTGTGTGCAAAAGTGCTCTAATCTTTATTGCGGTGGTGGTTACACAATTGTATGCATTTGTTAAAACTCATAGAACTACACACCACAAAGAGTGTATTTTATCACATGCAAATTAAAAATAATTATTCAAAAATATCGCTAAGGATCTTTTTGGAGAGAGATGGAGTATGAAGCCTGAAGCTTCATGGATTATAGGATAGATGACCTGGGGTAGGTGTGGCTCTCTGGCTAAGTAGTTGCAATAAATGGTATGCTGCCAGCAGCGAGAGCTGGTGAACTAACTTTTTAGGACATCAAGGAGAGCTTGGAGTGCTAGGAAGAGAAGTGACTGATGAAAGGAATAATCCTTCTGAACAGAAGTGAGATCACGGGGTAGGTACTTCAACTGTGACTTGTTTGGGGAGAAAGGAGCCAATAATAGATTGCTCCTTGTGAGGAAGAGGTGAAAGGGAAAAATCACATAAAGAATAGAAGGAAAATGTTCCTCCCTGAATGATTATCATTAGCAGCATTATGAACTCCAAAGGGCTCCAAAGGACACTCAGTGGTCCCCGCTGAAAATCCAACACCAACCTCCTTGTAGAACGCTTGTTCTATGAAGGAAGCTTTCCAGGGATTTAGCTAAGGGTGTACAAGGGAGTCAGAAAGACCTAGATGTCATCTCTGTCATTTACAAGCCTAGAGCCCTTGTTTTCTGATCTTCAATTTCTCCATCTATAAAACAGGGTTGACAATAGCACATATCTTTGAGTACCGAGAAAATTAAATGAGATAATGCATGTGTATCATTGAGTACAAAGTCTGGCAGATAGGAAGCGCTCAATAATTTGTAGTGAGCATTACATCCTTGCTGCCTGATTTCAGGAGCATGCATATACTTATTTTTTTCAAGTTCATACTTCTATTTAAATTTTTTTTGGCCAGCATTTCATCAGTAGGAGATCATCAAGCCTAAGACACATATCTTGCTGCCTAGGGTATAGAAAGAGGGAATTAAGAGAGACGTCTTATTCCCAGAAACACAGAATCTTTTATACTCAATACAAAGAACCTTCAAAAGCAAGAGCTGTGACTTCCTTGCTCCAGAACTGGTTAACCTGTTGGGATATTTTGTAGATGAATTCTGCACCACGCTCTCTCCTTTGCTATGTGCTAGACCAGGAGGCGGCAGCTGCTCTCCATGCTCTTCTTCCAACACAGAAAACCAATCTCCCAGCACCAAGGGAGCCCATAAAAAGGGGAAATGCAAATGTCCAGCAGTGATCAGTTTTCCTAGCTGCTCTTCTTCCTCCAGAATCAACAGATGGGCCACTTTTGCTGCAAAGTCCATTGGATAGACTCAGAGGGGTTTTTAAGAAATGGTATTTAAAAATAAATCATTCTTTCCAGGTCAAACCTGTCAAAAAAGTTGACAAATGGAAAAAGGGCTTAAATAAAGAGAAGAGAGAGATAATAGTCCTCTATTGAACTCTTTCTGAAAATGTGTTTGACCTTGGGAGGAGTCTGGTTCTTTTAAACATGGAATTGCAAACTCAGATGCTTTCAGAAGCCAGGCTAGTTATGTAAAGGAATGAGGAAGAATCTGGGTGTAAGTCAACAGGGAGTGGTGGTGAGTATGGGTCTGATTTTTGGTTTTCTTACTCTTCTAAGACATTTGAGTATAAAAACATTTCACTGTTTTCTCAGCTTTGCTAGAGAGGGGAAAATAAGGAATGTGTGATGATAAATGACAAGTGACACAACCTCAAAGATGTGGAACAATCTTGGTCCCCCTCTTGGTCATGTGGTGGATTGAGGAAGCCCGTGCCACATCTGAAATGAATAGCTTTTACTCAGCTCTGGCTGACTACTATGGGCAAGAATTAAGATTCTGGCAATTTTAATGCTGAACAGTTCATTCCATTTTGAAAAATAATGGTGTGGACCAAACACATCATGTCTGTATATTAGTTTTAGCCACTGGCTGTCAGACTGGACCTCTGCTTTGGACCTCAGTTTGACAACTGCTCTGGAGTACAGTACTGCTTTTTGATGGATGCAGATCTATGATAGAAACAATGTGAGTTATATTAGAAATAATGTTATTGAAATTTAAAAGGATTATGAACTAAAATGGTATGAGAAGTATAAAGTCATTTATTAAGCATTATTCTAAAAGCAAAAGATGGAAAATAGACAAAACGTCCACTAATGGGAGATAGTTACATAAATTATATTACATCCAAACAATACTATGTAGCTATTAAAAATAAGGCAGTTCAGGGGGCTGACCCTGTGGCCGAGTGGTTAGGTTCGTGCTCTCCGCTGCAGGCAGCCCAGTGTTTCGTTGGTTTGGGTCCTGGGCACGGACATGGCACTGCTCATCAAGCCACACTGGGGTGGCATCCCACATGCCACAACTGGAGGGACCCACAATGAAGAATATACAACTATGTACCGGGGGACTTTGGGGAGAAAAAGGAAAAAAAATAAAATCTTTTAAAAAAATAAATAAATAAGGAAGTTCAGGGGCCAGCCCAGTGGCACAGCGGTTTGGTTCACACATTCCACTTCAGTGGCCTGGGGTTCACCAGTTCAGATCCCAGGTGTGGACCAACACACCGCTTGTCAGGCCATGCTGTGACAGGCATCCCACATATAAAGTAGAGGAAAATGGGCACGCATGTTAGCTCAGGGCCAGTCTTCCTCAGCAAAAAGAGGAAGACTGGCTGCAGATGTTAGCTCAGGGCTAATCTTCCTCAAAAAAATAAATAAATAAGTAAGGCAGTTCTATAGTATTAATATGGAACCCATGCTAAGATATATCATTAAGTGAAAAAAGCAAAGTGCAGAAAATGGTGTATAGAATGCTACTGTTGTATTTTTTTAAAGTGAGAAATATATATATAAAATATATAATTGTATATAAAGCACAATCTCTAGAAGGACATGAGAGGCACACATAACAGTAATGGCTGTCTCTGGGAAGGGGAGAGAGCCTGGGGAACTAGAGGACAGGGATAGGGGGAGACAATGTTTCTTTTTATGTACAATGTAGTAAAATATTGACATTTTTACCACATGAATTTATTCCCCATTCAAAATAAATATAATTACAAAAAAACAAACTTTAAAAAATCCTAATCAACAGGAAATAGCCTCTTCCAAAAAGGTAGTGGCAGGGTAGGGATGGGCTGTCATAACAGTAGAGATGATGGACATTTGTGGAGGAAACGTCACGGCTAGTACGTACGTTGTCTTTCCTCCACCACCTGCTTCTGAGAGACAGTGATATTGGCTTCAACGGATGGTCATAAACTCCAATATGAAACAGAATATAATCACAGAAATTATTAATTTTCTTATCAACTCAACAGGATCCTACTCACCAAGGCCCAAGTGGAAACTGTGGCAGTTCAAGTAGGTGAACTTGTTAGCAGCTGGATTTTTCTACCACATTCTCCATCCTTTCTTATCTACATCATCTTCCTTGAGATAAACTCATATCCTCAGAAATGTTCCTCATCTACCTGTTGGCTGCCCATTTTCTTGTCTTGGTCCTGAGTTTGGCTCATTTATGAACATGATTAGTGTCAGCTCTTGGCTTAACTGACTGATTTAGTGTTTTCTAGAATATACTTGGATTTGCCTGAGATTATCTGGGCTCTGTTGTGAATATGCCCCTTTTATGAGGAAAGGAATGAGACAATGAATGGACTTTCTTCATTTTATTTCCCTCAACCTTTATATATAGCTGGATATATATGGATATGGATATAAATATGAATAAAGACACAGATATACATATGTATGAAAGAATATAATAGAAACTGACAATGGTGACTGCCTCTGGGGAGAAAGCCTGATAAGTGTTCTTTTTATGCCCAATAAACTGACTGTGGAATTAACAAACTGCGTTTCCAGTATTACAGATGCTGTGCTTGAGATGAGGAAAGAAGGAGAAATGACCTAGTTTGAAATATTTAAACTATATCTGTCTGAGGAAAACAGAAACAAGTAGAATTTCTAATAAGTTAGGGGAAAGATAATTTAATAAGTGATATTAAGACCTTTGGCTAACCACCTAAAAAAATTTATATCCCTACCTCATTCCTTTCACAAAAATGAGTTTGTGGAGGACAGACTTTAGAGTGGTCCTCATTACCCCACCTCCTGGTATTCAGGACTTTGTGGAATCTCTTTGAGTGTGGGAAGGATCGGTGACTTTCTTCTAACCACTGGAATGTGACAAAGGTGATGGGTTGTATGTGATCACATGTGTGTGATTACATGATAGTGTAATGCCCGTCTCACTAGAGTCTCTCTCTCTCTGGCTTTGATGAGGCAGGATATCATGAATCCTGTAGCATCAGGAAACGAATTTGAACAGCAGCCTGAGGGAGCTTGGAAGTGGATCCTTCCCTGGTTGAGTTTCTGCTGCGAAGATGTTTCTGGCCAAGACCTTGATCACAGCCTGTGAAATTCTAAGCAAAGGAACCAGTTAAGTGATGCTCAATTCCTGATCCTCAGAAACTCTGAGATAATAAATGTGTATTGTTTTAAGCTGCTAAGTTTGTGGTAATTTGCTATGCAGCAATGGAAAACTAACACCATTCCATATGGATTAATGAATTAATTGTAAAAAAAAAAAAAAAGGAAAGAAGGAAACCATGCAAACCACCTAAAGAAAATGTAGTGGAATGTTTTTGTAATCGTGAGTACAAAAGATATTTCTAAAGGAGAAATGAATCTGAAAAAACCACCTGCAAAAAAAGACTGACAACTTTGACTATGTAAAATATTTAAAATTCTACATGGAAAAAAACTATATTATAATTTTTCTTAATTCTTCAGTATCTGCAAATAAAGAAACAAAATAAATAACTGAAAGAAAAATGAGCTGAGGATATTAACAATAGATTCAAAGAAAAAGAAACATAAATGTCTTGAGCATTCAATAGAATGCTCAGCCTTACTCACAATTAAAGAAATACAAGTTTTCAAAAATGAGAGTTCATTTCTCACTCAACAGATTCACAAAGATAAAAAAATTGAGGTAACACTGGGGAAACAGAGGCTCATATGCTGTTGCTTGGAATGTCAGTTGGTGTAGCCTTTTGGGCAACAGAAATCAAGATTGACAGCATGTCTACTTGCCAGTATTCTGTGTGAAGTCATTCAACAGTCATGCCCACACACGTGTGAAGTGACTCTTAAACAGGAAAAATTAGAAATAACCAAAATAGTCCTTGGTCAAAGAACTGTTAGATAAACTTAAGGGGAGCTTACTATGAAAAAGCATGCATTCTGTCTATAAGTCAATTTAAAGAATGATTTACAAGCTCTATTAAGTTAAAAAAAATTCACACAATGTATGCAGATAATTTGCTCCAACTTTTTACAACTGTAATAGGAAAAGTGTGTGTGCATGTGTGTGTGTGTGTATAAATTGGAAAAGAAGAGTGCGCCTGAATTTGGCCTCAGCCTGGAACACTGGTCAACATGGGGATGGAGAGCCAGACATGTGTGCTCTTACAATCACGTATTCTAGGAAGCAGTAGCCAAGACGAAGGATTCAGAAACTTCTTATGGTCGCAAGAAGGGAGGTCTGGGAGCAGGAGACCAGCAAGAGGGGGAAGAGGAATGAGATCCTGGAGGTCAGGCAGTCAGGGAATCAGTGTATCCTGGTGGCTCATGGCTCTGGCAAGCAGAGAATCTCCAAATGTGCCTGATTCTGGAGCATAAGCTGTTTGTTTTCTGTGAAATCAGCAAATAGATACTGTGCTAGGCACTGGGGTGGGGGTATGGAGAAGTACCAAAAAGAATAAGAACTGGTCTTTGTAGTCTAGCAGAAAATTTAAAAATGTTAAGTTAAAGAAATATTAAATATCAGAATACTATATAATAATATCTATGTATCCATCAAATTCAAACATCTTGTGATAATCTATTCCCTGGAGTCTAAGTTTGTCATCAAGATCTAGGTAGTAATTTTCACTTATATAGTCTCATTTGATCCTCATATCCAGCTTTGAAGGGAGTCTCATTACTCCTATTTTGCAGGTGGGATTCAGAGAGGTAAAGCTCTCCTTTCTAAAGATCTTAGAAAGTGGTCTCAGGATCTGAGAGGAAATATGGGTATGAGGGAGAAACACGAGTGTAGAAGATTAAAGAAAAGTTGAGTCTAGCTATGGAGACTGATTTTTAGATATCTCAACCAGTGCCAAAGAGAATTCATCCTCTTGCCTCAAACATGCCCATTTCCTGTATCCTCCATCTGAGCAAATATTTTTTAGCACCTCCTATGAGCTCAGATCATGGTTCTGGGAAATGGGGACAGGATGGTGAACTAGATAGACATGTTTGTCTTCTCTCATGGAGCATTCTAGAAGGGAAGCTAGAGATAAGAGAGTAACATTCTAAAAGGGAAGATAGAGAACAAGAGTGACAAATATACAAGCAACGTAATTTAAGCCTTTGATAAGTATTTAAAAAAGAATAAAGCAAGATAAGAGGATTAATGACAGCGAGTAGGGATGGGGAGGGGTTCTTTTAGTGTCCTCAGATAAAGCCTCTCTGAAGGGGAGTCATTTGAGTGCAGATCTAAACAAAATGAGAGAGAATCATGGGAAGATGTGAGAGAAAGAAGTACTAAGCAGTAGAAAGGTCAAGGGTAAAGGTGATGCGATGGCCATGAGCTTGCCTTGTTGAAGGAGCAGCAAGAGCCCCAGCGTGGCCAGGGCAAGGTGAGCAGGGGAGAAGCGCAAGGAGATGAGGTTGGCGGTGGGCAGAGGCCAGGGCACAGAGGCCCTTGTGGGGAATGATGAGGAGCTTGGATTTTGTCCATCTGGAAGCCGCTGGAAGTTTGAAGCAGAAAAGAGATGGGTTCCAATTTTTGTTTAGAAAAGATGGCTCTGCAGTGGGGAGAACAGATGCAAGAGTGGAAGGAGGGAGCTGTTAGGGGGTCATCCCAGGTGAGAGGTGACGGGGGCTAGGAGAGTGGAGGCGGGAGAGGTCCAGACAAGTGGCTGCGTGTTGGAGGTAGAATCTACAGGATGGTCTAATGGATTGGATATGCAGGGAAAGACAAGTGCTGAGTAAGCGTAAGATTGACTCGGGTTTTTAGCCTGAGCAACTGAGTGGTGCCAATCAGGGAGGTGGAGAAGACCAAACCATTGTACTTCTCTTCTTAAGCCCTTGCTGATTCCACATCACCCGCAGACTCCTTAGCATGGCCTCTGAGCCCCTTTCATAATCTCGCCTGACCTATCTTTCCAGGTTCAACTCCAGCTCCCCTGTTCTCTTTCCGGTGTTCTCTAGCAACCCCCTAGCTCTCTGCACACCATGCTTCTTCTTGTCTCTGTGCCTCGCTCACGCTCACTGCTCACTACAGACTTCTGAGGCTCATCATTCATGCCTCAGCTGGGGTGGCACCTCCTCCAGGAGGCAGTTTCTGGTTGCCCAAGTGCAGATTAAGTCTTATCTCCAATTACACCTCTTGGATGGGCTGCGCTCTCCTTCAGGGCAGGGACCATATGTCATTCATCTTTGTGTCCTTTGGGCCTAGCACAGTGCCTGTCACCTTACAGAAGGGGGCAAATAGTGCTTGATGAACAAATGCATGAATGCATGCTGGTACAAGCATAGAGCTGAGTAGTGTCTGGGGTTAAACATTAAATGTGAGTACATTTTAAAAAAGTATTTAGGCGTGTAAAGGATGAAAGCAGGAGTCAACTCGAGACTCTAAGGCATTCTGTGATGCCTCTGATTCCTGATCTTTTGCATGCTGAGACCATGTCTGGAACCACCCAGGAAACTAAATGATCTCTGTCAAGGCTTTAGTAGAGTGGGTTTTGGGGCTCCAGGGAGGAGGAATTTAGTTATAAAAATGAGAAGAGTAACTGCAGGCGATGTGTCGCCTGACCCTCTTTTTTGTGCTTCATTGAAAACGCCCTGCCCCGAAGGTCATTCTCCAGCCATCTCCTAGTCTCCCTGCCCCTTTAATTCAGCTCATAGTCCAGACCATGCTCTCAGGAACATGATTAACGGCCCTCCCAACACCCTCTCCCCACTGCCTTTGAATACAGCCACACTACCACTCACCTAACCCCGACGGAAAAAAATACAGCCCTGTCACAATCTTGTGGCAAGCTAGAGCTTCCAGCATTAAATCACCATTAAGGGCCGCTGTGAGTTGATAGCAGCTTAGGTTGTGTTTTTCTTTATCTCCCACTTAGAACTCAGCTAAAGCTTTCCTGTTAACAGAGGGGGAATGCTCTAAGGATGAACCATCCACCGCCCCATCCTCCACAGGTGCACTCACGCCCTAATCCATCTGCGCGAAGAGCAGAGTAGAGGACTTCCTAGCAAAGCCCCTTTCAGGCAGAGCAGCCTCTGCTTGTTGAGCTATTGGCAGAGGTGGAGAATGTGATTTTGGCATCTGCATAGCCTTTTGTGAAATGCTTTCACATCAGGTATCTCATTGGATCCTATCAGGAATCTCGTGAAAAGATGTACTTCTTAGTGGCCGGCCTGGCGGCATGGCAGTTAGGTTTGCACGGTCTACTTCAGTGGCCTGGGGTTCGATCCTGGGCATGGACATACACTGCTTATCAAGCCATGCTGTGGCAGGCATTCCGCATATAACATACAGGAAGATGGGCATAGATGTTAGCTCAGGGCTAATCTTACTCAAAAAAAAGAAAAAAAAGCCATTCCACATAGCCCAACCAAAAGGACCTACAACTAGAATATACAACTATAGACTGGGGGGCTTTGGGAAGAAGAAGAAGAAGGAAAAAAAAAAAGAAGATTGGCAACAGATGTTAACTCAGGTGTCAATCTTGTTTTTCAAAAAAGAAGTATTTATTATACCCATTTGAAAGATAGGGAAACCAAGGTACAGAGACATGAACTAGTTCATTGAGACCCCGGGATTAACACCAGACCTCTGACTGGAGATCCTGAGGAATTTTGGATATTTGCCAGGCGATTTGTTCTCTCTCAGGTGTTCCCCATGCCCGTCAGGCTCTGAAGGTGGACATACAAGGTTCAAATCTTGACTCTGTCATTTACTAGCTAGATGACCTTGAAGAAGCTACTTATTTGTCCCTCTGTCAGCCTTCTAGTGCCACAGTAATGTTGCTTAACAAGCAACTACAGACCTTCAGTGGCATACAATAATAAACATTTAAAATAAATGCTCAGGAGTCCAGAGACTGGCTGGGTGGTTCTGCTGATCAGGGTGCACTTGGTGATCCTGGCTGGGCTCACATATACATCGGCAGCCAGCTCGTGGCCGGCCAGTCAGCTAACATAACTCAGCTCTGTCTCACGTGCTTTGCATCATACAACAGGCTTACTCTGGTTTTTCACAGGCAGTAGCAAGGTTTGAAGAGAGAGACCACTGAAGCATGCAAGCCCAGCCTCAAAGCCAGCACATCCTCACTTCTTTGAAATTATTTGGGCCAAAGCAAGTCACAAGATCGGCTTAGATCCAAGCGATGGAGAAATAAAGTTCATCCTTTGATAAGAGGAACCACAAAGTCACCCGACACAGGGTGTGCATACAGGAAGACTGTTAAACGGTATCGTTAGTGTCATTGATCTCCTAAAATCCCTGAGCTCTTTGGTTTTTGCATTTTAGAAATAGAGGTTAAAATAATATCCTTTGCATGGGGACATTGTGGGGATAAAATGAGGCAATGCATGTAAAGTGCTTAGCATAGTACCTGGTACATAGCACATGTGACAAGTACTCAGAGTGTTAACTCTTAGATTTGTTATTTTGGATTGCCTTTCCAGAATGGGGATTCCTTTTCCTGCTCCTGTTATGGAGGACTTTTTTCAACCCCATCTTACTTCTCCTTTAAAACTCTCTTGTCCAGAGGGTAATGTCAGGACATCGGCTTCTTCCCCCAGCACTCTTGGTCATATACTGGAATTTTGTATAAACATTTATGTGGATGACATTTCAGGGTCTTTAGTCCCTGATAGACAGCACGTGCTTAGTTATAAAGAAGTTCCACATACGCGGTGACCTGGAGGCATGGGCAGTGTGGAGGGAAGCTCTGGCATACACTAGAGGACATTCGTATGCTGGCCTCCATGACATTCAGCCAGCAGCACAACCTGTCCATGTGCTTCCTAAGTTGGATCATGCCCAAATCCAACCAGTCCATACATTTCCACGTGTGTTGCATCATTCCCCTTCTTGGATGTCTATGGTGTGTGCTTTCTGTCTAAATTCTTCTCTTTTCCAAGGACTGGAGCTCGGTGCTTTGCACTTAGGTACTTCCCTAATGCGCTTTCTCTGGAGGAAGGATGAGCTCATTTCTGTTTCAGTTTGGAATTTAAAAGAAAATAAATAGTGTTTGAGAAATAGCCTTCTTTCCTTCTTTTTTCTTTCTCTTCTTCCAATAGAGAACACCTACCATACCCGAAATGTATGTTAGAAGATGGAGGAGAATAAGAGCTCGACGTGCCCTCAGGGAGCCCTTGATCAAGGAGGAGACGTGAGACCTGACCTGGCGTGCATTCACACAGGTAACTAGGATACAAAGGCAAATGTTATTAAAAAAAGAGGGGTGGGACAAACAAGATTTAGGGAGAACTCACAGGAGAGAGACTGGGTTTCTACCGGGTTGATAAAGGAAGCATCCATGAAGCAGGTGGCCTTCAAACTATCTTAATGGATAAATTCTCATTTTTGCCAATAACTTTTTTTCTTGCATGAAATTACTACAGGTCTTATAGAAAAATTAGGAAAATTTAAGTAAAAGAAGAAAGTGAGAATCATGTTTTGTGTTATATGCTGTTGGTTGATTATCCAATATCCTTTCTTCTTTCTTAATAACTCAGCCTTGATTACATTCACGGCAGCAATGTGTCCTCCTAAAAGACTACACTACCCAGCATCCTTTATGGCAGTTACATTATCCATGAAACTAACTTCTGGCCAATGAGATGTAAGTGAAAATTCAAGTGTGGGACTTTCAGGAAGCCTCCTTAAGAGAGATAACATCACTGAGAGCTTTGGCCCTTTTGCCCTTCCCCATTTTTCTTTCCTGACACCTGGAACATGAAGGTGATGGCTAAATCTCTAGCAGCTCAGTAGACCAGGAAGTGACTTTGAGGATGCCACTATGTATTAGGATAGACTAGGTTATGTTACCATAACAGCAATCCCCAAATCTCAGTGGTTTTCTGTTTCTTCCTCACCTAAATGTCCAATAGAGTTCAGCAAAGACCCTGTGCTAACTAGAGTCCCTCCGCCGCCCGGGCTGATAGAGGCTTCCTCTTGATCTGCACTTTCAAATTCACAGTAGAAGGTGGAAGGACATATATAATGAATTGTGCACTGGCTCTTAAAGCTTCTGCTCAGAAGTGACACATGTCAATTCCTCTCACAGTTCATTTGTCAAAGCAGATACATGCCACACCAAAATTCAAAGGAGAGGGAAAGTGCAGTCGTATTGTGTGCTTGATTGAAAGGAGAGAAGAAAAGAATATTACTGAGCATAAATAATGACTTCTGTATTGTGTGCTAGAACGAGAAGCAGAAAGTTAGAATGCTCCTGAATTCCTAATGACCTTACGAGTCGCCATACCAGCCCTGAACTGCCCACCTCCGGACTTCTTCCATTTGAGAGAATAAACTCTCATGTGTTTAAGTAATTTTGGGTTTTCTGTCACATGGAACCAAATCCAGTGCTAACTGTCTTATTTCTCCCCCACCATTCAGGCATAATAACAGATATTATTTGATGAATTTACTGAGGAGGAGACGAATCTTTAAGTGCCTGCCATGCTTTTAGTGACTTCTGAGAAGAGCAGCCACAGAAGTTCCTGACGTGTACATTTCCAGGTTTGTGTCATATGCTCATGTCACCCTGCACGTGAGTAATTAGATCAAGGCCAAAGGCAACTGTCTATAGGCTGAGCAAACCACTGGCCGTGAATTGGCCTGGCCTGTGAGCTCTGCCCAGTGCAGAGGCTCCATATTGGGGGATGACAAAATGACTGAGTCAGATCCTCTCATTCAGGTTTCAAATTTGAGACACACAGAGGGCAGTAGAAACAAGCTGAGAGAGCAGCAAAGGCTGAGAGAAGCTGCATGATGTGCATGTCAACCTCTGGAGTATCTGACTAACTCTCGAGGAGCAATATTGCATTTTTCAGCAGTGAGCAGGGGGTTCAGTTCTCCTTGAGTTCTGGCTGTGTGGGTCCTGGGACCTTTCCTGCTTTTCCCTTCTTCTTTGTGTGGCTGTGCAATAAACTCCCCACGATGTAATAGAAAATTAGAGCCTAACCGTCAGTGTGTGTCTTCCTCTTATTTGTATTGTATAATTTATCTATAGATTATTTTTTAAATAGCACTTTTTCTCTTTAATTTAACAGTTAACAGATCATGACTATCTTTCCATGCCATTAAATGTTCTTTTACACAACATATGAACTGGTGTATAGTATTCTATTGTATAACTGTATTTGTATAATCAATCCCCTAATGATAGATACTTAGGTCATGAACTGTGTTTCTGTTTTGGTGTTTGTTTTGCTTTCATATACAGCATCAGACTCAACATCTTTGAAGTTACATATTTGCATATGTCCATGATATTTTTTTTGAGGAAGATTAGCCCTGAGCTAACATCTGCCGCCAATCCTCCTCTTTTTTCCTGAGCCTACACCCGTGCCCATCTTCCTCTACCTTATATGTGGATGCCTGGCTTGACAAGCAGTGCTAGGTTCACACCCAGGATCCAAACCAGCGAACTTCAGGCCGCCAAAGTGGAACGTGCGAACTTAACCACTGCGCCACCAGGCCAGCCCATCCATGATATTTTTATAGGTAGAAGCTTGATAGGAGGGTGTTGGGTAAGAAGAGAGACATTTTAGGACAAGGATATGGCATGAAATAAGTGCAAAGTTGTGAAGTAGAAAAACACAAGGTATGTCATCAAATAATTAAATTATACTAGTGTTGGCTATGTGTAAGGAGACAGTGGCCAAATTATTGATAGACTTGAATGCTAAGTTCGCAGAGTGAATCTCTGTCCTCTGCAAGGCTAGTGATAGTGTTAAAGAGAGGGTTGGCAGAGGTTAATTGGACCCATTTCAGTAACAAACAAAAAATATCCTTTTGTACTGTGTATTGTGCTTTGTTAAAAAAATAAAATACTATGCTTTGGGGCCTGCCCAGTGGCCTAGTGGTTAAGTTCACAAGCTGTGCTTCAGTGGCCCAGGGTTTTGCAGGTTCAGATCCTGGGCACAGACCTAGCACTGCTCATCAGGCCGTGTTGAGGCGGTGTCTCATGTAACACAACTAGAAGGACCTGCAACTAGAATATACAACTATGTACTGGTGGGCTTTGGGGAGAAGAAGAAGAAAAAAAAAGATTTGCAACAGATGTTAGCTCAGGTGCCAATCTAAAAAAAAATAAGATAAATAAAATAAAATACTATGCTTTTAAGAGGATTTTTATCAGTGTAGAAATAGTCTTGTGATAAATAATGTCCTACAAAGATAAATCTATTATGGATTAATACTACAACTTCATATTTGTGTCAATGTTTTGAAAAGTCTTTTTCAAAATACAGTGTTTCACTGGATCCCTAAAATAGCATAACCGAAATGAAAGATAACCTGCCCACTTTACAGATGAAGGAACTGAGGTTAGGTGTTTTAAAGAAGGAGAGTGCCAGAGCTTGACTTTTCAAGGTCACCTGAGTCTATCTCTGCATTTTTTGGTGGCGACAATGAGGCTCGGCTCAGCTCCTGGCCATCACCACACAGCTCTTAGGTGAAGGAGGCAGGCCTGCACCCTCTTCTGATTTCACACTCCATTTTCTTTCTCCTCACCGTGAGGTCGTCCCGCCAGTAGCATCCAGTAGCAGAGTCTGGATGAAAGGCCAGGTAGATTGACTTCCAGTTCAGTGCTTTTGCCAATAAACGGGGAAATACTCTTGTCACACTACCATTCCTCAAGGAACTCTTAAATTTTCATGTGTGCAAAAATCACCCAGGGGAGGGGCCAGCCCAGTGGTGTAGTGGTTGGGTTTGTGCACTCTGCTACGGCGGCCTGGGGTTCACAGGTTCAGATCCTGGGCATGGACCTGCACACCAGTCATCAAGCCATGCCGTGGCAGCATCCCACATACAAAAAAAATGGAGGGGGGTTGGCACAGATGTTAGCTTGGGGACAATCTTCCTCAAGCAAAAAGAGGAAGATTGGCAACAGATGTTAGCTCATGGCCAATCTTCTTTCCCCCCGCCAAAAAAAGAATCACCGAGGTGTTTGTTAAACATGGAGGTTCCCTAGACCCCACCCACAGACGCTCTGTTTCAGCAGGCCTGGGGTTAGACCCAGATGTGCATATTTTTAAATCCTCAGGTGATTATGAGAAAGGTGGTACACAGAGCAACCTTTAAGAAACACTGTCTGTCCAATTTCAAGCTGAGATCTGCTTTGTCTCCTCTTCAAGCATGCCTGCTCCTAGAAAAGTGATTCCAGCTCCGCCTTGTTGTAACCCCTTATCAGTTCTATGTGTTTTGCAAATTGCATTTGCTCTTCATTTATGGACAAACCAGGTCAGCACTGCCAGGCCAATAAGAGCTGGATTTTCCCTGGCCTCATGCATCAGTGACATATTTGCCAACATCAGCCCAGTTCCGACATCCCTGCAATCGGCAATGGTTGATGATGATGCAGGATACATCATGACTCGATTTGCAGAGAGCCGGCTAAGCTTTCAGGGAAGTCAATAAGAAAAATCTCATTTTGATCTGCAGATTGGGCTCATTTGATTTGGGAGTCACTGGTGGCAAAAGAAATATGGGGCCCAGAGATGTCTCTTCAAGCCCCTCTCTGGCTGTAATCACCCCTAAGAAGCATTTTCTCCATCTGCCTCCTCCACCCCTCCTCTATCCATAGATTCAATGTGTCAGCAATGGAGGGGAAAAAAAGCAACAACCACTCTCAGACTTTCTGGATGATTCTTCTGTCTTACTCTGTACAGAGGAGAAAGGGTCAAAACAGCACCACAAACCATTCACCCAAACCATTCACTTCATGGCTCCTAGGAAACCCATATGGCCTTTGCGACTGCTCGCACAGGTCTATGACATTCAGTCTGAAGAGGTCAGAAAGGGAAAAATAAATGCATCGTTATACTCTGTGAAGTAGCTCTTGGGTCTGTGTGCTCCACGGGCTCATGTGCACATCAAAATGGTTAAGTTTACCTCCTAATTATCTCTTGACTCTGTTGAGATCTATTTATTCTCTCTGCCATTACCTTAAGGTCTCCTGTAGATTCTACAAGAGCCTCCTTTCTGGTTTCCCTGTGTCCCATCTTTTCCCATCACATCCATCATCCACGGAGCAGCCTGGGTGATCATCCTTCTTTCATTCCAGCCCCTTGATGGCTTTGCATTACCCTAAAGATAAAGTCTAAACCTGCGCTGTTCAGTGCAGTAACCACATGTGGCCGTTGAGCAGTTGAGGTGTGATGAGTCCGAATTAAGACGAGCTATAAATGTAAACATCGGATTTCAAAGATTTAGTAGAAAAATATGTGAAATAGCTCACTAATAATTTTATATTGATTACATGTTGAAATAATATTTTAGATATATTGGGTTAACTAAAAGATGTTATTAAATTTAACTTCAGCTGTTTCTTTTTTACTCTTTAAAATGTAGCTCCTAGGAGATTTAAAATTACATACATGGCTCACGTTATATGTCTTAGACAGTGCTGGTCTAAACTCTTGAATGTGGCTTGCCCTCATCTTGCTCCACTCCGTTCTCTCACCCTCTATTTTGGCCATATGACTTTCCTTTAATCTCTTGAATTAATCACTCATCCTTTTGTTTCCGGAATTTTGGCAGGCTATTGTTTCCTTCCACAACTGCATTGTTGGGTTGGGAGGAAGTCGGGTAAGGGGAGAAGGGACAAGCGTGGAGATCTGGGCTATATATAGGTGGGACAGATGTATAAGACAAGTTGAGTCAGGGCTTTGATGTGCTGAAAGAGATTGTCCACCTGGATTACAAACCAGAGGTCATTTCTTGAGATGTGGGCACAACCATTCCTCATGTTGACACGTTTCTGAACAGAACAAAACACAAAGAGCGATTTTTAGTCACAAAGCCTCCAGGGTTCTGGTGTCATCCTTCGGCATACTGCGCCTGGGAGAAATCCTTTCTGGTCCTAGCAATACAGAGCTTCGTGCATTTTCAAAATGTTTCATGTCATCATTGTTTTGGAAACAGTGATATAAGGAGAAATCTGTTTTCTGTAGGATTTTCTACTGTAATTGAGTCAAACTCTTTTCTTCCTAATTATATAACATAGGTTCAGTGTAGGAAAGTTGGCAAACATATTAGCACAAAGGATTTCCCCCATAATTCCATCACCAAAAATAATGCCACTATTTATACTTCCTGTAAGTCTTTTTAATATTCTTCATGTTTACTCACTTATGTAATTTTTAAAAAATAGGATACTGTGAATACCATTTAATAGTACTTTTCCTCTTAGATATACATCATGAACAATTTCCTATGTCAATAAGTACTTTTTATAATATGATTTTTATTGTCTACTTAATATTCCAATATATTTAAACCCTCCTAACAATCTTCTATTATGGAACATTTAAATGGTTTCTAATTTTTCAGTATTATAAATCACTCTACAGGAATTCTTTTATGCACATGTCTCTGATTTTTCCAGAGGATAAATTTGTAAAAGTGGAATTGCTTACAAAAAGACAATGCACATTTTTAAGGATTTTGGTATTTATTTTTAATTAGCCTCCTAAAAGTTTTAGCATAGATTGTTTTTCAAAGTTCCCAAGTATTTTCTGCACACAAGTCCTTTCAGGGTTGGAAGTTGCACCATCTAGTATCACGAAACTTATTTCCCGTTAGGTTGACGATACACACTAAAGAGAAGGAATTCCAAAAAAAGTCATAATTAAATCAATTCTAGACTCCAAATCATATTGATGCTTATCTAATGATGTCTGCTTTCCTCTACATCCTTAAAAGTGGCATTTCCCAAAATACTCTGGGAGAAAAGAGTTCTGTGGTCAGGTAGGTTTGGGCAAAGTTGCATCCTCCATCTCTATGCAGATCTTGAAAAATCCTGCAGTAAATCTGAGCAGGTTCAACTCTGTTTACATAGTTTTCTTTCCTAAGGTTATTTGGCCACCGAACTAATTAAAAAAAACCCCAAACCTACAAATATTCCATGGTATACACTCAGGGAACCACGGGCCCAGAGTAAGCTCCGGTGGTGCATTGTGGGGGCTGTTTATATGGTTTTCTTTTAAGCCTAAGTACTTGACCATAGTGGTAAGGCCAGAGCAGTCTGAATTTCTGTGTCCGTGGTCACATGACAAAGCCAAAGGATGATCTGATATCGGGCCTTAGCCAACACCACTTTCAGATGAGCAAAGATTAGATTTATGGTTTTACCCTGAAAGCTCTATTCTGTTCCCCATCCCCTCCCCTAAAACAGGTTTGCTTGTGACTGTGTGACTGCAAGTGGAAGGTTCCTCCATGTCTCATCTTTATGTGGGTGAGTTGAAGTCAATATTGTTACCTGTTTAGTTTCTGCTCCAAACTATTGTAAGACTCAAACAGAGAATAAGTTAAAAGCATACCTGTGAAAAACCTCTCTTAGGCTAATTTTCTTAGAACCAGAGAGGTTAATTCAACATGAAAATCAAACAAATTTTTTGGTGCCCAGTGTGTCTGTTTCTCAAATAGAGTTTTGCATACTACCATCATATTTTCTTGTTGTATTATTTATTCAGTATTTTTCCTTAAAGTGACTCAAAGTTGTCCTTATATATCTTCTTTAGCTTGTCCTCAACAGCAAAAAATCTGAAAAAATACAGACTTGGCGGTTTTATGAATTTCCAATACATGTTAAAATAAACATATAACTATTAAAATAAAACTGTTTACCTGTGGACATCTAAAATTATCTCAGGTCTTGTGTTGGCAAACTTTTTCTGTAAAGGGTCCGATAGTAAATATTTTAGAGTCTGAGAGTCATGCAGGCTGTGCCACAATTACTCAACTTCGTTGCTGAAATGCAAAAGCAGCCCTAGACAACAAGTCAACCAATGGGTGTGGCTCTGCTCCAATAAAACTTATTTACAAAGACAGGTGGAGTCCCTGGTTCACTGGCTGTAGACAGCCAACCTCTCCTCCAGATGAAACAAAGAATCTTTTGAAATTTTTACCAAGTGACTATATTCATTCATTTTGGGCACAATCTAAATGCGTTAAACTGGGCAATAAGGGAACAGCAAAGCCTCTTATTTGCATTCTACCTCTGTTTTCTGAGAGAGTCCCAGCTTCAAGCCATGTGTCTCAAATTTTGGGATCAGATGCATCACCCTGAATCTCATAAGACCAGTATTAAATTAAAAATCAGGAGCCAGCTTTTGCAACAAAAGAACGGACATCCTGAGACAGACTAACCTCCCTTCACCTTCCTAATGAACTTCACAGGAATGCCCCGCTCAGTGATTTTACTCTTGAAAAATTATTCTTCATAAGAGGAAGGAAAAAACCCACAACCCAAGCAAACTTGGCTCCTAAATTATTGACACATTAAAATTTAAAATGTTCATTAACAAGGGCTGTTATCTGAGAGAGGCAAGTTTGTCATTAGTTCCCGACTTCATTGAATCTAGACTCCCGTACATCTTTTGTTTGACTGAGCTGGTCCAAGGTTTACCTGAGTGGCCTCAAGATTTACAAGAGGGAAACGTCCTAAACACTACAGAAAGCGCTGCTCACCTCCTCCAGGCTCATGCACTGGGCCACATTATTGACTTTTGCAGACAGGAAGATTATATGTTCTTGTGTAAATATAAGCCCGTCTCCGCTCAGTGCTCACTGTTTTCTGTCCCAGATGTTCACAAATAATAATACATCTGAATAGCATTTTTCATGTTTGCAAAGCTTTTCCAAATCTGTGGTCCCATTAAAGTTGCTCAGTAGTTCCAGGAGCTGGGAATTATTATCCTCATTTTACACGTGAGGATCCTCAAGTTAATCCTGCAGCTGACTGCCTTCCACACTGTAGGGGGAACTCCGGAGCCATGCTAGCCAGTTCCCACCTACTAGTCTGGGATTGCCAAGTGCTCCCCAAGGCAATTCTTTTGCCCACTCTCCTCTGCCACACTCTGCTCATCTCTGCCATCCTAGGTCATACCTCTAACCCAGCCCTCTATCTACCATGGTGGTCCCAATAAAACCCATTCAAGGGTGCCTGGCTGGGTCAAAGTGAACTCGTCTCCAGAACTGAAACACAACTCCAAGCTAACTTAGCAACTAGTAACATCAACTGTCATCCCTAATTGAACTCATATCTCCTAATTCTATGTCCAGTGTTTTCCCATACACTGTAACTGCTTCTGCGATATAGAGGAACTTAACTAAATTGTCATTGGCAGAAATGCTAATTCAGCTTTCAGTTTCAAAAGATAATTAAAGAATGAGAACGGGAAACTGTAAAACATCATATATTGATGGGTCCATTTTTTTTTACTTGCAAATAATTTGAAAAGGTTCATCCAGAATCCAAGAATATTATCACTTAAAGGCACCTAAAATATCAGCTAATGCAACTCTTGTATTTCATATTTAATGAAACATGAGAGAAATTTGCCCAAGATAATGGTTAATAATGATAAATAAGAATAGTCGTCATTTCTTTAATATTTACCGTGGGCCAGGCGCTATTTGAAATGCTGTAAATGCATAGGGCATATGGATTATTACTTCACTTTACAGATAAAGCATCTGAGACTTGGGAAAAATGGACTTGACTGAGATCAGGTTGAGTAGGTGGTGGGGCCAGGGTGTGAGGTCAGGCCATCCGACTCCAGAGCTGTCATTACAACATGGTTCTTCTCAAAGGCAAACTCAGAGATGTGATGAGAATGGCACTATCCTGTGATGAGAAGAGTACTTCCCCTCTGCGGTCTTCCTCTTCCAACCCATAACCAACCGTAGTCCAACCACGAGAAAAATATCAGACAAACCCCAATTGAGGGATATTATACAAAGTACCTGGCTAGCACACTGCCCCAAGAATGCGGTGCCCTGGATCCACTTCCATGGATGCAAATTCAGCTAGTCTTGAGTGGGGCAAGGTGCTGGCAGGTTTTAAAGCTCCCAAGTGATTAAAATGTGTAGCCAGGATGGAAATACCACTGGAATGCATTTTGCCCAGGAAGAGAGAGTTACTGACCGCACTAGGAGGGAAAAGGAGCAATAGGATTAGGGCTGGATGAAGCATTTCGTCTGGAAGAGGGGTCCTCGCTGCCCTGGGTGGGCAAATTCTTTTCACTCTAGGAAACAACCAGGAAAGAGGACACAGGAGCTGGAATTGCGATGCTTGGAGGCTGCCAGTCTCACCTTTGCTAAGCAAGAGACTGTTTCAGAACAGCGGGTAGGGATTGCTTTGGCTCCAGTGATCGCCACATCCTTTGCTCGGCAAATTGTTGGCTTCCTCTGCCTTCTCTCCCTTGAATGTTTCGGAAGACTTGATAAGAGTCCGCCCCACACCTAAGTGGACACTTGTCAGTTATGCACCTGAAAGGTGTGTGAACAACCAGCCTTGTCAGCTAAAAAGGAGGCTGACTTCTTGCATTTAAAATGAATAGTGACTGCAAAAGAAGAGGGCAGGGGGAGGAAAAAAATCAAAACTGAGAAAAATGGCTGACTCAGGCCAAACTCAATGCATATGATGGGAAATAACCTCATTAAGAGAGTTTGGCCAGAGGTTGGAATTATGCAAGAGTCTCTTTCAGCAAATCTAAGATGTTTGGGAAAATTGCTCTGGAAACTGTTGTGTTAAAAGGTGAGGAAGAACTGGAAGTTCACCCAAGAAGGTCCATATAATATTTCAGAATGCTTCAAATAGAGGGTCTCATTACTATAAGGAGATGAATGTCAATTTTTCCTAGACTTCAGTGAACTGATAACCTCCATACTGTTGAGCTTGACAGATCTGAGTTCAAACCCTAGCTCCACTACTAGTGAGTTACTTAATTTCTTTGAACCTCACTTTACTGAATCTGTAAAATGGGATTAACCATGCTTGCCTCATGGAGAGGTTAAGAGAATTAAATGAGGCAATTTGGCTCACATAAATTAGTGACTTTGGCCCAAACTAATGTAAATTAGAAGTGACAAGGACAAGTTTCAAACTCTGACCCTTAGTCCCATGCATATCTATTTTAGCTCTATCCTACTTCCTGGCAAGGATGCAGATGTGATGGATAATCCAGTCACCATAATGTGCACTATGCTCGTGACTAAGGAAACTGCACGGACAATTCCAGAAGGGACATTGAAAGGCTCCCCCCTTTTCCCAGTTCCATGGGAAGATTCTCTGGAGGAATCTTAACATTCTTTAGTGAGAGGAAAGGATAGGGAACCTCCACACTTATGCAACTTGAGAAGAGCCTGAGTGAAAAGCAAAATCTTACATGTGATTGACACTTAATAATTATCAACATGTTTTCTCCCACGTTATGTCCCGAGGAAAATTTGGGAATCGTTTTCAATTCCTGCCTTGCCTTTGCCTCCCTGAACCCAACCTGTCGCCAAGTCTTATCAGTTGAGCCTTAGTGAAGTCCCTTTCCAAATTCGTCTTCCTCTAGTACGTCTCTGACTGTGTGACTTCCTCTGCTTGCAGTGTTCCTAAAGGCTATGTCTCTCTGGGAGGGACTTCACTGATATTCACATCTTTGTCTCCTACTCCCGCCCTTCCCTCATCCACTTCTGCAGCCAATCATAACTTCCCAGAGTTCCTTGAACCCAGCTGCAGCCCCCTCTTTTGTGTGTATACAAACTGGTCCTGCCAGTTGTACTGTAACTTGCTTCCCAAGTACCTGAAAGCAGGAAATCCATAGGAGTTAGGAACACAGGCTTTGGATTCAAATCCTGACTCAAGCCTTACAAGATATGAGTTCTTGGGAAAGTTACTTAACCTCTCTTAGCCTTGTGAATACAATGGGGGATGATAATAATACCTAATTCATGGGGTTGATTAAATGAGATTAATACTATCTAATTCATGGGGTTGAGTAAATGAGATAAGTAAGTCATCTGCTTATACAGAATCTACGAGTGTTAGCTGCTATTATGATTGCTGATTTCTTCTTATTTTTACTATTGCCTGCTTAAACAAACCCATAGTTAAATATCACCTCCTTCAAGAAGGCTTCCTGATAACATCCACGCCCCTAGAGAAATAATCTCTCCTTGTTTTATGCCCCCATAACACTTTGTAGATCTCTCATGAACTCACCACTCAGCATGTTTTTTTATTTCTTTGTCTTAGTGTTTCCTTTAGAATATAAACTAATTGATTGTGGGATGTTATCTTGGTAATCTTTGTATCCGCAAAAGCCCTTATCACAGAGTAATGACCAAATATTTGTGGAATTTAAATAACTTGGACAAATAATAATAGATATCGTTGAATGTGATAATCTAAGATGCTCTTAGCACAGGACTTGATTCATAGAAAATGCTCTATAAATGTTCGCTGTTATTACCATTTGTTGTTTACTGTGATATTTCATGCACTATCTAATTTGCTTCTTATAAAAGCTCTATCATCAAGTTCTATTTATGCTCCCATTTCACAGTTGAGGATTAAGGCACAAAGAAGGTGAAGTAATTTGCCCAAGATTATGTAACTAGTGAGGAGCAAAGCCAGGATAAGGACTTCTGGGTCCCACTATATTCAAAGGCCTTGATCTTAAGCAGTGAGTGGGGAGCATCAGATTTTGCGTCCAAGTATCAGATGAGAAAACTGACCAGCTGAGAATCGATACAGGATTGACCAGTCCTGTGGGTTATGCACAGAGAGGAGAGGAGGCCCAAAGGTAAAAGAAATCTTAAGCTTTAACGTGTGTTAAACACAAGTGAAAAATCAGTTAGATTTCATCAAACCACTGATCAAAGAGCCAAAAATGGTTTAATTTTTTAAAAGCACATGTAACTACTTTTAATCTGCTTGACTAGTCAAGCCAGTAAAAACAGTAAAAGCAGTTTATTCAGTGAAAAACACCCACACTCTCTCTGTGGTTGGGCCAAGTTGGCCAGCCAAGCAGACAGTTAAAATGGTCAACCAGGTGTGGATAGAGTCTCAGAGGGAAATGCTGAAAGAAGCCATTAGCAAAATGCTTTAATGTCTGTGGAGAACATTTAGCGTGTGCATTGAGGTACCTGGCCAAAGAAACTATGGCTAAGCAGGCGCAAAGGAGGAGGGGGGGCATTTGCACAGGAGCCTGGGGACCTTCGGAGGGAATCAGGACTGAGCCCCTCCACCTTTTTTCTAAAATTGTAAGCTGTCTGAAACTGTTAGAGCAGCCTGAGTGGCTTTGACTGAGTCACTTGGTGGAAGAGAGGCCTCAAGTTTCCTGAAATAAATAACTCTGAGCGTTGAAATACGTGGATCTAGGACTTTAGCCCCTTGTTACTAGGGTAAAGGGGATGGCTGTTCTGGGCCCAAGAGGCAGAGGACCCTGGAACATGCTCTGATTCAGATCTTCCACGTGCCACATTGAGCCTTGGGTATCAGCTTTTTCAGTGAATTAAAATACACACACACACACACACACACACACAGAAACTATAACTCAGGAGCCCAGGGCAGTTTTGCCATGAAACAAACCAAATGTAGCATTGAAGACCTATTGGATCTTCAGTAGGAATCTGCATTGGCAAGGATGGAGCACCTGGAGCCCCACGGCCTGTAGGTTATTCTGGAACAACTGTCACTTTGCTGTTGTAGAGGAGGTCTCTAGGTTTAGGAAGGCACATCAGAGTTCTGGTTCCAGTGAGCAAGAAAGACCAAGCATGACTTCATCTTAGAATGGTCAGGAAATGGAGGGGCTGGGCTCCTGCTAACCCAGGCAAGTCATTCCATGCATATGGTACTCGGGCAGGGGGAGGCGCTACTTGAGGGAAGGAACATTATTCATACCGAAGTTTGTAAAGCCAGACATCCAGCTACTGGTGACTTTTCCAAATCCATTAGCCCTAATAGAGAGACTAGATACATAGATAGGTGGATGGATAGATAGATGCTAAGGGTAGGATAAAGGCTTATTTAGGAATGAGAGCAGGCCTGGAGGAAGAAAGCAATTAGAAAAGCTACACAATTGAGGCTACTTCTAAACCTATCTTTAATGAGAGAAATGAAAATAAATTTGGTCAATTAGAAAGTAATGTAGACCTTGCAAAAATAACTATTGACAAAAGGCTGGCCAGGGATTTCTCAAGTAATTTGAGCATAACACACATTGTATGAATCAGCAGGTCAGGAGGAGTTGCCTCTTAGGAGCTTAAAGGAGTTGGTATCATGCCTGCTCAATTTTTGGCAGTGATTTCTTTATTTAGCAAGCAGAATTGTGATCCGAAATGAGCCCAGAAGCCAAATGGAGTTCCAAACTTCAAAACCAGGAAGAGGTCACACGGTGGTGACTATCACTGCAGGTATGGCTGGTGCGTATCAAGAGGACCGGGCCCGAAGGAAATATGTCCTAAAACAAAAGCACGAAAAAGAATTCAAAGGGCAGGCCATGGTCTATTAAGGTAAGCTTATGGTGTATTAGCCAGCTTTATAATCAGATTATTGAAAAATAGCATAAATCATTCCAGATAAATAGTTCCTTCTGTAGGTTAACAGAAGGGGAGGCAGTGTACAATCTTCTTATAGTGAAGGACGAGAACATCATTTCTTTTTTTGTGTGTATCCATCAGGGAAAAAAGATAAAGAGCTGAACCCCTGTAGGAGTGGATTCCATACAGGTTCACTTCCAAAGCAAAATGTGTATGCGTGCGTGTGTGTGTGCATGCTCATGCATGTACATTTAGTGGAGGATGGGACTTTGAAAAAGCCTCGATGGTCCCTTCCTGCATCCAGACAGATGCAGACTAATGAATGTATGGTTGGTGAGGTATTACAGGTGCAGGTCCAAGACTTAGTGTGATTGTGAGCCTATAAGAACGCAGCAAAATATTAACCAGACCATTAAGAAAGAGGCTGTGGAATGTTAGAGCCAAAGGACTCTTAGTCACCTAGTCCTGCTCATCTTCTTAACCACTTACTGGTCAGAGATGTTAACTCCTTTTCTGAAGCCATGCTATATGTCCATGTCACAACCTGAACGAAAACTTTCCTGGGGAGAGTGGTCTTCATTTCACATCATTCCACTTGCTGATGATGCCAGTTCACAGCATCTGTTGCTAACTACCAGGCTAAATAAATAACTCCAGAGTTTGAAAATAATAAGAGGAAATTCCATTGGAAAAGAAAGTGAAAGATTAGTTCTCTCTTTGGATTAAAAATAATCCAAAATAGCCAGTCTCTACTGGTGGGCAAATGGCCTACAAGGAAGCGTGCTGGATGAGTCTAAAGGGTAGTTTAGTGCTTTGTTGAATCATCTGGCAAGGGGAAAGGGCTCACTTGGACTGATGGCAAAGCAACATCACAAAAGAGGAAGGGGAGTTTTGTCAGACTATGTTGGCATCCTATGCTTAAATTTTGGAAACACTTCTAGGTAAGGAAAAAAATATCCTAGACATTGGAGTGATTCCAGAGAAAAATAGTACATAATTAAGGGAATGGAATAGAGGAACTGATTTATAGAAGGAATTAAAGCAATACCTTTTTAATGGCTCTGTCACAAATAAGGGCACGTCTTTGACATATATCAAGGATTTTAATTGGGATAATGAGTTAATCCAGGGAGAGATGATTTAGGCGTGATATCAGAGGACAGAGTAACATGATGGGATTGGGGAATTACCTGTTGAAATGATGAAATTGTCATCTTTTAAATGAAAGTAAGACAAAAACAGAACAATTAGGAAGATGGTGCTTAATAGTAATTTTATATAAAGAGATTTGATTTTTGGCTTCTGACAAAACTATAAGCCAGTAGAATCACGCTTTCCATGTTTCCTCAATTCTTAGAGAAACTTGAACTTAAGATGCATCATCAGTTTAATAGCAGCTATTATGTGGAAGGGAAAAAAAAATACTGTATTAAATATACAGATTGATTGCAAGCTCCATCTCAATTTGAAAAATGTTAAAATGTGAAAAATATATTCATTTTAGAATTGGAAAACTACAGCAATTATTTAAGTATTATACATATACAACCCCATGACAGCATGTATATTTTCTCTGGGTTCAATTCTTGACTATTCACAGGCTAATCATATAGCTTGTATGATTGTGGATGTTCTAGTCAATTTACTTGCTGTCCTCATCCTCTTCTCAGAGAATCTGTTCCCGCCCCGGTGATTGGGAAGCTGACAATTCTTCTGGCCACTACTGATGGGACCAGGGATAAATTTGTGACCCCAACTAGGTCAATAGATTCCCTTTATTAAAAAAAAAGTGAACCCAAAGAGAAAGAGGCAGTTAGATGGGAGGTCATGTAAAGTTAGGGCCAGTGTTGGGCCGTGGCATCCAAGGCTGCAAATCTAAATTAGTAAGGGGCAGCAAAGCCATCAATAAAATGGAAAGAGTTTGCATGGATTAAGAAAAACAGAGCAGATGTCCAGTGAGCACCAGAGAAAATAGGTGAGTAAAGAAAATGTGCTCTATTCACTTATAGCCCCTTTTCCCAAAAGGATCACATGTGACTCCATGAGAGGCAGAGGAAGGAGCTTTCACGCCTCACTTTCCAATATAGATTCCTAAGTGTTCTAACTGAACTCGGTTTCCAGTCTTTAGATGACCTTGACTTTCCCTTCAGTAAAGATCCACTTTTATCTAAGCCAACCTGAATGGTATCTGTTCCTCGCAACTTTGATCCCCTTCTCTCTACTCCTGCTCATTTCATTAATGCCTCGCAGTTATAACACATTAAGGAAAAGCTTTTCAGAGCAAACTCACAGTGCGGACACAGACTGGATTGTGACATGAGCTGTGGTAATCCTCCAGAATGAATAGACTGACATGATTTCTGATGCCTAAATAACTGGCTGCTAAATCAGTGTCTCAGCTATTGGTGTGGATGTGGGGCACACTGGGTTGACCAGAAGCCAGATCCTAACTCAGCGTGTCTTTTCTGCATCTTCTTACCTTTCACAGATCCCACGGCAGCCCATTCTAATGAATTGTTCAACTGTGAGACTCCTTAGACCACAGCCAGCCCCAACCCCCCAAACATTCTTTATCCAGGACACTGGGACCAACATTTACATTCTTAGAATTTATAAGTCCTTTCTTCCCAGCAGCCCACGTGGTAGTCATTTTGATAACAGGCCATTCTGGTTTCAAGAAAACCTCATTTTCTGTTCTGAATTGCAGTGCCTTCTCCTGCAGTAGTTCCCAAAGCAAACGTATGGGCTGTTTGCTGCGCTTTCAACTCTCATGCATTTTTAATGATTTACAAGGAAAAGATTTTTTTCCCTCCTCATTTTTTTTTATAATAAATTTAATGACTTAATACACATCAAGTGGAATTGTTGGTTTGTGGTGACGGTTTTATAATTCCAAGTTCAAGAGGTTTTTTTCTATTTAATTATGCACAATAACTCTCATGGAATATAATGCAATAACAAAAACATGCACCAATGTTGGCATAAGAGCCTGTTGTTTATTAGTATTGGTTCTGTGCTTTATGTTTGAAATAAAATATTTGGAACTAATGTTGGCCATGTTTCCTCCAAACTAGATAAAAAAAAAAAAACTTTCTCTCTGAAAATACTATGTTCCAATCTTTGGCGATAAAAGCCAGCAGCTCTTGAGATAGCAAATTAAATTTTATTTGTAGAAAGCACGGTGCTGTGTTTTGTTGCTTGCTCAGAGTTATTTTTTAATACTAATAATTTAATAAAGTGGAAGACCGATACATTGACCTGTGTTCTCCAAGGCACCAGAGTATTTCCCGGGGTTAAAAGGCACAGCTTGCTGAAAGGTTGTTTGTTTTACATTCTAACCTATTAGTTATTTCTTTTGCTTTCTTGCCAGATCTAGCCTTAGCTTTTAGAACCATTTTTGAATTTTAGAAAACATAAAGTGGTTGAATTTTCAGAATCTGCAAGTTAGACTTTTAAAACTCTGTTAGAAAAGGACTGCTTTTCCTAAGATCGAACACATTCGAATTTTGTATCAGTTAATAGTAAAATTATCTCCATCTTATGGCTTAAAAAAATAGAATATCTTGGTAGCTAATAAGTAGATGTCTAGTCTCATCAAATGAATCTAGCGAGAAGAGTTATATAGCATTTCCACATTGGACGGAATAGGTTTCAGTTACCAGGTGACAGGAATTATCCCAAGTCCCCTCCGGGGTTCTAGATTAAGGGGAGGGTTCTGGAGCCTGGGTATTTTGCATTGGTGGAGCAGGAGTAGCTTGGAAGCTTCAGATGGTTCAGCCAAGTCAGAGCTAAAAGACAATATCTAAACATAAAACCAAAGGCAAAAGGCAAGCAGAAATTCTAAATGAAGCATCCATGTGAAGGAGCTGCGTAGGAAGGCTGGGACCAGGAACAAGGTGATAGCATAGAAACTGGAAGCTTCAGAAGAAAGCAAGGGTGGAGGACAGGGACAGTGCCTGCAGAGATTGTTGGAGGTCCTAGAGAGACCCAAGAGATTCCTTAGAGAGTGCCGGTGGCCTTGCTGTGGGAGAGAAATAATGCAGCAATTAAAGGTACAAACTCTAGAGAAATGTGGACGTGGGTTCAAGTTGCAACTCTACTGCTCAACAGTGCCATGACCTTGGGCAAGTCGGGTTACTCTCCAATACTCAGTGTGAAATGGGGCAAAGAAAACAAGCTGCTTTATAAAGGTTGTCCTAAAATTTAAACAAGATAATGCTATTGTTAGTTATTATTAGTGCTGAGTCAGACAGGGAAAGCTGCTAAGTCAGATTCTTTTAATGTAAAAATACTGCTTTTAATTGCACACATACACATATTTGTATCAATAGAAATACACAGATTTCTGTGTTTTATATGCGTAAGTGGCATGTATCATTAGGTAACTATATTTTTATGTTTTAAATATTCATTTTTTCCTTTTTATATAAACGTTTTTTATTGAGGCATAATAATCATATAGTGAAGTGAAATGTACACTTAGGTGTGCGATTCGATCAGGTTTAATAAATGCATTCACTGATGTAAGCATACTCTCACCAAGACAGAGAATGCGTCCCTCACTCCAGAAAGATGTGTTGTGCTTCATCCAAGTGAAACCCTCCCACCATCCCACTACCCCAGAAGCACTTTCTCTTCTGAGTTGCCACCATAGATTAGCTTTGCCTGTTCTAGAACTTCATTTAAATGGAACCAATCTATGTATATCCTTTTGTATCTGAGTTCTTTTGCTCATGGAAGTGTTTTGGAGAGTTGTCCCTGTTGTTCTGGGTAACAGTGGTTCATTCCTTTAAATCGCGAGCAGTACTCCATTTTATAATTACATCACATTTTTTGCATTCTCCTGTCGGTGGAAATTTGGGTTGTCTTCATTCTAGGACTATTATAAGTAAGGCTGCTATGAGTATTCTTATATATATCTTTTTGAAGCATATGTTTTCATTTCTCTTGGTTATATATCTATGGATAAATTGCTGGGTCATAAGTAACTGTAAGTTTAACTTTATGAGAAAGTACTGGACTGATTTCCAAAGTAGTTATACCATTTCACACTCCCATCAGCAATGCCTAAGAATTCTAGGTGTTTTATATCCTCACGAATATTTGATGTTGTCAGTCTTTTAAATTTCAACCATTCTAGTGGGAATGGATGATTTTGCATTATGATTACAACATCATCTTAACAAATTAAACTTTTAAAAATTATTTCAACTAGCAATTCCTCTAATTGCTCAGGCAAGAAACCTTGATGTCATCCTTGACTCTTTTCCTTCTCTCACACCTGACTTCTGATGCGTCAACAAATTTTGGTTAATTTTACCTTCAAAATACTCTATCATTCATCTACTTCTTATCACCCCCACTGCCACCCAAGATCCAAGCCGTCATCAAAGCTCATCATCATTAGCCTTCTACCTGGTCTCCTGCTTCAGTCCTTGTCCCTACAGTCTGTTCTAACACAGGAGACACACCTAAGATCATGTAAGTCCTCAACTCAAGACCCTCCATTTGTCTCTTCCAACTCATATAACGAAAGTCCAAGTCTTTTCTATCATCTTCAAGGTCCTGCATGATGTGGATCCATGGCTACTTTCTGCAAGTATTTTCACATGGACTGATAGCAAATATCACCTTTTTCCTGACCACACTCTACATAAATCTTATACTTCTTCCATAATTCTATCTTTTTTACCCTGACTTATCGTTTCTTTATAGATCTTTCTACTACCTGAAATTATCTATTTGCTTGTTTATTATCTGTCTGTCTCACTACAATAAAAGCTCTAAATTGGTGCTAGAACATGCCTAGTAAATAAATAAATAATTTGTAAATATTTGTTGAACGTATTCCTTTTTGTCATCTTTGGTAATTTTTCAAACCTATTTGTTTATTTCTTTGTGTATGTGTATATATAATATGTATTTTAATCAACAAATCTCATCTCTTCATCTAAAGGCTTTTGGATGACTGTGATCTGACTTAAACAACCTTTACTTTTTTTCATTTATCAGTTTAAATTTCTTTCATTTTTTAGCATTATTTTATTGGGGTCATATTGGCTCACAATGTTGTGTAAATTTCAGGAGTACATCACTATAGTTCAGTTTCTGTATAGACTGCATCATGTTCACCATCACAGTCCAGTTTTTATCCATCGTCATACACATGTGCCCCTTTATCCCTTTCGCCCCCACAAGCCCCTTCTCCTCTGGTAACCACTAATCTATTCTCCTTATTTATGTGTTTGTTTGTGATTTAAACATCTTTTATTTTCAAGATGTATGGTAGACTTCCCTCAAAGGATATGTGCTTAGGCAATATTTCCTGATCAATTGATTGACGGTAGAAGAAAAGGAGTGGATGCTTTTCAACCTATTTCTTTGCTTGTTTATATATGTATGTTTGTGTGTGTGTATGTATTTACGTATGTGTGCATTGTAACTAACAAAAATCACCTCTTCGTCTATAGAGTTTTGGAGGATAGCGATCTGACTTAAATATCTTTTATTTTCAACACATAGTGTAGAATTCCCCCAGACTGTTTTTGTATATGTGATTTTTGAAAAACACAGAAGACCCAGAGTCTAATTCTGAAAGAATCTACAGTCATGTGAATGACAGATTTGGGGTATGACTGGGGACTGGAATGGACACAGAGCTCTTTTAATTCTGTCTAACAAAGCCACAGACTAATGTTAAGGAATGTTTGTGTGATCTCTCCAGTGAGGAATCAGTTACCCAAACACAGGAGTCTTTACAGAGATCCAAAATAATCATAAAACCATTATAACCACAAGACCTCTTCAGAGTTATCCCCTCAATAGTGAATGCTGCCTTTTTAAGCCAACTCTTATATTCAGAGAAGGATTGCAATATCTCCAGCCTGGAAGAAATCCCTATTCCTGTGGTTCATTTACTTCATCTCTGTGGTTCTTGGAAGGAAGGATGGAGTGAAAGCCACCCTGAGGCTGTTGACTGTGAATTCAAGTCTTGAGCAATGTACGGAGACCTTCAATAAACTTTGGCCATTTCACCAGCCTTCATTCCATGGGAAATACTGTCCAGCTATCTCCACGCCCCAGTAAATCGTTTGCCATAGGACAACCCTCTGATTTCTGGTCCTAGGTATTCGTAGGTCTCCAGTCAGAGAAGGGAAAGACATGACCACCATGTGGGAACTATGAAGGGAAAACCTGCCCTTGGATCATCAGGTGCTACGAGAAGGCCACCAGTGACCATAGTTCCTCTTTCACTGTGTATCTTGCTTACGTCAACATTTCCTGCTCTAACACTGCGCTGGGCAGTAGGAGGCACTGCATAAGTAAATATTACATGGGAGGAAGAATGAAGTAAAGTAGGAGAAAGAATGAAATGAAGGGAGGAAGTGAAGAGCAAGGAGCTCGTTCTTATTGGATGTTGGCTGTCTGATGGGGAGGAGGGACAAGAATTCAGTTGGTATTAAGTTATAAAGGAAGGTTAGAACTTTCACTTTGCTGTGAATTCACATACTTGTAATTTTTTACTTAACGTTAACATTTACATTCTCTACTAGACTTCAACTCCATGAGGGTAGAAACTGTCTTTCTTTAAAAATATCAATATTGTCTCTTTGACCTCCATAAACAGCCTTACATCTGAAACCATATTGGGCAAGAAACTAAGTGAGACTCTGCTCTAAGCCGATCTAAGCATATTTCATGATTGTATTCCCCACGTGATCTAGACCGACGCTTGGCACAACATGAATGTTTAGGCAGTGTTTCATGAATGAACACCTGACTGAAAAAATATAAAAATGCATGATAACAATGGATCTTTGTTATCTTAGAATTCATTGGAAAAACAACTTTGCTGAATATGAAATAGATGCACCAAGGGTTTTCCCATGTTCAGTTAACTTTCTCTTACCAATATGGTGAGTGGTGCCAGCAGAGAGTCTGTCAGACGTGATACTGGGATTTCAACCCATTACACAATAGGGAGAATTTTTCAGAATTCTCAAACTCCTCTGAAAACATTTCCACACAGGTCACATCATGATCTGTTTGCCATTTGTAAAGTAAAGCACCATCATGAAAAAGAATATTTAATACCATAAAGAAAAACCCTACCTTTACCAGCTAATAAATGTCAGATTCCCCCTTCCAGCTGCACGGCAAGAAAGGAATCATAAAGTCAGATCATAGCCTCCTGTGAGTTTTGAATCAAAATGGAAATTAAGAAATGGAGGTTTAATAATCCTTAACGTTTGCTCTTTGGGGAGTCTGCTATTTGTTGAGAGCGGGGCTGGCATACGTTACGGGGTGGGCAGTTGAGATGAGGCTCCTTTTCATCATCCCATCCTTGTAGTATTCCTTTATGTGAACTTTCTTACTCCAGGGTTGTGCAAATACCGTGTCTCCCCAATGGCTTCAGAGCGTGAGGCAAGGCAAAGCTGAGGAGATGCTGACCCCATCATTCCGAGCCCTGTTTAAGATGAGAGCTAGAGCACCAAAGATAGCCAAGTGCCTGGCACTGTCCATCTGCCACTACTTGTTTCGGCCCATGGCTTTTGATGGCCATCTTTAACCTAGTACAGATAGAAAGGCCTCTTCTTCAAATCTTCCAGTGAAAGAAAATTCAATGTTCCCTTGGTTACTTTTATCAGGGTAGAGTGTTTAGCATTCATAGATATTTTGGTAGTATCTACAGGGTGGCCACCCTGTCTGAAAACATTTTGCTACATTTGATACATGTGATAAATTTGGACTTTTATTACGTATATTAATACATATCAAATGGTCTATTGATATGATGATATAATTTATATAACAATATTATTTGTGTTTCCAAACTTTTAGCCGCCATGTTTTACAATCTTAATGTACATATTCTATAAGCCACACCTCCACTTCTCATTATCTACTTGGACATGTGCTCAGAGAGGTACAAATAAGGATGTGTATTACAGCAATGATTGCACTGGAAAAAATTGGTAAAATTCTAAATGTTCATTAATATAGGTCTAGTTAAATAAACGCTATGTATATAAGAATGAGATATTAAGATATAAGAATGAGAAAATAAGATAATGAATAATATACAATGATGCATGAGTGACCATCTCACCCATGACTATAAACTGTGGACAAAATATACAAAAACACTTATTTAAGGGCTCTAGATTGAACAACAGTTGGCAAATTTTTTAAAGAAGTCAAAACTTTAAGAAAGTTTCCAATTTTTGTGGTATTACCTTACGGTAAGCAGCAGTTTTGTCACAGAGCAAGGTAGTTAAAGCTCTAAAAAAGAAAAGCTCCCTATCTTTCTTGTCTAAGGGACCAGAGACAGAGCCTGGTACAAACACTGGTATTAATTTGGAATGTCTTCTTTTGTTTGCTGAGGAAGATTAGCCCTGAGCTAACATCTGTGCCAATCTTCCCCTGTTTTGTATGTAGGTCACTGCCACAGCATGGCTGATCAGTGTTATAGGTCTGTGCCTGGGAACTGCTTCTGGGCTGCTGAAGTGGAGTGCGTCGAACTTAACCACTAGGGCATGGGGCCAGTGTAGGGCCATTTTAAACAGTAGGCTGGCTACAGTTTTCTGCCTTGGTTTAATAATTTGTGCAAAGATGTGAGTTATTATTGATTTTGACCTTTGAAAATTTAATGAAGGCATTGGGCCCTTTCCTTTAAAAAAAAAGATGAACATGAGCAGAAGCACACAAAAATCTACATGTAATTACAGAAGTGTCACAGCCTCTTAAAAGTCATTCATAATCCCTAGATTAATAATAACAATAATAAAAGCCCTGATACAGGATAGATTCCTTTCATGATAGAGACCAACATGATGTTGGCAGACCAAGTAATATGATGGATGAAAAATCAGAATAAAAAATTTCTTTAAGGGGCTGGCCCCGTGGCTGAGTGGTTAAGTTCTCGCACTCCGCTGCAGGCGGCCCAGTGTTTCGTTGGTTCGAATCCTGGGCGCGGACATGGCACTGCTCATCAAACCACGCTGAGGCGGAGTCCCACATGCCACAACTAGAAGGACCCACAACTAAGAATATACAACTATGTACCGGGGGCTTTGGGGAGAAAAAGGAAAAAAAATAAAATCTTAAAAAAAAAAATTCTTTAAGGATGGGGATGCCCCGATAATTCAAACTGTAGTAAATGTAAAATCTTGCATTTTGTTCTAAATAATTAACTGCAAATGTACAGAGTGACAAAGACATGACTCAGTGGCTTCATAAACAGAAAAAAAAGTTATGGAATTTTGTTGATAATAAGCTCCATTATGTACTATAAATAATCTTATGTGCTTGCCAAAAAAAAAAAAATGTCATCTTCGGTTGCTTTGATGGAACTTTAAGTTTCCAGAACTGCACTGCACAATACGACAGCCACTAGCCACGTGTGGCTATTTAAATTAAACTAAGTTTTAATTTAAATAAAATTAAAAACCCAGTGCCTCTGTCACACATGTGCCTTAGTCCACATTTCAAGTGCTCGGTAGTCACATGTGGTTAGGTGGCTGCCGTATTAGACAGCATCAGCATAGAACATTTCCATCAACGCAGAAAGTTCTGTGGGGCTGCACTGCTCTAGAACAAGAGTCACACTCTGCTCTGCCTTGGTCAGAACACACCTGGAATGGTAGACACGTGTTGTTTGCTGCTCAGAATGGATTCTTCCCTTTCCCTGGAAGCAGAATACTGAATGTCCTGTGGGAAAACACCGCCCTCTCATTCTCAGCCAGTTGATTTGGGTGTTACTGGTGCCTCTCCCGGCTTCATGGACGGGCCCTTATTAGCTTTACCAGAGGAGACCCTCACGACTCCCTCTGGGCACAGTGGTGTACAGATTGCAGATACAGAACTATGGCAGGTCTTTTTACAGTATAAAGGGAGAGTGTAGACCTGCTAGAGAGCCACCTCAGGATGAAGCCAGCACTGTAGACTATAGGACAGAGAGAAAAAGGGGAACGGAAAACTTGGTGTCATTGTTTGACCTTTAGGGTCAAGCTTCATTTGAAGTCCACCTGACTTCTTTAGGTTACATGCACTCATAACCTCCCTTCAGTGTTTAAGCTCCTTCAGTTGGGTTTCCTACCACTTGGAACATAAAGAGTCCTAAATGATATCCCTGATAAATTGCGTTCAGTTGTGAGCATTCCATTTTGGACAATGATACAACATAATGGAATGTTTTCAGAGGAGAAAGACCAGGAGGGTGAAAGAACTTCAAGGGAAGATTCCTCTTCTGTTCCCATGACCAAATTAAGCCTTCATTCCCAGGCTAGTCCAAGTGGCTGATGTGACCATTTTGACATTTCATAAATTCCCCTGGGAAGGATTCTAAAAGCTTCCAGTCTTCATTTAAAATAGTATGGTAGAAGAAACAAGGCCATTTGATGAAGTCACTGAAGCCACCGATCTCCCGGTATCATCAGCACAAAAAAATAAGACAGCAAATCATGTAAAATTACTTTTCTTTTAAATATAAGTGACATTTATATCAGCATAAGATTGCATTTTAATAACTGTGCTACTCCAAAATGTGTCACTTTAGTTGTACGATATTATAAAAGAAAACCAGTGGATATTATTTTTGTGTCATTTTCTAATCCAGTACATTTTTATAAAATTCTACAGATTGAGTTAATATTTTAAAGCTGTATATGTAATGAAATTTGAAATATTCTTTGAAGATAGCTCTTCTGGAAGGCTGATAAAAACATCCAATAAAGGACTGCAAAGAATTGTTTTCAGACGCTTGAGGGAGAAGGTAGAAAGACTTTCTCTGTACTCTCAAAACGGTCTGTAAGCTCCTGTTTTGTGGCTAAGTCAACCAAGCTGCCCACTTGCTCCTTGCCACCCCCGCACCCCCACCATTGGAATGAGAAGGTACGGATTCTTCAGAGGTTACAAACTTTAACGCAGAAGTTCACAATCACCTGGGGGGGCTTTAAAAATATGGATACTATTAGATGGAGAATTACCATATGATCCAGCAATTCCACTCTAGGTATTTACCCCAAATAATTGAAAGCAGGAACTTGAACAGATACGTATAAAGCATCGGCCATAGCTGCATTACTCACAATAGTCCAAATGTGGAAACAACTCAAATGTTCATCACTGGATAAATGGACAAGCAAAATGTGATCTATACATACGATGTATATTTCCTTAAATGTATACTTCCTTAAAAAGGAAGGAAATTCTGACACATGCTACAGCATGGGGGAACCTTGAAAACGTTTTCCTGAGTGAAATAAGCCAGACAGAAAAGGACAAATACTTTATGATTCCACTTATATGAGCTACCTAGAATGGGCAAATTCATAGAGATAGAAAGGAGAAGTTACCCGAGGCTGAAGGAGGGAGGAATAGAGGGTTATTGTTTAATGGGTACAATGTTTGTGTCTGGAATGCTGAAAAATTTCTGCGGAGGTATGGTGATGATTGTTGTACAACAGTACGAATGTGCTTAATGTCACTGAATTGTACACTTAAGATGGTTAAAGAAGTGAATTTTATGTGATTTCTATTTTACCACATTAAAAAACATGTACATGCTGGTACCCACCCCCAGAGATTCTTATATAGCAGGTCTGGGGCGCAGTTTAAGTATTGGGATTGTATAGGCCACTCAGGTATTTCTAATGCACAGCCTCACGCCTTAGGGTCCGGCAGGTAATATAAATGAGTCAAAGCAGCCAGGTGGGGACTGAGAAGACATGGAGGGCACATGCTTTGTCTTATGGGGGTAGCTGCCGCCACTAGGCCCTGGTTAATTAGTGCCCCAAGAGAATACAGGTCCCAGAGTGGCCAGATCCTCTGAATTAAAAGAAACATGTACCTGGATGTTTTTAGGAAATCTGATTTTTAAATTACCCTAACTTATTCAAATTTTAAAAGAAATAAAATACTAGTTGACAAAATACAGTATGTGTGAGGACTGTGTGCTGGGTACCAGCCATCCTGGGTTGCCTGGGACTGTCCATGTTTTAGTACCAAACGTCCTCATCTTGGAAAAACCACACAGTCCTAAGCAAACCAGAAAGGTGGGCCGCCTAGGAGGATACTCATTTACAGCTTCTGGTCTTCTGGTCTGAAGAGGTGGAACAACACACATGTATTTGATTCTATTCAATGGCCACGGACTGGTGACAGTACAAGGAGGAGTCATGGAGAGGTTTCGATCTCACTGTGATATTTACTAGCAGTCACACTACCCCAAGCCATTCAAAATAAACATGCACTCTAAGCAAGAATAGCAAACCTGCTAAGCAAACCCAGTCTTAAGACAAATCTCACAGCTTTCCTCCTTATTAAGTTTATACCCCTATGCCCCTCCTATACAGAAAATTTGGAGCCACCACTGGCATTGACAGCTACACAGGCACAATTCTAGGAAGAAAGCTCCATGGTCGTGGCCATGGTTTCTCGTTCTACTTTGTTGTAAGTGATGTAGAAGTGATAAAGACATGGTGCCTGTTCCAGAAAGGTCCCTGGATGTTGCTAAAAGTCTTTCATTGGTCAGGTATCTATCAATCTGTGGCTCTAACATTTTTTTCCACTGTGGTCAACTGCCCTGCTGAGACATCTTTCCTTGGTGGGTAATAGATTTATTAACATATGTGGTAGTCTTTAAGGCTATTCGCAAGTATTCTGGTTCTTCTCTTTCTGGTCACATGGCTCTCCTGGGCCTCCAGCTTGCCCACTCATCCCACAGATCTTGGGTCTTGCCCTCCCCCATAGTCAGGCGAGCCAATTCCTTATAATAATCTCTCTCTCTCTCTCTCTCTTTTTCCATCTCTCTCTGTTATATATGCATGTGTGCATGTATATATACATCCCATTGGTTCTGTTTCTCTGGCAAACCCTAATACAGCATGGCATGTAAAGGTGGGCCTAGAGGCACTATATATATATTTTCAAGCAGCTCAATCTTCTTAACTCGTGTTCAAGGCCCTTTCAACCAGTCCTAGAGCCCAGCCTCTCTTTCTAACATAACCAATGATGCGGCCTCACTGGATTCCTCAAACATGGCGTCATCTACCCCTCCATGCCTTTTTACATTCTATTCTCCAGGCCTGGACTGCCTTTCCTTTCCTCTGTAAGTATCTTATCTTATTTTGTTTTTTTGTTGTCATCCCTGCTATCTATTTCCAGTACTTTTTCATCATCCCAACCATAAACTCTGACCCATTGAACAATAACTCCCATTTACCTCTCCCCTCGGTCCCTGATAACTTCTATTATACTTTCTGTCCCTATTAATTTGCCTATTTTGTGTACCTCATATAAGTGGAATCATACAATATTTTTCCTCTTGTTTCTGGCTTGTTTTACTTAGCATAATGTTTTCAAGGTTCATCCATTTTGTAGCAGGTATTAGAATTTCATTCCTTTTACCAGCTATATAATAGTCTATTGTATGTTTATACCACATTCTGTTTGACCATTTTGGGTTGGGCTGTTCATTTTGTTCTTATTATTAAGTTATAGTTCTTTATATATTCTAGATATTAACCTGTTATCAGATATATGGTTGGCAAATATTTTCTCTAACTCTGTGGATTGTCTTTCATGGTCTTGATAGTGTCTTTTGATGCAGAAACATTTTTAATTTTGATGAAGCCCAATTTATCTGTTTTTCTTTTGTTATCTGTGCTTTTGATTTCATATCTAAGAAACCACTGCCAGGTCCACTATCAAGAAGATTTTCCTCCATGCTTTCTTCTAACAGTTTTACAGTTTTAATTCTTTAGGTCTTGGATCCATTTTGAGTTAATTTTTTTATATGGCGTGAGGTAAGAGTCCAGCTTCACTCTTCTGCATGTGCATATTCACTTTCCCCGGCACTATTTCATTTGCTGAAAAGATGATCCTTTTCCCATTTAACGGTCTTGGCACACTTGTCTAAAATCAATGGACCATATATGTAAGAGTCTGTTTTATAAAATTACATGAAAGTTTGTTAATTTTTGGCCTCACATCTTAGAAGTTATAACAGAGTATAAAGAGGCAAACGAAAAATTACTCAAGAGTTTTCCATCCAGATTAATATTTTGGTATATTTTTCTGTTATTTTCCCTAATTACATAACAAAACGCATGGAATAATTGCAGCTATTCCTCAGGTAGGCGTAAGTGGAAGACAAAATAGAAAAGGTTAAACAGTATCTGCCTTATATTTATGTTTATGCATTTTGTAATCAAATTCAGATTGTGCTATAAAAGATTTTACGTCTATATTTTCTCTCAGCATTACACCTGGACATTTTTCACGTAATTACTTATTCTTGGAAACATACGCCATTGTTTAAGGTGCACCTCAAATATCACCATTTCTGAGAAGCTCTCCCAGCTCTCTCTGACCCCAGGTAGAATCTGGGTGCATTCTACATTCTTGGTACCCTTGGGCACATTCTATTCTTCCTTATAATGATGCTGACTGCCACAGACAGAGTTCTTAGTAGGTGCTTAGTAAATTTTTGTTGAATTAAAGAAGGTGCCTCACACAGGGCTTCTGTTCAGTCAGTGGTCAACTTGAACATGTGACATGCCTCCACCTCCTCTTCCATTCTTTTGATATCACATCTCTGGACAGCAGCAGGCTCTCAGGATAGTTCTGGAGAGTGCTGGCTAACCAGAAAGTATTGTGGAGGTCAATATGGTACACATGGGCCAGGCTTGAATCCAAAGTCCTCAGTGACTCCAGAACACATAAGAGGCTCTGTGTCAAGATGCCCATTCACTTCTGTTCTGCTCTGCTTCCCAAATGATCAGGCACACTATTCACAGGAAGGAGAAAATGAAATGATAGTCCCTTTAGACAAATGTTACCTCACTGCCTTCTTGTCTTGAAGGCACTTGCAGTGTGAAGAGTAATGCTGTGCCCATGCGTTAGGTAGCCTGACAGCCTGTGCCTCTCTTCAGCTGCCCAGGGTAAGGGTATAGCAAATGCATTCCCAGATAGTTCCAATCATTTCAGCTTCTCTTCCCTCTGTCTCCATACCTTACGCTAAACTCAAGCGGTGGCAGTGGACTTGGAGCACCTCGGATCTGGCTGCACCACTTACTTGCAAAGATTATGAAAGTCATAAAAATTTCAACTTCTGTATTTCAGTTCTGTTACCTACACATGCAGAATGCTCTCCACTAACTCCCCGTCTTAGAGTTTGAGAAAGAAGCCTTCAGCTTCACGCTCAAAGAGACCGGCACCTACCCCTTGACAGGTGGTCTGCGGATGTTTCTCCAGCCTCCTTGGCAGAAACAAGTTCCAGTCTGTGCATAAAGAACACTGTCTCTGCATTCTTACCCTTACCCACGGGCGTGGACAAAGCCCTTTGAGGGAAAGCTATCTGATCAAATTGAGAAATACGAGTAGCAAAATAGTATAAGGCTTAGACAGTATATGATTTCATTGTGTTTATATCAGTAGTTAATGCTAAAATAAAATAAAGACAGCTGAAAAAAATGGACCTTCAACTTTATGCCAGGAACTAACCTGAATGCTCTACACATTTTATTTTATTTAATCTTCATGACACTATGACTATTTTGCAGTTGAGGAAATAGAGGTTCAACGGCTGGTTGAAGTTTGCACAGTTGGTCAATAGTTATTTGAAAACTAGCAGTCTATTATCATCAGAGCCCATGGTCTTACTCTCATACTGTCCTCTCTCCTGTTAACCTCTATTCAGCTTTAATTTTAAAAATACCGAGAATATATATATTTTACTCCAAAGTTGGAGATGCATGCCACTTAGTTAGAATGAGTATCTATGTGTGGGCATTGCTGGAAGAATTTTTGTTATAACCTAAGAAAGAAATTTTAACAATACTGACTGTCTCACGAGGGGGAAACTCTCCACCTCTGGGGGATATTCAAGCAGAATTTGCTGAAGGATTATCATTAGTCAACAATGTTGCAGAGCAGATTCCAGCCGTGGAAGGGTAGTTGGGATAAATGACCCTAAAGCTCTCCTCTGTTTGAAGGACCCTAGATGAAAGGATTCTAGAGGATCTCTTTGCTATTTTCTGCCCAGTTTGCTTTCTCTGGGCTGTTCCTTCCCATGAGCCAGAAGGACACAGGAATGACCTCCTTGAACTCACAGTGGTTCAGTTTGACTCTGTCCCTTGCTGTAGACAAGTGGACCAGAGAAGTTGCCAAATTCAAGATGAGCCAATCAGCTTCCCTTCCTCATTGACATGAAAAAAAGCAAGTGTGAGTTGGTCTCTTAAACAGAGGGAATTTAAAGTGAAGAACCCTGTGCTCACCAGGCTGACTGGAGATAGTCAGCAGATAGATAGAGGGAGAGATGGAGGGAGCCGGTGCAAGAAGTGGGAGAAGCAAAGATGACTGGTGGTGGGGAAATACCGCCCTGTCCCTGATAGCCTCAGATTCCCAGCTCCAGTTCTTCCTGAGGACTTGGGACTCTGTGAGACACTCCTGTGTCTTTACAGTCAAGTCTCCTAATGGGTTCCTGTTACCTGCAAACAACCAGAGAGGCTCAACTAGGAAAGGGACAAATTGGGATCACCTTCTCTTTGAACATTGGTGAAAGGACAGGTCACAGCAGCCCTGCAGTGCACAGGCTGGAAGGTCTCCAGATTGCCATCCCCCATCTCCGTCTACTTCACCTTTGGTGCCTGCAACTCCGTGAACGCACAGAGGAGTCCATTTCTGTGTGGGGAGTTGTATGAATGCAAGGGAGATTTGTGGCGCTTTGTTTGATCCAGCTGTGGCTTAGATGGTTTAGTGAAAATAAGGGTGCAAGGGAAGGAAAGGTTTCCCAACAAAGGAAGTTCAGGAAACCTGTGTTTTAGACCAGATCCAACAATTACATCTCAGAGTTTGGCTCAAGTCTCATTCTATTTAGGTGTGTGAGACATTGTTGTCACTTCTATAGAAGTTCATAGAGACCCTTGGTTTAAACATGATAAATCACCTCTGAGAATGGCTTTAGGGTGAAACTAGTGAAGCCTGTCTACTTCTTTTCAGTGAAAAACTTGGGGCTACCTCCTGAGCAAAGTCTCGTGTTGGGCATGATTAATCAGGAGAAACACTACCCCAGAGAGACAAATAATCTTCCCATTCTTAAGGAAGTCTGGACTGTTTTTCTAGCACATATGGACAACTCATAATTATTCTTAAGTAACCCTGAGAATTTTAACATGAATTGAGTTATGTGTTTCTTGTTAAATGGATCAAATTTCAACAAAGCCCGGGAAACATCTTGAAAAATCACATGAATGCAATTTCCAAAAAAAACAATCCAAGAATTACTGCCAAAGAGCTTTATTTCTACTAGAAAGGAAGAGAAGAGTTTCATTTTGCCCCCCACACAGATTGTATGTTCAATTTGTGGTCTGCAATGGAAAATTCTGCTGATTTTGCTGATTCAGGGGAGGAGAGAAATAAAGAGGACTATTGTTGTTTGAGTGATAAAACTGTTTTTCTTTCTCTAATATTAAATTGTTATTAACATTTTCAATTTGAATCTACAAATAGTGAGATTTAATGGGTGTGAGGTATCATGGGAGGAGAAGGACAAAGAACTGACCACATGATGCTTGTCCCATGGGCCTTATAAGTTAGATCTACACGTAGGGCAATGCTGGCCCACACAGGCCCTTGTGTAAATTAGAAAAAGACGCCCCTTCCAGGCAGATGTAGCCTTATGGGCAACCAGTGAGCACAGGGGACATTTATGCAAATTAGAAAAAAACATCTCTTTCTCTGGTGGCTGCAACCTTGTGCCAGGGTGCACATCTTGATTTCATCCTCCTTGCCTTTGACCAGGTGCTCTTGTGCTGGACACAACTTGCCCATCTGACCGCAGCATTCCTGCCTTATAAGACGTGGAATGCACTAATCTAAGGATCACTCATCGACTAAGTGGATGCAATACAACCATCATTCTCCATCTTCAGTGAGTAGAAGGATGACCTGGGAGCTTGTTAGAAATACCTGAGCCTCACCCCGGATATTCTGATTCAGGATGACTGAGATGAGCTCTAGAGATGGTATTGACAACACACTGTCCCGGGTGTTTCTGATGCCAGTGATCCAAGAACAATAGTTTGAGAAGTAAAGATGTAAGAAGTACATGGTCTGGGTCATCTCGAAGGAGAAGAGATCAAGAACATGTTGGAGAAGACCTACAGAGGATGGGGAATTTTAGTTATGTGATAACCGAACTGTAATTTCTGGAACTTTTGCCTTAGTACAAAAATGTTTTCATTTCCCAAAATGGATGAGAAAAGCTCAGCAAGGCTTATTTGAAATTGTCCAGAAGAGAAAAATGACAGCTGATGAAAATTGTTTCTATGATGAATCCCTAAAATAAGCTTTGTTTGGGGACTAAAAACTTTGCAGCCACTAACGCTAACTTCTGCCTTTTGATATGGAAAAAATGATAAAGAAACAACACGCTAGTTGGGTCTAGGCAGAGATTGACAGTGACGCCAAGACATCCAGAGATGTGACACCTCTGTAATGAACTCCCCCATCTGCTTCCCAGAACGTTCCTCCAGCGGCACCCCTAACTCTCCAAGGCGCCTCTGATGATACCAGCACATACTTAATAATAGGAAACAACTCTGGCTTCTGGCACAACAAGGTCTCCTTTGGAAATGGGACTGTGCTGCACATGGAATGGTGGTTTCCATTAAAAAAATTCATTAGCAGTTTTGAGGCCTTCAGCTCAGAGCATTTTATACTTTTCTAAAAAGCATTATTCTATAATAATAAGACAAATATAATCCAAAGTATTCTCTGGCACAGAAGACTTTCTTGTTTCATTCTTCCTATTTCTTCCCAAATCATATACCAACAAAAAGGCAATTGTCACCATAGGAAGAATGAAACAAGAAAGTCTTCTGTGCCAGAGAATATAATTGCCTTTTCGTTGGTATATGATTTGGGAAGAAGAGTCTTCTCTACCATTATTGGGTCAACCTTCTATCTTTGCATTTTGTTTGTGGTGGAGGCAATAGTTTTATCTGTAAAGATCACATTTGAGAAAGCCCAGAATGGAAAAAATGGGAAGAGAGAGGTGCTATCCCATAGTATAGCAATCCACCTGACCCAACAGTCTGTATGCTGGGTAATGGCAGGTGAAAAGCATTGCAGCTGTTAATCAGTCGTTAGAAACATCACAGCATCTTCACTTCCAGATGTGTTAGCTCTCTGCCATCTGTCTTCTCATGTGCTCTTGCTCCTTTCCTTCTTCCTGGCCAAACATCCCACTCCTCTTTTCTTTCCCAGCCCTTCCCACTATGCCCTGTGAAACCTTCTTTGGATTAATAACATACTGCCCTGCCTCTTCAACTGTTTGACATATTCAGTCTCAACCTCTTCACATGTCCCTCTAACATTTTTGAACTGAAACCCAGATCTCCTAAATTCTAGATTTGTAGGTCTAAATCCAAATATTTTTTCAAACTTTTCACTTGAATACCTAGAGACATCTAAAACCCAGCATGTAACAAATGGAAATCATTACCTTCCCCAAATCTGCTCCTCTACCTGTGCTGGCTTCAAAGTCCTCTTGAGAGATAGATAGATAAATAGATGGACACATACATACATACACACATATGTACATACATACATAGATAGGGAGATCAATAGAGAGAGAGATAGGTAGGTAGGTAGAGAGAGAGACAAAGAGAGATGTACATATGTATGTGTGTATGGGCATCATAGTTCTATTTTAGACATGGATTATTTGAACTCCAACAAAAAAACAATTTGGTGGTAAGATTTTAAAGCTATAATACTCTTGCTGTCCTCATACCTGGTATTAATTTAAGAATATTAAATTCTTATGTCACAAGTCAAGAGAAGGTATTATCAGTATATCTCAAAATGTGATCATAGCATATGTGTTCTGGAGGATTTTAATAGAAATGCTCAGAAGTGTTCCAGTCTCAAAAGAGATTTGAAACACTGGGTTAAACACTAGATTGCTCTACTGCAGGATTTCTCAGGGTTTTTAATATACTAATTCACACTGTGACTCTATAAGATAAAGAGTGTGCAGCATTTTCAGACTTTTTTTAAACTATGGAATCCTTTCTCATACTTCCATCTTCCTTCTCTGATACACCCCCCAACACACACACTTTCATAATTAATATTCTATGGGCTATACTTGAAGAAATATTTACAGTGGCTTATCTGGTTCTCTTCCCCTTCTTAAAACCCCAGGCTTTCATCCCAGTGGTTAACAATATACTCCATGGTCTAAGGTGAACTTTACCATCTTAGAAAGCCACTTCCCTCAGAGCTTATCAGAAGAATAAAGTGAGGAAATTACCCTTACATGAGGCAAGTAGAGAGGAAGAAGACCAGTACTGGATAGTATGGGTTGGAATCACTGTAGTAGACCAGAGAAGGGTGTAGCAGATGCTGTCATTGCCCACCTACCATCTGTTCCTCCTTCCTTCCTGGAGGAGTCCTGACTTTGTTCAGGTATCAACCTCTCCCCATGAAGACTTGCACCTTGAAAAAGAGGACTGCATCTCCAGCTCTTGGGATGGGCCGAATTGGTTTATTACTAATCCTATCCCCTTTGCCTGTGATTGGTTCCAGGAAGGGCACATGACCCAATCCTGCCCAAAGAGACATGAGGGAAAGACTACAAAGGGGCTTCTGGTAAAAATTTTCTTCCCCATAAAAAAGAGAGTTAAGAAGAAATGGCCTCTCTCCTTCCTCTGGATGTTGTGTGTTGGACAATACCTGGAAATGCCATCTTGCTCCTAGCCTGAAGATTAAATTAACACCAAGATGGCAAATCAGATGGAAAGATCCAAGATCCTTGATGACAACACTAAATCCAATCTCCCTGAAGCCTGCCCTTTCTCTCAATTTCTGAATATTTTTTAGGTCTGTCTGTGTTGAAGTCTTTGTTGCTTGAGATTAGAAGCATTCTAGTTGTAACTGACGATGAGATAAGTGGATTCTCTGGGGGAGGCTTCCAGTGTCTTCACAATTCCTTTTGTATCCGTGGCAAGTCAAGACATGCTCTCCCAAAAAATCTTGAGTTGAAACTACATAGACATATTATGTGGTGATCTGGAAGATGTTATCTGGTGAAGACCATGTTTGTTAACCATCTGGATCTGGCAAACACCAGGATAGTGGAATAGATGTGTTGCTTCCCAGTTCTGCCTCTTACTGGCTGTGACCTTGGGCAAAGCACTTAACCTCTCAGAGCTTCAGTTGTAGCTGTGAAAAGGGGATAAATAATAGTATGCACATCATGGAATTTTTTGGTGAGGATTACAAAACATAACCCATGAAAGTTCCCACCACAAAGTAACTGCTAGCTTTCAAAGGGCTGGCTCTCAACTATTTGGGCAGAAGTTATTCATTGGTCTCAGGTGTCAGAGAAGGTTATTAAAATAAATGATTTCTATATTAGCTTCCTATTTTTTTTAAAGATTAGCACCTGAGCTAACATCTGTTGCCAATCTTTTTTTTTTTTTCCTTCTTCTTCTCCCCAAAGCTCCCTAGTACATAGTTGTGTATTGTAGTTGTGGTCCTTCTGGTCGTGCTATGTGGGACTCCACCTCAGCGTGGCCTGATGAGCAGTGCCATGTCCATGCCCAAGATCTGAACCTGTGAAACCCTGAGCCACCAAAGCAGAGTGCAGGAACTTAACCACTTGGCCAGGGGGCCAGCCCCTACTGTCCTATTCTTAAACCATAAGTTTCGCAAAGGTAGGGCAGAGAACATGTCTTATTCATTTTATATCTTCCACCACACTTACCACAGAAAAAGTGTTCAGCAACCATTTAGGAAGGCAATTACAGCCTGGAGCTCCTGCTAAAATGCCTCATCTACTCCTAATTTTGTGTCGTGGAGATTTGAAAGTACAGCTGTAAATTCTTTGACACTCCTCCCATCAAGAGGTGGACCTACATTAACTCTGGAATCTGGGTAGGGTTATAACTTGTTGAGCAGAGAACAATAGAAGTAATGCAATGCAGTTTCTGAGTTGAGTCATAAAAAGTCATGTAACCTCCGCTGTGTTCACTGGAAGGAACATTCACTCTTAGAACTCTGATCTTCCATGAAGGAAGTCTGACCACCTTGAAGCTGCCATGCTATGAGGAAGCCCAAGTCACAGGGAGAGGCCTTGTGAAGGGTCTCCAGACAACTGTCATGGCTGAGCTAAGCCTTCAAGTCATGCCATTGTAGACCCTGACATGTGAGAGAGGAAGCCTCCAGATACTTTCAGCCCACAGCTGTTCTAATCACCTCCAGCTATTTGAATGATCTCAGCTGAGGCCCCAGACATCATGAGGCAGAGATAAAACATCCCCACAGTGCCTTGTCTGGATTCCTGACACATGATATTTGTGAGCAGAATAAGAGGGTGGTTGCTTTATGCCAGTCCAGTTTTGGGGTTGTTTGTTACACAGCAATAAATACCTGGAACACCTGTCATTCTTAGTTTGATTTCATAGCTTAGTGGTTCAAGGCCTATGCTTCTTTTTAAAAATAGAAGTAAATATTAAAAATTATGACAAGAGTTTGGATATTTCATGACCCTTCCTTTCAAATTTTGGTGGAATTGGGGACACCCTAGTTAGGGATGGTGTTTGATATTTTATTGAGTTCAGTTTCCTTCTTCTGGAATTCTGAGGAATAAGATGTAGCTCTTAATATACCTGAAAACTGAAAAATTTTCTAAAATCCTCTCAATTCAGTGCTATATTTCTGTATATTCAGTTTGAGAGATTTTAGTTGTTGGACAAATTTTAGATCAATTCCTTATATAATGAGTAGCTAATTTAAGTCAAAGTACACTTACTCCCTTGTTTTGCTTTTTATTTTCTTTGCCCTCCTACATTGTAGGCAACGTTGAATAGTGCCAGACTTCTTAGCATCTGGAAATCGTATAAAATTCAGTTTGTGAATAAAAATATTCTACCATTTCCTGGTCAATTGATTTTGTTAAATACTAAAATTTGGCTTATTCCTTTGTAAATGATGAGGACAGGCAAAAACTAATGTAACTTTCAAAAAATATGTATGTTTTTAAAATGACCATCCTGTTCCAGAAAATAACTCCACAAGTGATTTAGAAAATCTGTTTCTGACTAAAATCTAGCTCTAAAACTGAAACCATCCATTGATTCATTCATATAAATATTCATTCAATAAATATTTTTAGAGTACCCATTATGTGTTAGCCATTATGTTAGGTAAGGAGAATTCAGAGGTAAGCAAACCCAAAGATTTCTCCTAGAGGTATTCTAAAGAGAGACAGAAAATGTTTTCCTGGTGATTACATCCTTGAGCTCTGTTTCAGTCCCACTTCTGCAACAGCTGCAGGAAGTTCTCAGAAGCATATTTGCTGTAACTCCAGCTACTTTGTCACCGTTGGCAATAGGCAGAAAGAATCTTAGGTGGAGCTGCTCTTTTAGTAAATTAAACAATGATCAAAACTTTGTGCATTTTTTCCACCACTATGTGTCATCTAATTTTCCATGACCATCAAGACATTATGTGTGTGATAAGTGAGTACAAGATCATACATATAACAAAAAGAAAACATGCATACACAGAAAACAAATATGAAAATATACTGGGTAAGGCATAATTTACCATACAGTTAAAAAAAAATGAGTATTCAGCCCACAAAAGATATTTACTGCTTTAAGATTTTGCAAGGGACGTCTATGTCTGACCAGTCTATGTTCTTTTCTTTTGGTAACATTACCCTAATTTTGCTTGAGAAACCACTGCTGTTCCATTCTCAGTCTATGTGTTTTGAGTGTGGTTAACCCTGCTCCCGAGATTCAGGGGCAGGTATGTGACATAAACTGCCAATCAGCATATGCCAATCCTCAGGCCAACAGTTATTGGCTCTGGGGCAGTCACATGACTCAACCTAGTCCAATGAGAACTTCATCCAAGTTGCTGGAAGAGCCTTGACAGAGGCACTTGGTCTTCCCGTTAGAGTTGCTGACAGATTATGATGTGTGCTTGGGGCTTCAGGCTGCCATCTTGCTACCACATGGGATGATTCATCCAGAGAGTGAGCCAACCCAGAAGAAGGCAGAACTAAGATGAGGGAGGAAATCACACCCCATGATATTTAAGTCTTTTCCTCTTGACTAAAAATTTCTTAAATTTTTTTATTTGCTTTTTTTATTAGCAACCCTGTCACTTTTAGTAACTTCTTCTGCCTCTCTACATGTTTATAAACTAACCAGCATATATGTAGTACCTAAACACTCACTTTGCTTTAATAAGCTGCCTTTCAAGCCATTAGAGAAAGATTTAGAGGTTAAAGAATGATGTGGTAAGTAATTTATGTTTGAATCAACCTCCTATTTTATAGACTATGTTAAAAAGTACCCATAAATATTTCTTCTTGGCATCTTCAGGAATCTTAATGGGTTAAGTGGCCAGCATGTTCTACACGTTGTTCAATTCACAGTGATCTACCTGAGCAGGCATGGGCTTCCCTCCCATTTCCCTTCTCTTATTTCCATCATTACTTCAACGGCTGTCTGTTCTGCAGTGCAGGGCAATGGATCCTTAAGAAGGTCACCGATATATATATATGTGTTCCTGGCCTTAACTCCCTGCTTCTGCCCCCAGGATTCTGATGCCTATAAACCCAGGTGCAAATCCAGGAATATACATTTTTGACTAGAAAACCAGTAATTTTAATCCATGTGAGCTACTCTTTGTGAAGTACTGGTGTAAGGGATTAGAATCTTAGAGGATTATAGCTGGAGGAAACTTTACACATGATCTAGTCCTGTCTTTATTCCCAACACCCATTTTGCAGTTGTGAAAACTAGGACCCAGACCCAGAGCTGGACACAAATGGTGGCAGCACTAGAATCCATGTCTCTGGACTCTGACCAAAGCCTTCCCACTGTGCTTGTGTGGTCGTCACACTCAAACCTGAAACAGAACACAGCTGTGCTCTCCCCTGCAGCCTGAACTCAAGATTAAATTTTTAGAAAAAGAAAGAGGAAAAAAGAATAATGTGAAACCCCCTAGCTGGTTTCATGCTACCCTGCTGTGGTCTCTGGTTAGTTATTTTGCATATGGGACAGAGAATGTCTACAATGATAATATGCCTACAATTTACTGAGGATATAATATGTGCCGAGCGTTATGTTCATACATGCATTCTCTCTTTTAAAGCTCACATCATCCTTAGGAAAGAGGCACTAGCACTGCCTCTGGGTGTGAAAAGTGAGGTTAGGTCATCTGCCCAAATCACTCAGCCAGGACTGGACAACGATTTCAGTCCAAACGGGCAATGGTGCCTTGCCCTCCTTCTCCTTCTCTTTCCTTCTCTCCCTCTCTCCCACCTCCCTCTCCCCTCTCCACTTTCCTTTCCTCTCTTCTCCCCCTCCCCTGTTTTGCCCTCTGCTCCTCCCTCTTTCCCTCTCCTTCCCCCTCCTCCTCCTCCCTCCCCTTCCTCTTTCTTCTTTCCCCCTCCTCCTCCTTCCGCCTTCTCCCTTTCTTCCTCCTCCTCCTACCAAGGACTAATCTCCTAATCTCAGCCAGCCAACCTGCAAGTGTAGGTCATTTGTTACAATGTAGGAGTGGCTGGCAATGTGCACTGTCCCCACATGGCACTTTAGAATGATGCCACATGTTGGAGATTGTTGAGCTTGAATGTCCTACAGTAGAGGGGAAGTCTGGGATATTCCTAATGATGATGACGAAGGTAGTGATCATGATAATAAGGATAAACAATAACATTAATTGAGAGTCACTGATGTCCCAGACACTCTTCTCAGGGTTCTGTGTACATTATTTGTTTTACTCCCCACAACAGCTCTAAGATATAGGAATCATTATTACTCTCATTGCTTTTATGAATAAACTGAGTCAGAAATAGGTTAAGGAAATTGCCACAGTTCTAAGTACATGATGGAATAGGGAATCAAACTCAAGTAGTTGACTCCTGAACCTATGCAAAATAGGATGATGGCTAAATAATAGAATTACATGACTTTCCCAAATCAGGAAGGATAAATCCCCAATTTAGAGTCTTTAGGAGTATCCAGGATACCATGTCTCTCCAAGTCCCTACAACAGTATTAATATGGAAAATAATGACAATAATATTGATTACTAAGACATTCTGAGAATGTATGGTATGTGTTTGACACCTTAAGATCTTTGAAGGCATTATGCAATGTAATCCCATAGTCACCCCATGAGTTGGGTAGTGTTATTAAATTCCACTTGCAGATAAAAGGTTACATAACTTGCCCCATGTCATTACCCAAGTTGATATTAAAACTCTTGATACCAAACTTACTGAATAACTCAAGAGAAGTATTTTATCTCTATCTCTTCTAGGTCTAAAAGTGCTGGAAGACTCCGTGAGTCCTTGTAAGATGCTGCAAGAACTTGGTTATCCTTTATAGAAATAACCTGTCTTAGCGTGGCTCTCAGTGGCTGAGAATCCTTCCAGGATGTTGTGTCTGGAGTTGTCACTAAACGTTTTTCTGTGATGCTGGAGTGCAATGACACAAATCCTAATGTAACCTATAGAGGAGACACCAGATAGGGTCAGGCCGGGACTCACTTCTCCCAAATAGAAGTGAACTTTACTCTTCCAGAGCATTCCTGACATAGAGTCCATTGGAAATAACCTAAAGGCTCCCTTTCAAAGACTGGGTTATAATTCTTCAATAAGGAATTACCAAAAAGTAAAATTTAAGTCATTTAGCCATATATACTGCAAGTGTAATTTTAATATCTCTCTTTCCATTAAAGCTTTGTTCTTATTTTTTCTTCTCTTACTAACAAAGCAGCTCCCTAGCTGATTTCCTGTCTGTGGTTTTGGGCTGAGTTAGAGTATGTGGGTTGAGCCGGCAGCCCACGGTGAGCTCTCTCCCGGTACCATCTGCGCACCTCATTTGACACTGAATCATGCATTCTTCTGTCTTAATGTGTCTCTCATATTGCATCTTGTATTGTTGTTTAAAGTTTTGTGTGTTTAACTCTTGCCTCTTCAATTAGCTTGTAAGTTCCTTAAGGTCGGGGACTATGATTTATTCTTCTTTGCAGCCCCCATATTGCTGTTCAGTAAATTGACAAGGAAACATACTGAAGAAACTCTCTCACACGCTGTCTGAGTTCTCCATGCCTTGCACATTAACATGGCTTCATAATCTTCACAAACTTGAAGGGCTGTCTCTATTTAAGGCACAGTGATAGGTCCCCAGGAGGGTGCAGTAAGAACAGGTGGGTGGGTGTCAGAATGGTTTGGTTTATATACCAGCTCCATTGCTCATTAGTTCTCTGACTTCAGCAAGTTTTTTAACCTCTCTATAACTCAGTTTCTTCAAATATTACAGTGCTAATAATCATGCCTACATTCTAAAGCTGATTTAAAGATTAAGGCATACAAATTACTTAGAAGAGGCCCTGGTGTTTAGTAAATATCAATAAAATGGTGGCTGTTCTTATTATCATTGTTATTGTTGTTATTGTTATTGTTATTACTATTATCAGTGCCCTGCAGCCAAAGACCACTAGGAATGCCTGTGTAGTTGAACAAGTTGGGTTTATTCCTCATTGCAGTGAGGGGGAATGTATGCCATGAGGAACCCTGGGTCATCTGAGTAAGAGGGTATTAGAAAGAGCTTATTATAGGGTTTGGGTTTGTATTAGGTGATTTGGCACAGAGTTGAAGAAAGCAGGATTTTGCTCTGGTTGGATGCTGTCAGAAAGTGGGGGTAATCCTTTGGGGATCTAAAGAAATCTTATTTGGGAGAGACTAGATGGAAGTTGAGTATCTAAATAAATCTCAAATAGAAGTAGGGCACACTAGACAATGCTAAGGCTGTAGCTAGTTAAGAAGTAGCAGTCACTCGTATTAGCCAAGAAAGAGGGAAGTTTGGTTATTTTTGTGGTCTAGACAATGTTCATGCTTTTTTCCATATTCAGACATGGTTATGGCGTGGTCTTATTTTCATCTTGATCCGTCATGGTCAGAGTGGTCTTGTCTGATGTCAATGCTCTGTGAAATTGTTTAGATTCAATAGGAAAACACCCTGTCCTAGCTGACACTACTCAGCCAACTTCTGGATATATGAGGTGGCTTGTCTCTTTCTCAGTGTGAATAAAGTAATAATAATAGCTACCATTTATTGAACGTTTTTTACTTCCCAGACATTGTGCTGGACTGTTTACTTGCATTAGCTGATATCATTCTTACAACCATCCTGTAAAGTAGGTTTCATTATTAACAATTTACAAATGAGGAGACAGGCTAAGGGAGTTTGAGAAAACTTGGCCTAGATGACAGAACCAAGAAGTGATGCAGTCTTATGAAAACCCAAGATTGACCAACTCTGAAATCTGTGATGTTCAACCATATGAGAGTGACTGTTGGTTGAGAATCTACATTGGGCCTGGCTTTGCAAGTACTCTCTCATTTATTTGTAATCCATCTCTCAAAATCTTATAATCTAGTACGAGATGCAAATCTAATAAAAACATCTATCATATAAAGCAGATTATGATCCAAATGTGTTGTAAGTGTATAGAACAGGGAGCAGTACATTCATTTATTTAATAAATATTTATTGAACATCTCCAGTGTGGAGACATCATGCTAAATGCCAGGTCTATAGTTATTTGAGTGAAATTAATTAAGTCCCTAACCTCTTGCAAATTACATTTTGTGGGAAAGAGAAACATTAAACAATTGAACAAATATATAAGTATATGAAAGGAATAGAATGTGTAAGGATCTGTGACTGGAAAAAGTCAGGGAACTCCTGGAAAGGGAAGAGGATCCAGGGCAGCTGGAACACCATGGCTTCAGATGAGATGGGAAGATAGCGAGGCAGATCATTTAGGGCCTTCTGTGTTTAACCAGAGGATCCAAAAATTCTTTCCTCCATGCAAGGGGAAGCCATTCAAGGCTTTTAAATAGAGGGATGAACTGATTCGAGACTAGATCCTGAGGAGGATTTGATGGCAGAGGAGCATTTGAGTTGGGCTATGGACGGTGGACATTATTAATGAAGGTGGAGAAAGACACATGAACAAGGTAGAGAATGTGGGGAAAAGGCAGAGAGGGAGAACCACAGAACAGGCATCAGGATCAGTGAGCAATTCTGTGCTGCTGGAGAGGGGAATGTATGCTGAGAGTGGAGGGTGCACTGGGAAGATAATTCTGGAAATGATTCTTAGAGTCAGAATGTGGGGCTTCAAGTCCAAATTTCTATAGGGAATGGGGAGTCATAATATTAAGGGACATAAGATTGACAGATGGAACTAACGGCCTAATTTCTGCTTCTCTTCGATGCTTTCTTATTTCTGTGGATTGGTTTGTAAGTACTCATTGGTTCTTTTCAGATAAAACCCAATGAAAACAGAACCAGAAAGACAGATTTAGTTTGCTTATAAATGTAAACAGAGCAAACACAACCTTTGAGGTCCAGAGTGTTGAAGAGATTCATTTTTCCATCTTGCTAATGCTTCATATTGTGATTATTGTTATTAATGAAGTAGTTCTTCTCAAAAAGCCTCAGACTTCTAGGTTTTGGCTGGCACTAGAGAAGGCTGATCAATATTCTGGATAAATGTGTGGCTTTTCTATTTATGCAACAAAGACTTTTGAAAAAAATCTTTTCATAATATTGCCATTTTTGCCACATTTAGAAGTGAGTGGGGCTTTGTCCTCTGTTTGGACAAAATACTAATATGCCTGTGGGCCTGGTGTCTGCTCTCATGATAGGACCATGTGAAACTAAAGGAAGGGCGATTTCTAGAATATTGTGCTGTAAGTGTGGGCTGTATTATTGTAACTGTTAGGATTCATTTTAGTTGTGACAAAGCCACTTAGACTAGCTTAGGGTAAAGTGAGGGCTATTGAAATAAAATTAGGGGACATCTCTTATTATTTTTGATCCCTACCATCTATCCTCCCTGCTATGGTCACCATATACCAATGTCCTCTGGGAAACCACCTCTTCCCTATCTCAATCTTTGGGCTGACTTTTCCTCTGGCACTAGCCTGGCCACGTGTTTCCAGTTAGCCAGCCAGAGCATCTCATTCCCCCAGGCCCTGGCCATTGGCTCGGAATGGCCACTTTGAGTCATTGAGAAGTTAAAGACTTTTACTGGCAATCCTGTAAAAGGGTCTCACTTTCGCCACTGAGAATAAACCTACCAGAGTATGGTGCTGGGAGATTCTGGGAGCCATCTTATGCCTATGGGGGGTGAGCCTGCCGGAAAGCAAAGAGGAAGCTCTGCTAGGGAATTAGAGTTGAAAAATGGAGAAAGAGACAGTTGCGTTGCTTGAGGCCTGGATCAAGCAAGATCTGAAGCTGGATACACACCAAATTGCTCACTAATATGAAACAATAAACTCTCTTGCTTAAGTCAATTTGGGTTGAATTTTTCTATCCTTGCAACTGAAAGATACAAGGGGGTGGAAAGGATCTCATGAAACTGAAGACACGAGTCCTGATAGGGATCAGAAAGGGCCTGGAAGCAGAAAATGGACACCCATGCAGAACCCCAAGCAGCTTTCTTTTTCTTTCTCTCCTCTCTGCTTCGGCCTGGGTGCTGTTTTATCCTTTGCTCACTGCAGACTGGCTTCCTTTCTTCAACAGTTGTCTCTGCAGGACCTGGCTGGCAACAGCTCCCAAACATGCGTGTTACACCCCAGTCATTGAAACAGATTAACAACAATCTCTCTAGATCCCAATTCCACATCACCTGGCCGGAAGCCCTGAATGACTTGAGTTAGGTTGGGTAGTTTTAGGAACAAATTCTGTTATCTGAGCTGTGTGGGGGTCTTTGTATGCAAAACATTCAGCTTCAGAACAGGTTTATTTACCTTCACCCTAATGCCACTCCTCCCTTGTCAGAGGTTTAGGAGCAGCGGTCATGACAGGCATACTCAGCATTGACAGAGATGGGCAATCATGTCCACTGGAGAAACGTTTCTAACTTTGGGAAGAGCCATCTGTGGTCAGTCTTTTGCAAGCCAGGACAGGAGAGCTGATAGGACCAATTGTCTCAGTTTTCCCAGGACTGAGGGGTTCCTGGGACAAAGGACTTTAGTGCTAAAAGTAGGACAGTCCTAGGCAAACCTCGTTGGTTGGTCACCCCAGATTGGCAGACTGAATCTTTTCCCCTAGAGTGCGGCAGAGTGCTAGCTTCATGGTACTCCAACTGTAACTGTGGTTTCAGGGGTCATCAGAGGTATCCAACCACCTTCTCCTTATTCATACATCGAATCAGTGGCATCCTATGTCCTGTATCATTGGACATAAAATAACAATCGCTCATTAGCATTTCTGTCTGATGGATGCAGTTTTGGCAGGTTTGCGAATTGGTGGAAAGTGACCACTTTCTGAATTTGGCCACGGATGTAAGACTTAATGTGGTTGCACACAGAAGAAGAGATAGCATATCATGGCATGACTTTTCCCTGGTGTCTTTTGTTCTCTACAGGGCACACAGCTGTCATGGATGCTAAGGAACTCTAGGAACCTGCTAGAAGAAAGAAGAATGCCCAGTTCTGGTTCTACCACTGCCCTTTAACGTTCAGGTTTATGTTACCATCATAGAAGATTTCAAACTAACAGTCTACTGCTTCAGTTTAGGTGGAGGTTCCTGACCCTGGCTGCATAGTGGCATCACTTGGAGATCTTTCAAAAAATATTCCAATGCCTTCTCTTTCCCCTCAGACTAATTGGATCAGAATCTCTGGTGCAGCAGTTCAGGCTTTGGAAATTTAGAAATTCTCTGTAAGTCACTCTAAGGAGCAGCAAGTTTAAGAACCTGTGATGTAGGGGACTGTTTACAGAGAATGGACTCTCCTGGTTGCTGAAACAAACTAGTCAGCAAGGCTGCATCCTCATCTTAGAGTTGAGTGGAAAGAGCAAAGCCAGTGCTAGGTGTCCTGGGACAGCATTTCAGCCTCCTGTCCCAGGGTCCCTGAAAGCCTATCTCCGTGAATTCATACTTTACACGTTACCACTGCTAGGCACCCATGTTAACCTCTCTTTACCTTGTCCAAACAAGGCTAAGAAGGGAGAAATGTTAGGCTTGTGATTCATGAAAAGCATTGCATTGCAGAGTGGAGAGGAGTCCAGCCTCCTAACAATGAAGATTTTCCAACTTCCCAGTATGGTTCAGGTGTCACTGTCTTCTGGTCAGCCGTGGCCAGAGAGGTAGGTGTCATCTAGTGTGCACTTGGCTGCCAGAGTCCCAGCCTTACCCTGTGGATTGGGGGCAGTGCCTAGTAAAGGGTACCATTCTAAGCTGGATAAACAGTCCAAAAGTTGTCAAATATAGTCATTTTTTCCAAAAAGAAATGTCATAGGTGGAGACAACAGAGGCATTAGTAGGTCTCATCCTCTGTACTTCTCATCAGTGGAACCTAACATTCCCTGCACAGCTTCCATCCACAATTTGGTGTTCTGTGTGAAGAGTGCGGTGCATTTGAGAGAGGAGAGAAAGAAACGATGGAGAAATATAGCAGAAGCAGCATAGGTGCGGGGCTAGGAGGGCCTTGAGGAAGTGCTGGAATCTGCTTAGAAACAAAATGTTTGCAGTCCAAGTTGCCAAAAGAGCAGAGGGCGGGGGAAACCTATCCCCTTGTCCCAACCAGTCCCATAAACTTTAGTGGGGAGGAAAACCCTGACTTTGTTTGAACAGCTGGAGCAAAGAGTTAGTATAGGCCACTTGATCTGTCTGGTGTGCCCCTCCCAAGAGCCATTAAACCCCTAGCATCAGAGACTGAATGGCCTGCAGAGGGCCTTAGAGCTTGTCGACTCCAATCACTCACCTTATTTGGAGGCCCCACGAGGGGAAGAGACTTGCTGAAATGTCTCAGCTAGTTAGGAGCAGGGCAAACACTAGCTGCCATGTTTCCTGACTTCTGAGACAGTGAATTTTCACTTAGAAATAGGACTTACCGAGAAGAGCTCCAGTGAATTCCCACACCCTTACCCACTGAGTGGACTCTGTGTCCCCTGTTTCAAGACAGAAGAATATTTCATATTTCCTTCCCAACTGCCACCTCTCACTCCCAACAGGGTCAACTCTAAGTAAGATTGTGAGATAATCACCGAACCTACAGATGGATTTCATTTTTGAAAAAAAATGTCATGTTCACAATGACAACTTTCTCTAATTCTGCCATTCTGCAGCATAGCTATTTATTATATCATTATATGTCATTTTAGCTATTTCTTTTCTTTTTTTTTATTTTTCTGAAACAGTAAGCCACATTAATTCAGACTAGTGAGACATGTCCACATGGACTAGTGACTATGATAAATTTAACCATGTTTTCAAAGAAAAGTGTTTTCATTATTTGAAAATACACTCCATGAACCCAGTAAGGGACTCAGTTTCTTATGAGAAGTCCTTACAGTGTCTGCTTTAAGTAACGTACATTCAACAAATATTTTTCACTGCCTGCCATATGTTGCTGTGATGGTTGTTGCAATTACTGAGATGAAAACAGTTGATCTCTGCCTTTAAGAAGTTCACACCACTGTAATTATTCTACTGTGGGGGTAGAATAGTTAGTTAATTAAGATGATAGTTGCTTGTAGGATACTGGAGTCTCTAAGATGGTTGATAAAATGGATCTTTTTCATGCAGCTTAAATATTTCCTATCTTCTGCCTCAGAATTTTCTTCACGCTCCTAATATCCTCAGCAAATCTTTTCATTATGGGATGTGTAAAGCGCAAGATCGGCCCGGCTCCAGTTCAAGGGATTGCAAATTCTGACTCAGTGGAGCAAGGTTTGATGAGGTATTCCCTGCACACAGCAACCCCCCGCAGAGCACGTAACCTTTCTTGCACCAAAATAATGAACCCGCGTGTATTTGCTGATCTTCTAAAGGCAGCGTATCTCATTGTCCCAACCTCTGCAAAAGACATGAGGGTGTGTCTTCCTTTGGCCCCATCTTTAAATCACCTCTAGCCCTGAAGTGCCAGCCTGTCCCCAGGCGGCAGGGAGAAGGGGCTCCTGTTATCTGGCTTTGCTGATATGCCAAGCTAATGGCACGAAGCTCTCTTGGCCGTCCAGAATGGAAGAAACAGAACACCAATTTAAATCATGAAAAAAGTCAGTGAATCTATCATCATTAATCTTGCTGTCACTTTTAATTTTGGGGACATTACCTCACTCAACACCAGTTGAAAAGAGCTGCCAAAACCGATGATGTCATCATCACTAGCCGCGTCTGACCCTGCCTGCTGATTCTCAGAGCTCGGAGCAAGTTAATAAATCCCTTGGCACTTGGACACACAGTGGAGTTTTATTACAATGAAGGTATAACCCATGATGTTGTTTCAATTAAATGGCCTGAGAAAATACTTTCTTGTGTTTAGCAAAACTGTAAAACGTAATTATCCTCATGCAGTTGGGTCTGTTCATTGTGCTGACGTGATGATTATATATTCTCTTCCCCACGCTTCACTCTCTCTCTCACACATACACACACGCACACACACACACACATACACAAACACACACAAACAATATCACAGAGGAGTGAAAGGAATTCCAAACATGACTCTGAAGGTAGCTGAATATTCCACACAAATACCTTTTCTAGGTCACCACCTAGAGACCTGGCAGGTTGCTGCACAGCTACATAACTACATCGAGGTGTCCAAGATCCTTTTGTGTGAGGAGCAGTTGGAGGAAGTCTGGGGCATGGCATTTGAACTCTCAGTCAGAGCAGAACGTTGACTCTCTTAAAACAGGGCAGATGCATTGGAGAAAACCTGGGCACCAACAGCTGCTCACTCAAAACTCAGACTTTGTTGCTCTTCAAATATTTATGAATAATTTCCTTTGACATGTTTGCTAACTGTCAAGGATATTAGTTTTTGCTGGTTCTTACTCACTGCCCGTCTGAAGTCACCTGGCCTAACTCTCCTGTGAAGTCATCCCTCTGAACGGGCGCCATTGTGTCAGGGGCATTACTGTAGCATCAGCACACGGGACTGTAAACACAGGCCTTGGCGGATCCCTGGCATTTCAGCTGGAGGAGAGCTGGGCAGTAAGGTGAGAAGGCTCTTTCCTTCCAGCCCAATTTTCTTTTAAGCAATATGGCAAGTTTAGAGGACACCACACTTGGTACATGACGTAGATGAGCAATGTTTTCAAACACTCCTTTGGCATGATTATCTCCTCTCTTAAGCATCGTCTATAGAAGATTAGGTGTATGTGACTGCATGAATGTAGACATGGGCACACATACACAGACATTTTAGTTTTTGAGCATAATGAGAATTGGTAAGGATCAGAAGCTGCCCCAAGTCCCCACGAGTCCTTTCCCTCTGTCTTATTCCAAGTGACTCCTCCTAAACTCTTCTTTTCTCCCACCCCAGCAAGCTCCCCTAAATGGCTCTCATCAATCATGCCACATGGTACAGTTGGCTTTGCACAGAGCACAAATGAGGATGAGGGAAAGACCCCCAAGCTCATTTTTCATGCTCATCTCGAACAGGAACAGATCCTAGGCCTCCAGGGGTGAGCGAGCAGTACACAAATTCACTGTCCCTTTTGCCCTCCCAGATCAAGGCCCTTGGATATTCTTTATTATTATTTTTAATGGTCTAATATAAAGTATATCCATTCACAAGATACATTGCCTGATGTAAGAATCCATAACTGCATCCTGTTAACAATTCCTGCTGTTTATGGGGTATTGTCTTGACACACTTGTTAAACCTCAATAAATATGTTTTTAATAACCATATGGTATTTAACATATAATAACTGTCTTATTAGGTCTAAATTAGATTCTTGCTCATGAGACTTAATTTAAAGTGTGACCAGGCTTTTCCTGACTAAGAAAGGATTCGAAATAACTATGGTGAGGACACTTCTTTTGGAGAGAAGAGAATGTTTAAAAATCGTGTGTTTTGATAATATGATTAAAGCAAAATTGCATTTTTCAAACTTCATCCATGGGGGATCCAAGTGAAAATAACTTATAGTGGAGTTGTAACAATATAGGATATTGACTAGTTAAAGGGCCACATTTGGAATATAATTATTTCATGCACGAGCACATAGTCTTTAAGGTGTGCTAAGAGAACAGCTGGGGCTACTCTCTCTTTTTGTTCTTATGTCCTTTTTCAGTCCCCAGCCTGAAGTTGGTAGGCAGTGAAATAGTGAAGAACAAAATTTAGGTCACAATATACTCACTTCCTTCATAGGTGACATCTACCCTTTTATTGTTGTTTTTGTCACTTTACTCATTTTGTCCCTTGTTTACTCAGTTTCCCACCTACGTGCCTGAAATATGCTTATATATTCACTCATCCCCCAGTACTTTCTTTGACCCTTTGGTAAGCCCCAATGTGGAGGGGGAATGGTTGGAAAGCGGCTTGCAGAGAGCTGGCTGGGGAGATGCATGCCATGGTGGTGTTTTGGATGATGGAATTTGTTCAGGCAGAGAGATTACCCAAAGTGCTTTGGAGAAGTAAGGGGCAGAAGATGAGTGTAAGTCTGGGCCTGGGAAGCACCAGCTCTGTGGCATTGGGTGAAGTGTGAGGGAGAGAAAGCCCAAGTATGGGTGGAAAAAGAGTGAAAGAGAGAGATTGAGACTGAGGCCAGCTGCTGGAGGAGTGTGAGAAGAGCAAGCTGATGCCAGGAAAGGCTCTGTGAGGGAGGCGGCACTCAGTCTGAGCCTCTAAAGCTTTAGGATGGGTAACAGTAAGTCCTGATGAAAGCAGAAGTCACCTTAGTCTAGACAATGGTCCTATGGTCCCTGACCAGCAGCTTCGGCATCTCTTAAGAACTTGTTAGAAATGTACATTTTGGGCACCACCCTAGATCTATGAAACTAGAAACTCTGAGAGGGGCCCAGCACTCTGTGTTTTATAAGTCCTTCAAGTGATTTAGCTGCATGTCAAAATTTGAGATCTGCTGCTCTAGAAAAGGCTTTCTCAGCCTCAGCACTACTGACATTTGGGTCTGGATGGTTCTTTGATGTGGGGCACTGTTCAGTGCATTGTAGGATATGCAGCAGTGTCACTGGCCTCAACCCACTAGATGCCAATAGTACTTCCACCCCTCCCCTGTTGTGAAAACCAAAAATGTGTCAGACATTGCCAAATATCCTCAGGGATATTGCTCCCTCTGGTTGAAAATCACTACTCTAGAAGAAAGAGCAGTGTATAAAAAATTATGGCTAAACAAGGTGGGCTAAACAAGGAATCTCAGGGTTTGTTGATGAGTGCTCTAGCATGATGAGCATTCTTGGTATGAATACAGGAGTATCGGAAAATAAGTTACAAAGGGAAGCTAGAGCCTGAGATTGGACACCATTGAATGGTGGGTAAATTTGTTTGGACTTAATTCAGAGGGCACTATGGAGTCACTGAAAGCTTTAGGTAGAGGATTGACATAACTAAATCTCTGCTTTGGAATACATGGGATTCGAGTAGCGACTTTCAAACTATGGTGAGAAACATATTTACACAATGGCTCAAGGCCTACACATACACCTTTAACAAAACTTTTACAAACAATTATTATGTTACTTGTTATGCTGTCTGACTTTTTTCCTATTCTATTCTGTTCTGTTCTGTTCTGCTCTGTTTTGTTTTGTTCTGTTCTGTTCTATTCTATTTTTTAAATGCTGGTCAGGACACAACTAAATGATTTCATAATCTACTAATGGGCATGGTCCACTGCTTGAAAAACACTGGATTAGAAATAAAAGACATTGGAAGTGATGGAGCAGAGATGTTGGGAGAGGAATATTTCTATTGCGCAGGCAGAAGATAATGGAAACCCAGTGGCAGGGTGGGAATGGGGCAGAGAGAAGAGCTTGCAGGGATATTTCAGATATAGAGATGGTAAGGAAGAAGGAGAAGTCAGAAAAAAATTTCATGCCTTTTATCAATTTTTGTAATTATTATTAATTTTTAGTGATACTGACATAAATAGGTGCCTAAATAACAGAACTGGGAACGGTTGTTTTTTCTTTTTTATTTCCGTATAAATTTTGGCAGGGAAGAGAGAATGTTTCTGGCTATGGACCTGTAGAGTTCAAGCTGCTTAGCATGGTAGAAATGTCCAGCAAACTGCAGGAAAGGTAGGCATGGGTGAGGGTCAGGAGTGGTGTTGTAGATTTATGAGTTATGCCCATGCAAGGCCTGGCGGATGAGGTCACCAGAGGAGGGAGAATGTGGTTTCCGAGACTAATAGCCTCTCCCTGTATATTGATATCTATCTGAGTAATAATATTCATTTCTAGTGTAATAAAGACCCACTCAGCAGATGGTATCACATCATAAATAAGTCAAAGCAAACCCAAGACGTGATCCTTGCCCTTCAAAAGGCTATAATTCATTTAGGCTTCCTGGTTTGAGCTGAATAATATTTTCATATTTATTGAGCACCAACTATCAGCCACATACTATTCTAAGTGCTGAGAATAAAGCAGTAAACAAAATAAATATCCCTGCCAGCAGGGAGCTTATTCTCTAGTAGAGGGATGTAGAGAAGAAACAAATCAAACAAACAGACAAACAAATAAATGAAATACATATTATGTCAGATGGTAGGAAATATTGTGGAGAAAAATAAAGCAGAGAAGCAGAGGGGGTGCCAGATGGAGGAATTGCAACTTTCAATCAGGGGAGTCTTCTTGAAAAACTGGTAATTGAGCCCCTCGGGAGTCCCTGGTGTCTTGGGATGATTGACATAAGCAGGGATAAAAGCAGAATGAGACCAGTCCTGGTCGTCTCAAGGCAGAACATGATGGAAGCCTGTGAGGGGTGAGGGCAGGAGCCAGGGGATGCGGATCTTACTAGGACCACTGAGCTTGGGGCTCCTCCCATCACCCCTGCTTTCAAGGCCTGGAGGCCAGGAGAGAGCTCCTCCCCACCTTGATTCCTGCCTTCTTCAACTTACTACACTCCCATTTATTAATCTCAGCCTTCCCAAAGCTCTTTCCCATCTCATTTGGAAGTCACAAAACTCTCTGAACCTTGGGGTCTCAGGACTTAATCTCGGGACAGGTGAGAGACACTGGTCCTGTGTTCTAGGTGTGTCTACTCATAGCTGACTATGGGACACCGGTTCTATGGGATGTTAAGAGTTATTACATGAAAATAGGATTTTGTGGTCAAATACGTTTAGGAAATGCTGGGTGGGCTAAACAAATTTAAGGGGCTTCTTGATGGCAAAATCAGTAGCATGCTGTTGGGCATTACAAATATCTAAGAAGGAAGCAGACCATGCATAGTTTCCCAAACTTATTTGGCCATGGAAACCCTTTGCTATGGAAAATCTCTCAGGGGACATTTGTTCTCGGGTACACACTTTGGGAAACAGTCAACTGGCTGTACTGTATGATGACAGACAAATTATTTAGCCCTTCTGAATCTTACTCTCCTCATCCGTAAAATGAGAATGTTGGCCTGCTGCCCAAGGAATGTCAATGGTGCCACAGGGCTCTGTCCTTGGCCTTGAAGTTGTTCAGGATTTTATCGGTGATCTCGGTGAAGAGAAAAGAGATAATTATCACATCAGGAGATGACACAGGGTTGGGAAGGGTGACTAATAGGTCAGATGACAGAATTGAGACTTAAAGTTATCTTGACACGTTAGAAGGATAGGCCAAACTGGTCTATGGAAAATTTAATAAGGGTGAATGTATGGTTCTGCTTTTAGTTTCAGAAAATTGATTTTTAAAGTATAAGATGTGGGAAGAGCAGGTTTGACAGCAGTTTATATATATAAAAAAAAAAGACCTGAAGATTTTGACTGACCCTAAGCCCAAGATGAGCCATCAGGGGATGTGGCTGCTCTAAAACTGAACCCAAGGAGGCTTTATCAACAGAAATGATTCTATTCTGAGGGAGCTGTTGGGGACCCTTGGGGCTGGCTCTTCTGGCCAGTTGACACCTGGAGTATTAATAGCCAACATTTTTGAGTGCTTCTTAAATTCTTGTCACTGCATCGTGCACGTTGTGTGTGTCATATGATTTGGTCCCCAAAGTAGACTCATGTGTCTGATTTAGTCCCCAAAATAGACTATTATAGCCATTTCCATTCTACAGATGAGGCCACCGAGACTCAGAGATCACGCCAAAAGTGAGCTGTGCAGCTTGGATTTCAAAGCAAGTGGCCTACGTTATTCTGGATTATTCTGACTTCAGAATCTGGGTTATTCTGACTTCTACCAGGATGACAAGAGATCTGGGAATTGTAAGATTTGAAGATCTGAGGGAATAAGTGATATTGTTTAAAAGGGCGAAAGGGCTAAAGATGAGCACAATCTCCTAACATACAAAAGTTCTTCGGTTGAAGAGGCATCATCTCTTGCTGTGCTAGTTTATTGCGTGGTTCTAGGAAGGGCTAGTGGGAGTCACAGGGAGAAAGCTTTCAATTCACTATAAGGAAAGACTTTCTAAGGGTTAGACTAATCCAAAATGAATTAGGAAACCTCATTAAATAGCATTCTCTCTGTCTGTCTCTCTGTTGCTCTCTTTTTCTCAGAGTATGTATGCAGATAACAGCTAAATGATCATGGGTTCCAGTTCCTGGTAAAATGTTGAACTGCAGTAACTGGGCTGGTAATTAATTAATTTAATAACTCAGTCAATATGTTTGTCCATGAGCTTGAAAAACTGTGGGATGCACAAAATAATGTGACACAGTCCCTGCTTTCAAAGAACTTCTTAGCAAGTCAGGGAGAGAGACACACAAACAAATTATTGGTGATCCTGGACCTACAATGGCTTAATACACGAGCTTTGCCTTCATGACCCTTTTTAGCCTAAATATCACCGTCTCAGAAACAATCAAAGCTTGTGTTTGGGATTGTCCAATGGCTACCAAAGACATAGCCTTTTGCTAGTTAATGGTAGTCCAGGTCTAAGGCAATTCAGAGCACTCTGGTTGAAATAGGAGAGCAAGAGATCATTGAGGAGGAGGAGAGGGAGGAAGCAGAGAGAAATGGAAGCAGAAGCATTAGTCGGAGAAGACTAAGAGTGGAGTCAAGCCACCAAGAAGCTGTTTATCCCTGACACATTCAAGTGCTTTCAGAGGTGTTTGTGCATATTGAAATGTAGGTTTTTTGAGAATAATCACCCTCGTTGTGAATGCCATGCAGATGATGGCAGCAAAGAAGAGCACCGATGCTTCCTCCAAGGACAGGAGCCGGGAAAGAAAGCTTATCCAAGCCAAGCTCATTGGATTCCTGTTTTGAGAAGCCTCATCCAGGCTAACCCATGATGAAACAGTTCCTAAAAAGAACTTTTAGAATGTAGCATCTGTGTTCAGCATTTTCCTTTTATGTAATAAACGCTTTGTAAAATCAGTGTTTTCAACTCACTTGTTTTATATTAGGCTTGGAATTTTTATAGATTTAGGAACTAACTTAGAAAAAGTTTTACTCTCTATATCGAAGAACCGATTGGATGAAAAGGTAGAGGTCATCAAGTGTGAGGCAACTCCTGTAACCCACATGTATGTAGGATACAATGGGGGCCCCAACAAGGGGGTGACCTACTGCCCCAAGGGCTGTTGGGAGGAGGTGAGGGAGGGTTCATGATGAGGTGCTTCTTGAAGTACCAGTAGGAATTATTCAGGCGGACAAAAGAAAAAAACGACCATAATAGCAGAGAAAGTAATGGGAACAACCCCACAAAGGCCCACAATAGTGTGGCTATGGGAAAACCTTCCACTTCTCAAGTTATTTATTCTATGACTAGATCATTCTCTACCAGAATTACAGGAGGTCTATTACCTAAGGCCTCCAGGGAGGTTTTCAGTGGATGGCACAAACTCATGGCATCAAATAAGACTGAATCTCATAACGAAAAAGTTATTCCTTTTAAAATTCTATTTTAATCCTTCTGATTATGTCAAGATTAGATTCACGCTGGTATGCACACTAATACAGCCTTTTAACAAAGAGGGAACAGATCTCAAGTTTATCTTTCTGTGCCTCAGTTGTCTCATTGGCAAAGTAAGGGCGACTATAGGTACCAATTCATTAAATGAAATTTTATATGAAAGCATTCAGAACAAGGTTTGGCACATACTAAGGTCTCAATGAATACCGTATATTATCAGTTTTGTTTTTGTTGCTATTGTCTTCCTAGGTGGGCAACACTTATTTGGCTAGAATTTAATAATATGGCTTTGTTTTTATTAAATTCAGTTTTAACATAGTTACTTTCTGTTTATTGTAATGGATACTGGTTTCTTTGAAATTTACGTTTATCAGAGTAAAGAATAATAAAATTGATACATGGAAAAGGCACACGTAACACAGGCAGAACGTGAATGAACGCAGTTTGGGAGATATAGACCTGGATGATCTCTAAGGGTCTTTGCAGTTCTAAAAGTCAAAGACGGTACGGATGAAGGAGGGAAGCCCAGAGAGGATAGAAACTTTAGCCAGGATCACTGGGCTCATTAGTGGCAGTGCTCAGAGGGAATCCAAGACTTCCAGATGTTCAGACTCACGTTCTCTCCTCTGGGTCTTGTTAATGGTCCAAAGCCCTGGGACTTATCAGCTGAGAGAGCCCTATCTTGGCTTTGCCCTGGCAAAAGGGGCACTGACAGGGGTGTAGGCCTGTAGAAAGTTCTGTTCACTCCTTCTGACTGCAGCAAACCCTGAACCATGTCCTAAAACCATCAGTTGCCTGCTGTAATTGTGCTGCATTCTTATTGAGCCCTGACATCGCGTTCAACATTGGGAATTTGGGTGGGCCTAGAGTGCCTTTAGTATTACTGCTATAATTCAAAACATCCAAATTATTATTTTCTGCACAAGATGAAGCCAGGAGAGTGCTGTTAAGGGGAGAGAAAAGTGTTTGTTACGCTAGGCGTTCCAACAAAATGTCCTCCTTTGCCATTAAATCATAGCATTTCTAAATGAAATGATATTTCGCAAACTTTGGCAGTGCCTGAAATTTGGACATTGTGCAGATTTTTTTTCCCTCTTTCCCATTTTGTGCTTTTTCTCCATGTGATCCAGAGAACTACTATTTGCTGGCTTCACTTTTCTTGTTTGTCTTTCCTTATGACCCAAGTTGTCCAGTTTCCCCAAAGACATCAGATAACTTGATTTTCTGCCCTTAACTTATCCTTTCGATAAATAGTGAGGACGATGAATACAGGCTCAAGAGTACAACCCACTGACTAAATGGGTTGTTTCTCAGGATCCCCATTTCTCGAGGATTGATCATGATGGGCTTCATGGAAAGAGATCTGCTTGTTACCATGACATCCTTAAACAGAAAATGAATGAGAGCGTATCGGCATGGAAATTAAATCTGCAAAGACTGAAGGTGATCAATAAAATCTATGAAAAAGGGCCCCGACCGTATTAAGCCCTCTACTGGACAAATGCAGTCTTCTGTTCTCTGTGTGAACAGTACTAATGCTGCCCACCTGTTCTCTAATCACCTCCATTTCCACGAGGCAGCTCTGAGTGGAATTGACTTCCTCAGGTCCCAGCTTCTCTCTCCTTTCTTGATCTTCACTGATGGAGCCTGTACCATTCAGGAGGGTGTCTTCTGCATCCACAGCTCCACTGTCATAGCTCAAAGACTAGGATTAGCAGCCAAGGAAATCCATTGACAAGCCTGGGGTGTGTCTGGGCCTACAGCTGGGCTGGTCTCCTCCTACAAGACTCAGGGGACACGGAGTAGGACTGAAGTTGCAAGTCGGAAAACTCCCCCAGCAGTCTGTCTTACATTAAGGAAAATTCCCCCTGTGAATTGAGGGGCGGGATTTGACTGTTCCCCTGCTCTCTGGCCCCGGAGCACATCATGCCTCTTCCTCAGCATCCTTGGGCAATGTCTCTCACTAGGCTTGGCAGTATCTCTCTTTGGACCCCCTCTTTCTCCCTTTCTTGCCAGCTGTCCTTCCTTAAACAATTATTTAGGCCTGTAACCTAACTTTGGAATGTTTGGACTCAGAACTTAGGGCACAGAAATGATAAATGAGAGCAACTATGTTCGCTAGCTTGGCCTGGAAATGGGAGATTCTCATGAATCAAGTATCTGGGTATTCATTCATTCACTCATTCATTCATTCAACAAATATTTATTAAGAACAGTGCCAAACACCATTCTAGGGACTGTCTGTGAACAAAACAGAAAAGAAACTTCAGCTTACATTGGATCTTACATTCTTGGGATCAGGACTAGCTTTATAATTTGCAGGGTCCAGTGCAAATGGAAATACAGAGCTCTTTGTTCAGAAATTGTTAAGGATTTCAAGACAGCAATAGCAGAGTATTAAACAAAATGTAGGGCTTTCTAAGTATGGGGCCCAGTGGGACTTGCATGGGTTGCACAGCCATGAAGCCAGCCCTGGTAGGAATAAGCGGAAAGCTAATATGTGCACCATCAGTGGATGGACAATGCGAAGGATGGGACACAATAAATTTACCTCCTACAGAAGAGGCAATATTTGGATTCTTTTTTGATGATTTGGGGGTCAAGATAGAATTTTTTTGGGTCTCAGGTCATCATTAGCTTATCATTTGTCATTGCACAGTTAAAGTACTGGCTTCATGAGCTCTGAGGAGCAGAATGATGGCTTATGGAGAAACAGTGTGCTTGGAGATTCTAAAAGGAATCAAAAGCCCACAAAAATAATACTTTTTAAGATTAAACCTAGTAGAGTTATTTCTCGTGATTGCTTCCCACAACCTCCTGAACATCCTCTTGATATCCAAACAAATAAAAGTAAGCATGTCATATGAATACCAAAATTGTTACAGCTGCAGATATCAATTATTCTGGTAACAGAGGACAAACTTTTTAAATGGGACCCCAGTGGAGCACCAGTGTAATAAATGGGTTCAGGGGTTAATTTCTCAGGTGATCTATATAGATCCTCAATGTGATTTTGAATCCATTGACTGCAGATATCTATGAATGGCTATTCCATCATTTCCTGAATTTCAGGCTCCAAGCTTATGCCAGTCCCTTCCTTTACCCCTGTTCAAATGTCTCTCTTCCATCCAAAAGTAATGAAAAGGGAGCCAAGGCTCTGACAGTCAGATTCTGTTAACTTCATTTCTGGAAAAAATACCAAGAACATGATTCCCAATTCCAAGCCCAACTGACAAGGAGAGAAACTTGAGTGACTGCGCTGGCATACACATCCCGGAGTTTTATGAAAATAAAAGAAATAATGTAGTCTTTGGAAATGAAAACCAATTGAGTAATAGCACGGTGCAGGAAAGGTTTTGTTCTCAAGGTGACTATTTCACAACTTGGACTATTTGGGGGCTAATATGTTTAACATGCGATGTGGCTCGTTCTCATTGCCTAGTCTAATGTATTGAAAGATCACTGAATGAGGAGTCAGAATAACTGGTTTTGAGTCTCTTCTCTGCCATTAGGTCAAGTTTCCAGCTCTCCGAGCCTCTGTTTCTTATCTGTAAAATAGGGGATGTAATAATCCTTTACTGAGTGTTATTGCGAGGTTCAGATGAGCAATACAGGTGAAAGTACTTATGACCTGCAGAGTGCCTTGCAAATGTAGGGTTGATTATTACTGTTATTGTTATGATTGTTAGTTTCTATTTTCCAAGATGAGCCCTTTAGGTGGCAAATGCAAAGATGGGAAGAAAGAGACATTGCAGGTGGAGCCCTCTGATTATTCACTTTTTGGGGGAAGTGGATAAAGTACAAGATTTTGCCTGGCAGTGATGGTTGAGGGCAGCTGAATCCTGTCACAGAAAATTTAAAGGCCCTCCCCTTTTTCATTTCCCTCCATGCACTTCTGCCTGTAGTAATAAAAACTCCTGTGTTCGTGCCTGTGTCGCTTCATTTTAGGAGCCTGACTCTTTTATGAATCTTTGTCCCTGTGTGGGGCTGCTGAGTATTATTTCTGCCTCATCTTACCAATGAAGAAAGGGAAGTGTGTGACATTAAATGATTTGCCCAGGTCACCCAGAAAGTCAGTGATGGAGTCTATGAAAGAAAGAAGCAATTGTTATTCTTCATTCTCCTCCCTAGTCACCAGAGGAAATCCTTGCAAAGTGTCCAGGATGGTCTGATATTCAGCCCTGCTTCCTTGCTGGGACCAGAATCCAGTTACCTCAATATGGACACACGTTTGACCTCCTCCCCGGCACACTTGACTGGTAGGGCTTGTTTTCCTGTAAGACCAATACATTATTAGCACATAGGGATTATAAGCAATATTCACTGTGTGCCCGGCTAGTGCCAGGCAGACACTATGAGAGGACCTAACACATTGACAGCATAAGCACAAGCCTATGGGATGGGATTGGAGGAATCTAGAAAGATCTGCTCTGGAGAACCTTTACACCGGGCTTCGAATCTCAGGGTAGACACTTACTATCTGTGTAACTTTGAACAAGTTACAAGACCTCTCTGGGCCCCCATTTATTCACTTTTAAAATGGTGAAAAAGCAGCTACCTCAGGAGGATTATTGTGAGAATTCAATGAGCCGACACGTGTATCTGTAAACGTGGGCGTACATGGAGAATGAGATTGAGAGAAAGAAGGGGAGGGGAGAAGGGAGGCCAGCACGTGCTAGTGGTACAAGAAATGTCATTTCCATCTTTCTTTTCTCAAATTGGCCTGACATTAATCCTGACATTCTTGACTACACTTCTCAAGGGCTATCATAAAGCATTACAGTTCCATTTGAATTAAGCACTACACCGTATTTGCAAGAATTGTTTGTTTGTTACTTCTTAGAGAGAATAGTTATTTCATGACTTCTTAAAAGAGGATAGGCCCCAGAGCAGGTTAGGCCTCAGCCTTATGTTCCAGTAGTTCCCCGGACCCCCTTTATAACCCTCATGGGGGTTAGTTGCTATTACTTGTTTCAGTTGCTGTCTTCCCTGCCAGGCTGTCAGCCCATTGAGGGCAGGGACAGTGTCCTGTTCATCATTGTTCCTCCATCCACACCTAGCCTAATTCCTGCGCATTCTAGCAAATCCATAAATATTGCTGATGAAAGATTGTAGGAAAGTCTACCAGGAGCTGGGTTCACGGTGCCAGGTTTAAAATGGGCTGTTAAGAAGATAAGTACATTTAAGGTCCATTTCCATCTTTTTGCTATTGGTGTGCATCGGACAAACTAGCTCTCAACACAAGTTCCTTATAAAAGCAAGAACATCAGGACCACGTGCTCATTCATTCATCCACTCAAAAATTGCATTTAGCATCAACTACACGCCAAGGATTGTTCTAGGTGTTGGCATACATGTAGAAGTGACCTGCAGAAACCGAAGTCCCTGCATCCTAGGAGAGCACATTCTAGCGGGAGGAAAGAGACAAACAAATAGATACACACTGTGTCAAGTGGTGCTGAGTGCTGTAAAGGAAAACAATCCAGACAGTGGGAGGGGTGCTGTTTCACACAGGATAACCAGAGGGGCGGCAAATAAAGGGAAATTTGCACAGAGGTGTGAGGAAGTCAGGGGCTTAGCGAGACTGTAGGAATCAGAGGAAGCATGTTTGAGAGATAACAACCACCCAAAGTTGACTCTCATGATTGGCTTTTCCTCTCATGAAGGTTGGAAGCCGCAGGAGTGAGGGGAAGCTATCGGAGCCAGCGTGGTGATTGCAAAGAAAGCATTATCCTTCCCAGAGCTTGCTCAGGGCAGTCCTGGCTCCTCTTGCAGGCAAATGCAGGTGACCATTCTAGTCTTTGGGCTAGAGAAACAATTGTGGCTTTGTTTTATATCTTGGCCAATATTCTCAAGAAGTTTTTAACGATGGAAAATGCAAATCTGCAGGAATGATTCCCACACCACCTGAAGGCCAAACACCTCTTGACGTTACCAGGGTTGCTGTAGGGCCTGGCTGTGACTCTGTGGCTCTGGGAGGGCACTGGCCAGGAAAATAGCTTTTGAGAGCCAACCAAGGCAGATGCCAGCCCTCTATTCTCCCGCACTCCCAAATCCTTCCCTGATGAATAACAGAAGAGCTAGGGCAGGAAAGAGGGACAAGCCACTCGACAGAACATGCACTACAGCAGTGAGATAGTTAATCTTCCATCTAAAGAAATTGTCAGGCAGCTTAGAGAGAGGACATATTTCCAATTTCTCCTGAGAGGAGAAACTGATGGGAAAGTCGCACCTCCCAGTCGGTCCCCAGTTCACAGTGAAGAGCCTGAAAAATCACACACGAGGAGATGCGAAACAGATAAACGGAGCTGAGCGCTCCTCTGAGAAACTCTGAAGCACAGTGGCAGCTGGAAAACCCTGTTTTCCTCAGGTTTCCAAACTTCCCTCAACGAACTCCACTGTTGGTCTCCGTCTGGTGTGAAATGATTAATTCTTTTAAATGATGCAGGCAGTCGTAGAGACCCAGGGCTTCTTTTCTCTGTTCTGAAACTAGCAAGAAACAGATTTCATCACTAGCTTCTAGTTGTTTTGTTCTATCTGACCGTCTCCCCCATAAATATTTATACTGGCAATTTAAAATGGCCAAGCGATGCTGTATTTACCAGGGGCAAGCTTACCCTCATTCATCCCTTTTCTGTTACACCCGATCTGTTTTGGCCACAGGACACTCCTGTCTGCTGATTGAAGAGTTGATATTTACTTATTCCCTAGTCCCAGAAGTGACGCAGTGTTTGGTAAAGGCAGGGGGTGGTGGGGTGGGTGTCAGGGGGCTGCCCTGGACTAGAGGGTTATCAGAAGGTCAAGCTGGTTGAATGGCTGCTCAGTTTTGAAATTATCTCACAGTGTCTTGAAAATTTTTCATTGATCCAAAATTATTTTTATTAAGTGCTAATGTGTGCTGGGTGTTGGGGTTACAGAAATGATTAAAATGCGACCCTCAATCTCAAAGAGATCACAGATTGGTAGCATAGTACGAAAATAGAAGACCAATGTGACAGTGGTGTTGGTGGTAGTGGCCTGCCCAGAAGTTTGTCCTCCCTTCCTTCTTTTCCTCCTTCCCTCCTCCCGCTCCATTACACATTACTGAGTGTTTAACCTGTAGCACTTAACAGTTAACAAACAACATGTAAGACCAAGTTGTTGCCCTCAGCACACTGACTTTTTAGTATTATCCAATGTTTTAGTGAACAGTGCTCCACTTTGGAGGACCAGTGGCTCCCAAACAGGTGGTCCTTCATGTTTCACCCCTTCAGCCACAATCTCTAGAAACATCTCAGTAGACTCCATGCAGTTCCTGAGGGCAAGAACTCAGTTTTTCCAATTCTGCTCTACTTCCTGTTTACCTGGCACAGCCTAAGGGCTCAATAAGTGTTGAATGAGTGAGTGAATGAATCAATAAAATATTCAAATTACCACAAAGTGGTGGGAGACGACAATCCACCGGAAAACTGGATCTTCCTAGGTGGCCAAACCAGATAACTCAAGCCACAGCTGGAAAATTTACTTTGGGGTTAGAGTTGTATGCCATAGACATAACTCACTAAAAATATGTGGCTTTCCTGCCCAGGAAGTTTCTAGACCCATCTAGGAATGACACTCACTCAAAGTATTCTGGCAGCTCTTCTGGCAATGTCTTCCACTGCTTGAAAGCTGGGTTTTAGTAGCAAGAATATTTGACCAACTCGTAACCTGGAAGGTCCTGGTTACTCCCAGAGGGAGACCAAAGATGACTTCGGTGGTGTCTACTCTGCCTGTCGCCCGTGCTGAACCGATGGCCCGTTGCTATGATGCTGGACCTTCAGATTCGGGCTTGCTGTGTGTCATGCGCCTGGTGTGGTGGAAATGGTAGAAGAAGACTGAATTTGAAGAGATACATATGTCTTATATATTTATGAGGAAACATTTACATTGCGTTCTACATCAGTCTTGTGCTGTGAATACTATTAAAACACACAGTTTGTCATTTTTGTTGTTGCTGTTGTCATTACTACCATTCCACTGAAGATACTTGAACGCCACCCTATTTGCCAGTCAAGGCAAGTTCGTGGTCTTCAAACGGGACTATTTTAGTGAATTTCCCCATCCCCACCCACGCCCCAATAAACTGTGAAACAGCAAAATTTGTTTGTGACATTTCTTAAGGTGCAGCTTAAATTCAGTAAAGTGTACAAATCTTAGGTACAGCTCAATGAATTATTATATGTGTTTACCCATGCGTAAGCAGATCCAGATCCAGATCTAGAAGATTCCCACCACCTTAATAAGGTTCCTCTGCCTCCTGCCAGTCATTTTCCCCAGGAAATTACTCTCCAATCTGGATGCCGTCATTCCATATTATGTCCTTGAGATTCCTCTAGCTTTTTGCCAGTACCAGAAGTGCCTTATCTTTCCATTGCTGTAGTAGTGTTTCACTGTGTGAATATGCCACCATTTATTTACCCGTTCTATAGTTGATAGATATTTGGGTTATTTACAATTCAGGGCTATCACAAACAAAGCTGTTATGAATATTCTTGTGCATGTCTTTCAGTGGACGTAAGCAGTCGTTTCCAACAATCAAAAAGTCCATCATAAAGGAGAAAAATATGGAAATACAAAGCCAATTTCACCTTTAAATACAATGTAAAAGATGATAAATTCCATTCAGATCCAGATGTGGAGTTTTATAAACACAAAACATGAGGAAATGTTCTCATCCAAGTTAAGGAGGTCAGCTCAAATCCAATGGAAGAATGTCAATTTCACGGCTGTGCTTCTATGTCTGGGGAGAGAACTTTAGTCCTATCCAATGCACTAGCTGACCCGCATCGGTTAGGATAGAAAGCTCTGTCAGGAATTGATTCAAACTCTGGCATGTGTCTTTCTAAAAGGTGAGTGGGTAGGTGGTGGAGGGCACAATTCAAAGACAACCAGGGAAGATTGTGGTTGAAGAGAAAGAAGGAGGAGTCATTGGCAGTTTAAGGCTATGGAAATGTTGAAACAATCCATGTCAGTTTATTTTATGATCATTCCTCAGAGTTTCCATCTCACATTGGATTTTTCTGGAGCAGATTAAGAAGGGGAATCAATTAATGTGAATCTCATGTTACAGCAAACAGTTGGAGGTCTTAATTGGGCCAAGAGTGAGCAGGTGGTCCTTCCCCAGTCAGCTATCCTTTCACCTGTCAGTCAAATGAGGAGAGGGCTTCCATCGCTCATTAGCAACCATTTGTCACCTAGAACAGAGCTTTAAAAGGATTTCTTTGAACTTTGTTTAGGATTGATTTTCTGCATATGCTGAGCTGTTACTGACAAACTCTGGGCAACTGCTTCACTGTAACAAATGCATTAAAAGAAGGGGTGAGAGGACTTTGATAGCCTCCAAATTACAGAGCCTGACAGGGTGGGATTCTTTCCCCTGCCCCCAATTCCCTTCACAAACCCTTCACTTTCTGGCATTGCATTATAATAAATAACAAGAACTTTATCCTTCTTAAGAGAATTGTCTTGAATTTTTTACCTATTTTTTAACGGCCACCGGCTCCAGACTAAAAGTGGTTCATATTGATACATAACTAAGAATGGACTTGGTACCTTGACTTTGTCTCTTACTTTTGAAGGAACATTCAGAGGATGGATAGTCCTTTGCATTGTCAAGGGCTGGTTTAGAGCATTGCCCAGATGATTTCAGCTTTTCAGCCTCTTTCTTCCATTCTGACCCTCTTAAGATTAGAGGCTATTGCTGGTTTGCTCAATATTGTATCTCAAGTACGCTCGACTATGCCTAGCACAGAGGTGATGCTCAATAATATTTATTGAGTTAATTAATTGATTCAAAAAAGTAATTATCACTTTTGCCTTATGGTTTAAGGATAAAGACACATTGTAACTCACCAAGGAGAGTAGTAATAGTTCATCAGCCAAATAAACTGTTGGGAGGACCACTTTTATATATTGATTTATTTGTTTTACTGAGTATAAGAGTAAAAGTTGTGCCTTATGAAAAGTTTGGAAAACTTACATAATTCTTATGAAGTTGTGATTGCCTTCCCACAGAGCAGGGTCAGAGTTAAAGAAGCATGAGTGGTCCAGCCAGAAGTAACCATCTTCACCCACATTTCTGTCAAAGATACGAAAATGTTGAAGAACCTAAAACATGAACTCTTATTTCAATCTGTTATTCTCCTCATTTCTTCTCTAGTACAGAAAACCTCCAGGGGCTTTCTCTCTCTCTCTCCTTCTCCCTCTCTCTCTCTCCCTCCACAACAGAACATTCTCATCCCACTGCTCTGCTCCAGCCGTTGGTTTTCCAGTCCCCCTGCTTCTCCCGCCATGGGAAGGCAGTTCTTCTGCTGTGGCTCTGAGTACATTTTCTAGAGAGAATCTGTCTAAGCAGCTTCAATTTTTTCTCAGAGAGCAGGGGAGAAGGCAGGGATGGGTTCCCTTGCCATGCACACATTAATAATCATTCCATCTCATGTAAAAAGTATTAGAAAATTAAAATTAAAATTAAACCTCACCGTAAACACATTACCATCTTGCACATTTTTTGTAACTATACTATAAATTATAATTTTGCATCCTATTTTCTAACTCAGGATTTTGAGCATTTGCCCATGTAATTAAATAATATCCCCAAACATGATGTATCGGGCTGCCAATACTCAGTCTTAGGGAGGCCACATTGCTTTAGATAATTCTATTGTTGGGCATTTGGATTGATGTGGGGTTTTGATATCAGCTCTAAAAAGTGGACTTTGCCAAAAGACAGGAACTAGAGTAATGAGAGGGGGGCAGCTTCGTTACGGACTGAGGTGTCAACATTTACTATACACATTTCCCTCTTGCTGGTTTGGCCTCCTGGGGGTCAGAAACTGAAGCTATAATCAGTGGAAGCCAAGTGTACGGGCTGCCAACTTGACTCACATTAGGAGGTTCCCAAATCTCCTGGGCTGTATCTTTCTTTAGAACCTGACAGATCCAGGCATAGTGCAAATTAAATAGGATGAGCCAAGCCAAATATCCCCATCTTTCAAATTTCTGAGCATAGGTCTGGAGCAGCAAGGGGACTTTTAACACTGACCTCTGGTAAAAAATGATAGCACACTTATACTAACAGACCTGGAAACCCCCCAACTGCTAGGATCAGTGTAAAGGAGGGGGTGATATTTTGCACTCTCAATTTTATTCGTTTGGTTCACTCTACCAGATTTTTATACTCTGTTCCTTAGGAACGATGGAATGCCTATTAACTCTGAAAATTGCACTGAACTTTGAGAATTGATTCAGCTTCTGGTTGCTAAAGAGATAAAAAATGGAAAAAGCAGAGCTTGTCATAAGACAAGCTTCATTTCAGTGCTTGACGTTCCTCATGTGCGCAGCCCTGGGACCATTTCTGCCTTAGCTTATTTGTAGGGGAGATAAACAAACAATTGACTTGGAGGGCATCTGCCATGTACTATTCATATCTCACTGCTGAATAATCATGTGCTGGCTGACACAGGCTTTCAGTAAGCAGAGATCTTCAGGAGTCAACGCAGATCCATATGGAGAGCCAAGCTCTCCCACGAGAGGTCTTCAGTGTTGGGTCTTGGCCAGCATCATGTTTTTAGGTCACCAGAGAACACATTGCTTTTTGGTGCGTTTTCTTCTACTCTGGCTTACATTACACAATTTGGGTTAGGGAAAGGATGTAATGCGTCACCTCCCTGGTTTGCTTACAAAAGTGGCCATTCTGGCATTACATGAAAAAAGAAATGAATGTGAACAATGTGACCAAAACTGGGATGGTGACATTAATATCTGATCGAGTTGGGTTGTATGTGAGACAGGTGTGAATGGGACACGGGTGTCTAATGGATGTCTCTTCGTGCCTGTGTCATAATTTCTTGACATTAAACATGGACAAACCAGAGGTGGTGTTAACTGGAAATGACAGCCTACATCCTGCCTGTGCTTGTGTTTTGTTGAGGTTGACAAAAGTTGACTAAACCAAGTACCTTGTACTGGGACTCGGGCATTGTTTTTGACACTGACCTGTCCTTTTCTACTAATATTAGCTCTTTAATGAGGTCATGCTGATATCAATTTTTAATATATAAAAAATTTGTAAATACCTGACCTTTTGGTTGCTGAGGAGGGCTTCATAATCTTGTCATCATCTGCACGGATTCCTGTTCTGTATGTTTTCCTCATATCTTCTTTTATCTCCATGCTTTTTCCTTTTTTTTTTTTTAATTCAAAAATGCCAGAATCACTTTTCTTGTTGGAATTACATATCATTCCGTTGTTTTAAGAGCCACCCTATTGGTCAGTTACCTCAAGGAGTGGGACCTACATTCTTCCCATCTCTCTGTTAATATACTGACGTTGTTCTCTCTTTAGTGTTATGGCAACTTTGGAGACCTATAGAAACCACAGGATGTTCTCATGACACAGTCTTTCCAGATCACTCACTCAATGAAGATAAGCACAGAAAACACACTTCTAAAGATTTAATTCAATATGGTGCTATGGCAAATCTTTCAACCTTCTGCATTGAAGCCAATGTTGACAGCAACCATTTAAGTTACCATATATTAGATATAAAGTATCTGTACCTAGCTTGCTATTTATGATTCTAGCACATTCATGGTGTTAGATAAACAGAGTAGCTCTCTTTCAAAATCCTCAGCATTCTCTGGAAATGCCTTCATTTGCCTCTTTGTGCTCCTCTCCAGTTTTGCAGTGTGATGTTGATATTACGGTTAAACTATGAAAGTCTTGATTAGGTTAGATATCACCAAAGAGTTAAATAATGGAATCCATAGCTTAGATTGTCCCTTCTGTTCTTTGGGAATACTACTTAAACACACAGCACCAGGCATTGGCAAAACTATAAGTTAAAATTGACTGGCAAACAGGATATTGGTTGTTCTGATGAGAGCAGGAATTGAAGAGGTGGGGTAGGTAGCTTCATAAGACAATTTGGAGCGAGAGCGGAAACTGAGGCAAAATTAACAATGACTGAAAGGTTGACTCTTCTGAGAATATTTCTATTTAATAAATTGGAAAACCTTTAAGAACCAAAGAATTGACTCTGTAATGATAGAATGTCAGACCAAATGACAAGTTGTGAGGATAATTTGGGGGCAGGGGTCTTGGCACAGAGCCCTTACGTCCCTGTGAAGAAGCCTCTTTAAACTGAGTTTTACTAGTCAATGCCCCTGGGCTCTAAATCTCTGAAATAAGGCAATTTCTCTGAAAGAGTAATTAGTGCCTTTCTGTAGCACTGCCCCTGGGGCCTATGCTTTGGGACCACTTTATAACTGAGGCTGCCGTGTCACAAAGTGCTTCAGGTGATTGTCAGAAACAAATCCTCCTTAAGCATCCGTTTTCTTTCCAGCTGATGGTTTTAATCTGGTGAAATCTGGAAACCTGACAAGAGTATGGTGCAAGGGCAGCTTTGAGCAATGGAATCTGCACTAAGGTTTAGATGGAAGTGGGTTAGATCAGAGCATGCACAGCACAGGCTCCGGACGAGACTCACAAGGATGTGGACAGAGATGCTGAGACGTCTCAGTACCAAGCTGTTGTTACTGGACATATCTGATCCAAGGTGCTATTAAGTAGATACTTTGGGAGATGGCTGGTGGTAGTACCTGGAAGTCTGGCAGTAGGAAATGAGCAAAATTTCCAGGTAGATAGGCAGACACCATTCTTACCATATGCTAGTAACTTCCCTGATGTGCCTCTCGCTTGCCTTTCCACCCTGTCTCTCACTATCCTTCCCTCGTTCACTGTACTCCAGTCTTAATGATTTTGGAACAGTCAAGTTGGTTTCTGCCTCAGGACATTTGGACTTACTGTGCCAGATGTCCCACCTTCCTGTGTTTGGCTCTTTTTCATCCTTCAGGTTGTATCTTCAATATGACCTCCTAAGATTATGCTCCGTTAATCACTCTACCTAAATTACCTTATTATTACCCCAGTCACATAAATTATCTTATAAATTTGCCTGTGTTATCTTGCTTCTAGAATATAAATTCCTTTGAGAACAGGGGGTAGATCTGTTCTGCCCAGCACTCCCTTCTGGGCACCTAGAACAGTAGCTGGCACAAAGTAACTTCTGAGTAAATATTTCTTGCATGGATAAATGAGTAAGTGGACAAAGGTGAGACCCAAGAGAGGAACTGAGGGGTAGGTGAAAAAATTGAAAGCTTTGGGATACAAAACCATGATCTAATTACGAAGAATTAAGCAAGTAAAAAGCTACTCGGACCAAATAAAATGTCAAGCTGGGCTTAGCAGTAAATAGTTACTTGAAAAAAAGCCACTGACCTAAGTGTTGCTAGATTTTCTATAGTTAGTGGTCACTTTTATTATTCGTTTAAAATTTTTCCTTTTCTTCTTTTGAGGGAGAGTCACCCTGAGCTAACATCCATTGCCAATCCTCCTCTTTTTTTGCGTGAGGAAGATTAGCCCTGAGCTAACATCTATGCCCATCTTCCTCTACTTTGTATGTGGGATGCTTCCACAGCACGGCTGAGGAGTGGAGTAGGTCTGTGCCCAGGATCCGAAGCCCCCAACCCTGGGCCACCAAAGCAGAGCACATGGAACTTTAACCACTCAGCCATGGGGCCAGCTCCTAATGGTCACTTTTAGACTTATAGCCTGGAGCATGGCTGAGCTTGTAGCACTGGTAAAGTCATTTCTAGAGACAAATGGCTTGAGCTAGAAAGTTAAGTGGACGTTATAAACAAACTCTAACACCAGAATGGCAAATCCTGGGCTCGCATTGATGCTGCCATACCCTTCCTGCACCCATAGCAGACATTGCTAATAGATCACAGAATTGTTATTGTTAATCCAGCAACCACCAATCACTAGAATGTCAACTCCATTAGGGCAGGACTTTTGTCCTTTTGTCTGTTTTGATCACTGTTTTATTCCCTGCATCTAGAAGAGTGTCATTTGCTTGTAGGTATGCAATAAATATTTGTTGAATTAAATATTTGATGAGTAACACAATCATATTTGGCATATGAGATGTATTTTATTTGCCATCCCTGAGCTAAAGCAGAAAGATAAGGAATTAAAATTGGATTCAAGGAATTGTTATCACAAAAGAGTAACAAGTGATCTGATGGTCCTAAGAAGTATTTCCAGACTGAGAACCGGCAGCTGCCTCACAATTACCTAAAGTACAAAGCCCGGGGCTGTTCCTTCGGTTTGCTGCACACTTGGAGCAAGTCAGCGAAGGTCCAAGATGTATTCTCTTTGGACCGAATTATACTACTTAGTCAAAAACACTACTGCGATATATTGGGTAATTGTCATACGCTGTGAGGATGTTAATTCAACCCATTAGCTGACTCCTATATACCTATACTATCCTCCATGATGAGATTTTGAGCCTGAATTTCTACTTCCAAAGAGATTTCTCCAGCAGTCATTTCTCAAACAGTGACTGTTCAAAGAGAGATTTCTCTGACAGTCATTTTATGTATTAACATACTGTTTATCCATGAAAGGGCATATAGCTGGGATTGGACATGCATTTCATTTAAAAGAACACTATCTCTTTTTACTCATTCATTTATACAATCAATATTTTTTGGGAACCTACTCTGTGTCAGCCCTGTGCTGGAGATACAGTTACAATGTGTAATGTTCAGTAATGAATAAAACCAAGTCCTTTTCATGGAGGTTACATTTTATTGAGAATTAACAAATCAAAACATAAATATATAATATAATCTCGTAATCACAAATTTTTTTGTTTTAGTAGAGTAGTGGAGACAGGAACTTGATCAGAACGGGTTCAAGAAAGAGTGAGATGGTAGCAAACAAAATAGCAATATAAGATAATTTTTAAAAATAGGCTTTGTTTTACAGGGAAACCAAAAAAAAATTGGTTGTAGGTGTCAGAGTATTGGGTCAAGGATTTTATTAAGGTGAGAGATGTTGTCAGAGCTGATGGAAATGATTCGCTGGATGGGGAAACATTGCAAAAGAGAGAGGGGATAATCGCAGGAGCAACATTGTGGAGGAGGCCTGGGCGCGTGGGATGTCATAAACACTTGTACCTCTGCCAGGACATAACTTCTCTTTTGAGGAAGATGAAGACACTGTGTGCATGAGTGAGGCCTGTCCAGGAAGAGGTAGGATGTACTTATTCTTGTTCCCATCTAGGTTTTTTCATACCAGCCTATTTCCAGCCACATTGGGAAGACTGAGGCAGTTCAATAGCCGGCTCACGATGGAGCCCTGGGATGCCAAGAGAAGGGAGGCAGAAATCTTGCCCTCAAGGACATCTCACTCTAGTAGACTCCTGGAAAAATCCATCCCTCTTCTCACATTAATGAAAGCTTTCTCTTGATGTAGTTGGATCATTTAAAATCCGGATTTTTATCAACCTTTCTTTCTTTCACACCCATTCTTGAGCATATTGCCCTGAATTCACAAACTCCAATTAAGTATGCTGGGCTAATAACTTCACCATGAAAATATCTCAAACTATTAAAGTATTGAGTAAAGTATTCTGCTTTTGACACTCCCCAGAAACCTCACAGGATTTGAAAAACTTGAACTCTGCAGAGGGAAATCAGACTAAATGCTCACATATATTTTATTAGAAACATTTCTTTAAAAACGTGAAGACAAGGGGAAAAAAAGACCAAATTTAATTTTTGAGCCTGGCACTTCAACTTCTCTACACATTGCTCTATTCTAAACAGAAAAATAAAATCAGCTTTGTTCCTGAGCATATGCTTTTGACATTTTTTTTCCTTGAAGTCTGTGAATTATTAATAAACTAATTTCTCTTTATAGTTCAATCTTTGGAGATTTAAAGTGTTCACTCAAATGCACAGTAAAGAGAGAGCGCTTCAGTTCCAGTCGGCTCCAATCCTCTCCGGAGATGCTGGCCTTGAGGTATCGCTGAGTCTTTGATATCAATCTTTGATTCGACTGGGAATTTCTGATCATTTCTAGAACTAGTCCGTTAATACCACTTAATGCCCTGTTTAAGTTGGGCCATTTCTGCCAGCTGATTTTATGCTTTCACTTTGCTCCTGAAATATTTTATGTGCTTGTTTATAGCATATATATGTGCATATATCTCTCTATATCCTTATACTTGATGGATCATTTCTTGGCCAGTTGTATTAGAAGGCAGGGCTTTTGATAACAGAGGATGTCCAGTAAATTGGTGGCTTTTGTAATAAACCATGTTGGATCTAAGTACCACCACAAGTGTTTCCTCCCTCCTCCGTGGAGCTTACAGGAGAGAGCTTCTGGCTCTATAGAGAAAATAAGTTTGCAAAAACCAGAGCTTTACAGCAGTAGATGGATGAGCTTTGGATTAAGTTCCTTCCCTCATCCGGCCCCAATGAGGGTCTTAAAAGGAGCATCCGGTGACCTCTGATCTGGTCAAAGGTGAGGGAGAAAGGATTCCTCCATTAGCTGGGAATCCATATAATTGAGCTGAAGTGATTTCCAACATTGTAATTCTATTGTCTCCTGCGGCTCAATGTATGAATATTATCATTCCTTTTTTTTTTTCCTTTTTGCAGAGGGAGAAACTGAGACACTGAATTTAATAGACTTGCCTGATATCCTGCATACTGTGTTAAAGGACGGAGCATACTTTCCCATCTATTTGATAGACCTTAGGGGGATTCAGATTCTGGATGAGGTCTTCTGTCTCTCTGTTCTCGGTGTATTTATTGATCTAGAAGAAAAAAAAATCTAGGAAACACAGGTCAAGCCTTATGCACCAGCTCCCTGCCCCTCTCTCCCCTGACACTCTCTGAGGGAAGTGGCTTCAACATTGCACTCACCCCTGCCTTTATTTTCCCTCTGCCTCCTCCCTTAACAACCTGCTGGATTACCAGAATACAATGATCAAGCGAGAGAGTCACCAGGCGACCATGTTGAAAGGGATGCTTAGCAGGAGTGCTGAAGAATTGAGATTCTGCACCAGTAACAGAATCTTTCCCAACACTGCCATCTCATGCAGACAGCAAACTTGCCTCTCTCCTGAGGAGGCCTGGATCAGAACCTGAGCCACGGAATGGACGGGGGGAGGGGGAGGGAGGAAGGCAAGGCAGAAGAAAAGAAAGCTTTTCCTTTTTTATTTTTAAAGCCAGCTCTATTCTGGGACTTTATTTACATTTTTGTTTGGCTCCAGGGGTTAAAGGGCTCACAGTCATGGAAACTGGAAGCTGTGGATTTATTGCTCTTCCTCTGGACGCTCTGGGCCGATTTGCTTGGTGATGAGTATTGGCTTCCTCAGCCTTTCTCACCCAGGACCTCAGCCTCACTGAGCCCTAAGAATGCCCATTCTCCAGGACCTGGGAAAACTCAGCTCAGCTATGACTGATGCTGGGCTCCAGTAATCGGAAGCTCAGCTGGTTGTCCGTATGAAGCAGCATCTACTTTCACCGATGTTTACCCTTCTCTTTAAGGACCTGGAAAGCTTTGGGATGGAAGGAACTGTTTGTCAAAGAAAAGCTTTTTTCTTATTTTGTAAGATTTCAGCCTTTCCAGATTTCCTTTTCCTTAAAGGGTTTGGTTTTCCCTCTCCCCTCAATCAAACTCCTGGGCTTCTTTAAAAGACATATTTTCTTGTCCCACCATTATCCATTATCCACCATTACACATGAGCACGGTACATTTCTCCATAGACGTGGATTTGGGGTAATTTGTATCTTATCTTTCTCCAGAAATAACGAGAATGTCTCAAGAATGGTGCAGAGCATCGCTGATAGGCATTGTATGAGTTGGGGTTCTCCAGAGAAGAACTAGGAATTGGCTCACATGATTGTGGGCCTGGCAAGTCTGAAATCTATAAAGCAGGCCACCAGGCTGGAAACTCAGGCAGGAGTTGATGGTACAGTCTTAAGGCAGAATTTTTTCTTCTCTGGGAAATCTCAATTTTTTCTCTTAAGATCTCCAACTGATTTGGTGGGACCCAAGTGCATTATCGAAAGTAATCTCCTTTACTTAAAGTCAAGTGATTGCAGGTGCTAACCATATCTACAAAATAGCTTCACAGCAACAACCAAATTCCTGCTTGATTATGTTGCTGGGTTCTACAGACTAGCAAAGTTGACACATAAAATTAACTATCACATGCACCACCAAGTCCTCTCACTTATATTTACTCTTTCTTGAATTCATTCACTTCACTCTGTAACTCCACTCACCACCCTAATCCAAGCTGTCGTCATCTTTCCTGGACCAATGCAATTGCTTCCTAATTTATCTCCCTGCCTATACTTTTCCCACACTATTCTCCACCCTAGAGCCAGAATGATCTTTTCAAAATATGGGCTCAATCCTGTATTCTTCTGCTTAAAGTCGCTCTATTGCATTTGCCTGGATCTAGGATCAGTCATAACCCCTTAATACTACCTAGGATGCCTGCAGAGTCTGGCCCCTGCCCGCTTCTGCAGCCTCCTCCATGCTTTCTGCATTCCTGCCACACTAGCCTTTCAGTATCTTGTGTTCATCATGTTCCTTTCTGCCACAAGGTCTTTGCAAGGGCTGTTCCCTCTGCCTGACAGCTGGTTCCTTTCCCCTGGGCCTGGGTAACTCCTACTAGTCCTGGCTATCACAGGTCAACTTTAATCTCTTTCTCCCCGACTCTGACCAGATCAAATCCTCTAATTATGTATTACCACAACCCACACCTCTCCTTTGGAAGACGTATTGCAATGGACAGTTTACATTCATTTGTACAATTATGTGACTGATGTCTGCGTCCCCTACAGACATTGCTCTGTGAAGACAGCAGTGGTGACTAACTTGTTCACCCCCACAGATCTAACGTCCGGTGTGCTGATCCATGGAGGGTACTCAGTAAATATTATCATCAGAATACACAAACGAATCATCCAGGTTAGGATGGAGATTGTGAAAAGGATGCTGGTTACATTCTGCCCCTTCCCTCTACCTGTGTCCCACTCGTCTCCCACATCTTGAACACAATCGCAGTTTCCTCTGACTTCATATCAAATATCAAATTTATACCACAGGTTAGCACTGAAACTAGGAGTTTTGGAAACGGCCAGGAAATTGACAGCGTTGACTGCATTTCCACTCGTTTGGCTGCTCCATTGAGCTTGTTCGGCCCCTAGAAGAGGCATAACCCCTCCTACATATCTAGTGCCGTTAGTTCACCATACAGTTTTATAGTTTTGAAGATATCCCCAAGATTTTAAATCAGGAGATTTCATCTAAAAATATAATTTATGACATTTAAAAAAAAAGATCTGTCTACCTTGGGCATGTCATCCCATATGGCAAAAATCAGCTTGAGTTGAGCAGCTACTGTCCAGATAAGAAAGGGCAGGTGGTGCCCTCCAGTCCAGCACATTCCCACAGGCCCCCGTCGCTCATTTAGATTATCTGCCTGGTCCCTGCAGACTTTGGAGTCTGAGGCCCCTGCTATAACTTACAGTAAATCACCAACAGGCTTACTTCTTCTCCTTCTTCTCCTCTTCTCTGTGGTAAACTCTAACAGACATGTTCTAAGAAGAAAAAAATGCAATAATTTAAAAACTATTAAAGAGCAATCTGATATTGTCTCTATTGATGCTCTCTTCTATAGGCTGCGGCTGACCGCAGCAAGATCAGCAGACTCTACGATTCGCTAAACCCTCTTAATTTGGGTGGGCCAAGGACAAAGTGAGGCTGTGAGTTTACAGGCAGTTTCTCTACAAAAACTAAAACAATCGCTGTATCCGTACATCAGTTGCTTTTGTCTGTAGAATGGGAGTCAAAATACTTAGCAGAACTGACAGCCAAAATGGCACAGCATGAAGGCCATGCACACAAATCTTTTATGGCCTGACTTCTCCCGGGAACTTAAGAAAATTTCCTGAGCTTGTGACCTTCCATTGGACACAATACAAAGGGTCGTTATTTGCTTGATTCTCATGCTTAAAGGAAAAAAAAAAAAGGAAGTCCAGATGAAAGTTAAAAATAGGGCATGTGAATTTAACGCAACTTTCTCTGGGATCATAAGTCTGGTGAAGGGAAATAAAGAGGGAAGAAAAAATAGACACCATATTAAGTGAGCTTCCTGGAAGAATGTTATTTGCTCACAAATATTTATCCAGAGATCTCCTCAGACTGATTCCTCATTAACGAAAGTGTCCTGGAATGTAGGTGGAATCCATTCGACCATCCTCACAAGAAACTTGAGAACTAACTGAGAAAAGTCCCAAGCTTAGAGACATTTTTCCCTGCTCTGTGCATCTTTCCCAATTACTTTTCTCCATTGTTATTAAGTATTTTTTCGTAATATCTAGAACAATAGAGTACTCCCACCTTCCTGGAGATCAGAATTTTGTTTTGGGTCATATGGCTGAGTTAGAAAAGAATAGTCACAGCCTTCTCTAATTCTGGCCCCTTCTACTTTGCAGATATGATTCACTTACAGTAAACAAAGACTGTTTGCTACAATTTGGTCTGGGGGGAGAGCTGAATCTAAACTTCCAACTCTGCTTCCGAAGCATTATTCCAATTAGGGAATTATGTCGCAGGTGGAGACATGTCCCTGGGAAACAAAGTGTCGGCTTCCCCACACATGTCATCAGTAATAAAGAGAGATGGGGAAGCCCTGTGATCCACGGATTGGATCGTGTCCATATTAGATCTGCTTTTCACTTGTAAAAACAGTAAGTTACCCTTGATTATCCTCATGCGCTCTGTGAAAACCTTTTCGTAGCTTTACCAGGGTCCAGAAGGAGACCCAAGGACCTGGTGAAGGCTTTAGAAAATGATTGTTTCTGAATTCTGCCTCAAATTCCAAATGCCACTTCCTGGTTCAGAAGCAAGAGGCTTGGGGGAAAATAAATTTAAGCTCATAAAAACACTCAAAGGGCATACTGGTCATCAAACAGCTCTGAGCAAACTGCATTTGCAAATGAATCTGAAAACATGTGGATTCAATTTTCCTTGAAATGCCCAGAGGTTAAAAAATTAGAGGGGAATGTTTGGCAGAACGAGCCTGGGGTTTGGCTATGTGCACAAGTTTCTGAAAAATCAATTGATTGTTTTGCCAGAGAGAAAATATTACCTGGTCCCCCTTCTCAATCACATCTCTAACTTAATTATCAACGGCCCCATTTCTCATTGTGCCTGCAAAGTGAACAGAAGAGTTGAGCACACTCGAAAGAAAGCAAGTTTTATTCGTTTCCGTGGTGGCCCCGCCCTGTGGATGGCCGACCCAGAATCTCAATGCTGTCATGGGTTTCAACTCAGCGACATGGTGGCAAGGAAACCATCTGCCAGCAAAGTCATTTCTCCTCTGCCTCTTGCCTCCCATCTGCCTCGACTGATCAAGTCTCACCCCTCTTTTTCCTTCCGCCAACCCCCTAATAATACCTTTTTTATGACCAAATAAATGCAAGCAAATGTGGAGCTGCTTTAGAGCAAATCCAAACTGTTTTAAAAGATCATGAAAATAGAGCGGGTGGGGGAAAACTACATCTGTGAAAAAGCACTGATTAGCCTTAAAACAATGTGAGGCCAATGGCACAGAGTCCCATTACGAGATGATGTGTGGTGCCTGTAAGTGGCTGCTCCTGGTCTCTGAGGTAGCAAAGTCGTCACATGGTTCTGTTGTTGCCATGGCAATAATCTGCAATTGTGCAGAAAATCCACAGAACTCCTGAGCAACTCCTTAGTGGATTGGGCTGAAAGAAAATCAACCCTGTGAAAGCCCTGAATTGATGTGGTTATGAAAGTGCGTTGGCCAAGCTGGTCCAGTTTAAGCTGACCTGATTTTGTGGATTTCCTTCCCTGGCCCCTCTCTAGCTATGGTGAACTCTCTCACTTATGTATATTTTTCACACTGTTATGTTCATAACTGGCGAGAGGTATAAATCCTAGTCAGCTAGGAGAACGCTTCAGCTCACTCCTTAGAATTCTGAGCACACTGTTCGGAATCTGCAGGGGGGAATTGTAGCTTCTTTGGCTGCCGGAATTTCTAAACCCTAGACAGGCACTGAGGAGCAAGCCCTGTTTTGTACGTGGAGGTGAATCAGCGTTCAAGTATCCACAAGGCCAGGTGGGAATTTTTCCCCCAGAAAAGGTGCCAAGGACACACTGGGCAGGAAAGCCTAGTGCAGCAAGGATGTGTTGTTCCTGGGGAAGCTTGGCAAAAGAGTATATACACATGTACAACACACCCATCTGAAGGCGTGCCAAGAATCGCCCTCTTTAAGGCAAGCTAATGCAAACCATGCCCGAAATATGGTCGGGAAACAGGGTAGGTAGCATTTCTCCCTCTTGCACTAGATGCTGCGTGACGTTTATGCATGTATCAGCTGTCAACCCCAAATGGTTGAGGGCATGAGTGAGTGTGGGGGCCCCTGACAGAAAACTGAGCAGGAAGAGGAGCCAGACAAATCACTCTCATGTTCCAAACTTCAGAATCCCATGGGAATGCAGCTTCCAAGTAGATCCCATGAGAACATCTGGGATGAAGACACTCACGCCAGGCCTTAAACCCAGACTCGTTAGTAATAATGCTTCATTGCTTCTCATCTATTTATTTATCCTCTCATATACCACAAGTATGATTTGCTTTCTTTCTGCACATTTTCCTACTGGGAGCAGGAAAAGGAAGGTGGAGCATCAACATCAAACTGTACATTAGAGAGTTTTCTCTTGGATACCCTCCCATTTGGTGCTACTCAATTGCAGGCAACGGAAACTCACTTCACTTAATTTAAGCAGAAAGGAATGTAGCACAGAAGACTGGAGTGCTCATGGGTGGGGGGAGAGGCTTGAGAATCAGGATAGGAAACAGATAAGAATCTGACAGCTTAGGGGTCTAGGTAGCAAGATAAAAAAATGAACAGTCTGATCATAGTTTGCTACTAGAATATTTGGCTTCAACTATTTTTCTTTTCAGTCATTTTTCTTATGATTCGAAGTCTTGGGAAAAAGAGTCCAAATGGCCTAATTTGGGTCATGAACCCAGTTCTCTCTTGTGGGGGTGGGCACGATAGGGAAAGATGAGAAAGCACAGCCCTTAACTTAGAGTCTCATCAAATTCCACAGAGTGGGCAAAAGAGAATTTCTCAAAACAAAAACTAAAGTGCATTTACGGAAGGAAGGAGATTGGATATTGTGATGGTCATGGTGTTGGCTTGGTGAAGAGAGAACTCAACAACGAATGTCCAGCATTATAGCTTGGGGAGAAGGTTGAGTTGTGGAAGTGCCAATCAATCGACTTAGCTTAGTATGCCCCAGCAGAGACTTGCTAAATAAAATTGGAACAGAAAGGTAGGTGGATAGAGAGATAGTGAGGGAGAGTCTAGAAAATATTTTGCCTGGCATCCTCTTCCTGAAAGAATCTAAGAAAAGACAGCAATCTGATTTGACACCAGCCATGCTAATGGGGCAGACTTCCTGCTAGTCAAAGCCCCCAGTTAATGTCCACTTCTCAGCATGTCTGATTACTAGTTGAAGTTGACCGATCAGCAAACTACTCAATTATAAGCCCATCTTCTCCCCGTGGTGCCACTAATTAAAACAGGAACCACGTTGCAGCTCACATACTCCGTGGAGTTCTACCTTCCAAAAGCTGAATTAGTCACAACAATTAGCCGTTTCAGTGGAATTCAGCCTCCTTTTTCCTTTTTCCAACCCCATTCCTGTTTGGTGTGAATTCATCTCTGAAAAACTTTCCCTTGGGATTATCGATCTCTCCCATACTCTTTGCTGTGAGAAAGGAGCACATGTGGCCAAGCTTTGAAATGCAACCTCAAAATGCAGCTATGTGGAAATCTCAGTGTTCTGGAATGCTCTGACCTTTTGTCCTGCCAAGCACCATTTTTTTCTGAAATCACGTCATGAAGGGTATTCCTACATGCACTTAATTTTTAAGAGGAGAGAAAAGAAGACATGGCTCAGTACCCATTCATTTGCAGGAGAGCTGTTCCTCAGACAGCTGGAACAAACTGCAACCTTTTTTTTTTCTGTCTTGATAAACATAATGGGCCACTTTGGTAATTTCAGCTGTAAATGCACTTCTCTATAACAGGACGATGCTTCCATGAGCAAGAGTGGAAAGAGAAAAGATGTTGAGAAGCACCAATGTGACAGGCTAGCAGAACAGGGGCTTGCTACACAACCACCAAGCATATCCCAAACTCTCTGGAATGCCAAGTCCATGGCTTCCTGACCAGACAGGGGAACTGTTGTAAACTGCTCAAGATCCAGTTCAAACCTCCATTAGTATTAAAATCAATACCCCTGGCTGGAAGCAAGATGACGCTTCTGACACCCTCCCAGAGAGAGTGCCACTCAACCTCCAGCAGAATGCTCCCTGCCTACCCTTCTCTTAATGCCCCTTCTCCCTTGAAAAGAGGCAAGTCTAGATGCCCTTGCCTTTTAACACAAACCTTTCCATTTGGCATTTGATGACTCCATTTTTTTTTCCACAAAAGAAATTCCTAAGTTTCTCTATCAAAATGTTTTCTTCTCAAAACAGCTGTGTATATTTAAAAGTTTCTGAGAAAATCACTTTGCACCCAATTGTAGAGGGGCAGATCAACCTTAGAGCCATTGCACAAATTCAGTATCATAAATGAGAAAAGAATGTAACTAAATGCTCCATGTAACACAATGGTTAAGTGCCTTGACTCTGGAGTCAAAAAGACTTTGGTTTCAGTTCTGAAATTACTGGTTAATTTGCCTCTTTGGGTCTCAGTTTCCAAATCTGTAAAATGAAAAGAATAATAAAGCCTACCTCATGGGGTTATTGGGAGGATTTGATGAAATAATGCACATAAAGCTCTGAGTTATTATTATGTCATATAGAAAGTACTCAATAAATGGCAAGAGTTATTAACAATTTGCATCTTGGGCAGAACTCCTGAGCATGTGACCAGTCAAAATGGGTGAGCAGGAAGGAGTGCCTGAAGCTCTGGAACTCTTAGGACGTGCTTAGAGTGCACCACACTGGCCTCCTCATGATCTGTGTGTCTCCATCTTACCCAGATCTCGTGGCCACTTTGTTCCCACCTCTTACATCTTTGATACCATCATGGCTTCTGTCCTGTATCTCCTATCTTGGGCAGTTGTCCACGATGGGATATACGAGAGCTACAGATGACTCATAAAGTCTTCCTTATTGATCAAGCTTCTTTATCTCGCATGGCTTCAAGGTACCAGTTGGATGACAAAAGTGGAACAGGAAACACACATACACACATACACACACACACTAAACCAGTGTCATCTTGTTACACATCCACAGACAGACAAGTGCTCTTAAAGTTAAGTACTCAGTGACTCTCCACTTATTATTCCTTGATGAAATATGCTGGAAATGGAGATCATTTTGTATATTCCACATGTTATGGGTTAATTCAGGGTAGGATGACAAATTCATATCAGCCAAACCTCAGGTCAGTTCAGAGATGGAGAGATGGAGTGTATCAGTGGTCAGTTTCTTCTAACCCAATGCTTTTCTGACAGTCCACATTCCAAGCAGGGATCAGGGGCCAGGCTAACAAGGATTTTAAAAGGCAGGACAGAGTGATGTTAGGGCGATGGTGGGTGGAGAGCAGGAAATAGCATGGCTAGCTCTCACACAGGCTCAGGTTGCTCACTGTCATATACAATAAATCTGCTGAAAATGTTAAGGCAATTAAATAAAATAAAAAGAATACAAATGTGGAAAAAAGCTATTGTAATTGGATATTCCAGAACTCGAGACCAGGCATAATGTTTTTATAATAGTGTATATAAGAGAGTGTTCCATTCAATAGCATAACAAGGATTAAGTAATTGAACAACATTATTTCAAAATATTTTCTGGGTTGGATCTCATGTCCCAGAATCTCAAATACACACAGTTCTAGTTGTGGGAATCTGCAGTGTTAGGACAGCGAGCTCCAGCCCACAGAACATCTGGCTTCAACCAATGTTCCCAATCTCATTTTTACAAGCAATAAAATTGGAGGGCAAGGTTTGCATGCTCGGGTCACTTGATTCACTTGATGCACAGACAATTTTGGCCACTTGTTACGGCTAGTTGTCCGAGGTACCTGACCTCAATCCCTACGAGTGAAAGTGGTCCTGTTCTTTTCATTTAGTCACCTAAGTATTTTTTAGGTCCCTGGTGCCTACATAGTGCTCTGTGATGGGTCATGATTCAGTCATTTACAAAAATATTTATCAAGAACCAACCGTGAGGCAAGTTGCTCTCACAAACTTACAATCCAGCAGGGGAAACGACCATTAGACAAGTCGACACCTACTTGGTTAGTTGATCACAGTTGTGAAGAAGGATTCAAGGAGATGAGTGGGGTGTCATAAAGGAGGATGCTCACCTGGTCTGGAGGCCAGGCAAGGCCTCTCTGAGAAAAGCAACACGTAAGACATATAAACCAATGGCCTACCTGATCAAGAGAAAAGGAAGAGAAGGGAGTGGTGGAAGGCATTCCAGAGAGAGAGGCCAGTGTGTGCCGAGGCCTAGGGGCAGAAGGGATGAGATATATCGTGGAACTAGAGGAGGGCCAGTATGGCAGGAGTGTAGGGAGCTCCAGGGAGCTTGGCAGGAGATGAGAGTGAGGAGGGAGGCAGGGTCCTTGCTGAGGACAAAGGGAGTAGAGACCTAGACCTTGTTTTCAAAGGTGCCATCTAATAGAGAAGTAACTTCCTCTCAAAGAAAAATTTGGTTGATTAGGCTCTCAAAACATATTTATCTAATGTATAATCACTCTTTGCAATTTGTTCCTTCTGCTAGCAAAAGAAACACGGTTCAAGGTCTGTCCTACTCACGGCGGGTTGGTACAAACATTGGCCAGCTGGAGACACAGGAGGACCAATGTGTAGTTCCAGTCCCAGTCTGAAGGGCTGAGCACCAGGAGAGCAGATGGTGTAATCTCCAGTCTGAAAGCTGACAGGCTCGAGATCCAGGAAGAGTCAATGTTTCAGGGCAAGTCCAAAGTCTGGAAAAGATTGGTGTCCCAGCTCAACAAGTCAGGAAGGAGGAGTTCTCTCTTACTTAATCTTTTTGTTCTATTCAGGTCTTCAACTGCTTGGATGAGGCCCACCCACACTAGGGAGGCAAATCTACTTTCCTAAGTCCACCAATTCAAATGTTAATCTCATCCAGAAACACCATCACAGACACACCCAGAGTAATATTTGATCAAATGTCAGGGCACCCTGTGGCCCAGTCAAGTTGACACATAAAATTCACTATAACACAAATTTAATGGATTTTTGCCACACTCATGTAATACCCATATCCTAGTCCATTTAATATTTTTGTTTAAACAAAATCATCTTTTTCTTAAACAAATTTATTTATAAATAGAACTTTAAATCACCACTGTAAGTGGAATGTCCGTACTACCTGCCACAAATTGAAGATACATGTAAAAGTAAACAGAACATTAATAAAATGATGTTTTACATACTTGATAATCACTGCGGCCTACTGGAGTTCTCAGCCTGGGCCTCCTCTCCATTATATAAAAAGAGAGGTAGAATAAAGAGATACACTAACTCCAAACTGAGACTTTTTCCTTGACTCTGTGGATTGATTTCAAAGAGAACTGAAAAGGAAGCAACTTTCTCACTGTGCAATACAGCGTAAGTGACGCGATGTCAGCGTGCCACATAGAAACATCCACAAACCACTGGTGGCACATAGCCCACACTTTGAGATACAATGTTATTTCCTAGATAAATGTAAGCCAAATGTGTACAGCCTTAATCCACTGAAGGAAGGCAGACCAGCCCTTGCCATGGCAGTGAATGTGAACTGCGCTTTTTGGAAATGTAGTAGACACTTTGATAAATTAGGCAATTTTTCTTAAAGACGTTCTTACAGACAAAAAACCTCAGAGGTTCTTTATCTGGACCAGAACTTGGCTCAGGTGGACCTTGAGACTAAGCTGGCCAGCCAGAGAGAGTGACCTCAGAGAGGACCTTACCACAGTGCTGGGCAGATGGGATTGGTGTCATGGAGTCTGGGATGGATGGGGTGGTGGGTGACTGCTCATAGAGGACAGGTGGAGCCTGGTGGCAGGCATAATAGACTGCTGTCAGTATTCAGTAGGCAGTAACCAGTATTCAATAGGCAGAAGCCTTTATGATTGTTGACGCCGATGTTATCGCCTTTAAATATCAGCGCCAGCCTGTCACTGGCATCAGCAGAGTCAAGCTGTTGGCAGCAGGGACTGGGAAGCAGGGACACCATCCCTGTCCTGGGGAGGACTCAAGACAGCCAAGGAAGATCCACGTCCCAGAGGAAATGGCCCCTTAGGTTGTTATTCAGTCAGAGCCTGAGGCAGGAGGGGAATGAAGAGAAAGATTCTGTCATGAGTCTGTGGGCATTTGGCCACCAGGAATGAGGTGGAAATTCTGCAACCCCTGAAGCAAAAGATTAGTGCAGAAGGGCGGCTCACCAGGTGTTAGTTTCTGTAAATACAACATAACTGGTCCAGGCCAGCAGTTCTCAGAAGTTCAGTCCCGGGACGAGCAGCAGCAGTATAATCCTGGGACTCGGTAGAGAAGCCAATTCTCTGGCCCCACCCCCTACCTACTGTACCAGAAACTGGCAGTAGGGCTGAGCAATCTGTGTTTTAGTAAGCTTTCCAGAAGATTCTGGTGCATGCTAAAGTTTGAGAACGACTGGTCCAGGGGCAGGGGTCAATCCAACTGTGCATGGCTAAGGGACAGCAGGGTTCCTTCCCTGGCCGGGACACACAGGTGTCAGGACTCGTCAGGACATTGTCCAGCTTCTGTTCTATTTCGCTTCTCTGGGTAGCGGCTTCTCACACTGCAGCAGTCACTTTCTCTGCTCCACTACTCTCTTTGCACACAAATAAACATCACAGTTGCAACAGCTAATTAGAGGACTCTTCATGAATCATTGTCCGTTTTTTATCTTTTTTTTTTTCAGTTAGAGAATTCTGGGAGAACTTGAACACATCTCCTAACTTATCTGATGTAGTGGATAATTTTATGAACATCTCCTAAGATATTTGTTTGTTTTGTTTTGTTTTAAAGGAACGACTCCCCCATCTTACCCCATGTCTAATGAGGCATTCAATGCTTGCCTGGTGTTGGGGAAAGGACTGCCTGCCGCTTCTCCCTCCCCACCCATCATGCAGATTTGGAGCAATTGTGATGAAGAGGGTGATTTTGTAACCAAGCCCCAAGCAGAAGCAGGCAGCATAGGAGTTTGCAGAGAGGTGTCTGAGCAGAAGCACACACTATGGATCCAGACAGACCTGGATTTGAATCTTGGCTGTACTACACGTTCACTGTTAAATCTAGAAGAAATAACCCAATCTCTCTGGGCCTCAGTTTACTAATAGTAGTATAACAATTTCATGAAGTTATTGGGACAATTCAAAGAGAGAATGTGTGCATGTAAAATGCCAAGCTTAAATTAGTTGTTCAATAAATAGATGCGACAAAATTCTATTGTTCCCTAATCTTTTTCCCATGCTTCTTGGGATCCAAAGCAGGGTAGTTTACTGGGTACAGTCTGAGAGATAACAGCCAACATTAACGAAGTTCTTATCAGTTAGATGATTTTACTGCGTGTAACCAAAACCTGACTCAAGCGAGTGTAAATGATAAGAAACTCTATTATCTCATAGACCAGGAAATCCAAAGAAAAGAGGGGTTCCAGGAGTGATGCAATCAGGGCTCCAGCTCCATTTCTGTACTGTTTTCTTGGTTCTGACCTACTCTGTATCTCAGCTTGCTCCTCAGACTGGCTTTCCTCATGGTCACAAGATGATTGCCAGCAATAGCTGTAGTTACGTGCTTCCTTGCTCACATCCAGCAAGGGAGGGAAAAATTTATCTTCTAACCAGTCTGACTGGACTGACAGGGGTCATGTGCTCCCCCCACTCCCGTCCCAGAGAATAATAACATGCACTGATTTGCTGTTTTTCAGAAGTCTGGGTTTTTGATCCAGTCACTGGCATCCCATTACAGTGATCGGTTAGTCAAACCACAACCATCTCTGAATTTGCGGGAGTTCAGAGTTTCTCGGGCTGAGTTTATGAAAGGGTAAATAGCTAGAAATAAAGAAAAGGAGAGCTAGATATGCTCACTACACTTTTCTGCATCACAAGGACTGTTAAGTATTTTACATTTATTTTGTCTTCACAACCACCCTATGAGGTTGCTCTTTTTACAGGTAAGGAAGAAAAAATTGAGAGGTTACACCGCTTACCTGCTCTGTATCACTGGCAAGGTTGACAGAACCAGAGTGCAGACTCAGACCCAAGAGACCCTGAGCCAGGATCTTCACCTCGGTTACCTAGTTGGCTGGCCTCTTTGGGGTGGGGGATCAATCCGGCCTCACAGTACAGGGCGTCCAGGGATCCTGGCACTAGCCCAGTGAGGTGGACTCGTTTTTACCCCATGCTGAGGAATAATGGGAACACTCTGGAAAGAACTTGAGCTCAGCTCTCAGGTTTCCACAGTTATTTGTCTGTTGTTACCAAACACTAAAGACTTTAAAAATTCACTGTGGTCATATAGGCAGGAAAAATGACCTCATGCTTGCAACCACAAATCCAAAATGCTCTGGAATCTGTAAGACGAGCTGCATTTTAATTAGAAGAGAGAAAGAGCAATGAAGACGTTTCTTGGATATTTTTTCAAACCCTCCCTTGGCTTGCCTTCAGGCCAAAATGTGACAAGTGCCCTAAATCTGATAACAAACACACACTTCTGAAATCATTGTTAGCTTTTCTAAAAAGAAAAAAAAAATCACATTAGTTTTCTGTTACCACTAAGAGTTCAAGAATGTGCAGCCTTGAAATACAGCACATGAGAACACACGAAAGCATCCTCCATTAAATATTAAAAAGCAAAAATGGAGCTCTCAACCCATTTTCCTCTCTGCTTACAAGGTTTTTTATGATGTCAGGTCCTCAGAACCTTGAACCAGGCAATATGAAAAAGGCTTGCAGTTTATCCCTAAAATCTAGTCATTGGTAATTGTCCATGTATTATTCTCAACCACTGGGCCAAACCTCCTAGCTGATGATGAAGTTTTCCCAACTGACAGTGGAGAGCAATAATGCAATATCAACGAGCAACTGCACCCCACAGTTTGTAAATAGCAACTCTTGGCCTTTGATACAGTAGCTGCTTAATCAAATGGTGGTGGCAGGGAAATGAGAGGAGAGAACTTTCACATTTTATATGCTGATTATAAGGCATACACTTTCCTGAGAACTTTATATGTATTATCTCAGTCAATATTCACAACAAGCTAACGTGATTTTTTTTCTCAAGGCAGATTAGCCCTAACATCTGCTGCCAATCCTCCTCTTTTTGCTGAGGAAGACTGGCCCTGAGCTAACATCCGTGCCCATCTTCGTCTACTTTATATACGGGACGCTTCTCACAGTATGGCTTGATGAATGGTGTGTAGGTCCACACCCAGGATCCAAACCAGTGAACTCTAGTCCACCAAAGCAGAACGTGCAAACTTAACCACTGCGCCACCAGGGTTGGCCCTCAAGCTAATGTGATTTTTATCCCATTTTATATATGAGCACACTGAGACGTAGAAAAGTTAATTAACTATATATAAGTTAGAATTACTTCAACTGCAGCTGGGAGAATATGCAACCAAGAATGGTTAAAGCAAAGATCTGCAAACTCTTTCTGTAAAAAACCAGATAATAAATATTTTAAACTCTGTAGGCCATAAGATCTCTGTCAGGATCACCTAACTCTGCCATTGTAGGATAGACATATCCATAGATAATACACAAATAAAAGGTGTGGCTGTGTTCCAATAAAACTTCATTTATTAAAACAGGCATTGGGGGGCTGGCCCAGCAGCACAGCAGTTAAGTACACACATTCCGCTTCAGCGGCCCAGGGTTCACCAGTTCAGATCCCGGGTGCAGACATGGCACTGCTTGGCAAGCCCTGCTGTGATAGGCGTCCCACATATAAAGTGGAGGAAGATGGGCACGGATGTTAGCTCAGGGCCAGTCTTCCTCAGCAAAAAGAGGAGGATGGGCAGCAGATGTTAGCTCAGGGCTAATCTTCCTCAAAACAAACAAAAAAAAGAAGGCATTGGGCTAGATTAGGCCCTCAAGTCATAGTTTGCTGAAACCAGGCTTCACGTAATGTTTCTCAAACTCTCTGTCACAAATAACTGGTTAATTTTTCCTTTAATTTCCAGTATATTATGCATTGATTCTCTTGTAAAATACAATAAAATGAATTAATAGAAACTGGAATAAAATACATATAAAATAGTAAAATATACACGCACAATTTTTTAATTATTAGATTCGATAGACATAAAATGTCTCCATCAAACTGTTGTGAAAGTTTATAAGCACTCTCAATTTCTGTACTTAACATGGACCAGTAACAAATCGTCCATGGAATGGCACCGTTCTGTGATGGACACTTCAAAGGTAGCCATGCTTTAAGGATTAGGATATTTCTTACTTCACCTAAAAATAAATCCAGAGGTAGGCAGGTCTGACTGCTTTGCCATGTCATCAAGGACTCACATCTTTTTCCATCTCTTCATTTTGTGTGATCCTCAGCATTTGTCCCCCTTCTTGGTTCAAGATGATGGCCACAGTCATCACTGCATCCTCACACAACGGTGTCCAAAGCAGGAAGGGAGAAGGAGAGGCAAGGAGGGCTTTCTCTTGGATCTCCTGTCTCTTTTGTTAGGCAGGATAAACTTGCCCCAAGCAGCAGTCTGCTCCTAAGTTTCAGCGGCTATGGGTCACGTGACTCATACCAACACCATCTCCCGGAGAAGGTGATGGAGAGCCCATGGTTGGCTTAGTCCAATTCTGATTCGTCCCTTCAGGCTGGACCCAGAGCCACCTGATCAAAATTAGTATTTTGTAAACCAAGGAGGATGCCAGCTCCAGAAATGTGTTTAAGGAAACCTGGCTATTTGTTTAAGACCTGGACCTATGGCCCTGACCTATTCAACTCACAAGCTGTGTTCCTTCCATTCTAGTCATCTATCCCAGTGAAAGAACTCTCTTTCTACTATGCTTCTGGCTTTATGATCCATGTGCATTTAATCATTTGTGTAGAGTTTTAAAACTTATAGTGTGCTTCCATATGTATTATCAAATTTGAATGCAAATGCTTACATGTTTGTACTAATACTACGCCAGAGGATAGAATTTAAGCCCACCGATGATGCTTGAGACCACGAAACAAGAAGAGGCGACATCAGAACGCTGGCCTAGGGCCACTGACACCCTTCAGTGAGTTCTTCTCAAAGTATTTGACCACTTTTTCTGCACTGATAGATCAGCAGCATCAAAACAACAGCCAGCCAATCTAGACAAAAGGTCAACACAGACAACTGTTGGTATGAATTGACTGATTGTGTCACAGAAATGACCCATTTTTGATCCTGTTGATAGATAGTCTCTTGTAAGTTGATCAGCTCTCCAGATTTACCTGTGAGTGAAAAACTTCCCAGGATGTGGGACTTCCAGTTTTAAAACCAAGACAGCTCCAGTCTTCAATTTTAAAACAAGGAGGAAAACTGAGACAAGTTGGTCACCCTACTTCCGGCCTCTATCTACTGTCAAAGGTGCTTTTGTGCATTTTTTCCCATACTAAGCTCACAGACCCCTAATTTTCTTAGCAAATCAATGAACAATGTGTCTAGTTTTGTCTTGCTCATGACATTTTTTTCATCATTAAAACATCGAAATTAAGAGAACCACACATATACCTTAGATTCTTTGCTTCTTGCACTGCTGAGGATTTCCATGGGAAATTTTTGGAAACATTTTTCCTTAATTGTGAAGAAAGGAATGCAGGAAGACCTTGTGAACTTTTGTTTCTGCTTTTCTCTCTGATATCAAGTCCAACATGGGCACAAGGCAGCAGGTCTGAAACCCACTCGTTGAGTTGAATGTATTTAAATGTGCTTCAACCTCTCCACTGGTTATCCCCAGCTGGTCTTGGACTGCCTATTAGAAATCACCTAGGGCCCTTTAAAAAATAAAAATAAATTAAAAGTTCCTGGGTGCTCTCCAAGGCCTATATTGGGAGGTGGAGGGATGGGTTTGGGGCCCAGGGACCTTCACTTTTCACGAAGTTCCCCAGGCTTTCCTGACGTGCTGCCAGTTTCAGAAGCAACTGGCTAGAATATGTCATTCAACCTGTCTGAGTGACAACTAAAATTGTAATTACACGTTAAAAGAGAACCTTATGAAACTGCGAAATTGCTCATCTTTACCTTTCTTCCTTTCTCCCTTTCTTCCTCCTTTCCTTCCTTTTCTTTGATAGTAGCAGTTCATGCTAATGTTGGGGTGATTTCAGGAAATGCTTGTGGAATGAAACTTGTAGATCTTTGAAGTGAATTTAAATATGCCTTCTAAAAATTCAGAAGGCTATGTATTTGCCACTTAATGTCTATAGAGACATTAGCCTTGAACAAAAGCTTGAAAGAAAGAGATCTCAGGTTTATCTCAGGAAGGGACATCCCAGGCTGCTTTATTCTTCCACTGTCATCGTCCCTTCCATTTTTCCTTCTCTTGCCTCCATAGTTTGCACCCACCTGAGAATCAGTGGACAGAGCAGATTTGATTGACATTCCTCTTCAGACCACTGGTCTCTTGGTTGAGCCAGACAACAAAGATGAAAATTACTGACAAATCACAGCTTCCTATAATGTCACAAAAGCAAGCCCCATAGCAGTAAAAGTTCTCATTAGGGCCTCTTTAACAGTTCAGACTGATTCTATAAGCCACCAGAATAGTTAATATAATGTGTAGGACAACGCAATTTCCATTGGGGTGCGATCAAAACAGAAGCTACTTTCTGCACATTTCTTTAATCTCTCTCCTTACATCAACCTGAAGCAGAGCGGAGGTCTCCCTGGGATTCCTGCTCATCGGCCCTGCCTCCTACACAAGGGAGACTTTGCCGAGACAGCTCCAAAGAGTTCCGATTCAAAGGTAAAACAATTAATACACGTTAATCATCACAAGGATGGTACTAAAAGCATAATCCTCTTAGAACTGGAACAAATTAAACTGAAAGTAGCAATATAAAATCAAGCAGAAAAAGACCACACAAATGCAAGGAAAATGAGACAACACTGCTCTGAAGTCTTAGTCTCACTACCAGAGGGCCCCTAAGCACCCTTCGTCTTTGGTCTTGACACAAAAGTTACCCTGTCTTCTTCAGTTGCCTGTAAAAACCAAAAGCTCTCCAGGCTGGGGCCATGTAACCACGTCCTCACAAATCTAGAAGCTTTGTGAACACCTGGGAGCTACAGTTACACAGTCTGATGTCTGACAGATTTTCTGAAGGTGGAATGTTGCCCAAAAAGCCTGGAATCAACCCACCAAGGACTCGTCCAGGAGGAGAAAAAGCATTCCTTTTCTGCAAACAGAGGATCTTTGCTCAAATTTCCAAATGAGGCCCACCCTGGGCCAAAGTTTGATTTAGACAAGAAATGTCTGCCTCCTTCATACCCCACCCTATGGCCCCTTTTTCCTTATTTTCTCTTTTCTGAGCTTCAGCTTGTGAGGTGAGAACTGTCTGGAAAGAAAAACCACGTAATGCAATAAGTAATGCTGCTGTCACACCCTATAACAGCTGGAAAGCATGTAGGATGGGTCCACCAACAGGAAAGATACAATATTACTTACAGCCAATTATAGACGCTTGGAATCCAGAGGAGGGTGCAAAGATATCTTTCCTACTTCTTTCAAATTGCCCTTTGTGGACCCCTTGCTGTTTTCCTTTGATCTCCCTCCCTCTGTCCTCTTTACACTCTCCCAGATTCCCAGCCATATCCCAGTATCCCTTGTCATAGAGACAGTCCCATTTCAGATCACTATCTTTCCTCTTTGAGTCAACAAGCTTCTTTGGCTCTGCATCTTCAGAGCATCAGAGTAACCACTGAGCACCTATAAACTGGTGAACTCCTCTCTTGTTCCCTCATGGCACAACTGGTGCATTATGATGTTAGGAGACTCCTTTCCACCAAAAGTAAGAGAAGGAGGACCAGAGGGAATGGAGAGAACAGAGAACCCATCCTGCCATCAATGGTGTGTGGACCTTGCTATGTTATTTGCACACTAAAAGAGAGTTATAAAAGAGACAACAGTGCTTAAAACAAGGAATTACTAGTGGACTTTCATGCCAGTATGGGGGTAGATGTATCTTCCCAGAGCCCGTATACCCCTGCTTATAAAGTCAGAATCTCTTCCAGATACAATCAGCTTTCTTACTATGACAGAAACCCAATTTACAGATTCAATTCTTCTACTTCATTTTGAAGCTCATGCTACTAGTTAAATGACCAAGAGTTTAAACTATCCACTTTTGTTTTCACCTTTTCTCCCTTTCTTCCTCTCAGTATATTACCACTGGAAACAGATAACACAATGCTAGGAGGAAGGCCAAGGAGTCATTGGCCTCAGTTGAGACTCATGCTTGCAAACTCCCCAGAGTCCTCCTATGTCAGTGCTGTGTGTCTGTAGGACATATTAGGGAGGTGTTGGTTTACCCGCACATGGCAGAGTTTAGGTCATGTGATTATGAACTTTGTGCCATTTCCAAAATGGAAAATATTCAGCTTTTGATGAGATTATTAGCTTTCCTCCTGTCCGGGTCCAACAAATGAAAACCAGATTTGCATGTATAAATAACAATCAAGCGCTGAAATGATTTATTTAGTAAAGTTACTGTTTTGGAAACTAAATCAATGTGTCATGTCAAGATCCAATCTGCCCTTCACTCACATGGCAAAGGAGACTTCTCCAGGGTCTACTAGAAAAAAAGTTAGAATCCTATTAATAGCTTACTCCTGCCACGTGAGAATTACAGTGGAATCCAGCTATGAGAATGAAAGCTCGAAATAATGTTTCCGAGAACATCCTGATAGTAGCGTGTGCTATTTCTCATTGTATTCAAGATACACATGAATAATTCTTCCCCAGAAGGAAAGGAAACAAAGCAAAGGGCAACATATTTTCCCAATGCGTAAATTTCCTTCCTCCAGTAGAAATAGAATTGGAAGGCAAATCCTATGGTCATTACATGTCAGAATACTGACATGATGACAACTTCAAAGGTGTGTCAGACTACACTTGTGCGTGCTCTTTTTTAAAAAGACAATAGGCATTGAAAATTAAGCACTGCATCAAAGCCTTCCAACTCTATTGAGACAAGTCTATGGAAAACTCAAACCAAGATGCAGGGCTGTTTCTGCGTCAATTACGTGGAGGGTTCAGTGCATGGGAATTGCATTGTCTAGGATGCTCCAGAGACGAAAAACAACTCTGATCTGAGTGGCATATCAGAGCTGAGGACTACAGCTAGTATGGAACCATCTGCAGCTAGTTCTAGTCATCGTCTTGGCATTAAACTAAGGCTTGTAATTTGAATCAACTCTATAAATGCTCAGGGACCTCTGTGATGCTGCTCAATATAAAGTGGGCTTGGATGGTTGATAGTGCTAGCCAGAAGCCTATTCGAGGTCCAAGGAGTAGAGGGCAGTGTGGAGTGGGGGGAAGGGCCGTGCGCTAGACTAAATCCCAGCTCTGTTATTTGCCAGATGAGTGGCTTTAGGTAAATTGTTTACTTTCTTTGAGCTCTATTTTCTTCATTTGCAAGATGGAAGCAGTAATATCTAACTTGCGGGGGTATTGAGAAAATCAGAGACATTACGTTGTATAGTAGAGACTCAATAAATGGTCCACTTATTTGTTTATTTACTTACTTACTGTAGCACCCAATGCTTCTCTTTATAGCAGGGATTTTTAACCCGGAGTCTAAAGACATGTGGGACCTAAACTCATCCCCCTCCACTGACGTTATATGCAAATCTTGTTAAGATGTGCGTTTTTCTGAAGACGAAGGTTCATAACTTTCATATATTCTTAAAGGGGTTTGTGAGCAGAAGAAATGTTAAAGCCACTACTTTCTAATGTGGCTTCACCTATTTGTGGATCTCACAGCATGGAATGAAAGTAAGTTTATAGTTTGTGATTCTTTCCTTGTTATATGTATGCTGTACCCAGCTGTCCTCTAATGTCAAAAAAAGGTCTGTGTGTGTATGAATATGTGGATGTTCACACGGACATGCATGCTTGTGGGTTTAGGGAATGCTAATTTTATAATAAGCCACAAATTTACTGAGAAAAAGAAAAATTGTGAGACCAAAGAAGTTGATGACAGATGAGCACAGGGGAGGAGCCTGGGATGCTATGAGAAGAACGCCAAGGGAGGAAGCAAAGGGGTTGTGGATGACAGAGCTGGGGTGGCGCTAAGGGCTCATTAGGGTCCATTTTGCCAGGGACTTGGCAGACACAGAACCCCAGTGGACAGTGGGAGTGTTGTTCCTAGCATTGTGTGACTGGGTGCCAGATGTGGCCAGGGTATGTGGGAATCAGCGGGAAAGACTCTTTGCTGTCATTAAAGGAAACACCAGGACATGTTCTGGAAGAGAGAAATGAATGCCCAAGGTAGAGGCAAGTTATATAAATCAGATAAAATAAGTGATAATCCAGCAAGCAAAAGACTCACAGACTTTTAGAGGAAGAAGAGAAATTCATGGACATGTTGCTTCCTAGTTTAGTCGGCTTTCCTTGACTCAGACACCAGTGGTTGAACTCACCCTTGGGCCATGCTGTGCCTGGTGCACAGCGGTGAGGCAGGGTAGACATGCCCCGTCACACTGGGTGAGGGATGAAGTCAAGGACTTTAAAAATACATGTATATACACATTCTTATACATATATACATACATACATGTGTGTTGTGTATTACTCAGTCCTTGATCAAACTTCTTGAGCTTCTCCCCTGCAGGATACACCTGTGTCTGGGCATGCATACATATATATAAATACAGCAGCAAACAGGGCTTAATGTTTACTATTGGTTAGGCACTGTGCTAAAAGCTTTAAAATTCATTCCCATTTAATCCTTAAAGCAACCCTGTGAGATAGGCATTACCATGGGTTTCCATTTTATAGATGAAGAAACTGAGGTTTACTAAAGTGAAGTGATTTCCCCAAGATCAAGCTGGGACTGCAGCTGAAACAGTTTGATCCTGGAGACTGAAATAGAAACTGCCACACTATTTTTATTCCTGGGGAAGAGGGAGTCAATTTACAAAGTGCTATGGTGGTAATTTAAGCAGCAGGAGAAGAGCAAGGGACTTAGGTTTGAGGTTTAAGGCTGATTCTGAGTCTCGCGGAACCATTTCACAATACTCCCCGACGCGGTTGTGTGACATCTTAGCCTTGTGCTGCGCTCTGCCGTGTTTTATTACTTCTCTGTACACCAAGCAATAGAACTCTAAACAGAGAGGAGAGGTCAGCTTAAGAAAGGAGCATAAAACTATTGAAAGCCCTTTTATTTTTTCTACACCAGTCCCGCAGGTCTGAGAAAGTCAAGGACTTGATATTTACCATTCATTGGCTTTACACAAATGGAGATCTGCACTCAGAAGCCACAAAAACCGAAGAAAACGAGGTTCACCACCTCGCAGCAGTCCTGGTGATGCAGAAGGACATATTAGAACTGATCTTTGATGGCTGCTGGTTAGCTCTCATGAGCAGTGTCAGGATAGGGACCAGCGGGGAGGAAGGGTCCCTTCTGTTATGAACTTGGAGAGCATCTTGACCTTCACAGATGTCTTGAAAAGGAAGCAAGTATATTGCCTATCTCTGAAGATTAGAATGTTGGTGGAGTTTCTCAAAGGTCACAGACGCTTCCAAATGCCCAATGATTCCTCAAACACTACACACTTCTGTCTCAGTTGCTTACATCACCTTTCTTCTCTCCAACCCCTGCAGTTTGCCCCTCCCTCCCTATTGCTTCTCTCTCTTTCTGTCCCTCTTTTTTACTACTAATGAAAACTGCATCGTAACCATGTTAAGATACAGAGTGAAGGGCACACATCTGGGTTATAATAAGCAACCAGGTTTTTGCTGCCTGAATACAGCTGCTGAGGGACTTGGGGCTTCCTTGAAGAAACAGGGACATTATAACACATTGATTTGGATGGATGTTAGTAGCTGTAGGCATGCAAAGTACTGTCCTCTTCATTGCTAAGGTTTTAGATATGCTCTGAGGGTATCACAGAATTCAGAGAAAATCTATGACAGATTGGATACATAGTAGATATGTGTGTTATGTTTGTTTGTTTGTTTATGCGTATTTTTTCTGGCCAACATATATTCTCCACCGTTCCTAGGTATAGGAGCTTCTGGAAATTACTCATGCCTGATTTTTCATTGCTGTATTTCCAGCTCCTAAAACAATGCCTAAAATGTAGTTGGTACTCCATAAATATTTACTGAAGAAATGAATAGATGGCTAAGTGTGAATTTGTATTCTTTATTCATCTTTGGGCCTCTAGTGCCTATCGCAATGAATGATTGTGACTGATCTAAACAACTAATGTGAGCCACTTCTGCGATTCCTGGGTAGGTGAGCAGTGGTGTGCCGTGAGTCATTAAGAGGAACAGCCCAAGGTTAAGTTTTCCTTTGGGGATCACACTAGGGCAAGGGATGCTGGGAAGGAGTCAGGGAGGTCAGTCATCCCTGCTCTCTAAGGTCCCAGTATTACATTGGCTGACAACTTTGGCCTTTGGTTCAACAGAATCTCCTCACTAGGACCCCCTCAACTTAACCTCTGATGTACAGTGAAATCCTATTCACGCACCCACTTCCACTCTCCATCCTAGGAAATATTTCCATTTGAAGAGGAACTTTACCAACACAGGGCTTTAGTCCAAAGGAGAAGCCCTAGTAATGGGCACTTCAGGGAACAAAATAAGCCAACAGGGGAGACATTTGGAGGCAGATGGTTATTTTCTGTTTAGTCAAATTCCATCACTTTGGCATTGTCTTGCTCTATCTCTATAAAAAGAGAATCACTTCCTCAGTCACTGTGGTGATATTTCCTTTACTGGAGGGAGAAAGAGACTTTCAGGGAAGGAATCAGACCAGTCTTGTTGCAAGAAATAAGACTTTTAAAGAACCACTTAAGACCCTTCCCAACTTTCCCTCCACCAATTTCCAATCAGCATTCTTAGTAACTTCACTTTAGAAGAGTTCCACCTCCCCTGTGATTTTTTATGAGAAAAGCAATTCCACTCAGAAAAAAAGGCATTGCAGCAAGCATATTTGAAGACTATATTTTATTTATTGATTTTAAAAAATACATAACATACATTTTTAACAGAATTTTTGTTGAAGTTATTTTTATGTGGTATCAGCCCTTGGTTAAATGTGTCAATGTGTGCACAGTATAAATGAGAGAAATTCTCCATGTACAGAATGGCAATTAGTAACGTATGAAATTCATTGCATGTATTTTTCCTTTGCATAATACTTATATCTAGAGTGTTACTAGTTTCTTTATGTATATATGATGCCGGGTGTACTCTTACGTGGCTCTGAAAGGAGCTCTGGACCAAGAGTCAGGGGGTCTAGGATTTAATCCTGGCTCTGTCTCAAACTTTCCCTGTGGCATTGAGCAAGTCAATTAAGTTTTCTAAACTTTAGTTTCCTAGTTTTTAAAAGGATATTATTATAGTTTATAGAATAAAAGCTCTAGAGTTTGACAGCCTTGCAAGCTACATAATCCTGTGAAACTCATTCAATCTCCCTGATCCCTGTATAAAGTAGAAATAATAACAGCACCTACCTCACAAGTTTACCTATTGAGGACATAATTTATGGACTCTTGCTTTCAAGGTTTGCTGTAATAGAATATGGCAGGCAAAAACTCACATTGTAATAAACAGGAAAAGAGGATAAATTACAAAAATCAACTTTTAAAAACAAAAGAGAGCTATCGAAGCAACTGGAATTAGATAATCTAAAATTCTGGAGAAGGACGATCACTTTATAGGAAATCTAAAGGTCCTTCATAAGCTTTCTTAACTGAGGCATTTGCAAATTCTAGGATTGGACTTAAACCAAATTAAGAGATTTTATGGAGGCCAGATAAATCAGCAGAGGTTTTGGCAGTCAAAAGCTAGCATGATAAACTGGAAAATAGAGCAGCCCAAACACAATGGAAACTTGCTGATTTCTAGAAGGCTATGGGAGACTGAGGACCTGGGTAATAAGGGAAAAGTAGGAACTCCCACACTCTTGCAGGGCTTGTAGTATGACCAACTGTCTTAGTCTATCTGGGATTCAGAAGGTTCCCAGAATGTAGACCTTTAAGTTTTAAAGCCAGGAGAGTTGCAGGCAAACCAGAATGAACTGGTCACCCTTAGGTGTTTAGGAGAAAAAGTCCCACGAGAGAGAGGAGGCCTACAAAAAATACACAACCCATCTCTTCCTCATGACATTTGCCAAATATTGAACTTGTATAAGATGTGGAACTAAAGAACTAAATTCAAAACATGCAAAGGTTACACTTTCAGAGTTGAGGAGATTGAGACATCAAGTTTCCCAGTCAAAAGCCTAGGAGGGCCATGCCTGAAGAACCAGAGATGGAATGAGTCCTATGAAAACTGCAATCCAATCACACCCCCAACTAAACCCTGATAGGATTCTAGTGATCAGCTCCTCACTGTCTCTGTCTCACAGAGGAAAAGGGAACCCCTACTGTTAGAAAATATCTCATGGAGACCCTCCAGTTCTTTTAACCCAATGTTCAGCATGGAAGACAAATTACTAGACACAAAAGAGACAGGAAAACATGAGCAATAATTAGAAAAAAACAGCCGATAGAAACAGACATGCAGATAGCTAAGTATTGTAGTTTGCAGATAAGGAATTTAAAATAACTATAATTAATATGCTAAGAAAAACAGAGGGGAAAATGGACAAGACAGATGAAAAGATGCAAAATTTTAGAATTTTAATAAAAAATTATAGTACATAAAAAGAATCAAATGGACATCCTAGAACTGCAAAACACAATATTCGAACAGGAGTCTGGACATAGCAGAAGACATAATTTGTAAATTCAAAGTCTGGTCAACGGGCAATATCCCAAATGAAACATAAAGAGAAAAAAGAATAGAATGAACAAGGGACATAAGGAAAACAATCAAAAGGTATAATATATGTGGTTAACATTCTAGAAGGAGAGAATGCAGTGAAGCAGAAGCAAATATTTGAATAAATAATGGTCAAGAATTTCCAAAACTGCTGAAAACTATTAACCCACAGATTCAAAAAACTCAATGAACTTCAAGTAAGATAAAAGCAAAGCAAACTATGTAGGCACATGTTATTTAAGCTGTTAAAAATCAAAAGACAAAGAAAAAATCTTAAAAAGAGCCTGAAGAAAAAGACACATTGCCATCAAAGAAGAAACAATAAGAGTAATAAATAACTTTTAATGAAATTATTGGAGCCAAAAGATAATGGAATACGTCAAAGTGAGAAGAGGGAAAAGGATGTGCCAATCTATAATTCTATACTCAGCAAAAGTATTCCTCAATAGTGAACAAAAAAGAAAGATCTTTTTAGACAAACAAAATCTGAGAGATTCATTGTGAGCAAATAGACAGTCCAAGAAATACTGTAAGGAATTCTTCAGACCAAAATAAAGTGATCCCTAATGGAAACAGGAAGAAATGAAAACCACTAGAAAAGGTAAATGGTGAGTAAGTATGAATAAACATTAACTGTTTAAAGCAGTAATAAAACTATCTTGTGGAGTTGGTAACTTCATAAAAGTAAAAAGATATGTCAACAATAGCACAAAGGGTGGAAGGGCAAAAAAGGTTCTGAAAGTAATGTTTCTTTTGTTACTCCAAAAGTGGTAAAAAAAAAAAAAAAGAAAGAAAAAGAAAACTAACTTAGACTGTTAAAGTTGGAGTTGCATATTGAAATCTCTAGGATAATTACTAAAAATAAAATACAAGAATATAGAACTAGAAAGATAATAGAAGAAAACATGTTGAATCAAAAAAATACTTGAGGAATCCAAAAGAAGGCACGAAAGTAGGAATAAAGAACTAATGTATGTTACAATTAGAAAGCTGAAAGCCAGCAAGTGTCAGTAATTGCAATCAAGGTAAATGGATTAAACACTTTTAAAAAAACAATTTTTCAAAAAGACTTAACTATATGCAGTTTATAAGAGATACAAGTTAAATATAAAACCGCAGCTAGGTTGTTAGTAAAAGGATGGAAAAAAGATTCATTATTAAAACACTAGCAAAGCAAAGTTAGTATGGCCATATCTACATTGAATAGAACATCTCACAGGAACATAACAATTGCTCAATAAATTGTTAGCTCAAATTATTAAGAGAGAAGAGTGTTATTTAAAAAATCTAAGATCTAATGATTTGGGATGCTATAATTCTAACTTAGAGATGATCCTTAAAGTCTCATACCATTTTTTTAAAACTACTTTTCACAATCTACCATAAAAATTTGGTTTTATTTCCTCAGGTATATATATTTTTTATGGAGGTAATTCTGGTTTATAACATTATGTAAATTTCACGTGTATATCATTATATTTCAATTTCTGTGTAGACTACATCATGTTCACCACTCAAAGACTAATTACCATCTATTACCATACACATGTGCCCAGTCACACCTTTCACCCTCCTCCCTCCCCACTTCCCCTCTGGTAACCACCAATCTAACCTCCGTATCTATGTGTTTGTTTGCTGTTGTTGTTGTTTTTACCTCCTATTTACCAAAAACGTGAAAGACCTGTACACTGAAAACTATAAAACATTGCTGAAAGAAATTGAAGAAGACACGTGGAAATGGAAAGTTATTCCATGCTCTCGAATTGGGAGAATTAACAGAGTTAAAATGTTCATACTTCCTAAAGCAGTCTGCAGATCCCATGAAATCCGTATCAAAGTTCCAATGACATTTTTCACAGAAATAGAACAAAGAATCCTAAAATTTATATGGAACAACGAAATACCCCGAATAGCCAAAGCAACCCTGAGAAAAAAAGAACAAAGCTTGAGGCATCACACTCCTTGATTTCAAAATATATTCCAAAGCTATAGTAATCAGAACAGCATGGTACTGGGACAAAAATAGACACACAGATCAATGGAACAGAATTGAGAGACCAGAAATAAACCCACATATCTACGGACAGTTAATTTTCAATAGGAGCACCAAGGACGTACAATGGAGAAGGGAAAGTCTCTTCAATAAATGGTGTTGGGAAAATTGGACAGCCACATGCAAAGGAGTGAAAGTGGACCCTTATCTTCATCATACACAAATATTAACTCAAAATGGATCAAAGACTTGAAGGTAAGACCTGAAACCATAAAACTCCTAGAGGATAACATAGGCAGTATGCTCTTTGAAATTGCTCAGGTACATTCTTCAACTGATTATATATTTGTGGACATATCACATATCATAATTAAAACAAGATAATATTTGTACACTAAATGTTTTCAGTTTGAATTCCCTAAAGGGCTATGAGGTACCAGCATGCTTGAAATTCAGGCAGTTGTGAAAAATCAGAATGTGGAGGTCTAATCCTTTCAATTGTTAAATCTTCTATGTCTATAGACATAGAAACTTAAAACGTTGAGGGAGTTTAGATCTCTGCAGGCACCCGCTTATTTTGCAATGAGGGAAAGGTAGCCTACAAAGAGAAGAAGGATAAAGGGTAGATCCCTGGCCTCCTGGATTATTGTCCAATATTCTTTGTACTTCAAAACCATGAAGACCTTTCTAAAACTCACTTAACAAGTATTGGAGCATTCACTCTATGAAAGGTACTGGTCTAATCTTTGGGTATACAACCAAGGCCAAGGCCCTGCCATCAATGGGTTAGCAGTCTAATAAAGAACATAGACCTTAAATTTTGAAAAATTATTATTTCATTAAATGTTTAATGAGTGAAACAGCATGTAATCATCTCTTAATAGAGTGGGATTCAGCCAAGAGTAGTTTTCATGGAAGACTTTGCCAAGGAAGTGGATCAGAGCTAACCAGGGAAAGAAGAAAGGGAAGAATATTCCAGGTGGAGAGGAAGAAGTGTGATGACCTGAGATAGGAAGGAGTTTGGTGTCATAGGACCTGCTGGCAAGGCAGTGCAGCTAGAGTCCAGAGAACGTGTGCATGTGGCAGGGATGTTCAGGTTGGGAGGTACAGAAAGACTTGAGATTATAGGCGTAGAAATCATGGCCAGATCATGGAAAACCTTATAGGGCTTGCTAAGGATTCTGGAACTTATTTGGAAAGCCATTAGCTACCACTAAAGAAAGGGAGTAAAATGTTCAGATTTGCATATACATATATTTTTAAATACTCTGATTTTCAAAACTGTCTATAAGATTCATGAGGACAGAGACAATATTTTTCTTGGTCAACATTGAGCCTTCAAACCCTAAGCACAGTGCCTGGCACATAGACACACAATAAATATTTGATAAAAGACGGAGAATGGGTGGATGGATGGATGAATGGAATAGTATAGAAAATGGGTTGAGCCAGAGTAGCGTGGAAATGGAGGCAGGTTCAGATACAAAGAATGTTCAGGTAAAAGATAATGGTGGCATGGAATAAGTGGAATAGGTGGTGACAGTGAAGATAGGATGAAGCATACAGATTTGAGAAATTTTAAGGAGACAGTATCAACATAACTTGTTAATGAACTGAGTATCATAGCTTGGAAAGAGGTATCAGTAATGATTTCCAGTTGCTGTTAGGAACACCCAGATGGATGGTGGTGCCATTTTCTAAACCAGATAGGAAAAGATCTGAAGAACTATCATGAAAGTCTCTGATGGACTTTCTGCAGAGTGAAGCGAACATAATCCAATCTCTCTTTGAAGGCAGAGGAGTTCAGAGGAGCAAAGCAACCTCATTGGGCTCAGCAGGGAATATTGCCCAGGGCTGTACCTAAAGATGCAAAGCAGTAGGCGCTAAAGCAGAATAATTTACAAAGAAAATTGCAGCACTTATTAAATTTATTTATTTATTTTGGAGTGAGGCGCTTCTCCTTGATATCAATTTGTTTACTTAACAAATCCATCTTTTATTCTCATAAATTACCATATTTCTTGATTATGAGATGCAAATATTTTCACAACTTAACATCTCAGAGATGGGAATGTGTCTTCCTATTCATAGTGCCTGCCTGAGGGTTACCATTTGTGGCATCTGCACGCAGGTAGCTTAATTTGGGAATGGGTTTCCAGGGCCAGCAGTGGGTGAATGAACAGGGAAGGAGGGAATGTCAACGCTAGGTAGTGTTATTGAATGGCCAGGGCTGTCGGCGACTAGTAATTCAACCTGGACCTTCTGTGGAGAACCTTATAAAATTTGGCTCAGAATCGTCTGCCTGAGGACATTGTCTATGTTGGTTGCAGGTTGCCCCGTGGGGAATGACCTGCACACATCTTTTGTTGCAGGTGTGCAAGTACTAAGACTGCAGGCATCCCACACTGCAGTGTCAGAGACATTCTAGGGCATAAAACAAGACAGAAGTAGGCCAAAGACTGCACAGAACTGTTGCATGTGAGTGGTGCTTAAAAGGCATCTGTAGTTTATGGTCTCATTGCACTTCTTTCTTTCTTAGTGCTGCATACAATAATGATGTATCTTACAATTGATGCCATCTTAGATTTAATGGAACATAGTAGAATGTTGGCCTTGCAAAGATGATTTTTGTTGAGGTGAGATTTGAATAAGCAACATTTGTAAAACTAAATTAAGCCTTTGGTGTCTATAAGGCAGAGATTGCAATCCTTATGCCTCTTGCCTTCATTGGAACTGCACAGATAAATTTCTACACCCAAGTGTTTATCTACTACGGAAAATATTTTACCTGAAAAGAACAAGTAAAATGGTAAAATGGTATTCTGTCATACAAACTAGTATAGAGAAGCAGTTTTTATTTTTACTCTTAAAGAATTGAATCCTTCTTTTCAAATCAAATCTTTTCCAGAACCTTATTTATCTGTTTTATAATAGACAAAAACAGAGATGTATTGATCGAAGCAGGATTTGGGGGACCTGGGACCCCATAGCTGTGCTGACTCTTTATCCCCTCTGTGGGCCTTCTGAGATTTCTGTTTGGAACCTTAGAGTTCTAACAATAGGATTAGGAACCTGGGATTCACAGGAGACTTTTCCCCCAGCCTCCAAGGCATTTACTTAGTGTCCATTCACTCTTGTTTAAGACACAGTTCTAACAGGTTTGGTTATTTGGTTTCCTAGCTTATAACAGATTTACAAGCAATAAGCTACATGGAAGGAATAGCTACTAAAGGCTGGCATGGTGATCTTCACACAGAGAGAAAGCTGGAAGCTAGGATTGTAACTGAAAATCACAAAAAGCAGCTTTTAAAAAAGGACAATATTCAGAAAGATTTATCATGTGGACAACAATCTAACCCATGTTAATAGTTTATGAAAGTGTCAGAGTACTACAGGAACGTGGAGGAGATATTTAGGATTCTAACAGCATAATCACATCCTCTATTTGGTATAATTCTTAAGGTACTGAAGTGTATAATATAATTTACAATAATTTCCATCAAAGACAGCTTAAATCAAATAGATTTGATATACAATGTGTCAAGTTTCAGTTAGTTAGAACATTTGTGTGAGTAGAGTATTTTACTTCTCAAAGTTATTGACTAAATAAGACATCGCTGTGTGTGATGGTCTTCTTTCATCTCTAAGTGGTAGAAAATCCAACTAAAACTGATATATAAATAAAAGGAATAGTTGAAAGTCAAGAAGCTTCAAGTGGGGTTTGATCCAAATCTTATTCATGTTACCAAGGACCTGATTTCATTCTGTTCTCCATTTTGCTTTCCATGTTCCCCACAGGTCTGGCCCACTTCATGGCCATGGGATGACTGGTTGCTTCCTTATTCATGTCCAAAAGGGGTGGGGAGCAGGGCAGTGAAGGGAGAGAGAGAGAGAGAGAGAGAAGTTAGTTCCTCAATCATTAAGAAAGAGACCTCAGTCTAATCGGAACAACACAGTTCATGTGCCCATCCCTGATACAACAACCATAGCAATAGAGATGAGATTATATTAACTGATTTAGGCCAATCAGGGCCTACCTCTGAGCTAAAGATGGTGTTAATTCCCACAGGCCCTGTGTTTACTTACATGGAGAAATAAATGCCTAGGATGGTAACAGACCAAATTCACACCATTGTTTCTCAAGGTAAGTGTTGACCAACTGGACTCTAAGCTTGGTGAAGTCAGGAGTCATCTCTCTCTTGTCCATTGCTAATCCCCAGCATGAGTTACAAGACCTATCGTAAGAGAGCTTAACAAATATTTATTTATAAATGAACTAATGGGGTGTTTTTCTGCTTGGAGAAACGCATGTTTTTAATTTCATTTTTGTGCTTCTTGATGTTCCCTGGTTGCAGTTGTGGTGGAGCTATTTTGGCTTAACAAGAAGCAGGAAGTATCAGGATCAGTCGTCACACAAGAAATATTTTCTCCTCAGATGTTTAGCACTATTTCCAAAACAAAAGAGGATGAAATTAGTTGGAATAAGGCAAGATGAAGTCAACTATTTATTTCCCAGATTATGGATATCAAAAAGAAGAGAGAGGAGGAGAAAGAGAAGGAAAGAGGAGGGGGAGAGGGAGAAGGAGGAGAAGGAAGCAAAGAAAAGAGAAAAGGAGAGAGGGAGGGAGGGAAAGCAGGAGGAAGAAAGTCATGGAGGAAAGAAGGAAGGAAGGAAGGAAGGAAAGAAGGAAGGAAGGGAGGGAGGGAGCTATACCTAGAATCTGGTTCCAGGGCAAAGGCACTTTGAGATAGTGGTTAGTCTGTGATGTGAGTCTGCAGAGTGTGTTTGTATATTTTTGTTTGCGTGATAGAGTGAATGTCAAGCCTGTTTTGAGGCTTTAAAATTGACAAAACAACTATGAGAATGTGAACAGCAAGTTATAAATCACCCAGTCACTTGGGTGTGGGTAAAAGTCTCGGGCCAAATACCTGAGTGTCCACTTCATAACAGGAATAATAAGCCTATTTGAAAACATGACCCAGACCCCAAGCTATAGTGTTTTTTT